>NC_133619.1:647950039-649150039 GCF_048593235.1 Sminthopsis crassicaudata
TTCTATCAAATCAACCTGAGTTCTCACCTTGTCACTGTCCAGACAACCTGAGTTCTCACCTAGTAATCCTAACATCTCCCCCTTTCTTTTGATTTAGAACATAGGGTGGTCATGACCTTGAAACATAAATCCATCAATATGGGAGGTATTACAGATAATTACATAGATTACATAAGCACATAGTAACATGATCAAATAATCATAAATTGAAAATTTATAAATGTCCATAAGTCCATTGTCCATTAGTCTCATCTTGGGTTAGGAAATCCAATGATTCCTGCTGGTTTTTAAAGTTCTTTAACAGTCTTCTTATTATCCATGCTCTTTCAGTGTCAGATGTTTCTTAGATCTTCTCCTTTATTTTGAGGTCTTTCTCTTTTTCTGTCTCTCTCTGATGGACAAGGCGAATATGACTCGTTGGCACCCATCTGATTCCTTCTCCATCTGAACAAATACAAGCAAACCCTCTCCCCCAGGCAGTTAATCTATCTAATTTCCTTCTCTTTACCACTTTCTAAATCTCTTATCATCTGGCAATTACATTGGAGTTGTTTGCACTGGACACAGCCCTGTTGGTTTAAAAGGCCTGTATTCTCCTCAAGTGTAATCCATTTTTGCAATCTGATTGCCTTTTGGCTCACTTATCAGGTAATCCCTTTCTGCCATGTGATTACTTTTCTGCTGGTTGATCAAATCAGAGTCCTCACCTTCTAAAGCCTCTTTGAGTATAACATCAGCTGCCATCATGCCCCAAGTCTTTTTTGCCTGGGGCCCTGGACCTGGGCCCCTCATCTCGTTTCCCTGAATTATTCTACACTCTGATGCCCAATGGAGTCCTCTGTTGCATTTTGGACATAGGGTTTTAGGTCTTCTCTCACCCTGTCTTCTCACTGTATCTCCATATTTACACTGAGCTCTTAGATGCCCAATTTTTCCACATTGAAAACATCGCCGAGTTTCTCTAGAAGTCCCTTGCCAGGAGGGACCCTGTCTTTCCACGTTCATCATAGTCTGGGTGTAAAAAGCATTTGTTCCCACTGTACCACAGCATCTTATGATCTCCTGTAAAGGAGCATCTTTGTCTGATCCCCATATAATTCTTTTGCAAATCTCATTGGCATTTTCCTTAGCCAGATGTCTGGTCATTATTTCTGTGGCTGCATTTTCTCCAATAGTTCTTTTGACAGCAGTTTGCAAACGTCCCACAAAATCTGCAAAAGGTTCATTGGGACCTTGCTCTATTTTAGTGAAAGCCTCTCCACGATCTTTCTGTCCAGGAAGGACACCCCAAGCTTTTATTGCAGCCTTAGCAATTTGCTCATATATTGTCATGGTATCATTAATCTGTTCTGAATTCTCTCCATGCTGATCTTCACCAGCTAAGTGCTCAAAAGTGAATTTTGTGTTAACTCCTATTTCCAAATTGCATCTGACTTGAATTTTACATAATTCATGAAACTCCACAAGCCATAGCAAATTTTCTCCAGGTTGCAGGCATGTCCTTGCTATGGATTTCCAATCATTCGGGGTTAGGACTTCATAAGACAAACCATCTAGTAACATTTTAACATAAGCTGATGTAGCCCCATAAAGGGTACAACCTTTTTTCAAATCTTTAGTTTTATTCAAATCTAAAGGTGCATATCTTCTCCTTTTTTTGACCTACAGAGTCAATCTCTTCAATCACAGGATATGCATGTATAAAATCACTTATATCCTGTCCTTCTCTCTTAGCTTTAACCAATGCTTTTTCTAATCTTGTCATAGGCTTAGGCTTCTTCACAGGCAATTCTGTTTGTGTTTCTGCCTTTTCCCCTCCTCCTTCTTGCTCCACCCCTGAAGGGTTAATTGAGGGAGGAGATGGGAAATGCTCCTGTTGCTCAGAATTGTACTTAACTTCATTGTTAAGCTGATTTATCCTTTTCACCTAGTTTAGTTGACACCTCCCCATTTTGCTCCTTCATCTCTTCCTTTAGAATAACATTGTTTAAAGCCATTTGGATTAAATTGTAGGTATGAAGTGTATCTTTGGAAATTGAGTTTGGCCTGGAATTGTAGTGTTCACCTAATTGCTCTCCTATTAATTCCCATTCATCTAGATTCAATTCTTCTTCCCGAGAAAAAGAAGGACATATGACCTTCACAGTTTTTAAAAGTTGAGTAATTTCCTCCAAAATTATAATCAAGCCTTGGCTTTTCATAACCTTGATGATGCTCTCTAAACATTTTCCTTGAACAGAAGGTGTTTGCCCCATTTCACTATAAGAGATTGCTGGTTTAGCCAGAGACAGAGAGAAAGAGACAGAGAGAGAGAGAGAGAGAGAGAGAGAGAGAGAGAGAGAGAGAGAGAGAGAGAGAGAGAGAGAGAGAGAGAGAGAGAGGAGAGAGACAGAGAGAGAGACAGAGAGAGAGACAGAGAGAGAGAGAGAGAGAGAGAGAGAGAGAGAGACGGAGAGAGAGACAGAGAAAGAGAGAGAGAGAGAGAGAGACAGAGAGAGACAGAGAGAGACAGAGAGACAGAGACAGAGAGAGGGAGAGAGACAGAGAGATAGAGACAAAGAGACAGAGAAATAGAGACAAAGAACAGAGACAGAGAAATAGAGACAAAGAGACAGAGACAGAAAGAGAGAGACAGAGACAAAGAAAGACAGAGAGAGAATTGAGAGACAAATTTGGGTCAGTTCCAGGAAAGAAGTCAAGGTCAGGGAGGCTTCCTCCCTGACGTCCTACAGAGACCCCTGGGGCTACCCAGAGGAGACACCCCCCCTCCCTGTGCCCAGGTCTGAGCGGGGGGAGGGCACAGAGCAGCAGCAGGCCCCTCTACTCCCCTCTGTCTTTGGGAGGGTCAGAGCTGGGAGGGGGAGATGACTCACCAGCCCGTGCTCCCTCCCCAGGGAACCACCAGCTCTGTCTGGGCTCCTGGGCCCCAAGCGGAGCCTCCTGCCCCAAGATGGGACCTGACTGAGCAGCTGAAGGTGCAGAGGCCAAAGCCCTGGCCTGGAATCAGGAAGATTCTGAATTTAAGTCCAGCCTCAGACACTTTCCAGCAAGGTGATCCTAGGCTAGTCACTTCCTCTCTGTTTGCCTCAGTTTCCCCACCAGTAAGATGGGATAGCATTCAGCTGGCAGAGTTATTGTGAGGCTCTCATGGCAAAATAATGTAAAATGTTTGGCACACAGTAGGTGCTGCATAAATGCTGATTCCCTTCCCCCACTTTTAACCCCCAAAGGGAGAGCAGAGGCAGGGACAGGGTGGAGGAGGGAAGGGCAGGGTCAGAGGGCAGCTTGGGACCAGGCTGGCTGGGGAGGAGCTCAGGGGCTGCAGGGACCCTGCACCGGCCCTGCCTGAGGCAGAGGGACCTGGACTTCCTCACCCGTGACCACCAGCTCCAGGGGGTCACTGCGCTCTGACCAGCGGGATGCTGTTCTGTAGCGGCAGCAGTAGTTCCCTGCGTCATTTAGTGTCATCCGTGGGATGGAAAACTCGACCTCAGCTTCCTCTGACAGCACGTAGTGGATAGGTTTTAATTCGTGTCCCAGCTCTTTCTCCAGAAGGTATCCAGCAGCCCCCGGTGACCCGCAGCACCTGAAGGTCACCGTGCTCCCTCGGGGCCCCAGTGAGCCATTCTCTGCCCTGAGGGAGGGTCTGGGGAGCGGGCCTGGAAGGGAATGAGAGCTGTCAGCTCCGGGGGATCCCCCTGCTCTGGGCCCCCCCAAACCGGGTCCCCCCTTCAAGCGCTGCCAGGGCAGCCCAGACCGCCCCCACCTCCCTCCCCGGGGGAGCTGTCTGCTGTGGGGGGAAGGACTCACCCGCCTGCGCCCTCATCCTGTGGTTCAGACACAGCCCTGGCAGAGAGGAGCCTGATTACCGTGGGTTAGCGCCCGCACCCTCCCCGCCCAGCACCCCCGGAGCAAGGAGACAGAGCCGGCTCAGGGACCCCCCGGGCCTCCAGCTCCCCCCTCCCCCATCTTGCTGGCTGAACCTGGGGCTCTGTAAGGTCCCCTCCATTGTGGGGCTTCTTAGGACTCACCGAGGCACAGCAGGGCAGAAAGGAGGGGGCGCATGGTGGTCCCAGAGGAGGGGGGCCGCTGGCTGACCCGGACGGAGGCACAGGAAGTGAGCAGGGCTGGCTCTAAGGTTCCCTAACTCTTGGGAGCTTCACTTCCCCTTCCTAACTGTGTGGTCCAGAAATGGTGAGGGAACACCAGTTAATAAAAAAGCTGGAGAGAGCTCTAGAGAAAAGCAAAGTTTATTGTACATTCTCGCGAGAAGGGCGTCCCACTCTTCGAGTAGACTATCGAAGAGAGGAAGCGCCTCCTGTGGGCAGGACAGCCCCTTTAATCCCTAACGCAAAACGCCCCCTCCCACCACTGACCCTCATCCTCATTGGCTGAGAGTCTTACATTCTAAACGCGAGATCTACCCATGAAATTGAACTTGACCAATAAGTACATAGTTGCCCATATTTGGATGAAATAGGGAGATGTCATAGGAGGGGAAGGCAATGTCCTTTACTTGAACTTCAAAGTCCTTCAGGCCTACTAGAATTCTGAAGTAGATGAAGCCTTACTCGATTTTCACAACTGTCTTGAAAGATCTCACCTCATCTCATTCAGTCCCTCCTCTTATTTTGTACACTGAGATCTCTTCAAAGTTTTGTAACATAATTTTACATTCCCTATGAATTCCTCACTTCCTTCTGGTTCCTGTTGGCCTTGGGCCACCGGCTCCACCCTTACCCTTTTAACAGCATCTATTTAACAGACCCTTCAGCTTTCTCTTCCAACCTGATCATTCCAGATGATGAGTTTTGGACAATTCTGGTTATTAATCTGATCAAACAAGGGATGTAGATAGGGAATAATATAACACCACTAAGAGCTATAAGGCCAAGCCAAAGGAGCTGCTTCCACCAGCTTCCCAAACCAGGACCATCAAGAAGTATTGAACAGTGAGGTCCAAGTCTGTACAGGAACAGGAGCAAGTTTCCTAATGTTCTTAGTGATTTCCTTCACTAGATTACCATTGTTACCAATCTTTATACAACATGTGGATAAATTTAGTTTAGCACAAACTCTCCCTTCCTCAGCCAACAAGTAATCCAGCACAAGTCTATGTTGTAAAACAGCCTCTCTGGTTTGAGTAGCTTCATCAGCCAAAAGATGTAGCGCCTCAGCTGTCTGATTGGTGATAATCTCTACAACTGCCTGAAGCCTAATTATCCTGTTCAACATCTATATTGGAGTTCTATATCCCCAACTTCCATCTTGAGCCCAGGTCGCTGGCCCATACTCTTTGACTATTCTTTCTGGAGGCCAGGCCTCACCCCAACCATTTGCATCTCCAGTCCAAGTGATGGAGGTATCTAAACTCCGTTTCCCCCTTCCCAAATTATCATACAACTGAATCCCTAAATATTGGTTTGCAGTTACAATGCACTGGATTCAGTGTTCCCATTCAGTGGGGGTCCCCTCCTCTTATGTAATTGGAGGTCTCCCCTGTCTTCAACTGTCCACTCTGATAAAGGTGGCACCACAGGTCCTTTTGTCCTGGTGTGGTGTGTCCAGCCTCGTTCCTGAGTGCGAATCGCAGTATCTGAGGTCAGTATCACTTGGTAGGGTCCGTCCCAGCACGGAGTCAGCTTCTCGTCCTTCCAGGAACGGATCAGCACCCAATCACCAACCTGAATTCTATGAACAGGGAAACCTAGAGGAGGAGTCTGAGCTATTAGCCCTTTTTGTTGAAGTCCTTGCCAATGTTCCAGCAATGATTTCACATATCTCTTAACAAACAAATCCTTAGTTTCTAAAATAGGGTCCCAGTCTCCCTTAGGATAAGCCTGGAAAGCATGACCATACAATAATTCATAAGGTGAAAGCCCAATATCTCTACGTGGCTTGGTCCTGATTCTAACCAGAGCGAGAGGAAGGCATGTCGTCCAAGGTAGTTGGGTCTCTAAAGATAACTTAGTCAACTGCCGTTTTATTTCTTGGTTCATCCTTTCTACTTTCCCAGAAGAGGGAGGATGCCAAGGGGTATGGAGATCCCAAGTGATGTCTAAGGCCCTAATCAGATTCTGCAATACCTGGGCAGAAAAATGTGTTCCCTGATCCGAGTCTATCCTCTCCACCATTCCGTACCTAGGAATAATTTGTTCTAATAAGACCTTACTTACTGTCGAGGCAGTTGCTCGGCCTGACGGGAATGCCTCCACCCATGAGGTCAGATGGTCCACTATGACCAGCAAGAACTTAAGGCGACCCACTGGTGGCAGCTCAGTAAAGTCCACCTGGATGCTTTGGAATAGTCTGATTCCAGGAGGTCGTCCCCCTTTTGGAAGCTGGCGTTGGGCAGCCCTGTTAGTCCTTCGACAAACAAGACACCCGTCCACCAGTTGTCGAGCCATAGGATATAGGCCGGGGGAAACATACCTCATCAGTATAGCATCACACAGGTTTTGGACATCCCAATGACTGCCCTGGTGCAGCTGCTGAAGGACTTGCCTCATACTTGCTTTGGTCAGTACCTCTCTGCTGTCAGGTAAGAGCCATCATCCTTCCGAGTTCTCAACTGCTCCGAGAGTTGAGGCTTTCTCTTTTTCCTCCTGAGTAAAACTAGGAGAGGGTAGACTAGGGGGAAGTACAGGTATCAAAGCCATTATATGAGAGATTTCCTGATCTCCGGCTCCCTTGGCCTCCCGGTCTGCTAATCTATTTCCCCTTGCCTCAAAAGAATTTCCCATCTGATGTCTCTTTAAATGTATTACTGCTATATTCCTAGGAGTCAGAATATTTTCTAGTATCTCTGACTAGTGTATGATGAACCAGTTCTTTACCTTTACTGTTTACATATCCTCTTTCCTCCCAAATCCTCCCAAATCCATGCACCACACCCCAGGCATATTTAGAATCAGTATATATATTCCCATCTTGGTCACACAATAATTTTAACGCTTGATTTAAAGCATACAATTCACAGCAATTCACAAGTTTGAGCCAACTAATGGGCAGGTAGACTGCCCTTGGTAACAGTGGAAGTTCTAACAAACCCATTTCTTTTCCCATTTACCATCCTAGAAGAACCATACATAAATTCTAAACAAATATTTATCATAACCTTGTGTTGATAACAATAAGGAATTTGTCCCAATGAGTTTATATCCAAGTAGATTTTTCATAAGTGAACATTATTCATACAAAGTTTGTTTTTAAAAACACCCAATGCAAATACAATCATATACAGAATGTCTAATTCCACACAAGAGAATTCAAGAAGTTTTGATAAGAGATTCCCATTAACTTGTAATGGGAGAGACATTCTGCTATTCTGAAACATAAGGTCTTATCAAGTATTCTGATAGAGGCAGGGGGGGGGGGTTGCAGAACTAAGAGGCAAGGAAACTGAGGCAGGACTGAGTCAGGACAATAATTCAAAGTTAAAACATAGCCAATCATAGTCTAGCAAATTTTCAGCTAGAGTCCCCTGTAAAGGCCTTTTGTCTCTGCAGCCTTCTCCAAACCCCGCATCTGCTAAAATCAGGTGTGTCTAGCTAGTGGACAGGTAAAGAGCTTTTTCAACTTTTTGCAGCCTCTCCCTTATCTGTAGAGACAAGAGAGCGAGACAAAAGGAGACCTTTTGTCAATTGCAGCAATTCTTAGTGACTTACTTTTTACTTTTTTTTTTTTTTTTTTTTTTCCCTCCCTGAGGCTGGGGTTAAGTGACTTGCCCAGGGTCACACAGCTAGGAAATGTTAACTGTCTGAGATCAGATTTGAACTCAGGTCCTCCTGAATTCAAGGATGGTGCTCTATCCACTGCGCCACCTAGCAGCCCCCTTTTTTTTTTTTTTTTTTTTTTTTTTTTTAATAATTTTTCTTTCTTTTTTTTAAATTTTTTTTATTTTTATACTGAGGCTGGGGTTAAGTGACTTGCCCAGGGTCACACAGCTAGGAAGTATTAAGTGTCTGAGACCAGATTTGAACTTGGGTCCTCCTGAATTCAGGGCTGGTGTTCAATCCACTAATCGCAGCAATTCTTAAAAGAATTGTGCCGAGCATAGAGCTCTAACAACGATCCAGGCCAGAAGCAGCCTGGATGTCCGCTGAAAAAAGAAAAAAATCTTTTACCTTTTCCAGAGTTCCATTCAGTACCCAAATTATGTCTAGTTTTCGAGGTCCTTCATCAGGGAACCAAAATGATGAGGTAAGCAAAGAGTAAGTAGTTTCCAATTCGGCCTGAACTGAAATAAGACATCAGTTTTTCCCAATTTTCTGACCAGTTGAAATCTCAGTTTCCCTTCCCCCCCCTGTTTACAGAAATTATCAGATTATACATAACAGACTTGTAAATTTCCCAAAATATCAATAGTCATACAGTTTTATACAGCAATAGTTCTGTTCTCCAGGGGACAAAAAGGAAGCAGGATTAAAATTATGATCTTGGATTATGGAGCATTCTTTTCTAATAGTATTGCCTCATGTTTCAACACTATGGAATCTGTGAGCCGTCTCCCAGCCCTCTAGATTTAATATTGTTCTAACTTGAATACCCCTTCATTTCATCTTCTCTGCATATTTAATAGGGGATTGAGTGTCAAAAGTTCTTTCCCCACCATGATCATGCAAAATATGAAAAACGCATCTGAATATAGATCTATAGTCAGGAACTTGGGATTGGGGTTCCAGAGATTGCCAGCTTCGTCTCAAAAAGAAAGGCAAAGTGGGAGCAGTCCTAGCACTGTCCGTCTCACTGACCACTTGGCTCTGATTACAAACATAAGAGGAAAAACCAGGGGCATGATTTAAGGCAGTTTTACTTCAGGTAGCTGTCCTAATTTTAACCATCCCACCTCCAGATGGTGGAGTTTAACGACCTCTGCAAACAGTTATACCTGAATTCAAAACTCCAAGTAAATATTAGCTTCAGTCCCAAAAGATTTTATCTCCTACAGCAATTATCATTAATCAAGGCTTTAGTGAATGTAGTTCTCAAGAATCACAGTAAAGATTCATCCTAGGAACTTCACAGATTATACAGTCTCTTTCATAAAGTAGATGGTTCTAGGTTTAACATTACAGATTATTTTGCCTTCAAAATACTCAATACAAGAAAAATTCTAAATCTCATGTTGTCCATCCCGTTTCCACAGAAAAGAAACTTTCAGATCTTTCAGAGTTAACATTAATACTCTCTTCATTCTGAAAAGGATTAAAATTTTTGCAAATAACCCTATCCAATTATCAGATCAGATTAAAATAATCTTTAAACAAGGAGACTATCACGCATGTAAATAAATATTGAATAACTTGTTTTCAGAAAACTTCAGTTCCAACTCCTTAGAACAGTTATAGACTTGAAAAATAAAAATAAAACATTCAGTTATTAACACCATATAAATGTAGGCTGTTCCTTTAAACAGTAGAAATAATTAATATCTAAATCAGCAAGGAGGTGCAGTTATTAAAAACAAACTAACAAACAAAAAAAAAACCCCACTATACTTAATGGGAGGAGGGACCTCTCCACGTGGTCACCCTTCCCCCACACCACCATGCTTCCCGACCCAATATCATAGCTCCATTTAAACTATTAATTACTTTTACAAATCAATCTTTCCTGTCCCGTCTTTAAGTAAATATATATGTATATATTTTTAAACTTTACACTTCAATGTTCGCAAGTAACTGACCCAAATTTCATAAAACTTAATACATGCCCAACAGAGTTGACAAACTTCCCCATGTACAGGGTTTCTGATCCCAAATGGGATCTACTAACAGCTATTTCTGGTCAGCTGAAATGACCCCTGCTTCAAAAGACATATTTCTCCTCCCCGCCAGAAGGCCCCTGGAAGGGCTAATGGAATTAAATCCTCTCAGGTCCTTCCCTTCAGGTAGCATTTAATCCTTTTGGCACCATCAGTCTGCAACAAAACAACAATACCTTATCCTCTTTTTCTTGCTTTTTATTTTTCCTCATATTTTGGCAGTTTGTTCCAATTACTTAATTTATCTCCCAAGGGAATATCTACCGGTATTTTCTGATATTTTTCTCATTTCTCTCTGTGAGGGCTGGCTGGGACTGGGCCACACCCATTGAATTTGGAAGGAGTTTAACAGACTCCTAAACGCCCAAACACGCTAACTGGTTAACTCAGTCACCCAGGAAGGCCTAGCTCTCTTCCTGTCTACCGTCTACAGCCCCCTCCAGAATCTATAACTAGACTCAAGGGGCTTCACAGGACGCTTACCTCTGGGTTGCTGCGCAGCAAATTACTTGACTGATCTGTCTTCCACCAACCGGTTGGGAGTTTCCGTTGCTTTTCTCTGAGTTTCTCCACTTCGGGTCCACTCTACGTCAGGGAGCAAGGAGAAGCCCCTGGACGCTGGCGGGCTGCCTAAATCAAGGCAGGGCGCCATCCCACTAGCACCCAGGAGTTCACTTACTCACCGAGTAAAGGATCCCGGACGAGCCCCCAAACTGTGTGGTACGGAAATGGTGAGGGATCACCATATAATAAAACAGCTGGAGAGAGCTCTAGAGAAAAGTAAAGTTTATTGTACATTCTCGCAAGAAGGGCGTCCCACTCTTCGAGTAGACTATGGAAGAGAGGAAGCACTTCCTGTGGGCAAGACAGCACCTTTAATCCCTAACGCAAAACGCCCCCTCCCACCACTGACCCTCATCCTCATTGGCTGAGAGTCTTACATTCTAAAAGCGAGATCTACCCATGAAATTGAACTTGACCAATAAGTACATAGTTGCCCATATTTGGATGAAATAGGGAGATGTCATAGAGGGGAAGGCAATGCCCTTTGCTGGAACTTCAGAGTCCTTCAGGCCTACTCTTACTCTGAAGTAGATGAAGCCTTACTCGATTTTCACAACTGTCTTGAAAGATCTCACCTCATCTCATTCATCTCTGTGGGTGCTGCCTCCTTGCTGGCCTGTGCTGGGGGCGGGGGGGAGGGGGCCCCCCCGCAGTCACCTTGTGACAGATGGAACAATTCTTGCTAATTCTGGCCCCAGAACCTGGGAAAGATCCCCAGGGAAGGGGGACGGGTCAGCCTCACAGAACCCCCCCCCAATTGGCAGGAGTTGGGCTCTGTGAATCTGACCCTGGTCCCCAGACCCAGTCCTGCCCCCAGTCCTGGCTCTTTGGGACTGGGCTCCATCCCCAGCCCAGCAGAGCCTTCCTGGGTGCTGGGCACTAAGGGGTTAAAGCTAAACCTCCAAATAAGGCTCTGATGGGGGGGGGCTGCTGCCTTGAGGGGGTGGGAGGGGGCGTCTGTTCTGGAGTTTTCCCAAGAACCTGTTGGCTCCAGCCCATCTTCAGGCCTGCCTGGGCCTCTGCCTTCTGTGGATGGGAGCTCTGGGACTCCCAGCTTGCCCAGACGGGAGGTTCAGGTCCCAGGACAGGCTTACTACTCTGTGCCCCATTGTTTCTGAGCCGCCACCGGGCGTGTTCCGGGAAAACATTAGCCAGCTGCTGCCTCCCCAGTGTCACCGAACCAAATGGCATCAGTCAGCTCCAGGGATTCCAGCAGCGTTTCTCCAGCTGTTACAGAAGGAAATTCAAGGCGAAGGCTCTGCAAGTAGCAGGGACAAAGCCAATGGCCCGTCTCCCCCCTGCCCACCCCGGGGCCTTTGGGGCAGTGGTTCAGACAGAAAGAGCTTTCCTCGCGTGTGCCCCCCAGGGATCCGGCTCCTCCAGGACCAAAATCCTCCTGAGCCCTGAGGGCCGCCAGCCAATGCCATCACACCTGCCATGTTCCCTGCGCAGCCCCTTGGGGGGGGAGGGCTGAGCAGTGTGTGTATATGTGGGTTTACTAGAGCATGGGGAGGAGCACATGTGTAGGTGTGTATGTGAAGGCATGGAGAGGAGTGTGTATGTGAGTGTGGGAGCATATCTGAGTGCACGTGTGTGCTCATGCACCTGGGAGTGTGTGTCTGGCCACAGGCGATCCCATGGAAAAGGTGGCAGGCCCTTGGGGGGCCTCCCTGAGAGTCCCCCCTCCCCTTCCCCCCCTCCGGAGGAGGCTTCTGGCTGGACGCTGTGAGGACCGCGTTTGCACCCTGGATAGCTTAGAATCAGACGAGTCAGGATAAGCAAAAGTGCTTGGTCTTTATTCTTGGTCTTTAGGGGTAGGAGAGAATGGATGGACGCAGGATCTCCACAACCTCTCCTCTTCATCTCCCGCCCAGAAGTCTCTGGCTGGTCTTATTTCACCCCCTAGTCCCTCCCACAATTCTCTGCATACACCAAACGATTGGGCCAGCACAGGATAGTGGGAAGGGCCATTTTCCAAGCATATTCTAATAGAGTATTGTCCAATGGGTAATTAGCCTTAAGTGCTCAGTTATCCAACCTTTGTGCATGAACTCAGTTTCAGCCCTTTACAGGACCCTCCCTTGTTGGCCCCTGAGGGTGTCTCCCCACACACATGTCCCCATGGCTGGGAGTCAGAGGATCTGAGGGGAGGGCGGGGCACAGGCCTCAAAGCCAGCCAATCAGCAGAAGCTGGCCTCTGACCCCGTGCTCTCCTGGGGACCCCTGCACCTGGGACCCTCTTTGCCAAATCTATGACAGGGACAGTTCTCAAATCATCAGCAGTCCTCTTGACTCTGTCCTGCTATTGGACAGTGATGGCTCTGGAAGAGAGAGTGATGCTGATGACTTCATGCAACTCTGCCTCACTTAAATCCACTTTAGCACGGACCAAAAGATGTCAACAATTAAGGTCTTCTCCACTCTTGAAGCTCAATCCTATCACTTGTGACTCCAAGCAGCTGTAACGGTAGCATGTGCAGTAAAGCCTTCTTGTTAGGGGGGCTAAAGCAGATTGAGGGGAACCTACAAGCCTCACCTGTTGGTGAATTAGGGGTGTGTCTCCCTAAGCATGGAACGACTTTCCCTTGTGGTTTTGGTGGATAAGAACAATTTGTTTCAACAGTCATGGGTGTGGCTGAAGCAGGCGCCCTCATGGAAGATGTCGAGGTCACCCACTGCATCCTGTGTCATCGCCAGTCATCTAGATGCCAAACTGGATTACAAAATGATATTTATCAAAACAATGTGGTACTTGTTAAGCAACAGAGGGATAGATCAGTGGAAAAGATTAGGTACATACATTATAGTAAAAAACCAAAACACAGTATCTAGTATGAGAACCCAACATCCAAGCTTTTAGAACAAAAGTGCATTACTTGATAAAAATTGCTGGGAAAACTGGAAAACAATATAGCAGAAACTATATGTAGATAGGCATCTTACATTGCACACCAAGATATGGTCAAAATAGGTACATGATGGGGCAGCTAGGTGGTGCAGTGGATAGAGCACCAGTCCTGAAGTCAGGAGGACCTGAATTCAAATTTGGCCTTAGACACTTAATACTTCCTGGCTGTGTGACCCTGGGCAAGTCACTTAACCCAATGGCCTCGGGGGAAAAAAAGGTACATGATTTCCACATAAGTGGTCATAATATAAACGATTCAGAGTGCATAGAATAGTTTATTTGTCAAATAGGTGGATAAGGGAAAGATTTAGGACCAAACAAGAGCCAGAGAATATTAAGATATTATGTAAAATAAGAACATTTTGCACAAACTCCTCATGCACTCAACTATAGAAAAGCAGAAAACTGGGTGATTTTTTTTGCACAAGTATCTCTGATGAACTCCTCATTTCTCAAAATATATAGGAAACTGAGTCAAATTTGTAAAAAATTACAGTCATTATTCCGTGGTTAAAGGATATGAAAAGGTAATTTTCAGAAAAATAAATCCAAGATAACTATAGTCATGAAAAAATGTTTTAAATCATCATTGATCATAGAAATATAAATCAGAACAACTCCGAGATACCACCTCACACCTATCAGATTGACTAACATCATGAACAAAGAAATTGAGAAATGTTGGAGGAGATGTGGAAAAAATTGGGACACGAATACACTACTGGTGTAACTGAACTAATTGAACCCTTCTGGAGAGCGATTTGGAACTATGCCCAAATGTCTATAAAGGTGTGCATAGCCCTTAATTCAGAAATAGCACTGCTGAGTATATATCCCAAAGACATCAAGAAAGGGAAAAAGGACCTATTTGCACAAAATATTCATAGTAGCTCTTTTTGTGGTGGTTAGGAATTGAAAATGAAGAGGTTGCCCATTACTTAAGGAATGGATAAACAAGCTATGATATATGATTGTAATTGAATATTATTATGTTATAAGCAGGGTAATTTCAGAAAAATTATTAAAAGATTTACATGAACTGAACTAAAGTGAAGTGAGCAGAACTAGGGGAGTGTTATACAAAGCAACAGCAATGTATTTCAGTGAAGAACTGGGAATGACTGCATTCTCAAGAAGAAAATGATACAAGACAATCCTAAAGGACCAATGATGAAACATACTATCTTCCTCTAAAGAAATTATGGATACTATCTGAATACAAACTAAAGCATGCTATTTTTTTTCTCAATAGTATTTTATTTTTCCCATTTCATATATAGTTTTCAACACTCATTTTGGTAAGATTTGAATTCCAATTTTTTTCTCTTTCTCCTTCCTCCCCAAGAAAGCAAGCGATCTGATATAGGTTACAGATAAACAGTCTTTTTAAACATTTCCATATTAGTCATAGTGTGAAAAAAAAATCAGAACAAAAGGAAAAACCACAAGAAAGAAAAAGCAAAAAAAAAAAAAAGCTAAAAAATAGTATGCTTTCATGCGCTTTCAGACTTCATAGTTCTTCCTCTAGATACAGATGGCATTTTTTCATCCCAACCCTAAAGGTTTCGCTGGTATGAAGGGTAAACACCTCTAGGCTAGCTCCACCAAAACAGGAAGGGGAAGCTTTGAGGTCGCCTCAGACCAAACTGCAGGAATCACAGAATATGAACTTGGTCTGAGTCTGGGAAGAATGAAGGAACCCTCTGCCAATAAGGAATGCCAGGCTCAACTGTGCTGCTGAGATGCAGCCCTGGGGGAGAAGGAACCAGAGCATGCTCATGAGTGCAAAAGCAGTGAGGCAGGGAGGGTGGAACTTTTGGTTTTGGTTCTATGGCAGAGGGGCAAAACTGAAGTGAAACCAGAGGCATCATCTCCACTCACCCCAGGATTAGAGGTGATTACACTAACAAATTCTTATTTTATTTTAAATTATCTTATTTTAAAATAAGCAGGCAAAACAGAAAGAACCCAACCATTAAAACGTTACTTTGGAAATAGGAAAGAGTGGGATTCATCTGCAGAGGAGGATACTGAAGTAAAAAAAAGTCTCTCTTACCCCAAAGATTGATATTAAGTGGTTACCTGCCCAAAAAGAATTTTTTTTATAGAATTTTTTTTATTTTATAATTATAACATTTTTTTGACAGTACATATGCATGGGTAATTTTTTACAACATTATCCCTTGCACTTACTTCTATTCAGATTTTTTCCCTTCCTCCCCCAACCCCCTCCCCCAGATGGCAAGCAGTCTTATACATGTTAAATATATTACAGTATATTCTAGATACAATACATGTGTGTAGAACCGAATTTTTTGTTGCACAGGAAGAATTGGATTCAGAAGGTAAAAATAACAGTTTACATTCATTTCCCAGTGTTCCTTTTCTGGATGTAGCTGGTTCTGTCCATCATTAATCAATTGGAATTGGATTAGCTCTTCTCTATGTTGAAGAAATCCACTTCCATCAGCATACATCCTCGTACAGTATCATTGTTGAAGTGTATAATGATCTTCTGGTTCTGCTCGTTTCACTCAGCATCAGTTGATATAAGTCTCTCCAAGCCTCTCTGTATTTCTCCTGTTGGTCATTTCTTATAGAACAATAATATTCCATAACATTCATATACCATAGTTTACCCAACCATTCTCCAATTGATGGACATCCATTCATCTTCCAGCTTCTAGCCACTATGAAAAGGGCTGCCACAAACATTTTGGCACATACAGATCCCTTTCCCTTCTTTAGTAGTTCCTTGGGGTATAAGCCCAGTAGTAGTATGGCTGGGTCAAAGGGTATGCACATTTTGATAACTTTTTGGGCATAATTCCAGATTGCTCTCCAGAATGGTTGGATTCTTTCACAACTCCACCAACAATGCATCAGTGTCCCAGTTTTCCCATAGCCCCTCCAACATTCATCGTTATTTGTTCCTGTCATCTTAGCCAATCTGACAAGTGTGTAATGATATCTCAGAGTTATCTTAATTTGCATTTCTCTGATCAATAGTGATTTGGAACACTCTTTCATATGAGTGGAAATAGTTTTAATTTCATCATCTGAAAATTGTCTGTTCATATCCTTTGACCATTTATCAATTGGAGAATGGCTTGATTTCTTATAAATTAAAGTCAATTCTCTGTATATTTTGGAGATGAGGCCTTTATCAGAACCTTTAACTGTAAAAATTTTTTCCCAATTTGTTACTTCCCTTCTAATCTTGTTTGCATTAGTTTTGTTTGTGCAGAAACTTTTTAATTTGGTGTAATCAAAATGTTCTATTTTGTGATCAATAATGGTCTCTAGTTCTCCCTTGGACACAAACTCCTTCCTCCTCCACAAGTCTGAGAGGTAAACCATCCCATGTTCCTCCAATTTATTTATGATTTCATTCATTATGCCTAAATCTTGGACCCATTTTGATCGTATCTTAGTATGTGGTGTTAAATGTGGGTCCATGCCTAGTTTCTGCCATACTAATTTCCAGTTTTCCCAGCAGTTTTTGTCAAATAATGAATTCTTATCCCAAAATTTGGGATCTTTGGGTTTGTCAAAGATTATCTTGCCCTGTGAACCTAACCTATGCCACTGATCAATTAGTCTATTTCTTAGCCAATACCAAATGGTTTTGGTGACTGTTGCTTTATAATATAGCTTTAAATCAGGTACACTTAGACCACCTTCCTCTGACTTTTTTTTCATTAGTTCCCTTGCAATTCTCGACCTTTTATTCTTCCATATGAATTTTGTTGTTATTTTTTTCTAGGTCATTAAAATTGTTTCTTGGGAGTCTGATTGGTATAGCACTAAATAAATAGATTAGTTTGGGGAGTATTGTCATCTTTATTATATTCGCTCGGCCTATCCAAGAGCACTGAATGTCTTTCCAATTATTTAAATCTGACTTTATTTTTGTGGCAAGTGTTTTGTAATTTTGCTCATATAATTCCTGACTCTCCTTTGGTAGATATATTCCCAAATATTTTATACTATCGACTGTTCTTTTGAATGGAATTTCTCTTTGTATCTCTTGCTGTTGGATTGTGTTGGTAATGTATAAAAATCCTGAGGATTTATGTGGATTTATTTTGTATCCTGCGACTTTGCTAAAATTCTGAATTATTTCTAATAGCTTTTTAGCAGAGTCTTTGGGGTTCTCTAAGTATACCATCATGTCATCTGCGAAAAGTGACAATTTGATTTCTTCATTTCCTACTCTAATTCCTTGAATCTCTTTCTCGGCTCTTATTGCCGAGGCTAGAGTTTCCAGTACTATATTGTATAGTAATGGTGATAGTGGGCAACCTTGTTTCACTCCTGATCTTACAGGGAAAGCTTCTAGTTTATCACCATTACATATGATGTTTACTGAAGGTTTTAAATATATGCTCCTTATTATTTTAAGGAATAGTCCATTTATTCCTATACTCTCAAGCGTTTTTAGTAGGAATGGATGTTGGATTTTATCAAATGCTTTTTCTGCATCTATTGAGATGATCATATGGTTTTTATTAATTTGATTATTAATATGGTCAATTATGGTCAAAGGACCAATAATGAAACATACTATCTTCCTTCAAAGAAAGCATGGATACTATTTGAATACAAACTGAAGCATGCTATTTTGTTTCTCAATAGTATTTTATTTTTCCCATTTCATATATAGTTTTCAACACTCATTTTGGTAAGATTTGAGTTCCAATTTTTTTTCTTTCTCCTTCCTCCCCAAGAAAGCAAACGATCTGATATAGGTTACAGATTCACAGTCGTTTAAAGCACATTTCCATATTAATCATATTGTGAAAGAAAAATCAGAACAAAATGGAAAAACCACAAGAAAGAAAAAGCAAACCAAGCTGAAAATAGTATGCTTTGGCATAGTTCTCCCTCTAAATACAGATGGCATTTTTCACCCCAAGCCTATTGGAATTGTTTTGGATTACTATATAGCTGAGAAGAACAAATTTCTAGGCTCTGCAGATTTTTTTCCACAAACCAAAAATCACCTTGAAATGAATTCAGAGTTGCAAAAATAAAAGAGTAAAGCGGTTGTCCTCCTAAGACAACCTAAGAGGACCTGAGAAAAGAGGCTAGAGAGTGGCTTGATCTGAGTGAAGTATGGACACCTCCAGGCCAACTCTACTGAATCAACAGCAAGCTTTGGATCAGTCCACCAGGAAGTGAACACACCTCAAGAAAGTTCACCTCAATTTTTATCTCACTCATGGCCTCAAAAAATTTCTCCTTATGAACTTTCATCCCACAGAAAATTTCACCTGACAAACATTCATCAAATGAATAGCAGAATGTTGAGTGGGGAATAATTGAAGGACCTCCCCCATTGTTTCTAAAGGACAGGCCTAGTGGTATTAACTAGAACTGATCCTGGGATGGAGAGAGGAGTAAACATATCTCCTGTGCCTGAATGTATCACAGGGAGTAAGAACAATATGGGGCAGCATGGCTGGGGCCCCAGTTGTGGCTTAGGGAAGAAGCAGAGTCCTTGAGGTTGAGCTTCTGGACAGAAAAGAATAGAAAGGAGGACCTGAGGTGACATTATCTACAACTTGGAATTAAAACTTGATCATGATAATAAGTAGCTAAAACTTAAATAAAACAAAACAAAACATTTTTTTAAAAATGAGTGAGTAAAGAAAAAAAGAATTCAACCATACATAGCTACTTTGTTGTAAAAGAAGATCTTTATTTATATTGGAGGTTAAAAAAAGTTACTCCTACCCCAAAGAATAATGTCAAAGGGTCATAAGCTCAAAAAGTGTTCTTGGAGGAATCTAAAAAACAATTAAAAAAAAAAAAACAATCAATAAGGAAGATTAAGGAAAAAATAATATCCAAGAAAATTATGATTAAAAATTAATCGTAAGAAAGAAAATAAGGATCCTCCTGGTAAAACTAAAGAACACTGGAAGACCGGAGGATAAAGGTTTCATTGGTATAAGAGTAAATACCTCCAGGCTAGCTCCACCAAAACAGCAAATGGGAAGCTTTGGGGCTAGCTGGAGTCTGAGGTAGCCTTAGACCAAACTGCAGGAACCACAGCATATGAACTTCACTCAGATCAAGCCACTCTCTAGCCTCTTTTCTCATGTCCTCTTAGGTTGTCTTAGGTGAACAACCGCTTTACTCTTTTATTTTTGCAACTCTGAATTCATTTCAAGGTAATTTTGGGGGGTCTCAGTCCCCGAAGAATTGAAAGAACCTCTGCCAATAAGGAATGCCAAGCTCAGCTGTGTTGCTGAGATGCAACCCTGAGGGAGAAGGAACCAGAGCATGCTCATGAGTGCAAAAGCAATGAGGCAGGGAGGGTGGAACTTTGGTTTTGGTTCTATGGCAGAGGGGCAAAACTGAAGTGAAACCAGAGGCATCATCTCCACTCACCCCAGGATTAGAGGTGATTACATTAATAAATTCTTATTTTATTTTTCTTATTTTAAAATAAGCAGGCAAATCAGAACGAACCCAGTCATAGAAAATTACTATGGGAATAGGAAAGAGTGGGATTCATCTGCAGAGGAGGATATTGAAGTAAAAAAAAAAGTCTCTCCTACTCCAAAGATTGATGTTAAATGGTTACCTGCTCAAAAAGAATTTTTTGAAGAACTCAAAAAAGATTTTAAAATCAGATAAGAGAGATTGAGGAAAACAAAAAAAGTCTAAGAAACACAAGATTGTCATGACAAGAAAATCAACCGATTAGAAAAGGAGATTGCATCTTAAAGAAGAAAATGATTCTTTGAAAATTAGAATTGGGCAAGGGGAAGCCAATAGAGGTATAAGCGACCAAGAAATAACAAAACAAAATATAAAGAATGAAAAACCAGAAGAGAATGAGAAGCATAAGAAAAACAAGAGATTTGGAGAGTAGATTAAGAAAATATAAGAATAATTGTACTATCTGAAAGCTATGACTAAAAAAGAATCTTGACACAAAAATAATTAAAGAAAATTGCTGAAATGGAAGAGTGCTTGTCAAGTCTTTTGGAAATCTTAAAGTGCTGAGGAAATGCTGTCTATTACTTTATTATCTATATGACTGAGGACCCATCCAGATGGTGGGATTGCTTCAGATGACTGGCATGGGCAGTATAAAATTATGTAGGCTTATTATGTACTGAGTCATCTTACAAGCACATTCTGCCACGATCATCCGGCCTCAAATGGATATTTCTCAGTGATATGTTCCAGAGGTATAGGAGACTGATCCCCAAACATCTGTTCTATGCTTTTCATATTCTTCACATTAAAATCCTATAAAAACTGTTGGCAAAAAAGTAATTTAAGTTTAATTGTGTCTATGTAGCTTTCAATTTTAGCTGCTCCTCAAACCCTTTCTTGTAATCCTAATGGGTTCCCTCTGAGATGATCTCCTCATTATTCTTTCTAGAGCTTGTTGGTACATTACTATTGGAACCTGGTTGTCTCCTCAGTTAGAATGTAACTCCTCAAGGGCAGAGATTTTGTTTGGGCATTCTAGGTGCTCAGCAGGGTTCTTGGCACAAAGTGGGTGCTTAATAAATGTTGACTGATTGTTTGTGTTTAAGTATCTGAGTTGGGACCCAAATCACTGGTAGTGCTTCCTTCTGTCAGCCCAAGTGAGTCAAGCTCATCAAACAATTCCAGTCTAAAAGCCATTGAGTTGGTCTGTTTTCCATGCTAAGATGGTGAAATTTGTGGAATTAAGATTCTGGGAAATAAAGCTGGTGTGGGATAGATTTTGTACAAGGCGTGCCCTTTGGGATTCCATGCCTCTGAGTATTTTCTGAAACTTTTTGCAGTTTCCCATGACATTAAGGAGAATCCTGTCTTCTCTAGAAGATGTGAGAATCAAGATGGGGAATTGTGGGAGGTATCCTTATGGTTTAAACTAAATTCTGGTTTTTAGGGTGAAATTTAGCAAGTTGAGTGAAGCTTATCAATTGGAACTAATGTTGAGATTGTTCCCCAGATTTAGAGGAGAAATCTCCCACAAGATTTCTTCAGTTAGAAGTGCTTTGAAATGCTGCCATCATTCTTAGCCAGTCACAGAGCAGAGTCACAAGAGTCTTTTCCTTGATGAATAATTTCACCAGTGACACAGGCTTTAGTTAAACTGGCTGTAAGATCTGTGTCTGACCTTGAGGCTCTTGTCTCTCACAGAGTTTTCCTTGGAGACCCATTCTGGAACCCACGTCTGGTTCCTGCTGTAGTGTTGTCTTGTTAAGGTGTGAGAAATGAGGGTTGAGAGATCCCCTAACAGCAATGGGGTCCCCCTTGGACAGTCCCCAATGAATACAGGCTGAAGGCCTGGGCAAGAATGGGTTCATTTACACTAAGAAAACAGCTTTCTCAGTGGGCAAAATCCTGTTAGGATTTTGTAAAGATTTTAGCAAAGATGGGTTTACAATGAGAAGAACTGACTTCTCTGATTAGGAATTGACAGCAATGGATTGACAGGTCCCTGGTTCTATCGGGGTTTGCCCTGGCCCCGAGACAGGAGCAGTTCCAGGGACTAATCTTCAACTCAAAAGGGGAGCAGTTCAAGGGACCAGTCCTTAATTCAATAGAGGGTGGTGATTATGCCCCTAGCCAAGATCTCCAACTGAATGAGACTACCTATCTGGGAGGTTCCTTTATGAATGGGTGGGCCCCTCCCAGAGGGTTTGAGTCTCAGGAGCACCCTTCCCCCAAAGATAAAAGGGGATACAGATTGCATCAGTAGCAGAATGACCAAGTGCTGGAGCCATGATGGTGGATGAGAAAAGGCCCTAGTGAGGCTTGATGAATGACCTCTGGAATGATGGGGGAGGGAGGCTGCTTGATTTTTGCTCAACATCGCATCCCTAAGTCAGTCTAGACATGGCTAAGGAGGCCAAAATAAATCCCTTTGTCATCTCCTCCCTGCACCTCTCATTTCCAAGGGAGACTTTGACTCCTGCCAGGAGGGAAGCAGCAGGTTAAACATTGTGAGTCTATGGAAAATGCCTTTTAATTGCAAACGCCTGGTCTCTATCCCTCAGTGGGCAAGGCTGGGCTCCCTTTCTTCTGGATGCCAATTCCACAGTGAATACTCTCAGCTAATAGCAAAGAACCATTTATCCAGGTGTATGACACCACAGAACTCAGAGAAGGGATCCATGCGAGCACCTGGGGCAGGTAACCCAGGGAAGGTCTTTCTCCCCCTGAGGAGGAGGTGGCTCAGCTCAGCCAGAAGAAGGAGCGCTGGGTCTCAGCCAAGGGGAAATTCCCCCAGGGAGCCAGTGGAGATGGGCAGCTCCTGTCCTGGGTGCTTCTTCCTGGGAGGGGCTGCAATGGGGCCTTTCTCCAGCAGCTGGATGCTAGAAGAGCAGAGGTCTCTTCTCCCCCTCCACTGACTCCACTCACATCTCACCCACCAGGGCCATGGAGCAAAATCTGGACCTTTGAGGAGAGAATCCGGACCTCCCCCCTTGGGTGAAGGGCGCCCTCTGGGGGCACAGGTGGTCATGGGCAAGGGGCACGTTTAGCATCTGAAACAAGAGCCTCAAGCTGTGATGAAGGCCAGCTACAGGTGGAAGCGAGGGCAGCTCCTTCAGATTCCCACAGGAAGGTTGACTCTGGTCTCCTCAGGAACCCAGGGGTGCAAATGCCTTCTTGTGCACCTCAGGAAGCCGGGTCTGCAACTGCAGGCAGCAGACGTGAGGAGAGCTCGGGGCAGAGAGGGTTTGTGGGCCGGGCCAGCTGAGAGAAGGCTTGCTCTGGGTGTGGGGAATCTGATTTGGGAGAGGTCGTGGGGGGAAGCAGGGGTCCTGCTGCTGGTCAGGGTGGGCTTAGGGCCCCCAGAGCCAGGATGGCCAAAGGCGTGCAGGAGGAGGCTCGCGTGGATTGCTCCTGCCATACCCTTGATGGGGATGGTGTGGACACTCGCCACTAAATGATGAGATTGGTGCAGACCCCCCAAAGGCTGGATCCTTCCTCTGTCTGGGTGTGGGAAGAACTCTGGGAGTCTTTGGGATGTGCACCTTCAGTGCCCCCCAGCTCTGCCTTCCCTTGTGTCAGAAGGTGCAGGAGCTCCCCCGGGGTGTCCCCTGCAGCTATTCCAGGCTTCAGCCAGCAGGACCCCCAGGAGGATGAGCACCAGCCCGGCCAGACTGAGGCGGATGACGTTGCCCACCGTGTAATCCTGGGCTGCAGGATCTGGGAGGAGGAGAGAAGTCACTGGGAGAGGGACAAGACCCCCAGATCTCAGGCCCCCATCAGTGGGGGCAGGATTCCTCAGCTCTCCCCAGGTTCAGCCCCAGCCCCTCTCCCTGGGCTGAGAGACCTGTTCACTCCCTGGCTGGGAGCCTTTGGATGGGGCTGAGGGTGGGGCCCTGGGAGAGAAGCCTGAGGGAGGAGCTGAGGCAGCCTCCCCACTTCCTCATCCCACTCAGTGCTTCCTCTCCATGCCTCTGACCAGCCCCAGTTCCCTCTCCTGGGATTTTCCCCTTGCCCTCTCTTCCTCTCCTCATTCTCCATCTCCTGCCATTGAGTGACTGCAGATGGGATGGGCAGACCTAATTGGGAATCCAGCCCCTGCCTCCCCCTCCTCCCCGTTGGGAATCCTCCAGCCAGTTCTCAGTTTCAGGACTTGGAGTGGTCGTCTCTGTGACCACTCCTCGGGGAAAGCTCTGTGAAAGCTGTAGCATCGGTAAGTCCCTCCGTGGGTAGAGTTCACAGCAGAGATGAGGAAATTGGCCTGAGACCCCGGTTGAAGGATCTGGGCCGTGGCTTTGGTGACTTGTTCTCCGTCCTTGTACAGGGCAGAGCGGTCATGTCCAATCTCTGACCGGCACTGGAGGGTCACGTTCTGTCCTTTGGCCACCATGGAGCCAGGCCAGGATAAGAGGGAGGATGGGTCGTACCGCTCTGGGGGAGGAGGGGCTGGAGTTAGGGCTGTAAGTCTTCTATTTTTTGTGGGGCAGATCTGGCTACTGGGGGGCTGTCCTGGGCCTTCCTGGACCCCAGGATGGCCTGGAGATTCAACTCATGTCCAGAATAATACAAATAATGCAGGTTTTGGGGTAAAAAGGGCCTTGGATACGTCTGGGGGAAGAAAATTAAGTGGTTGAGTAGGGGGAGGGAGAAAGGCAGAGGGCAGGAAGAGAAAGAAGGAAAGAGTGGGGGAGAGACAGAGAGAGGGAGGAAGAGACAGAAACAGAAATAAAGAGGGGCTTTTGTTTCCTTATGAGATATCCCAGTTCTGTTCAGGGAAATCTGTGGCTGGAGGAGCTGGCCAGGGGAATAGAGTGAGGCATTAGGAAAGGAAGCCAGATGTGGGTCCCTGGGGGTGAGGCGTATATGACTGTGGACCAGGGTAAAGGGATTAGGAGTAAAATAATCATTTTGGAAAATGCAAGACCAAAGACCACTCTGGTAGCAAGGAGGGAGAGGCTTAGTTTATTGAGTGACTGTGAACCTTAAGCCCACATCCAGTTTCTTAGGAACAGCTGTCTGCCTCAGGGGTGGGCTGCTTTAGACCCCCTTTGCTTTCCAAGGTCAGGTCACCTGTAGGTTCTGTAGGGACTAGTAATTGAATAATATTTTTTCCCTTAGACTTTAGGGAAGTTTTATCAGTGATTCTGGGACTATCAGCCTAACTATGTCTGCCAATGATTTGAAGTCTTCTAGAATAAGAATAGTCCTACAAACATTACTTACTGTCTGTTGGTCAGTCATAACCAAATTCTTGAGACCCCTCCTTGGTTCTACCTCTAGTCATAAAATTAGCACATTAATTGATGAGGAATAAACAGGTTCTAAACCAAGATGGGTCAGTTCCTTTTCTCTCTCTCCTTCCTTCCCCAAAGTAACCTAGGGTGGGGTTCTGCAGCAAAGTAATTTGCTACTTAATGCTGTATGGAAACATAGTCTTTATTGATAGTAAAGGGATAGACAGGCATTTGGCCTTCAGGAAGACCCAAAATGCCTGAAAAGGGGGACGTCAGTTGACGGGCATTTGGCTGGTATACACCAAATGCAAAGATTTCATTTTTCAGCCTTCCTTATATACATACATGATGACTAGAGTCATCAAAACAATGTTTGCACAGAGATGTTATCAAGAAGTTCCGGAGATATTTGTCAATAATACAAGAATTCTCTGTTTTTGTAAATAAGACAAAAATTCTCTATTATCTCCTTTAGTCTCTCCCAAAAAAGGAATTTCCTGTTGGTATTTTTGATCTTAAGCTATCTCCTTTCCAAATCTCATCATTAATGTCATGAACAACTGGATAAATGTGTTTCTTGGCTAAATGTTCTGAACTTTGGTCCACTTCAATTGGTGTTACAATTACAATAAACTTTGCCTTTGACTTGGATATGGGTTCAAGTCTGCAAATTCTTTTGAGACACCTGGGGACCTTTTGGGGTCCCTTCCTGTAATGCTGGAGAAACTGAGGCAAGATAGAGATTAGAGAGTTTTTTTTTTTAATATTTTATTAATTGGAGAGTTTAATTGACTGGACAGGACTCTTGTCTCAAAGTATCCAGTCATGAATGGGGGAACGATAAAACACTTTTATAGCTCTTCAGACAAAGGAAAGGAAAAAGAGCGGGAAAATCAGGATGGGGGGAAGTTATAAATTTGTATTAAAAGCCAGAGTCAGGATGTTTGAATAACAGAAATAAAGATGTCAGTGAAGTATCCGAGATAGTCTTATCTTTTTGAATATCTTAGAGGGGCAGTGTCATAAAATCTTGGGGGCAGAAGGAGCTAGGAGTCAGGAAGTCTGATCTGACCCGACCTGCGGGTCTCGAACTAAGGGGGTCTGAAGCCCCGTGTCAGCCTGTAAGCAAAAGCTAGTAAGGCAACAACCTGGGAATGGGTGAAGAAAAGAAAGAGGCAGAGACGATTCTGCACAGGGCAGAAAAGTTCGTTTATTGAAGCAAAGTAGAGGGTTTTTATACGTTGTGGAGCAAATGCCACGTAGCAAAGTAAGTTTCCATAGAACAAAGGATATAACATCTGTTGACCATATGTCAGGAAGTCAAGGCAATGTGTGACAGATTTATGGTTGAAACATTCATCATGTGTTTGACAGGTTTTAAGATCTAAAGAATACTTTATTGTTAACACCTGGGTCAGAGAAACCTTGGGGCAGGGAGTTCTCAGCAACCAGGACATTCCTCTGGGGCCAAGACTTTTATCTAATCTTAAAATGGTTTGCAGATGTCTGGGTGAAGGGCCTTGGCATGTCCCCCTTCTTCAATTTAAAAAAAAATAGGAGGGAAGGCATTTTGACTCAGAAGAATCACGTCTAGCCAATTTGAAATTTTAATTATTATAATCCTGTTGTTATGGATTTTCTCATCTGAACAGAGTGGAGAATTAGCAGAGGCTTCTATCCCTAGGGTCAGATGGTCCACTGCGACCAACAGCTATGGGGAACACCAATTTTTGTTGAGTTTGTCTGTCTTTGTTAGGCCATTGAGTCATAGGTGGTCCTGTCCATACTATGGTAGGAAGAATTCCTAATGACCATATGTATTGCAGGCCGATTTGAGACAGGTATCAAGCAGACAGTCCTGATGATCTTCCAGTGCTCGTGTGTTGCTGAGGTCAGTACCTTTCTGCCTTTCAGGGAACAGCCAGTGCATTATGAGTTTTGCATCTCCATCTCCGTATTTCTCTCCCCTAGCAAGAGTATGAGAAAGCCTGGCCTTTTATAAAGGCTTATCAGCCAATTAGAGGTTAGAATTTGAGGGACTAATTCTTATGAATATCATTTTGCTTTCTCTCTTATCAAAGGTAAAGGCCAATGCCTATTGATGTACAACAATTTGCATTACATCAGATAACTGTGAGATTTTATTTAACATTATCCGATCCAAACTTTCTTGATGCCGCCAAGCAGCATTGTTTTTTATCATAAATTGTGGTAGACTCGCAGCTAAAAAAGCTACCTCCTGTTGAATTTGATATATTTGCATTTCCTCTATCACATTAAGAGCTAAATTAACCAATGATATAGCTGTATCAAAAGAACTGTCTCGTTTCATTCTAGTTAATTTTCTTATCATGTCTATAGACAAAGAAGGATTTTTGCCAAAAAATTATATAAGGGTTTGGCACATACATCTGTGCAGGTGCGGGGTATGGGAGGGCTTCACTAGTTGACTCGTTCCGTATCGTCTGTATCTTGACAGTTCTTTATTAATTGTCTATGCCCAGGGAGGGAGCCACTCTTCTCTGGAGCATAAACATCTCTAGGAATGGCTAGTTCCTATCATCTAGTGTCAAAAATATACAGAGTTCATGGAACGGTCAAGTTCCCATAATTTGGAAGCTGAGGCCTGTTAGATTTGAGTGAGCTTATAATCCTAATATGAAATTTTAAATTTCTTAATCATTTGGCCTTAAGATCACGAAAATAATAAGAGGACTGAGCTAGTGGGGTGAAATTAGAGTAAATTGTTTTCATCTTCCAATACATATAGCAATTACACATTATTACAAAAAGAACAACAATAATAATATGGGTATGGCTAAACTATTAAAATAAATGGTAGCGCTACCTGATCTAAATAAGAAATCATACCAATGGTGGTTAGTATCTGATGTTACTAAATGAGAGGCCTCGATAAGTTGTCCTGCAGCTATAAGAGTCTGTATTCGATGTTCATTTAATGCGCGCTGATTAGACTCTAATAGTTTCTTCATAACTTAAGATCTGTTCAGGATATCCATATATATGAAGTAAAGCAAAGTAATTAGGTAAGACAAAAGGTAACACATGAAATTAACACATAACAGCCCATATCTTAACTTGACAATACACAATAGTTCCAGTACACCAAAGAGAAGTACACATAACATTTTCAGGTCATTGTTTTTTCCATGCTTCTGGTAAATTAAACATATAATCCCACATTGCAACAATCTCTGAGCATATCTCTAGGTATACATATTTTGTAAAGAGCATTTGGTCCACTTAAATAATTTACTAATATTTTCAGTAAAACCCAAACTAGTAATAATACTCTCATTAAAAATCTGTAGAAAGTGGCCTCGATATTTTAATGTATTTTGGTGGGGTAGGATCATTGTGGGCAACTATTGAGCATTTACAGTCAAAGCCTGAGAAACATCTTGCCCAGCACTGTGCAGTCTGCTGGCCAAGGTCTCTACCCAAACCGGTTCCAGCACCACCAAATAGAGTGTCATACCAGGTTCTTTTCTTTCTAACACAATTCATCAGAGGAGGAAAAGTTACATTATTGGTACAAGTTTTAGGAACTCTTATGATTGATGGAGGATGTTTTGTAGGAGGGGGAGGTGTCAGTAATAGATATTTTATCTAATAGTGAGGCTTCAATACCGCTCTCAAGATTTTACATGCACAGTTCATCAGTTGCTTTTCAATGTTGGTCTCAGCTTGTTCTCTGCATTCAGTTGGGAAGTCCACACCCTCGGAGTCCACCAGTCCTTTAATTCTGATCTCTTTCCTGTGTAGCACTGCTGTATCTGGATCTGGAACAGTCCTTTCCATCTCAGGGTCAGCTTGTCCTCCTTCCATGTCCCAACCAGGACCCCGTCTCCAAGCTAGAACTCATGCACTGTTGAAATCCTAAGGGAGGAGTCTGAGCAATAAGCCTGTTTAGTTGTAAAGTTCTCAGATGTTACAGTAAAGACATAACATATTTCCTTAAAAACAAATCCTTGGTTTCAAATATTGGATACAAGGAAGAATTTTGAATCCCTTTTAGATAAGGGTGACCATACAACAATTCATAAGGTGACAATCCCACATCTCTTTGGGGGTTTTGTTTTAATTCTTAATAAGGCAAGGGGAAGGCACTTGGTCCAGGGCAATTGTGTCTCTAATGCCAATTCAGTCAGTTGCTGTTTAATTTCCTTATCCATCCTTTCCACTTTACATGATGAGGGAGGATGCTAGAGCTTGGGCCACAGATTGGAGGATCTTAGCTGTGAAACAGGTGCCTTGGCCTAAATCTACCTGCTCCACCATCTCATACCCTGGAATGATATGCTCAAGAAGTACTTTTACAATTACTGAGGCTGTTGCCCAGGCAAGGGGAATGGCCTCCACCCATAAGGTCAGATGGTCCACTATGACCAACAACTATTTGAGACACCCCGCTGACAGCAACTCGGTAAAGTCCACCTGTATGCTTTGGAAAGGCCTGATACCAGGAGGCCTTCTTCCTTTTAGGCTTGTCATTGGGCCGTCCTATTCATCCTCTGACAAACAGGACACCCGCTGACCAGTTGTCTGCCATTGTGTATAAGCCAGTGCCACAAACCTAGTCAGCACCATATCATACAGGTCTCGGACACCCCAATGACTGCCCTGATGTAAATGTTGGGGTACATGTCTCATACCTGCTGTGGTCAGTATCTCTCTGCCATTAGGGAGGAGCCAGTGCCCCTCTTTTATCCTTCTGAGCACCAAGACTTTTAGATTTCCTGCTTCTCTTCTGGGGTAAGGGAAGGTGGAGGCACTAGAGGCAGAAATGCCAGAATTAGCACCATCACCTCCTCCGTACTTACAGATTCCTCTTCTCCAGGCTGTTTCACCTCCTCATCTGCAAAGCAGTTTCTCCTTATCTCAAATGAATCTCCTCCTTGGTGCCCCTGCACATGAATCACTGCAGCATTCTTAGGTAACATAAGATTAGTCAAAATTTCAGTGACCAATGCCCTGTGTGCCAATCCCTTTCCTTTACAGTTTACCATTCCCCTTTCTTCCCATATTTCCCAAATATATGAACAATTCCCCAAGCATATTTTGAATCAGTCCTTCAAGCAATTTTAGGGCTTGATTTACTGCATATAATTCACAAATTTTGAGCTGACCACTCTTTTGGCAAGAATCCAGCTTGAACCAGAGTCAAATTTTCCCATTAACAATAGCATAACCATTTTTCCTTTTCCCATTAACTATTTGTGAAGAACCATCTATGAACTATTCAGTGCCTTTCAACAAAGGGACTTCCTACAAATCTTCCCTAACCTTAGTTTGGTAATCAATCACATTTGGACAATCATGTTCAAGAGACACATGTTCCCCAGGGGAAGCGGATAAGAACATGGCTGGATTAAAGTTATGATCTGGTGAGAGTGCCAAATCATCTCTTTCCAATAGTATTGCTTCATATTTTAAAATCCTTGAATCAGTTAGCCATCTCCTGGCCTCTTTGATTCAGAATTGATTGAACCTGGTGCAGGACATTCACTATTAAACTATTCCCAAAGGTTAATTTCTGACTTTTCTTGTACCAAAAGTGCTGTGGCTGATAACACTCCTAAAGCCACATTGTTTACTGTATTTATATTTTACCTCATGTTTCACAAATTGAAATTTGTTTTAAGAAATTCTCAATCCCTGTGCTCCTAAATAATTTAACAAACTGATAGTGACTTGGACAAGGTCACTTTTTTTTTTTTTCCTGTCACAAAAAGATCATCTACATTTTGTAAGACTTTTAACAATAAGAAATTTATCCCAGATTGTTCACACAATTCTTATGTACCCAAGTAGATGTTTTATAAGTTGAACATTGTACCAATTATTTTGTTTTTAAAATACCCAATACACAGAAAAATCCCAAATTACATATTGCCATAACAAAAACATTTTCAAAAGGACAAAGGCAAGAACTATTATACTTGATGTCCCTGTAAATAATTGGCATCAATACAATTAATTAAAACTTCTATTTTCACATAAAAGAATCTGAAAAATTCTTAAAAACATCAATTAAACATTTTTTTTTATAAATAACCCTTTCAGACTATATATCACATTTCTGATCATATTCTTTGAACACAAAAACTATTATATATCTAAGGAAACAAATGTTCAATAAATTAACATCTTGTAAGAGCAGCTTGACCCCTTTATCAGTTTGCTTTCTTCAACCAAAAACAGCTGCAGCTTCCTACTGCTGTTCTCCCCCTGTAAAAACACATCTTGTCTCACAGTCATCTCTCCGTGACTCCCCTTTCCAACTAGTTCCTTCTTTTCCCCACTGATTTCTTCTTGAAATCTTTTGCTCCCACTAATCAATCCTTCTTAAATCACCTTCATTCTCCTGTCCCATCTCTCTGTCTCTCTCTTCCCAATGCTTACTTACTTAAACCTAACACGTCCAAACCAATAACTCTTCTGATTTCATTTAAACTATTAATTGCTTTTGTAAATCTCTCTCTTGTCCCTTTTCTTTAATCACCCTTTTTTTTTTTAAACTTTAAGATTCATAACCCATAATGATAACAAATTACCCAATGTTTCAGAAGCAAACCAAATAGTTTTCCCCCCCCCCCCCACAGGGCAGAAAAGTTCGTTTATTGAAGCAAAGTAGAGGGTTTTTATACGTTGTGGAGCAAATGCCACGTAGCAAAGTAAGTTTCCATAGAACAAAGGATATAACATCTGTTGACCATATGTCAGGAAGTCAAGGCAATGTGTGACAGATTTATGGTTGAAACATTCATCATGTGTTTGACAGGTTTTAAGATCTAAAGAATACTTATTGTTAACACCTGGGTCAGAGAAACCTTGGGGCAGGGAGTTCTCAGCAACCAGGACATTCCTCTGGGGCCAAGACTTTTATCTAATCTTAAAATGGTTTGCAGATGTCTGGGTGAAGGGCCTTGGCACTGATCTGCCCCTCATCTCCCATTGACAATTTATAACTTTAGAGCAATTGGTCCTCAGTCTTAATGAGCCAGGGGGGTTTTATGACTTAGGGGACTGAGGCAGAACAGTTAAGGAAACTGAGATAGAACAATTCATGGAAACTCAGTCAGGACAATGAGGGAAACTAGTGCAGGGAAACTGAGGTAGAACGGCTCAAGGAGATTGTGGCACAACATTCCACACTCTCTCTCCTAAATGTTCAAATCTTTGAACACCTTCCTCTTGATCCCCAGGAGGTCTTAGCACCATAATTTTGACCGACTCCACTTGGGAGCAGACGAGGCGGACCAGAGTAGAGGAGATGCAAGGACCTATGGCAAGGGCAAGAAGAAGGAGAATCAAAGGTCCTGCAATAGATGTAACAAGTGTTGTTAGCCAGGGGGAAGAATTAAACAGTGACTGGGACCAGTCCTTTCCCTCCCTGCTCCAGTCGTCTAGTCTCAAGATTCTTACGAACCAGGGCTAGACTTTCTCTGATCACCCCAGAGTTATGAGCATAAAAACAGCATTCCTCGTTTAGGGCAGCACACAGGCCTCCCTGTTGCAGAAATAGTAGGTCAAGTCCCCTGCGGTTCTGGAGTACCATCTCAGCCAGGGAGTCAGCTTGGCTTTCCAGTTGGGAGATGGATGACTCGATCTGAGTCAGGCCTGTGGTCATTTGTGCACTTAGCTCAGCATACCCAGAACTGCCCTTCAGGAGGGCTGCAGTGCTGAGGGCGGTGGTGCCTGCCAGCCCGAGCCCTACTAAGAGGGGAAGGAACGGCAGAGCCCGTTTCTGTCTGATTGTCTCCACGGGGGAAGAATGGGACCGGAAGTGGCTCCATGCATCCCCTCCTGGAAGGACAGACAGGCTGGGCAATACCGCTGTCAGGACACAGAACGAGTCTGGCCTTGTGAGGAGAGGGGCAGAATAAGCACACCTGGTCAGGCCATCCCTGCAGGCAAACCAGGAACCTTCAGGGGCTTGATACCACACGGCACCATCTGATGAGGAAGCTGAAATATTAATCAAGGCACTGGGGTTACAGAACTGCAGGAGAGGGTCCGAAAGACTCGTGGAAGCAGCCACCAGGCAGGTTCCTATACCTTGGAGACTCCCAAGGGTGATTCTAGGCTGCTCCCAGGATTAGACTGAGAAGTGGTTCCAGGAAGGGAGTCTGTCAGGGCAATACCCACAAAATAAGGGGGTTCAGAGTTAAAGCAGAGCCAGCAATCATGGCCCAGCTGGGGATTTGTGGAGTTCAAATAGGAGTGCACTATGGGCAACAAATCAAGCATGGAAGGAGAACCAAAGGATTCAGGGTGTCTGTCAACTGGGATGAATGGGTCAGGAATAATAGGAGAACTTTGGGTCCGAGCAGGGGGGTCTGTGGAGCTAGGGATGGTAGTGGCAGAATAGGATCAGCCAGGACTGGTGTCCTAGGGGGGACTAGTAAAGCAGTCAGAGGTCCCACGGGCTTAGATGGGGGCGGATCTTTACGCTGAACTAGGAGGTAGTGGCTGAATTCGAACGTGCTACCTGCTCGGGAACAAAGGGTAAGAGTTCGGGACTGTTCCCACTTCTGGTGGGACGGTTGCTGGATCGTTAAGATAATGCGGGGGAGGGGGTTCCAGTGTGGTCTGAGTCTGCTGGTCAAAGGTTTGGATGGTCATCCTAAAGGAGTTATCTCCAGGGAGTGAGCACCATCCAACACCAGGGCAAAGTCAGAATGGGGGATCTATAGGAGGCCTGAAGTAGAAGCAGGGAGCCAGGGAGGGATCTACTGTCATCGAGGGTTCTAAGCCTGAGTAGTAGAAAAAGCAGAAAAAGAGGGACCTCCTGCGAGGTCTCTAACGGTCATTGTCCATACGGGCTTTGCGGCCTGTGGGTTTCCCAGAGCTTTGGAAAACAAAGGAAGGAGGAAGAAAATTAAGAAAAATCGCATAATAGCACTTCCAGACTGTAGAAACAGCGCAAGGGGAAAGGAGCCCTTAGGGGGGATATACAGACAATTTAGGCACCCACAAAATAACAGAGCAACTACAAGAATCAATCTTCCCAGGGTTTCCCACCCAGAGTCTTTGGGGGAAATCACGGACCGGAGGAACGGATCAGTCTCAGTTTCAGGGGGTCGTCACCAATCTCTGTTTTCCACTCCGTGGTGACCGCCCGCTTCACTGGGCTGTAGTGAATCCAGGCGGGGACTGATTTAACTTTAACAGCCGTGGGCGTGCTGAGAATCACAGGATAAGGTCCTTTCCACTTGGGTTCTAGGCCAGAGGTAGAAAATGTCTTTATCAGGACTGCATCCCCGGGCTGGAATGGATGCGCTGGCTCAGAGAGGGGAATGGAAGGGCTTCTCGGACGAGGTGTGAGATGTCCTTCTGGGTTTTCTGCAGGGCCTGTAGAAACTTGCTAAGGGAGGAGTTAGAAATTTCAGCCATTATATGTTCCCTGACCACGGGTAAAATCGGAGGTGGCCTCCCAAACAGAATTTCAAAGGGAGTTAAACCCAGTCTGTTGGGAGTGCATCTGCTCCTCAGCAGTGCAAATGGCAGGAGCGAGACCCAAGAGCTCTGAGTCTCTAAGACGAGCTTTGTAAGGTACTCCGTTAGTGTTTTATTCACTCTTTCTACCTGTCCAGAGCTCTGAGGTCGGTAAGCACAGTGGAGCTTCCCGTCAATGCCCAGGGCCTTGCTTATGCCTTGTGATATTTTGGCAGGCCCGTTATCAGACCCTATGGCTACTGGAAGACCAAAGCGGGGCAGTAACTCGTTCAGTATCTGTTTGACCCCTGTGAGAGCTGTTTCATTTCGGGTGGGGAAGGCTTCTGGCCAACCTGGAAAAGTATCCACAAAAACTCACAGGTATTTGTACCCAGCTGTGGACGGCTGTACCTCACTATAATCTACCTCCCATCTTTCCCAGGGTTGTGTCCCTTCCGCCTGATTCCCACACGGGCTTCCTTAATTCTTTGCATATTCACTCTAGCACAAGTGAATGTAACTTCTGATCAATTGGCGGACATCCTTTATATAATATCTGCTCAATAACTGATGCATTTTCTTTTCCCCCAAATGAGTGAAATCATGCAAATCCTTCACCAGCATCCTACTTCATGCTTGTGGAATAAAAGTCTTGTCCTTTCTGTACCACCAGGCTCCCTCCCTCCGTCCTCCCCTCTGAGAAGGAAAGAATCCTCTGAAGGGGAGTACCTAGGTATGGGAGGAAGGGGCGTGATTGCCAAAGGCAAGGAAGAGGTGGGGGAGGAGATGGCGGCTGGGCAGCTGCTGCCCGATTCCCCACTGCTTCCATTGTCTCACCAGATGGGTGAGCTGAGCAGTGAATAATAGAGACAGAGAAGGGTGACCAGATAGAATCGAGCAGGGAAAGGATCTCTGCTTTATTCTTAATTTCCCTCCCAGCGGATGTCCACAGGCCCCTTTCTTTGTAAAGAGAGGCGCGGACAGGAGCCGTGGCAAAGGCACAGCGGCTGTCAGTATAGATATTAGCTGATTTTCCTTTTGCTCTGCACAAGGCTTGAGTTAAAGCCACGATTTCCGCTTTCTGGGCAGATGATCCGGAGGGGAGGGAAGAAGACCAAAGGGAGAGAGAGAAGGCTAGTCCCCCACTGCTGCCCCAGAAACACGGCTGTCCCCCACAACAAAACTGCTTCCGTCAGGAAAGAGGATCGGGTCAGGGTTTTTCAGCGGGACGTCCGAAAGGTCAGGCCTTGCTGGCTGAGACTCCTCAAGGAGCTGGAAGCGGTCATGCACGGGGGACCGGGTCAGAACTAGGATCTGGGAGCGAGGTGGCAGGGTTCAGGGCAGACGATTTTTTTTTTTTTTTTTTTTTCTTTTTTAATCATGATTTTATTTATTTATTTATTTATTTTTTGGGGATATAATTGATTTTTATTTTTTTATTTATTTTTTATTTTTTTTATTATATATATATATATTTTATAATATTATCCCCTTGTATTCATTTTTCCAAATTACCCCCCCTCCCTCTATTCCCTCCCCCCGACGACAGGCAATACCATACATTTTACATGTGTTACAATATAGTCTAAGTACAATACATGTGTGTGAATATCATTTTCTTGTTGCACAATAAACATTAGAATCCGAAGGTACATGCAACCTGGGCAGACAGATATTAGTGCTAACAATTTTCATTCCCCTCCCAGTGTTTCTTCTCTGGGTGCAGCTACCCCTGTCCATCATTGATCAACTGGAAGTGAGTTGGATCTTCTTTATGTTGAAGATTTCCACTTCCATCAGAATACATCCTCATACAGTATTGTTGTTGAAGTATACAGTGATCTCCTGGTTCTGCTCATTTCACTCAGCATCAGTTGATGTAAGTCTCTCCAAGCCTCTCTGTATTCCTCCTGCTGGTCATTTCTTACCGAGCAATAATATTCCATAACTTTCATATACCACAATTTACCCAACCATTCTCCAATCGATGGACATCCATTCATCTTCCAGTTTCTAGCTACAACAAAAAGAGCAGGGCAGACGATTTAGAGAAAGTGAGGCGGGGGTGGTCGAGAAGCAGGGCCTGATAGTGAGTAATGCCAGCGTTAGAGAGCCACCTGTCAGGGGCAGAGCTGAGCAGAGCCTCAACAGAGTGAGGGGCGGAGATAGAAAGAGACTGGCCCAAGGAAAGCTTGTCAGCTTCCTTTACCAGGAGGGCAGTGGCTGCTATGGCCCTAAGACAGGGGGGCCACCCAGCTGCTACCGAATCTGCTTAGAGAGATAAGCAACAGGCCGTCCCCAGGGCCCAAGAGTCTGAGTCAAAACACCCTTAGTGACACCTCCAGCTTCCGCCACAAAAAGATGAAAGGGCTTTGGGATATCGGGAAGAGCTGGGGCAGGGGCCCTGATAAGGGCGTTCCTGAGACCATCAAAGGCAGCTTGCTCCGCAGAGCCCCACACCAGGGGACCCTGGCCAGCTGTGACAGAATAAAGAGGTTTTGCTATCCCAGCAAAAGAAGGAATCCACAGGCGACAATATCCAGCTGTTCCCAAAAATTCTCCAACCTGCTTCTTAGTAGTGGGGACTGCAATAGACAGGATAGCCTGGATCCGGTCAGAAGACAGGGACCGGTGAGCAGACTTGAGAACATACCCCAAATAAGACACTTCAAGAAGACAGAGTTGAGCCTTTTCAGCAGAGACCCTGTAACCTAAGGACTGAAGGAGTTGCAAAAGGGCACGGGTTGCCCTTAAGCAAAGAGACTCATTAGGGGCTGCAAGGAGAAGGTGGTCTGCATATTGGACCAGGGAGCAATAAGAATGCTCCTTGCGGAAGGGCTGGAGGTCCAGAGGGAGAGCTTCTCCGAACAGCGTAGGAGAATTTTGAAAGCCCGGAGATGTCCTTTCAGAGCTATCTCGACTAGTCGAGACATATTCATGCCCTCAAATCCTTCCTGCTTCTGTCATTTTCTGCGTATGTCTGGAGCAGATTGACTAACAAATGCAATCTTCACAGATCTATAGTTCTCGGGAGCTTCTGGGTCAATTGTGCCATAAGTTCGGTAAGCTTCATACAACCTTTCTAAAAATGCTCCCGGGGATTCTTCTGCACCCTGAGTAACTTCAGAAATCTTGGTCATGTTAATAGGCTTTCTGGCTGCAGCTTGAAGACCCTGGAGAAGGTATCTGTGATAAGCAGAGAGCCCAGTACGGCCCTGTTGGGAGTTGGGGTCCCAAGAAGGTCTTTCAGAGGGAAAACTGGCTTCAATCTGAGCACGATGCTCTTCTAAACAGATCCTCCTCCCTGTCCCAATACAGCTTTCCTGGCCTCCCTTTTAATTTTGTCCCTTTCCTCTGGAGTAAAGAGGGTGGTAAGGAGCTGTTGACAATCATCCCACGTGGGCTGCTGGGTATGAAATACAGACTCAAGGAGATTAATCAAGGGTTGAGGTTTCTCGGAGAAAGGCGGATTTTGAGCTTTCCAATTATAAATATCATTCGTAGAAAACGGGACATAGACTAAGAACGGAACGCCTTCCGCCCCCCTCATCTCCCTTAGAGGCAGAACAGGTTTGGGGAGAACCGAGGCTGACTGGACAGATGCCGAAGCATTGTATTCAACTCCACCTCTAGTACAGGAAGGGGAGAGAGACAGAGGCTGCAGAGAGCAGAGAAATGGGGGAGGGAGTCGGCAAAGGGGCCGGAGTCAGCACTTCTGTACTGGCCACCAAGCCCCTGTGTGCCGGCAGGAGAAGAAACAGAGGTGGGGGAAGAAACGGAGGCAGGGGAAGAAACAGGGGCAGGGGAAGAAACAGAGGCAGGGGAAGAAACGGAGGCAGGGGAAGAAACGGAGGCAGGGGAAGAAACAGGGGCAGGGGAAGAAACAGAGGCAGGGGAAGAAACGGAGGCAGGGGAAGAAACGGAGGCAGGGGAAGAAACAGAGGCGGGGGAAGAAACAGAGGCAGGGGAAGAAACAGGCGGGGGAAGAAACAGAGGCAGGGGAAGAAACGGAGGCAGGGGAAGAAACGGAGGCAGGGGAAGAAACAGAGGCGGGGGAAGAAACAGAGGCAGGGGAAGAAACAGAGGTGGGGGAAGAAACGGAGGCAGGGGAAGAAACAGAGGTGGGGGAAGAAACGGAGGCAGGGGAAGAAACAGAGGTGGGGGAAGAAACGGAGGCAGGGGAAGAAACAGAGGCAGGGGAAGACGGCGGCAGAGAAAGAGAAGGGGATAAAGGCCCAGATGGTGAAAGGCCGGGTTCAGGATTTCCAGGCAAAGGGGGATACAGACCTGAACTCAAATAGGGTGGGGGAACGAGATTATCTAAGGGGTTTTCCAGAGAATCTTGTAGAACTTTTTTCTCCCTTTTTGTTGGAGCTGCTGGCAATTTGCAACTTTCCTTGTCTGGCCTCAGGGACTGTGTGATCAAAACTCGAATACCATTTGTCGTGGCCACAGCCCTTAGCCAGGAAGGAGGGTAAGAGACAACTTGCAGCCAAACATCAATATAGGGTACAGAACCGGATAGCCAGGCTCGCCTGTGACTACCCTGGGCACCGCCCAAGCTATTTCCCTATCAAAGGAGCCTTCAGGGGGCCATCCTACCCCAAAAGAAGGCCACTCCTTCTGGCAAAACAGTTTCAGTTTAGCCTTTTTCCACGATATTCCACAATCATGATGTTTAAATGTCTCAGAAAAATGACTAAGAAGACATGCAAGTGGAGTTATTGTTTTTGAAGCAGAGTTTCCCATGATAAGGTGGCTGAGTTAACAGATATAAGGCTATACCACCAGAGGAAAAACTCCTACTATCTTTAAACACTGCTGTTTCTGACAGAACTAACCTTTCTGCCCTTATATCCAATTACCAAATTTCTCAATCACAGTTCTTACAACTTACAACTTAAAAGATCAACAGTTCCTAAAACTTAAAAGAGCTCTTACATGAACAAAACAGACAAATCACATAGAACATAGAACAAACATCCCATGGGATACAGGACAAAACTCACACAGACTGCACTCACAACAGTAACAACATAGAAGACAGAAAACAAGCCAGAGGATATCTTCCAGCGTCCCAGAATGATACCCGACTCAGAATTTCGATGCCCGTCGGCATATGATTATTCTGAGCTTCCAGATGCTATAGCATAACCAGACAGAACCAGACCAGACCAGACCAGGTGTCTAAAACGACACAAAAACTTACTCTCCCAGGAGCCGAATCAATCAATGCATCTGAAGGCGTGTCCACGGCTGAAGAGCTGCTTCTTTTCCCAGAGACTCTGGAGAAATCCAGAGGGCTGATTTTTCTAGGAATAGACTCAGATCCCGAGCCGTCCCAGGCCTTGATGACCAAAAGGTCTATAATCTCTAATCCCGTCTCAATTTCTATTATCTAGAGGGGGACCTCCAAAATGTCATGCCGGAGAAACTGAGGCAAGATAGAGATTAGAGAGTTTTCTTTAATATTTTATTAATTGAAGAGTTTAATTGACTGGACAGGACTCTCGTCTCAAAGTATCCAGTCATGAATGGGGGAACCATGAACACTTTTATACCTCTTCAGACAAAGGAGAGGAAAAAGCGGGAAAATCAGGATGGGGGGAAGTTATAAACTTGTACTAAAAGCCAGAGTCTGGATGTTTGAATAACAGGAGTCAAGATGTCAGTGAAGTATCCGGGATAGTCTTATATTTTGGAATATCTTAGAGGGGCAGTGTCATAAATTCTTGGGGACAGAAGGAGCTGGGAGTCAGGAAGTCTGATCTGCTCCTCATCTCCCATTGACAATTTATAACCTTAGAGCAAATGGTCCTCAGTCTTAAGGAGCCAGGGGGGTTTTATGACTTAGGGGACTGAGGCAGAACAATTAAGGAAACTGAGGTAGAACAATTCATGGAAACTCAGTCAGGACAGTGAGGGAAACTAGTGCAGGGAAACTGAGGTAGAACAATTCATGAAACTCAGTCAGGACAATGAGGGAAACTAGTGCAGGGAAACTGAGGTAGAACAATTCATGGAAACTCAGTCAGGACAGTGAGGGAAACTAGTGCAGGGAAACTGAGATAGAACAATTCATGGAAACTCAGTCAGGACAGTGAGGGAAACTAGTGCAGGGAAACTGAGATAGAACAATTCATGGAAACTCAGTCAGGACAGTGAGGGAAACTAGTGCAGGGAAACTGAGATAGAACAATTCATGGAAACTCAGTCAGGACAGTGAGGGAAACTAGTGCAGGGAAACTGAGGTAGAACGGCTCAAGGAGACTGTGGCACAACATAAGAAAGAGATGAATGATGGATGGGATTGCTTGCATTCATCATACTCATCAGGTTGCTTTCTTGTCTGAATGACTCGCTGAGTAATGAGCTGAGGGTCTGACTCAAGGCCTTTCCATCTTGACTATCCACACAAAACCTTTCCCCATGGTCATCTTTCTGAAGTCTGACAGGGTCTGAACTCTTGCTGAAGGCCGTTTCCCATTGATGATCTGGATCCATTCGGACTTCAGCAGGCTTCTCCTGAGAACGAAAAAGTTCTACCCGCTCAGGAAAATAGTTCTGATATTCACTATCCAGAAGCCAGTTCTTCCCTGGAAAAGAAAGGATAGCAATGGGCCAAGCTAACAGCCAGACTCATTATCCCCAGAGGAAATTCATGGATCCGGTTCCCCTCCCCTATCTCTGCACCTCTCCCCCGCCCACCATCTCCTTGCACCACAGAATCCCCCGACTTCCTCTCCCCCACCCCCTCCTACATCCGCACACATCCCCCCTCCTACATCCCTCCAGGCTTCCCCAGCAGTTGCCCTCGCCACCCGGCCCCCCCTCCTCAGCAGCCCAGGCTCCAGGCTTCCTTCCCCTTCCCCTCTCAGAGGAGCACAGACGGGGGAGGGGAGCTCTGAGTGATGGATGGGCTGAGGGGCTGGTGGAACCTGAGTCCTCTTGGGCAGGCTGGAATCCCGGGAGTGGGAGGGGTCATTCCCAAGAGGAGTGGGCGGGGACCTGAGATTAGGAGGACCCGCACCTGGCCCCTAGGCCGTAAACCATCCCTGGGAGCCGAGGTCTCTCCGCCTCCCTCTCTCAGAGATCTCTCTGCCTTTTCGGGGCGTCCCTCCTCCTGCAGGCCCAGGTAGGTCTGACCCAGGGCCCCTCCTCCCCGCACCCGCTCCTGCTCCCTGCCCTTCCCTCGGCCTCACCTCCCACCTCCCCCATGTGTCCCGTGGGGTCCCCTGAGCTCGGGGGGCAGGAAGGCCTCAGCCCCAATCTCCCAGCCTCGGAGTCCGCCGCCTCTCTCCGGCCTGCCCCCCCTTAGAGACCTGCTTCGTCCAGCCGGGTCCGAGGAGATCCTTTGCTGCCCGCGGCGCTGCTCCCGGACCGTTTCCAGGACCCGCCCTGGCTCCCCTGGAGATCCCTCCCCCGGCCTCCCCGGGAGCTTTAGCGGGGCCGGCTCTGGGAGGGGAAGCTGGACCAGCTGATCTCCCTGGGGCTGCTGCTTCTTTGATCCTCCCAGAATTCAGGCCCCTTGAAATGCCGGGGACACTGAGGCAAGATGGAGCCTAGAGAGCTTTTAAGATTTCCTTTGGATTTGTGAGAGGGGCATGCTGCCCCGGGCCCCAAAGCGTCCCGCAAACGATGGGCCTTCTCCAGGACATAAACACAGCCAGGGCTCAGCCACCGGGGGAGACTGAGGCAGGGGCCGAGTGGGAGAGAGGGGAGCACACTGTCAGGCGAGCTCTGGCAGAGTTGGGGGAGACCCTGGGCATTCGGGTAAGTTGGGACACAGAAGAAGAAGGGCAGGATGGGAAGGACCATGAATTCTCGATGACACTAGGAGCGAGGAGCCAGGAAGTCTGAACTCCCCTCATCTTGAGTCTCCTGTTGACTGTAGAGCAACTGGCCCTCAGTCTTAAAGAAGTGGATGGGGGAAGGGAGGCCACAACTAAGGGGACTGAGGCCGAACAATTAGGGACACTGAGGCACAACACCCTCAGTAATAGTCTTAAATTTCTTTCCATGAAACCTTCGGCCCTTGACTAGGAGACGGGTTCAAGCCTCAGATGCTTTTGAGACTCGGTGAAACTGGTCTGGGACTTTTGGGGATCCACCTCCTCAACCTCCCCACTAGCAGGAGGTGGGAGATCTCCCGGACAAGCGTCCTGGAGGCTGCTTCTGGTCTTATCCCACCTTGGATCCCAGAGCCTTGGGGGGAGGGCATGAGATCACAGGAAGGGCTTAGGGAGGGAGGCAGGACTGCTTCCTGCTCAGACCCAGCTCACTTCCAGGCCTGACCCTCCCTGCTCCCTCCTGGGGTGGAGTCTCTCCTCTGAGGGTGGGGAAGGGCCACTGGTTGTCCCTGCCCTGAAAACTGTCTCTCTCTGGGCAGAGCAGCTTCCAGCCAGGGAAGGGAACCTCTGACCCAGTACTCCTCCCTCTCTGAGGTCCTTCTCCCTCCCCAGCCCAACTGGCAGAGAACCCAAGCCTAGACCCAGAGACATGGCCCCCGGCAGCCGGAGCTCCTCGTCCCAGGTGAGTGCAGTCCCTCCCCGGAGCTGAGCAGAGGGAGCCCAAGGGAGCCCAGGAAACTTCCTCCTGTCAGAGGGAGGAGTCCCTGGCAGGGCAGGAATCATCCCCCTGGCACATTTCCTGCCCCCTCAGGCTGCTCCCAGGGCTCTGAGTCCTTCTCCTTTTTCAGCTCTCAGGTCCCATCAATGAGCACTGAGAATGCCTCCCACGTGCCAAGCACTGTGCCCACCCCTGTGGGGGTGCAAAGGGAGGTTACAAACTAAGGGTCCCCGCCCCCCCCCCCCAGTCCAGTTTGGGGACAACAACTCCTCAAGGGTGTCCACACAAACCCTGTACAATGTAGACTTCCCAGAGAGAAGGCTCCACCACTTTGGGGACCTGGAAAGGCTCTTTTTTCAGAAGGTGAGATGGGAAGGAGGCGGGGAGGCCCAGGGGAGGAGGGAGGACATTCCCAGGAGGAGAGAAGGCCCTGGATGCCAGAGTTAGGGGATGGAGGGGCCTGGGCGAGGCTCAGCCAGAGCTCAGGGTCCCTGGGTCCAGGAGGAGGAGGGAGAAGACTGGCCCAACTTTGGGCTCTGGTTCTGTGGCATCTGCCATGTGTTGGGAGTCCTGGAAATAGGATTTGCTTTGACCTCATCTCTGTGAGAATTGTTAGGGTTCTTTGCTACACAGACTCTCCTCCTGAGCCTCAAGACTTCTCCTTTGCCTCCCTTAGGGGTTGTCTTGTAGGAAGACTCATAAAGCAGTTCTGGGGGAGATCTGGTTAGGACACAGAGAAAGGAAAAGGGACATTACTTAGAAAAGGAAAAAATGGGTTTGAGCATTTAGAATTAGGTCTGCTCCCATAGTTCCCCACATCAGTCCAAGGACAGTCATAGCTGCTTGAGTAGTCTCGGGGTGACTCAATATATGAAGGAGAATAATCCCCTGGGAAGTGAGTCCACGAGTATTCTTAAAGGGACTGGCAGAAGGAACATGGTGAAGGAGACTTTGTCTGTATTGATATTTAGAAGAATGAAATGGACTTATTTAAGCTTGCTTAAAAATTCACATTCAAAAAGCCCATTTCAAGGTATTGCTAGGGGGCGCAGTGAATAGAGCAGCCACCCTGAGGTCAGGAGGACCTGAGTTCAAATTTAGCCCTTGACACTTAATACTTCCTAGCTGTGTGACCCTGGACAAATCACTTAACTCCCATTACCTCAGTGGGGAAAAAAAAAAAAAGCCCATTTCCTAGACATAGGTTGGGATATGAGTGCAAATGGTGTGATTGTGTTTCCCAGAATTCAAGGAGGGAAGAGATTGGGAGGGGGAGACATCAAAAGGACCAAAAACAGCACCAGGGTGGGTGGTGAGCTTTGGTGCCATTGAGAAGTCTCCCAGTCAGGAGGGCAGGGCCTGTGGGGGGCCGAGAGCTCAGGGAAGCAGGAGTCATGGCATGGAGGGGCCCCCCAAGACCATTTCTGGTTTTATGAGGGGGAGTCAGGAAGAACAGAGGTCGGCCCCCTGACCTCTCTGATTTCTTGGCTCAGATGTACTTGGGGAGGGCAAGCACAGCCCTGCATTTTTAGGAGAAAATTCTCTGAAGCAAAAAGGGGGCGCTTCTTCCCCTCAGAGCTTCTGCCAGGAAGAGAAGTCCCAGGCAAAGTGTGCCCAGAAAAGTGGGACGTGAGGAAACAGAAGAGGCTCTTGTGACTTCTGTGTGCAGAGATCTTCCTGAGAGGGTCCAAGAGACCAGTTTTGCCTCAGTCCTGAGCCCCCAGGCTCCTCTTCTCCACTCATACTCATGGCAGAGATTAAAGTTTGACAGTAGTCTCTTTTCTACTAGAAGAGATGGCTCTTGGGGAAATTGAGATTCTGGAAGACATGTCATCCCCCTCTTTTAATCTAGTTTTATGGAACGGAGTTTGTCTTAAACTGATTAGTCCCGTGTGTCCTCTAGGGATGCTGTCATGTTTCACTTTCCATGATCATCCCTTAATGGAAAATCCTCTAAAAATTGGCCATTAAGGCAACATGTTTTGGATCAGAAAGACTCTGTGCAGTCAGTCTACAGTGCCATCTTGCTAAGTGGTTAAATGATTTTCTTACAATATCCAGGGCTGCTTTCAACTGAATGAATTTGATTTGATTACCAGTAAGTTTATGGAATTTATAGGATTATGATTCTAATGATCCTTTTCTGCTAGTTCCTTGAACCTGATCCAGTGATATCCTTAGGAAAGCAAATCCTCTTGAAATCTAGATTTTGAGAAATGAAGAATTACATTTTCATAAGATTAAACAAGGTTTACTCATTTGTACAAGCAATTAAGTGGATTTTACTTTAAAATGAATAGTAATAGTAACAGCTTTCTGTCAGGAAATGAATAAGGCAACTATCAAATCCTTGTGTTGTAGGAAGTCCTTTGGCTTTTAGCAGGGTGCTGCCTTGGCACAGACTTCAGAGCCTTAACTCAGTGTCTAAAAAATGTAATGAAAATTAGGAAAATGTAGGAAAATTCTCCAATTCCACCTGGCATGAAAGTTACTCAGCTGAGTTAATTAGATCTCAACTCAACTGAGGCTTTATTCAGTTGTTCACAAATTTAAAACTAGACAGAAAGGAAGCTAAAAGTGAAATTATACATGAGAAGTAGATGAGTCAAATGTTTTCAAGAAAATCAAAATGGCCAAAAAAAAAAAAAAAAAGTGAGAGATTTTTCTATGCAAGAAGAGAATTTCTCCTAACAAAAAACTTCTGAAAAAGGCAATCCTATCATTCTGCTGGAACTTAAAACAAATGAAATGGAAAAACATCACCAGCTAAATGCATTTCCCAAGCACAGTTCCTATATGCAGCAGGTTAGTAAATAGGTGATTCCTTCTAGCACGTCAAAGTGTTTGCAGATGTGGGCACTCTCTTGTATGATAGTGATCCATCTGTCTTTTTACTCATTCTCTTGATTTCTGATCCCCAATATTCTAGTGTTCTTGCATGATGTTGAAATCATTTGCTCATTCTCCAACCCCAGCTGGTAAAATATTACATTTTAAGAAAGGAAACTCTCCTTTCTCCATTTTTTCAATAATTCAATTTTGAAGTGAATGAAGCCATTCCATTAACAAGTCAAGGCAATTGTAAAACAAAGAGAGCAGATGTTTTTGTCCATGATCCATCCTGCCCAGTGTCATGTCAGCCCATCAGTGTTAGAATAGAGAATGCTTGACATGGCTGGAAGCAGTCTCATACTACGCTGTCATGGACATATTGGGAGTAATATATCTCTAGGATACTTTAGATTTTATCCAGTTAGGAATATTTCATGCTTTTAGGAAATTTACCAAATCTCTTTTTTCTTTCTTCTTTCCTCATTAATGAATATTCAGTTTCTATTCACCTAAGAATACAAAGTCCTATGTATATGTATATTGTATTTCATTTATACTTTATATGTAACATATATTGGTTAGCCTGCCATCTGGGGGAGGGGGGAGGAGGGAAGGAGGTGAAAAATTGGAAGAAAAGGCTTGGCAATTGTCAGTGGTGTAAAATTACCCCTGCAAATATCTAGTAAACAAACAAACAAAATAAATAAATAAATAATGGGGGGGGGGGAAGAATGCAAAGTCCTTGTCAACTTTTTCCAAACTCTTCAGGGAATTTCCTTAATATGTCACTTATGACACTTTTAATGGGAAGGAATTTCTCCTCTTTTCTCTTTCTCTTACACATATTCTCTTACTTCGCTGATACTTCACGATCATTTTCCCTCCTTTCATCAAGACGAGCATTGTACAGTAAGAAATCTTTCAGCATTACTTCAAACAGAAAAGACATTTCTCAGTATCCCATTGGGCTCTGAATGCCTGGTTGCTAAGTGTTGACTGTGACAGATATAAAGGTCATGTGAATTTTGGTAGACAAATCCCAACTCTGGTTCAGTTTCCTCCTCTGGGTTGATGAAAGTTGGATCAGATAGACTCTGGAGTCTCAGCTCAAAATCTTGTGCCTTTTGATGGTTTAGGAGTTGGTGACCTTCAAGGATGTGATGATGGACTTCACTGAGGAGGAGTGGGAGATCCTGGACCCTTCTCAGAAGGAGTTGTACAAGGAGGTCACACTGGAGAATGTCCAGAATCTGCTGTCCCTGGGTAAGGACCATTTCCTGTCTTTTCTTGGTTTTAGTTGTCAGGCCAAATATAGCATAAGCAGGAGAGAATGGATGCATATTCTGAGGCATCTCAGCCTTAGATGCTAGGTCCTCTGGGTGCTCCAACTCTTCATCCACATTGTTCTTACAAGTCCTTGTAGCCTTTTTAAAATGAATCATTTCCTTCCAGTTCAACAGCTGGAGCCATAGATGATTAGGGTTATTTGCCAGGAATACCATGTACCTGGTTGTGTTCATTACAGATACATTGGAATTAATTTGGATACTCTCATTGTTGATGAGAGCCACATCCATCTGAATTGATCATCATTGTTGAAGTGTATAATGATTTCCTGGTTCTGCTCAGTTCCCTCAGCATCAGTTCATGTAGGTCTCTCCAAGCCTCTCTGTATTCATCCTGCTGGTCATTTCTTACAGAACAATAATATTCCATAACATTCATATACCATAATTTACCCAACCACTCTCCAATGGATGGGCATCCCTTCAATTTCCAGTTTCTGGCCACTACAAAAAGAGCTGCCACAAACATTTTGGCACATACAGGTCCCTTTCCCTTCTTTAATCTCTTTCAGATATAAGCCCAGTAGTAGCACTGCTGGATCACAGGGTATGCTCGGTTTGATAACTTTTTGGATTTCCAAATTGCTCTACAGAATGGTTGAATCCATTCACAACTCCCCCAACAATGCATCAATGTGCTAGTTTTCCCACATCTCCTCCAACAACATTCATCATTATCTTTTTCTGTCATCTTAGGCAATCTGAGAGGTGTGTTGTGGTACCTCAGTTGTCTTAATTTGCATTTCTCTGATTGATAATGACTTGGACCATCTTTCCATATGACTAGAAATGATTTTAATTTGTTCATCTGAGAATTGTCTTTCATATTCTTTGACCATTTATCAAGTGGAGAATGGCTTGATTTCTTATAAATTAGAGTCAATTCTCTATGTATTTTGGAGATGAGGCCTTTATCAGAATCTTTTGGTGTAAAAATGTTTTCCCAGTTTATTGCTTTCCTTCTAATCCTGTCCGCATTTGTTTTATTTGTGCAAAAGCTTTTTAACTTAATAGAATCAAAATTTTCTATTTTGTGATCAATAATGGCCTCTAGTTCTTCTATGGTCACAAATTCCTTTCTCCTCCACAGATCTGAGAGGTAAACAATCCTATGTTCTTCTAATTTATTTATAATCTCATTCTTTATGCCTTGATCATGAACCCATTTTGACCTTATCTTGGTGTATGGTGTTAAGTCTGTGGCAATGCCTACTTTCTGCCATTCTAATTTCTAATTTTCCCAGCAAATTTTGTCAAATAATGAATTCTTAGGGACTTTAGATTTGTGTTTGATTAATTCTTGATGTCTCATTGAGTAATGCCCTTCCATTTGTTGAAATCTACTTTTTTGTGAATTTCTTTAGTTACCTTTTTTATCTCCTTTTGGCCAATTGAATTTTTCAATGACTTGTGTTCACTGAATTTTTTTATTCCATTTCACCAGTTCCACTTCTTAGGGGGTAGTTCTCTCTTCCATTTCACTAATCCTGTTTTTCAGGGAGCTGTTTTCTTTTTCCATTTTGCCAAATCTGTTTTGACAAGAGTTTTTTCCTTTAGACAATTTCAGTTTCTTTGGTCATTTCTGTATAGATGAGCATCTATTCATTTTCCTACAAAAAGAGGCTTCAGTTATTTTTGCACTTATGGGTCTTTTTTCCCTTGCTTTTGATATCGTTGGTATGCAGACCCAGTGGGGTTACTGCTGAATCACAGGATATGCAGAGTTTTTTTTATCCCTTTGGACCTAATCCCAAATTGCTTTCCAAAATGATTGGATCTGGTCACAATTCCACCAACAGTGAATTAGCTTTCCCCTCCTCCCTTCCCACATTCCTCATTATCCTTTCCTGACTTCCTAGGTGATATGATAGGTGTGAGGTCTCCTGAGAGTGCTACCCAGGTGTTCAGACCATCTCTCCAGGATGCTGTTGGTGTCACTGATCAATGTGGCTCCATCAGCTCTGAGTAGTTCAGCTTCCCCTGATTAGGCCTTTGGCCCATAAATAGATTTCAGCCATTCTAAATGCAGTCCACACAAACCATGCCGTCTGAATTTGCCACCATTTGCAACAGACCAGTTTGTATATTTCCAAGTGTTCCGTCCCAGAGGAGTAACAACAAATCTCTGAAAGGTGATCAGTCCTTTTCAGCTGAAATGTTGCAAATCTTGCTGCTTCTAAGTGAGAAACAAACTATTGTCCCCTGGAGAATCAGTTTGATCTGTTGATATTGAATCTGGCTGTTATCTTGGCCTATTGCTGCCCTTTCTTTTCAAGGCCCAGGACTCTTCTGTGTCCATCTCCTGGGTCACTTTCACATCCTGTAGGTCTCTTCTCCTCACAGAGAGCCAGTCTATTAAATGCCAGTTTTTGCTACAAGAAGATATCGATGAAATTTTACTCTTTTGAGGTTAGTAAGCAGAAGGGCATGAGCTACCTAAGTCTTTAAGTCCTCATTGCTTTTACTTTTAATACTTTGTGTATCCCTTTTTTTTTTTTTTTTTTTTTTGCTTTTCTGTTTGATGGTTTGTTTTTTTCAGATGTGGAGCCCAACTTTGAATGGAATGAGATGAATAGACACCTGGGACTTATTGTGGAAGAATGTGACCTGCAAGGATTCATGAAGGATGGTCCCTGTGCCTTGACTCTGAAGGAAATCCATGCCTTTAACATTGAAGTAGATAATCTGAAGTTTGACTGTGAATTGGATGAAAGTAGAAAGAATTTCAGGCAATTTTCTTCGCTAAATCACTATAAGAAAATGAATTCAGGGCAGGACTGGCTTGTGGATAGTGAATATCAGAAATGTTTTCCTGAAAAGGCAGACCGTTTTCATTCTCAGAAGAAACCTACTGAAATTCTAATGAATCCAGGTACTCAAGGGAAAATGGCCTTCAGCAAGAGTTTAGACCTTACCAGACATCAGAAAAATGACCATGGGGAAATGCTTTGTGTGGGTAGTCAAGATGGAAAGGCCTTGAGTCAGACCTCTAAGCTCATAACTCAGCAGGCAATTCATATAAGAAAGCAACCTGATGAGTATGATGAATATCAAGCAATGTCATCCCATCATTCATCTCTTCCTTACCAATGTTCAGTTAATCCTGGAATGAAAAAACCTTTACCTGGTGAGTGGGGGAAAGCTCATAGTTGGAACTCAGACCTTGATAGATGTCAGAAGATTCATCCTGGAGAGTTTTATAAATATAATGAAGGTGCGAAGACCTTCCCTACACCTAAGGGAATCCACACTGGTGAGAATACTTTTAAATGTAACCAGTGTGGAAAGCCTTTTGCATCTAGTTCCACTCTTAGTAAGCATCAAAGAATCCACACTGGGGAAAAACTATATAAATGTAATCAATGTGGAAAGACTTTCACACAGAGTGCCAGTCTTGCTAGACATCAGAGAATCCACACTGGGGAAAAACTATATAAATGTAATCAATGTGGAATGGCTTTCACACAGAGTGCCACTCTTGCTGGACATCAGAGAATCCACACTGGGGAAAAACCTTATCAATGTAATCAATGTGGAAAGGCTTTCATACAGAGTGCCAGTCTTGCTTTACATCGGAGAATCCACACTGGAGAGAAACCTTATAAATGTAATCAATGTGGAAAGGCTTTCATAGATCACTCCACTCTTGCTAGACATCGGAGAATCCACACTGGAGAGAAACCTTATCAATGTAATCAATGTGGAAAGGTTTTCACAGACAGTTCCAGTCTTGCTAGACATCAGAGAATCCACACTGGGGAAAAACCTTATCAATGTAATCAATGTGGAAAGGTTTTCACACACAGTACCAGTCTTGCTAGACATCAGAGAATCCACACTGGGGAAAAACTATATAAATGTAATCAGTGTGGAAAGGTTTTCACCCATAATTCAGGGCGTGCTTTCCATCAGAGAATGCACACTGGAGAGAAACCTTATCAATGTAATCAATGTGGAAAGGCTTTCAAACGGAGTACCAGTCTTGCTGGACATCAGAGAATTCACACTGGGGAAAAACCTTATCAATGTAATCAATGTGGAAAGGCTTTTACCCTCAATTCAGGGCTTGCTTCCCATCAGAGAATCCACACTGGAGAGAAATCTTATGAATGTAATCAATGTGGGAAAACTTTTACACAAAAGGGACATCTTAGAATACATCAGAGAATCCACACAGGAGAGAAAACTTCATAAGTTTAATCAGTGTGGAAAGGCTTTCACACAGATTGCCAGTCTTGCTGGACAACAGAAAATGCACACAGGAGAGAAACCTTATAAATGTAATCCATGTGGAAAGTGTTTCACATACAATAGAAATCTTACCAGACATCAGAAAGTCCACATGGAAGATACACCTTTTGAATGTAATCAACGTCGAAAAGCTTTTACACATGGTTCCTGTCTGGCTAGACTCCTGAGAACTCACATTGGAAAGAAACCATTTGAAAGTATTCAGTGTGGAAAGGCTTTTGCACAGAAGTGAAATCTTGTTGAACATCAAAGAACCCACACTGGAGAGAAACATCTTGAATGTAGTCAGCGAGGAAAGGATTTCAAATTAAGGTCCTTTCCGGCAACATGAGAGAATCCTCCCAGGAGAGAAAAGTTATAAATGAAATTAATGTGGAAAGGCACTGAGCTACAAATCCAAGATTGGTAAACATCAGAGAATCCTCAGGAAGGAGAAGGATTATGATAATAATAAACATGAGATGATTTCCCGGAGAGTGGCTGTATATGAGGCAGTCCACACTGTAGAGAAACCTTATAAGAAATTCAATGAGGAAAGGCTTTCAGCAAAGGCAGGGGCCCAAGGCGAAGCTCAGTAACAAATATTTAATGGCAGCACAAAGAAAACTCTATTCTACTGACAGAGTATATGCAGGAGGCAGTACCCTTTGGCATGTCTTTGCTTCCATTGTGGATACTCCAGACATCAGGTGTGATGGTGGGAGTGGACTGGGAAGAAGGCTCAGTGGGGGAATCAGGCTGAGAGCCAGGGAGGAGTTCTGTCCCTGAAATACCCCACTGAACATGGAGTAGTCACCACCTGGAGGAGCATAGAGATCTGGGGCCATGCTCTGTATAATGCATTCCATGAGACCACCAAAGAGCCCCCTGTGATGCTCACAGAAGTCCCCTGACACCATGAGAAAGAAAGGATGACAGATTATGTTTGAGACCTTCAGCTCCCTGCCACGTTCCCTGCCATCCAGCCTGGCTGTCTCCCTGCCTCTGGCTATGCCCCTGGGGTTGTGATCAACTCTGGGGATGATGGGAAACATCCAGTGTCTGTGTTTGAAGGTGACATCCTTGCAGGAGCCAAACTCTTCCTGGCTCTGATTGGCTGTGACCTGACCGATTCTCGCATGAAGATTTGGATCCAGGACATTTTCCCTCCTATAGCAACTGAGAGCCAACTGTGAGATCCTGAGCCTGGGCCTTTGCCACATGCAGCTGCCACTGGAAAAGAGCCCTGAGCTCCCGGAGGGTCAAGTCATCCTGCTTGATAAAAAGCAGCTAGTTAACATCAGTCCAGATGTGGGAGAGGAGGGTGGGGTGGAGAAGGTACAGGTATTTTTCTCTATGGAAATGATGTGATATCTTTTAAAAAAAGTTACCTTTATGTCTTCTGCCCTCATTTGTGTAATTGCCTAAATTGCCTCCTGCCCTAACAAGGAAAGACAGGAAAACATTAGAGACTTCCCTGGAATATTATGGGATTGATGCCAGTACTTGGGGCACTGGAGGAGCATTTCATGTTCCCTGATTTAAGACCAGTTCAAATAACAGTGTGCACATTAAAGAGACTTCAAGAAAATGAATTTCAGACACCTGCTTTCTGCAGCGGTTTAGTCTGTTTAGATTGTCATTTCTCAGGGTTTTTTTGAACCCACTTGGAGACTCCCAATTGGTAATTGTCAACCTTTTCTTTTAGGAAGCTGGTTTAGAGGAAAATATAAGCCATGGAACAATTATCATGGTATTGAAATAATCTTGCTACCCTTTAGTGGTCCAGGTCATAAAGTACTAAATTTCTAAGCCTCAACAACTAAGTAGAGGAAACTGAAGCAGAAAAAGGACTTGTCTCAAACTCACATGACCTTTACAGTGGCACAGTCATTAAGAGCCTAAAAAAAGACCGAAAAGGATGTCCATTTGAAATGACAATCATGTTGGGAAAATACCTTACTACGAAACGGTTCTCCCTATGGAATCAAGGAGAAGGTCTGTGTTCTCCCATTAAGGTTTGAGAGTCTGTGAAGGCAAAAGATGGAGGGTGATGTGAAATTCCTGCTCACCAGAAGTGTCCCAAAAGGTATGTGAAGAAAATTCTAGAAAGAGTTTGTGAGAAGCCACCAAGTCCTGTGCATTCTGGGGAGAAGAAGGGAGAACATTACCAGTCATCACTGAGGAGAGAGCAAAGAAAAACAGATCCTAGGGAATTTCCTGAAAAACTGAAGTTGTCTTATTTAGATGAAACATGAAGAATATTGTTAAGAGATAGTAATCACAGGAAGAGAATTGAAATATTGAAAATTTATTCTTTTGAGCTCCCTTTTCATGTGGGTGTAGCCCCCTTTAAGATTCCTTATTCTGATGTACAACTTCCTTTGGGACTGACCCTTGATTTACAAGATCTGGTCAAAACTACCCTTTTGTATTCCAAGGGGAAAGATCCGTATCTGAGCCAGTTTGGGTTTGTACCCAGCCTCCACTATCTGCTCATGTTTCCCCAAAACAGTTTCTTCCTTATCTGAAAAGCAAGCCAAGAACTTGGTATTGCCTTAAGCTCCTAGAAGCAAATAAAAGAACCAAGCTAGAATCATCCCTTGGCAGAGAGTTGAAAGATGCCAACAACCATGCTTTGCATCACAGACTCTCTGTCCTGCCACCTCTGGTGTATTTCTTCCTCTGCCTAATACATTTTGCTAACCAGACTTTAACCTTATTTCCAAACCCTACAATAAACTTCTTTTTATCAATCTAGGTTTTCGGGCATGTAAATTCATTTACAGGGGACTCTTGCCACTGCTAGACCTCCCCAACACTGTTTCTTCCTTATCTGAAAAGCCCGCCAAGAATTTGCCCACTGCCCTAGGCTTCTTGAAGCAGATAAAAGAGCCAAGGTGAAATCATCCCTTGGCAGAGAGTTGAAAGATGCCAGCAACATGCTTTGCATCAGAGACTCTCTGTCCTGCCACTTATGGTGTATTTCTTCCTCTAATACCTTTTACTAACCAGACTTTAACCTTGTTTCCAACCCCTGTAATAAAGCTCTTTTTATCAATATAGGTTTTCAGGCCTGTAAATTAATTTACACAGGGGACTCTTGCTGCCACTAGACCTCATTTAACTTTATATCATTGCGCTGAATCCTAAGGAGTTGCAGGGGAGCTCAGTTGGACTCCCTGTACTCCAATCCTCCCACTAGCCCACAATTAATCCTAATTTTATTGACGTATAAACCTCATTGTTAGGTATTTACCTCATCATTTTGCTTCCCTGACAAAAGTCCTCGGAAACTGGACATAATTTGGGTACCGGACGGAACTCTGGACAAGGTAAAAGATTTTTTCTTTTCCTATTTTGCAGTGGACATCCAAGCTACTTCAGGTTGGATCATTGTTAGAGCTCTACACTCGGGCACAACTCTTTACCAATTAATGTGATTGAGGAAAGGTCTCCTTTTGTCTCACTCTCTAGTCTCTACAGATAAGAGAGTAGCTGCAAGAATTTGGAAAACTAAAAGCTTTTACCTGTCCACATTCTCCACACACCTCTGACTTTAAAATTCTTCCTTAGCAGATGCTGGGTCTGGAGAAGTTTGCTTCCATAGACAAAAGACCTTCTTTTGCATCTCAAAGCAGTTCTAATCCTTTTTTTTTTTTTTTTTTTTTTTTTTTTTCACCAGAAAGCTAACTCTCAGGCCTCTGACTCTGGAGGAATCCTCTCTTTTTCATGGCTGTTTTCGAAATATAAATTTGACTCAAATGTCCTTATGTTTTTGCCAACTGACTTTACTGTGAGACCAGGGACCCAAGGTAAGATAACAATAAAAACAGCCAGGATTTCCATAGTGATTTCATGTTTGCAAAGTGTTTCATAATTATTGTCCAAGGTAATCTTCATGTCCACCCTGGGAAGCAGATGCACTTGTTATCCCCATTCTACAGATGGGGAAACTCAGGCAGGATCAGGTTACATGACAGGCCAGGAAGGGCCAGAGAAGGAACTAGAACTCAGGCCTTGTGGTTCCAAATACAACATTTAATCCATGGCACCACCGAACAGCATAAAAAGAGATTACAGAAATTTATGTCTGATTAGCAAAACATTTATGCAAGGATATTTTGTGCCAGAAACCACAAAATGAACATGAAGTAATTGGGGAATGGCTGAAGGAATCATAGTCTATGAATATCAAGAATGATTAAGGAGCGTTGACAAACATTAAGATTTGAGACAAAAACCATTACATCTACTGAGTTTTATGCAGTTAAAAAGCTGACTTACTGGGGACCCCCACTCAAAACTGAATCAGTATTAATCATTCCATTATGATTTTATGGTAGACAAACATTGTTACTGATTTTTCATTTAGTTATATTTAATAGTAAGGACAAGCATGAGTAATTCAATGTTGTATGAATTATATAGGAATGGACCTTCTGTTGGAGGCTTTGGGTAGACTTCATGCTTCTATAATAAAAATTATTGCCATAATAGGCACGAGGCCTATTTCCATTACTTTACTATTGTGAAAATTACAAGAACTCTCTCCATCCAGTTTCCCTACAGGCCAATCTGGCACGGTGGAAAGTCCCTAAGTTCTCCCTGAAATGTTCTTGGGTATGTGCAATCTCTAGCTGCCCAACCCTAGGAATGGCTCATCCATCTCCTGATCACTGAAAGCCCCATCATCCCTGGCCCAAGTCAAGGAGGGACATCATCCAGCTTATGACCATCTAGTCAGTGGATAGATTTCCTGAACTGGCCATCCTGAAACCCTATGGCCCTGGTGGTATCCATATTTTACCCAATGCATTTTATAGTAACCAATGAAATGCCGTTCTATTGTTAGGATACTTGTATTCTTGTAACAGAGCCCTAAAACAAGGAGCACCTCAGATAGGAGGGCCAGGTCTGGGGTCTGCATAGTTAGAGACTCCTCTAATAAAGGGTTTAGGCTTAGAACTCTGCCTCAGTTTCTCCTGCAGGCTGTTTTAGGTGATTCCCCTCCCCTCACAACAGGATGGAAATTTGGCCTATTTCATGAGTATTTCATTATGCTGAAAGTCTAATGAAGGTATGCTGCAGGAGGCCTTCCCTTGTGAATGAGATTCCCAAGTTTCATCTCCAGCAGGATTTCTGCAGAGGACAGTCAAGTATCAGCTTTAGGAGAAGCTCTTCCTCCAAGCACAGCCTTTATCCATCTTCCTTCCACTAGAATAAGGTTATCTGCTAATCCTCCTCCAGAGAAAAGCACAGCCACATGAACCTATTTCTAAGACATTTCAATGTATTTTCAGAGAGAAAATTTTCTGGTTGAGATGATCTCTGGTTGAAAGCCTTCCATTACTAAGTGCCCAGGGATCTGCTGCTCAATGTAATCTCTCCCATAGGGGAAAAACACTGAATTCCATTTGAGTGTCTTTGCTTATCCATGACAATGATCAGATTTTTGCCTTACATGAACTCTGAGGTGGGAAATAAGAGATGATTGGTGCGGGAAGGTATTACCACATTGGTCATGTGCATGAGGTCTCCCTCAAGTGGGGACCCTCTTCTCTTAAATAGGCTCAGAAGTATGTCAAAGCTATGGTTTGGCTCCAGTGTGGATTGTCTAATATTTAGCAAGATTGGAGCTCAGAATGAAATTATTTCACATTGAATACATTCAAAAAACTTCTCTCCAGTGTGGGTACTATGATGTTGAGCAGTACTTACTATTTGTCTGAAAGCCTTTCCTCATTGAATACATTTAAAGGGTTTCTCTCCCATGTGGATTGTAACATATAGAGCCAGATGGGAATTCTTTGTGGAATCATTTCATGTTTATTATTATCATAATGCTTCTCCTTAGTGAGGAATCTCTGATGTTTGGATTTATAGCTGAAAGCCTTTCAACATTAATTTCATATATAAGTTTTCTCTCCAGGATGGATTCTTTAATGTGCAACTGGAAAGGATCTTAATGTGAAGTCCTTTCCTCTGATTACATTAAAAATGTTTCTCTCTAGTGTAGGTTCTTTGATGTTCAACAAAGTTTCACTTCTGTGGAAAAGCTTTTCCACACTGAACACTTTCAAAAAGTTTCTTTTCAATGTGAGTTCTCTGGTGTCTTACAAAACAGGTACTGTGTGTAAAAGCCTTTCCATTTTGATTACATTCAAAAGGTGTCTCTCCTGTGTGGATTCTCTGATGTTTGCTAAGATCTTCCTTGCATGTGAAAGCCTTTCCACATTGATTACACTTATAACAATTTTCTCCTGTGTGGATTCTCTGATGTTCTGCAAGCTTGTAATTACATTTGAAAGCCTTTCCACATTGATTACATTTAAAAGGTTTCTCTCTAGTACGGATTCTCTGATGCATACTAAGAGATGCAAAAGTCTTTCCACAGTGATTATATTCAAAAGGATTCTCGCCAGTGTGGAATCTGTCAGGTACAGATAGAAAAAATTGCTGTGTGAAGATCTTCCCACTTTCATTTTATTTATAAAATTCTCCAGGATGAATCTTCTGAGATTTATCAAGGTCTGAGTTCCACCTAAAAACCTTCCCACACTCACCAAAAGATGATTTTTTTCATTCCAGGGTCAACTCTTGATTGATAAAGAAGAGATGAATGATGAGATGAAATTGCTTGACATTCATTATGCTCATTAGGGTGCTTTCTTATCTGAATTGCCTGCTGAATAATGGGCTTAGAGATCTAACTCAAGGCCTTTCCACATTGACTACCCACACAAAACATTTCCCATTATCATTTTTGTGATGTCTAGTGAGTTCTGAATTCTTGCTGAAGGGCATTTCCCATTAGTTATCTTCTCCTGGGAATCAAAAAGCTCTGCCTCTTCAGGAAAATGTTTCTGATATTCACTATCCAGAAGCCACTTATTCCCTGAATTCATTTTCTTATACTGATTTAGGAAAGAAAATTGACTGAATTTCTTTCTCCTTTCAGCCCATTCACAGTCAGTCTTTGGATTATCTACTTGGATATTAGAGACATGGATTTCCCTCAAAGTCAAGGCACAGGAACCATCCTTCATGAATCTTTGCAAGTCACATTCTTCCACAAAAATTCCCAGCTTTCTCATCATCTTATTCCATTCAAACTTGGGCTCCACAATTGAAGAAAACAAATCATCAAACACAAAGGCACAAAAAGGGATACACAAATAATTAAAAGCAAAAGCAATGATAATTTAAGGCTTAGGTAACTCATGCCCATATCCTTATTAACATCAATAGAATAAAACTTCGGGGATATATGCTTATATCAAAAACTGGCATTTAACAGACTTTTTTTCTCTTTAAGGAGAAGAGCTCTACAGGATGTGAAAGGGACTTAGGAGATGGACACAGCAGAGTACTGGTCCTTCAACAGAAGGGACAGACACAGGGCAAGATAACTGCCAGACTCAATATCAACAAATTAAAGTGATTGTCCATGGGAGAAGAGTTTGTTTCTAACTTGGAGGAAACAGGGTTTGGGACATTTAAGCTCAAAAGGACTGGGCAGCTATCAGAGATTTGTAGTACAGTACCTTAGTTACTCATCTGGGACAGAACACTTGGAAATATCCAAACTGGTCTGATGCAAATGGTCGGGAAATTGAGATGGTATGAAACAAAATCTCAGAACTCTACAGGACCTGCAAATAAGTTGCTTCAATCATAGAAGAAGCCAGCATTTAACTCCACCAAAAGCTAAGGGGAAACTTGAGAGACATCCAGAATTCTGGGCTCAGTAAGAGGCCACATAAAATTCGGGTTTGTGCTGATAGTTTAACAATGCCCGAGAGCCATTTATGGGCCAAAGACCTAATAGGGTGAACCTGAACTACTCAGTGCTGATGGAGCCACATTGATCAGTGATACCAACAGGATCCTGGAGAGATGGACTGAACATTTCTGTAGCACTCTCAGGAGATCATGGGTATTACCACCTCATACCTCCCATATCATCTCAGATGACAGGAAAAGATAATGAAGAATGTTGAAAGGGATGAGGGGAAAGTGGGATGCTAATATGCTGTTGCTGGAGTTGTGACCAGATCCTTCCATTCTGGAAAGCAATTTGCCATTAGGCCAAAGGAATATAAAACTCTGCATATCCTGTGACTCAGCAGTAACACACTGGGTCGGAATACCAAAGAAATCATAAATGAGGGAAAAGGACTCAAAAGTGAAAAATATGTGTAGAACTCCTTTTTGTGTGGCAAAGAATAGGAAAATAAATAGATGCCCATCACTTGAGGAATGGCTAAAGGAACAGAAATGATCTCAAGAAAACAACACCTCTCAAAATAGATTTGGCCAGATGGAAAGAGAAGAACTTCTTGAAAAACAGCATTGGTGAAATGGAAAAGAGAACAACTCCCTAAAAAATGCTGATGAGTAATGATATTAAAGTTCTGATTGTCAGCTTTCTCACTTTTATTACTTGTAGAAAGCATTTCTTCAGTATCACTTGTCTGATGGCCATTGACATTGCACTTCACAGCTATATCCCATTGATTACCTGGAACCAATGGCTCTACCTCTTCAGTGAAGCATTTCTTGTACTCAGTACACTGAAGATAATTATTTCCTGAGGTCACTTCCTTACAATGATTTAGGATAGAAGACCATCAGAATCTCTTTCCAATTTCATACAATTCCCAATCACTCTTTGGATATCTATCTACTTTGGAATAAAATCATACAATTCCTTCAAATTGCAGTCACAGACACCATCATCCGTGACTCTTTGCAGGTCATGTTCTTCCACAAAAATTCCCAGCTTTCTATTCATCTTGTAGTGCTCTGGTTGGTTTTCTGGAGGTCTCTAGACCAGCCTTCATTTCAATTTTATAATCTCCATGAGAATAGCCAGGTGTTAAAGTCCAAATTCTTTATTGTCTCCTTGTCTGGGGCCCAGGCTAGCTTGGTCTCAGTGAAGGAAATGCAGGAGGATAGGCTAGCCACCATGGTGGTGGGAGATGGAGTGAATCTCTCTCCGTGGTTCTGAGAGCTTGAGCTCCAGCCTCCAGTCTTCAGAGTCTGACCCTAGCTGAATTTGTCCCAGCTTATATGCTCTATTATAATTAAATAATTTACAGTATACTGAGTATAAACCAATCATTATATCACCAGGGAACCATTATTTGTTGTAAGATTAAATCAAGTCATATTTAATTCTTAATCACCATGCTAAACTAGAAAACCATTCTCTTATCAATTCCACTTAGTTAGCACCTTGTCAAAATCCTTGTTTCAAGTGCAGAGTTTTGGCCCATAACATTATCTCATTTACTGTGAATCCAGTTTCCACATCTGAAGAAGACAAACATATATACACAAAAAAGACATATACACATATAAATACAAAATAGCAATGTTACATAAGAGTCATTGCATTGTCACCAAACTAAATATACAAATTTTTATAGGTGTATTCAGTGTAAACAATGGCTCTTAATACCCCAAGTCATTTTTCAGAAGATACAGATTGGAGGTAGCTAGGTGGTGCAGTGGATAAGCTCCAGTCCTGAAATCAGGAAGACATAAGTTCAAATATGGCCTCAGACACTTGGCATTTCCTAGCTTTGTGACCCTCATTAAGTCATTTACCCTCAATTGCCTCAGCAAAAAAATAAAATAATAATAATAATAATAATAATGAAAAAAGTAATAGACGATATGTGAGATGTGCATTTCAAACTAGAGACTTATATCCTTTCCCAATGAAATATATACATTGAGCAAAGGCAGGGGCCCAAAGCCAAGATGACTACCAAATGCCAATAGATTAGAGTCTTCTTTGTGCTGGAATAGTTTTTGCTATTTTAGAGGGAAAACTGAGCCAAAACACAACATAAAGTTGTAGAGCAGATAAGGAATAGACAGCTTTCAAAGATTTGTTGGATAGTATCAGGCTTATTCATCTGGGAAAAAGATAAACATCCAAATTGATTTCATGAAAATAATGGGGAAATTCAAAAGATATTAAATGAATAATGAGAACTCTACAAGATTTACAAGATTACAAGTAATTTAGATCATGCATATTAAACTCTCCCAAAAGTTTAAGCAAGGGTTACAGATTTTTGGCCCAGTATATAGACAGATAAATTTCATTTTTACATTGAGTCTAACAATCCAAAGTTCTTTTATGATGCCCTGAAGACTATTTATGGACCAAAGAGCTAACTAAGCTGCCCAATGCTGATGGAGCTACATTGATGTGTGACAAGGATGTGATAATGTAAGAGATGGGCTGAACTGTTTCATAAAGTTCTCAATACACCATCAACCACTGTTGAAGCTATTAACCATTAATTTTAGGTTGTATTCCATTCCTCTTTACCATTCATGATTTGATGGCATCTCCAGTCTCCAGCTCTTTGTCACTCAAAAAGAGAGGTGCTATCAATTTTTTAAGACATAGAAATTTAAGAAATGACAAGCAGGATGAATATAGAGAGGTTTGGAGAGATTTATATGAACTGATGCTGAGTGAAATGAGCAGAACCAGGAGATCATTATACACTTCAGCAACTATACTGTATGACGAAGCATTCTAAGGGAAGTGGATATGTTTGACAAAAAGAAGATCTAATTCAATTCCAATTGATCAATGATGGACAGAATTGGCTACATCCAGAGAAGGAACACTGGGAAATGAGTGTAAATTGTTTACATTTTTGTTTTTTCTTCCCAGGTTATTTTTACCTTCTGAATCCAATTCTTCCTGTGCAACAAGACAACTGTTCAGTTGTGCACACATATATTGTATCTAGGATATACTATAACATATTTAACATGTATAGAACTGCCTGCCATCTAGGGGAGGAGGTGGACGGAGGGAAGGGAAAAATTAGAACAGAAGTGAGTGCAAGGGATAACATTGTAAAAAATTACCCATGCATATGTACTGTCAATAAAAAGTTATAATTATTAAAAAAAAAAAAAAAGGTATAAGCTGGCTCTCAAAAAAAAAAAAAAAAAAAAACATATAAATTTGTTTCTTTTTCCCCTAATTACCTTGGCAAACAGACCTTATAGTGTATTTTGTAGTGGAAGAGTAAACATAGTTTTATAACTCTTTTATCACAATTACAGATTGTTCTCCAAATTAAATGGATCACTTCATAATTTTAGCAACAATGTATTAGTGTTCCAAACGTGATATCAAAATGGTTTTTTTTGATTTGCATTTCCTTAATAGTAAGTTAGAATATTTTCTCATATGGCTGTAAACAGTTTTAATTTCTTCATCAGAAACTATCTGTTCCTGTCTCTTTGAGTGTTTGAGACATGAGATCTTCAACTGAGAAATTTTCTCTAGAAAGGGCCCTTTGTTCTTCTCCATCAATTAACTGACCCTGCCCTTCACTGTGCCAGAGGTGAAAGCTTTGGAAGCAGAGATTCCAGGCGAACCCAGCTGCCCCCAGGGCTTGCTCTTGGCTAACTTAGCAGAGGCTGCCTACAATATCTAAGACTTCATTTGGTACAAATCTCTACCTAGAGAGATGAGGTCCTTCCTAAAATCCTCTTAAGGTTTTGAAAACTTCTAAAGTTTTGGCCATTTTTGCTGCTCAAAATGAATGTTAAGATATTTATTTTTTGTTTTAGAGGATATTCTTAGGGAGCTAAGTATTTCCTTTTCTATTGTGTCTAATATTTATCAAGATTGGAGCTCAGAGTGAAATCATTCCACATTGAACACATTCAAAACACTTCTCTCCAGTGTAGCTACTGTGATGTTGAGCAGGACTATTTGTCTGGAAGCCTTTCCTCATTGAATACATTTATAAGTTTTCTTTCCAGTGTGGATTGTCTCATATATAGCCAGATGAGAAGTCTTTGTAAAATTACTTCATGTTTATTATTATCATAATACTTCTCCTAAGTGTGAACTCTGTTTACCAATCTTGGGATTTCTAGCTGAATGCCTTTCCACAAAAATTTCATTTATAAGCTTTCTCTCCAGTGTCAATTCTCTGATGTGCAGCTGGAAAGAACTTTTGTGTGAAATCCTTTCCTCACTGATTACATTGAAGGTGTTTTTCTCTAGTGTGGGTCCTTTGATGTTCAACAAGATTTGACTTACGGGCAAAAGTCTTTCCACACTGAATACTTTCAAAAGGTTTCTTTCCAATGTGAGTTTTCTTGTGTCTTACAAGATGGGCACTATGTGGAAAAGTCTTTCCATATTGATTACATTCAAAAGGTGTCTCTTCCATGTGGATTCTCTGATGTTTGCTAAGATCTCTTGTAATGTTCTCTTTAAAATGTAATGTTCTCTGTTGAGGTTTTCTTGAGGTCTCGGGAGGTAGCCTCCCTTTCAGTTCATTAATCACCACAAGTACAGCCAGGTGTTAAAGTCCTAATACTTTATAGTCTCTTTCAAAGTGTTGTTTCAGGATGAATACAGAGAGGCTTGGAGAGACTTACATCAACTGATGCTGAGTGAAACGACCAGAACTAGGAGATCATTATACACTTCAACAATGATATTGTATGAAGATGTATTCTGATGGAAGTGGATATCTTCAGAGAAGAGCTAATCCAATTCCAATTGATCAATGATGGACAGAATCAGCTACACCCAGAAAAGGAACATTGGGAAATGAGTGTAAACTGTTAGCTTTTTTTTTGTTTTTCTCCCCAGATTATTTTTACCTTCCGAATCCAATTCTTCCTTTGCAACAACAAAATTCGGTTCTGCACATATATATTGTATCTAGGATATATTATAACATATTTAGTATGTATGGGAATGCCTGCCATCTAGGGGAGGGGGTGGAGGGAAGGAGGGGAAAAATTCGGAACAGAAGGGAGTACGAGGGATAATGTTGTAAAAAATTACCTATGCATATGTACTGTCAAAAAAATGTTATAATTATAAAATTAATTTTTAAAAAAGAGTCTTATTTCCTTTCCTGGGGCCCAGTTAGCTTTCTTAGAGACCTCTCTCTCTTTGGTCTCAAGAACTTGAGCTCCTGCCTGCTTTCTCTGGCTTCTGAATCTCCTCATATCCAAAGGTTTGTATTTAAGCCTCTAGCCATCACAAAGGTGGATGATGCAATGAATCTGTCTCAGCCTCCAAGAGCTTCTGGTACACTTGTCTTTTCTGGCCCTGAGAGCTTCTAGCTTATATGTCCCACACTGAGTACAAATCAATCATTATATCACTAGGAAACCATTATTTGTAGTAGGATTAAATCAATGCTAAGCTAGATTTAACCATTATCTCCTCAATTCCACTTAATACCTTGTTTCAAGTTCTGGCCCATAACATCTCCTTGTAGGATTATATCAATCATACTGAACCATGCTAAATCAAATAACTATTGTCTCTATCAATTCCACTGACTTAGTACCTTGTAAGAATCCTTTGTTTCAAGTAGAGTTCTGGCCCATAACAATCTCCCTTGCATAAGAAAGCCTTTCTACATTGATTATTATAAGGCTTTTCTCCTGTATGGATTCTCTGATGTAAAGAAAGAATGACTCTGTTTATGAAAGTCTTTCCACATTGATTAAATTTATAGGGTTTTCTCTCCTGTGTGGATTCTCTGATGTGTTGTAAGATTCGTCTTTCTTGTAAAAGCTTTCCCACATTGATTACATTTATAAGGTTTCTCTCCAGTGTGGATTCTCTGATGTTCTGTAAGCTTGTACTTTCGTCTGAAAGCCTTTCCACAATGATTACATTTATAAGGCTTTTCTCCAGTGTGGATTCTGTGGTGTAAAGCAAGATTGGCACTGCATGTGAAAGCCTTTCCACATTGATTACATTTATAAGGCTTTTCTCCAGTGTGGATTCGCTGATGTTCTGCAAGCCTATAATTACTTACGAAAGCTTTTCCACATTGATTACATTTATAACGTTTCTCTCCAGTGTGGATTCTCTGATGTTCTACAAGCCTGTAATTACTTATGAAAGCCTTTGCACATTGATTACATTTAAAAGGTTTCTCTCCACTGTGGATTCTTTGGTGTAAAGCAAGACTGGCACTCTGTGCGAAAGCCTTTCCACATTGATTACATTTATAAGGTTTTTCTCCTGTGTGGAGTCTCTGATGTAAAGCAAGACCAGCTCTAGCTATGAAAGCCTTTCCACATTGATTACATTTATAAGGTTTCTCTCCAGTGTGAATTCTCTGATGTTCTGCAAGCACATAATTGAATCTGAAAGCCTTTCCACATTGATTACATTTAAAAGGTTTCTCTCCTGTGTGGATTTTCTGATGTTTGCTAAGATCTCCCTTGCATGTGAAAGCCTTTCCACATTGATTACATTTAAAAGGTTTCTCTCCACTGTGGATTCTTTGGTGTAAAGCAAGATTGGAACTGTTTGTGAAAGCCTTTCCACATTGATTACATTTATAAGGCCTTTCTCCAGTGTGGATTCTCTGATGTTCTACAAGCTTGTAATTACATCTGAAAGCCTTTCCACATTGATTACATTTATAAGGCTTTTCTCCAGTGTGGATTCTCTGATGTTCTGCAAGCTTCTTATTTCTTCTGAAAGCCTTTCCACATTGATTACATTTATAAGGTTTTTCTCCAGTGTGGATTCTCTGATGTAAAGCAAGACTCGCTCTTGTTATGAAAGCCTTTCCACAATGAACACATTTATAAGGCTTTTCTCCTGTGTGGATTCTCTGATGTTCTGCAAGTATGTAATTTCTTCTGAAAGCCTCTCCACATTGATTACATTTATAAGGTTTTTCTCCAGTGTGGATTCCCTGGTGTAAAGTAAGATTGGCTCTTGTTATAAAAGCCTTTCCACAATGAATACATTTGTAAGGCTTTTCTCCTGTGTGGATTCTCTGATGTTCTGCAAGCATGTAATTTCTTATGAAAGCCTTTCCACATTGATTACATTTAAAAGGTTTCTCTCCAGTGTGGATTTTCTGATGTCTGCTAAGATCTCCCTTGCATGTGAAAGCCTTTCCACAATGATTACATTTATAAGGCTTTTCTCCTGTGTGGATTCTCTGATGTACAGCAAGAGTGGCGCTCTTTATAAAAGCCTTTCCACATTGATTACATTTATAAGGTTTTTCTCCAGTGTGGATTTTCTGATGTAAAGCAAGACTGGCTCTTGTTATGAAAACCTTTCCACATTGAATACAGTTATAAGGCTTTTCTCCTGTGTGGATTCTCTTATGTTCAGCAAGAGTGGCACTCCGTGTGAAAGCCTTTCCACATTGATTACATTTAAAATGTTTGTCACCAGTATGGATTCTCTGGTGTAAAGCAAGACCTGCAGTCTGGGTGAAAGCCTTTCCACAATGAATACATTTATAAGGTTTCTCTCCTGTGTGAATTCTCTGATGTTCTGCAAGCACATAATGGAATCTGAAAGCCTTTCCACATTGATTACATTTATAAGGTTTCTCTCCAGTGTGAATTCCCTGGTGCTTGCTAAGAGTGGAACTAGATGCAAAAGTCTTTCCACAGTTCTTACATTCAAAAGGTTTCTCACCACTGTGGATTCCTTTAGGCACAGCTAGAAAAAATAGCTGTGTGAATATCTTTCCATCTTCATTATATTTATAAAACTCTCCAGGATGAATCTTTTGAGATCTATCAAGGTCTGAGTTCCAACCACAGGCCTTCCCGTACTCACCAAATAAAGTTTTTTTCATTCTGGGGTCAACTCTACATTGGTAAGGAAGAGATGAATGATGGGATGACATTGCTTGACATTCATTATACTCATCAGGTTGTTTTCTTATCTGAATTACATGCTGATTAATGAGCTTAGAGGTCTGACTCAAGACCTTTCTACTTCCACTAACCACAGAAAACATTTCCCCATAATCATTATTCTGATGTCTAGTGAGGTCTGAACTCTTGCTGAAGACCATTTCCCATTGATTATCTGGATTCATTAGGATTTCAGCAGGCTTCTCCTGGGAATCAAAGAGCTCTGCCTGTTCAGGAGAACATTTCTGATATTCACTATCCAGAAGACAGTTACTCCCTGAATTCATTTTGTTATAGTGATTTAGGAAAGAAGATTGCCTGAATCTGTTTCTACTTTCATCTAATTCACAGTCAGACTTTGAGATACCTATTTCTATGTTAGAGTCATGGATTTCCCTCAAAGTCAAGGCACATGGACCATCCTTCATGAATCTTTGCAAGTCACATTCTTCCACAAAACTTCCCAGCTTTCTAATCATCTCATTCCATTCAAAGTTGAGCTTCACATCTGAAGAAAACAAACCATCAAACATAGAGACACAAAAAAGATATACACAGATAATTAAAAGCAAAATCAATGATGACTTAAGACTTAGATAGCTCATGCCTTTCTCCTTACTAACCTCAAAAGAGTAAAACTTCATGGATACAATCTTGTAGAAAAACTGGCATTTATTAGACTTTTTCTCTTTAAGAAGACGAGACCTACAAGTTGTGAAAGTGACCTAGGAGATGGACACAGTAGAGTACTGGTTCTTTAACAGAGAAAGGGAAGCCACAGGGCAAGATAACTGCCAGATTCAATATCAACAAATTAAAGTGATTCTCTATGGGAGAACAGTTTGTTTCTAATTTGGAGGCAACAAAGTTTGCAACAAAGTTATAGCTGAAAAAGATTGAGCAGCTTTCAGAGATTTGTCGAAGAGTACCCCAGTTACAAAAATCTGGGTTACAACACTTGGAAATATCCAAACTGGTCTGATGGAAATGGTGGGGAAATTCAGATGGTATGAAACAAAATCTCAGAACTCTATGGGACCTGCAAATAAGTTGCTTCAATCATTGAAGAAGCCAGCACCCCACCAAAAGCTAAAGGGAAACAAAACTTGAGAGACATCCAGAATTCTGGGCTCAGTAAGAGGCCACATAAAATTCAGGTTGGTGTTAACTATTTTAATAATGTCAAAGACCTAATAGGGTGAACCTGAATTACTGATGGAGCAACACTGATACCAACAGGATCCTGGAGAGATGGGCTGAACACTTCTATAGCACTCTCAGGAGATCATGGGTATTACCACCTCACACCTGCCAGACTGTCTCAGATGAAAAAAACCTATAATGAAGAATGTTGGAAGAGATGAGGTGAAAGTGAGATGCTAATCCACTGTTGGTGGAATTGTGACCAGATCCAATCACTGTGGAGAGCAATTTGGGATTAGGCCCAAAGGGATATAAAACTCTGCATATCCCGTGATTCAGCAGTAACCCCACTGGGTATGAATATCAAAGAACTCATAAATGAGGGGGAAAAGTGCAAAAATACGTGTGGAATCTCTTTTTGTGTGGCAAAGAATAGGAAAATATGTAGATGCCCATCAATTGAGGAATGGCTAAAGAACAAAAATGGTCTCAAGGAAACAACTCCTCTCAAAATAAATTTGGTAAGAAGGAAAAAAGAAAAAAGAATTCCTTGAAAATCAGCACTGGCAAAATGGAAAAGAAAACAACTCCCTAAAAAGCAGAATGGTTGAAATGGAAAAAAAAAAAAAAAAAAAATCCAATTAACAAAACAAGTCATTTAATAGATCAATTCAGCAAATTCAAAAAGAGATAAAAAATGCTAAGTGAAGGAAGAAATTCACTAAAAAATGGATTTCAACAAATGGAAGTGAATGACTCAATGAGACATTAATAATCAGTCAAACAGAAATCCTTTTTCCTGGCAATGAACCCTAATCATCTATGGCTCTTGATGTTGAACTGGAAGGAATGATTCAATTTAAAAAGAATACAAGGCAAGAACAAAATGGATGGAGAGCTGGAACATCCAGAGGTCTTAGCACCTAAGGCTGAGATGCACCAGAGTATCCATCCATTTCTCTCCTGCTTATGCTATATTTGGCCTGACAACTAAAACCAAGAAAAGCAGGATATGTTCCTTACCCAGGACAGCAGATTGTGGACATTCTCCAGCATGACCTCCTTGTACAGCTCCTTCTGAGAAGGGTCCAAGAGCCCCCACTCCTCCTCAGTGAAGTCCATCATCACATCCTTGAAGGTCACCAACTCCTAAACCATCAAAAGGCACAAGATTTTGAGTTGAGACTCCAGAATTCCTCTATTCTAACCTTCATCAACAGAGAGGAGGAAACTGAACCAGAGTTGGGATTTGTCTACAAAAATTCACAACCTTTATGACTATCACAGCCAACACTTTGCAACCAAGCATTAAGAAGCCATTGGGAAATTAATAATGGTATTTACACACATATATTGTATCTAGGTTATATTGTAACACATGTAAAATGTATGGGATTACCTGCCATCGGGGGGAGGGAGTGGAGGGAGGGAGGGGATAATTTGGAAAAATGAATAAAAAAATAAAAAAATAAAAGAAGCCATTGGGATACTGACAAATGCCTTTTCTGTTTGAAGACTCAAGTTGGAATAATAAAAGGTTTCTTACTGTAAAATGCTTATCTTGATGAAAGGAGGGAAAAATGTCAGAGACATATCAGTGAAGTAAGAGAATGTTTGTAACAGAAAGAGAGGAGAGGGGAAATTCCTCCCAATCAGAAGTGTCTTAAGTAACATGTTAAAGAAATTCCATGAAAATTTTGGGAAAAATTGACAAGTTCTTGAACATTCATCACTGAGTAAAGAAGAAAGAAAAAAGAGATTTGGTAAATTTCCTAAAATTATGAAATATTCTTAACCAGATGAAAGCAAGAAAAGTATCCTAGAGATATATTACTCCCAATACGTCCATGACAGTGTAATATGAGACTGCTTCCAGCCATGTCAAGCATTCTCTATACTTATACTGATGGGCTGACATGACACTGGGCAGGATGGGTCATGGACAAATCATCTGCTCTCTTTCTTTTACAAATTGCCTTGACTTGTTAATGGCATGGATTCATTCACTTTCAAAACTGAATTATTAAAAAAAAAAAAAAAAAAAAAAAAAAAGAGCAATTCGATGGGGAAAGGAGAGTTTCCTTTCTTAAAATGTAATATTTTATCAGCTGGGGTTGGAGAATGAGCAAATGCATAAGAAAGGCATTTATACTTTATTTCTGCAAAAGAAATGATTTCAACATCATGTAAGAACACTAGAATATTGGGGATCATAAATCAAGAGAATGAATAAAAAGAAGATGGATCGCTATCATACAAGAGAGTGCCCACATCTGCAAACACTTTGACGTGCTAGAAGGAATCACCTATTTACTAACCTGCTGCATATAGGAACTGTGCTTGGGAAATGCATTTAGCTGGTGATGTTTTTCCATTTCATTTTCTTTTAAGTTCTGGCTGAATGATAGGATTTCCTTTTTCAGAGGTTCTCTTTGGTGGGAGCAATTCTTTTCCTTGCACATAAAAATATCTTCACCTTCTTTCTCATTTTGATTTTCTTGAAAACATTTAACTCATGTTCTCATGTATATTTCACTTTTAGGTTCCTTTCCGTCTAGTATTAAATTTGTGAGCAATTGAATAAAGTCTCAGTTGAGTTGAGAATGAACTCAGCTGAGTAACTTTCATGCCAGGTGGAATTGGAGAATTTTCCTAAATTTTCCTAATTTGCATTACATTTTTTAGGCACTGAGTCAAGGCTCTGAAGTTTGTGCCAAGGCAGCTCCCTGCTAAAGGCCAAAGAACTTCCTACAACAAAAGGAATTGATAGTTGCCTTTCCTGACAGAGAGCTGTTACTATTACTATTAATTTTAAAGCAAAATCAACCTAAATGTATGGCTAAATTAGTAAACATTAATTAATAAATATTACAAAAATGTAATTCTTCATTTCTCAAAATCTCAATATCACTGGATCAGGTTCAAGGAACTGTTTTTAATTCACCATCTAGCAGAAAAGGATCATTAGAATCATAATCCTATAAATTCCATAAACTTATTGGCAATCAAATCAAATTCATTCATTTGAAAGCAGCCCTGGATATTGTAAGAAAGAAAATATGACACCGTAGACTGATTGCACTCAAAGAACAGAACAAAGTCATTATAATGAAAAACAAATTGCTTTAATGCTCAATTTTTAGAGGCTTTTTCATTAAGGGTGATGTACTCACAGAAAGTCAAACATGACAGCATCCTTAGAGGACACATGGGACTTTCAATGGAATCTTATGATTTAGTTTAGGACAAACTCCGTTCCAAAAAACTAGATTAAAACAGGGGGATAACATGTCTTCCAGAATTTCAATTTCCCCAAGAGCCAATTCCACTAGTAGAAAAGAGGCTACTGTCAAACTTTGATTTTGGCCATGAGTATGAGTGGAGAAGAGGAGGAGCCTGGGGGCTCAGGACTGAGGCAAAACTGGTCTCTTGGACCCTGTCAGGAAGGTCTCTGCTCACACAAGTCACAAGAGCCTCTTCTGTTTCCTCATGAAAAAGAATTGCAGCCCTGTGCTTGCACTCCTCAGGTAGGTGTGAGGTCAGGGAGGTGACCTGTGCTCTCCCTGACTCCCCCTCATAGAACCAGAAGTGGTCTTGGGAGCCCCCTTCATGCCATAACTCCTGCTTCCCTCAGCTCCCCCAGAGGCCCTGCTCTCCTGACTGTGGAGACTTCTCAAGGGCACCAAACCTCACCCGTTCCCCCCCCCCCCCCCCCATGCTTTTTTGGTCCTTTTGATGTCTCCTCCTCCTTGAACTTTGGGAAACACAATCACACCATTTGCACTCATATCCCTACAAATGTCACTGAGGCTTTCCTCTAGGAAATGGGCTTTTTCCCCCCCTCCCCACTGAGGCAATTGGGGTTAAGTGATTTGCTCAGGGTCATAATTAACACAGTAAGTGTTAAATGTCTGAAGCTACATTTGAACTCAGATCCTCCTGACTTCAGGGTGGCTGCTGTATTCACTGTGCCACCTATCTACCCAGAGAAATGGGCTTTTTAAATGTGAATTTTTAAGCAAGCTTAAGTCCATTTTATTCTACACTGGCTGCACTAAATATCAATACACACAAAGTCCCCTTCACCATGTTCCTTCTGCCAGTCCCTTTAAGAATACTCGTGGACTCACTTCCCAGGGGATTATTCTCCTTCATAAAGCTCTTGGCAAACGTTGAGTCACCCCGGGACTACTCAAGGAACTATGACTGTCCTTGGACTGGTGTGTGGAGCTCTGGGAAAAACCTCTGTAACAGACCCAATTCTAAATGCTCAAACCCACATCCTTTGTTCTTTTCTGAGTAATGTCCCTTTTCCTTTCTCTGTGCCCTAACTAGATCTCGCCCAGAACTTGTGAGTCTGGACACAAGACAAAACCCAATGGAGGCAAAGGAGGTGGTGTGGCTCAGGAGGAGAGCCTGTGTCTGTCACCTGTGGCAGCGTGAGACGCACATGTCCCTCACCCTCCCATGGAAAATGTCACCCTCCTGAGTGGATAAATAACTGACGGCTTACTCTCTGCCCTGTTCCCGCGCTCCCTTTCTCAGGGTGTCCCCAGCAAGAACCCTAACAATTCTCAGGATGAGGTCAAAGCAGAGCCTATTTCCAGGCCTCCCAACACATGGCAGATGCCACAGAACCAGCGCCCAAAGCTGGTCCAGGCTTCTCCCACCTTCCTCCCCTCCTCCTCCTGGACCCAGGGCCCCCTCCCTCTGACAGGAGGAAGCTTCCTGGGCTCCCCTGCTCAGCTGCGGGGGGGGGGGGGGGGGGGGGGACTGCACTCACCTGAGATGAGGGGCTCTGGCTGCCAGGGGCCATGGCTCTGGTTCCAGGCTTGGTCCTCTGCCCTCCGGGCTGGGGAGGGAGGCCGGGGCCTGAGGCGCCTCTGAGAAGGCTGGCTGCAGACCTGCCCACAATGAGAGAGAGAGCTCTGAGGGCAGGGACAGTGGGGGGGGGGAGGGTTTATCCTGTGAGGAGACAGAGAGATGTCAGCTTAGAGAAAGAGGCAGAGAAATATCACCTGTGAGGAGGGGGGGACCCTCTCAGGACCCCCAGCACTGGACACTAAGACTTCCTGCACTGCAGGGAGGAGCAGCCCTGGGAGCACGAGCCCCCTGGGGTCAAGGTCACAAGGCCTTCACCCGAATCCCTGGAAGGCCCTGACCCTGCCTGCCTCAGTTTCTCCATCTGTAACATGGAATCCCCATCTGCCAAAGGCCCCAGAAATGATGACGGAGGTCCCAAGACCACAGGAGGGAAAGAGGTCTAGGAGCAGAGCTGGATGGGCGCCCCCTCCCCCCACCCCCTCCTGCCAGGGAGCCTCCCCCACCCCCAGCCTTCCAGGCAAACAGAAGGGCTGGGCAAAGTTCGCACTAAGAGCTGCAAGTAGGGAGCGCTTCCTGTATACCAGGCCCGGTACTGAAAGCTTCTCAGAAGGGATATGGGGGGAGGGGAGGGGCTGCTCTCAGAGCCTTTCTGAACTGGAGGAAACTGAGACAAAGGACGCAGAACTACAGAACCCTCCCCCTCCCCCAAGTGTGAAAAGGGCCACGGGCGACCGGTGAGGGGACCACGCACACCTGGGGGCTCAGTGGGGGGTCCCCAAAAAACTCCGCAGTGGCCTTCCCCCCATGCGACAGGGATGCAGAAGCCCGCCCCTCCCCCATCTCACCCAAGCAGGGGAAATGACTGAGGGCTAAGGCCCAGGGGCAGCCCCAGCCACGTGCACTGGGGAACACGCCCACCCGCGCACAAGCACGCAGCTCGCTTACACGCCCCTCTCCCGCACGCGCGCCAACTTTGCAGACTCTGCCCAAGACCGGCCCCCAACTGGAGAGGAAGAGGAGGAGCCTTACCAAGGAAGGCGGAAGTCCCAGGCCGCGCCTGCGCACAGCCTCCCTTCCCCCCCCCGCCCCTCGGAAGTAAGAACAGAAATAAACCTGGGACCCGGGAAGCAGCGCCTGCACCCCAGGAAACTCCCAGCATGCCCTGCGGCTCGGCCGTGACGTCACTAGGAGGCATTCCGCGCGGGGCTCTGGAGGCTCGGGCCTCCTCCCTGGGGTTTTCCCTCCTGCTGGGGGCTGCGGTGGAAAAGAGCCCTGAGCTCCCTGAGGATCAGGGCATTGGCCTTGGCAGGGCTAGAGCTGGAGCCCAGAAGCTCTCTTCCTGTGGAGTCCACCCAGGTCCCTTCCGCTCCCCCAGGTCGGTGTCATTGCGGGAGGCTGGTCTGCCTATCCTGGGTGGCCAGGGGTTATAACCCCAGACCCAGGCCTTGCTGGAGGGAAGCACAAAGAGCTGCCTGCCCCGCCCCCAACCCAGTGAAAGTCAAGCTCCTTCTCCACCTGAGCACAAATCCCCTCCTGCCTCTCCTGCCCTTTCCAGCAGGTGGGGGTGGGGAAGCTGGAAGCACAGCTGGTTCTAAATGGACTCCTTCTGGTTTAGGGGCTTTGTCTTGTTTTTCCAAAACTCATGACAGAATAATTCTGTCCCCCTCCTCCCGCAAGGGATCAGATGGGCCAGCTTTTTGCAGGGGGACCATGGGACTTGTACAATTCAGCTTGAGGATTTTAATTATACATTTTAAAAATAATCCTTGTGATAGCCCTTTTCTTTAGGCCAGTTCCAATGGTCTTGTGATGGAGAGAGCCATCTGCCCCCAAAGAGAGCCTTGTGGGAATTGAGTGTGGATAACCACATGTTTTCACTTTTTGTTGCTGTTTGTTTGTATTTTGTTTCCTTTTCATCTTTTCCCCTTTTTGATCTGATTTTTCTTGTGCAGCAAAATAATTGTGGAAATATGTACAGAAGAATTGCACCTTGGACACATAAAGGTACTTGCTGAGGGGCTGGGGCAAGCCAGGGAAAACATTTAGAACACAAGGTTTTGTAAGGGTGAATGTGGAAAATTATCCATACACATAGTTTGAAAATAAAAAGCCTTAATTAATAACAAAAATATTCCCGATACTGTATAATGACAGAGGGTTTCTTCCTGCTTGATAAAAAGCAGCTAGTTAACATCAGTCCAGATGTGGGAGGGGGGATGGGATAGAGGAGGTACAGGTATTGTTGTACATGGAAATGATGTGATCCTTTCTGGAAAAAAAAAAAAAAATCCCTTTGTATCTTCTGCCCTCTTTTGTGTAATTGTCCAAGCCTAAGTTGTTTCCTGCCCCCAACAAGGATGGACAGGGAAATGTTAGAGATTTTTCTGGAATATTATGGGATAGGCAACAGTACTTGGGGGACTGGAAGAGAGTTTTCTGTTCCCTGATTTAAGAGTAGTTCAAATAACAGAGAGCACATTAAAGAGACTTCAAGAAAATGAATTCACACACCTGCTTTCTCCAGTGCTTTAGTCTGTTTAGATTGTCATCTCTCAGGGTTTTTAGGAATCCACTTGGTGACTTCCAATTAATTGTCACCCTTTTCCTTTGGGAGGCTGGTTTAGAGGAAATTATAATGCATGGAGCTTTAATCGTGGTTTTCAAATAATCTTGCTGCCCTTGGTGGTCCATGTCATAAAGTAGTAAATTTCCTTTATAACCGCGGTCCTGTCCATTTCAGTGTGAGTTTTCTCAAGCCCAGTGACAGCCTTTAGATCACAGTCTTTCTGGAGGGATCCCGAATTCTTTCCCTAACCCACTAGCATTTGAGGCAAAAAGTACTTCATCAGCCTGTGAGCCTCCTCCCATGGGACCTCTCCAAGACCATGCCTGGAAAGACTTGAGGGACTACATGGGCTTTGAAAAGTTTTCAATAAAACAAAAAAATCTCAGTACAGGGAATTGATCCCCACAGGCCTTGAGTCCTCCCCACGGCGCCCCCACTCAGGAAATCTCCAGGGCTCCCATCACACTGGGGTTCCTGTAGAAAAGCTCTTCAGCACCTGTCCTAGCTGTTCCTCCAGGAGGCTTACACAGGTCCTTCCCCCAGCACTGGGCGGCCCCACTGGCCTTTTGGTTGACTGTTCCCAGGGTTAGAAAGCCATCCTTGCCTTAGAATCCCTGAGTGTCCTTGAAAAGCTTCACAATGCTCTGAATTCTCACCTGAGCTCTAAGCTTTAGCAGGAAGCCCAGCAGATACAGAAGTATATAAACCTAGGTATTTGTGCATGTGTGTGTGAGTGTGTGTGTATTTACTCATCTCTGCAGGCAGATGTGTTGGTTTATGGGTATTTGTGCACACTCCTTTGGGGTCATTTCCATCCCAATTGTTCCCTTTCTTCTCCAGCTCAGGTGCAAAGAAGGAGGTGATTCCCACAGTGCTCCAGAGTCGATGATGGGTGTCAGTCTGTGCCCTAAGGCCCCACTTTCTAGCCAGACACTTCTGAACCCTGGATCCCCTCCCTGCCCTCCCCACAACTGGAAAAGGTCCAGGAAGGTGGGGACCACTCTTACTGATGTTAATACAAAAAGCCAGAGGCATCATTAAGGATCCTATGCTTTGGTGTGACCTTCCCCACCCTCTCAGCCAGTATGGATTTCATGACCACTGTTTTATAATAGAGTTTTAGGTCTAGTACAGCTAGGCCACCATTTGCTTTTTTTTTTTTTTTTTTTCTTCATCAATTCTCTTGAAATTTTTCATCTTTTGTTATTCCAGATGAACTTTGTTATTATTTTTTCTTGAATTGTAAAGTAATTTCTTGAAAGTTTGATACATATGGAACTGAATAAGTAGATTAATTAATGTGAGGGATGTAGAAGATCCTTACCCAAAATGACTACTCAAAGATCATTCAGTAAAAAAAGCAGAAAAGTTGTTTATTGAAAACTTCCAGAGGATGAGCTGCCCATCACAAGATAAGAAAGGGAAAGCTGATGTTAGGAGGGCTAAAAAAGTAGTAAAGATGCATAGCTTTTATAGAAGAGATTACATCACAAGAGAGCATTGAGAAGGGGAGGGGGAGGTATCTAATTGGTTGTTGCTATTTGGAGAGATTGGAATGGAAGATTTCTGTTCATAAGCTGGGGAGCATTGAGAAATAGGTGCCCTCTCCCCTAATTGATTGTTAAGCATTGGTGCCAAAGTGAATGCTTTGTTTCCCTGCTTCCGAGAGGAATCATCAATCAGACCTTCAGACTTCAGATTACTGAGCTGACTTCATTTAAACTAATAGTCTAAATATTGATAATATTGACAAGAATAAATGTCATCATTTCTGGTTAAGTAAATATATCTAAAGTTTTAAGTAAATATTGGATTGCACACATTGTACTTATGTAGTTACAGAGACATAGAAATAAGAAAAAAATACAGAAAAAGAATTTAAACATTCTTGTAAGTTCTTCACCTTATCTCTCCATTCCCTACATTACAGTAAACAATTCCTCAAAAAATAACATTTTTTCCAAATTCAAAAAAAAAATCACTAAAGACATCAATTCATTAATAAAACATATATATATATCCATTTAAGAAAATAACACCTTGAAGAATTAATCAAATGAAAAAAGAGATAAACAACTGAAGAAACTCATACATTAAAAACTAAAACAAGGAAGCTAATAACAATGAGACATCCACAATCAATGAAAAAAACCTAAAAAGCAAGAAAAAGTAAAATAGAATGTAAAATCCATCATTGGAAAAACAGCTAACAAAGAAAATAGATCCAGTAGAGACAATTTTAAAATTATTGGTCTACCTGAAGACCATGGCCAACAAAGAGCTGGGATAGCATTCTTCAAGAGATCATCAAGGAAGATGCCCCTGATATATTAGAACAAGAGGACAAAATCATCATGGAGAGAATCCATTAATTTTCTTGAAAGAAATCCCACAAACACAACCCCAAGAAACATTGCTTTAAAAAACCAGAAGTAAAATCTCAAAGAAAAATTACTTTTCAGCTGCCAGGAAAAAAACCAAACCAACAAACAATAAAACAATTTAAGTATCAACAAGCTACTGTCAGGATTACCCAGGCCTAGGAACCTCCCACACACCTTCCTCCCTCAAACGCCCTGAGAGACTGAGTCAGCTTCTGCGTCTCAATTCCTCTTCCTCCTCCCATACATGTCACTTCCCCCTCTTTGTACCACCAATCAAGTCAGCACAGAACAGCTGGGGAGGGTCAACCTTCAAACAAGTTAATAGGGAACTATCCAATTGGCAATTAGTCTCACGTGCTTCATTATCCAAGTGCATTGCTCAGTTCTAGCCCTGTACAGGTTTGATGAAAATAAAGGGGGAATTCAGAAGGTATTAAATGAAAAAATGAGAACTCTACAAGATTTACAAGATTACAAATAATTTAGATCATGCAGCTCTAGGAAAGCAGTGTTTGACTCTCAAAAGTTTAAACAAAGGTTGCAGACATGTTGGATTTTGGGCTCAGTAAATAAAGGCAGATAAAGTTCATTTTTTTATTGAGTGTAATAATCCGAATCACTTTTATGATGCCCTGAAGACTATTTATGGACCAAAGACCTATCTAAGCTGCCCAATGCTGATGGAGCTACATTGAATATTGTAAGGATATGATAATGGAAGAGATGGGCTGAATTGTTTCATAAAGTTCTCAACCCACCATCATCAACCACTGCTAAAGCTATTAACCATTGATCTTAGGTCATATTCCATTCCTCTTTAGCCATTAATGAATTGATGGCATCCCCACAGTTATAATGTCCATAGTTCTAATGTCCCCAATCCAGACTGCTTGTCCAGGCCCAATGTTGTCTTCTTTTATCCTCCCAGAGAATGGGCTTGTGGGAACTCAGGGGCTTGTGGGAAATACTTCAACTAATGAACTTGCTCCTTTTAAAGGTTGTCCAAACTCCTTTTCAGAACTCCTTTTAAAGGTGTAAACTAAAGATGTGGACTAGAGAATTGTCAAGTACCCACTTAGCACTTAGTAAGAACCTAACATGTAATAGTTCTATAGTTGCTGTAATTGTGATAGGGTATTTAAACTGGGGACAAATATTCGGGAGTGAGATTGGCAGATCTACAAATTGACAGAGGAGCCTGGGTCAGATTGTGACAGACACAGATTGTGAAGGGGACAATAAAAAATTTGGACTTTAATAATAATAAACCACATGACCTTTATGACTGTCACAGACAACACTTTGCAAGCAGGTATTCTGAGCCCAATGGGATACTGAGAAATGCCTTTTCTGTTTGAAAAGATTCATGTAGGAATACTGAAAGGTTTCTTACTGTACAATGTTTGTCCTGATGAAAGGAGGGAAAATGTCTGTGACATATCAGTGAGGTAAGAGAATGTGTGTAAGAGAGAGAAGGGAAGAGGAAATTCCTCCCCATAAGAAATGTCATAAGTGACATGTTAAGGAAATTCTATAAAGAGTTTGGGGAATGTTATTAAGGATTTTATATACTGAGTCAACAGAACCTGAAAATGGATCACTGAGAAAAGAAACCCCTCAAAAAAAAAATTGGTAAATTTCCTGAAAGTCTGAAATATTCTGATCTAGATGAAAGCAAGAGAAGTACCCTAGAGATATATTACTCCAAATATGTCCACGATGAAGTAGTATGAGATTACTTACAGTCAAGTGAAGCAGCATTCTCTACTCTTATACTGATTGCCTTTACTTGTTTGTGGAATGGATTCAATCACTTCAATACTGAATTATTGGGGGGGGGGGAAAGAGTAACTGTGGGGAAAGGAGAATTTCCTTCTTGCCTTAAAATGTCCTATTTTATCAGTTGGGGTTGGAGATGGAGCAAATGCATCAGAATGACATTTATAGATTTTCTCTGAAAAAGAAGGTTTCAACATCATGTAAGAACTCCAGAATCCTGGGGATCAGGAATCAAGAGGAATGAAAAGGCAGGTGATGGCTATCATGCGAGAGAGTGCCCTCATCTGCAAATCCTTGGACAGGCTGGAAGGCACTATCTGTTTTCAAACCTATTAAATATAGAAAATGTGCTTGAGAAATGCACTTGGCAAGTGATGCTTTTTCATTCTAAACTGGAACTGGAACTTTGAAAGTTCCAGCAGAAGACAGGATTGGCTTTCTCAGAAGTTCTCTTTATTGGGAGCAATTCTCTTCGTTGCAAATAAAAATCCTTTTTTTTTTTTTTTTCTCCTCATTTTGATTTTCTTGAAAACATCTAACTCATATACTTCTCATGGATATTTCACTTTTAGCTTAATTTCTGCCTAGTATTATATTTTTGAGCAATTGAAAAAACCTCATTGGCATTGAGACTTAAGTGAATAACTTCCATGCCAGGTGGAACTGGAGAATTTTCTTAAATAACTACATTACATTCTATAGACACCGAGTCAAGCCTCTGAAGATTTTTAAGGCCTGGTCTAGAAACATGGCAGTTACCTGGTAAAGGCCAAAGAACTTGCTACAAAAAAAAAAAGAATTGATAGTGGCCTTAGTTCATTTCCTAACAGAAAGCTGTTAGTATTACTATTAGTTTCAAAGCTAAATAGACCTAATTGCATGAATAAATTAGTAAACATTTTAACATAAATGTTATAGTATTGTAATTCTTCATTTTTCAATCTCTTCATTCCAAGAGGGTTTGCTGTCCTAAGGACACCATTGGAACAGATTTAAGGAATTATTTTTAAATGACTACTTAGCAGAAAAGAATCATTAGAATCATAATCTTATAAATTCCTTAAACATTTCCATAATCAAATCAAATTCATTCAGTTGAAAGCTATCCTAAATATTGTAACAAAGAAAAATCATTTAACCAGTTAGCTATGACATTGTAAACTGATTGCACTCAGATAACATAACAGAGTCTTTCTGATCCAAAACATTGCCTTAATGCCCAATTTTTAGAGTATTTTTCATTAGGGATGATCCACTTATAGAAGGTGGATCCCAATATCCTAAGAGGAGAACACATGGGACTTTCAATGAAATCTTACTATCTAGGACAAAATTAGGACAAAATTTGTTCCAGAAAACTCGATTTACACTGAGGGATGGTATGTCTTCCAGAATCCCAATTTTCCCAAGAGCCATTTCTACTAGTAATCAAGAGTCTACTGTCAAAATTTGATCTTGCCCATGGACTATGAGTGGAGAAAAAGGAGGAGTCTGGGGCCTTCTGCCAATGAGAGTCTGTGTCTGTGTCACTTATGGAAGTGTGAGACACACATGTCCCTCAGCCATTCATGGAAAATGTCACCCTCCTGATTGGATAAATAAAGCCCAGTTTAGTTTCTGGCTGGACTCTGTGCTCCCTTATGCTGGGCGTCCTCAGCAAGAACCCTGAAAATTCTCGCAACAGGATAAAGGGAGATCATATTTCTATGGCTCATGGCAGATGCCACAGAACCAGCTCCCAAAGCCTGGCCAGGCTTCTCCACCTGCTTCCCCTCCTCCTCACGAACTCATGGACACTGGGCTTTGGCTGAGCCTTGACCAGGACCCTCCATCCTATTACTCTGGCATCCAGGAGCTTCTCTTCTCCTGGGAATGTCCTCCCTCCTCCCCTGGGCCTTCCAGCCTCCTTCCCATTTCAGATTCTGAAAAAAGAGCCTTTCCAGGTTGTTAAAGTGGTGGCGCCTTCCTTCTGAGAGCGCCTCTTGTCCAAGCTGTACAGAGCTTGTGTGGACACCTCTGATGAAATGTTGGCACCAAACTGAACTGTGAGCTCTGAGAGGCCAGGGGCCATTATTTTTTAACCTTCCTTTGCCTCCCAGTAGCTTGGCAAAGTGCTTGGCACCCGGGAGCCGTCCTCAATGCTCCTTGATGGGTCCTGAGACCTGGCAAAGGAGAGGGGCTCAGAGATGCCCTGGGAGCAGCCTCGTGGCCTGAGGGGGGCAGGAAATGGGCAGCGCCAGGAGGATGATTCCTACCATGCTAAGGAGCCCCTCCCTGTGATAGGAGGAAGCTTCCTGGCCTCTCTTGCACTCTCCCTGGGTTGATGCTGTTCAGCTCTGGGGAAGGACTGCACTCACCTGTGATAGTCCCCCAAGTATTGTCACCAATCCCGTAATATTTCGGGAAAGACTTTAAAGTTTTCCTGTTCATCCATGTGGGAAGGAGGCAATTTAGGCTTTGACAATTACATAAAAGAGGGCAGAAGATACAAGGGGAACTTTTTTTTTTTTTTTTTAGAAAGAATTACAATATTTCCATATAAAACAATAGCTGTACCTCCTCTATCCCATCCTCCTCTTCCATATCTGCTTTTTATCAAGCAGGATAGGCTTCCCAGAGGCAAGAAACCCTCTGTCACACTGCATTATGCAATATCTGGAATGATTATTTTTTATTAATTTATTAATTTTATTTTCAAACTATGTGTATGGATAATTTTCCACATTCACCCTTACAAAACCTTGTGTTCTAAATGTTTTCCCTCCCTTGCCCCAGCCCCTCAGCAAGTAATCCTATATGTATCAAATGTGCAATTCTTCTGTACATATTTCCACATTTGACTGCACAAGAAAAATCAGATTAAAAAAGGAAAAAGATAAGAAAGAAAATAAAATACAAGCAAACAGCAAAAGAGTGAAAACATGTTGTTATCCATACTCAGTTCCACAAGCCCTTCTCTGGGGGCAGATGGTCCTCTCCATCAGAAAACCATTGGAACTGGCCTGAATCATCTCACTGTTGAAAAGAGCCACGGCCATCAGAAGGATCATTTCTAAAACAGAATTAAAATCCTCAGGCTGCATTAGAGAAGCCAAGTTGTCCCCCTCCAAAAAGCTGGACCTTCTGATCTCTTGTAGGGGGAAGGAGAGAGAATTATCCTGTCTTGAGTTTTGGAAAAACCACAATAAGTCCATTTAGAACCATTTGTGCTTCAGCAGGTCCTAGCTTCCTGATCCCCATCTGCTGGAAAGAGCAGTAGAGGCAGGAGGAGGAGGGGAGGGAGGAGGGAGGGTTGTGCTTTAGTTGGGGAAGGAGCTCAATTTTCACTGGGTTGGGGGCTGGGACAGTCATCTCTTTGTGCTTCCCTGCAGCAAGGCCTGGGTATGTGGTGAGGACCCCTGGCTACCTGGGATGAGCAGACAAGCCTCCCGCACTGACACCGAACCTGGTGGAGTTGAAGGGAGCTTGGTGGACTGCACAGGAAGAGAGCTCCTGGGCTCCAGCTTTTGCCCTGCAAAGGCCAATGACCTGACCCTAAGGAAGCTCAGGGCTCTTTTCCAGAGACAGCTGCATGTGGCAAAGGCCGGCTCCTGCACAACATCCGGGGCCCTGAGCTACGGCTCATGGTCTCACACCCTCTGGCTCTCAGAAGTTGCAGTCGGGGTCCTGTCCTCAGTCCAAATCTTCATGCTGGAGTCTGTCAGGTCACAGCCAGTCAGAGCCAGGCAGAGTTTGGCTTCTGCAAGGCACCTGGCGGATATCATCGTCCCCAGAGTGGTTCACAACCCCAGGGGCACGGCCAGAGGCAGGGAGGCAGTGAGTTGGGATGGCAGTGAAGGAGGCAGGGGGCTGAAAGTCTCAAACATAATCTGTGTCATCCTTTCTTTCCTTTGGGGTCAGGAGGCTTTTGTGAGCAGCTCAGGGGGCTCTTTGGTGGTCTCATGGAATGCATTATAGAAAGCATGGCCCCAGCTCTCCATGCCCCTCCAGTTGGTGACTACTCCATGTATAGTGGGGTATTTCAGGGTCAGAACTCCTCCCCAGCTCTCAGCCTAATCTCCCACTGAGCCGTCTTCTCAGCCCTCTCCCACCATCATACCCTGATTAGAGTTAGGACACATTGAGGAAACAAACAACCCATGGAACTTAACTGTATTTGTTACAAAGGACAGGGATAAATTTGTTTTCTCAGTACCAACATATAATTCTCTTTTTTTTTTTTTTTTTTCTGAGGCTGGGGTTAAGTGACTTGCCTAGGGTCAAACAGCTAGGAAGTGTTAAGTGTCTGAGACCAGATTTGACCTTGGGTCCTCCTGAATTCAAGGCTGGTGCTCTATCCACTGTGCCACCTAGCTGCTCCCCCAACATATAATTCTCAAAGATATGTAGAGCTGGGGACTAACCCCAGAGGGGACAGGCCAAATGATATATGACAAATGGATGTTACACATATGGGAAAAACATGCATTCATGTTACAGTTGACACTTATTGGGGCTTTGTACCTGCCTCCTCTCAAGGAGGGGGAAGCTGCTTCACATATAATAAATCACTTATTTCACTGTTTTCCCTCTCTGGGTATCCTGTACACCCTCAACATTGATAATGGGCCCTCATATACTTCAAAAATATTAAATCACTTCTTACAGGAATTCTATATACATATCATATTTTTGGGATTCTTTGCAATCCCAGAAGACAGGCCACTGTAGAAAGGACTAATGAGACCCTAAAAAGATTCATCAAAGAACAAAAAGAGGGAGATGGACGTGGGGTCACTCAAAAGGATATAGATAAAGCCGTGTGCACAATAAATGACTTTGAATTTGATTCATATGATTTAAGAGCTCTGGTGTTGCTGTTGAAAAGCTCTTCAGAACTGGGCCCCAGCTGCCCTTTCAGGATGGCTACACAGTGTAATATTCTTCTCTAAGATGTAATCTTCTCTGGGAGCAGCTTTCTTGAGGGGCTTCTGGAGACAGCCTTAGTTCAGTTCCAACTTTCTTTTGTTTTTGGAAGATAGGTGGTCATAACCTCCCTGATTTCTCCAGGAGGTGAGAACCCCAAACAAGAGGTGATCACCCCCTCTCTGATTGCTGAAAAAAGAGGTGAAAACACTATAATAGGAGGTGATCATGCCCTCTCTGACATCTCAGGAAGGGAGATGAATACACTAAAGGAAATGGGAAACCAAGTCAGATAGCAGGCTTGTGAAGGGGCTCACTCTTAAAACAGGTATACATAAATCCATCAACATGGAAGGTAGTACACATAATTACACAAATTACATAAGTACATAGCAATATAACACAGGCTACAAGCGATGTAACAAATAACATGAATCAACATGAGGAATCATACATGTCAGTAAGTCCTAAAAATGGTGGAAAACCAATCTATTGTCCATTAGTTCATGTGCCGGTACTCCAGTATTTCCTGCAAGTTTTGAAGTCCTGCAAGAGTCTCATCTTGTGTTAGGGAATACAATGATTCCTGTAGATTTTGTTCTTAGCTTTTTTCCTTTGTTTCCAGGTTTTTCTCTTTTTCTGTCTCTCTCCAGGTGCTTGTCTCCACCCATCTCCTTCCTTCTCTATCTGTAGAGATAGAAACAAACCTTTCTCCCAAGCAGTTAACCTATCTTGTCCCTTCTATTTACCACTTTCTAAATTTCCCCTCATCACCTGGCAATTACATTGGAGTTGCTCGTACTGGACACTGCCCTTCTGTTGGGTTAAAAAAGCCTGTAATCTCCCCACTTGTAATCCCTTTCTCCCATCTGATTGCTTTTTGGCTGATCACATCAGAGCCCTGAACTTGTAAAGGTGTAACTGGGCTGCCATTATGGTCCCATGACCCCTTGATTGACGTCTTAGAGCTTGGGCCCACCTCTCATTTTCCTGGATCAATCTTCAGTCTGGGGCCCAGTGGAAGCCCTTGTGGCATTTTGGACATGGGGTTTTAGGTCCTCTCTCACCCTGTCTTCTCACTCTATCTGCATATCTACATGGGGCTCTCAGATGTCCTATCCCTCCCCGAATGTCTTTGAGAAGCAGTAAAAAATAACTGAATTGTCACCTGAGCCCTAAGATTTCTCAGGAAACCAACAGATGCAGCAGTACATAAACCTATGTCTTTGTGTGTGTATTTGCACATGTGTGCAGGCAGATGTGCTCATTTATGTGTATTTGTATACTCTCCTTTGGGGTTATTTCCATTCCAAATGTTCCCTTTCCTATCCAGCTAAGGTGCCAAGAACAAGGTGATTCCCACTGTGCTCCAGCATCTGGATGATGGGTGTCAGTCTGAGCCCTAAGGCCCCACTCTGTAGCCCAGGACCCTCCCTGCCCAACTCTCCCCACAGTTGGGTGGGGGCTGCCCTTACTGATGTGAAAACAAAAAGCCAGAGGCATCATGAAGGATCTTGTGCTTTGGTTTAACCTCCCATGGGCTCCTTCCTAATCTGCCATTCTTGTGTGTCAGAACCCTCATGTTCTGCTGTCAGGACCCCTTCTCTTTTCATGAGTACCCAGATATTGAGGGAGCAGAGGGAAATGGGAAGCATTAAGTTGATGAATCAGGAACCAGCTCAACCCCTAGACTTGGAGGGAGATGAGGTTTGTATATGGGGGTGGAGAAAGTGTGCAACGGGGGCTGGGCTTGATGAGGTCTTCTGATTTGGGGGGGGTTCCCGGTTAGGGAACTGAAAGTATGAGCTTTATATTTTGGGGATCCCTTTGGTAGGGAACCAAATGATAAGGTCTAGATTTAGGGAATCAAAATGAGATTGGGGTTTCTGGCGGTCAGGGAGTTAAATGATAAGTTCTAGTGGCAGGTTTGGAGTTTAGGGAACTAATTGGAGAGGTCTGGCTCCCCTACGCCCCTGGGATTTGGAGCAAGGGTATAGAGTTTTGGGGAAACCCTTTTTGGGGCCACAGAGATTCTCTGTAAAGGAATTTACAAACCTGCAATCCTAGGTTGATAAGAGGTTTATTACAGGAATTGGGAAGTAAGGGGAGAAATCCTGACAGGCATAAAGTCTCTTTAGGGAAATAGGTGAGGGTAAAGAGGGAATGGTACTGGAAAAGAATATTATCCAGTGGGTAGTGGCTTCCTTGGCATAGGATGGCATAGCTGGCATGTCTAGAACCTATTCAAAGAGAGGATTTTAGATTGGCTCTTTTATACTAGGAATTTGGGGTATAAGTTGGGTTTCAGCTTGAACTGAATTTTTTTTATTATATACTTTATTTTTTCTATTAATTTTAAAATTATAACTTTTTTTTTGACAGTATATATGCATGAGTAATTTTCCCCTCCTTCCCTCCATCCTTTCCCCTAGATGGCAGGAAATCCAATACATGTTCAATATGTTATAGTACATTCTAGATACAATATATGTGTGCAGATCTGAATTTCTTGTCCCACAGGAAGAATCGGATTCAGAAGGTAATAACCTGGAAAGAAAAACAAAAATTCAAACAGTTTACACTCAATTTCCAGTGTTTCTTCTCTGGGTGTAGCTGATTCTGTCCATCATTGATCAACTGGAACTGAATTAGATTTGCTCTATGTTGAAGATATCCACTTCAATCAGAATATATCTTCATATATTAACGTTGTTGAAGTATATAATGATCTACTGGTTCTGCTCATTTCACTCAGCATCAGTTGATGTAAGTCTCTCCAAGCCTCTCTGTATTCATCCTGCTGGTCATTTCTTACACAACAATAATATTCCATAACATTCATATACCAAAATTTACCCAACCATTCTCCAATTGATGGGCATCCATTCATTTTCCAGTTTCTGACAACTACAAAAAGGGCTGCCACAAACATTTTGGCACATACAGGTCCGTTTCCCTTCTTTAGTATTTCTTTGGGATATAAGCCCAGTAGTAGCACTGCTGGATCAAAGAGTTTGCACAGTTTGATAACTTTTTGGGGCATAATTCCAGATTGCTCTCCAGAATGGTTGGATTCTTTCACAACTGCACCAACAATGTATCAGTGTCATAGTTTTCCCACAGCCCCTCCAACATTCATCATTATTTTTTTTCTTGTCATCTTAGCCAATCTGACAGGTGTGTAGTGATATCTCAGAGTTGTCTTAATTTGCATTTCTCTGATCAATAGTGATTTGGAACACCATTTTATATGAGTGGAAATACTTTTATCATCTGAAAATTGTCTATTGATATCCTTTGACCATTTATCAAGTGGAGAATGGCTTGAATTCTTATAGAGTCAGTTCTCTACGTTTTGGAAATGAGGCCTTGGGGGCAGCTAGGTGGCGCAGTGGACAGAGCACCAGCCTTGAATTCAGGAGGACACTAGTTCACATGTGGTCTCACACACTTAACACTTCCTAGCTGTTTGACCCTGGGCAAGTCACTTAACCCCAGCCTCAGGAAAAAAAAAATGAGGCCTTAAACAGAATTTTTAACTTAAAAATATTTTACCAGTTTATTACTTCTCTTCTAATCTTGTTTGCATTAGTTTTGTTTGTACAAAAGCTTTTTAATTTGATGTAATCAGAATTTGCTATTTTGTGATCAATAATGATCTCCAGTTCTCCTTTGGTCACAAATTCCGTCCTCCTCCACAAGTCTGAGAGGTAAACTATCCTATGTTCCTTCAATTTATTTATGATCTCGGTCTTTATGCCTAAATCATGGACACATATTGATTTTATCTTGGTATGTGGTGTTAAATGTGGGTCCTCTTAATTTCTGCCATACTAATTTCCAGTTTTCCCAGCAGTTTTTGTCAAATAATGAATTCTTATCCCAAAAGTTGGGATCTTTAGGTTTGTGAAACACTAGATTGCTATAGTTGTTCACTATTTTGTCCTGTGAACCTAATGTATTCCACTGATCAACTAGTCTATTTCTTAGCCAATACCAAATGGTTTTGGTAACTGCTGCTTTATAATATAGTTCTAGATCAGGTACAGTGAGGCCACCTTCATTTAATTTTTTTTTTCATTAGTTCCCTTGAAATTCTCGACCTTTTGTTATTCCATATGAATTCTGTTGTTATTTTTTCTAGGTCATTAAAAGTTTCTTGGGAGTCTGATTGGTATAGCACTAAAAAAATAGATTAGTTTAGGGAGAATTGTCATCTTAATTATATTCACCCGGACTATCCAAGAGCCCTTAATATTTTTCCAATTATTTAAATCTGACTTTATTTTAATGGCAAGTGTTTTGTAATTTTGCTCATGTAATTCCTGACTTTCCTTTGGTAGATGGATTTCCAAACATTTTATACTCTCGACAGTTATTTTGAATGGAATTTCTCTTTCTATCTCTTGTTGTTGGATTTTGTTGGTGATGTATAAAAATGCTGAGGATTTATGTGGATTTATTTTCTATCCTGCAGCTTTGTTTAGCTGAATTTGAATAGAAATGAATGCGATTCTTTTCTTAAACATTGATTTTAAAATTATAATTTTTTGACAGTACATATGTATAGGCAATTTTTTCCAACATTATTCCTTGTACTCCTGTTGGGAATTTTCCCCCTTCTTCCCCCCACCCCCGCCCCTAGATGGCAGGCATTCTCATACATATTAAATATGTAGACTGGAAGAAGTAGAAATGAATGAGTCAAGGAGAAACCAAGAAGTAGTCAAGGAAAACCAGAAAAATAAAACAATTGAAAAGAATGTCAAGTACCTTATTGGAAAGACAACAGACCTGGAAAAGAGATGGAGGAGAGACAATTTGAGAATAATCGGACTTGGGGCAGCTAGGTGGCAGCAGATCCATCACCAGCCTTGGAGTCAGGAGGACCTGAGTTCAAATGGGGCCTCAGACACTTAAAACTTCCTAGCTGTGTGACCCTGGGCAAGTCACTTAACCCCAACTGCCTCAGCAAAAAAAAAGAAAAAAAAAGCAGAGAGAATAATTGGACTCCCTGAAAAATATGAGGAAAAAGAGTCTGGACACTGTTTTCCAGGAAATTATCAAAGAAAACTGCCCAGACTTTTAGAAGAAACACCGAGTAAAATAGACATTGAAAAAATCATTGATCACCTACTGAAAGGGACCCTAAAAGCCAAGAAATATAGTGGTGACGTTCAAGAACCATCAGGGGAAGGAAAATATATTGGAAGCTGCTACAAAAAATCAATTCAGACATGGAGGAGCCACAATAAGGGTAACCCAGAATCTTGCAGCATCTGCATTAAAGGAACGAAGGGCCTGGAACGTGATATTCCCAAAGGCTAAGGAACTTGGTATGCAGCCAAGAATAACTTACCCAGCAAGAGTGAGCATCGGTTTCCAGGGAAGAGGATGGACATTTAACGAACTAAATGAATTCCATCTATTCTCCATGAAAAAAACAGATGTAAACAAAATGTGGATTTTCAAATACAGAACTCCAGAGATTTCTAAAAACAAAATAAATGAGATTCTTTATGCCAGTAGGCTGGGAAGTCCTTAGCTGGGACCGCAGCCGCTCCAGGAGATGAGGGAGAGAAGCTGCTCCTCCTCCTTCCCTTGGCAGGGCCCTCCCTGAGGCGGAGGCCCAGAGTCTCCGGGTCCCTAGTTCAGGCTCAGGCGCCCCGGGCATCTGCGGGTTCTCTGGCGCCGCCTTTCGGACTCCCCGCTCCTCCTCCACCCCCGGCTTCCAGCGAGAGAAATCGCGTTAGTTCCAGGCTCAGGGACATGCTCCTCCATCGCCCGGCCCAGGCTCCAGGGCTCCGGCCTAGGAGAAGGCCTCAGCCCTGTGCTCTCAGGGCGGCTTTCTCTTCCCAGGCGGAGGAACTCGGGGCGGGGCCGCCCCCCCCCCAGCCCCGGGCGGAGGGCGCGAGGACGCTCCGGATTGTCCGGGTTCTGCAGCGCGGCCGGACCCACTGAGGACCCGGATGGGCCGGATGGGCTTCGGAATCGGCCTTTGCGGAAAAGCTGCAGAGAGCCAGAAACCCCCCCGGCCCCCGGAGCTTCCCCGGCAGCGGGGCCGAGGCAGCCTCTTTCCCTCGCACCCTCCGCGGAGAGGGCAAAGCTACGGGCGCTTTTTGTCACCTTCTCTTCGGGGCCGAAAGAGGCTCTAAAAGGGGGAGCGCAGGTCCCGTGCCAGCGGCCCCTCCCGGGAGAAGGGGCACCGCGCCCTCATTTGTAATTCTGCAAGTGATCTTACACAAAACGTCCACACCCACTTTTCCCGCCGGAATTTCCGATCGCATCCCCGTCTCTTTCTCCTGGGGAACCCCACTTTCCATCCCCGCCCCTCCCCAAAGGCTCGGGAACAGGAACCCTGCGGCTCAGGCATGACTTGCGGGGGCCGCGGTATATTTCCGTTCTCCCTGAGTTTGTACTAGGGGGAGGGGGCAGGAGGAGGGCAGGGAGCGTGTGTGCGCAGGCGCCGCCCGGGACTTCCCTTCTCCTTCTTGAGGCTCCGCCCCTTCAGCTCTAGTTGCAGCCCGTCTGGTTCCGGAGTTTGCTAAGCTGTTGCACGTGTGCAGGCTCAGAGTGTGGGAGCCGGTGCGAGAGAGGGGCGCGGGGAGAACCTGTGCCGAAGTGCAGTGTCTGTGCCTGGGAGCTGTGCCTGAGCAGCGTGCAGGACCTGAGTGCGGGTGGGTGTGGCTGCGGGGAGGGGGTACCCCTTTCCCCTGTGTGGGCTGAGATGGGGGAGGGGCCAGTGGTTCGCTATAACTCAGTGGGCTGCTGAGTGTTTCTTGGGGAGCCCAACTGACCCCTCCCCCACTGAGCCCCGCTCACCATTGGCCCCACAGGGCTCGTGCTCCCAGAGTGCAGGAAACCTTGGTGTCCAGTGGAGGCTTCTGGGAGGGTCTCCCTGCCCCCCAGGGGAGAGCTCTGCCTCCTCTGAGCCTCCATCTGCCTGCTTCTCTCAGATTTTCCTGCCTCCTCCTGGGGAGCAGCCGCCCCCCGCTGTCCCCGCCCCCAGAGCTCCGTCTGTCCCTCACTGTGGGCAGCTCCGCATCCTCCCGGGCAGAGGAGCCTCAGGCCCCGTCCTCCCTGTCTGAGCTCCCTCTCCCTCCCCAGCCCGGCGGGCAGAGCACCCAAGGCCGGAACCAGGCAGATGGCCCCCGGCAGCCGGAGCCCCTCGTGCCAGGTGAGTGCAGTCCCTCCCCGGAGCTGAGCAGCATCAGGTGGGGGGGTGGGAGGGGTGTCCGAGAGAGCCCAGGGAGCTTCCTCCTGTCAGAGGGAGGGCTCCCTAGCATGTCTCCCTGGCACTGCCCATTTCCAGCCCAGTGAGCATTGAGGACGGCCGCAGGTGCCAAGCACTGTGCCAACCTCCTAGGGAGGCAAAGGAAGGTTAAAACATGGCCCCTGCCCTCCCTGAGCTAACAGCCCGGTTTGGTACAAACATCTCATCAACTGTGTCCCTAGCAGACCTGCAGGGGGAGGGGGGGATGGGAGGCGCTCTCAGAGGGAAGGCGCCACCACTTTGGGGACCAGGAAAGTCTCTGTTCTGCAGAAGCTGAGATGGGAAGGAGGCCGGGAGGCCCAGGGAGGAGGGAGGACTTTCCCAGGAGGACAGAAGGCCCTGGATGCCAGAGTTAGGGGATGGAGGGGCCTGGGCGAGGCTCAGCCAGGGCCCAGGGTCCCTGGTCCAGGAGGAGGAGGGGAGGAAGGTGGGGGAAGCCTGGCCTGGCTTTGGGCGCTGCTTCTGAGGCGTCTGCCAGGAGCCATGGAAACGTGATGTTCTGTGATCCCCTTGTGAGAATCTTCAGGGCCCGTGCTGGGCACGCCCAGGGTAAGGGAGCTCGGGAGCCACCAGACACTGACCTGGGCTTTATTTGTCCCCATGGAGCCTGACACTTTCCATGGGCGGCTGAGGGACATGTGTGTGTCCTACTTCAGCAGATGACAGGGACTCAGTCTCTCCTCCCGAGCCCCACCCCAGGCTCCTTGGACAGGACTAGGTTTTGTCTTGCAGCCAGGCTCATACCCAGCATTGGTTATCTAACCCATCTCCTCACAGGCTCAGGTTACCATGGCCTCCAGTCAGGGCACAGGGGAGGGGAAGGGCCCTTGTTCAGAAAAGAACAGAGATGTGGGTCTGTGCTCTTAGGGTTAGGAAGGTGTTTATTAGGCAGAGTAGGCCCTGGAAGTGAGTGCATGAGGATTCTTGAAGGCATTGGCAGAAGGAACATAATGAAGGGGCCACTGAGAGTGTTAACATTGAGCACAGCCCGGGTAGACTCTAGTGGACTTACTCATTTTTGCTTGAACATTCAGGAAAGCTCCATTTGCTGGCTGAGAGCCTCAGTGGCATGTGTTGGGGGACGTGAGGGCACTTGGTGTGTCCCCCAGTTGAAGGAGGAAGCAGATTGGGAGGGGGTGACCTAAAGGTGGCCAGACAACAGCACTGGGAGGCATGGTGAGGGTTGGTGCCACTGAGAAGTCTCCCCAGTCAGCAGGGCCTCTGGGTGGGCTGAGAGCTGAGGGAAGCAGGAGTCATGGCATGAAGGGATTATGATTCTAATGATCCTTTTCTGCTAAATGGTCATTGAAAAATAATTCCTTAAACCTGTTCCAACGGTGTCCTTAAGAAAGCAAACCCTCTTCCAATGAAGATATTGAAAAATGAACAATTACATGATTATATTTATTAAAAATATTCACTAATTTATTCATGCTATTAGGTGTATTTGCTTTGAAATTATAAGAATAGTAACAGCTTTCTGTTAGGAAATGCACTAAGGCCAGTATCAATTCTTTTCTTTGTAGGAGGTTCTTGGGCCTTCAGCAGGTAACTGCCATGTTTCTAGGCCAGGCCTTAAAAATCTTCAGAGCCGTCACTTGGTGTTTATAGAATGTAATGAAGTGGTTTAGGAAAATTCTCCAGTTCCACCTGGCATGGAAGTTATTCTCTTAAGTCTCAACGCCAATCAGGTTTTTTTTCAATTGCTCAAAAATATAGTACTAGACAGAAATTAAGCTAAAAGTGAAAAATACCTGAGAAGTGGAGCAGTCAGATGTTTTCAAGAAAATCAGAATGTGGGGAAAAACGTGATTTTTATTTGCAAGGAAGAAACTTGCTCCAAATAAAGAGGACTTATGAGAAAGCCAATCCTGTCTCCTGCTGGAACTTAAAAATTCCAGTTCCAGTTTAGAATGAAAAAGCCTCACTTGCCACGTGCATTTGTCAAGCACATTTCCTATATTTAATAGGTCTCAAAATAGATAGTGCCTTCCAGCCTGTCCAAGGATTTGCAGATGTGGGCACTCTCTCGCATGATAGCCATCACCTGCCTTGTCACTCCTCTTGATTCCTGATCCCCAGGATTCTGGAGTTGTTACATGATGTTGAAACCTTTTTCAGAGAAAATCTATAAATGTCATTCTTATGCATTTGCTCCATCTCCATCCCCAACTAATAAAATAGGACATTTGAAGTCAAGAAGGAAATTCTCCTTTCCCCACAGAGTTGCTTTTCTTGTGAAACAATCCTGTATTGAAATGACTGTATCCATTCCACAAACAAATGAAGGTAAACATAAAATAGAGCAGATTCTTTGACGGTGACCCATCCTGCCCAGTGTCATCTCAGCCTTTCATTGTGAGAGTAGAGAATGCTGCTGCACTTGGCTGCAAGCAGTCTCATCCTACTCCATTGTGGACATTTTTGGAATAATGTAACTCTGGGGGATTTATGTCATTTTCCTGTAGATAAGAATATTTCAGACTTTCAGGAAATTTACCAATTTTTGTTTGTTTGTTTGTTTTGTTTTCTTCTTTTCTCAGTAATACATTTTCAGGTTTTGTTGACTCAGAATATAAAATCCTTGTCCACTTTCCCCAAACTCTTCATAGAATTTCCTTAACATGTCACTTATGACATTTCTTATGAGGAGGAATTTCCCTAGTACCTCACTGATATGTCACAGACATTTCCCTCCTTTAATCAGGAGAGGCTTTATACAGTAAAAAAAAACCCTTTACAAGCTTTTAGTATTCCAGGGTTATTCTGGTTTCAAAACAGAAAAGGCTTTCTCACTATCTCATTGGGCCCTTAATGTCTGGTTGTAAAGTGTTTCTTGTCACTGTCACAAAGGTCATGTGATTTAAAAAAAAAATTTTTTTTTTTAAGAGAAAACCCAACTCTGGTTCAATTTTCTCTTCTGGGTTGATGAAGGTTGGGCCAGATAGATTCTGGAGTCTCAGCTCAAAATCTTGTGCCTTTTCATGGTTTAGGAGTTGGTGACCTTCAAGGATGTGATGGTGGACTTCACTGAGGAGGAGTGGGGGCTCTTGGACCCTTCTCAGAAGGAGCTGTACAAGGAGGTCACACTGGAGAACGTCCAGAATCTGCTGTCCCTGGGTAAGAACCATTTCCTGTCTTTTCTTGGTTTTAGTTCTCAGGCCAAAAATAGCATAAGCAGGACAAAATGGATGCATAGTCTGGTGCATCTGAGCCTTAGGTGCTTGGTCCTCTGGCTGCTCCAACTCTCCATCCACTTTGTTCCTGCCTTGTGCCTTTTTTAAATTGCATCATTTGCTTCAATTTCAACAGCTGGAGCTATAGATGACTCACATGATTCGTGTTCATTTTGAGTAAAAACATGATTTTTTTTTTGGACTGGTTCTTGATGCTTCATTGAGTCATTTACTTTCATTTCTTTAGCTCAACTTTTTAGTGAAGGTCTTCCTTTACTTCGCCTTTTTTTCATCTCCTTTTGAATTGGTTAATTGATCTATTAAATGATTGTTGTGTTCTTTAGATTTTTTTTTTTTTCCCATTTCAACCTAATGATTTTTAGGGAGTTATTCTCTCTTCCATTTCACCAGTGCTGCTTTTCAAGGAGTTCTTTTTCTTTTTCCATCTTATCAAATCTATTTTGAGAGGACTTGTTTTCTTGAGACCGTTTCTCTTTCTTTAGCCATTCTTCAAGTGATGGGCATCTATTTATTTTCCTATTCTTTGCCACACAAAAAGATATTGTACACATATTTTCACTTTTGAGTCCTTTACCCTCATTTATGATTTCTTTGGTATTCAGACCCAGTGGATTACTACTGAGTCACAGGATATGCAGAGTTTTTTATCCTTTTGGGCCTAATCCCAAATTGCTCTCCACAATGGGTGGATCTGGTCACAACTCCAGCAACAGCATATTAGCATCCCCCTTTCCCCTCATCCCTTCCAACATTCTCATTATCTTTTCCTGTCCTCTGAGGGAATATGGGAGGTGTGAGGTGGTACTACCCATGATCTCCTGAGAGTGCTACAGAAGTGTTCAGCCCATCTCTCCAGGATCCTGTTGGTGTCACTGATCAATGGGGCTCCATCAGCACTGAGTAGTTTAGGTTCACCCTATTAGGTGTTGGCCCATAGATAGCTTTCAGGCATTGTTAAACCAGTCAGCACCAACCTGAATTTAATGTGGCCTCTTAACCCAGAATTTTGAATGTTTCTCAAGTTTATTTTGTACTTAGCTTTTGGGGGGAGTTAAAATCTGGCTTTTTCAGTGATTGAAGCAACTTATTTGCAGAGTGTGTAGAATTCTGAGTTTTTGTTTCCTACCATCTGAATTTCCCCACCATTTGCATCAGACCAGTTTGGACATTTCCAAGTGTTCTGTCCCAGATGAGTATCTGGGATACTGTATCACAAATCTCTGAAAGCTGCCCAGTCATTATCAGCTGAAATATTGGGAGCTGTTGCCTGTAATTTAGAAACAAACTTTTCTTTATTGGAGAATTACTTTACTCTGTTGATATTGAATCTGGCTATTATCTTGGCCTATTGTTGCCCTTTCTGTTAAAGGGCCAGGACTCTTCTGTGTCCATCTTTTAGGTCACTTTCACATCCTCTAGGCCTGTTCTCCTTATAGAGGAAAATGTCTATTAAATATTTTTTGCTACAAGACTATATCTATGAACTTTTATGCCATTGAGGTTAGTAAAGAGCAGGGAATGAATAAGTATAAGTCATCATTGCTTTTGCGTTTAATTATCTGTGTATCCCTTTATGTTTGATTGTTCATTTTCTTCAGATGTGGAGCCCAACTTGGAAAGGAATGAGATAACTGGAAAACTGGGACTTTTCGTGGAAGAATATATCCTCCAAAGATTCATGAAGAATGGTCCCTGTGCCTTGGATGTGAGGGAAATCCATGCCTCTAACATCCAAGTAGATAATCCAAAGGGAGAAATTAAAACACATCAGAAAACTCACACTGTAGAGAAACCTTTTCAATGTAATCAATGTGGAAAGGCGTTCAGATTCAATTATTTGCTTGCAGAACATCACAGGATCCACACTGGAGAGAAACCTTTTCAATGTAATCAGTGTGGAAAGGCTTTCACAGTGAAGGGCAATCTTGCTGCACATCAGAGAATCCACACAGGAGAAAAGCCTTATAAATGTAATCAGTGTGGAAAAGCTTTCAGAATAAATAATGAGCTTGCAGAGCATTGTATAATTCACACAGGAAAAAAGCCTCATAAGTGTAATCAGTGTGGAAAGGCTTTCATAAGAAAATGCACACTTGTAGAACATCAGAGAATCCACACAGGAGAAAAGCCTTATAAATGTAATCAATGTGGAAATGCTTTCAGATGTAATTCCAAACTTGTAGAACATCAGAGAATTCATACTGGAGAAAAGCCTTTTAAATGTAATCAGTGTGGTAAGGCTTTCAGATTCAATTATTTGCTTGGAGCACATCAGAGAATCCACACTGGAGAGAATCTTTATAAATGTAATCCATGTGGAAAGGCTTTCACATGCAAAGCAGATCTTAGCAGACATGAGAAAATTCACACTGGAGAGAAACCTTTTCAATGTCATCAGTGTGGAAAGGCTTTCAGAAGAAATTACATGCTTGTAGAGCATCAGAGAATCCACACGGGAGAAAAGCCTTTTAAATGTCACCAGTGTGGAAAAGCTTTCAGAAGAAATTACATGCTTGTAGAGCATCGGCGAATCCACACAGGAGAAAAGCCTTTTAAATGTCATCAGTGTGGAAAAGCCTATGTGTACAGCTCCTATCTTGTTACACATCAGAAAATCCACACGAGAGAGAAACCTTTTAAATGTAATCAGTGTGGAAAGGCTTTTACATTCAGATTCAATCTTGCTGTACATCAGAGAATCCACACTGGAGAGAAGCCTTTTAAATGTAATCAGTGTGGAAAGGCTTTTACATGCAGCTCCAATCTTGATGCACATCAGAGAATCCACACTGGAGAGAAGCCTTTTAAATGTAATCAGTGTGGAAAGGCTTTTGCAAGGAGATCCAGTCTTGTTACACATAAGAGAATCCACTTAGGACAGAAACCTTATAAGTGTAATCAGTGTGGAAAGGCTTTGACATGCAAGGCCGATCTTAGCAGACATGAGAAAATTTGCACTGGAGAGAAATCTTTTCAATGTAATCAATGTGGAAAGGCTTTTAGATATAATTGTAAACTTGTAGAGCATCAGAGAATCCACACAGGAGAAAAGCCTTTTAAATGTAATCAGTGTGGAAAGGCTTTCACACAGAGTTCCAGTCTTACTTTACATGAGAGAATCCACACTGGGGAAAAACCTTATAAATGTAATCAGTGTGGAAAGGCCTTTGTGGACAGCTCCTGTCTTATTACACATCAGAGAATCCACACTGGAGAGAAACCTTTTAAATGTAATCAGTGTGGAAAGGCTTTCCCAAGGAGATCCAGTCTTGTTACGCATAAGAGAATCCACACAGGAGAAAAACCTTATAAGTGTAATCAGTGTGGAAAGGCTTTCACATGCAAGGGAGTACTTAAGAGACATCAGACGATTCACATTGGAGAGAAACCTTATGAATGCAATCATTGTGGAAAGGATTTCAGACTGAAGTCCAAACTTAAAGAACATGAGAGAATCCACACTGGGGAGAAACCTTTTAATTGTAATCAATGTGGAAAGGCTTTCACATGCAAGGCAGATCTTAGCAGACACCAGAAAATTCACACTGGAGAGAAACCTTTTCAATGTAATCAGTGTGGAAAGGCTTTCACTAGAAATTCTGGGCTTGTAGAACATCAGAGAATCCACACAGGAGAAAAGCCTTATAATTGTAATCAGTGTGGAAAGGCTTTCAGATGGAGTGCCAATCTTGCTTTGCATCAGAAAATCCACAAGAGAGAGAAACCTTATAACTCTAATCAGTGTGGAAAGGCTTCGTAAAGAGAGGCATTCTTTCCTTACAACAGAGACTTCACATAGGAGAAAAGCCTTATACAGGTAATAATGTGAAAAGTGTTTCACATACAAGGGAGATCTCAGCAGACATCAGAAAGTCCACATGGGAGAGAAACCGTTTGAATGTAATCAGTTTACACATGGTTCCTGTCCAGAGAACTCACATTGGAAAGAAACCTTTTGAAACTGTTTAGCATGGAATGGCTTTTGCCCAGCAGTGAAATCTTGCTGAACATCCAAGAACCAACACTGGAAAGAAATGTTTTGATGTAGTCATTGAGGAAAGGATTTCATGCTAAGGTCCTTTCCAGCTGCACATCAGAGAATCCTCCCTGGAGAGAAACCTTATAAAGGAAATTACTGTGGAAATGTATTGAGCTATAAATCCAAGATTGGTAAACATCAGAGAATCCTCAGTAAGGAGAAGCATGAAGATAATAATAAATGTGAAAGAGTTTCCATCTGGCTATATATGAGACAATCCACACTGCAGAGAAACCTTATAAAAAATTAAATGAGGAAAGGCTTTCAGCAAAGGCAGGAGCCCAAGGCTAAGCTGACTTGCAAATACTTAATGACAGCTCAAAGACAATTTTAATTTGGTGGCAGAGTTGGGAATGGGCAGTAGGCACTGCTCTTTGGCATGTCTTTCTTTCCTCTGTGGGCACACCAGACCTAAAGCTGTCATGCTGGGTGAGGTCCTGGAAGAAGGCTCAGGAGGGGTTTAGACTGACTCTGAAATACCCTACTGAACATAGTCCCCAACTGGGGAGGGGCGCATGGACAGCTGGCATCATGCTTTCTATACTAAGTATTACACAAGACTACCAAAGAGCCCCCAGTGCCACTCACAGAAGCCCCCTAAAACCATGAGAAAGAAAGGATGGCACAGATTATGTTTGAGACCTTCAGGCCCCTGCCAACTTCCCTGTCATCCAACCTGGCTGCCTCCCTGCCTTTGGCTATGCCCCTGGGGTTGTGATCAACTCTGGGGATGATGGGAAACATCCAGTGTCTGTGTTTGAAGGTGACATCCTTGCAGGAGCCAAACTCGGCCTGGCGCTGACTGACTGTTATCTGACAGACTCCAGCATGAAGATTTGGACGCAGAACATTTTCCCTCCTGCAGCTACTGAGAGCCAGAGCGTGTAACATCATGAGCAGGGGCCTTTACTACATGCAGCTGCCACTGGAAAAGAGCCTGAGCTCCCTGAGCGTCAGGTCATTGGCCTTGGCAGGGCTAGAGCTGGAGCCCAGAAGCTCTCTTTCTGTGGAGTCCACCAAGGTCCCTTCAATTCTACCATGTGAGATATAGTGTGGGAGGCTTGTCTGCACATTCAGGGTGGTCATTACCACATACCCAGGCCTTGCTGGAGGGAAACACAAAGAGATGCCTGCCCCAGTCCCCAACCCAGTGAAAATCAAGCTCCTTCATCCACCTGAGCATTTTGGTTTTTCTCTCATCTTTTTCCTTTTTGATCTGATTTTTTTTTTTTTTTTTGGGTGACGCAAAATAACTGTGAAAATATGTATAGAAGAATGAGACATTTAACACACTGGATCACTTGCTGAGGTCCTGGGCAAGCAAGGGAAAACATTTAGAACACAACGTTTTGTAAGGGCAAATTCTGAAAATTATCCATACAGATTTTTGGTAAATAAAAAGCCTTAATTAATAAAAACAAAGTTAATCATTCCAGATTATTATGTAGTGTGACAGAAGTTTTTTTTTTGCCTCTAGGAAGACTGTCCTTGTTGACAAAAACCTAGATAACATCAATCCAGTATTGGAGAGAAGGGTGGGTTGGAGGAGGTACAGGCATAATAGAATCAGGAGATCGTTATATACTTCACCATCAGTAGTTTATGAGGATATATTCTGATGGAAATGGATATCCTTGACAGAAAATCTAATTCAGTTACAATTATCAATGATGGGCAGCATCAGCTACACCCAAAGAAGGAACACTGGGAAATGAGTGTTAACTGTTTGCAATTTCATTTTTCGTCCCAGCTTATTTTTACCTTCTGAATCCACTTCTTATGAACAAGAGAACTGTATGGTTCTGCATACATATGTTGTATCTAGGATATACTGTAACATATTTAACATGTATAAGCCGGCCTGCCATCTAGGGGAGGGGATGGAAGTAAAGAGGGGAAAATTCAGAACAGAGTGCAAGAGATGATGTTGCAAAAAATTACCCATGCATATGTTCTGTCAATGAGAATTATAATAGTTAGCTAAAGGGAAACAATTCCCACAAGTCTTAAGTTGAGTCCCCAAAACAACCCCCCTGAGGAAATCCTCGGGGCTCGCAGAAGAGCTCTGGTGTTCCTGTTGAAAAGCTCTTCAGAATTGGGCCTCAGCTGCTCCTTCAGGATGGCTACACAATGTAATATTCTTCTCTAAGATGTAATCTTCTCTGGTTGCAGCTTCTGGAAGCAGCCTTAGTTTTAGTTCCAACTTTCTTTTGTTTTTGGAAGATAGGTGGTCACAAGCTCCCTGATTTCTCCAGGAAGTGAGAACCCTGAGAAAGAGGTGATCATCCATTCCCTGATTGCTCAAAAAAGAGGTGAAAACACCATAATAAGAGGTGATCATGCCCTCCCGGACATCTCAGGAAGGGAGATGAAAACACCAAAGGAAATGGGAAACCAAATCAGATTAGCGGGTTTGTGAAGGGGCTCACTCTTAAAACAGGTATACATGAATCCATCAACATGGGAGGTGGTATACATAATTACACAAATTACATAAGTACATAGCAATATACAGGCTACAAGTGATGTAACAAATAACATGAATCAACATGAGGAATTATACATGTCAGTAAGTCCTAGAAATGGTCCAAAACCAATCTATTGTCCATTAGTTCATGTGCCAGGAATCCAGTATTTCCTGCAAATTTTGAAGGCCTGTAATAGTCTCATCTTGTGTTAGGAAATCCAATGATTCCTGCAGAGCTTGTTGTCCCATGACCCATTGATTGAAGTCTTAGAGCTTGAGCCCACTCATTTCCCTGGGTCAATCTACAGTCTGAGGCCCAGTGGAAGCTCTTGTGGCATTTTGGACATGGGGTTTTAGGTCTTGTCTCACCTTGTCTTCTCGCTCTATCTGCATATCTACATGGGGGTCCCAGGTATCCTATTTCTCCCTGAGTGTCTTTGGGAAGCAATAAAAAAAGCACTAAATTGTCACCTGAGCAGTAAGCTTTATCAGGAAACCAAGCAGATGCAGCAATACCTATGTATTTGTGTGTATATTTATACATGTGTGCAGGCAGGCATGCTCATTTGCATGTATTTTTTCTACTCTCCTTTGGGGTTATTTCCAAACCAAATGTTCCCTGACCCCTCCAGCTCAGGTGCCAAGAAAAAAGTGATTCCCACTTTGCAGTCCAGGACTCTTGTGGAGGTCCTCTTTGCCCACCCATCCCCACAGCTGGAAAAAGTCCTGGAGAGTGTTATTTTTTCTTGGTCATTAAAGTAGTTTCTTGGGAGTCTGATTGGTATAGCACTAAATAAATAGATTAGTTTAGGGAGTATTGTCATCTTTATTATATTCACTCGGCCTATCCAAGAGCCCTTAATATTTTTCCAATTATTTAAATCTGACTTTATCTTAATGGCAAGTGTTTTGTAATTTTGCTCATGTAATTCCTGACTTTCCTTTGGTAGATGGATTTCCAAACATTTTATACTCTCGACAGTTATTTTGAATGGAATTTCTCTTTGTATCTCTTGCTCTTGGATTTTGTTGGTGATGTATAAAAATGCTGAGGATTTATGTGGATTTATTTTCTATCCTGCAGCTTTGTTTAGCTGAATTTGAATAGAAATGAATGACATTCTTTTTTTAAACATTGATTTTATAGTTATAACATTTTTGGACAGTACATATGTATAGGTAATTTTTTCCAACATTATTCCTTGTACTCCTGTTGGGAATTTTCCCCCTCCTTCCCCCCACCCCCTCCCCTAGATGGCAGGCATTCCCATACATACTAAATATGTAGACTGGAACAAGTAGAAATGAATGAGTCAAGGAGAAACCAAGAAGTAGTCAAGGAAAACCAGAAAAATAAAACAATTGAAAAGAATGTCAAGTACCTTATTGGAAAGATAACAGACCTGGAAAAGAGATGGAGGAGAGACAATTTGAGAATAATCGGAGTTGGGGCAGCTAGGTGGCGCAGTGGATACATCACCAGCCTTGGAGTCAGGAGGACCTGAGTTCAAATGTGGCCTCAGACACTTAAAGACTTCCTAGCTGTGTGACCCTGGGCAAGTCACTTAACCCCAACTGCCTCAGCAAAAAAAAAAGAAAAAAAAAGTAGAGAGAATAATTGGACTCCCTGAAAAATATGAGGAAAAAGAGTCTGGACACTGTTTTCCAGGAAATTATCAAAGAAAACTGTGCAGGCGTTTTGGAAACAGAGGGTAAAATAAACATTGAAAAAAACCATCCATTACCTACTGAAAGGGACCCTAAAATCAAAACGCCAAGAAATATAGTGGTGACGTTCAAGACCCAGAAGGAAAAAATATTGGAAGCTGCTAGAAAAAATCAATTCAGATATGGAGGAGCCACAATAAGGATAATACCGGATCTTGAAGCGGCCACATTCCAAAAGGCTAAGGAACTTGGTATGCAGCCAAGAATAACTTACCCAGCAAAAATGAGTATCGGTTTCCAGGGAAGAAGATGGACATTTAACGAAGTAAATGAATTCTATTCATGAAAAAACCAGATGTAAACAAAATGTTGATTTTCAAATACGGAACTCAAGAGATTTCTAACAAAGTAAAATGAATGAGATTCTTTACTCCAATAGGGTGGGAAGTCTGTTGCTCAGGACCGAAATTGGCCTGAGCGGGAGGCCCAGAGTCTCCGGGTCCCTAGTTCAGGCTCAGGCGACCCGGGCATCAGCGGGTTCTCTGGCGCCGCCTTTCGGACTCTCCGCTCCTCCTCCATCCCCGGCTTCCAGCGGGAGAAATCGCGTTAGTGCCAGGCTGAGGGACATGCTCCTCCATCGAGGGTCCGGCTCGAGGGCTTGGGCCTAGGAGAAGGCCTCAGCCGGGCGCTCTCTTGGCGGGCTTTCTCATCCTGGGCGGAGGCGCGAGGACGAGCTTCGAGCTTCGGGTGCGGGGGAAAAAAGCTTGGGATCCTCTCGGTTCGGCAGCGTGGCCGGACCCACAGAGGACCCGGATGTGCCGGACCGGCTTCGGAATCGGCCTTTGTGGTAAAAGCTGCAGAGAGCCAGAAACCCCCCGCCTCCCCCCGGAGCTTCCCCCCCAGCGGGGCCGAGACTGGCTCTTTCTCTCCACATTTCCCTCCGGAATTTCCCATCACCTCCCTCCGGGTCTCTTTTTAGTGCGGAACCCCACTCTCCATTCCCGCCACTCCCCAAAGGCTTGGGAACAGACTCCCTGTGGCGCATGCGCTGCTTTCTGGGCCCCCGCTTTCTTTCCCTTCCTTCTGAGCTTGTAGGGGGGGGGGGCGGGAGGAGGGCAGGGAGCATGTGTGCGCAGGCACCGCCCGGGACTTCCCTTCTCCTTCTTGAGGCTCCGCCCCTTCAGCTCTAGTTGCAGCCCGTCTGGTTCCGGAGTTTGCTAAGCTGTTGCACGTGTGCAGGCTCAGAGTGTGGGAGCCGGTGCGAGAGAGGGGCGCGGGGAGAACCTGTGCCAGAGTGCAGTGTCTGTGCCTGGGAGCTGTGCCTGAGCAGCGTGCAGGACCTGAGTGCGGGTGGGTGTGGCTGCGGGGAGGGGGTACCCCTTTCCCCTGTGTGGGCTGAGATGGGGGAGGGGCCGGTGGTTCGCTATAACTCAGTGGGCTGCTGAGTGTTTCTTGGGGAGCCCAACTGACCCCTCCCCCACTGAGCCCCGCTCACCTTTAGCCCCACAGGGCTCGTGCTCCCAGAGTGCAGGAAACCTTGGTGTCCAGTGGAGGCTTCTGGGAGGGTCTCCCTGCCCCCCACGGGAGAGCTCTGCCTCCTCTGAGCCTCCATCTGCCTGCTTCTCTCAGATTTTCCTGCCTCCTCCTGGGGAGCAGCCGCCCCCCGCTGTCCCCGCCCCCAGAGCTCCGTCTGTCCCTCACTGTGGGCAGCTCCGCATCCTCCCGGGCAGAGGAGCCTCAGGCCCCGTCCTCCCTGTCTGAGCTCCCTCTCCCTCCCCAGCCCGGCGGGCAGAGCACCCAAGGCCGGAACCAGGCAGATGGCCCTTGGCAGCTGGAGCTCCTCGTGCCAGGTGAGTGCAGTCCCTCCCCGGAGCTGAGCAGCATCAGGTGGGGGGTGGGGGATTGGGGGGGTGTCCGAGAGAGCCCAGGGAGCTTCCTCCTGTCAGAGGGAGGGCTCCCTAGCTTGTCCCCTTGGAACTGGCCATTTCCTGCCCCCTCAGCCACACGGCTGCCCCCAGGGCTCTCTGAGTCCCTCTCCTTTCCCAGGTCTCTCCTCTCTCTCTCTCTTTTTTTTTTTTTTTTTTTTTTTTTTTTTGAGGCTGGGGTTGTGACTTGTCCAGGGTCACACAGCTAGGAAATCCCCACAGAGTTGCTTTTCTTGTGAAACAATCCTGTATTGAAATGACTGTATCCATTCCACAAACAAGTGAAGGTAAACATAAAATAGAGCAGATTCTTTGACGGTGACCCATCCTGCCCAGTGTCATCTCAGCCTTTCATTGTGAGAGTAGAGAATGCTGCTGCACTTGGCTGCAAGCAGTCTCATCCTACTCCATTGTGGACATTTTTGGAATAATGTAACTCTGGGGGATTTATGTCATTTTCCTGTAGATAAGAATATTTCAGACTTTCAGGAAATTTACCAATTTTTTTTTTGTTTGTTTGTTTTGTTTTCTTCTTTTCTCAGTAATACATTTTCAGGTTTTGTTGACTCAGAATATAAAATCCTTGTCCACTTTCCCCAAACTCTTCATAGAATTTCCTTAACATGTCACTTATGACATTTCTTATGAGGAGGAATTTCCCTAGTACCTCACTGATATGTCACAGACATTTCCCTCCTTTAATCAGGAGAGGCTTTATACAGTAAAAAAAAAAAAAAAAACCTTTATAAGCTTTTAGTATTCCAGGGTTATTCTGGTTTCAAAACAGAAAAGGCTTTCTCACTATCCCATTGGGTCTTTAATGCCTGCTTGTAAAGTGTTTCCTGTCACTGTCACAAAGGTCATGTGATTTTTTTTTTTTTTTTAAGAGAAAACCCAACTCTGGTTCAATTTTCTCTTCTGGGTTGATGAAGGTTTGGCCAGATAGATTCTGGAGTCTCAGCTCAAAATCTTGTGCCTTTTCATGGTTTAGGAGTTGGTGACCTTCAAGGATGTGATGGTGGACTTCACTGAGGAGGAGTGGGGGCTCTTGGACCCTTCTCAGAAGGAGCTGTACAAGGAGGTCACACTGCAGAATGTCCAGAATCTGCTGTCCCTGGGTAAGAACCATTTCCTGTCTTTTCTTGGTTTTAGTTGTCAGGCCAAAAAATAGCATAAGCAGGACAGAATGGATGCATAGTCTGGTGCATCTGAGCCTTAGTCCTTGGTCCTCTGGCTGCTCCAACTCTCCATCCACTTTGTTCTTGCCTTGTGCCTTTTTTAAATTAAATCATTTACTTCAATTTCAACAGCTGGAGCTATAGATGACTCACATGATTCATGTTCATTTTGAGGAAAAACATGATTTTTTTTTGGACTGGTTCTTGATGTTTCATTGAGTCATTTATTTTCATTTCTTTAGTTCTACTTTTTAGTGAATGTCTTCCTGTACTTCGCCTTTTTTTTCATCTCCTTTTGAACTAGCAAATTGACTGTTAAATGATTGTTGTGTTCATTAGATTTTTTTTTCCCATTTCAACCTAATGATTTTTAGGGAGTTATTCTCTCTTCCATTTCACCAGTGCTGCTTTTCAAGGAGTTCTTTTTTCTTTTTCCATCTTATCAAATCTATTTTGAGAGGACTTGTTTTCTTGAGACCATTTCTCTTTCTTTAGCCATTCCTCAAGTGATGGGCATCTATTTATTTTCCTATTCTTTTCCACACAGAAAGATGTTATACACATATTTTTCACTTTTGAGTCCTTTTCCCTCATTTATGATTTCTTTGGTAATCAGATCCAGTGGATTACTGCTGAGTCACAGGATATGCAGAGTGTTCTATCCTTTTGGGCCTAATCCCAAATTGCTCTCCACAATGGGTGGATCTGGTCACAACTCCAGCAACAGCATATTAGCATCCCCCTTTCCCCTCATCCCTTCCAACATTCTCCATTATCTTTTCCTGTCCTCTGAGGGAATAGGGGCGGTGTGAGGTGGTACTACCCATGGTCTCCTGAGAGTGCTACAGAAGTGTTCAGCCCATCTCTCCAGGATCCTGTTGGTGTCACTGATCAATGGGGCTCCATCAGCACTGAGTAGTTTAGGTTCACCCTATTAGATGTTTGGCCCATAGATAGCTTTCAGGCATTGTTAAACCAGTCAGCACCAACCTGAATTTAATGTGGCCTCTTAACCCAGAATTTTGAATGTTTCTCAAGTTTATTTTGTACTTAGCTTTTGGGGGGAGTTAAAATCTGGCTTTTTCAGTGATTGAAGCAACTTATTTGCAGACTGTGTAGAGTTCTGAGTTTTTGTTTCCTACCATCTGAATTTCCCCACCATTTGCATCAGACCAGTTTGGACATTTTCAAGTGTTCTGTCCCAGATGAGTATCTGGGGTACAGTATGACAAATCTCTGAAAGCTGCCCAGTCATTATCAGCTGAAATGTTGCGAGGTGTTGCCTCTAATTTATTAACAAACTTTTCTCCCTTTTAGAATTACTTTACTCTGTTGATGTTGAATCTGGCTATTATCTTGGCCTATTGTTGCCCTTTCTGTTCAAGGGCCAGGACTCTGCTGTATACATGTCCTAGGTCACTTTCACATTCTGAAGGCCTGTTCTCCCTATAGAGAAAAAAGTCTATTAAATTCTTTTTGCTACAAGACTATATTTGTTAGGTTCTTACTAAGTGCTAATGAGATAATGAGATATTAGGTTCTTACTAAGTGCTAAGTCTGTACTTGACAATTCTCTAGTTCCGGCCTTTGCTGGGAGTTTTACTTGTGAATTCCTGGGGAAGAGCTTGCATGATTAGGAGGAGCAAGTTCAGTGGTTGAAGTGATTTTTCCCAGAAACCCTTGCATTATCCCACGCCCAGTCTCTGGGAGGATAAAAGAGGGCAGCACTGGAGGAAAGAGAGAGTTTTGTCTGGATGAGACTTGAGGCTACTCTCTGCAGGAACAGAAGTCGGCTCTCTACAGGAAGAAGAATCTGTTTAAGAGATTTGAGTTGACACAGCAGATCCCTTCTAGAGAGCGATCGGCAGCTTCTGGATACAACAGCACGTTACACATATCAATGAAGTTTTATTCTGTTGACGTTTGTAAGGAGCAGGGCATGAGCTACCTAAGTCTTAAGTCATCATTACTTTTGCATTTAATTATCTGTGTATCCCTTTCTGTTCCTTTCTGTTTGTTCATTTTCTTCAGATGTGGAGCCCAACTTGGAAAGGAATGAGATAACTGGAAAGCTGGGACTTTTCGTGGAAGAATATATTCTCCAGATATTCATAAAGGATGGTCCCTGTGCTTTGGCTTTGAGGGAAATCCATGCCTCTAATATCCAAGTAGATAATCCAAAAGGAGATCTTAACATACATCAGAAAACTCACACTGGAGAGAAACCTTTTCAATGTAATCAATGTGGAAAGGCTTTCACATGTAAGGGAAGTCTTAACAGACATGAGAGAATCCACACTGGAGAGAAACCTTACCAATGTAGTCAATGCGGAAAGGCTTTCACATGCAAAGGAGCTCTTAACAGACATCAGAAAATTCACACTGGAGAGAAACCTTTTCAATGTAATCAATGTGGAAAGACTTTCACATTGAAGGGCAATCTTGGTGCACATCAGAGAATCCACACAGGAGAAAAGCCTTATAAATGTAATCAGTGTGGAAAAGCTTTCAGAACAAGTAAGGAGTTTGTAGAGCATTGTATAATTCACACAGGAGAAAAGCCTCATAAGTGTAATCAGTGTCCAAAGGCTTTCATGAGAAAGTGCATACTTGTAGAACATCAGAGAACCCACACAGGAGAAAAGCCTTTTAAATGTAATCATTGTGGAAAGGCTTTCACATGCAAGAGAGTTCTTAAAAGACATCAGACGATTCATATTGGAGAGAAACCTTATGAATGCAAGCATTGTGGAAAGGATTTCAGACTGAAGTCCACACTTAAAGAACATGAAAGAATCCACACTGGGGAGAAACCTTTTAATTGTAATCAATGTGGAAAGGCTTTCACATGCAAGGCAGATCTTAGCAGACACGAGAAAATTCACACTGGAGAGAAACCTTTTCAATGTAATCTGTGTGGAAAGGCTTTCACTAGAAATTCTGTGCTTTTAAGACATCAGAGAATCCACACAGGAGAAAAGCCTTATAAATGTAATCAGTGTGGAAAGGCTTTCAGATGGAGTGCTGATATTGCTTTACATCAGAAAATCCATATTGGAGAGAAACCTTATAACTCTAATCAGTGTGGAAAGGTTCCATAAAGAGAGGCATTATTTCTTTACAACAGAGACTTCACATAGGAGAAAAGCCTTATACGGGTAATAATGTGAAAAGTGTTTCATATACAAGAGAGATCTTAGCAGACATCAGAAAGTCCACATGGGAGAGAAACCTTTTGAAAGTGTTCAGTGTGGTAAGGGTTTTGCCCAGAAGTGATATCTTGCTGAACATCAAGGAACCCACTGGAGAGAAACCTTTTGAATGTAGTCAGTGAGCAAAGGATTTCATGCTAAGGTCCTTTCCAGCTGCACATCAGAGAATCCTCCCTGGAGAGAAACCGTATAAAGGAAATTACTGTGGAAATGTATTGAGCTATAAATCCAAGATTGGTAAACATCAGAGAATCCTCAGTAAGGAGAAGCATGAAGATAATAATAAATGTGAAATGCATTCAGAAAGAGTTTCCATCTGGCTATATATGAGACAATCCATACTGGAGAGAAACCTTACAAAAAATTCAACGAGGAAAGGCTTTCAGCAAAGGCAGGGGCCCAAGGCCAAGCTGACTACCAAATACTTAATGGCAGCTCAAAGACAACTCTAATATACTTAAAGAGTCAGGAATATGCGGAATACAATGCCATGTGGCATGTCTTTATTTCCACTGTGGGCATCCCAGACCTAAAGCTGTCATGCTTGGTGAGGGCCTGGAAGAAGGCTCAGGAGGGGATTAGACTGAGAACTGGGAGGCCTTCTGACTCTGAAATACCCCACTAAACATAGAATACTTACCACCTGGGGGATGGGTGATTTGCAGCTGGGGCCTTGCTTTGTATAATGTGTATTCCTCAAGACCACCAAAGAGCCCCCTGTGCCACTCACAGAAGCCCCTTGAAACCATGGGAAAGAAAGTATGGCACAGATTATGTTTGAGACCTTGATCCCCCTGCCAAGTTCCCTGCCATCCAGTCTGGCTGCCTCTCTGTCTCTGGTCCTGCTCCCGGGGTTGTGATCAACTCTGGGAATGATGGGACCCACACAATGTCCAAATTTGAAGGTGATCCTTGCAGGAGTCAAACTCTGCTTGGCTCTGACTGGATGTGATCTGACAGACTCCAGCATGAAGATTTGGATCCAGTACATTTTCCCTCCTGCAGATACTGAGAGCCAGAGTGTGTAACATCATGAGCAGGGGCCTTTGCCACATGCAGCTGCCACTGGAAAATAGCCTGAGCTCCCTGAGCTTCAGGTCATTGGCCTTGGCCGGGCTAGAGCTGGAGCCCAGAAGCTCTCTTTCTGTGGAGTCCACCCAGGTCCCTTCAGTTCCACCATGTGTGATGTGAGTGTGGGAGGCTTGTCTGCACATTCAGGGTGGTCATCACCACATACCCAGGCCTTGCTGATGGAACTACAGATGCCTGCCCCAGTCCCCAACCCAGTGAAAATCAAGCTCCTTCATCCACCTGAGCATTTTGGTGCTTCTCTCATCTTTTTCCTTTTTGATCTGATTTTTTTTTTTTTTTTTGGTTGCAGCAAAATAACTGGAAATATGTATAGAAGAATTTGACGTTTAACACATTGGATTTCTTGCTGAGGTCCTGGGCAAGCAAGGGAAAACATTTAGAACACAATGTTTTGTAAGGGCAAATTCTGAAAATTATCCATACACATTTTTTTTTAAAATAAAAAGCCTTAATTAATTAAAAAAAATTAATCATTGCAGATGTTCTATTATGTAGTGTGACAGGCTTTTTGCCTCTAGGAAGACTGTCCTGCTTGACAAAAACCTAGATAATATCAGTCCAGATGTTGGAGAGGAGGGTGGGTTGGAGGAGGTACAGGCATAATAGAATCAGGAGATCGTTATATACTTCACCATCAGTAGTTTATGAGGATATATTCTGATGGAAATGGATATCCTTAACAGGAAAATCTAATTCAGTTACAATTATCAATGATGGGCAGCATCAGCTACACCCAAAGAAGGAACACTGGGAAATGAGTGTTAACTGTTTGCAATTTCATTTTTCTTCCCAGGTTATTTTTACCTTCTGAATCTACTTCTTATGAACAAGAGAACTGTATGATTCTGCACACATATGTTGTATCTAGGATATACTATAACATATTTAACTTGTGTGAGATGGCCTGCCATCTAGGGGAGGGGATGGAAGGAAGGAGGGGAAAATTCAGAACAGAGTGCACGGGATGATGTAGCAAAAAATTACCCATGCATATGTTCTGTCAATGAGAATTATAATAGTTAGCTAAAGGGAAACAATTCCCACAAGTCTTAAGTTGAGTCCCCCAAAACAACCCCCCTGAGGAAATCCTCGGGGCTCCCAGAAGAGCTCTGGTGTTCCTGTTGAAAAGCTCTTCAGAATTGGGCCCCATCTGCCCCTTCAGGATGGCTACACAGTGTAATATTGATCTCTAAGATGTAATCTTCTCTGGGAGCAGCTTTCTTAAGGCGCTTCTGGAATCAGGCTGAGCTTCAGTTCCAACTTTCTTTTGTTTTTGGAAGATAGGTGGTCATAACCTCCCTGATTTCTCCAGGAAGTGAGAACCCTGAGAAAGAGGTGATCATCCATTCCCTGATTGCTCAAAAAAGAGGTGAAAACACCATAATAGGAGGTGATCATGCCCTCCCGGACATCTCAGGAAGGGAGATGAAAACACCAAAGGAAATGGGAAACCAAATCAGATTAGCGGGTTTGTGAAGGGGCTCACTCTTAAAACAGGTATACATGAATCCATCAACATGAGAGGTGGTACACATAATTACACAAATTACATGAGTACATAGCAATATAACACAGGCTTCAAGTGATGTAACAAATAACATGAATCAACATGAGGAATTATACATGTCAGTAAGTCCTAGAAATGGTCCAAAACCAATCTATTGTCCATTAGTTCATGTGCCAGGAATCCAGTATTTCCTGCAAGTTTTGAAGGCCTGCAATAGTCTCATCTTGTGTTAGGAAATCCAATGATTCCTGCAGAGCTTGTTGTCCCATGACCCATTGATTGAGGTCTTAGAGCTTGAGCCCACTCATTTCCCTGGGTCAATCTACAGTCTGAGGCCCAGTGGAAGCTCTTGTGGCATTATGGACATGGAGTTTTAGGTATTGTCTCACCTTGTCTTCTCCTCTATCTGCATATCTACATGGGGGTCCCAGGTATCCTATTTCTCCCTGAGTGTCTTTGGGAAGCAATAAAAAAAGCACTGAATTGTCACCTGAGCAGTAAGCTTTATCAGGAAACCAAGCAGATGCAGCAATACATAAACCAATGTATTTGCCTTTATATTTACACATGTGTGCAGACAGGTGTGCTCATTTGCATATATTTTTTGTACTCTCCTTTGGGGTTATTTCCATCCCAAATGTTCCCTGACCCCTCCAGCTCAGGTGCCAAGAACAATGTGATTCCCACTGTGCTCCAGCACCTGGATGATGGGTGTTAGTCTGAGCCTTAAGGCCCCACTCTGCAGCCCAGGGCTCTTCTGGAGGCCTTCCCTGCCCACCCATCCCTACAGCTGGAAAAAGTCCTGGAGAGTGTTATTTTTTCTTGGTCATTAAAGTAGTTTCTTGGGAGTCTGATTGGTATAGCACTAAATAAATAGATTAGTTTGGGGAGTATTGTCATCTTGATAATATTCACTCGGACTATCCAAGAGCCCTTAATATTTTTCCAATTATTTAAATCTGACTTTATTTTAATGGCAAGTGTTTTGTAATTTTGCTCATGTAATTCCTGACTTTCCTTTGGTTGATGGATTTCCAAACTTTTTATACTCTCAACAGTTATTTTGAATGGAATTTCTCTTTGTATATCTTGCTCTTGGATTTTGTTGATATATAAAAATGCTAAGGATTTATGTGGATTTATTTTCTATCCTGCAGCTTTGTTTAGCTGAATTTGAATAGAAATGAATGACATTCTTTTTTTAAACATTGATTTTATAGTTATAACATTTTTGGACAGTACATATGTATAGGTAATTTTTTCCAACATTATTCCTTGTACTCCTGTTGGGAATTTTCCCCCTCCTTCCCTCCACACACCCCCCTCCTAGATGGCAGGCATTCCCATACATATTAAATATGTACACTGGAAGAAGTAGAAATGAATGAGTCAAGGAGAAACCAAGAAGTAGTCAAGGAAAACCAGAAAAATAAAACAATTGAAAAGAATGTCAAGTACCTTATTGGAAAGATAACAGACCTGGAAAAGAGATGGAGGAGAGACAATTTGAGAATAATCGGAGTTGGGGCAGCTAGGTGGCGCAGTGGATACATCACCAGCCTTGGAGTCAGGAGGACCTGAGTTCAAATGTGGCCTCAGACACTTAAAGACTTCCTAGCTGTGTGACCCTGGGCAAGTCACTTAACCCCAACTGCCTCAGCAAAAAAAAAAAAAAAAGTAGAGAGTAATCAGAGTCCCTGAAAAATGTGAGGAAAAAAAGAATCTAGACACTATTTTCGAGGAAATTATCAAAGACGTTTTGGAAACAGAGGGTAAAATAGACATTGAAAAAATTCATCCATCACCTACTGAAAGGGACCCTAAAATCAAAACGCCAAGAAATATAGTGGTGACGTTCAAGAACCATCAGGGGAAGGAAAATATATTGGAAGCTGCTAGAAAAAAGCAATTCAGACATGGAGGAGCCACAATAAGGATAACCCAGGATCTAGCAGCATCTGCATTAAAGGAACGAAGGGCCTGGAACGTGATATTCCCAAAGGCTAAGGAACTCGGTATGCAGCCAAGAATAACTTACCCAGCAAAATGAGCATCGGTTTCCAGGGAAGAAGATGGACATTTAACGAACTAAATGAATTCCATCTATTCTCCATGAAAAAACCAGATGTAAACAAAATGTGGATTTTCAAATACAGAACTCCAGAGATTGCTAAAAACAAAATAAATGAGATTCTTTAAGGCGATAGGCTGGCAAGTCTGTTGCTGAGGACTGAAGTTGCCCTCTGTGAGAGGCCCAGGAGCGTCTCTCCCCGCGGGAGGCCCAGAGTCTCCACGTCCTCGGTTCAGGCTCAGGCGCCCCGGGCATCTGCGGGTTCTCGGCGCCGCCTTTCGGGCTCCCGCACCTCCTCCATCCCCGGCTTCCAGCGGGAGAAATCGCGTTAGTTCCAGGCTCAGGGACATGCTCCGCCATCGCCCGGCCCGGCTCAGGGCCCCGGCCTAGGAGAAGGCCTCAGCCTGGTGCTCTCGGGGCGGGACAAACCCCCCAGCTCCGGGGCGGAGGGAGGGAGGACTAGCTTTGGGCGCGGGAAGAAAGCTCGGGATCCTCCCGGTTAGGCAGCGCCTCAGGACCGCTGAGGACCCGGATGTGCCGGACAGGCTTTGGAATCGGCCTTTGTGGTAAAAGCTGCAGAGAGCCAGAAACCTCCCGCCCCCTGGAGCTTCCCCGGCAGCGGGGCCGAGACTGGCTCTTTCTCTCCGCTTTTCCCTCCGGAACTTCCCATCACCTCCGGGTCTCTTTTTAGTGCGGAACCCCGCCACTCCCCAAAGGCTTGGGAACAGACTCCCTGTGGCGCATGCGCTGCTTTCAGGGCCCGGCTTTATTTCCGTTCTTTCGGAGCTTGGGGGGGGGCAGGAGGAGGGCAGGGAGCGTGTGTGCGCAGGCGCCGCCCAGGACTTCCCTTTTCCTTCTTGAGGCTCCGCCCCTTCAGCTCTAGTTGCAGCCCGTCTGGTTCCGGAGTTTGCTAAGCTGTTGCACGTGTGCAGGCTCCGAGTGTGGGAGCCGGTGCGAGAGAGGGGCGCGGGGAGAACCTGTGCCAGAGTGCAGTGTCTGTGCCTGGGAGCTGTGCCTGAGCAGCGTGCATGACCTGAGTGCGGGTGGGTGTGGCTGCGGGGAGGGGGTACCCCTTTCCCCTGTGTGGGCTGAGACGGGGGAGGGGCCGGTGGTTCGCTATAACTCAGTGGGCTGCTGAGTGTTTCTTGGGGAGCCCAACTGACCCCTCCCCCACTGAGCCCCGCTCGCCATTGACCCCACAGGGCTGGTGCTCCCAGGGCTGCTCCTCCTCCCAGAGTGCGGGAAACCTTGGTGTCCAGTGGAGGCTTCTGGGAGGGTCTCCCCGCCCCCAGAGCTCCGTCTGTCCCTCACTGTGGGCAGCTCCGCATCCTCCCCGGGCAGAGGAGCCTCAGGCCCCGTCCTCCCTGTCTGAGCTCCCTCTCCCTCCCCAGCCCGGCGGGCAGAGCACCCAAGGCCGGAACCAGGCAGATGGCCCTTGGCAGCTGGAGCCCCTCGTGCCAGGTGAGTGCAGTCCCTCCCCGGAGCTGAGCAGCATGGGGGGGGGGGGGGATGGGAGGGGTGTCCGAGAGAGCCCAGGAGGCTTCCACCTGTCAGAGGAAGGGCTCCCTAGCATGTCCCCCTGAAACTGGCCATTTCCTGCCCCCTCAGCCACACGGCTGCCCCCAGGGCGCTCTGAGTCCCTCTCCTTTCCCAGGTCTCTCTCTCTCTCTTTTTTTTTTTTTTTTTTTTTTTTTGAGGCTGGGATCAGGTGACTTGCCCAGGATCACACAGCTACAAGTGTTAAGTGTCTGAGGCCAAATTTGAACTCGGGTCATCCTGAATTCAAGGCTGGTGCTCTATCCACTGCGCCACCTAGCTGCCCCCTTGCCAGGTCTCTCCACCCGTCAGTGAGCATTGAGGACGGCCATAGGTGCCAAGCACTGGGCCAACCTCCTGGGGAGGCAAAGGAAGGATAAAACATGGTCCCTGCCCTCCCTGAGCTAACAGCCCGGTTTGGTACAAACGTCTCATCAGCTGTGTCCCTAGCAGATCTGCAGGGGGAGGGGGATGGGAGGCGCTCTCAGAGGGAAGGCGCCACCACTTTGGGGACCAGGAAAGTCTCTGTTCTGCAGAAGCTGAGATGGGAAGGAGGCGGGGAGGCCCAGGGAGGAGGGAGGACATTTCCAGGAGGAGAGAAGGCCCTGGATGCCAGAGTTAGGGGATGGAGGGGCCTGGGCGAGGCTCAGCCAGGGCCCAGAGTCCCTGGTCCAGGAGGAGGAGGGGAGGAAGGTGGGAGAAGCCTGGCCTGGCTTTGGGCGCTGCTTCTGAGGCGTCTGCCATGAGCCATGGAAACGTGATGTTCTGTGATCCCCTTGAGAGAATCTTCAGGGCCCGTGCTGGGCACGCCCAGGGTAAGGGAGCTCGGGATCCACCAGACACTGACCTGGGCTTTATTTGTCCCCTCAGGAGCCTGACACTTTCCATGGGCGGCTGAGGGACACGTGTGTGTCCTACTTCAGCAGATGACTGGGACTCAGTCTCTCCTCCCGAGCCCCACCCCAGGCTCCTTGGACAGGACTAGGTTTTGTCTTGCAGCCAGGCTCACACCCAGCATTGGTTATCTAACCCATCTCCTCACAGGCTCAGGTTACCATGGCCTCCAGTCAGGGCACAGGGGGAGGGGAAGGGCCCTTGTTCAGAAAAGAACAGAGATGTGGGTCTGTGCTCTTAGGGTTAGGGAGGTGTTTATTAGGCAGAGTAGGCCCTGGAAGTGAGTGCATGAGGATTCTTGAAGGCATTGGCAGAAGGGACATAATGAAGGGGCCACTGAGAGTGTTAACATTGAGCACAGCCCGGGTAGACTCTAGTGGACTTACTCATTTTTGCTTGAACATTCAGGAAGGCTCCATTTGCTGGCTGAGAGCCTCAGTGGGATGTGTTGGGGGACGGGAGGGCACTTGGTGTGTCCCCCAGTTCAAGGAGGAAGCAGATTGGGAGGGGGTGACCTAAAGGTGGCCAGACAGCAGCACTGGGAGGCATGGTGAGGGTTGGTGCCACTGAGAAGTCTCCCCAGCCAGCAGGGCCTCTGGGTGGGCTGAGAGCTGAAGGAAGCAGGAGTCATGGCATGAAGGGGGCCCCCAAGGCCTCTTCTGGTTCTGTGAGGGGGAGTCAGGGAGAGCACAGGTCGGTCCCCTGACCTCTCTGAGCTTTAGGCTCAAACCTACCTGGGGAGTGCAAGCACAGGATTCATTTCTAGGAGACAGTTATGTCAAGGAAAAGGGGTGCTTGTTCTCACATCTTCTGCAGGCAAGAAAAGCCCCAGGTAAAGTTTGCTCAAAAACATGGACCCTGTGGAAGCCAGAAAAGACTCTTGTGACTTGTGTGAGCAAAGACCTTTCTGAGAGAGACCCCTTTTGCCTGAGTCCTAAGGCCACAGGCTCCTCCTCTCCTTCCAGTCTTTCTCATGGCCAAGTTCAAACTTTAACTTAGATTGGTGTCTACTAATAGAAATGACCCTTGGCAAAATTGAGATTCTGGAAAACATGCCATCCCTCAGTGTAAATCTAGTTTTATGGAACTGATTTTGTCCTAAAGTAGATTATAAGATTTCATTGAAAGCCCCATGTGTTCTCCTCAGAGGATGCTGGGATATTTCACCTTTTATTATATAATGAAAAAGATTTGACCTTCCATAATGAAAAATACTCTAAAAGTTGGGCATTAAAGCAATATGCTTTAGATTAGCATGACTGTTCTTAATTTAAGAGCAATCATTCTACAGGGTCATATTGCTAAGTGGTTACATGGTTTTCTTTGTTACAATATCCAGGGCTGCTTTCCCCTGAATGAATTTACTTCGATTGCTGACAAGTGGAAGGAATGTATAGGATTATGATTCTAATGAATCTTTTCTGCTAAATGGTCATTGAAAAATAATACCTTAAACCTCTTCCAGTGATGTCCTTAGGAAAGGAAACCCTCTTCCAATGAAGATACTGAAAAATGAAGAATTATACGATTATATTTATTTAAAAGTTTACTAATTTATTCATGCTATTAGGTGTATTTGCTTTGAAATTTATAAGAATAGTAACACCTTTCTGTTAGGAAATGAAGTAAGGCCAGTATAAATTGTTTTTCCTTTATATTCCAATATAAAATTCCTACCTTTGTAGGAGGTTCTTTGGCCTTTAGCATGTAACTGCCATGTTTCTAGGCCAGGCCTTAAAAATCTTCAGAGTCGTCACTCGATTTCTATAGAAGCAATGAAGTGGTTTAAGAAAATTCTCCAGTTCCACCTGGCATGGAAGTTATTTTCTTAAGTCTCAACGCCAATCAGGTTTGTTTCATTTGCTCAAAAGTATAGTACTAGACAGAAATTAAGCTAAAAGTGAAAAATACCTGAGAAGTGGAGGAGTCAGATGTTTTCAAGAAAATCAGAATGTGGGGGAAAATGTGATTTTTATTTTCAAGGAAAAAAATTGCTCCCAGTAAAGAGATCTTCTGACAAGGCCATCCTGTCTCCTGCTGGAACTTAAAAATTCTAGTTCCAGTTTAGAATGAAAAAGCATCATTTCCTAAGTAGATTTCACAAGTACAATTCTTATTTTTTAATAGGGTTTGAAAACAGATAGTGCCTTCCAGCCTGTCCAAGGATTTGCAGATGTGGACACTCTCTCGCATGATAGCCATCACCTGCCTTGTCACTCCTCTTGATTCCTGATCCCCAGGATTCTGGAGTTGTTACATGATGTTGAAACCTTTTTCAGAGAAAATCTATAAATGTCATTCTTATGCATTTGCTCCATCTCCATCCCCAACTAATAAAATAGGACATTTGAAGTCAAGAAGGAAATTCTCCTTTCCCCACAGAGTTGCTTTTCTTGTGAAACAATCCTGTATTGAAATGACTGTATCCATTCCACAAACAAGTGAAGGTAAACATAAAATAGAGCAGATTCTTTGACGGTGACCCATCCTGCCCAGTGTCATCTCAGCCTTTCATTGTGAGAGTAGAGAATGCTGCTGCACTTGGCTGCAAGCAGTCTCATCCTACTCCATTGGGGACATATTTGGAATAATGTAACTCTTGGGGATTTATGTCATTTTCCTGTAGATAAGAATATTTCAGACTTTCAGGAAATTTACCAATTTTTTTTTTGTTTGTTTTGTTTTCTTCTTTTCTCAGTAATACATTTTCAGGTTTTGTTGACTCAGAATATAAAATCCTTGTCCACTTTCCCCAAACTCTTCATAGAATTTCCTTAACATGTCACTTATGACATTTCTTATGAGGAGGAATTTCCCTTCCTCTTCTCTCTTACAAACATTCTAGTACCTCACTGATATGTCACAGACATTTCCCTCCTTTAATCAGGAGAGGCTTTATACAGTAAAAAAAAAAAAAAAAAAACCTTTATAAGCTTTTAGTATTCCAGGGTTATTCTGGTTTCAAAACAGAAAAGGCTTTCTCACTATCCCATTGGGTCTTTAATGCCTGCTTGTAAAGTGTTTCCTGTCACTGTCACAAAGGTCATGTGATTTTTTTTTTTTTTTTTATTTTTTTTTTTTTAAGAGAAAACCCAACTCTGGTTCAATTTTCTCTTCTGGGTTGATGAAGGTTTGGCCAGATAGATTCTGGAGTCTCAGCTCAAAATCTTGTGCCTTTTCATGGTTTAGGAGTTGGTGACCTTCAAGGATGTGATGGTGGACTTCACTGAGGAGGAGTGGGGGCTCTTGGACCCTTCTCAGAAGGAGCTGTACAAGGAGGTCACACTGCAGAATGTCCAGAATCTGCTGTCCCTGGGTAAGAACCATTTCCTGTCTTTTCTTGGTTTTAGTTGTCAGGCCAAAAAATAGCATAAGCAGGACAGAATGGATGCATAGTCTGGTGCATCTGAGCCTTAGTCCTTGGTCCTCTGGCTGCTCCAACTCTCCATCCACTTTGTTCTTGCCTTGTGCCTTTTTTAAATTAAATCATTTACTTCAATTTCAACAGCTGGAGCTATAGATGACTCACATGATTCATGTTCATTTTGAGGAAAAACATGATTTTTTTTTGGACTGGTTCTTGATGTTTCATTGAGTCATTTACTTTCATTTCTTTAGTTCGACTTTTTAGTGAATGTCTTCCTGTACTTCGCCTTTTTTTTCATCTCCTTTTGAACTAGCAAATTGACTGTTAAATGATTGTTGTGTTCATTAGATTTTTTTTTCCCATTTCAACCTTCTGATTTTTAGGGAGTTATTCTCTCTTCCATTTCACCAGTGCTGCTTTTCAAGGAGTTCTTTTTTCTTTTTCCATCTTATCAAATCTATTTTGAGAGGAGTTGTTTTCTTGAGACCATTTCTCTTTCTTTAGCCATTCCTCAAGTGATGGGCATCTATTTATTTTCCTATTCTTTTCCACACAGAAAGATGTTATACACATATTTTTCACTTTTGAGTCCTTTTCCCTCATTTATGATTTCTTTGGTAATCAGATCCAGTGGATTACTGCTGAGTCACAGGATATGCAGAGTGTTCTATCCTTTTGGGCCTAATCCCAAATTGCTCTCCACAATGGGTGGATCTGGTCACAACTCCAGCAACAGCATATTAGCATCCCACTTTCCCCTCATCCCTTCCAACATTCTCCATTATCTTTTCCTGTCCTCTGAGGGAATATGGGAGGTGTGAGGTGGTAATAGCCATGGTCTCCTGAGAGTGCTACAGAAGTGTTCAGCCCATCTCTCCAGGATCCTGTTGTTGTCACTGATCAATGGGGCTCCATCAGCACTGAGTAGTTTAGGTTCACCCTATTAGGTGTTTGGCCCATAGATAGTTTTCAGGCATTGTTAAACCAGTCAGCACCAACCTGAATTTAATGTGGCCTCTTAACCCAGAATTTTGAATGTTTCTCAAGTTTATTTTGTACTTAGCTTTTGGGGGGAGTTAAAATCTGGCTTTTTCAGTGATTGAAGCAACTTATTTGCAGACTGTGTAGAGTTCTGAGTTTTTGTTTCCTACCATCTGAATTTCCCCACCATTTGCATCAGACCAGTTTGGACATTTTCAAGTGTTCTGTCCCAGATGAGTATCTGGGGTACAGTATGACAAATCTCTGAAAGCTGCCCAGTCATTATCAGCTGAAATGTTGCGAGGTGTTGCCTCTAATTTATTAACAAACTTTTCTCCCTTTTAGAATTACTTTACTCTGTTGATGTTGAATCTGGCTATTATCTTGGCCTATTGTTGCCCTTTCTGTTCAAGGGCCAGGACTCTGCTGTGTCCATGTCCTAGGTCACTTTCACATCCTGAAGGCCTGTTCTCCCTATAGAGAAAAAAGTCTATTAAATTCTTTTTGCTACAAGACTATATTTGTTAGGTTCTTACTAAGTGCTAATGAGATAATGAGATATTAGGTTCTTACTAAGTGGTAAGTCTGTACTTGACAATTCTCTAGTTCCGGCCTTTGCTGGGAGTTTTACTTGTGATTTCCTGGGGAAGAGCTTGCATGCTTAGGAGGAGCAAGTTCAGTGGTTGAAGTGATTTTTCCCAGAAACCCTTGCATTATCCCACGCCCATTCTCTGGGAGAATAAAAGAGGGCAGCGCTGGAGGAAAGAGAGAGTTTTGTCTGGATGAGACTTGAGGCTGCTCTCTGCAGGAAGGGAAGTCTGCTCTCTGCAGGGAAAAAGAATCTGTCCCAGAGATTTGAGTTGACACAGCAGATCCCTTCCAGAGAGCGATCAGCAGCTTCTGGATACAACAGCACGTTACATATATCAATGAAGTTTTATTCTATTGACGTTTGTAAGGAGCAGGGGCATGAGCTACCTAAGTCTTAAGTCATCATTGCTTTTGCATTTAATTATCTGTGTATCCCTTTCTGTTTGATTGTTCATTTTCTTCAGATGTGGAGCCCAACTTGGAAAGGAATGAGATAACTGGAAAGCTGGGACTTTTCGTGGAAGAATGTATCCTCCAAAGATTCATAAAGGATGGTCCCTGTGCCTTGGCTTTGAGGGAGATCCATGTCCCTAACATCCAAGTAGATAATCCAAAGGGACATCTTAACACACATCAGAAAATTTACACTGGAGAGAAACCTTTTCAATGTAATCAATGTGGAAAGGCGTTCAGATTCAATTATTTGCTTGCAGAACATCACAGGATCCACACTGGAGAGAAACCTTTTCAATGTAATCAATGTGGAAAGACTTTCACATTGAAGGGTAATCTTGGTGCACATCAGAGAATCCACACAGGAGAAAAGCCTTATAAATGTAATCAGTGTGGAAAAGCTTTCAGAACAAGTAAGGAGCTTGCAGAGCATTGTATAATTCACACAGGAGAAAAGCCTCATAAGTGTAATCAGTGTTCAAAGGCCTTTATAAGAAAATGCATACTTGTAGAACATCAGAGAACCCACACAGGAGAAAAGCCTTTTCAATGTAATCATTGTGGAAAGGCTTTCACATGCAAGGGAGTACTTAAGAGACATCAGACGATTCACATTGGAGAGAAACCTTATGAATGCAATCATTGTGGAAAGGATTTCAGACTGAAGTCCAAACTTAAAGAACATGAGAAAATCCACACTGGGGAGAAACCTTTTAATTGTAATCAATGTGGAAAGGCTTTCACAAGCAAGGCACATCTTAGCAGACACCAGAAAGTTCACACTGGAGAGAAACCTTTTCAATGTAATCTGTGTGGAAAGGCTTTCACTAGAAATTCTGTGCTTTTAAGACATCAGAGAATCCACACAGGAGAAAAGCCTTATAAATGTAATCAGTGTGGAAAGGCTTTCAGATGGAGTGCTGATATTGCTTTACATCAGAAAATCCATATTGGAGAGAAACCTTATAACTCTAATCAGTGTGGAAAGGTTCCATAAAGAGAGGCATTATTTCTTTACAACAGAGACTTCACATAGGAGAAAAGCCTTATACGGGTAATAATGTGAAAAGTGTTTCACATACAACGGAGTTCTTAGCAGACATCACAAAGTCCACATTGGAGAGAAACCTTTTGAAAGTGTTTAGCGTGGAATGGCTTTTGCCCAGTAGTGAAATCTTGTTAAACATCCAAGAATCCCCATTGGAAAGAAATGTTTTGAATGTAGTCAGTGAGCAAAGGATTTCATGCTAAGGTCCTTTCCAGCTGCACATCAGAGAATCCTCCCTGGAGAGAAACCTTATAAAGGAAATTACTGTGGAAATGTATTGAGTTACAAATCCAAGATTGGTAAACATCAGAGAATCCTCAGTAAGGCGAAGCATGAAGATGATAATAAACGTGAAATGCATTCAGAAAGAGTTTCCATCTGGCTATATATGAGACAATCCATACTGGAGAGAAACCTTACAAAAAATTCAACGAGGAAAGGCTTTCAGCAAAGGCAGGGCCCAAGGCCAAGCTGACTACCAAATACTTAATGGCAGCTCAAAGACAACTCTAATATACTTAAGAGTCAGGAATATGCGGGATACAATGAAATTTGGCATGTCTTTATTTCCACTGTGGGCATCCCAGACCTAAAGCTGTCATGCTTGGTGAGGGCCTGGAAGAAGGCTCAGGAGGGGATTAGACTGAGAGCCAGGGAGGCCTTCTGACTCTGAAATACCCTACTAAACATAGAATACTTACCACCTGGGGGATGGGTGATTTGCAGCTGGGGCCTTGCTTTGTATAATGTGTATTCCTCAAGATCACCAAAGAGCCCTCTGTGCCACTCACAGAAGCCCCTTGAAACCATGGGAAAGAAAGTATGGCACAGATTATGTTTGAGACCTTCATCCCCCTGCCAAGTTCCCTGCCATCCAGTCTGGCTGCCTTTCTGTCTCTGGCCCTGCTCCTGGGGTTGTGATCAACTCTAGGAATGATGGGACCCACCCAATGTCCGTGTTTGAAGGTGGCATCCTTGCAGGAGCCAAACTCTGCCTGGCTCTGACTGGATGTGATCTGACAGACTCCAGCATGAAGATTTGGACCCAGTACATTTTCCCTCCTGCAGTTACTGAGAGCCAGACTGTGTAACATCATGAGCAGGGGCCTTTGCCACATGCAGCTGCCACTGGAAAAGAGCCTGAGCTCCCTGAGCGTCAGGTCATTAGCCTTGGCAGGGCTAGAGCTGGAGCCCAGAAGCTCTCTTCCTGTGGAGTCCACCCCAGGTCCCTTCAGTTCCACCATGTGTGATGTGAGTGTGGGAGGCTTTTCTGCACATTCAGGGTGGTCATCACCACATACCCAGGCCTTGCTGATGGAACTACAAAGAGATGCCTGCCCCAGTCCCCAACCCAGTGAAAAATCAAACTCCTTCATCCACCTGAGCATTTTGGTGCTTCTCTCATCTTTTTCCTTTTTTGATCTGATTTTTTTTTTTTTTTTTTTTTTTTGGTTGCAGCAAAATAACTGGAAATATGTATAGAAGAATTTGACGTTTAACACATTGGATTTCTTGCTGAGGGCCTGGGGCAAGCAAGGGAAAACATTTAGAACACAACGTTTTGTAAGGGTGAATTTTGCAAATTATCTATACGCATTTTTTGTAAATAAAAAGCCTTAATTAAAAAAAAAAAATTAGTCATTCCAGATGTTCTATTATGTAGTGTGACAGAAGGTTTTTTGCCTCTAGGAAGGCTGTCCTGCTTGACAAAAACCTAGATAACATCAGTCCAAATGTTGGAGAGGAGGGTGGGTTGGAGGAGGTGCAGGCATTATAATAGAATCAGGAGATTGTTATATACTTCACCAACAGTAGTGTATGACGATATATTCCGATGGAAATGGATATCCTTGACAGAAAATCTAATTCAGTTACAATTATCAATGATGGGCAGCATCAGCTACACCCAAAGAAGGAACACTGGGAAATGAATGTTAACTGTTTGCAATTTCATTTTTCTTCCCAGGTTATTTTTACATTCTGAATCCACTTCTTATGAACAAGAGAACTGTATGGTTCTGCACACATATGTTGTATCTAGGATATACTATAACATATTTAACTTGTGTGAGATGGCCTGCCATCTAGGGGAGGGGATGGAAGGAAGGAGGGGAAAATTCAGAACAGAGTGCACGGGATGATGTTGCAAAAAATTACCCATGCATATGTTCTGTCAATGAGAATTATAATAGTTAGCTAAAGGGAAACAATTCCCACAAGTCTTAAGTTGAGTCCCCAAAACAACCCCCCTGAGGAAATCCTCGGGGCTCCCAGAAGAGCTCTGGTGTTCCTGTTGAAAAGCTCTTCAGAATTGGGCTCCAGCTGCCCCTTCAGGATGGCTACACAGTGTAATATTCATCTCTAAGATGTAATCTTCTCTGGGAGCAGCTTCTGGAGTCAGGCTGAGCTTCAGTTCCAACTTTCTTTTGTTTTTGGAAGATAGGTGGTCATAACCTCCCTGATTTCTCCAGGAAGTGAGAACCCCAAGAAAGAGGTGATCACCCATTCTCCGATTGCTCAAAAAAGAGGTAAAAACACTATAAAAGGAGGAGATCATTCCCTCCTTGATGTGTCAGGAAGGGAGATGAAAACACCTAAGGAAATGGGAAAGGAAATCAGATTAGCGAGTTTGTGAAGGGGCTCACTCTTAAAACAGGTATACATAAGTCCATCAACATGGGAGGTAGTATACATAATTACACAAATTACATAAGTACATAGCAATATAATATAGGCTACCGGTGTTGTAACAAATAACATGAATCAACATGAGGAATCATACATGTCAGTAAGACCTAGAAATGGTCTAAAACCAATCTATTGTCCATTAGTTCATGTGCCAGGAATCCAATATTTCCTGCAAGTTTTGAAGGCGTGCAACAGTCTCATCTTGTGTTAGGGAATGCAATGATTCCTGCAGAGCTTGTTGTCCCATGACCCATTGATTGAGGTCTTAGAGCTTGAGCCCACTCATTTCCCTGGGTCAATCTACAGTCTGAGGCCCAGTGGAAGCTCTTGTGGCATTTTGGACATGGGGTTTTAGGTCTTCTCTCACTTTGTCTTCTCACTCTATCTGCATATCTACATGGGGCTCCCTGATGTCCTGTTTCTCCCTGAGTGTCTTTGAGAAGCAGTAAAAAAGCACTGAATTGTCACCTGAGCAGTAAGTTTTATCAGGAAACCAAGCAGATGCAGCAATACATAAACCTATGTATTTGCGTGTAATGGGCTAGAACTGAGCAATGCACTTGGATAATGAAGCAAGTGAGACTAATTGTCAATTGGAAAGTTCCCCATTAACTTGTTTGAAGGTTGACCCTCCCCAGCTATTCTGTGGTGACTTGATTGGTGGGACAAAGAGTGGGTAGTGACGTTTTTGGGAGGAGTAGGAGGAAGAAGAGGAATTGAAATGCAGAAGCTCACTCAGTCTCTCCTGGCATTTGAAGGAGGAAGGTGTGTGGGAGGTTCCTAGGCCTACCCCTGTGACCTTGACTGTAAAAGATCAAGAATAAAGACGTTTAGTGATCTTGACTCCAGCTGATTTCTGGGAAGACAGAGTTCCAGCATTTTTTTCGTCCAATCTTGGGGCCTGCACTCTACTTCCACTGAAGCCCTCAGGTTACCAGGAGATTAGGTGAGTATTCTAATAGAAATAAGGAACTTACCTTGTTAAGGACTAAACCAGCAAGCTCTAGTAGCTGAGATGGGGCTGGTGTTAGCTAAAAACATTCCCTCAGCCGACCCAGATACAGACCATCCTCCTGCTCCAGTCTCCCCTATTAGTAATCCTATAGAGGATATAATTAAGATAATTGACAAGAAGAGTTTACTTGTAACCAGCCCACAAATGGATAGTCTCTTAGACTGATGGAATCGCACCTCCCCTTGGTTCTTAAAGGAAGAAAAACTAAGTGTAGATAACTGGAAGTGAGTGGGACTTGAAATGAAAGAATTTTATGCAAAAAATGGGCCTTATTCAATTACTACAAAGGTATTTTATATATACAACATGATTCAATTAGACTTAAGCTATCAAGCAAGTTATTGGAGAGGGAAAAGTGACCAGAAGAGGAAGTAGGAGGAACAAAAGATAGAAAATAAGCAAACTCAAGGCCTTACCAAAGGGCAAGGGGATTTGAATGAGGAATTAGGGTGTGTTGGCTCTGATTATCCTGAAGAAATTTCAACCCCTCCTACAGAGCACATTATTGATCAGCCCACATAAACTCCATCTTCAGGGAAGACATGCTTCTTTTCAATATTTAGAATATAAAATATATCCTAAAGTGCTTACAGTACAAAAACTCTCCTTAAGAACAGAGAATCTGTACACCTTAAATGACTTCAAGAAATTGATAGGAGATATCCAATGGATGCGTCCCGTGCTAGGCTTGACTACCTGTCAATTGCAACCATCATATGACATTTTAAGGGGAGACAGTGCTTTAAATTCACCACGCCAGCTTACAAAAGAAGCTCAAGAGGCTTTGACATAAGTTTAACTGGCTTTATCCCATGTGGTTGAAAGAGTCACTCAAAAACCCTTGGAAATATCAGTTTTTGCTACACAAGAGGCACCCATAGCAGTCTTTAATCAAGGCGACAGTGTGATAGAGTGGGTGAACCTCCCAACACAACCAGAACAAAGCCTTATTCCTTACCCAGTGCTTGTAACTAGAATTTCATTAAAGGCCATTAAAAAAGCAGTACAATTATCTGGGATAAGTCCTAACTAGATATATACTTTTATACTAATGCACAAGTTAATGTGTGCTGTGAAACCATCCCAGAGTGGCAAATTTTATTAGCCATTGCTCCAAATTTTATACACTGGTCTCCATTAAAGATAACCAGACTGTTACATAATTGGCGATTGATTCTTGAAGAAAAGGTTTCTAAAGTTCCTCTTAAAGGACCAACTATCTTTACAGATGCATCCAAACATAATATTTGCACTGTATATTCTCGTGACTTAACTATAAAGAGAGTACTCAGAACTTTTCAGTCCACTCAGCAGAATGAATTGTATGCAATCATTCTAGCTGTTAGGATTACTAGGTGAGAACTCAGGTTGTCTGGACAATTACAAGGTGAGAACTCAGGTTGACTTGACAGTTCTCTTGCTCAGACCTTTGGCTTGTAATCCTAACACTAGCTCTTGCTTATTATCCAGGAGACATAAATATAGTATCTGATTCGGTCAGTAGGTGTGGTACAAAGAATTGCCACAGCCCAAATAAAATTTGTAGCCTCCAATATATATCAACTCTTTAAGGAACTTCAACAGCGAGTGAGAAAGCATCGAGGTAAGATTTATATTTTGTATGTTCACTCCCATAGTGGACTTCCAGGTCCTATTTTTTTATGGTAATTCAAAGGCAGATAGCCTTCTAACCATGTTGGCCAATACTCCTTTATTTCAAGAAGCCCAAGAATCTCATTCTAAATATCCTCAGGCTTCCTGAGCTTTATATTTACAATTTGGAATAACAAGAGAAGAAGCTAGGAGCATAGTAAAAGCCTGTACAGCTTGCCTTCCTTTCCATGCTCCTACACTCCCTCCAGGGAAGAACCTTCGTGGTTTGAGACCTAATGAAATTTGGCAAATGGATGTGACCCATTATAAATCTTTTGATCGTCTATCTTTTGTCCAGGTTGTGGTAGACACCTTTTTAGGATTCACATTGCAATGCCAGCAGCAAAAGAGACAGCCTGCGTGGTCACTGAATTCCTTATCCAAGCAGTTGCAATTATGGGTGTGCCACAAGCAATAAAAACAGACAATGGACCTGCAGTCTAAACATTTTACACACTTTTGTGCACAGTATAAGATTTTATATACCATGGGCATACCCTTTAATCCTCAAGGGCAGGCAAAAGTAGAGAGAAGAAACAGAGATATTGACACTCCTCCAAAAACAAAAGAAAGGGGGAGCCACAGGTAACCCTATACAGCTTCTAAATTTAGTTCTCTATACCATTAATTTTTAAATTTTTGACAAAGATGCACTGGCTTCCGCAGACAGGTTTTATAACCCACAGGAAGGGCAGTGTGTATATTTACACATGTGTGCAGGCAGGTGTGCTTATCTGCAGGTATTTTTTGTATTCTCCTTAGGGGTTATTTCCATCCCAAATGTTCCTTGGCCCCTCCAGCTCAGGTTTCAAGAACAAGGTGATTCCTGCTGTGCTCCACGATCTGGGATAATGGGTGTCAGTCTGAGCCCTAAGGCCCCACTGTGCAGCCCAGCATCCTCTGGAGGCCCTCCCTGCCCACCCCTCCCCACAGCTGGAAAAAGTCCTGGAGAGTGGGGCCTGTCCTTCCTGATGTGAAAACAAAAAGCCAGAGGCATCCTGAAGGATCATGTGACCTCCCATGGCCTCCTTCCTAATCTGCCATTCTTGTGTCTCAGGAACCTCATGTTCTGCTCTCAGGACCCCTCCTCTTCTCACGAGGACCCGAATGTTGAGGGGAGCGGAGGAAAATGGGGAGCATTAAGTTGGTGAATCAGGAACCAGCCCAACCCTAGTCTTGGAGGGAGATGAGGTTTGTTAAGTGGGTGGAGAACGTGTGCAACGGGGGCTGGGCTTGATGAGGTCTTCTGATTTTGGGGGTTCCTGGTTAGGGAATCAAATGATAAGGTCTAGATTAGGGAATCGGAATGAGATTGGGTTTTTTGTGGTCAGGGAGTTAAATGAAAAGTTCTAGAGGCAGGTTCTAGGTTCAGGGAACTGAATGAGATGAGGTGAGATCTTTCAAGACAGTTGTGAAAATTGAGTAAGGCTTCATCTACTTCAGAGTTCGAGTAGGCCTGAAGGACTCTGAAGGGCATTGCCTTCCCCTCCTATGACATCTCCCTATTTCATCCAAATATGGGCAACTATGTACTTATTGGTCAAGTTCAATTTCGTGGGTAGAGCTCGCGTTTAGAATGTAAGACTCTCAGCCAATGAGGATGAGGGTCAGTGGTGGGAGGGGGCGTTTTGCGTTAGGGATTAAAGGTGCTGTCCTGCCCACAGGAGGCGCTTCCTCTCTTCGATACTCTACTGGAAGAGTGGGACGCCCTGGGAGAATACAATAAACTTTGCTTTTCTCTAGAGCTCTCTCCAGCTTTTTTATTAAATGGTGTTCCCTCACCATTTCCGTACTACACAGAACCAAATGGAGAGGTGTGGCTCCCCTAGGCCCCTGGGATGTGGTGCAAGGGGAGGCAGTTTGGGGGAAGCCCTTTCTGGGGCCACAGAGATTGTCTGTAAAGGAATTTACAAACCTGAAATCCTGACAGAGGCATAAAGTCTCTTTAGGGAAGTAGTGAGGGCAGAGGGGGATGGCACTGGAAGGCATATTATCCAGTGGGCAGAGGCTTCCTTGGCATAGCCTGGCACAGCTGGCAGACTAGAAGCTCTGCAAAGAGAGGGTTAAGATGGGCCAATTTATACTGGGAGTTTGGGCTCCAAGCTGGGTTTCAGCCTGAGCTGAATTTGAATAGAAATGAATGAGATTCTTTACTCCAGTAGGGTGGGAAGTCCTTAGCTGGGACCGCAGCCGCCCCAGGAGATGAGGGAGAGAAGCTGCTCCTCCTCCTTCCCTCGGCAGGGCCCTCCCTGAGGCGGAGGCCCAGGAGCGTGTCTCCCCGGGGGAGGCCCCGAGTCTCCGGGTCCCCAGTTCAGGCTCAGGCGCCCCGGCATCTGCGGGTTCTCTGGCGCCGCCTTTCGGACTCCCCGCTCCTCCCCATCCCCGGCTTCCAGCGGGAGAAATCGCGTTAGTTCCAGGCTCAGGGACATGCTCCGCCATCGCCGGGTTCCGGGTCGGGGGCTCCGGCCTAGGAGAAGGCCTCAGCCGGGCGCTGTCGGGGCGGGCTTTCTCGTTCCGGGCGGAGGAACTGGGGGCGGGGCCGGCCCCTCCAGTCCCGGGCGGAGGCGCGAGGACGAGCTTCGGGCGCCAGAAGAAAGCTCCGGATCCTCCCGGTTCCGCAGCGCGACCGGACCCGCTGAGGACCCGGATGGGCCGGATGGGCTTCGGAATCGGCCTTTGCGGAAAAGCTGCAGAGAGCCAGAAACCCCCCGGCCCCCGGAGCTTCCCCGCAGCGGGGCCCGAGGCAGCCTCTTCCCCTCGGACCCTCCGCGGAGAGGAACGGACTCTGCCCTTAAAAGCACCGGCGCGGGCGGGAGAAGGGAAAGCCACGGGCGCTTCTTGTCACTTTCTCCACGGGGCCGAAGGAGGCTCTTAAAGGGGGGGGGGGGCAGGTCCCGAGTCCAGCGGCCCCTCAGGGAGAAGGGGGAACGAGTCCCCATCTGTAATTTTGCAAAGGATCTAACACAAAACCTCCACACCCACTTTTCCCGCAGGAACTCCCGATCACATCCGGGTCTCTTTCTCGTGCGGTACCCCACTCTCCATCCCCCCCCTCCCCACAGGCTCGGGAACACGCGCCCTGGGGAGTATACCCCGCTTCGTGGGCCCCAGGTTTATTTCGGTTCTTTCTGAGCTGGGAGAGTGGGGGAGGGAGGGGGGCAGGGAGCATGTGTGCGCAGGCGCCGCCCGGGACTTCCCTTTTCCTTCTTGAGGCTCCTCCCCTTCAGTTCCAGTTGCGGCCGGTCTTGTTGCAGAGTTTGCAAAGCTGTGGGGGCGCATGCGAGAGAGAGGCGCGCGTGCGAGAGAGGGGCGCGGGGAGAACTTGTGCCAAAGTGCAGTAGGTGTCTGTGGGGCGTGTAACTGAGCTGGGTGCATGCGCGTGGGGGATTATACCGGAGTGCAGGTGGGTGTGGCTGCAGGGGGGAGGGTAGGACGAGCTTACCCCTCAGTGATTTCACCTGTGCGGGCTGAGATGGGGGAGGGGCCGCTGCTTCTCTTCAACTTGCGGGGCTGCTGAGTGTTTCTTGCAGAGCCCAACTGTCCCCTCCCCCACCGAGCCCCGCTCGCCCTTGGCCCTTTGTGCTCTGGGTGGGGCGAGGATCCTGAGAGTTGATCCCGGCTCCCTCAGTTTCCTCTAGAGTAACAAACCGGTAGTAGCAGCCCCTCCCCCCCACCCCTTGCGTTAAGCACTAAATATAGGCCTTAAGTCCATCAAGCGCCCTCTACCCGCAGCTTTTAGTGTGACTCGGGCCCAGGCTCCCCTTTGCCCTCAGGGCGGTAGGACTGGTGGAGGAGATTCCCTGGCAGGACTGAAAGGGGGAGGGGCTTCCCATCCAGCTCTGCCCTTTGACCTTTTTCCCTCCCGGTGTTCTTAGGACATCTCTGATCACTTCTGGGGTCTTTGGGAGGAGGGGGCCCCATGTTACCCTTGGGGAAAATGAGGCAGGCAGGGATGAAAGTCTTGGCCAAGGTCATACTAGACTGGCAGGGATTCCAGGGAAGGGCCTGTGACCTTGACCCCACAGGGCTGGTGCTCCCAGGGCTGCTCCTCCTCCCAGAGTGCAGGAAACCTTGGTGTCCAGTGGAGGCTTCTGGGAGGGTCTCCCTGCCCCCCGCGGGAGAGCTCTGCCTCCTCTGAGCCTCCATCTGCCTGCTTCTCTCAGATTTTCCTGCCTCCTCCTGGGGAGCAGCCGCCCCCCGCTGTCCCCGCCCCCAGAGCTCCGTCTGTCCCTCACTGTGGGCAGCTCCGCATCCTCCCCGGGCAGAGGAGCCTCAGGCCCCGTCCTCCCTGTCTGAGCTCCCTCTCCCTCCCCAGCCCGGCGGGCAGAGCAACCAAGGCCGGAACCAGGCAGATGGCCCTTGGCAGCTGGAGCTCCTCGTGCCAGGTGAGTGCAGTCCCTCCCCGGAGCTGAGCAGCATCAGGTGGGGGGTGGGAGGGGTGTCTGAGAGAGCCCAGGGAGCTTCCTCCTCCTGTCAGAGGGAGGGCTCCCTAGCTTGTCCCCTTGGAACTGGCCATTTCCTGCCCCCTCAGCCACACGGCTGCCCCCAGGGCACTCTGAGTCCCTCTCCTTTCCCAGGTCTCTCTCTCTCTCTCTTTTTCTTTTTTTTTCCCTTTTTTTTTGAGGCTGGGGTTAAGTGACTTGCCCAGGGTCACACAGCTACAAGTGTTAAGTGTCTGAGACCAGATTTGATCTTGGGTCCTCCTGAATTCAAGGCTGCTGCTTTATCCACTGCGCCACCTAGCTGCCCCCTTGCCAGTCTCTCGACCCATCAGTGAGCACTGAGGACGGCCGCAGGTGCCAAGCACTGGGACAACCTCCTGGGGAGGCAAAGGAAGGATAAAACATGGTCCCTGCCCTCCCTGAGCTAACAGCCCGGTTTGGTACAAACGTCTCATCAGCTGTGTCCCTAGCAGATCTGCAGGGGGATGGGAGATGGGAGGCGCTCTCAGAGGGAAGGCGCCACCACTTTGGGGACCAGGAAAGTCTCTGTTCTGCAGAAGCTGAGATGGGAAGGAGGCCGGGAGGCCCAGGGGAGGAGGGAGGACTTTCCCAGGAGGACAGAAGGCCCTGGATGCCAGAGTTAGGGGATGGAGGGGCCTGGGCGAGGCTCAGCCAGGGCCCAGGGTCCCTGGTCCAGGAGGAGGAGGGGAGGAAGGTGGGGGAAGCCTGGCCTGGCTTTGGGCGCTGCTTCTGAGGCATCTGCCAGGAGCCATGGAAACGTGATGTTCTGTGATCCCCTTGAGAGAATCTTCAGGGCCCGTGCTGGGCACGCCCAGGGTAAGGGAGCTCGGGATCCACCAGACACTGACCTGGGCTTTATTTGTCCCCTCAGGAGCCTGACACTTTCCATGGGCGGCTGAGGGACATGTGTGTGTCCTACTTCAGCAGATGACAGGGACTCAGTCTCTCCTCCCGAGCCCCACCCCAGGCTCCTTGGACAGGACTAGGTTTTGTCTTGTAGCCAGGCTCACACCCAGCATTGGTTATCTAACCCATCTCCTCACAGGCTCAGGTTGCCATGGCCTCCAGTCAGGGCACAGGGGAAGGGGAAGGGCCCTTGTTCAGAAAAGAACAGAGATGTGGGTCTGTGCTCTTAGGGTTAGGAAGGTGTTTATTAGGCAGAGTAGGCCCTGGAAGTGAGTGCATGAGGATTCTTGAAGGCATTGGCAGAAGGAACATAATGAAGGGGCCACTGAGAGTGTTAACATTGAGCACAGCCCGGGTAGACTCTAGTGGACTTACTCATTTTTGCTTGAACATTCAGGAAAGCTCCATTTGCTGGCTGAGAGCCTCAGTGGGATGTGTTGGGGGACGTGAGGGCACTTGGTGTGTCCCCCAGTTGAAGGAGGAAGCAGATTGGGAGGGGGTGACCTAAAGGTGGCCAGACAGCAGCACTGGGAGGCATGGTGAGGGTTGGTGCCACTGAGAAGTCTCCCCAGTCAGCAGGGCCTCTGGGTGGGCTGAGAGCTGAGGGAAGCAGGAGTCATGGCATGAAGGGGACCCCCAAGGTCTCTTCTGGTTCTGTGAGGGGGAGTCAGGGAGAGCACAGGTCGGTCCCCTGACCTCTCTGACCTTTAGGCTCAGACCTACCTGGGGAGTGCAAGCACAGGATTCATTTCTAGGAGACAGTTATGTCAAGGAAAAGGGGTGCTTGTTCTCACATCTTCTGCAGGCAAGAAAAGCCCCAGGTAAAGTTTGCTCAAAAACATGGACCCTGTGGAAGCCAGAAAAGACGCTTGTGACTTGTGTGAGCAAAGACCTTTCTGAGAGAGACCCCTTTTGCCTGGGTCCTAAGGCCACAGCCTCCTCCTCTCTCTCTACTCATTCTCATGGCCAAATTCAAACTTTAACTTAGATTGGTGTCTACTAATAGAAATGACCCTTAGCAAAATTGAGATTCTGGAAGACATGCCATCCCTCAGTGTAAATCTAGTTTTATGGAACTGATTTTGTCTTAAAGTAGATTATAAGATTTCATTGAAAGCCCCATGTGTTCTCGGAGGATGCTGGGATATTTCACCTTTTATCATATAATGAAAAAGATTTGACCTTCCATAATGAAAAATACTCTAAAAATTGGGCATTAAAGCAATATGCTTTAGATTAGCATGACTGTTCTTAATTTGAGAGCAATCATTCTACAGGGTCATATTGCTAAGTAGTTACATGGTTTTCTTTGTTACAATATCCAGGGCTGCTTTCCCCTGAATGAATTTACTTCGATTGCTGACTAGTAGAAGGAATGTGTAGGATTATGATTCTAATGATTGTTTTCTGCTAAATGATCATTGAAAAATAATACCTTAAACCTCTTCCAACGGTTTCCTTAGGAAAGCAAACCCTCTTCCAATGAAGATATTGAAAAATGAAGAATTACACAATTATAGTATTTATTTAAAATGTTTACTAATTTATTCATGCTATTAGGTGTATTTGCTTTGAAATTGTAATAATAGTAACAGCTTTCTGTTAGGAAATGAAGTAAGGCCAGTATAAATTCTTTTCTTTGTAGGAGGTTCTTTGGCCTTTAGCATGTAACTGCCATGTTTCTAGGCCAGGCCTTAAAAATCTTCAGAGCCGTCACTTGGTGTCTATAGAAGTAATGAAGTGGCTTAAGAAAATTTTCCAGTTCTACCTGGCATGGAAGTTATTCACTTAAGTCTCAACGCCAATCAGGTTTTTTTCAATTGCTCAAAAGTATAGTACTAGACAGAAATTAAGCTAAAAGTGAAAAATACCTGAGAAGAGGAGCAGTCAGATGTTTTCAAGAAGTCAAAATGAGAAAAAAGTTATTTTTATTTGCAAGGAAGACAATTGCTCCCAGTAAGGAGAACTTTTTTTTTTTTTTTTTTTTTTTTTTAAATGCTGGGGTTAAATGACTTGCCCAGGGTCACACAGCTCAGAAGGGTTAAGTGTCTGAGACCAGATTTGAACTCAGGTACTCCTGAATGCAGGGCTGGTGCTCTATCCACTGCACTACCTAGCTGCCCCCTAAAGAGAACTTCAGAAACATAATTCTGTCTTCAGCTGGAACATAAAAATTCCAGTTCCATTTTAGGATGAAAAAGCATCACTTGGTAAGTGCATTTCACAAGTGCAATTCCTATATTTAATAGATTTGAAAGTAGATAGTGCCTTCAAGCATGTCCAAGGATTTGCAGATGTGGGCAGTCTCTTGCATGATAGCCTTTTCACTCCTCTTGATTCGTGATCCCCAGTTTTCTTGAGTTCTTACATGTTGAAACCTTTTTCAGAAAAAAATCTATAAATGTCATTCTTATGCATTTGCTCCATCTCCAACCCCAAATGATAAAAGAGGACATTTGAAGTCAAGAAGGAAATTCTCCTTTTCCCACAGTGTCAAGGTCCTGTCTAGCTCCTCCAAAGGGCTCAGAATAAGTCCTTGCCCCACATTGGGTGCCAAATTGTAACTTTCTGATTGTCTCTCAATTGTAATCCTTCTCTGGGAGGAGGTTTCCTTTCTGTATAATCTTTTCCTCTGTGAGCAGGTTTCTTGGGAGGCTTTTACAACCTCTAGCCAGGGCAAAGGTGGAATCTGGAATCCTCTTCTTCCTGAATCCTGGCTCTGAATCTCCTCCAGCTTCCCTGAAGTTCTCCCGGGAAGTCTTATTCTCACAGTCTAGACTCTCTCCTTCCAGACTGCAATCCAAACTCTATATCCCAGTCTAGACTGACTTCACACTCAATGTTGCCTTCTTTGATCCTTGCACAGAATGGGCTTGTGAGAATGTAGGGGCTTGTGGGAAATACTTCAGCCAATGAACTTGTTCCTTTTAAAGGTGTAAAGTCCTTTAAATATGTAAACTACTTTTCAGAAGTCTAAAGGTGTAAATTCTTTTTAGAAGGTTGGAACTAAAGGTGTGAATTCTGAGCTAGAGAATTGTTTAGACAACCTGAGTTATCACTTTGCAATCCTAACACTACAGAATTGCTTTTCTTGTGCAATAATTCTGTTTTGAAATGACTAAGTCAATTCCACAAACAAGTGAAGGCAATCATCAAATAAAGAGAGCAGATGCTTTTGACCATGACCCATCCTGCCCAGTGTCATCTCAGCATTTCAGTGTGAGAGTAGAAAATACTGCTGCACTTGGCTGCAAGCAGTCTCATCCTACTCCATCTTGGACATATTGGGAACAATATATCTCTAGGGTATTTCTCTTGCTTTCATTGAGATAAGAGTATTTTAGACTTTCAGGAAATTTTACCAGTTTTTATTTTGTTTGTTTCTTCTTTTCTCAGTGATCCATTTTCAGGTTTTGTTGACTCAGAATATAAAATCCTTGTCAACTTCCCCCAAACTCTTCATAGAATTTCTTTAACATGCCACTTAAGACATTTCTTATGGGGAGGAATTTCCCCTCCTCTCTCTCTTACACACATTCTAGTAACTCACTGATATGTCACAGATATTTCCCTCCGTTCATCAGGAGAGGTATTGTCCAGTAAGAAACCTTTACAAAAACAAGTGTTTGGACATGTATACATATATTGTGTTTAACTTATACTTTAACATAATAATTATGTATTGGTCAAGCGGCCATGGGGTGGGGGAGTGTAAAGTTCTGTTGTCTCTAGAGACTGCCGATCACTCTCTGGGAGGAGATCTGCTGTGTCAACTCAAATCTGTGGGACAGATTCTTCTTCCTGTAGAGAGCCTTTGTCTCCAGACAGTTGCTGCCAACTCTGGTCCAGAGTAGTGACGACTTCTTCCTCCAGAGAGCCACCTCAGGTCTGGCCCAGACAAGACTCTCAAACTCTGGAGTGCCACCCTGTTTTATCCTTCCAGAGAATGGGCGTGGGATAATGCAAGGGCTTCTGGGAAAAATTATTTCAACCAATGAACTTGCTCCTCCTAAGCATGCAAGCTCCTCCCCAGGAGTTCAAAGTGGTTAAACTCCTAGTAAAGACTAGAACTAGAGAATTGTCAAGTACCGACTTAGCACTTAGTAAGAACCTAATTTCTCATTATCTCATTAGCACTTAGTTAGAACCTAACATCTCCCCCTTTCTTTTGATTTAGAACATAGGGTGGTCATGACCTTGAAACATAAATTCATCAATATGGTAGGTATTACACATAATTACATAGAGTACATAAACACATAGTAACATAATACATGCTAGAAATATATGATAAATAACATGATCAAGTAATCATAAATTGAGAGTTTGTACATGTCCATAAGTCTATTGTCCATTAGTCTCATCTTGTGTTAGGAAATCCAATGATTCCTGCTGGTTTTAAAGTTCTTTAACAGTCTTCTTATTAGCCATGCTCTTTCAGTGTCAGAGGTTTCTTAGATTTTCTCCTTTGTTTTGAGGTCTTTCTCTTTTTCTGTATCTCTCCATGATATACAAGGCGAATACGACTCGTAGGCACCCATCTGATTCCTTCTCCTGCTGAAGAGTGCAAGCAAACCCTCTCTCCCAGGCAGTTAATCTATCTAATTTCCTTCTATTTACCACTTTCTGGGTCTCTCCACATCACCTGGCGATTATCTAAGGACAGTGGAGCTGCTAGCACTGAACACTGCCTTTCTGGTGGGTTATAAAACCTGTCTGCCTAAGCCAGTGCATCTTTGTCAAAAATTAGAAAATTAATGGTATAGAGAACTAAATTTAGGAGTTCTCTAGGGTTACCTGTGGCTCCCCCTTTCTTTTGTTTTTGGAGGAGTGTCTTAATTTCTCTGTTTCTTCTCTCTACTATTGCCTGACCTTGTGGATTAAAAGGTATTCCAGTGGTGTGTAAAATCTTATACTGCACACAAAAGTGTGCAAAATGTTTAGAAGAATATGCAGGTACATTATCTGTTTTTATTTCTCATGGAACACCCATAATTGCAAATGCTTGAATAAGGAATTCAGTGACCACACAGGCTGTCTCTTTTGACATTGGCACTGCAAAAGTGAATCCTGAAAAGGTATCAACTACCATGTGGGTGAAAAACAGACAACCGAAAGAATTATAATGGGTCACATCCATTTGCCAGATTTCATTGGGTCTCAAATCCAATGGAAGGGAAAAATTGGAAATTGTCAATGTTGTAAAATTAGCTATGCATATATCTGATAAAGAAAAACTATTTTTAAAAATTTAAAAAAACAAACAAACAAACAAAAAAACCTTTACAAGCTTTTAGAATTCCAGGGTTATTCTTGTTTCAAAACAAAAGGCTTTCTCAGTATCCCATTGGGCCTTTATGCCTGGTTCTAAAGTGTTGGCTGTGACACTCATAAATGTCATGTGATTTTTTTTTTTTTTTTTTTTTTTTTTTTTTTAAGAGAAATCCCAACTCTGGTTCATTTTTCTCCTCTGGCTTGACGAAGGTTGGGCCAGATAGACTCTGGAGTCTCAGCTCAAAATCTTGTGCCTTTTGATGGTTTAGGAGTTGGTGACCTTCAAGGATGTGATGGTGGACTTCACTGAGGAGGAGTGGGGGCTCTTGGACCCTTCTCAGAAGGAGCTGTACAAGGAGGTCACACTGGAGAACGTCCAGAATCTGCTGTCCCTGGGTAAGAACCATTTCCTGTCTTTTCTTGGTTTTAGTTCTCAGGCCAAAAATAGCATAAGCAGGACAGAATGGATGCATAGTCTGGTGCATCTGAGCCTTAGGTGCTTGGTCCTCTGGCTGCTCCAACTCTCCATCCACTTTGTTCCTGCCTTGTGCCTTTTTTAAATTGCATCATTTGCTTCAATTTCAACAGCTGGAGCTATAGATGACTCACATGATTCGTGTTCATTTTGAGTAAAAGCATGATTTTTTTTGGGACTGGTTCTTGGTGTTTCATTGAGTCATTTACTTTCATTTCTTTAGTTCGACTTTTTAGTGAATGTCTTCCTTTACTTAGCTTTTTTTTCATCTCCTTTTGAATTGGCAAATTGACTGTTAAATGATTGTTGTGTTCATTAGATTTTTTTTTTCCTATTTCAAATCTATTTTTTAGGGAGTTGTTCTCTCTTCCATTTCACCAGTGCTGTTTTTCAAGGAGTTCTTTTTTCTTTTTCCAACTAATCAAATCTATTTTGAGAGGACTTGTTTTCTTGAGACCATTTCTGTTTCTTTAGCCATTCCTCAATTCATGGACATCTATTTATTTTCCTATTCTTTTCCACACAAAAAGAGGTTCTACACATATTTTTGTACTTGTGGTCCTTTTCCCTCATTTAAGATTTCTTTGGTAATCAGATCCAGTGGATTACTGCTGAGTCACAGGATATGCAGAGTGTTCTATCCTTTTGGGCCTAATCCCAAATTGCTCTCCACAATGGGTGGATCTGGTCACAACTCCAGCAACAGCATATTAGCATCCCACTTTCCCCTCATCCCTTCCAACATTCTCCATTATCTTTTCCTGTCCTCTGAGGGAATATGGGAGGTGTGAGGTGGTAATAGCCATGGTCTCCTGAGAGTGCTACAGAAGTGTTCAGCCCATCTCTCCAGGATCCTGTTGTTGTCACTGATCAATGGGGCTCCATCAGCACTGAGTAGTTTAGGTTCACCCTATTAGGTGTTGGCCCATAAATAGCTTTCAGGCATTGTTAAAGCAGTCAGCACCAAGCTGAATTTAATGTGGCCTCTTAACCCAGAATTTTGAATATTTCTCAAGGTTTTTTTGCACTTAGCTTTTTGGGGGGAGTTAAAATCTGGCTTTTTCAGTGATTGAAGTAACTTATTTGAAAACTGTGTAGAGTTCTGAGTTTTTGTTTCCTACCATCTGAATTTCCCCACCATTTGCATCAGACCAGTTTGGACATTTCCAAGTGTTCTGTCCCCAGATGAGTATCTGGGATACTGTATGACAAATCTCTGAAAGATGCCCAGTCGTTTTCATCTGAAACGTTGCGAGCTGTTGCCTGTAATTTAGAAACAAATTTTTCTCCCTTGGAGAATTACTTTACTCTCTTGATGTTGAATCTGGCCGTTTTCTTGGCCTATTGTTGCCCTTTCTGTTTAAGGGCCAGTACTCTGCTGTGTCCATCTTCTAGATCACTTTCACATCCTGTAGGTCTGTTCTCCATATAGAGGAAAAAGTCTATTAAATGACAGTTTTTGCTACAATAAGATATTGATGAAATTTTACTCTTTTTAGGTTAGTAAGGAGAAGGGCATGAGCTACCTAAGTCTTAAGTCATCGTTACTGTTGCTTTTAATTATCTGTGTATCCCTTTCTGTGCCTTTCTGTTTGCTTGTTCATTTTCTTCAGATGTGGAGCCCAACTTGGAAAGGAATGAGATAACTAGAAAGCTGGGTCTTTTCGTGGAAGAATGTGACCTGCAAAGATGCATGAAGGATGGTCCCTGTGACTTGGCTTTGAGGGAAATCCATGCCTCTAACATCCAAGTAGATAATTGGAAGTCTGAATGTGAATTCGCTGAAAGTGGAAAGAGATTCAGTCAATTTTATTTCCTAAATCAGTATAAGAAAACGAATTCAGGGAAGAACTGGCTTCTGGATAGTGAATATCAGAAATATTTTCCTGAGCAGGTAGAGCTTTTTCATTCTCAGGAGAAACCTGCTGAAATCTTAATGAATCCAGATCATCAATGGGAAATAGCCTTCAGCAAGAGTTCAGACCCTATTAGACATCAGAAAAACGAAAATGGGGAAATGTTTTGTGTGGATATTCAAGATGGAAAGGCCTTGAGTCAGACCTCTCAGCTCATTACTCAGCAGGCAGTTCAGACAAGAAAGCAACTTGATGAGTATGATGAATATCAAGCAATGTCACCCTATCTTTCATCTGGTCCATACCAATCTAGAGTTAACCCTGGAATGGAAAAACCTTCATTTGGTGAGGGTGGGAAGGCCCATTGTTGGAACTCAAACCTTGATAACTATCAGAAGATTCATCCTGGAGAATTTTATAAATATAATGAAGGTGAGAAGATCTTCACACAGCAATTCTTTCTAGCTATACCTGAAGGATTACACACTAGTGAGAAACCTTTGGAATGTAATCACTGTGGAAAGACTTTTGCATCTAGTTCCACCCTTAGTAAGCATCAGAGACTCCACACTGCTGAGAAACATTTTAAATGTAATCAATGTGGAAAGGCTTTCACATGCAAGGGAGGTCTTAATAGACATCAGAAAATCCACACTGGAGAGAAACTTTTTAATGGTAATCAATGTGAAAAGATTTTTACACAGAATGTCAGTTTTGCTGATCATCAGAGAATCCATATAGGAGAAATGCCTTTTAAGTGTAATCAATGTGGAAAGGCTTTCACACAGAGTTCTAGCCTTACTGTACATCAGAGAATCCACACTGGAGAGAAACCTTACCAATGTAGTCAATGCGGAAAGGCTTTCACATGCAAAGGAGCTCTTAACAGACATCAGAAAATTCACACTGGAGAGAAACCTTTTCAATGTAATCAATGTGGAAAGGCTTTCATAAGAAATTGCATACTTCTAGAACATCAGAGAATCCACACTGGAGAAAAGCCGTATAAATGCAATCAATGTGGAAAGGCTTTCACATGCAAAGGAGCTCTTAACAGACATCAGAAAACCCACACTGGAGAGAAACTTTTTCAATGTAATCAATGTGGAAAGGCTTTCATAAGAAATTACATGCTTGTAGAACATCAGAGAATCCACATTGGAGAGAAATTTTTTAATGGTAATCAATGTGGAAAGATTTTTACAGAGAGTGCCAGTCTGGCAGAATATCAGAGAATCCATAAAGCAGAAAAGTTTTATAAATGTAATCATTGTGGAAAGGCTTTCACATGGAAGGGAGATCTTAACAGCCATCAGAAAATCCACACTGGAGAGAAACCTTTTCAATGTAATCAATGTGGAAAGGCTTTTATAAAAAGAGCCAGTCTTGCTGAACATCAGAGGAACCACACAGGGGAAAAGCCCTATAAATGTAATCATTGTGGAAAGGCTTTCATAGCCAATAAATATCTTGCTGTACATCAGAGAATCCACACAGGAGAAAAGCCTTATAAGTGTAATCAATGTGGAAAAGCTTTCACATATAAGGGAGGTCTTAACAGACATCAGAAAATCCACACTGGAGAGAAACCTTTTCAATGTAATCAATGTGGAAAGGCTTTCATACGTAATTGCAGGCTTACAGAACATCAGAGAATCCACACGGGAGAAAAGCCTTATAAATGTAATCAGTGTGGAAAGGCTTTCAGAAAGAGAGACAGGCTTATTTTTCACCAGGGAATCCACACAGGCGAAAACCCTTTTAAATGTAATCAATGTGGAAAGGATTTTATAACAAGATACAGTTTTCTTTTACATCAAAGAATCCACACAGGAGAAAAGCCTTATAAATGTAATCAGTGTGGAAAGGCTTTCAGATTCAGCTCTGCTTTTCGTAAACATCAGAGAATTCACACTGGAATGAAACCTTTTAAATGTAATCAGTGTGGAAAGGCTTTCACACAGAATGCCAGTCTTACTGCACATCAGAGAATCCACACTGTATTGAAACCTTTTAAATGTAATCAATGTGGAAAGGCTTTCAAAACGAGTAGAAGTCTTGCTGCACATCAAAGCATCCACACAGGAGAAAAGCCTTATAAGTGTAATCAATGTGGAAAGGCTTTCATAACCAGTGGAAATCTTGGTGTACATCAGAGCATCCACACAGGAGAAAAGCCTTATAAGTGTAATCTATGTGGAAAGGCTTTCAGATGTAATTACACAGTTGTAGAACATCAGAGAACTCACACAGGTGAAAAGCCTTATAAGTGTAATCAATGTGGAAAGGCTTTCACATGCAAAGGAGTTCTTAACAGACATCTGAGAATCCACATTGGAGAGAAACCTTATGAGTGTAATCAATGTGGGAAAGCTTTTACACGAAAGGGGAATCTTACAACACATCAGAGAATCCACACAGGAGATAAAACCTCATAAATTTGATCAGTGTGGAAAGGCTTTTATCTTTACATCAGAGAAATCACACAGGAGAAAAGCCTTTTAAATGTAATCAATGTGAAAAGTGTTTCACATGCAAGAGAGATCTTAGCAGACATCAGAAAGTCCACATGGGAGGGAAACCTTTTGAAAGTGTTCAGTGTGGAAAGGGTTTTGCCCAGAAGTGATATCTTGCTGAATATCAAGGAACCCACTGGAGAGAAACCTTTTGAATGTAGTCAGTGAGCAAAGGATTTCATGCTAAGGTCCTTTCCAGCTGCACATCAGAGAATCCTCCCTGGAGAGAAACCTTATAAAGGAAATTACTGTGGAAAGTTATTGAGCTACAAATCCAAGATTGGTAAACATCAGAGAATCCTCAGTAAGGAGAAGCATTAAGATGATAATAAACGTGAAATGCTTTCAGAAAGAGTTCCCATCTGGCTATATATGAGACAATCCATACTGGAGAGAAACCTTACAAAAAATTCAACGAGGAAAGGCTTTCAGCAAAGGCAGGGGCCCAAGGCCAAGCTGAGTAGCAAATACTTAATGGCAGCTCAAAGACAACTTTAATGTACTCACAGTCAGGAATATGCGGGAGACAGAACCATTTGGCATGTCTTTATTTCCACTGTGGGCATCCCAGATCTAAAGCTGTCATGCTTGGTGAGGGCCTGGAAGAAGGCTCAGGAGGGCATTAGACTGAGAGCCAGGGAGGCCTTCTGACTCTGAAATACCCTACTAAACATAGAATACTTACCACCTGGGGGAGGGGGGATTTGCAGCTGGGGCCTTGGTTTCTATAATGTGTATTGCACAAGACCACCAAAGAGCCCCCTGTGCCACTCACAGAAGCCCCTTGAAACCATGGGAAAGAAAGGATGGCACAGCCCCCTGCCAAGTTCCCTGCCATCCAGCCTGGCTGCCTCTCCATCTCTAGCCCTGCTCCTGGGGTTGTGATCAACTCTGGGAATGATGGAACCCACCCAATGTCCGTGTTTGAAGGTGGCATCCTTGCAGGAGCCAAACTCTGCCTGGCTCTGACTGGATGTGATCTGACAGACTCCAGCATGAAGATTTGGCCCCAGTACATTTTCCCTCCTGCAGTTACTGAGAGCCAGAGTGTGTGACATCCTGAGCAGGGGCCTTTACTACATGCAGCTGCCATTGGAAAAGAGCCCTGAGCTCCCTGAGGGTCAGGTCATTGGCCTTGGCAGGGCTAGAGCTGGAGCCCAGAAGCTCTCTTCCTGTGGAGTCCACCAAGGTCCCTTCAGTTCCACCATGTGTGATGTGAGTGTGGGAGGCTTGTCTGCACATTCAGGGTGGTCATCACCACATACCCAGGCCTTGCTTTAGGGAAGCACAGAGAGATGACTTTCCCAGCCTCCAACCCAGTGAAAATCAAACTTCTTCATCCACCTGAGCATTTTGGTTTTTCTCTCATCTTTTTCCTTTTTGATCTGATTTTTTTTTTTTTTTTTGGTGCAGGAAAATAACTGTGGAAATATGTATAGAAGAATTAGACATTTGACACATATTGGATTACTTGCTGAAGGCCTGGGGCAAGTGAGGGAAAACATTTAGAAAACAAGGTTTTGTAAGGGTGAATTGTGAAAATTATCCATACACATTTTTTGTAAATAAAAAGCCTGAATTAACAAAAAAATTAATCATTCCAGATATTGTATTATGCAGTGTGACAGAGGGTTTCTTACCTCTAGGAAGTCTGTCCTGCTTGACAAAAACCTTGTTAACATCATTCCAGATGTTGTGGAGGAGGGTGGGGTGGAAGAGGTACAGGTCTTATAATAGAACCAGGAGATCATTATATATTTCAACAACAATACTGTATAAGGATATATTCCAATGGAAATGGATATCCTTGACAAGGAGAAGATCTAATTCAGTTATCTAATATCAATTATCAATGATGGACAGAATCAGCTACACCCAGAGAAGGAACACTGGGAATTGAGTGTGATCTGTTTGCATTTTTTTGTTTTTTTCCCCTGGATATTTTTACTTTGTGAATTTATTTCTTATGCAACAAGAGAACTGTTCGGTTCTGAACACATATGTTGTATTTAGGATATACTGTAACATCTTATCATGTATAAGACTGCCTGCCATCTAGGGGAAGAAGTGAGGGTGGGAAGGGAAAAGTCCAAAGAGAAGTGAATATAAGGGATAATGTAAAAAATTACCCATGCATATGTTCTGTCAATACAAATTATAATAATAAAAAAAATAAATATGTAATATAAAAAATCTCAGCTAAAGGGAAAAAATTCCCACAAGTCTTAAGTTGAGTACCCCATTGCAATCCCACTCAGGAAATCCTTGGGGCTCCCATAAGAGCTCTGGTGTTCCTGTTGAAAAGCTCTTCAGAACTGGGCCCCAGCTGCCCCTTCAGGATGGCTACACAGTGTAATATTCTCTAAAATGTAATCTTCTCTGGGAGCAGCTTTCTTGGGGAGCTTCTGGAGGCAGCCTTAGTTTCAGTTCAGTAATCAAGTGCAGCCAGGGATTAAAGTCCTAATCCTTTATTGTTTTTCCAAGTCTTGTCTCCTTAACTGGGGCCTGATTAGCTTTCTTAGAGGCCTATCTCTCTCCTTTGTTCCTACAGATTAAGCTCCGGCAGCCTGTCTTTTGTCTTCTCTGCTTCTGCCAGCTTTTTGAGGTCCTCCTGAATGTGTCTTGGTTTCTGTGGGGGAGGTAGGAGGACTGCCATCACTTCTCTAGTCTCCCCTTGTTCTCCTTCTGATTGAGCTTGTCCTGAATTTATGTCGTCTCTTATCAAAGATGTGAATCTTATGGAACTATAGTAAGTACTAAGTACAGGTACTGAAGTAGAGAGCTGTTAAGCATCATGCTAAATTAGATAACTATTGTCTGTATCAATTCCACTGACTTAGCACCTTGTTTCAAGTTCTGGCTCATAACACCTCCCACTTTCTTTTGATTTACAGCATAGGTGGTTATGACCTCCCTGATTTCTCCAGGAGGTGAGAATCCCAAAAAAGAGGTGATCACCCCTGATTGCTCAAAAAAGAGGTGAAAACACTATAAAAGGAGGTTCTCATGCCCTCCCGGACATCTCAGGAAGGGAGATGAAAACACTAAAGGAAATGGGAAACCAAATCAGATGGTGGGCTTGTGAAGGGACTCACTCTTAAAACAGGTCTACATAAATCCATCAACATGGTAGGTATACACGTAATTACAAAATTACATAATTACATAGCAATATAACACAGGCTAGAAATGACGTAACAAATAGTATGAATCAACACAAGGAATTATACATGTCAATAAGTCGTAGAAATGGCCCAAAACCAATCTATTGTCCATTAGTTCATGTGCCAGGAATCTAAGAATTCCTGCAAGTTTTGAAGGCCTGCAACAGTCTCTTCTTATGTTAGGGAATACAATGATTCTTGCAGATTTTGTTTTTAGCTTTTCTCCTTTGTTTCCAGGTTTTTCTCTTTTTCTGTCTCTCTCTAGGTTCTTGTCTCCACCCATCTCTTTCCTTCTCTATCTGTAGAGATAGAAACAAACCCTTTCTCCCAAGCAGTTAACCTATCTAGTCCCTTCTATTTACCACTTTCTAAATTTCCCCTCATCACTTGGCAATTACATTGGAGCTGCTCGTACTGGACACTGCCCTTCTGTTGGGTTAAAAAAGCCTGTAGTCTCACCACTTGTAATCCCTTTCTCCCATCTCATTGCTTTTTGGCTGATCACATCAGAGCCCTGAACTTTTAAAGGTGTAAACTAGGCTGCCATGATGGTCCCATGACCTGTTAGAGCTCGGGTCTCCCTCTCATTTTCCAGGGTCAATCTACAGTCTGAGGCCCAGTGGAAGCCCTTGTGGCATTTTGGATATGGGGTTTTAGGTTTCTCACTCTTTCTGCATATCTACATGAGGCTCTCAGATGTCCTATCTCTCCCTGAGTGTATTTGAGAAGCAGTAAAAAAAAAACTGAATTGTCACCTGAGCCCTAAGCTTTATTAGGAATCCAAGCAGATGCAGCAGTACATAAACCCATGTATTTGTGTGTGTGTGTGTGTGTTTACACATGTGTGCAGGCAGATGTGCTCATTTGTGTATATTTGTGTACTTGCCTTTGGGGTTATTTCCATCCCAAATGTTCCCTGTTCCTTCCAACTCAGGTGACAAGAACAAGGTGATTCCTGCTGTACTCCAGCATCTGGATGATGGGTATCAGTATGAACCCTAAGGCCCCACTCTGCAGCCCAGGATCCTCTGGAGGCCCACCCTGCCCACCCCTCCCCACAGCTGGAAAAAGTCCTGGAGAGTGGGGCCTGCACTTCCTGATGTGAAAACAAAAAGCTAGAGACATCCTGAAGGATCATGTGCTCTGGTGTGACCTCCTTTGACCTCTTTCCTAATCTGCCATTCTTGTGTCTTAGGAACCTCATGTTCTGCTCTCAGGACCCCTCCTCTTCTCATGAGGACCCGAATGTTGAGGGGAGCAGAGGGAAATGGGGAGCATTAAGTTGGTGAATCAGGAACCAGCCCAACTCCTAGACTTGGAGGGAGATGAGGTTTGTTAAGTGGGTGGAGAACATGTGCAATGGGGGCTGGGCTTGATGTGTAGTTTTTGGGGTTCCCAGTTAGGGAATCAAAAGTATGAGCTTTAGGTTTTGGGGTTCCCTTTGGAGGGAACCAAATGATAAGGTCTAGATTAGGGAATCGGAATGAGATTGGGGTTTTTTGTGGTCAGGGAGTTAAACGATAAGTTCTAGAGGCAGGTTCTGGGTTCAGGGAACCAAACGGAGAGGTGTGGCTCCCCTAGGCCCCTGGGATGTGGTGCAAGGGGAGGCAGTTTTGGGGAAGCCCTTTCTGGGGCCACAGAGATTGTCTGTAAAGGAATTTACAAACCTGAAACCCTGACAGAGGCATAAAGTCTCTAGAGAAGTAGTGAGGGCAGAGGGGGATGGCACTGGAAGGCATCTTATCCAGTGGGCAGAGGCTTCCTTGGCATAGCCTGGCACAGCTGGCACGTCTAGAAGCTCTGCAAAGAGAGAGTTAAGATGGGCCCTTTTATACTGGGAGTTTGGGCTCCAAGCTGGGTTTCAGCCTGAGCTGAATTTGAATAGAAATGAATGACATTAGGGGGCAGCTAGGTGGCGCAGTGTATAGAGCACCAGCCCTGAATTCAGAAGGACCCCTGGGCAAGTCACTTAAGCCCAGGCTCTGGGGGAAAAAAAGAAGAGAATGAGATTCTTTACTCCAATAAAGTGGGAAGTCTGTTGCTCAGGACGGAAGCCGCCCCAGGAGATGAGGGAGAGAAGCTGCTCCTCCTCCTTCCCTCGGCAGGGCCCTCCCTGAGGCGGAGGCCCAGGAGCGAGTCTCCCCGCGGGAGGCCCAGAGTCTCCGGGTCCCCAGTTCAGGCTCAGGCGCCCCGGGCATCTGCGGGTTCTCTGGCGCCGCCTTTCGGACTCCCCGCTCCTCCTCCATCCCCGGCTTCCAGCGGGAGAAATCGCGTTAGTTCCAGGCTCAGGGACATGCTCCGCCATCGCCGGGTTCCGGGTCGGGGGCTCCGGCCTAGAAGAAGGCCTCAGCCGGGCGCTCTCGGGGCGGGGCCCAGCCCCGGGCAGAGGGCGCGAGGACGAGCTTCGGGCGGAGGAAGAAAGCTCCGGATCCTCCCGGTTCCGCAGCGCGGCCGGACCCGCTGAGGACTCGGATGGGCCGGATGGGCTTCGGAATCGGCCTTTGCAGAAAAGCTGCAGAGAGCCAGAAACCTCCCGCCCACCCCCCCAGCTTCCCCGCAGCGGAGCCGAGGCAGCCTCTTCCCCTCGGACCCTCCATGGAGAGGAACGGACTCTGCCCATAAAAGCACCGGCGCGGGCGGGAGAAGGGAAAGCCACGGGCGCTTCTTGTCACCTTCTCCACGGGGCCGAAGGAGGCTCTTAAAGAGGGGGGGCGCAGGTCCCGAGTCCAGCGGCCCCTCAGGGAGAAGGGGCACCGCGCCCCCATTTCTAATTCTGCAAAAGATCGAACACAAAACCTCCACACCCAATTTTCCCGCCGGAATTTCCGATCGCATCCATCCCCGCCCCTCCCCAAAGGCTTGGGAACAAACATTCGGCGGCGCTCGCGCTGCTTCCTGGGCCCCCGTTTATTTCTGTTCTTTCGGAGCTGGTAGAGGGGGGTGAAGGGGGGAGGGGCCATATGTGCGCAGGCGCCGCCCGCGACTTCCCTTTTCCTTCTTGAGGCTCCTCCCCTTCGCCACCCGTTGCGGCCAATCTGGTTTCTGAGTTTGCAAAGCTCTTGTGCCTGTGCAGGCTCCGAGTGTGGGGGCGCGTTCGAGAGGGGGGCGCGCGTGGAGAACTTGTGTAAAGGTGCAGTAGCTGTGCCTGGGAGGGCGTAACTGAGCTTTGTGCATGACCTGAGGGCAGGTGGGTGTGGCTGCGGGGGGAGGGGGGCTTACCCCTCAGTGATTTCTCCTGTGTGGGCTGAGATGGGGGAGGGGCCGGTGGTTCGCCAAAACTCGGGGGGCTGCTGAGTGTTTCTTGGGGAGCCCAACTGACCCCTCCCCCACTGGGCCCCGCTCGCCCTTGACCCCATAGGGCTGCTGCTCCTCCCAGAGTGCAGGAAACCTTGGTGTCCAGTGGAGGCTTCTGGGAGGGTCTCTCTGCCCCCCACGGGAGAGCTCTGCCTCCTCTGAGCCTCCATCTGCCTGCTTCTCTCAGATTTTCCTGCCTCCTCCTGGGGAGCAGCCGCTCCCCGCTGTCCCCGCCCCCAGAGCTCCGTCTGTCCCTCACTGTGGGCAGCTCCGCATCCTCCCGGGCAGAGGAGCCTCAGGCCCCGTCCTCCCTGTCTGAGCTCCCTCTCCCTCCCCAGCCCGGCGGGCAGAGCACCCAAGGCCGGAACCAGGCAGATGGCCCTTGGCAGCCGGAGCCCCTCGTGCCAGGTGAGTGCAGTCCCTCCCCGGAGCTGAGCAGCATCAGGTGGGGGGTGGGGGAGTGGGAGTGGGAGGGGTGTCTGAGAGAGCCCAGGAGGCTTCCTCCTGTCAGAGGGAGGGCTCCCTAGCATGTCCCCCTGGCACTGCCCATTTCCTGCCCCCTCAGCCACACGGCTGCCCCCAGGGCGCTCTGAGTCCCTCTCCTTTGCCAGGTCTCTCCACCCGTCAGTGAGCATTGAGGACGGCCGCAGGTGCCAAGCACTGGGCCAACCTCCTGGGGAGGCAAAGGAAGGTTAAAACATGGTCCCTGCCCTCCCTGAGCTAACAGCCCGGTTTGGTACAAACGTCTCATCAGCTGTGTCCCTAGCAGACCTGCAGGGGGAGGGGGAGGGGAGGCGCTCTCAGAGGGGAGGCACCACCACTTTGGGGACCAGGAAAGTCTCTGTTCTGCAGAAGCTGAGATGGGAAGGAGGCCGGGAGGCCCAGGGGAGGAGGGAGGACATTCCCAGGAGGACAGAAGGCCCTGGATGCCAGAGTTAGGGGATGGAGGGGCCTGGGCGAGGCTCAGCCAGGGCCCAGGGTCCCTGGTCCAGGAGGAGGAGGGGAGGAAGGTGGGGGAAGCCTGGCCGGGCTTTGGGCGCTGCTTCTGTGGCATCTGCCAGGAGCCATGGAAACATGATGTTCTGTGATCCCCTTGAGAGAATCTTCAGGGCCCGTGCTGGGCACGCCCAGGGTAAGGGAGCTCGGGATCCACCAGACACTGACCTGGGCTTTATTTGTCCCCTCAGGAGCCTGACACTTTCCATGGGCGGCTGAGGGACATGTGTGTGTCCTACTTCAGCAGATGACAGGGACTCAGTCTCTCCTCCTGAGCCCCACCCCAGGCTCCTTGGACAGGACTAGGGTTTTGTCTTGCAGCCAGGCTCACACCCAGCATTGGTTATCTAACCCATCTCCTCACAGGCTCAGGTTACCATGGCCTCCAGTCAGGGCACAGGGGAGGGGAAGGGCCCTTGTTCAGAAAAGAACAGAGATGTGGGTCTGTGCTCTTAGGGTTAGGGAGGTGTTTATTAGGCAGAGTAGGCCCTGGAAGTGAGTGCATGAGGATTCTTGAAGGCATTGGCAGAAGGAACATAATGAAGGGGCCACTGAGAGTGTTAACATTGAGCACAGCCCGGGTAGGATCTAGTGGACTTACTCATTTTTGCTTGAACATTCAGGAAGGCTCCATTTGCTGGCTGAGAGCCTCAGTGGGATGTGTTGGGGGACGTGAGGGCACTTGGTGTGTCCCCCAGTTGAAGGAGGAAGCAGATTGGGAGGGGGTGACCTAAAGGTGGCCAGACAGCAGCACTGGGAGGCATGGTGAGGGTTGGTGCCACTGAGAAGTCTCCCCAGTCAGCAGGGCCTCTGGGTGGGCTGAGAACTGAGGGAAGCAGGAGTCATGGCATGAAGGGGACCCCCAAGGCCTCTTCTGGTTCTGTGAGGGGGAGTCAGGGAGAACACAGGTCAGTCCCCTGACCTCTCTGACCTTTAGGCTCAGACCTACCTGGGGAGTGCAAGCACAGGATTCATTTCTAGGAGACAGTTATGTCAAGGAAAAGGGGTGCTTGTTCTCCTCTTGGCTTCTGCTGGGAAGAAAAATCCCTGGAAATGTTTGCTCAGATAGATGGATCCTGTGGAAACCAAAAAAAACTCTTGTGACTTGTGTGAGCAAAGACCTTTCTGAGAGGATCCAAGAGGCCTGTTTTGCCTGAGTCTTGAGGCCACAGGCTCCTCCTCTTTCTCTATTCATTCTCATGGCCAAAATCAAACTTTGACAGTAGACTGTTGTCTACTAATAGAAGTGACTTTTGAGAAAATTGAGACTCTGGAAGACATGCCCTCCCTCAGTGTAAATCTTTATGTTTAAATGTTCAGTTTAAAAGTTTTATGAAACTGAATTAGTCCTAATTAAATTATAAGGTTTCATTGAAAGTCGCATGTGTTCTACTCTTAGGATACTGGGATGTTTGACTTTCTCTAGGTAGGTCATCCTTCATGAAAAATCCTCTAAAAATTCGTCATTACAGCAACATGTTTTGGATCTGAGTGCAGTCAGTCTACAGTGCCATATTGCTAAGTGGTTAAATGATTTTCTTTGTTACAATATCCAGGGCTGCTTTCACCTGAATGAATTTGATTTGATTGCTGACAAGTTTATGGAATGTATAGGATTATGGTTGTAATGATTCTTTTCTGCTAAATGGTCATTTAAACATAATCCCTTAACCCTGTTCCAATGGTGTCCTTAGGAAAGCAAACCCTCTTCCAAGGAAGATATTGAAAAATGAAGAATTACACTACTATAATATTTATGCTAAAATATTTACTAATTTATTCATGCAATTAGGTCAATTTAGCTTTCAAACTAATAGTAATACTAATAGCTTTCTGTTAGGAAATGAAGTAAGGCCAGTATAAATTCTTTTCTTTATAGGAAAGTCTTTGGCCTTTAGCAGGTAACTGCCATGTTTCTAGGCCAGGCCTTAAAAATCTTCAGAGCCGTCACTCAGTGTCTATAGAATGTAATGAAGTGGTTTAGGAAAATTCTCCAGTTCAATTTGACATGGAAGTTACTCAGTTAAGTCTCAACTCAAATGAGGTTTTATTCAATTACTCACAAATATAATACTAGACAGAAATTAAGCTAAAAGTGAAATATCCATGAGAAGTCGATGAGTCAGATGTTTTCAAGAAAATCAAAATGAGCAAAAAACCTGATTTTTATTTGCAAGGAAGAATATTGCTCCCAGTAAAGAGAACCTCTGAAAAAGCAAATCCTATCTTTTTGCTGAACCGTAAAAATTCCAGTTTCCGTTTAGAATGAAAAAGCATCACCTGCCAAGTGCATTTCTCAAGCACATTTCCTATATTTATTAGGTTTGAAAATAGTGCCTTCCAGCATGTCCAACGGTTTGTACTCTCTTACATGATAGGCATCACCTGCCTTTTCACTCCTCTTGATTCCTGATCCCCAGGAGTCTGGAGTTCTTACATGATGTTGAAGCCTTCTTTTTCAGAAAAAAATCTATAAATGTCAATCTTATGCATTTGTTCCATCTCCAACTCCAACTGATAAAGTAGGACATTTGAAGTCAAGAAGGAAATTCTTTCCCCACAGAGTTGCTTTTCTTGTGCAATAATTCTGTATTGAAATGACTGAATCCATTCCAGGTGAAGGCAATCATCAAATAAAGAGAGCAGATGCTTTTGACCATGACCCATCCTGCCCAGTGTCATCTCAGCATTTCAGTGTGAGAGTAGAGAATGCTGCTGCATTTGGCTGCAAGCAGTCTCATCCTACTCCATCTTGGACATATTGGGAACAATATATCTCTAGGGTATTTCTCTTGCTTTCATTGAGATAAGAGTATTTTAGACTTTCAGGAAATTTTACCAGTTTTTATTTTGTTTGTTTCTTCTTTTCTCAGTGATCCATTTTCAGGTTTTGTTGACTCAGAATATAAAATCCTTGTTAACTGCCCCCAAACTCTTCATAGAATTTCTTTAACATATCACTTAAGACATTTCTTATGGGGAGGAATTTCCTCTCCCCTTCTCTCTCCTATACATATTCTCTTACCTCAGTGATATGTCACAGACATTTCCCTCCGTTCATCAGAAGAGGCATTGTACAGTAAAAAAAAAAAAAAAAAAAAAAAAAAAAAACTTTTGCAAGCTTTTAGTATTCTGTTGTGATTCTTATTTCAAACAGAAAAGCTTTTCTCAGTATCCCATTGGGCCCTTTATTCCTGTTTGTAAAGTGTTGGCTGTGATTGTCACAAAGGTCATATGACTTTTTTTTTTTTTTTTTTTTGGCCAAATCCCAACTCTGGTTCAGTTTCCTCCTCTGGGTTGATGAAGGTGGGACTAGATAGATTCGGGAGTCTCAGCTCAAAATCTTGTGCCTTTTCATGGTTTAGGAGTTGGTGACCTTCAAGGATGTGGTGGTGGACTTCACTGAGGAGGAGTGGGGGTTCTTGGACCCTTCTCAGAAGGAGCTGTACAAGGTGGTCACTCTGGAGAATGTCCAGAATCTGCTGTCCCTGGGTAAGAACCATTTCCTGTCTTTTCTTGGTTTTAGATATCAGGCCAAAAATAGCACTAGCAGGAGAGAAGGATGCATAGTGTGGTGCATCTCAGCCTTAGGTGCTTGGTCCTCTGGGTGCTCCAACTCTCCATCCACTTTGTTCTTGCCTTGTGCCTTTTTAAATTTGAACCATTTACTTCAATTTCAACAGCTGGAGCCATAGATGACTTATATGGTCAGTATTCATTGTCAGGAAAAATATGATTTTCCTTTGATTGATTCTTGATGTTTCATTGAGTCACTTACTTTTATTTGTTCAGTTTTACTTTTAGTGAATTTCTTTCTTCACTTAGGTTTTTAAGCTCCTTTTTGAATTTGGCAAATTGATCTGTTTAATGACTTGTTTTTTTTCATTGGATTTTTTTTTTTCCCCATATCAACTGTATGGTATGGAAATGGTGAGGGGTCACCATTTAATAAAAAGCGGAGAAATCTCTAGAGTAAAGCAAAGTTTATTGTACGTTCTCACGAGAATCGGGGGTCCAACTCTTCGAGAAAGGAAGGTCCTCCTGTGGGCAGGACAGCACCTTTAATCCCTAATGCATAACACCCCTCCCACCACTGACTCTCATCCTCATTGGCTGAGAGTCTTACATTCTAAATCGAGATATACCCATGAAATTGAACTTGACCAATAAGTACATAGTCGCCAATATTTGGCTGAAATAGGGAAAAAATGATATGGGAGGGGAACATAATTATACCCTTGACTCGATCTTCAGAGTCCTTCAGGCCTACTCAAACACTGAAGTAGATGAAGCCTTAATCGATTTTCACAACTGTCTTGAAAGATCTCACCTCATCTTATTCATAACCATTCTATTTTTTAGGGAGTTTCTCCAGTGCTAATGGCAAATTGCTTTCCAGAATGGAAGGATCTCGTCACAACTCCAGCAACAGCATATTAGCATCCCACTTTCCCCTCATCCCTTTCAACATTCTTCATTATCTTTTCCTATCATCTGAGATGATATGGGAGGTGTGAGGTACCCATGATCTCCTGAGAGTGCTACAGAAATGTTCAGTCCATCTCTCCAGGATCCTATTGGTATCACTGATCAATGGGGCTCCATCAGCACTGAGTAGTTCAGCTTAACCCTGTTAGGTCTTTGGCCCATAAATAGCTTTCAGGCATTGTTAAATCAGTCAGCACCAACCTGAATTTTATGTGCCCTCTACCTGAGCCCAGAATTCTGAATCTCTCCTAGGTTTTGTTTCCCCTTAGCTTTTGGTGGAGTTAAATGCTGGCTTCTTCAATGACTGAAACATCTTATTTGCAGGCCCTGTAGAGTTCTGAGTTTTTGTTTCATACAATGTTTGCTTCAGACCGCTTTGGATATTTCCAAGTGTTCTGTCCCATATTTGTGACTGAAATACTGTATAAAAAATCTCTGAGAGCTGCTCAGTCCTTTTCAGATGAAATGTTGCAAACCCTGTTGCTTCCAAGTTAGAAAGGAAACTGTTCTCCCATGGAGAATCACTTTAATCTGTTGATATTTATTCTGGCTGTTATCTTGTCCTGTGTCTGCCCCTTCTGTTGAAGAACCAGTACTCTGCAGTGTCCATCTCCTAGGTTACTTTCACATGCTATATCTCTCTTCTCCTTATACAGAAAAAGTCTATTAAAATCCAGTTTTTGTTGCATGAATATATCTTGATGTTTTATTTTAATGAAGTTAGTAATGAGAAAAGCATGAGCTACCTAAAAGCCTTCAGTCATCATTGCTTTTGCTTTTAATTATCTGTGTATCCCTTTTTGTGCCTTTGTGTTTCGTTGTTCATTTTCTTCAGATGTGGAGTCCAACTTTGAATGGAATGAGATGAGTAGAAAGCTGGGACTTTTTGTGGAAGAGTGTGACCTGCAAAGATTCATGAAAGATGGTCCCTGTGCCTTGACTTTGAAGGAAATCCATTCCTCTAACATTGAAGTAGATAACTCGAAGTCTGATTGTGAATTGGGTAAAAATAGAAAGAGATTTAAGCAATTTTCTTTCCTAAATTACTACAAGCAAATGAATTCAGGGAAGAACTGGCTTCTGGATAGTGAGGATCAGAAATGTTTTCCTGAACAGGTAGAGCTTTTTCATTCTCAGGAGAAGTCTGCTGAAATACTAATGAATCCAAATAATCAATGGAAAATGGCCTTCAGCAAGAATTCAGACCTCACCAGACATCAGAAAAGTGATAATGGGAAAATGTTTTGTGTGGGTAGTGAAGATGGAGAGGCCTTTAGTCAGACCTCGAATCTCATTACTCAGCAAGCAGTTCCAAGAAGAAAGCAACCTGATGAGTATAATGAATGTCAAGCAATGTCATCCCATCATTCAACTTTTCTTTACCAAGCTAGAATTGACCCTGGAATGAAAAAATCTTCATTTGGTGACTGTGGGAAGGCCCATAGTTGGAACTCAGACCTTGATAGATGTCAGAAGATTGATCCTGGAGAGTTTTATAAATATAATAAAGGTGGGAAGATCTTCACACAGCGATTCTTTCTAGCTTTACCTGAGAAGTTCCACACTAGTGAAAAACCTTTTGAATATAATCTCTGTGGAAAGACTTTTGCACCTAGTTTCACTCTTCGTAAACATCAGAGAATCCACACTAGAGAGAAACCTTATAAATGTAATCAATGTGGAAAGGCTTTCACATGCAAGGGAGAACTTAGCAAACATCAGAAAATCCACACTGGAGAGAAATCTTTTAAATGTAATCAATGTGGAAAGGCTTTCATAGCTAGAGCTGGTCTTGCTATACATCAGAGACTCCATACAGGAGAAAAACCTTATAAATGTAATCAATGTGGAAAGGCTTTTACACACAGTGCCAATCTTGCTTTACACCAAAGAATCCATACTGGAGAGAAACTTTTTAAATGCAGTAAGTGTGGAAAGGCTTTTATAACAAGAGCCAGTCTTGCTTTACATCAGCGAATCCACCCTGGAGAAAAACCTTATAATTGTAATCAATGTGGAGAGGCTTTCATAAAGAGAGACAGTCTTGCTTTACATCAGGAAATCCACACTGGAGAAAAACCTTATCAGTGTAATCAATGTGGAAAGCTTTTCACATGCAAGGGAGATCTTAGCAGACATCAGAAAATCCACACTGGAGAGAAATCTTTTAAATGTAATCAATGTGGAAAGACTTTCATATATAATTACAGGCTTACAGAACATCAGCGAATCCACACAGGAGAAAAGCCTTATAAATGTAATCAATGTGGAAAGGCTTTCATAAAAAGTACAAATCTTGCTGTACATCAGCGAATCCACACAGGAGAAAAGCCTTATAAATGTAATCAATGTGGAAAGGCATTCAGATATAATTACAATCTTGCAGAACATCAGAGAATCCACACAGGAGAAAAGCCTTATAAGTGTAATCAATGTGGAAAGCCTTTCACATGCAAGGGAGATCTTAGCAAACATCAAAAAATTCACGTGGGAGAGAAACTTTTTGAGTGTAATCAATGTGGAAAGGCTTTCAGAAGAAATTACATGCTTGCAAAACATCAGAGAATCCACATAGGAGAAAAGCCTTATAAATGTAATCAATGTGGAGAGGCTTTCATAAAGACAGACAGTCTTGCTTTGCACCAGGAAATCCACACTATAGAAAAACCTTATCAATGTAATCAATGTGGAAAGGCTTTCACATGCAAAGGAGATCTTAGCAGACATCAGAAAATCCACACTGGAGAGAAACCTTTTAAATGTAATCAATGTGGAAAGGCTTTCATATATAATTACAGGCTTACAGAACATCAGAGAATCCACACAGGAGAAAAGCCTCATAAATGTAATCAATGTGGAAAGGCTTTTATAAAGAGTGCAAATCTTGTTGTACATGAGAGAATCCACACAGGAGAAAAGCCTTATAAATGTAATCAATGTGGAAAGGCATTCAGATATAATTACAATCTTGTAGAACATCAAAGAATCCACACAAAAGAAAAGCCTTATAAGTGTAATCAATGTGGAAAAGCTTTCATGCAAGGAAGATCTTAGCAGACATCAGAAAATCAACGGGGGAAAGAAATCTTTTAAATTTAATCAGTGTGCAAAGGCTGATACACACAGTGCCTGTCTTGCAAGATTCCAGAAAAGTCACATTGGAAAGAAATCTTTTGAAAGTATTCAGTGTGGAAAGACTTTTGCACATTAGTGAAATCTTGTTGAACATCAAAGAGCCCGCACTAGACAGAAACACTTTGAATGCAGTCAGTGATGAAAGGATTTCACAAAGAGGTCCTTTCCAGGTGCACATCAGAGAATCGACCCTGGAGAGAAAGCTTTTACAAGAAATTAATGTGGAAAGGCATTCAGCTATAAATCCAAGATTCCTAAACATCAGAGAATGCTCACTAAGGAGTATTATGATGATAATAAATGTGAAATGATTTCACAAAGAGTTCCCATCTGGCTGTATATAAGACAATCCACACTGGAGAGAAAACTTACAAATGTATTCAATGAGGAAAGACTTTCAGAAAAATAGTCCTGCTGAGCATCACAGTATTCAAGAGCAAGCCCTGGGGGCAGCTGGTTGGGTTGGGGTCTCAGCTGAAGTGTCCAAAAGTTGATTTAATTCCTTGAAGCTGGCCAATGTAGCTGTAACTGACTAAAATCGAGAATACAAAACAATTCTAACAAATACAGGTTAGGATGATCTGAGAGAAAAAGATAAGTCCACAAGGACTTCTACAAGATGTACAAAGACCAATGCATATTGAGCAGCCATGTTCAGCTAATGAAATATATTTGTATTACAGGACATACAGTATATACCTATCTTCAAGGTGTTTCAGTTTTAGTTTCAAATGAACAATAAAACAACAATTCATTCTCATGGACAATCCTGCTCGATTGTTCTTACATTATTTTGGAAACCTATAAAGAATTTATTTCACCAAACATTTATCTGTATCTATAACAAATGGATGACTAGGCCAAATAACTCATTCATCAAATTATTTAGAATATATTGACGGTATATTTTCATGTTGAGAACAAGAAGATGTTATATACTTGAATTTGTGTTGACCATTTACCCTTATCATGAGGATTTGTCATAAAAGGAAAATATGGAGGTATTATAATATCATCACAACTGATTTTTCAGGCTTCAACCTGAGAGCACACACATGAGAAAAGTTCCTTAGTTTAGATTAATATCCAATTCTAATAGTATTACTTTATCAGTCTCAGGAATAATAAGGTATGAAACAAAGAAACAGAATTGGGAAACTGAGTCAGAATGATCTCACTTTGAGGAAAAGTTCCCAACTCTTATCCTATTAGACTCCCATTTGTTCTGGGTCACATTTCTCTGAGTAGCTTATGACAGTTCTCTCAATGATCAGGTGATCAAATTCAACTCAGAAATAATATTTCAGTTGTTGTCCCAAGAGGTTTCATTTTCCATATCAAATTCTACTAGCTGCAACTTAAGGCTAGATAAATTCTCTCTTTTACCTAAGTTCACCAAGTATTTACCAAAATTTAAACACATAAGAGATTGTTTAATTTGTTTCATATGGTAAACTCATCCTAGTGTAAAGGATTGTTCATTAAATGAACTCACAGAATTTTTGCATATAATTTCCTTATTATATTATATATGTTACTATATCTCTTAAATAAGCTCTTTTTCAGGGCTGATACCTTTATCTATCTTGAAAGTTTAAGAAAACTGACAATTAGAATTAAAAGGTTGTGCAGTGCTTCCAGGAAAGGAACTGAGCTGTTTGTTGCCCAACCCCCACCCTTCATCCAGTTTTGATGGGCTATGCTGCATGCAGTAATTATCAGATTCAGGTTTAACATAATGACAATAGCTCCAAATGACTTAGTTAACAAAATTTCTTTTTAATTTTTCCTGATAATAACCAAATAATTTTTGTTATAATTTTTCAATTAATTTTCTAGCAGAAGTGAAACATACCTAATTCCTTAATTTCCATTTACAAAATAATTTGAGATGGAAGAAGGCTAAATAGTTCTCATCTTAATAGTTGCCACATCTCTTCTATCTCCAAACTGTTGAACTGAGAAGCTCTCAGAGATGATTTTCATTGCCTTAAATAATTTTCCTTTTTTTTTTTTATTTTAGAGAAAAGGCAGGGCAATGTTTGTGCATATATGTAGATATACATCTGTACACACACATGTGCATATATATAGATATATATTTGTTGAGCTAAAATATTTTTGAAGTTTGTATGAGTTTAATTCACTAAATTTCCTTAATATCAATCAAATATTCTGGACAAACTGAATATCCATTTTGAATATTTTCCAATTTTACACAAATTATTTTTCTTTGGTGAGCCAGGAAATTTAAGATATAATTTTTTTGTCTGGATCCTGTGAAGTCTGATTTTAGATAACTCAAATGCAGGCTGATTTTTTTCAGTTTTTAATTTAGCTGTGAGCTGCTTTTCTGTTTTCCTAAATTTAATGCAAATAGGTTATAATTTGTAATATTCTTAAAATGAGCTTTGGTTAAAGTTCCTTTAAGCCACTTTTATCATATCTCAAATTATATTTTCTTTCTCTCCCTCATCCCTTCTTCAGTTCAGGGAAGGAAAAAGGAAAGAGAAAGAGATTTTCCTAGGCCTGTTGAGGCCCAATTGAATTTGCTTAATGTTACACACCCAAAAAAATATGTCTCTCAACATTAGCGTTGCATATCGGTCACATCTAAAAACCCATAGAATTATCAAAATATAAAACAATTGAACATTCATATATCATTTGTTTTTTGTTAAGCAACAATCAACATTAGTTGTTTTTAAAATTACAGTTAGTTGTCTTTAAAAATCCGAAAATTGGTCAGATGTAACTTAATTTGCCAGAGATTACATAGCTAGTCTATTTCTGTAGTTGAAACAAAGCATGGTGAATTTACAAAAAAAAGCTGTTGAGTCTTTTACACACTCCATGCTGCCATACTGAGTGTGTCCAGGGGCATCCAGATTCTTCTCAAGCAATTGTTGGAAAGTAACTGATAAAGCTAGGGTTGCTGGAAACAGGGTTCTGAGAATGGTGGAATTTGACCCCCACCCAATCTGCATTCCTCCAACCTTGGTTAGGCAAGAACTTTTTGCAAGGTTTTTGAGTCTATCTTTATTAAGGCTTTTTTCTACAATACTTTAACATATGAGAGAAGTTAGGAAATAATAATAAGGATAACAACAATCGCATCAGTAATTCCTTGAGAGTCTTACTCCCCATGTGGAGCTGGAGATAACTCCAGACAAAATAAGATTCTAAGAAAAGTTAGTAAAAATGACTATTTATTTCCCTAATTGTTGTTTTTGACTAATTCATAAATTCCATAATCAATTTTCTCAAAATTTTAAGACTTTTACTAATGTGTTTTGTTCATGAAACTTTTGAGAATCTAAGATAATATTTTAATTTTATTTTCTAATTCCTTTTTTTTTTTTTTTTTTTTTTTAACCTTTGGCCAGAGGTTTTAAATTCACAGAAAAAAAAAAAGATTAGTCCCTTTTTTAGGAAATTTTTCACTATTTAAACTATAGTACAGAGATTTTTTTCTTGCTGATTGGCTATGAGTCTTTCCAAAATCTAGCTTACAAGCACACAGGACATGGACATTCTGCGCACAAACAAACATAAACACAAACAAAAATGACATGGAAGAGAATTGTCTCAACTTCGTATAATGCCTTAAACTTGGAAAAAAAAAACCCATCAATATTATCATTTGCACAAGCATCAACCATTCTTTTACACACTCACAAAAAAAATTAAGAAATTTAAGAAATCTTTTAACTAGCAAAATAATCAGGATTTGGGCTGTTTCAAAAAACAGAAAATTTGCTATCTGAAAAATATTAAGATCTTGAGTGGTATACAGTGTGGTAATAATTGCATATAACTCCTATTGTGTATTTTCAAGCGAAGTATTAAAAAACATTTAGTAATAGTGTTCAAAGACAAGGGTAGGGAAACAGATCTTGAATGAAGTTTTCATTGCTATTTTTATACTAAGGAGGGTTTTTCCAGAAAGATACAAAGGTCTTTTTAGTAAGCAAAAAAGTTGTTTTGGTATTGTTGGGTCATCTTAAGTTTAGGGCTTTTTTCAAGCCTTCGCCTCTCAAACCCATTTTTCCAGGGGATTTTCTACACATTCTATAGTCCAGATAGGTGGAATACATATAGAAAGAAGCTAACTTTTGTTAATCTGTTTTGGAAATATCCAGTGATGCCTAATCACGAATTATAAAATTACTAGTTAAAAAATATTATCAATTGAATCTTAGTACCTCTTCAATAGAGCTTGCCAATTAACAAAGCTCCTTGAATCAATATCATCACCATCTGAGGGCTCTTCCCACTGCTTGTAATTGATCCCAGCTTACTTGGTAAGATTTCTTTTAGAATTTGGATTAGGATAACTTTACAAAATTTGAAATAATTTTCTCAATTCATGTGTTCCCAATTGCAAATACAATTTTATTCAATTAATATATCTCACTAATTCCTGATAATCATTTAGAGTAATCAAATTATCCCCTCCAGTTTCCTTTTTAGAATTGGCCTAAAATTAGTAATAGATTGCATCCAAAATACCTCTTTTCTTGTGCTCCCAAAACCCTTCACTACCTCAAATTTCTTTTTTATATATGTATTTTAAAATTTTTATTTTTGTGCATTTCCCATTTTTTTGGTAAGGTATTACTAATACTGTACTATTTTTCCCCCCTATGTATTTAAGAAAAATTACTATTATGAGAAATGATATAGCATAGAATACATATTTTCTTAAAAATTCAAAATAATGCTTGTAAACTGCATCCTAAAACAAGATTAAGCATATCAGAAGAAAGTGGACTAGAGTGAGTTTCTAGTGGGAAGAAATATATTTCATGTTAAGTTTTTCTGATTTTTAAGTAGTCCCTTGAAAGGTGGAGTAAGGTATTTTGATTTTCCCACAGCTAATGCCCCCTTAAATTAGCATTAGCATTTTTAAAACGCAGGTTGTTTCTATGGAGTTTTAAATTGCCTCCTTTTACTGATAAAAAAAAGTGGCTAAGGTCTTTTAATTTAAATTGGATTATTTGGATCAGGTGCTAGAAAGTATTTCAAAAGGAATAGCCCTTTCTCTTTCTTGTAGCTCTTTTAAAGTGTTTCCTGAACTAGTTCCCTAGGTGTAAGAATTTGACTTTTCTTCAGTTCTGTGTCTAAGAGAGAGATTCAAATAGGAAGCCTGGGGGAGGGGAGAAGGTGCTAAATCTTCCCCCTCTTCCAGCACTTAGACTCCACAGTCTCTGCCTTCCTGTCTTCCTCCAATGTACTAATAAAATAATTTATTTTAAGGATTTAAGGGAACTGTATCTGAGGATTGGAGAAATACACCAAAATAGAGAATATAAAAATTGGAAGATCTCCCAGTCCTTTTCCTTTTCATTAATTAATAATACTTTCAGATACTATTCTCTGGCCCTGTTAAGTGATTGATTTTGCCTTATTCCAAATCTAATATGTACTGTATTAATATCAGCTGGACAATAACCAATCTTATAAATTTTATCTTATTATGTATTCTTATACAATATCTGATATTTGATATCTCTCCTCTGTGTCAGCCTGGTGATAAACTATTTCTAATTCAAAATTATTTCTAGTGATAAAGTACCTGTTGGTGATCCCCTTTTTTCTCACTTTATCCTCAGTTTTTGTAAAATTGTAAATTTTGTATGAATTGTACACGCCTGTCTAAGTGGGCATCCTTCCATGGAAGCTCTGACCATGTTCTGTCCCTAGTTCGGGCACCACTATTGGAGCTCAGCTCTTTTAGTGAGATGAAGGATGTGACATATCGGGGCCAGGAGGAAAAGTCCTGATTATGGACGCTTGGAAGTTTTTTTGATCAGAAACACAAATATATACATATACATACACACATATATATAAATATATGTGTGTGTGTGTGTGTGTGTGTATATATATATATATATATATATATAAACCTCAAATGCTCATAGGTTTGATACAAAGTACATTCCTTTAAAATTCCTACAGCCTAACAAAATTCTGCTATGTTATAAATGATTAAGTACTTCAAGCCCCAGATCTTTGATTAGACAGAGATGTAAAAGTTTAAATGTAAAAAATTAGACAATTAGAGATATAAATAGTTAAGATATGCATCACAGTAAAGTTTATTATGCCATTATCTCATGTGGCTTTTTCTTTTAGTCTCCTTGTGGACATTCTTTCCTGTCCTAAATTCAAAGGTTAGCTTTTAATCCAAAGAGTAGTGTTTGCATTTTGCTTCAGTTTCTAGATATTTAATTTATTATATTGATGAGCAGTCTCTGCTATTTCAATAAGGGAGTTTTGGTGAGCCAAGTTCCTGTAAGACTCAAAACCTGGAATGGAGTCTTTCCTTCTAGCCCTCTCCAGAAGTTCATAGGCTATGATTTTTTTCAGCCATTGTCCAATTATTTGGTGTTCACTTTCTGGTTTCTGGCACAAAATATCCCTGTATAAATGTTTTGCTAACCGGAGATGAATTTCTGTCATCCCTCTTTTCACCACTCAGCAGTGTCATGGATTAAATGTTGTGTTTGGAAGCACAAAGGTTGAGTTCCAATTATTTCTCTGGCCCTTCCTGGATGTACATTGTATGTAGCCATGTCAGGTGACCTGATCCTGCCTGAGTTTCCCCATCTGTAGAATGGGGAGAACAAGAACATCTACTTCCCAGAGTTGAGATAAGGATTACATTGGACAATAATTATGAAACACTTTGCAAACATGAAATCACTATGGAAATCCTGGCTATTTTTATGATTATTTTTCCTTGGGTCCCTGGTCTCATAGTAAAGTCAGTTGGCTAAAACATAAGGACATTTGAATCAAATTGATATTTTGAATGAACAAGGCACTAGATCAGGCAATTCTTTTTTTTTTTTTAATTCATTTTTCCAAATTATCCCCTCCCTCCCTCCACTCCCTCCCCCCGATGGCAGGTAATCCCATACATTTTACATGTGTTACAATATAACCTAGATACAATATATGTGTGTAAATACCTTTTTCTTGTTGCACATTAATTATTAGCTTCCGAAGGTATAAGTAACCTGGGTAGATAGACAGCAGTAGTGCTAACAATTTACATTCGCTTCCCAGTGTTCCTTCTCTGGGTATAGTTATTTCTGTCCATCATTGATCAACTGGAAGTGAGTTGGATCTTCTTTATGCTGAAGATTTTCACTTCCATCAGAATACATCCTCATACAGTATTGTTGTTGAAGTGTATAGTGTAGATCAGGCAATTCTTGAGGCCCCATCCTGGCTCTGATGCTTCATAGCTCTGTAACTGGGCAAGGAACTCACCTCCTCTCTGAAATGGGGACCTCAGGCTTCAATGTGCCCTTCCCCTTCTAACTGTGTTCTCATCCAAAAAAAAGAGACTCCTATATCCTCTACCCCGACTCTCTTCCTATATTCTGGGACAAAGATCTCTAGGACCAGTTGTACAATTATAACAGAATACTGAGGAAGAAAGGTCTTGGAAAATTGAATAAATTGGGTATGTCAAGGACCAAGGAAGATGGGTAAGTAAGCTCATGGTTACTTATCCAAAGCCCTCCTTTAGAGCACATTAATGTTCTCTGCAATATTATGGGATTAGTGACAATACTTGGGAGACTGGAGGAGAGTTCCCTATTCTGTGATTTAAGTCCAGTTCAAATAACAGTATGCATATTAAAGAGACTTCAAGAAAACGAATTTCAGACCCCTGCTTTCTGCAGTGGTTTAGTCTGTTTAGATATTCATTTCCCTGTTGTTTTTGAACCACTTGGTGACTCCCAATTGGTAATCCTTCACCCTTTTCCTTTAAGAAGCTGATTTAGTAGAAATTATAACCCATGAAGCATTAATCATGATTTTCAAGTAATCTTGCTATCCTTAGTGGTCCAAATCATAAAATATTAAATTTCCTTTAGCCAAATAACCACTTCAAACACAGTGATAGCTCTTCAGAGCCTGGCCCCAGATGCTTCTCCAGGATGGTTACACAGAGTAGCCCTTCCCCCAGCACTGGGGCAGCTGACTGTTCCCAGGGTTAGAAAGCCATTCCGCCTCAGACTCCCTGAGTGTCCTTGAAAACCTCTAAAAAGCTCTAAATTCTCAGCTCAGAAAAAGCATTTGATAAAATTCAACACCCATTCAACACTAGAGAGTAAAGGAATAAATGAACTGTTCATTAAAATAGTCAGTAGCATCTATTTAAAATCATCAGCAAGCATCATATGTAATAGGGATAAACTAGACCCATTCCCAATGAGATCAGGGATAAAACAAGATTACCTACTATAACCATTGCTATTTAATATTGTATTAGAAATCCAATAAGAAGGGAAGCTAGGTGGCGCAGTGGATAGAGCACCAGCCCTGAATTCAGGAGGACCCAAGTTCAAATGTGGTCTCAGACACTTAACACTTCCTAGCTGTGTGACCCTGGACAAGCACTTAACCCCAGCCTCAGGGAAAAAAAAAAAAAAAGAAATCCAATAAGAGAAGAAATAGAGATTAAAGGAATTAGAGTAGGTCATGAGGAAACCAATGATCACTCTTTGCATATGATATGATGGTGTTAGGTTCTTACTAATTGCTAATGAGATATTAGGTTCTTACTAAGTGCTAAGTCGGTACTTAACAATTCTCTAGTTCCAGCCTTTACTGGGAGTTTTACTCCTGGGGAGGAGCTTGCATGCTTAGGAGGAGCAAGTTCATTGGCTGAAGTAATTTTTCCCAGACGCCCTTGCATTATCCCACGCCCATTCTCTGGGAGGATAAAAGAGGGCGACACTCGAAAGATAGAGAGTCTTGTCTGGACCAGACTTGAGGCGGCTCTCTGGAGGAAAGAAGAGTCTCTGCTTTAGGCCAGAGAGAGTTCGGCAGTTTCTGGAGACAACAGCATATTACATGATGGTATACTTAGAGAACTTCAGAGAATCAATTAAAAGCTGTTAGAAATAATCCACAACTCAGGAGATCATGATATACTTCAACAACAATACTATATGATGATCAATTCTGATGGACATGGTCCTCTTTAAAAATGTGATGACTCAAATCAGTTCCAATAGAGCAGTAATGAATTGAACCAGTACATCCAGCAAAAGAACTCTGGGAGATGACTATGAACCACTACATAGAATTCCCAATCCCTCTATTTTTGTCCGCCTGCATTTTTTATTTCCTTCACAGGTTAATTGTACACTATATCTTTTTTTTAATTTCATACTTTATTTAAATTAATTTTATAACTATAACTTTTTTTTTTTTTGATAGTACATATACATGGGTAATTTTTTACAACATTATCCCTTGCACTCACTTCTGTTCTGAATTTTCCCATCCTCCCCTCCACCCCCTCCCCTGGATGCCAGGCAATCCCATACATGTTAAATATGTTATAGTTTATCCTAGATACAATATATGTGTGCAGAACTGAATTTCTTGTTGCACAGGAAGAATTGGATTCAGAAGGTAAAAATAATCTGTGGCAAAAAACAAAAATGCAAACAGTTTACACTCATTTCCCAGTGTTTCTTCTCTGGGTGTAGCTGATTCTGTCCATCATTGATCAATTGGAACTGAATTTGATCTTCTCTTTGTTGAAGATATCCACTTCCATCAGAATACATCCTCATATAGTATTGTTGTTGAAGTGTATAATGATCTCCTGATTCTGTTCATTTCACTCAGCGTCAGTTCATGTAAATCAATTATACACTATTTCAAAGTCCAATTCTTTTTGTACAGCTAAATAACTGTATAGACATGTACACATATATTGTATTTAACTTATACTTTAACATATTTTACATGTATTTGTCAACCTGCCATCTGGAGGAGGGGGTGAGGGGAAGGAGGGGAAAAATTGGAAGAAAAGGTTTTGCAATTGTCAATACTGAAAAATTACCCATGCATATATTTTATAAATAAAAAGCTATAATAATAATAATTTTAAAAAAAGAAGTAGAGCTAGGCATTATGTATTCCTCAGTGTTTAGTTTCCACCATGGATGTTTGCAATAAATAACAATATCTAACAACAACAACAACAACAAATAACCCACAACTTTAGCAAAGTTTATAGGATACAAAATAAATCTACATAAATCATCAGCATTCTTATACATCACTAACAATATCCAACAGCAAGAGATACAATGAGAAATTCATTTAAAATAACTTGATAATATAAAATATTTGGGAATTTATCTGCCAAGGAATAGTCAGGCAATATATACGCAAAACTAGAAATAAAGTCAGATGTAATTAATTGGAAAAATATCAAGTGCTTGTGGATAGGACAAGAAAATGTAATAAAGATAACAATACTACAATAACTAATTATTTATTTAGTGCTCTACCAATCAAACTCTCAAGAAACTATTTTACTGAACTAGAAAAAATGAGAACAGAATTCATCTGAAAGAACCAAAGATCAAGAATTTTTAAGAAATTAGTGAAGAGAAAAGCAAACGAAGGTGGCTTAGCTTTACCAGATCTAAAACTATAATATAAAGCAGTGGTCATCAAAACCATTTCATACTGGCTAAGAAATAGACTAGTTGATCAGTGGAATAAATTAGGTTCATAGAACAAAATAGCCAATGATTATAACAGTTCAGTATTTGACAAACTGAAAGGCCCCACCCTTTGGGATAAGAATTCACTATTTGAAAAAAACTGCTGGAATAAATTGGAAACTAGTATGGCAGAAAGTAGGCATAGACCCATACCTAACACTGTATACCAAGATAAAAGCGAAATGGATTCATGATCTAGACATAAAGAATGATGCTACAAACAAATTAGAAGAACATAAGATAGTTTACCTCTCCAATTTGTGGAGGAGGAAGGAATTTGTGACCAAAGAAGAACTAGAAATCATTATTGATCATAAAATAGATAATTTTGATTATATTAAGTTAAAAAAGTTTCTGTACAAACAAAAGTACTGCAGAGAAGATATGCAGGGAATCAATAAACTGGGAAAACATTTTTACATCCAAAGGATCTGATAAAGGCCTCATTTCTAAAATATGTGGGGAATTGACTCAAATTTATAATAATTCAAACCATTCTCCAATTGATAAATGGTCAAAGGATATGAACAGGCAATTTTCAGATGAAGGAATTGAAACTTTTTGTAGCCATATGATAAGGTGCTCCAAATCACTATTGATCAGGGAAATGCAAATTAAGACAATTTTGAGATATCCCTACACACCACTCAGATTGGCTAAGATGACAGGAAAAGATAATGAGGAATGTTGGAGGTGATGTGGGGAAACTGGGACAATGATACATTGCTAGTGGAACTGTGAATGGATCCAATCATTCTGAAAGTAGTGTGGAACTATGCTCAAAAAGTTATTAAACTGTGCATACCTTTTGATCCAGTAATGTTTCTACTAGCATTATACCCCAAAGAGATCTTAAAGGAGGGAAAGGGATTCACAGGTACAAAAATGTTTGTGGCAGCACAGAAGTGATCCAAACTATTGCATCCCAGAAATTGGATTGAGTGCTCAGTCATCTGAGTACTCCATACATTTTGGTCTTAGCTGCAGCCTTTTTGAGTTACATCATTTTCCCTCAGTCAGGTAGTTGACCTTACTGCCACACTTGTTAGATAAACTCCCTGAAAACGTGCTAAAAAGAGTGGGAGATGGTTCTGGTAACATGGCATAATAGGATAGAAATACTTAGCTCTCAAAGAATCTCCCATATAACTCTCATATAACAAAATGATAATGCCATGAGCAGCACAAGTAATGAAAACTCTAGAAGTTGTCTGGACCTTAACAGGATCTTAGGAAGGACCTTATCTCCCTAGATAGAGAATGTGTGAATTCTTTTTGTGCATTTTATTTTCATTATTTCTGTGTTTCCATGATCTGTACAATATGTGCTGGCCGATATTTACTTGAGCCTTGGCCAGCTATAAACATATTTACTTAACTTGAGCTGATGACATTTATCAGTATTTGACATTTATCAATATTTAGACTATTAGTTTAAACACTGTCAGGCCAGAAGGCCTGATTTTCCGTTTTCTAGAAATCAGGTGATTTCAGTGAAACAGAAACATTCTATACCAATCTCTCTGGATAGGAACAACCAATTAGATGCTCCCCCCCCCCCCATGCTCTCTTATTTGTAATTTAATCTCTTGTATAAAAGCTATGCATCTTTACTACTTCTTTAGCCCTCCTACTGTGAGCTTATCTCGTGGTTGGACTGCTCATTCTCATGACAATTTCATAATAAACAATCTTTCTGCTTTCTACTTTGACTGATCTCTGTGTAGTCATTTTGGGTAAAGGTCTTTTTAGTCCCACACAATATACCACAACTTATTCAGCCATTCTCCAATTGATGGGCATCCATTCAATTTCCAGTTTCTAGTCACTACAAAAGGATTGCCACAAACATTTTGGCACATACAGTTCCTTTCCCTTCTTTAAGATCTTTTTGGGATATAAGCCCAGTAGTAGCACTACTGGATCAAAGGGTATGCACAGTTTGATAACTTTTTGAGCATAGTTCCAAATTGCTCTCCAGAATGGTTGGATTCTTTCACAATTCCACCAACAATGCATCAGTGTCCCAGTTTTCCTACATCCCCTCCATTATTCAGTATAATCTTTTCCTGTCATCTTAGCCAATCTGACAGATGTGTAAGTAGTGCTATCTCAGAGTTGTCTTAATTTAAATTTCTCTGATTAATAATGATTTGGACCATCTTTTCATATAGCTTTCATTTTCAATTTCTTCATCTGAAAATTGTCTGTTCATATCCTTTGGCCATTTATCAATTGAAGAATGGCTTGATTTCTTATAAATTAGAGTAAATTCTCTATATTTTTTGGAAATGAGGCCATTATCAGAACTTTTGACTGTAAAAATGTTTTCCCAGTTTATTGCCTCCCTTCTAATCTTGTCTTCATTAATTTTGTTTGTACAAAAGCTCTTTAATTTGATATAATCAAAGTTTTCTATTTTGTGATCAATAATGATCTCTAGTACTTCTTTGGTCACAAATTCCTTCCTCTTCCACAAGTCTGAGAGTTTAACTATCCTATGTTCTTTTAATTTATTTATAATCTCATTCTTTATGCCTAAATCATGAACCCATTTTGACCTTATCTTGGTGTACTGTGTTAAGTGTGAGTCAATGCTTAGTTTCTGCCATACTGATTTCCAATTTTCCCAGCAGTTTTTGTCAAACAGTGAATTCTTTTCCCAAAAGCTGGGGTTGTTGGGTTTGTCAAACACTAGATTATTAAAGTTATTTACTATTTTGTCCTGTTAATCTAACCTATTCTACTGATCAACTAGTCTATTTCTTAGCCAATACCAAGTTCTTTTGGTGACTGCTGCTTTATAATACAGTTTTAGATCTGGTACAACTAGGGCACCTTATATTTGCTCAGACTATCCCAGAGCACTTAATATTTTTCCAATTGGTTAGATCTGACTTTATTTTTGTGGAAAGTGTTTTGTAGTTTTGTTCATATAGGTCCTGACTTTCCTTTGACAGATACATTCTCAAATATTTTAGGCTATTGACAGTTTTGAATGGAATTTCTCTTTGTAACTAACTGTTGGATTTTGTTAGTGATATATAAGAATGCTGATCATTTATGTGGGTTTATTTTGTATCCTGCAATTTTGCTAAAGGTATGGATTATTTCTAATAGCTTTTTAGTAGAATTTCTGAGGAAGAACCAAGTCTTTCATAAGGTGATTATCGCTTATTCTTGCTAGTACCGTATACAGTGTTTTCCATGTTCTGCTTCTTTCTCTCAGGATCAGTTTGTGTAAATCTTTCCAGGCCTTTCTAAAATCAGCTTCTTCACCATTTTTTATAGAACAATAATATTCCATTACCTTCATATACCACTACTTGTTCGGCCATCCCTCAATTGCTTGGAATCTACTAATTTTCCAATTCCTTGCCACCATACAAAGAACTGAAACAAACATTATTGCACATTTGATACTTTTGGGATACAGACCCAGGAGTGACACTGCTGCCTCAAAGGGAATGCAGAGTTTTATACCTCTTTGGGCATAGTTCAAAATTGATCTCCAGAATGTTTAGGTGAGTTCACAACTCCACCAAAAATGTATTAGTGTTCCAGTTTTCCACTAACCTTTCATCACTTATTACCTTTTGCTATAATTTTAGCTAGTCTTAGATTTGTGAAGTGATATCCCAGGATTGTTTTAATTTGAACTTCCCTAATCAATAGTGATTTAGAACATTTTTTCATTTAGCCAAAAATTATATGCACATATCCTTGACCATTTATCAATTGGGGAATGACTTGAATTCTTATAAATTTGACTCAATTTCTTATATAATTAGAAATAAGGTCTGTGAGAAACACTGGTCTGAAATTTTTACCTTTCTGCTTCCCTTGTAATATTAGCTGTGCTGGTTTTAGTTGTCCAAAAATTTCTTTCCTTCAAAATTCTGATAGGCAAACTATCCCTTGTTCACTTAATTTCCATATAATATTACCCTTATTCCTAACTCATGTACCCATTTTTGACCTTGTTTTGCTCTGGGTTGTGAGATGTAGATCTATGCCAAATTTCTGATTATTGGTTTCCAGTTTTCTCAGCAATTTTTGTGAAACACTGAGTTCTGATCCCAGAATCTGGAGTTTGGGAGTTTATCAAACAGTATATATATATCGTATCTAGATGCTGTTTATCATTTTAAGGAAAACTCCATTTATTCCTATGCTCTGTGCTGTCTTTAATAAGAATGGGTGATGTACTTTGTCAACATTTTTCTGCATTTATTGAGATCATATGATTTCTGTTATTTTTGATATCGATATGTGTTAGGGGCCAGGACTGGTCACAGGGAACCTCAACAGAGACTGCCTCTTCCAGCTCCCCGACCTGACGGGGGCTTTTTTAAGATTTCTAATAAGGGATCATCTTGTAAAGATGGGGAACTGTAATGGCTATTATTTTCTGCAATTTACTCCTTAGAGAGTTCAGTCATCCAATCTGAGGGGAAGGGAAATCCAAGAAATCTGGGAACTCTTGAGATTCAAAAGATTGAAAGGGCATGGACTTGGGGAAGAGACATCTCTGCAAATGGGAAAGATGATCATGAGGTGGGAAATAATAAAGACGAATTAAACAATCAACTCATAGAAGGCACTGCATAAAGTGGAAGTGTAATTTCTACAGCCTGCAAGAATTCATATTTCTAATGAGAAATAACAGAAAAAGGAGTCAAGGACAATCTTCAAGTCAATAGCAAAATCTCTGTAGAAAAGGGTAGTCAATCAAGTAAGAAATAACATACACTCAGTAGAGGTATAGAAATCTATCTTATCCTGTATTAAAATACCATTGAAATGGGTTGAGGGAAGGTGGGGAGAGTGATTAATGAGAGGGCATGTTCGGGGAGAGGGTAGTAAACCATTTTTGAGGATTAGAGTGAAAGAACAGAGAGAATAATTAGGGGGAATACAAAGCAATAATAATTGTTAAAAAAAAAATTTCAAATTAAGTTTCTCTGATAGAATATTATTGTTCACTGGGAAATGATAACCAGCATGCTCTCAGGAAAAAAAGAAAAACTGGAAAGTTTTCCATGATCAAAGTGAAATATGCTGTATACAACTTAATATCAATTTTCTGAGATGATCAGTTGTAAATGCTTTGTTATTCTTAGTGGAACAATCATCCACATCCACTTTGAATGATTTATGATAAAAAATCCTATCCAGGCCCAGAGAAGAAAATGATGGGAGTCTGAATAAAGATCAAAGCATTCTCTATTACTCTGTCTGCATCTCTCTCTCATTTTTAACTTAATTTTTCTCAAGGGTTTTTATTTTCATTAGCATGGGAGATCTATGTTTTCTTTCACAACTTGACATTTATGGAAATGTTTTGCATAACTTCACATGTAGTTTTTTCACTGTGGATGAGAATAAGGAAGAGAACCTAGGAACTCAAAAATCTTAAAAATAAATGTAAAAAAAAAAAAGGTCTGAATGCAACTGGGGAAAATATTTAAAAATAAATATTATTTTAAAAAAAGAACAGGAAAGCCAAAATACTTACTGCATTAAGAAATACAGAGAATGAAAAAGATCTAACCCATTATAAATGCCATGAATGCAAAAAAATAAAATATTTGGTTAGTGAGAAAAAAAATAAAGAAGAGAAACAGGGAAAAGGCACAGAAAATGAAATTAATCTTAGAAAGGATAGGAAAGGAGATTCTACCCTTTTTTGAGTGAATGACACGTGCAAAATAAGACATCAGCAAGATGCCACAGACTTTAGAAAAGACTGATGGCGTCTTCTAAATGGGAATTGTTCAAGAATGTATTTGACAAATATATTTTGGAATAAGACAATGCAGGAGTTTTGCATAGATTATCAACAAATATAATAGGAAGATTTGCTTTTTTGTCATTTGTCATTTGAGGTAAGTAGGAGAAGTACATGGACTTTTTTTCTGATAAAATTTGCTTTTAAAATAAAAGTTAACACTTAGGTACAATCTACAATTGTAGCCAGGAGAATTCTTGATTCAAGACATAGATTTAAAAGATAAGAGAATTTTATAAAAATAATTTTATGATGTCTTGTCATGTTCAACATTGGTGAAATTGACAACAGGAAACCACAAATATCTATTTAAAAAAAATTGAAATTCACATGAAATAAAATAAACCTTTTAAATACACACAAAACCAAAAAAATTATTCAAGAACCAAATCTGCAAAGCTTGTATTTATCTTTTGAGTAGTAATGAATTCAAAATAACATTTTTCAAAATATTTTTCTGAGCCCTTCTGTTCTGTTGCATGTATTATTACTGTAATCATGCTTTCCTCATTATTTTAGGTTGGAGGATCAGGGGCAGTACAATCCTATTACTAGTACCCCTTGTACTGCTTTCATCTTCTACCCTCCAAAAAAAACCCACCAATCACCAAAAAGTATTTCTATTCAACATAAAATCAGGAATGCAAAATTACCACACTGTCCAGACTTACAGAGCTGAGGACAATGTGAGTCAGGATTTGAACTACCCAATTCTAAACCCAGTGCTCAAGTCCTTCAAGTCATCCCTCTGTCCTGAATATCAATTTGAGTGAAGACAAAATATAACCTATGGAAGATTAATCGTGGTTCTCAAATAATCTTGCTACCCTTAGTGGTCCATACCATAAAATACTAAATTTCCTTTAGCCAAATAAACACTGTCCAGTACATTTTAATGTAAATTCCAGAGATGAGCTGAACCCAAAGTGTGATGACATCCCAGGGTTACAAAGTTAGTTACCAGGGCCCATAGCAGCAATTAGCCAAAGACAGTTTGCACCTTGATGGGGGTCACTCAGACCCGAGTAACATGTGGTAGGGATGCATTCACCCCAACAGTTCTTTTCTCTCCACCCATATTGGGCCCAAAGCCCTTTGGGATATGGGGCCATGATCTCCTCTGAAACTACTTGCTGGGAATGGACTTAGAGCTACTTTGGAGGGGTGGGCCAGGAGGGACTGCAGGGATCATTGCCTGAATTCTGAGTCAGATCCCTACAGCTGGTCAATACCTGTCAAGTGCTGGTCATCTGAAGGTGACCACACCTGAGGGAAGAGAAACTTCTCCCCCTTTCCTGGAGGTGGAGACAGATTAGAGATCATAATCTAGTGGAAGTGCCTTAGCACAGTCGGGGGGACCTGAAGGATAGTCATCTAAAGAGCCTGAAGTTCAGGACAAAGTCCTCTCTTAGGGCAGACACTTGGCTGTTCCTCCGGACTAGAAGCAGGCTTAATGGGGACAGAGAACCCCAGCAGAGAACTCTATCCTTAGGGGTTTGCAGAGATAACAAGGCTTTCTGTCTGCATACAGCAAAGGGGGGGCTTCTGGATCCCCCAACTTGGGATGGGACTTTAATCAAAGGGCAATGCTTGGGGGAGGAAGAAGGCCAGAATCCTCGGGCCCCTTTTCTGGCTGCTTCAACCAAGCGGTTTCCGGTGACTCCAACAGTGCTCGGCCGAAAAGTCACAGAAAATCACGCCTGTGTCCCGGACACGTCATTCCCCACTGACATGAATAGGCTTGACTTTTTCCAAAAATGTCACAACAAATCTAAGGTACATTTTCCAAAACGGTTCCAAATTTCTCTCCGTGGCTGTGCAGGAAGCTCTGGCTCACAGTCCGGGCCCCGTCGGTAACCGAGGCTCACAGGGGGGGGGCGGGAGGGGACGGGCTGTAACTGAGGGGTGCAGTCGGTAACCGGGGCTCACAGCCGGGCTTCAGTCCCTAACCATTCTTCCTAAGAAGTCGTCTCGGGAGTCTCGGGAGCGGGCAAGTGACGGGCCAAAGCCGGCCGGAGCCTCCGGAGCCCCGCGCGGAATGCCTCCTAGTGACGTCACGGCCGAACCGCAGGGCATGCTGGGAGTTTTCTGGGGTGCAGGCGCTGCTTCCCAGGTCCCAGGTTTATTTCTGTTCTTATTTCGGAGGGGCAGAGGGGGTTGAGGGAGGGCAGGAGGGCCGCTGTGCGCCGGCGCGGCGTGGGACTTCCGCCTTCCTTGGTAAGGCTCCTCCTCTTCCTCACCAGTTGGGGGCCGGTCTTGGGGAGGAGTCTGCAAAGTTGGTGCGCATGCGGGAGAGCGGCGCGCGTGCAAGGAGCTGGAGAGGGGCGCGTGCAGGAGAGAGGCGCGCGTGCGGGAGAGGGGTGCGTGTGCTGGCTCCGAGTGCGGGGGTGGGCGTGCAGGAGAGGGGCGCGCGTGCAGGAGCTGGGAGAGGGGCGTGTAAGGGAGCTGCGTGCTTGTGCGCGGGTGGGCGTGTTCCCCAGTGCACGTGGCTGGGGCTGCCCCTGGGCCTTAGCCCTCAGTCATTTCCCCTGCTTGGGTGAGATGGGGGAGGGGCGGGCTTCTGCATCCCTGTCGCGTGGGGGGGGCGCACTGCGGAGTTTTTTGGGGACCCCCCACTGAGCCCCCAGGTGTGCGTGGTCCCCTCACCGGCCCGTGGCCCTTTTCACACTTGGGGGAGGGGGAGGGTTCTGTAGTTCTGCGTCCTTTGTTTCAGTTTCCTCCAGTGCAGAAAGGCTCTGAGAGCAGCCCCTCCCCTCCCCCCATATCCCTTCTGAGAAGCTTTCAGTACCGGGCCTGGTATACAGGAAGCGCTCCCTACTTGCAGCTCTTAGTGCGAACTTTGCCCAGCCCTTCTGTTTGCCTGGAAGGCTGGGGGTGGGGGAGGCTCCCTGGCAGGAGGGGGAGGGGGACTCCCATCCAGCTCTGCTCCTAGACCTCTTTCCCTCCTGTGGTCTTGGGACCTCCGTCATCATTTCTGGGGCCTTTGGCAGATGGGGATTCCATGTTACAGATGGAGAAACTGAGGCAGGCAGGGTCAGGGCCTTCCAGGGATTCGGGTGAAGGCCTTGTGACCTTGACCCCAGGGGCTCGTGCTCCCAGGGCTGCTCCTCCCTGCAGTGCAGGAAGTCTTAGTGTCCAGTGCTGGGGGCCTTGGGAGGGTCCCCCCATCCTCACAGGTGACATCTCTCTGCTTCCTCCTCTGAGCTGAGATCTCTTGGCCTCCTCCTGGGGAGCAGCCGCTCCCCGCTGTCCCCGCCCCCAGAGCTCCGTCTGTCTCTCACTGTGGGCAGCTCCGCATCCTCCCGGGCAGAGGAGCCTCAGGCCCCGTCCTCCCTGTCTGAGCTCCCTCTCCCTCCCCAGCCCGGCGGGCAGAGCACCCAAGGCCGGAACCAGGCAGATGGCCCTTGGCAGCCGGAGCCCCTCGTGCCAGGTGAGTGCAGTCCCTCCCCGGAGCTGAGCAGCATCAGGTGAGGGGGAGGGGAGGTGTGGGGGGTGTCTGAGAGAGCCCAGGGAGCTTCCTCCTGTCAGAGGGAGGGCTCCCTAGCATGTCCCCCTGGCACTGCCCATTTCCTGCCCCCTCAGCCACACGGCTGCCCCCAGGGCTTCCTGAGTCCCTCTCCTTTGTCAGGTCCCATCAATGAGCACTGAGAATGTGGCTCCCGGGTGCCAAGCACTGTGCCAACCCCCAGGGGGAGGGGACAAAGGGAGGTTACAAGCTAAGGGTCCTTGCCCTCCCTGACTAGCAGTCCATTTTGGAACAAACATCTCAGGGGGTGTCCACACCAGCTCTGTACAGTGTAGACTAGAGGCAGTCTCAGAGAGAAGGCTCCACCAGTGTGGGAACTTTTTTCAGAAGGTGAGACTTTAATTGAAATGGGAAGGAGGCGGGGAGGCCCAGGGGAGGAGGGAGGACTTTCCCGGAGGAGAGAAGGCCCTGGATGCCAGAGTTAGGGGATGGAGGGGCCTGGGCGAGGCTCAGCCAGGGCCCAGGATCCCTGGTCCAGGAGGAGAAGCCTGGCCGGGCTTTGGGCGCTGCTTCTGAGGCATCTGCCATGAACTGGGAGCCATGGAAATAGGATCTCCTTTGACCCCATCATGAGAAATGTTAGGGTTTTTTTCTAGGGACACCCTGAGAAAGGGAGCTCAGGAGCAGGGCAGAGAGTAAGCAAGCCATCATTTCTTTTTTTTTAATTATAGCTTTTTATTTACCAGATATATGCATGGGTAATTTTACAGCATTGACAATTGCCAAACCTTTTGTTCCAACTTTTCCCCTCCTTTCACCTCCCCCCCCCCCTGCAAAGGTGGCAGGTTGACCAATACATGTTAAATATGTTAAAGTTTAAGTTAAATACAATATATGTATACATGTCCGTACAGTTGTTTTACTGTACAAAAAGAATCGGGCTTTGAAACAGTGTACAATTAGCCTGTGGAGGAAATAAAAAATGCAGGGGACAAAAATAGGGGGATTGGGAATTCTCTGTATTGGTTCATAATCATCTCCCAGAGTTCTTTCGCTGGGTGTAGCTGGTTCAGTTCATTACTGCTATATTGGAACTGGTTTGGTTCATCTCATTGTTGAAAATGGCCAGGTCCATCAGAATACATCCTCATAAGTATGTCCTGCTCACTTCACTCAGCATCAGTTCCTGTAAGTCTCTCCAGGCCTTTCTGAAACCATCCTGTTGGTCATTTCTTACAGAACAATAATATTCCATAACCTTCATAGACCATAATTTACCCAACCATTCTCCAATTGATGGACATCTGTTGATTTGCCACTTTCTAGCCACCACAAAGAGGCTGCCACAAACATTCTTGCACATACAGGTCCCTTTCCCTCCTTTAATATCTCTTTGGGATATAAGCCCAGTAGTAGCCCTGCTGGGTCAGTGGGTATGCACAGTTTGATAACTCTTTGAGCATAGTTCCAAATAAGCCGTCAGTTATTTATCCAGGAGGGTGACATTTTCCATGGGAGGGTGAGGGACATGTGCGTCTCACGCTGCCACAGGTGACAGACATAGGCTCTCCTCCTGAGCCACACCACCTCCTTTGCCTCCATTAGGTTTTGTCTTGTGTCCAGACTCACAAGTTCTGGGCGAGATCTAGTTAGGGCACAGAGAAAGGAAAAGGGACATTACTCAGAAAAGAACAAAGGATGTGGGTTTGAGCATTTAGAATTGGGTCTGTTACAGAGGTTTTTCCCAGAGCTCCACACACCAGTCCAAGGACAGTCATAGTTCCTTGAGTAGTCCCGGGGTGACTCAACGTTTGCCAAGAGCTTTATGAAGGAGAATAATCCCCTGGGAAGTGAGTCCACGAGTATTCTTAAAGGGACTGGCAGAAGGAACATGGTGAAGGGGACTTTGTGTGTATTGATATTTAGAAGAATGAAATGGACTTATTTAAGCTTGCTTAAAAATTCACATTCAAGTTGGGTAAATTATGGTATATGAAGGTTATGGAATATTATTGCTCTGTAAGAAATGACCAGCAGGATGAATTCAGAGAGTTTTGGAGAGACTTACATGAACTGATGCTGAGTGAAATGAATAGAACCAGGAGATCACTATACACTTCAACAACAATACTGTATGAGGATGTATTCTGATGGAAGTGGAAATCTTCAACATAAAGAAGATCCAACTCACTTCCAGTTGATCAATGATGGACAGAGGTAGCTACACCCAGAGAAGAAACACTGGGAGGGGAATGAAAATTGTTAGCACTACTGTCTATGTACCCAGGTTACCTATACCTTCGGAATCTAATACTTAATGTGCCACAAGAAAATGGTATTTACACACATATATTGTATCTAGGTTATATTGTAACACATGTAAAATGTATGGGATTGCCTGTCAACGGGGGGAGAGTGGGGAGGGAGGGGGGGATAATATGGAAAAATGAATACAAGGGATAATATTATTTTTAAAAATTACTCATGCATATATACTGTGGAAAAAAATTCTAAATAAAAAAAAAAAAGAAAGAAATTTGTTTAATATGATTGTACATGTACCTACATCAGGTTGTTTGTTGTCTTAGGGAGACTGAAGGATAGAGAGGGAAGGGATAATTTGGAACTCAAAATATTATAAAAGTGAATGTTGAAAATTATTTTACAAGTAACTGGAAAAAAATAAAATGCCACTAAGGGAAAAAATAAAATAACATATCAAGATAGCAATATTTTGATGGGATGATCAATGGAAATCAACAAGGTATTCAAGGTTGAACCAGTTTTTATTGATAATTTTTATAATGAGATAAAGGCAATTCATATAGTTCCATGTCATTAAAACTCAATGAACTATTATCTCTCAAAAAAAAAAAAAAAAAAATCACATTCAAAAAGCCCATTTCGAGGTGTAGCTAGGTGGCGCAGTGAGTAAAGCATCAATCCTGAGGTCAGGGGGACGTGAGGTCAAATCTGCTCCTAGCTTTGTGACCCTGGACAAATCACATAACCCCAATTGCCTCAGTGGGGGAAAAAAAAAGCCCATTTCCTAGATGAAAGGCTCAGTGCCATAGGTTGGGATATGAGTGCAAATGGTGTGATTGTGTTTCCCAGAATTCAAGGAGGAAAGAGATTAGGAGGGGGAGACATCAAAAGGACCAAAAACAGCACCAGGGAGGGTGGTGAGCTTTGGTGCCATTGAGAAGTCTCCCAGTCAGGAGGGCAGGGCCTGTGGGGGGCCGAGAGCTGAGGGAAGCAGGAGTCATGGCATGGAGGGGCCCCCCAAGACCATTTCTGGTTCAATGAGGGGGAGTCAGGGAGAGCTCAGGTCAGCCCCCTGACCTCTCTGATCTGCTGGCTCAGACTTACCTGGGGAGGGCAAGCACAGCCCTGCATTTTTAGGAGAAAATTCTCTGAAGGAAAAAGGGGGCGCTTCTTCCCCTCAAAGCTTCTGCCAGGAAGAGAAGTCCCAGGCAAAGTGTGCCCAGAAAAGTGGGACGTGAGGAAACAGAAGAGGCTCTTGTGACTTCTGTGTGCAGAGATCTTCCTGAGAGGGTCCAAGAGACCAGTTTTGCCTCAGTCCTGAGCCCCCTGGCTCCTCTTCTCCACTCATTCTCATGGCAGAGATTAAAGTTTGACAGTAGGCTCTTTTTTATTATTATTAATTTTATAATTATAAATTTTTTGACAGTATATATGCATGAATAATTTTTTTATAACATTATCCCTTGTTTTCATTTTTCCAAATTTTCCCCTCCCTCCCTCCATTCCCTCCCCTAGATGACAGGCAATCTCATACATATTAAATGTGTTACAGTATAACCTAGATACAATATATGTGTGTAAATCCAATTTTCTTGTTGCACATTAAGTATTGGATTCCGAAGGTATAAGTAACCTGGGTAGATAGACAGTAGTGCTAACAGTTTACATTCACTTCCCAGTGTTCCTTCTCTGGGTGTAGTTGTTTCTGTCCATCATTGATCAGCTGGAAGTGAGTTGGATCTTCTTTATGTTGAAGATATCCACTTCCATCAGAATACATCTTCATACAGTATTGTTGTTGAAGTGTACAGCGATCTTCTGGTTCTGCTCATTTCACTCAGAATCACTTCATGTAAGTCTCTCCAAACCTTTCTGAATTCATCCTGCTGGTCATTTCTTACAGAGCAATAATATTCCATAACCTTCATATACCATAATTTACCCAACCATTCTCCAATTGAGGGACATCCATTCACCTTCCAGTTTCTAGCCACTACAAAAAAGGGCTGCCACAAACATTTTGGCACATACAGGTCCCTTTCCCCTCTTTAGTATTCCTTTGGGATATAAGCCTAGGAGTAGCACTGCTGGATCAAAGGGTATGCACAGTTTGATAACTTGTTGGGCATAGTTCCAAATTGCTCTCCAGAATGGCCGGATTCTTTCACAACTCCACCAACAATGTATGTTTCACTTTCTATGTTTACATCATCTCTTAATGGAAAATCCTCTAAAAATTGGGCATTTTTTGCCTCTAAATTGCCTCTAAAAAAAGGCAACATGTTTTGGATCAGAATGACTCTGTTCTGTTATCTGAGTGCAATCAGTCTACAATGTCATCTTGCTAAGTGGTGAAATGATTTTCTTTTTTACAATATCCAGGACTGCTTTCACCTGAATGAATTTGATTTGATTGCCAGTAAGTTTTATGGAATTTATAGGATTATGATTCTAATGATCCTTTTCTGCTAGATGGTCATTTAAAAATAGTGCCTTGAACCTAATCCAGTGATGATGTAGCAACTTCTCTTGTGTAATGTTCTCTGTTTGGTTTCCTGGAGGTCTTGAGGCAACCTTCGTTTCAGTTCAGTAATCACCACAAGACTAGCCAGGTGTTAAAGTCCAAATCCTTTATCATCTTCTTCACAGTCTAGTTTCCTCCCCTGAAGCCACGCCAGCTTTCTGGAGAGCCTTTCAGACAGGCCTTGTTCTCAGAAGGGGAAGTACAGGAGGCCAGGCACCAGAAGCCTGAAGAAAGATGGAATGAATCTGTCCTTGTCTCCGAGAGCTTGAGCTCCTGCCTCTAATCTGCTTGTCTTCTCTGGCTTTCTCTCCCAACTTCTCCCTCCCTTAAGAGAACCACCTGACCGAAGATGGAATGAATATGTTTCTGGCTCTCTTCTGAGTCTCTCTCTGTCTCTTGAGTCCCAGCTTATGTGCTCTACACTGAGTATAAACCAATCATTATATCACTAGGAAACTATTATTTGCTGTAAGATTAAATTAATCATACTGAAGTTGGAGAACCGTTAATCACCATGCTAAATTAGATAGCCATTGTCTCATCAATTCCACTGACTTAACATCTTGTAAGAATCCTTGTTTCAAGTTCAGAGTTCTGGCCCATAACATTCTTGGAATCTAGATTTTGAGAAATGAATAATTACATTTTTGTAATATTTATTAAATAATGTTTACTAATTTATGCATGCAATTAGGTTGATTTTGCTCTAAATTTAATAGTAATAATAACGCTCTCTGTCAGGAAAGGCAGCTCTCAATTCCTTGTGTTGTAGGAAGTTCTTTGGCCTTTAGCAGGGAGCTGGCTTGGCACAAACTTCAGAGCCTTGACTCAGTGTCTGTAGAATGTGATAAAGTGGTTTAGGAAAATTCTCCAATTCCACCTGGCATGGAAGTTACTCAGCTGAGTTCATTCTCAACACAACTGAGGCTTTATTCAATTGCTCACAAATTTAATACTAGACAGAAAGGAACCTAAAAGTAAAATATACATGAGAAGTAGATGAGTCAGATGTTTTCAAGAAAATCAAAATAAGAGAAAAAAATGAGAGATTTTTATATGCAAAGAAGAGAATTTCTCCTACCAAAAAACTTCTGAAAAAGCCAATCTTATCATTTTGCTGGAAATTAAAAGAAAATTAAATGGAAAAGCACCTGTCAAGTGCATTTCCCAAGCACAGTTCCTACATGCAGCAGGTGAGTAAAAAGGGGATTCCTTCTAGCATGTCAAAGTGTTTGCATATATGGGCACACTCTTGTATGATAGCGATCCATCTGGCTTTTACTCATTCTCTTGATTTCTGATTCCCAACATTGTAGTGTTCTTGCATGATGTTGAAATCATTTTTTTTTTTTGCAGAAATGAACTGTAAATGTCTTTCTTATGCATTTGCTCATTCTCCAACCCCAGCTCATAAAATACTACATTTTAAGAAAGGAAACTCTCCTATCCCCGTGGCGTTACTCTTCTTTTTCAATAATTCAGTTCTGAAGTGCATGAGTCCATTCCATTAACAAGTCAAGGCAATTGTAAAACAAAGAGAGCAGATGTTTTTGTCCATGACCCATCCTACCCAGTGTCATGTCAGCCCATCAGTGTAAGAATAGAGAATGCTTGACATGGCTGGAAGCAGTCTCATACTACGCTGTCTAGGAAACTTTTCTAGCTTTCATCCAGTTAGGAATATTTCATACTTTTAGGAAATTTACCAAATCTTTTTTTCTTTCTTCTTTCCTCAGCGATGAATGTTCAGGTTCTGCTGACCCAAGAATGTAAAGTCCTTGTCAACTTCTTCCAAACTCTTCATAGAATTTCCTTAACATGTCACTTATGACACTTTTAATGGGGAGGAATTTACCCTCCTCTTTTCTCTTTCTCTTGCACACATTCTCTTACTTCGCTGATACTTCACCAACATTTTCCCTCCTTTTATCAAGACAAGCATTGTACAGTAAGAAATCTTTCAGCATTCCAAGGTGAGTCTTACTTCAAACAGAAAAGGCATTTCTCAGTATCCCATTGGGCTTTGAATGCCTGGTTGCAAAGTGTTGGCTGTGACAGTCAAAAAAGTTATGTGAATTTTTGTAGACAAATCCCAACTCTGGTTCAGTTTCTTCCTCTGGGTTAATGGAGGTTGGAATAGAGAAATTCTGGACTTTCAGCCCAAAATCTTGTGCCTTTTGATGGTTTAGGAGTTGGTGAACTTCAAGGATGTTATGGTGGACTTCACTGAGGAGGAGTGGGAGATCCTGGACCCTTCTCAGAAGGAGCTGTACATGGAGGTCATGCTGGAGAATGTCCACAATCTGCTGTCCCTGGGTAAGGACAATTTCCTGCTTTTCTTGGTTTTAATTGTCAAGCCAAATGTAGCATAAGTAGGAGAGAATGGATGCATACTCTGGTGCATCTTAGCCTTAGGTAGTAGGTCCTCTGGGTGCTCCAAATCTCTATCCACTTTGTTCTTTCCTTGTAGCCTTTTTGAATTGAATCATTTACTTCTAGTTCAACAGCTGGAGTCATAGATGATCAGGGTTCATTGCCAGGAAAACCATGATTTCTGTTTGATTCTTGATGTCTCATTGAGTCATTCACTTTCATTTGTTCAAATCTACTTTTTAGTGAATTTCTTTCTTCAGTTAGCTTTTTTAGCTCCTTTTGGCCGATTGAACTTTTAAATGACTTCTTGTGTTCATTGGATTTTTTTTTTCCATTTTACCAACTCCACTTTTTAGGAAGTTGTTCTGTTCCGTTTCACTAATTCTGTTTTTCAGAGAATGTTTTATTTTTCCATTTTGCCAAATCTGTTTTGATAGGAGTTGTTTTCTTTGGCCATTCCTTAATTGATGAGCATCTACTCATTTTCCTATTCTTTCCCACACAAAAAGAGGTTCTACACTTATTTTTATACTTATGGGTCCTTTTCCTTTGTTTTTGATTTCTTTGCTTTTCAAACCCAGTGGGGTTACTGCTAAATCACAGGGTATGCAGAGTTTTATATCCCTTTGGGCCTAATCCCAAATTGCTCTCCAAAATTATTAGATCTGATCACAATTCCACCAACAGTGGACTAGCTTCCTACTTTCCTCTCATTCCTTCCAACATTCTTCATTATCATTTCCTGTCATCTGAGGCAGTATGATAGGTGTGAGGTGGTACTACCCATGGTCTCCTGAGAGTGCTACAGAAGTGTTCAGCCCATCTCTCCAGGACCCTGTTGGTATCAGTGATCAATGTCTTTGGTCCATAATAGCTTTCTGGCATTGTACATGCAATTCACAGAAACCATACTATCTGAATTTCCCGACCATTTGCATCAGACTTGGATATTTCCAAGTGTTCTAGCCCAAATTTGTATCTGGGGTATTATATGACTGTACAACAAATCTCTGAAAGCTGCTCAGTCCTTTTCAACTGAAATGTTGCAAACCCTATTGCCTCCAAGTTAGAAACAAACCATTCTCCCATGGAGAATCACTTTAATCTGCTGATATTTATTCTAGCTGTTATCTTGCCCTGTGGCTGCCCCTTCCGTTAAAGGACCAGTACTCTGCTGTGTCCATTTCCTAGGTCATTTTCACATCCTGTAGGTCTCTAGTCCTTACAGAGCCAAAGTCTATTAAATGCCACTTTTTGCTCCAAGATTATATCCATGAAGTTTTACTCTTTTGAGGTTAGTAAGGAGGTGGATATGAGCTACCCTCATCTTAAGTTATCATTGCTATTGCTTTTGATTATCTGTGTAAATATTTTTGTACTTCTATGGTTGGTGGTTTGTTTTCTTCAGATTTGCAGCCCAAAGTTGAATGGAATGAGATGACTAGAAAGCTGGACCTTCTTCTAGAAGAATGTGAACTGCAAAGATTCATGAAGGATGGTCCCTGTGCCTTGACTTTATGGGAAAATAATGACTCTAATATCAAAGTAGATAACTCAAAGTCTGACTGTGAAGTGGATGAAATTAGAAAGGGATTCAAACAATCTTCTTTCCTAAATCACTATAACAAAATAAATTCAGGGAATAACTGTCTTCTGGAGAAATGTTTTCCTGAGCAGGTAGAGCTTTTTCATTCTCAGAAGAAACCTGCTGACATCCTAATGAATCCAGATCATCAATGGGAAATGGCCTTCAGAAAGAGTTCAGACCTCACTAGACATCAGAAAAATGATCATGGGGAAATGTTTTGTGTGGGTAGCCAAGGTGGAAAGGCCTTGTGTCAGACCTCTAAGCTCATTACTCAGCATGCAATTCAGATAGGAAAGCAACCAGATGAGTATAATGAATGTGAAACAATCTCATCCCATCATTCATCTCTTCCTTACCAATCTAGAATTGACACTGGAATGGAAAAACCTTCATTGGGTGAGTGTGGGAAGGCCCATAGTTGGAACAAAGACCTTGATAGATGTCAGAAGATCCATCCTGCAGAGTTTTATAAATATAATGAAGGTGGGAAGATCTTCACACAGCAATTCTATCTAGCTGTACCTGAGGGAATCCACACTGGTGAGAAACCTTTTGAATGTAATCACTGTGGAAAGACTTTTACATCTAATTTCATTCTTAGTAAACATCAGAGAATCCACACTGGAGAGAAACCTTATAAATGTAATCAATGTGGAAAGACTTTCAGATGTAATTATAAGCTTGCAGAACATCAAAGAATCCACACAGGAGAAAAGCCTTATAAATGTAATCAGTGTGGAAAGGCTTTCATCGCTAGAGCTGGTCTTGCTTTACATCAGAGACTCCACACAGGAGAAAAACCTTATAAATGTAATCAATGTGCAAAGGCTTTCACATGCAAGGGAGATCTTAGCAAACATCAGAAAATCCACTCTGCAGAGAAGCCTTTTACATGTAATCAATGTGGAAAGACTTTCACACGTAATGACAAACTTGTTGCCCATCAGAGAATCCACACTGGAGAGAAACCTTTTAAATGTAATCAATGTGGAAAGGCTTTCATACATAAATACAGGCTTGCAGAACACCAGAGAAACCACACAGGAGAAAAGCCTTATAAATGTAATCAATGTGGAAAAGCATTTACAAACAGGTCCCTCCTTGTTACACATCAGAAAATCCACACTGGAGAGAAACCTTTTGAATGTAATCAGTGTGGAAAGACTTTTACACGGAATACAAATCTTAAAACACATCAGAGAATTCATACGGGAGAGAAACCTTATAAATGTAATCAATGTGGAAAGGCTTTCATACTTAATTGCAAGCTTGCCGAACACCAGAGAATCCACACAGGGGAAAAGCCTTATAAATGTATTCAATGTGGAAAAGCTTTCACATGCAAGGGAGATCTTAGCAAACATCAGAAAATCCACACTGGAGAGAAACCTTTTAATGTAATCAATGTGGAAAGGCTTTCAGATACAATTACAACCTTGTTGAACATCAGAGAAACCACACAGGAGAAAAGCCTTATAAATGTAATCAATGTGGAAAGGCTTTCATAAAGAGAGTCATTCTTACTTTACATCAGAGAATCCACACAGGAGAAAAATCTTATAAATGTAATCAGTGTGGAAAGGCTTTCACAAACAAATATAAATTTGCTTTACACCAGAGAATCCACACAGGAGAGAAGCCCTTTAAATGTAATCAATGTGGAAAGTGTTTCATATGCAAGGGAGATCTTACCAAACATCAGAGAATCCACACTGGAGAGACACCTTTTGAATGTAATCGCTGTGGAAAGGCTTTCAGACAGAGTTCCATTCTTGCTTTACATCAGAGAATCCATACTGGAGAGAAACCTTTTAAATGTAATCACTGTGGAAAGGCTTTCAGACAGAATTCCATTCTTGCTTTACATCAGAGAATTCACACTGGAGAGAAACCTTTTAAATGTAATCAATGTGAAAAGGCTTTTACAAATAGGTCCCTCCTTGTTACACATCAGAGAACCCACACTGGAGAGAAACCTTTTAAATGTAATCTATGTGGAAAGGCTTTCATAAGGAGAGCCAGTCTTGCTTTGCACCAGGGAATCCACACAGGAGAAAAGCCTTATAAATGTAATCAATGTGGAAAGGCTTTTACACGTAATGGAGGTCTTAGCAAACATCAGAAAATCCACACTGGAGAGAAACCTTTTAAATGTAATTATTGTGGAAAAGCTTTCATATATAAATATAGGCTTACAGAACATCAGAGAATCCACACAGGAGAAAAGCCTTATAAATGTAATTGATGTGGAAAGGCTTTCACATGCAAGGGAGATCTTAGCAGACATCAGAAAATCAACGGGGGAGAGAAACTGTTTGAATGTAATCTGTGTGGAAAGGCATTTACACACAGTGCCTCTCTTGCTAGACACTAGAGAACTCATATTGGAAAGAAACCTTTTGGAAGTGTTCAGTGTGGAAAGCCTTTTGCCATAAGTGAAACCTTGTTAAACATCAAAGAACCCACACTGGAGAGAAACCTTTTGAATGTAGTCAGTGAGGAAAGGATTTCACACTAAGGTCCTTTCCAGCTGCACATCAGAGAATCCTCCCTGGAGAGAAACCTTATAAAGGAAATTACTGTGGAAAGGCAGTGAGCAACAAATCCAAGATTGGTAAACATCAGAGAATCCTCAGTAAGGAGAAGCATGAAGATAATAATAAATGTGAAATGCTTTCACAAAGAGTACCCATCTGGCTATATATGAGACAATCCATACTGGAGAGAAACCTTATAAAAAATTCAATGAGGAAAGGCTTTCAGCAAAGGCAGGGGCCCAAGGCCAAGCTGACTACCAAATACTTAATGGCAGCACAAAGAAAACTATTCTACTGGCAGAGTCGGAAACATGCAGGAGGCAGTGCCCCTTGGCATGTTCTTGCTTCCATTTTGGGCACTCTGGACATCTGGGTATGATGCTGGTTGAGGGACAGGAAGAAGACTCAGTGGGGGATTAGGTTGAGAGCCAGGGAGGAGTTCTGACCCTGAAATACCCCAGTGAACATGGAATAGTCACCAACTGGAGGGGTGTGGAGATCTGGGGCCATGCTTTCTATAATGCTGTTCACAGAAGCCCCCGACCCCAAAGGGAAAAAAGTATAATACAGATCACGTTTGAGAACTTCAGCCCCCTGCCACATTCCCTGTCATCCAGCCTGGCTGCTGACCTGCCTCTGGCTGTGCCCCTGGGGTTGTCATCAACTCTGGGGTTAATGGGACCCACCCAGTGCCCTTGTTTGAAGGTGACATCCTTGCAGGAGCCAAACTCTGCCTGGCTCTGACTGGCTGAGATCACCCCACAAGAGATCAGATGGGCCAGGTTTTTGGAGAAATTTCTCCAATGTAGTTTGAGGATTTATAATTGTATAATTGTATGTTTTAGAAATAATCTTTCTGATGGCCGTGGCTCTCTTCCACAGTGAGATGATTCAGGCCAGTTGCAGTGGTCTTGTGTTCCAGAGAGCCATCTGCCCCCAGAGAGAAGCTTGTGGAAAGTGAACGTGAATAACAACATCATGTTTTCACCACTCTTCTTGTTTGCTTGTATTTTGTTTCCTTTCTCTCATCTTTTTCCCGTTTTAATCTGATTTTTCTTGTGCAGCCAAATAATTGTGGAAATATGTATAGAAAAATTTCTCATTTGACACATATTGGATTACTTGCTGAGGTAGGAAAATAGAACACAAGATTTTGTAAGGGTGAATGCATGAAATTATCTATACACATAGTTTGAAAATAAAAGTAATCATTCCAGATATTGTACTATGCAGTGTGACAGAGTTCCTTCCCTCTAGGAAGCCTGTCCTGCTTGATAAAAAGCAGCTAGTTAACATCAGTCCAGATGTGGGAGGGGGGATGGGATAGAGGAGGTACAGGTATTGTTGTACATGGAAATGATGTGATATCTAAAGAATAAAAAATGTTCTCTTTGTATTTTCTGCCCTCATTTGTGTAATTATTTAAGCCTAAACTGTCTCCTGCCCCTAACAAGGATGGACAGAAAAAGTTTAGAATCTTCTCTGGAATATTATGGGATTGGTGACAGTACTTGGGGGAATGAAGGAGAGCTCCCTGTTCCCTGATTTAAGACCAGTTCAAATAACAGTGAGCACATTAAAAAGACTTCAAGAAAACGAATTTCAGACACCTGCTTTCTGCAGCGGTTTTGTCTGTTTAGATTGTCATTTCTCAGGGTTTTTTTGAGCCACTTGGTGACTCCCATCTGGTAATCCTTAATCCTTAACTCTTTTCCTTTGGGAGGCTGGTTTAGAGGAAATTATAACGCATGGAGCTTTAATCATGGTTGTCAAATAATCTTGCTACCTTTAGTGGTCCATGTCATAAAGTAGTAAATTTCCTTTATAACCGCAGTCCTGTCCATTTCAATGTGAGTTTTCTCAAGCCCAGTGACAGCCCTTTTTTTTTTTTTTTTAATTTTATAATTATTAAATTTTTTTTGACAGTATATATGTATGAGTAATTTTTTTATAACATTATCCCTTGTATTCATTTTTCCAGATTTTCCCCTCCCTCCCTCAGTTCCCTCCCCTAGATGACAGGCAATCCCATACATTTTACATGTGTTACAGTATAACCTAGATACAATATATGTGTGTAAATCCAATTTTCTTGTTGCACATTAAGTATTAGATTCCGAAGGTATAAGTAACCTGGGTAGATAGACAGTAGTGCTAACAGTTTACATTCACTTCCCAGTGTTCCTTCTCTGGGTGTAGTTGTTTCTGTCCATCATTGATCAGCTGGAAGTGAGTTGGATCTTCTTTATGTTGAAGATTTCCACTTCCATCAGAATACGTCCTCATACAGTATTGTTGTTGAAGTGTACAGCGATCTTCTGGTTCTGCTCATTTCACTCAGCATCAGTTGATGTAAGTCTCTCCAAGCCTCTCTGTATTCCTCCTGCTGGTCATTTCTTACAGAGCATATTCCATAACCTTCATATACCATAATTTACCCCATTCTCCAATTGATGGGCATCCATTCACCTTCCAGTTTCTAGCTACAACAAAAAGAGCTGCCACAAGCATTTTGGCACATACAGGTCCCTTTCCCCTCTTTAGTATTTCTTTGGGATATAAGCCCAATAACAGCAATGCTGGGTCAAAGGGTATGCACAGTTTGATAACTTTTTGGGCATAATTCCAGATTGTTCTCCAGAATGGCTGGATTCTTTCACAATTCCACTAACAATGCATCAGTGTCCCAGTTTTCCCACATCCCCTCCAACATTTGTCATTGTTTGTTCCTGTCATCTTAGCCAATCTGACAGGGGTGTAGGGGTATCTCAGAGTTGTGTTAATTTGCATTTCTCTGATCAGTAGTGATTTGGAACACTCTTTCATGTGAGTGGATATAATTTCAATTTCTTCCTCTGAGAATTGTCTGTTCATATCCTTTGACCATTTATCAATTGGAGAATGGTTTGATTTCTTATAAATTAGAGTCAATTCTCTGTATATTTTGGAAATGAGGCCTTTATCAGAACTTTTAACTGTAAAAATATTTTCCCAATTTGTTACTTCCCTTCTAATCTTGTTTGCATTAGTTTTGTTTGTGCAGAAACTTTTTAGTTTGATGTAATCAAAATCTTCTATTTTGTGATCAATAATGATCTCCAGTTCTCCTCTGGACATAAATTCCTTCCTCCTCCACAGGTCTGAGAGGTAGACTATCCTCTGTTCCTCTAATCTATTTATGATCTCATTCTTTATGCCTCAATCATGGACCCATTTTGATCTTATCTTGGTATATGGTGTTAAGTGTGGATCCATATCTAATTTCTGCCATCCAGTGACAGCCTTTAGATCACAGTCGTTCTGGAGGGATCCTCAATTCTTTTCCTAACCCACTAGCATTTGAGGCTCCTCCTCTCATGGGATCTCTCCAGGAAAGTACCTGAAAGACCTGAGGAACTGCATGGGCTTTGAAAAGAAATAAACAGAACAAAAAATCTCAGTACAGGGAATCCCCACAGGCCTTGAGTCCTCCCCACGGCGCCCCCACTCAGGAAACCCCCGGGGCGCCCATCACACTCTGGGGTTCCTGTAGAAAAGCTTCAGGCCCCAGCTGCCCCCCACGATGGTGACACCGGGCGGCCCTTCCCCCAGCACTGGCCTTTGGCTTGACTGTTCCAGGGTGAGAAAAGCCATCCCTGCCTTAGAATCCCTGAGTGTCCTGGAAAAGCCCTAAAGAAGGTGAATTCTCAGCTGAGCACTGAGCTTTAGCAGGAAGCCCAGCAGATACAGAAGTGCATGAAGGGGTGCGTGCGCGCGTGTGTGTGCAGGCAGCTGTGCTCATTTGTGTGTATCTGTGTACTCTCCTTTGGGGTCATTTCCACCCCAATGGTTCCCTGTGCCCTCCAGCTCCGGTGACAAGAACCAGGTGATCCCCGCGGTGCTCCAGCACTGGATGACGGGTGTCAGTCTGAGCCCTAAGGCCCCACTCTGCAGCCTCTCCCTGCCCACCCCTCCCCCCAGCAGGAAAAAGTCCTGGAGAGTGGGGATCCCTTACTGATGTTACTACAAAAAGCCAGAGGCATGCTGACGGATCCTGAGCTTTGGTGTTCTTGGCACCTGAGCTGGAGATGGCAGTGAACGGTTGGGGTGGAAATGACCCAAAAGCATTTGTATTTAGTTCCAGGCTCAGGCACATGCTCCGCCATCACCGGGTTCCGGGTCGGGGTCTCCGGCCTAGGAGAAGGCCTCAAGTCAAGAAGGAAATTCTCCTTTCCCCACAGAGTTGCTTTTCTTGTGCAATAATTCAGTATTGAAATCCATTCCACAAACAGGTGAAGGCAATCCTCAAATAAAGACAGCAGATGCTTTTGACCATGACCCATCCTGCCCCGGGTCATCTCAGCCTTTCAGTGTGAGAGTAGAGAATGCTGTGATCCATATTTAACACCATACACCAAGATAAGATCAAAATGGGCTCATGACCTAGGCATAAAGAATGATATTATAAACAAATTAGAAGAACCTAGGACAGTTTGCCTCTCAGATCTGTGGAGGAGGAAGGAATTTGTGACCAAAGAAGTACTAGAGATCTTTATTGATCACAAAATAGAAAATTTCAATTATATTAAGTTAAAAAGCTTTTGTACAAATAAAACAAATGTGGACAGAATTAGAAGGAAAGCAATAAATTGGAAAAACATTTTTACAATTAAAGGTTCTGATAAAGGCCTAATTTCCAAAATATATAGAGAATTGCCTCTAACTTATAAGAAATCAAGCCATTCTCCGATTGATAGACAAAGGATATGAACAGACAATTCTCAGACGAAGAAATTGAAACTTTCTAGCCATATGAGAAGATGCTCCAAGTCACTATTAATCAGAGAAATGCAAATTAAGACAACTCTGAGATACCACTACACCCCTGTCAGATTGACTAGAATGACAGGGAGAGATAATGATGACTGTTGGAGGGGATGTGGGAAAGCTGGGACACTGATACATTTTTGGTGGAGTTGTGAAAGAATCTAACCATTCTGGAGAGCAATCTGGAATTATGCCCAAAAAGTTATCAAAATGTGCATACCCTTTGATCCAGCAGTGCTACTCCTGGGCTTATATGCCAAGGAAATAGTAAAGAAAGGAAAGGGACCTGTATGTGCCAAAATGTTTGTGACAGCCCTTTTTGTAGTGGCCCGAAACTGGAAACTGAGTGGATGTCCACCAATTGGAGAATGGCTGAATAAATTGTGGTATATAAATATTATGGAATATTATTGCTCTGTAAGAAATGACCAACAGAATGATTTCAGAAAGGCCTAGAGAGACTTACATGAACTGATGCTGAGTGAAATGAGCAGCACCAGGAGATCGTTGTATACTTCAACAACAATACTGTATGAGGATCAAGTCTGCTGGACCGAGGCCCTCTCCAACAATGAGATGAACCAAATCAGTTCTAATGGAAAAGTAATGAATTGAACCAGCTACATCCAGTGAAAGAATTTAGGGAAATCCCTTTATTTTGTCTGCCTGCGTTTTTTTATTTCCTTCACAGGCTAAAGTTGTACACTATTTCAAAATCCGATTCGTTTTGTACAGCAAAACAACTGTTTGGACATGTATACATAAATTGTATTTAACATATACTTTACCGAATTTAACATGTATTCATCAACCTGCCATCTGGGGGAGGTGGTGGGGAGAAGGAGGAGAAAAATTGGAACAAAAAGTTTTGCAACTGTTAATGCTGAAAAATTACCCATGCATATATCTTGTAAATAAAAAGCTATACTAAAAAAGAATAAAAAAATAAATAGACAAAGTAGCAGCCAAAAAAAAAAAAAAAGAGTACAGAATGCTGCTTCAGTTTGCTGTAAATAATCTTATACTACTCCATCGTGGACATATTGGGAGCAATATATCTCTAGGCTACTTCTCTTCATTTCATCTATATGAGAATATTTAATACTTTCAGAAAATTTAACAATTATTATTATTATTTTGGTTTCTTCTTTTCTCAGTGATCCATTTTCAGGTTCTGTTGACTCAGAATATAAAATCCTTGTCAACTCCTCCCAAACTCTTCATGGAATTTCCTTAACATGTCACTTATCACACTTCTAATGGAGAGGAATTTCCCCTCCTCTTCTCTCTCTTACACACATTCTCTTACCTCACTGATGTGTCACAGACATTTTCCCTCCTTTCATCATGACAAGCATTGTACAAGGAAACCTTTTAGCATTCCAAAGTGAGTTTTACTTCAGACAGAAAAGGCTTTTCTCAGTATCCCATTGGGCCCTTAATGCCTAGTTGCAAAGTATTGGCTGTGACATAAAAGTCATGGGATTCTTTTGTTTTTTAGACAAATCCCATCTTTGCTTCATTTCCTTCTCTGGGTTGGTCAGGATTGGACCAGATTAATTCTGGAGCCTCAGTTCAAAATCTTGTGCCTTTTGATGCATTAGGAGTTGGTGACCTTCAAGGATGTGATGGTGGATTTCACTGAGGAGGAGTGGGGGCTCTTAAATCCTTCTCAGAAGGAGTTTTACAAGGAGGTCATGCTGGAGAATGTCCAGAATCTGCTATCCCTGGAAAAGGACCATTTCCTGTCTTTTCTTGGTTTTAGCTGTCAGGTCAAAAAAAGCCGAAGCAGGACAGAATCGATGCATATTCTGGTGCATCTCAGCCTTAGGTTTTAGATCCTCTGGGTGCTCCAACTCTCCATTTACTTTGTTCTTGCCTTGTAACTTTTAAAAATTGAATCATTTACATCCATTTCAACAGCTGGAGCCATAGATGACTCAAATGATCATTGTTCATTGTCAGGAAAAACAATTTTTGTTTGACTGATTCTTGATGTTTCATTGAGTCATTCACTTCCATTCGTTCAGTTCTACTTTTTAATGAATTTCTTCCTTCACTTAGCTTTTGTATCTCCTTTTTGAATTTGGTGAATTGATCTGTTAAATGATTGTTCTGTTCATTGGATTTTTTCCCCCAATTCAACCATTCTATTTTTTAGGGAGTTGTTCTCTTTTCCATTTCACCAGTACTGATTTTCAAGGAGTTCTTTTTTCTTTTTCAATCTTATCAAATCTATTTTGAGAGGAGTTGTTTTCTTGAGACCATTTCTGTTTCTTTAGCCATTCCTCAATTGATGGGCATCTATTTATTTTCCTATTCTTTACTACACAAAAAGAGTTTCTACATCTATTTTTGCACTTGTGGGTCCTTTTCCCTAAATTATGATTTATTTAATATTCAGACCCAGTGGATTACTGCTGAATCACAGGATATGCAGAGTTTTATATCCCTTTGGATCTAATGCCATATTACTCTCCAGGATGGGTGGATCTGGTCACAACTCCAGTAATAGCATATTAGCATCCCACTTTCCCCTCATCCCTTCCAACATTCTTCATTATCTTTTCCTGTCATCTGAGGTGATATGATAAATGTGAGGTGATAATACGCATAGTCTCCTGAGAATGCTACAGAAGTTCAACCCATCTCTCCAGGACCTTATTGGTATCACTGATCAATGGGGCTCCATCAGCACTGAGTAGTTCAGCTTCACCCTATTAGGTGTTTGGCCCATAAATAGCTTTCAGGCATTGTTAAAGCAGTCAGCACCAACCTGAATTTTATGTGGCCTCTTCCTGAGCCCAGAATTCTGAATCTCTCCCAAGTTTTGTTTGCATTTAGCTTTTGGTAGAGTTAAATGCTGGCTTCTTCAATGATTGAAGCAACTTATTTGCAGGTCTTGTAGAGTTCTGAGATTTTGTTTCATATCATCTGAATTTCCCTACCATTTGCTTCAGACCGCTTTGGATATTTCCAAGTGTTCTGTCCCAGATGAGTAACTAGGGTACTTATCCAACAAATCTCTGAAAGCTGTCCAGTCCTTTTCATCTGAAATGTTGCAAACCCTGTTGCCTCCAAATTAGAAACAAACTGTTCTCCCATGGAGAATCACTTTAATCTATTCATATTTATTCTGGCTGTTATCTTGGCCTATGGCTGCCCCTTCTGTTGAAGGACCAGTACTCTGCAGTGTCCATCTCCTAGGTCACTTTCACATACTACAGCTGTCTTTTTATACAGAAAAAGTCTATTAAATTCCCGTTTTTGTTGCAAGAATATATCTCTGTTTTGTTTTATTGAGGTTGGTAAGGGGAAGGGCATGAGCTACCCAGAAATCTTAAGTCATCATTACTTTTGGGTTTAATTAACTGTGTATCCCTTTTTGTGCCTTTGTGTGTGATTATTCATTTTCTTCAGATATGTGACCCACATTTGAAAGAAATGAGATGAGTAGACAGCTGGGACTTTTTGTGGAAGAATGTGACATGCAAAGATTCATGAAGGATGGTCCCTGTGCCTTGATTTTGAAGGAAATCCATGCCTCTAACATTGAAGTAGATAACTGGAAGTCTGACTGTGAATTGGATGAAATTAGAAAGAGATTCAGGCAATCTTCTTTCCTAAATTACTATAAGAAAATGAATTCAGCGAATAACTGGCTTCTGGATAGTGAATATCAGAAATATTTTCCTGAGCTGGTAGAACTTTTTCATTCCTAGGTGAAGCCTGCTGAAATACTAATGAATACAGATAATCAATAGGAAATGGCCTTCAGCAAGAGTTAAGACCTCACCAGACATCAGAAAAGCAATAATGGGGAAATGCTTTGTGTGGGTAGTCAAGATGGAGAGGCCTTGAGTCAGATGATTAAGCTCATTACTCAGCAGGCAGTTCAGAGAAGAAAGGAACCTGATGAGTATAATGAATGTGAAGAAATGTCATCCCATTGTTGAGGGCAGTAGCCCCTTTGATATTCTTTGTTTGATCTCCAACTTCCTTTGGGACTTGGACTTTGATGTGGTCAAACTAGTTTGGGCTATCTGAGGTGGCCAGGGTTTTACAGCCCCCATTCTAATCTACTCAGATAGACCAAATGGCATCAGGAAATTCCTTTTTGGGAAGAGACTTCTGTCTGTCCCCAAAAGATAACAAGAGAATCCTTATCTTATTTACATCACTGCATAAAAAGAGAGAACCCAAAAATCTTCTCTTTGCAAAATGGGCCTTGTACCATGCAGCCATTTTGCCCACCGGCTCTCCGGTGTTTCCATTATAATCAATACAGACTATGTTTCCATACAGCATTAAGTAGCAAATTCCTTTGCTGCCGAACCCGCCATTGGTTACTTTGGGGAAGGAAGGAGAGAGAGAAAGGAACTGATCTATCTTTGTTTAGACCCCAGTTTACTCATCATTTACTACTCATCACCATCATTCAACTTTTCTTTACCAAGCTAGAATTGACCCTAGAATGAAAAAAAATTTTCATTTGGGGAGTGTGGGAAGGCCTATAATTGGAAGTTAGACTTCATAGATTCAGAAGATTCATCCTGGAGAGTTTTATAAATATAATTTAGGTGGGAAGATCTTCACACAACGATTCTTTCTAGCTGTACCTGAGATCTTCTACACTGGTAAGAAACCTTTTGAATGTAATCACTGTGGAAAGACTTTTGCATCTACTTCCACTTTCAGTAAGCATCAGAGAATCCACACTGGAGAGAAACCTTATAAATGTAATCATTGTGGAAAAGCTTTCAGATATAATTATAAGCTTGCAGAACATCAAAGAATCCACACAGGAGAAAATCCTTATAAATATATTCAATGTGGAAAGGCTTTCAGAAAGAGAGACAGTCTTGCTTTGCACTGGGAAATCCATACTGGAGAAAAATGTTATCAATGTAATCAATGTGCATGCAAAGGAGATCTTAGCAGACATCAGAATATCCACATTGGAGAGAAACCTTTTAAATGTAATCAATATAGAAAAGCTTTCATAAAGAGTGCAAATCTTGTTGTACATCAGAGAATTCACACAGGAGAAAAGCCTTATAAATGTAATCAATATGGAAAAGCATTCATGCAAGGAAGATCTTAGCAGAAATCAGAAAATCAACAGGGGAGAGAAACCTTTTAAATGTTATCAGTGTGGACAGTGCCTGTCTTGCTAGATTTCAGAGAACTCACATTGGAAAGAAAATTTTTGAAAGTATTCAGTGTGGAAGGGCTTTTGCACATAAGTGGAATTTTGTTGAACATCAAAGAACCTACACTGGAGAGCAACATTTTGAATGTAGTCAGCGAGGAAAGGATTTCACACTAAGGTCCTTTCTAGCTGCACATCAGAGAATCCTCCCTGGAGAGAAACCTTATAAATGAAATTAATGTGGAAAGGTATTGAATTACAAATCCAAGATGGTAGACATCAGAGAATGCTCACTAAGGACAAGTATTATGATAATAATAAACGTGAAATAATTTCACAGAGTTCCTATCTGACTGTATATGAGACAATCCACGCTTCAGAGAAATGGCATAAATGTATTCATTGAGAAAAGGCTTTCAGAAAAATAGTCCTACTCAACATCACACTATCCACACAGGAGAGAACTGTTTTGTATGTGTTCCACGTGGAACCATTTCACTCTGATTTCCAATATTGCTAGATATTAGACACAATAGAACATGAGATACTTGGCTCCCTGAGAATCTCCCCTAAAAGAAAAAATAAATGTCTAAACATTCATTTTAAGCAGCAAAAGTGACCCAAACTCCAGAAGTTGTCCAGACCATAACAGGATGTTAAGGAAGGCCCTCATCTCCCTAGGTGGAGATTTAACCAAAATGAAGGATAAGGCACTACAGGCAGCCTCTGCTAAGTTAGCCAAGAGCAAGCCCTGGGGGCAGCTGAGTTGGGCAGGGGTCTCAGCTGAAGTGTCCAAAAGTTGATTTCAAATCTTGAAGCTGGTCAATGCAGCTGCAACTGACCAAAATTGAGATTGCAAAAGAATTCTAACAAATACAGGTTAGGATGATCTGAGAGAAAAAGACAAGTCCACAAGGACTCAATGAGATGTACAAAGACCAATGTATATAGAGCAGCAATGGTCAGGTAATGAAATATATTTGTATCACAGGACATACAGTATATACCTATCTTAAAATTGTTTCAGTTTTAGTTTCAAATGAACAATAAAATAACAGTTCATTCTATGGACAATTATGCTAATTGTTCTTACATTATTTTGGAAACGTATAAAAAATTTATTTCACCAAACATTTTTTCCCCCCTGAGGCTGGGGTTAAGTGACTTGCCCAGAGTCACACAGCTAGGAAATGTTAAGTGTTTGAGACCAGATTTGAACTCAGGTCCTCCTGAATTCAAGGCCGGTGCTCTATCCACTGCGCCACCTAGCTTCCCCTTCACCAAATATTTATATGTATCTATAACAAATGGATGACTAGGCCAAATTCTCATTTATCAAATTATTTAAGAAATATTAACTACATATTTTCATATTGAAAACAACAAGATATTATATATTTGAATTTGTGTTGACCATTTGCTCCTATCATAGGAATTTATCATAAAAGGAAAACATGGATGATGAGGTTTAGATTTGGGGTTTGGTATGAAATTAGGGTTTCTGGTGGTCAGGGAGTTAAATAAGGTCTAGTGGCAGGCTAGGGGTTCAGGGAATCAAATGGGGGGGTTTGGCTCCCCTGCAACCCTTCAGTATTCAGCGCAAGGGTAGGGAGTTTTGGGGAACTTCCTTCGGGTGGCACAAGAGTTCCCTGTAAAGGAATTTACAGACCAGAAAACCTAGATTGATAAAAGAAGTTTCTTATGGGGATTGGAATAAGTTTAAAATCTAGTTAAGGAAATAGGTGAGTGTTTAGATTCTTACAGATGTTATGGGCCAGACAGAACTTGAGACAAGGTAATGTCCTTGGTTCATACCTTTAAAGGAGTTGAAACCTTTAAAGGAGTTTACACCTTTAAAGGAATTTGATGATTGGTCCACACATTAGACTCACACCTTTAGAGAGCATATAAAAGACCACCCTCTGGGAGTCAAGATGAGTCAGGGGGAGAAATTCAGGGAAGCTCCAGGAGATTCAGAACCAGGATTCAGTGGATTCCCAAGTCCAGGAAATTCACAAGTCTAAAGGAAAAGCCTGCTCATGGACCTCTGGGAGATTCAGAACTAGGACTGACTTCAGGAGATTCACAAGGCAGAAACCCACAATCCCACACTCTTGGAGGCAGAGTCAGATTCATTTCCAACTTCAACTTTCATGCTGACTGGAGACACTTGGACAAGAGCTCTCAGGAACCAAAAAGAGAAAGAAGCCTCTAAGAAAGCTAGCTGAGCCCCCAGTGAAGGAGATAAGACTTGAAATAGTATTATGTTATCAGACTCAAGAATGATCAGGTATGAAAAAAAGAAACAGAATTGGGAAACTGAGTCGGAATGATCTCACTTTGAGGAAAAGCTCCCAACTCTTATCCTATTAGACTCCTATTTGTTCAGGGTCACATTTCTCTGAGTAGATAATGACAGTTCTCTCAAGAGGTAGGTTACTGTCTTAATGATCAAGTGATCAAATTCAGAACTTAGAAATAACATTTCAGTTGGTGTCCCAAGAGGTTTCATCTCCAATATCAAATTCTACTAACTGCAACTTAAGGCTAGATAAATTCTTCTTTTACCAAAGTTTACCAAAACTTAGACACATAAAAGATTGTTTAACTTGTTTCATATGTTAAACTCATCCTCATCTTGGTATAAAGGAGTGCTCATTAAATGAACTTACAGAATTTTTGTATATAATTTCCTTATTATATATGTTACTATATCTCTTAAACAAGCTCTTTTCTCAGGGCTGATGTCCTTATCTATCCTAAAACTTTAAGAAAACTGACAAGTTGAGAATTAAAAGGTTGTGCAGTGGTTTTGATGGGCTATGCTGCATGCAGTAATTATCAGATTCAGGTTTAACATGATGGCAATAGCTCCAAATGACTTAGTTAACAAAATTTCTTTTTAATTTTTCCTGACAATAACCAATTAATTTTCTAGCAGCAGTGAAATATACCTAATTCCTTCATTTCCATTTATAAAATAATTTGAGATGGGATGAAGAAGGCTAAATAGAGTTTCACCTTCTTAATAGTTGCCATATCTATTCTGTCTCAAACTGTTGAGCTGAGAACCTTTCAGAGATGATTTTCATTGCCTTAAATAATGTTCCTTTTGGACTTCCGGCCAAGATGGCGGCGTGGAGGAAGACAGCTGCTTGAGCTCCACGTTTTCTCTCAGAACTTACTTCATGACAAGCCTCAGAGTTAATGCTTGACCAGAAAAGAAACCCACAAATAATCACCAAGAGACGACATCCTTGAAATTCGCCAGAGAAGGTCTGTGTTTGCTCAGGGGAGGTTGAACAGACTGGGCACAGACTGAGGGCAGGCAAGCCAGAGCGAGACAGACAGCTCACAAAGCTCAGACCAGAGGGGGAGGGGTACGATCTCTGCCATTTCTGCAAAAAGACTTTTACCCCAGTGTGGATACTCCATCTTGGCAGCAAGCCAGGAGCAGCTGAGAGGGTGTAAACACCGGAGGTGAGGATTAAAACCCTGGAAAGCTAGCATCTCTCAGAACCCGGCCACCCCCAACCCCCACCTGGAGTGACTCAGAGCCTCAGAGCGCAGATGCAGCGCAGCCATCGCTGTCCTGTTAGTGCCTCTCTGCTGCCCTACCCCCAGTCTGTAGAGGAAGCCCATTAACATCATCTAGCCCCATCCCCCACAAAACAGACCAATTGTTTCTCTTGTCAGTTTGTTTTCTTCCATTCTGCTCTTGAAAAAATGAACAAAAAATTCAAAAGGGCTCTAACTATTGCCAGCTTCTGTGTGGAGAGAGAGCAGACTTCAAATACTGAGAAGACTAAAAACAGACTGTCCCCAGAGGAATCCCCTAAGGGGGATATGATCTGCTCCTCAATACAAAAGAACCTCATAGAGGAAATCAAAAAGGCTCTCACAAGAGAGCTAGAAGAGAAATGGGAAAAGGAAAGGGAAGCTTGGAAAGAGAACCTGGAGAAGTCATCCAGAGTGGATAAAGAAATCAAATCATTGAGAAACAAAATTAGTGAATTAGAAAAGGCAAACAACTCCAAGGAAAACAGGATTAGTAAGCTGGATAAAGAAATCAGCTCTCTAAAAAATAAAATGGATAAAATGGAAAAAAATTCCATAGAAAATAAAAGCACAATTGGACAATTACAAAAAGATATTTTAAAAAGTGAGTGAAGAAAATACATCATTGAAAATTAGAATCGAACAAATAGAAATGAATGACTCAAGGAGAAACCAAGAGGTAGTCAAGCAAAACCAGAAAAATGAAACAATTGAAAAGAATGTCAAGTACCTTATTAGAAAGACAACAGACCTGGAAAACAGATCCAGGAGAGACAATTTGAGAATAATCAGACTCCCTGAAAAATGTGAGGAAAAAAAGAGCTTGGACACTATTTTCGAGGAAATTATCAAAGACGTTTTGGAAACAGAGGGTAAAGTAGACATTGAAAAAATTCATCGATCACCTACTGAAAGGGACCCTAAAATCAAAACGCCAAGAAATAGAGTGGCCAAGTTCAAGAACCATCAGACAAAGGAAAAGATATTGGAAGCTGCTAGAAAAAAGCAATTCAGATATGGAGGATCCACAATAAGGATAACCCAGGATCTAGCAGCATCCACATTAAAAGAATGAAGGGCCTGGAACATGATATTCCGAAAGGCTAAGGAACTTGGTATGCAGCCAAGAATAACTTACCCATCAAGAATGAGCATCATTTTCCAGGGAAGAAGATGGACATTTAACGAAATAAATGAATTCCATCTATTTTTGATGAAAAAATCAGACCTACATAAAATGTTTGATCATCAAATACAGAACTCAAGAGATATCTAAAAAGGTAAAAAGAAATCTTGAGAACTATACTTCTGCCATAAAAATATGTAAAGAACATATGTATAATTTGTCCTAGAAACTAGAGGTGGAAAGGAAATTATATCATAAAAAAGTGTAAAGTGGTGGTACTACATCTCATGAAGAGGCAAAGGTAACCTATTATATCTGAGAGAAAGAAAGGAGGGAGATGAACATAGTGTGTATCAATAGACATAGTCGATTTATGGTGAAACTTCTTCCACTTCATTGAAAAGTGAAAGGGAAGGAGTAAGCTAAGGGGAAGGGAATACAGAAATTGTGAGGAAAAGGGGTAAAATAAGGGGAGGAACTTTAAGGTGGGGGAGGGATACTAAAAAGGGAGGGCTGTGAAAAGCAAGTGGTGTTCACAAGTTTAATACTGGGTAGGGGGTAAGAGGGAAGGAAAGAGGAAAAGCATAAGCAGGGGTTAATAGGATGGCAAGCAATATAGAATTAGTCATTTTAACCATAAATGTGAATGGGGCAAACTGCCTCATAAAGAGGAAGCGGTTAGCAGACTGGATTAAAAGTCACAATCCTACTATATGTTGTTTACAGGAAACACACCTGAAACAGGGTGATACATTCAAACTAAAAGTAAAAGGGTGGAGCAGAATCTACTATGCTTCAGGCAAAGCCAAAAAAGCAGGGGTAGTAGCCATCCTCATCTCAGATCAAGCAAAAACAAAAATTGATGTAATTAAAAGAGATAAGGAAGGGCATTATATCCTGCTAAAGGATAGCATCAATAATGAAGCTGTATCAATATTAAACATATATGCACCAAGTGGTGCAGCATCTAAATTCTTAAAAGAGAAATTAAGAGAGCTGCAAGAAGAAATAGACAGCAAAACTATAATAGTGGGAGATCTCAACCTTGCACTCTCAGAATTAGATAAATCAAACCACAAAATAAATAAGAAAGAAGTCAAAGAGGTAAATAGAATACTAGAAAAGTTTGATATGATAGATCTTTGGCGAAAGCTAAATGGAGACAGAAAGGAGTATACTTTCTTCTCAGCAGTTCATGTAACCTACACAAAAATTGATCATATACTAGGCCATAAAAACCTCAAAATCAAATGCAGTAAGGCAGAAATAGTAAATGCATCCTTTTCAGACCACAATACAATCAAAATTACATTTAACAAAAAGCCAGGGGAAGATAGACCAAAAAATAATTGGAAACTAAATAATCTTATACTAAAGAATGATTGGATAAAACAGCAAATCATAGACATAATTAATAACTTCACTCAAGAAAATGACAATAATGAGACATCATACCAAAATGTGTGGGATAGCCAAAAGCAGTAATAAGGGGAAGTTTTATATTTCTACAGGCCTACTTGCATAAAATAGAGAAAGAGAGGGCCAACGAATTGGGCTTACAACTAAGATTACTAGAAAAGGAACAAATTAAAACCCCCCAGACAAACAGGAAACTTGAAATTCTAAAAATAAAAGGAGAGATTAATAAAATTGAAAGTAAAAAAACTATTGAATTAATTAATAAAATTAAGAGTTGGTTCTGTGAAAAAATCAACAAAATAGACAAACCCTTAGTAAACCTGATTAAAAAAAGGAAAGAGAAAAAGCAAATTGTTAGTCTTGTAAATGAAAAGGGAGAACTCACCACTAATGAAGAGGAAATTAGAACAATAGTTAGGAGCTACTTTGCTCAACTTTATGCCAATCAATTTGATAACTTAAATGAAATGGAAGAATACCTTCAGAAATATAGCTAGCCCATATTAACAGAGGAAGAAGTAAGTAGCCTAAATAGTCCCATCTCAGAAAAAGAAATATAACAAGCTATTAACCAACTTCCTAAGAAAAAGTCCCCAGGACCAGATGGATTTACATGTGAATTCTACCAAACATTTAAAGAACAACTAACTCTAATGCTATATAAACTATTTGAAAAAATAGGGATTGAAGGAGTCCTACCAAATTCCTTTTATGACACAGACATGGTACTGATACCTCAACCAGGTAGATCGAAAACTGAGAAAGAAAACTCTAGACCAATTTCCTTAAAGAACATTGAAGCTAAAATCTTAAATAAGATATTAGCAAAAAGACTTCAGAAAATCATCCTCAGGATAATACACTATGACCAAGTGGGATTTATACCAGGAATGCAGGGCTGGTTTAATATTAGGAAAACTATTAGTATAATTGACCATATTAATAATCAAATTAATAAAAACCATATGATCATCGCAATAGATGCAGAAAAAGCATTTGATAAAATCCAACATCCATTCCTACTAAAAACGCTTAAGAGTATAGGAATAAATGTACTATTCCTTAGAATAATCAGGAGCATATATTTACGACCGTCAGTAAGCATAATATGTAATGGCGATAAACTAGAACCTTTCCCAGTAAGATCAGGAGTGAAACAAGGTTGCCCACTATCACCATTACTATTCAATATAGTACTAGAAACTCTAGCCTCAGCAATAAGAGCCGAGAAAGAGATTCAAGGAATTAGAGTAGGAAAAGAGGAAATCAAATTATCACTCTTTGCAGATGACATGATGGTATACTTAGAGAACCCCAAAGACTCTGCTAAAAAGCTATTAGAAATAATTCAGAGTTTTAGCAAAGTTGCAGGATACAAAATAAATCCACATAAATGCTCAGCATTTTTATATATTACCAACACAATCCAATAGCAAGAGATACAAAGAGAAATTCCATTCAAAATAACGGTCGATAGTATAAAATATTTGGGAATATATCTACCAAAGGAGAGTCAGGAATTATATGAGCAAAATTACAAAACACTTGCCACAAAAATAAAGTCAGATTTAAATAATTGGAAAGACATTCAATGTTCTTGGATAGGCCAGGCAAATATAATTAAGATGACAATACTCCCTAAACTGATCTATTTATTTAGTGCTATACCAATCAGACTCCCAAGAAACTATTTTAATGACCTAGAAAAAATAACAACAGAATTCATATGGAAGAACAAAAGGTCGAGAATTTCAAGGGAAGTAATGAAAAAAAAAATTAAATGAAGGTGGTCTAGCTGTACCTGATCTAGAACTGTATTATAAAGCAACAGTCACCAAAACCATTTGGTATTGGCTAAGAAATAAACTAGTTGATCAGTGGCATAGGTTAGATTCACAGGGCAAGATAGTGAATAAAAATAGCAATCTAGTGTTTGATAAACCCAAAGATCCCAACTTTTGGGATAAGAATTAATTATTTGACAAAAACGGCTAGGAAAACTGGAAATTAGTATGGCAAAAACTAGGCATGGACCCACATTTAACACCACATACTAAGATAAGATCAAAATGGGTCCAAGATTTAGGCATAAAAAACGAAATCATAAATAAATTGGAGGAACATGGGATGGTTTACCTCTCGGATTTGTGGAGGAGGAAGGAGTTTGTGTCCAAGGGAGAACTAGAGACCATTATTGATCACAAAATAGAAAATTTTGATTACACCAAATTAAAAAGTTTCTGCACAAACAAAACTAATGCAAACAAGCTTAGAAGGGAAATAACAAATTGGGAAAACATTTTTACAGTTAAAGGTTCTGATAAAGGCCTCATCTCCAAAATATACAGAGAATTGACTTTAATTCATAAGAAATCAAGCCATTCTCCAATTGATAAATGGTCAAAGGATATGAACAGACAATTTTCAGATGATGAAATTAAAACTATTTCCACTCATATGAAAGAGTGTTCCAAATCACTATTGATCAGAGAAATGCAAATTAAGACAACTCTGAGATATCATTACACACCTGTCAGATTGGCTAAGATGACAGGAACAAATAATGATGAATGTTGGAGGGGCTGTGGGAAAACTGGGACACTGATGCATTGTTGGTGGAGTTGTGAAAGAATACAACCATTCTGGAGAGCAATCTGGAATTATGCCCAAAAAGTTATCAAAATGTGCATACCCTTTGACCCAGCAGTGCTACTACTGGGCTTATATCCCAAGGAAATACTAAAGAAGGGAAAGGGACCTGTATGCACCAAAATGTTTGTGGCAGCCCTTTTTATAGTGTCTTTAGAAACTGGGAGATGAATGGATGTCCATCAATTGGAGAATGATTGGGTAAATTATGGTATATGAAGGTTATGGAATATTATTGTTCTGTAAGAAATGACCAACAGGAGGAATACAGAGAGGCTTGGAGAGACTTATATCAACTGATGCTGAGTGAAACGAGTAGAACCAGGAGATCATTATACACTTCAACAATGCTACTGTATGAGGATGTATTCTGATGCAAGTGGATATCTTCAACATAGAGAAGAGCTAATCCAATTCCAATTGATCAATGATGGACAGAATCAGCTATACCCAGAAAAGGAACACTGGGAAACGAGTGTAAACTGAGAGCATTGTTTTTTTTTGTTTTGTTTTGTTTTGTTTTGTTTCTCTTCCCAGATTATTTTTACCTTGCAAATACAATACTTCCTTTGCAACAACAACAACAACAAAAGTCGGTTCTGCATCTATATATTGTACTTAGGATATACTATAAGATATTTAATATATATGGGAATGCCTGCCATCTAGGGGAGGGGGTGGAGGGAATGAGGGAAAAAACTAGGAACAGAAGGGAGTACAAGGGATAATGTTGTAAAAAAAAAAATTACCTATGCATATGTACTGTCAAAGAAAATGTTATAATTATAAAAATTAATTAAAAAAAAAAAAGAAAAGAAGTCATGAGCTGTGCAGTCTTGACACATTCTGCTGACTTGGCACAGCACTGTAGCAAATATGTCAGGAAAGTTTTTCCCAACTGACAGTATTGTATTCTTATTGAGTTTTTATCCATGATGTAGACATATGTTTAGAAGAACTGCACATGTTTAAACTATATTGGATTACATGCTATCTAGGAGAGGGGAGTGGAGGAAAGGGAGGGGGGAAATTTAGAACACAAGATTTGCAAGGGTGAATGTTGAAAGCTATCTTTGCATGTATTTTGATAATAAAAAGCTATCAAAAACAATAATATTGTTTTAAGAACAAAACAGAATATTTTTAAAAATAATAATAATGTTCCTTTTTTTTTTTAAGAGAAAAGGTAAAGCAATATATGTATGTAGATACACACCTGTACACACACACATATATGCATATATATATTTTTTGTGGAGCTAAAACCTTTTAGAAATTTATATGACTTTAATTCAGTAAATTTCCTTAATATCAATCAAATATTCTGGACAAACTGAATATCCATTTTGAATATTTTCCAATTTTATACAAATCATTTTTCTTTAGTGAGCCAGGAAAGTTAAGGCATATTTTTTTTTCTGTCTGGACCCTGTGAAGTCTGATTTTAGATTACTCAAAAGCAGGCTGATTTTTTTTTTTTTTTTGACAGTTTTTAAGTTAGCTATGAACTATTTTTCTATTTTCCTAAATTTAATGCAGATAGATTACAATTGGTATATTCTTATAAGGGGTTTTGATTAAAGTTCCTTTAAACCACTTTTATCATTATATCTCAAATAAATTATATACAGTGTGGTAATAATTGCATATAACTCCTGCTGTGTATTTTCTAGTGAAGTATTAAAAAACTAGTAATAGTGTTCAAAGACAAGAGTAGGGGAACAAAGATCTTGAATGAAGTTTCCATTGCTATTTCCATTGTTATTTTTATGCTAAGGAGGGTTTTTACCGAAAAAGAGACTAGGGGTTTTTTAGATAAACAAAAAAGGTTTGGTCTTGCTTAGGGCTTTTTTCAAGCCTTGCCTCTTAAACGTCTTCCAGGGGATTTAAGCCACATTCATTTTACAGTCCAGTTAGATGGAATACACCTTCTATGAGACTAACTTTTGTTAGTCAGTTATGGAAATATCCATTAATGTTTAGTCAAAAATTGTAAAATTATTAGCTAAAAAATATTGTCAGTGGGATCTTAGTACCTATTCAATAGAACTTGCCAATCATTAAAGCTCTTTGAAACAATATCACCACCATGTGAAGGCAAACAGAAAAGTCCTTTTGAGACTGGTTAGCCAAATACACCCATGTTGTCCAAGTAACAAGAATTTATTGCTCCTCCCACTGCTTGCAACTGAACCCAAATTTCTTGATAAGATTTCTTTTAGAATTTGGATTAGCATAAATAGATTAGAGGAACATAGGATAGTCTACCTCTCAGACCTGTGGAGGAGGAAGGAATTTATGACCAGAGGAGAACTAGAGATCATTATTGATCACAAAATAGAAGATTTTGATTACATCAAACTAAAAAGTTTCTGTACAAACAAAACTAATTCAAAGAAGATTAGAAGGGAAGTAACAAATTCGGAAAATATTTTTATAGCTAAAGGTTCTGATAAAGGTCTCATTTCCAAAATATATAGAGAATTGATCCTAATTTATAAGAAATCAAACCATTCTCCAGTTGATAAATGGTCAAAGGATATGAACAGACAATTCTCAGATAATGAAATTGAAACTATATCCACTCATATGAAAGAGTGTTTCAAATCACTACTGATCAGAAAAATGCAAATTAAGCAAACTCTGAGATATCACTACACTCCTGCCAGATTGGCTAAGATGACAGGAACAAATAATGATGAATGTTGGAGGGGATGTGGGAAAAATGGGACACTGATGCAGTGTTGGTGGAGTTGTGAAAGAATCCAACCATTCTGGAGAGCAATCTGGAGCTAAGCCCAAAAAGTTATCAAACTGTGCATACCCTTTGATCCAGCAGTGCTACTACTGGGCTTATATCCCAAAGAAATACTAAAGAAGGGAAAGGGACCTCTGTGTGCCAAAATGTTTGTAGCAGCTCTTTTCTTAATGGCTAGAAACTGGAAGATGAAAATGGATGTCCATCAATTGGAGAATGGTTGGGTAAATTATGGTATATGAAGGTTATGGAATATTATTGTTCTGTAAGAAATGACCAGCAGGATGAATTCAGAAAGGTTTGGAGAGACTTATATCAACTGATGATGCTGAGTGAAATAAGCAGAATCAGAAGATCACTATACACTTCAACAACAATACTGTATGAAGATGTATTCTGATGGAAGTGGATATCTTCAACATAAAGAAGATCCAACTCACTTCTAGCTGATCAATGATGGACAGAAACAACTACACCCAGAGAAGGAACACTGGGAATTGAATGTAAAATATTAGCACTACTGTCTATCTACCCATGTTACTTATACCTTCAGAATCCAATACTTAATGTGCAACAAGAAAATTGATTTTACACACATATATTATATCTAGGTTATACTGTAATACATGCAAAATGTATGAGGTTGCCTGTCATCTAGGGAAGGGTGTAGAGGGAGGAAGGGGAAAATCTGGGAAAATGAATACAAGGGATAATGTTATAAAAAATTACTCATGCATATATACTGTCAAAAAATGTATAATTATAAAATTAATTTAAAACACGAAGAAAAAAGAATTCGGATTAGGATATCTTTGCAAAATTTGAAATAATTTTCTCAATTCATGTGTTCCCAATTGCAAATATAGTTATATTCGATTAATATCCCTCACTAATTCCTGATAATCATTTAGAGTAATCAAATTATCCCCTCCAGTTTCCATTTTAGAATTGGCCTAAAATTAGTAATAGATTGCATCCAAAATACCTCCTTTCCTGTACTCCCAAAACCCTTCACCAACACAAATTTTTTTATATACATATTTTAAAATTTTTATTTTTGTGTTTTTCCTATTTTTGTAAGATATTAATAATACTGTGCTATTTTTCTCCCCCTATGTATTTAAGAAAAATTACCATGATGAGAAATGATATAGCAAAGAATACATAATTTCTTAAAAATTCAAAATAACCAACTTGGCAATGCTTGTAAACTGCATCCTAAAATAAGACTTAGTATATCAAAAGAAAGTGGACTAGAGTGAGTTTCTTAATGGGAAGAAAATATATTTCATGTTAAGTTTTTCTGATTTTTAAGTAGTCCTTTGAAAGGTGGAGTAAGGTATTTTGATTTTCCCACAGCTAATGCCCCCTTAAATTAGCATTAGTATGTTTTAAAGGCAGGTTGTTGCAATGGAGTTTTAAATTGTCTTCCTTTACTGATAAAAAAGTGCCTAGGGTCTTTTAATTTAAAGTGGATTGTTTTGATCAGGAGATAGGAAAACTATTTGTATTTCAAAGGAATATCTCTTTCTCTATCTTGTAGCTCTTTTAAAGTGTTTCCTGAACTAGTTCCCTAGGTGTAAGAATTTGACTTTTCTTCAGTTCTGTGTCTAAGAGAGATATTCGAATAGGAAGCCTGGGGGAGGGGAGAAGGTGCTAATTCCTCCCCCTCTTCCAGCATTTATACTCCACAGTCTCTGCCCTCCTGTCTTCCTCCAAAGTACTAATGAAAGAATTTACTTTAAGGATTTAAGGGAACTGTTTCTTGTTAGGATTTTACTAGGTGTTAAGTCAGTTGTCTGATACTTAACAATTGTCTAGTTCAGAGTTCACACCTTTAAAAGGAGTTTACACCTTTAGAGGAGTTAGGCCATTGGCCCCTGAAGGAGTTCCCACAAGCCCATTTTCTGGGAGGATAAAAGGAGCCAAGACTCAGTCTGGAAGAAGTCAGTCTGGAAGGAGTCTGGATTGGGTCAAAGAGAAGACTTCCTGTGGATTTGCAAGTCTAGCAGATTCAGAAGTCTAACAGAAAAGCCTGCTCATGGACTTCTGGGAGATTCTCATCTAGGATTGAATTTTGGGAAACCCACAATCCCACACTCTCGGAGGCAGAGTCTGATTCATTCCCACATCTACCTTCCTGCTGGCTGGAGGCTTTGGATTCAGAGGGAGCTGAAGAGATGATTTGTAAAGAGAAAGTAAAGGACTTTAAATCCTGGCTGCATTTTGGGGATTACTGGTACTGGAACTAAAACTAAGGCTGCCTCCCCAGAAACTCTCCAAGAAAACCTCTTCCCAGTGAAGGATCACAATTTAGAGACAACAGAACATTACATTTTGGCTCCAAATGTGGGGCAAGTACTTTTGGTTTTCTTGACTCTCGCTGATTCTGAGCCCTTCAGAAGGAGCTAGCCAGGACATAAAAGTGTCTGAGGATTGGAGAAATACACCAAAATAGAGAATATAAAAATTGGAAGATCTCCCAGTCCTTTTCCTTTTAATTAATTCTTTCAGATACTATTCTCAGGCCCCTGTTATCTGATTGATTTTGCCTTATTCCAAATTTAATATATACTATATTGATATCAGCTGGACAATAACCAGTCTTATAAATTTTATCTAATTATATATTCTTATATGATATCTGATATCTCTCCTCTGTGTCAGCCTATGATAAACTTTTTTTTTTTTTTTTTTTTTTTTTTTTTTTGCTAATGCACTTGGGGTTAAGTGACTTGCCCAGGGTCACACAGCCAGGAAGTGTTAAGTGTCTGAGGTCAGATTTGAACTCAGGTCCTCCAGACTTCAGGCCTGGTGCTCTATCCACCTAGCTGCTCTGATAAACTATTTCTAATTAGAAATTATTTTTGTTATTTAATTCCCAATTTACCTGAATTCTACCCATGTGTCTAAATGGGCACCCTTCCACAAAAGCTCTGTCCATGTTCTGTCCCTAGTTCAATGTCACTATTAGAGTTCAGCTCCTGTAGTGAGATGAAGGATGTGACATACCGGGCCCAGGAGGAAAAGTCCTGATTATGGACCCTTGGAAGTTTATTGATCAGAGATAAAAATATATATATATACCTCAAATACTCATAGGTTTGATACAAAGTACACTCCCTTAAAATTCCCACAGCCTAACAAAATTCTGCTATGATGTAAGTGATTAACCCCCTCAAGCCCCAGATCTTGGTTACTTACACAGAGATGTAAATAGTTGAGATACGCATCAGGTAAATGGTCAAAGGATATGAACAGACAATTTTCAGATGAGGAAATTGAAACTATTTCCACTCATATGAAAGAGTGTTCCAAATCACTATTAATCAGAGAAATGCAAATTAAGACAACTCTGAGATACCATTACACACTTGTAAGATTGGCTAAGATGACAGGAAAAAATAATGAATGTTGGAGGGGATGTGGGAAAACTGGGACACTGATGTATTGTTGGTGGAGTTGTGAAAGAATCCAGACATTCTGGAAAGCAATCTGGAACTATGCCCAAAAAGTTATCAAACTGTGCAAACCCTTTGATCCAGCAGTGCTACTCCTGGACTTATATCCCAAAGAAATATTAAAGAAGGGAAAGGGACCTGTATGTGCCAAAATGTTTGTGGCAGCTCTTTTCGTAGTGTCTAGAAACTGGAAAATGAATGGATGTCCATCAATTGGAGAATGGGTGGGTAAATTATGGTGTATGAAGGTTATGGAATATTATTGCTCTGTAAGAAATGACCAACAGGATGAATACAGAGAGGCTTGGAGAGACTTACATCAACTGATGCTGAGTGAAATGAGCAGAACCAGGAGATCATTATACACTTCAACAACGTTAATATATGAAGATATATTCTGATTGAAGTGGATAGAGCAAATCTAATTCAGTTCCAGTTGATCAATGATGGACAGAATCAGCTACACCCAGAGAAGAAACACTGGAAATTGAGTGTAAACTTTTTGCACTATTGTCTTTCTACCCAGGTTACTTATACCTTCAGAATCCAATTCTTCCTGTGCAATAAGAAATTCGGTTCTGCACACATATATTGTATCTAGGTTATACTGCAAAACATTTAACATATATGGGATTGCCTGTCATCTAGGGGAGGGAGTAGAGGGAGGAAGGGGAAAATTCAGAAAAGAAGTGAGTACAAGGGATAATGTAAAAAAAAAAAATTACCCATGCATATATTATGTCAAAAAATTATAATTATAAAATTAATTTTTAAAAAGACCCCAAAATTCCTTTCTTTTAAAAAGACTCCCCTTTGTGTGAGACTATATATACCACTATGAAAATAAACATGTTAACTCAAAAAAAAAAAAAAAAAAAGATGTATCAGAGTAAAGTTTATTATAACTTTATCTCAGGTATCTTTCTCCCAAATATCTTTAGTTTCCTTGTGGACATTCTTTCCTTCCCTAAATTCAAAGGTTTAGCTTTTAATACAACAGGCAGTGTTTGCATTTTGCTTCAGTTGCTTGATATTTAATTTATTATAGTGACAAGCAGTCTCTGCTATTTCAATAAGGGAGTTTTGGTGAGCCAAGTTCCTGTAAGTTCATAGACTATGGTTTCTTCAGCCATTCTCCAATTACTTGGTGTTCACTTTCTGGTTTCTGGCACAGAATATCCCTGTATAAATGTTTTGCTAACTGGACGTGAAATTCTGTAATCTCTCTTTTCGCCACTCAGCGGTGTCTTGGATTAAATGTAGTGTTTGGAACCATAGATTGCTCTTCTCTAAAAGATAATCTCCTCTGGGAGCAGGATTCTTGGGGGGCTTCTGGAGGCAGCCTTCCTTTCACTTCAGTTCAATAATCACCTCAAATGCAGCCAGGGATTAAAGCTCAAATCTTTATTTTCTCTTTCCAAATCTTGTCTCCTTCCTTCGGCCCTGTTAGCCTCCTTAGAGGCCTATTTCTCTCCTTGGTTCCGAGAGCTCCCTCCAAATGTCTCCAGCCAGCACAAAGGGGGAAGATGGAATGAATCTGTCTCCTCATAGGAGAGTGGGCTTGTCCTGTCTGGCTTGTGAATGTCCCCTAGCACCTCCTGGTGGCTTATGAATGTTCTTTTAAAGGTGTGGAGCTTGTGGAACGCTAATTAGTACTAAGTACGTTGGTGGACTAGAGAACTGTTAAGTACCAAACTTAATTAGATAATTGCCTTAGCATCTTGTAAGAATTCTAAAACTCATCCAGCCCAGGGTTCAAGCTGGAGAAATCGCGTTAGTTCCAGGCTCAGGGACATGCTCCTCCATCGCCCAGTCTGGGCTCAGGGCCTCCGGCCTAGGAGAAGGCCTCAGCCCTGTGTTCTCGAGGAACTCGGGGTGGGGTCCGGCCCCCCCCAGGCCCGGGAGGAGGGCTCGAGGACGAGCTTCGGCCATGGGAAGAAAGCTCCGGATCCTCCCGGTTCCGCAGCGCGGCCGGACCCGCTGAGGACCCGGATGGGCCGGATGGGCTTCGGAATCGGCCTTTGCGGAAAAGCTGCAGAGAACCAGAAACCCCCCGGCCCCCGGAGCTTCCCCGGCAGCGGGGCCCAAGGCAGCCTCTTCCTCTCGGACCCTCCGTGGAGAGGAACGGACTCTGCCTTAAAAGCACCGGCGCGGGCGGGAGAAGGGAAAGCCACGGGCGCTTCTTGTCACCTTCTCCACGGGGCCGAAGGAGCCTCTTAAAGGGGGCAGAGACCCTGTGTCAGGCGGGCAGCTTCGTGCGAGGCTCACTTCCCTCCAAGGGACGGAGGAACCTGCAGCTGTCCCGCGGGGGAAACGTCCAGGTACAGAAACTGTACAGAAACTGCACGGAGCCCGCAGCGGGGCCTGAGAGGGCTGAGCGTGGGCGGGGTCCCCCTGCCCCCCTCAGAGAAGGGGGGTGGAGGAAGGGCGCAGGTTCCGTGCCCAGCGGCCCCTCCCGGGAGAAGGGGGACCGCGCCCCCATTTGAAATTCTGCAAACGATCTAACACGAAACCTCCACACCCACTTTTCCCGCCGGAATTTCCGATCGCATCCGGGTCTCTTTCTTGTACCGAACCCCACACACCATCCCCGGCTCCTCCCCAAATGTTTGGGAACAGGCACCCTACGGCGCATGCGCTGCTTCCTGGGCCCCGGGTTTATTTCTGTTCTTTCTGAGCTGGGAGAGGGGGAAGGAGGAGGGGAGGGAGCATGTGTGCGCAGGCGCCGCCCGGGACTTCCCTTTTCCTTCTTGAGGCTCCTCCCCTTCGGGACCAGTTGCGGCCGGTCTTGTTGCAGAGTTTGCAAAGCTCTTACGCATGTGCAGGTTCCGAGTGTAGGGGCGCGTGCGAGAGAGGGGCGCGCGTGGAGAATTTCTGCAAAAGTGCAGTAGCTGTGAGTGGGGGGTGTAACTGAGCTGCGTGCATGCGCGTGGGGGAGTGTACCTGAGTGCAAGTGGGTGTGGCTGCGGGGGGAGGGGGGAGAGCTTAGCCCTCAGTGATTTCACCTGTGTGGGGTGAGGTGGGGGAGGGGCAGGTGCCTCGCTATAACTCAGTGGGCTGCTGAGTGTTTCTTGGGAAGTCCAACTGATCCCTCCCCCACTGAGCCCCGCTCGCCCTTGACCCCACAGGGCTGGTGCTCCCAGGGCTGCTCCTCCTCCCAGAGTGCGGGAAACCTTGGTGTCCAGTGGAGGCTTCTGGGAGGGTCTCCCTGCCCCCCGCGGGAGAGCTCTGCCTCCTCTGAGCCTCCACCTGCCTGCTTCTCTCAGATTTTCCTGCCTCCTCCTGGGGAGCAGCCGCTCCCCGCTGTCCCCGCCCCCAGAGCTCCGTCTGTCCCTCACTGTGGGCAGCTCCGCATCCTCCCGGGCAGAGGAGCCTCAGGCCCCGTCCTCCCTGTCTGAGCTCCCTCTCCCTCCCCAGCCCGGCGGGCAGAGCACCCAAGGCCGGAACCAGGCAGATGGCCCTTGGCAGCCTCCGGAGCCCCTCGTGCCAGGTGAGTGCAGTCCCTCCCCGGAGCTGAGCAGCATCAGGTGGGGGGTGGGAGGGGTGTCTGAGAGAGCCCAGGGACCTTCCTCCTCCTGTCAGAGGCAGGGCTCCCTAGCATGTCCCCCTGGCACTGCCCATTTCCTGCCCCCTCAGTCACACGGCTGCCCCCAGGGCGCTCTGAGTCCCTCTCCTTTGCCAGTCTCTCGACCTGTCAGTGAGCATTGAGGACGGCCGCGGGTGCCAAGCACTGTGCCAACCTCCTGGGGAGGCAAAGGAAGGATAAAACATGGTCCCTGCCCTCCCTGAGCTAACAGCCCGGTTTGGTACAAACATCTCATCAGCTGTGTCCCTAGCAGATCTACAGGGGGAGGGGGGAGGGGAGGCGCTCCCAGAGGGAAGGCGCCACCACTTTGGGGACCAGGAAAGTCTCTGTTCTGCAGAAGCTGAGATGGGAAGGAGGCGGGGAGGCCCAGGGGAGGAGGGAGGACATTTCCAGGAGGACAGAAGGCCCTGGATGCCAGAGTTAGGGGATGGAGGGGCCTGGGCGAGGCTCAGCCAGGGCCCAGGGTCCCTGGTCCAGGAGGAGGAGGGGAGGAAGGTGGGGGAAGCCTGGCCTGGCTTTGGGCGCTGCTTCTGTGGCATCTGCCAGGAGCCATGGAAACATGATGTTCTGTGATCCCCTTGAGAGAATCTTCAGGGCCCGTGCTGGGCACGCCCAGGGTAAGGGAGCTCGGGATCCACCAGACACTGACCTGGGCTTTATTTGTCCCCTCAGGAGCCTGACACTTTCCATGGGCGGCTGAGGGACACGTGTGTGTCCTACTTCAGCAGATGACAGGGACTCAGTCTCTCCTCCTGAGCCCCACCCCAGGCTCCTTGGAGGTGACTAGGTTTTGTCTTGCAGCCAGGCTCACACCCAGCATTGGTTATCTAACCCATCTCCTCACAGGCTCAGGTTACCATGGCCTCCAGTCAGGGCACAGGGGGAGGGGAAGGGCCCTTGTTCAGAAAAGAACAGAGATGTGGGTCTGTGCTCTTAGGGTTAGGAAGGTGTTTATTAGGCAGAGTAGGCCCTGGAAGTGAGTGCATGAGGATTCTTGAAGGCATTGGCAGAAGGGACATAATGAAGGGGCCACTGAGAGTGTTAACATTGAGCACAGCCCGGGTAGACTCTAGTGGACTTACTCATTTTTGCTTGAACATTCAGGAAAGCTCCATTTGCTGGCTGAGAGCCTCAGTGGGATGTGTTGGGGGACGGGAGGGCACTTGGTGTGTCCCCCAGTTGAAGGAGGAAGCAGATTGGGAGGGGGTGACCTAAAGGTGGCCAGACAGCAGCACTGGGAGGCATGGTGAGGGTTGGTGCCACTGAGAAGTCTCCCCAGTCAGCAGGGCCTCTGGGTGGGCTGAGAGCTGAGGGAAGCAGGAGTCATGGCATGAAGGGGACCCCCAAGGCCTCTTCTGGTTCTGTGAGGGGGAGTCAGGGAGAACACAGGTCGGTCCCCTGACCTCTCTGAGCTTTAGGCTCAGACCTACCTGGGGAGTGCAAGCACAGGATTCATTTCTAGAAGACAGTTATGTCAAGGAAAAGGGGTGCTTGTTCTCACATCTTCTGCAGGCAAGAAAAGACCCAGGTAAAGTTTGCTCAAAAACATGGACCCTGTGGAAGCCAGAAAAGACGCTTGTGACTTGTGTGAGCAAAGACCTTTCTGAGAGAGACCCCTTTTGCCTGGGTCCTAAGGCCACAGCCGCCTCCTCTCCCTCCAGTCTTTCTCATGGCCAAATTCAAACTTTAACTTAGACTGGTGTCTACTAATAGAAATGGTTCTTGGGAAAATTGAGATTCTGGAAGACATGCCATCCCTCAGTGTAAATCTAGTTTTATGGAACTGACTTTTTCATAAACTAGATTATGAGGTTTCATTGAAAGTCCCATGTGTTCTCCTCGGAGGATGCTGGGGTGTGTTTGGCCTTCCCTATGTAGATCATCCTTAATGAAAAATACTCTAAAAATTGGACAGTAAGGCAATATAGTTTGGATCAGAATGACCTGTTCTGTAATCTGAGTGCATTCAGCCTACAGTGTCATATCACTAAGAGGTTACATGGTTTTCATTGTTACAATTCCAGGTCTGCTTTCACCTGAATGAATTTGATTTGATTGCTGACAAGTGAATAGAATGTATAGGATTATGATTCTAATGATTCTTTTCTGCTAAATGGTCACTGAAAAATAATTCCTTAAATCTGTTCTAATGGTGTACTTAGGAAAGCAAACCCTCTTCTAATGAAGATATTGAAAAATGAAGAATTATATTATTATACTTATTAAAATATTTATTAAAAATGTTTACTAATTTATTTATGCAGTTAGATCTATTTAGCTTTGAAACTAAAAGTAATACAAACAGCTTTCTTTAGGATATGAACTAAGGCCAATATAAATTCTTTTTTTTTTTGTAGGAAGTTCTTTAGCCTTTAGCATGTTCTTTGGTCTTTAGCCTTCTTTCTAGGCCAGGTCTTAAAAATCTTCAGAGCCATCACTCAGTGTCTATAGAATGTAATGAAGTGGTTTAGGAAAATTCTCCAGTTCAACCAGACATGGAAGTTACTCAGTTAAGTCTCGGCTCAAATGAGGTTTTATTCAATTGCTCAAAAATATAGTACTAGACAGAAATTAAGCTAAAAGCTACATATCCATGAGAAGTATATGAGTTAGATGTTTTCAAGAAAATCAAAATGAGAAAAAAAAAAAAGGATTTTTATTTGCAACGAAGAGAATTGCTCCCAATAAAGAGAACTTCTGAGAAAGCCAATCCTGTCTTCTGCTGGAACTTTCAAAGTTCCAGTTCCAGTTTAGAATGAAAAAGCATCACTTGCCAAGTGCATTTCTCAAGCACATTTTCTATATTTAATAGGTTTGAAAACAGATAGTGCCTTCCAGCCTGTCCAAGGATTTGCAGATGTGGACACTCTCTCGCATAATAGCCATCACCTGCCTTGTCACTCCTCTTGATTCCTGATCCCCAGGATTCTGGAATTCTTACATGATGTTGAAACCTTCTTTTTCAGAGAAAATCTATAAATGTCATTCTTATGCATTTGCTCCATCTCCAACCCCAACTAATAAAATAGGACATTTGAAGTCAAGAAGGAAATTCTCCTTTCCCCACAGAGTTGCTTTTCTTGTGCAATAATTCAGTATTGAAATGACTGAATCCATTCCACAAACAAGTGAAGGCAATCATAAAATAAGGACATCAGAAGTTTCTGACCATGACCCATCCTGCCCAGTGTCATCTCAGCCTTTCAGTGTGAGAGTAGAGAATGCTGCTGCATTTGGCTGCAAGCAGTCTCATCCTACTCCATCGGGGACATATTGGGAGTAATATATCTCTAGGGTATTACTCTTGCTTTCATTGAGATAAGAGTATTTTAGACTTTCAGAAAATTTTATCAGTTTTTATTTTGTTTGTTTCTTCTTTTCTCAGTGATCCATTTTCAGGTTTTGTTGACTCAGAATATAAAGTCCTTGTCAACTTCCCCCAAACTCTTCATAGAATTTCCTTAATATGTCACTTATGACACTTCTGATGGGGAGGAATTTCCCCTCCCCTTCTCTCTCTTACACACATTCTCTTACTGATGTGTCACCAACATTTTTCCTCCTTACATGAGGACAAGCATTGTACATTAAGAAACCTTTACAAGCTTTTACTATTCCATTGTGATTCTTGTTTCAAGCAGAAAACCTATTCTCAGTATCCCATTGGGCCCTTAATGTCTAGTTGTAAAGTGTTGGCTGTGACAGTCACATGATTTGTTTTCAAAGAGAAATCCCAACTCTGGTTCAGCTTTCTCCTCTTTGTTGATAAAAGTTGATTAGATAGTTTCTGGAGTCTCACCTCAAAACCTTGTGCCTTTTAGGAATTGGTGACCTTCAAGGATGTGGTGGTGGTCTTCACTGAGGAGGAGTGGGGTCTCTTGGACCCTTCTCAGAAGGAGCTGTACAAGGAGGTCATGCTGGAAAATGTCCAGAATCTGCTATCCCTGGGTAAGGACCATTTCCTGTCTTTTCTTGGTTTTAGTTGTCAGGCCAAAAAAGCAGAAGCAAGACAGAATGGATGCATATTCTGGTGCATCTCAGCTTTAGGTGCTAGGTCCTCTGGGTACTCCAACTCTCCATCTATTTTGTTCTTACCTTGTACCTTTTTTATTTTATTTCATTTTATTTTAAAATTAATTTTATAATTATAATTTTTTTGACATTACATATGCATCGGTACTTTTTTTTTTACAGCATTATCCCTTGTACTTCTTTTCTGAATTTTCCCCTCTCTCCCTCTACCCCCTCCCCTAGGTGATAGGCAGTCATACATGTTACATGTGTTACAGTATATCCTAGATATAATATATGTATATAAAACTGAGTTTCTGGTTGCATGGTAAGAATTGGATTCAGAAGGTAAAAATAACCTGGGTAGAAAGACAATAGTGCAAACAGATTACACTCATTTCCAAGTGTTCCTTCTCTGGGTGTAGCTGATTCTGTTCATCATTGGTCAATTGGAACTGGATTAGATCTTCTCTATGTTGAAGATATCCACTTCAATTAGAATACATCCTCATACAGTATTGTTGTTGAAGTGTATAATGATCTCCTGGTTCTGCTCATTTCACTAAGCATCAGTTGATGTAAGTCTCTCCAAGCCTCTCTGTATTCATCCTGTTGTTCATTTCTTACAGAACAATAATATTCCATAACATTCATATACCATAATTTACCCAACCATTTCTAGCCACTACAATAAGGGCTGCCACAAATATTTTGGCACATCCAGGTCCCTTTCCCTTCTTTAGTTTTTCTTTGTGATATAAGCCCAATAGGAGCACTGCTGGATCAAAGGGTATGCACAGTTTGATAACTTTTTGGTCAAAGTTCCAAATTGCTCTCCAGAATGACCTTGTACCTTTTTAAAATTGAATATTCACATCCATTTCAACAGCTGAAGCCAGAGATGACTCACATGATTAGGGTTCATTGTCAGGAAAAACATGATTTTCCTTTCACTGATTCTTAATGTCTTATTGAGTTATTCTCTTCCATTTGTTCAGTTCTACTTTTAGTGAATTTCTTCCTTCTCTTAGCATTTTTTATCTCCTTTTTAATTTGGCGAATTGTTCTGTTAAATGATTTGTTCTGTTCATTGGATATTTTTTTCCCATTTCAAGCATTCTATTTTCTTAGGGAGTTGTTCTCTTTTCCATTTCACCAGTGCTGGTTTTTAAGGAGTTCTTTCTTCTTTTTCCATCTTACCAAATCTATTTTTAAGAGGAGTTGTTTTCTTTTTTCTTTTTTTTTTTTTTTTTATTAATTTTATAATTATAACATTTTTTGACAGTACATATGCATAGGTAATTTTTTACAGCATTATCCCTTGTACTCCCTTCTGTTCAGAATTTTCCCTGCTTCCCTCCACTCCCCTCCCCTAGATGGCAAGCATTCCCATATATATTAAATATGTTATAGTATATCCCAGATACATTATATGTGTGCAGAACCGAATTTGTTGTTGTTGTTGCTGTTGCAAAGGAATAATAGGATTTGGAAGGTAAAAATAACCTGGGAAGAAAAACAAAAAATGCATATAATGTTCTCCTAGTTCTGCTCATTTCACTCAGCATCAGTTGATGTAAGTCTCTCCAAGTTTCTCTGTATTCACCCTGCTGGTCATTTCTTACAGAACAATAATATTCCATAACATTCATACACCACAATTTACCCAACCATTCTCCAGTTGAAAATTTTCCAGTTTCTAGCCACTACAAAAAGGGCTGCCACAAACATTTTGGCACATACAGGTCCCTTTCCCTTCTTTCGTATTTCCTTGGGATATAAGCCCAGTAGTAGCACTACTGGATTAAAGGGTATGCACAGTTTGATACCTTTTTGGGCATAATTCCAGATTGCTCTCCAGAAAGGTTGGATTCTTTCACAATTCCACCAACAATGCATCAGTGTCCCAGTTTTCCCACATCTCCCCCAACATTCATCATTATTTTTTCCTGTCATATTAGCTAATCTGACAGGTGTGTAGTGGTATCTCAGAGTTGTCTTAATTTGCATTTCTCTGATCAATAGTGATTTGGAACACTCTTTCATATGAGCGGAAATAGTTTCAATTTCTTCATCTGAAAATTGTCTATTGATATCCTTTGACCATTTGTCAATTGGAGAATGGCTTGATTTCTTATAAATTAGAGTCAATTCTCTGTATATTTTTGAGATGAGGCCTTTATCAGAACCTTTAACTGTAAAAATGTTTTCCCAATTTGTTACTTCCCTTCTAATCTTGTTTGTATTAGCTTTGTTTGTACAAAAGCTTTTTAATTTGATGTAATCAAAATCTTCTCTTTTGTGGTCAATAATGATCTCTAGTTCTCCTTTGGTCACAAATTCTTTCCTCTTCCACAAGTCTGAGAGGTAAACTATCCTATATTCCTCTAATTTATTTATGATCTTGTTCTTTATGCCTAAATCATGGACCCATTTTGATCTTATCTTAGTATGTGGTGTTAAGTGTGGGTCCATACCTACTTTCTGCCATACTAATTTCCAGTTATCCCAGCAGTTTTTGTCAAATAATGAATTCTTATCCCAAGATTTGGGATCTTTGGGTTTGTTAAACACTAGATTGCTATTTTTATTCACTATTTTGTCCTGTGAACCTAACCTATTCCACTGATCAACTAGTCTATTTCTTTTTTTTTTTTTTTTTTAGATTTTTTTTTTCACAGTATATATGCATGAGTAATTTTTTTTTATAATATTATCCCTTGTATTCATTTTTCCAAATTATCCCCCCCTCCCTCCATTCCCTCCCCCCGATGACAGGCAATCCCATACATTTTACATGTGTTACAATAAAACCTAGATACAATATATGTGTGTAAATACTATTTTCTTGTTGCACATTAAGTATTAGATTCCGAAGGTATAACTAACCTGGGTAGATAGATAGTAGTGCTAACAATTTACATTCACTTCCCAGTGTTCCTTCTCTGGGTGTAGTTATTTCTGTCCATCATTGATCAACTGGGAGTGAGTTGGATCTTCTTTATTCTTTATTCTTTAGTCTATTTCTTAGCCAATACCAAATGGTTTTGGTGAATGCTGCTTTATAGTATAGCTTTAGATCAGATACAGCTAGGCCACCTTCATTTGATTTTGTTTTCATTAATTCCCTTGGAATTCTCAACCTTTTGTTCTTCCATATGAATTTTGTTGTTATTTTTTCTAGGTCATTAAAATAGTTTCTTGGGAGTCTGATTGGTATAGCACTAAATAGATTAGTTTAGGGAGTATTGTCATCTTTATTATATTCGCTCAGCCTATCCAAGAGCATTTAATGTTTTTCCAATTATTTAAATCTGACTTTATTTTTGTGGCAAATGTTTTATAATTTTGCTCATATAATTCCTGACTTTCCTTTGGTAGATGGATTTCCAAATATTTTATACTATCAACAGTTCTTTTGAATGGAATTTCTCTTTGTATCTCTTGATTTTGTTGGTAATGTATAAAAATGCTGAGGATTTATGTGGATTTATTTTGTATTCTGCAACTTTGCTAAAGTTATGAATTATTTCTAATAGCTTTTTAGCAGAATCTTTGCGGTTCTCTAAGTATACCATCATGTCATCTGCAAAGAGTGATAGTTTCGTTTCCTCATTATCTACCTTAATTCCTTTAATCTCTTTCTCGGCTTCTATACTTAAAGCTAGCATTTTTACTATAATATTGAATAGTAATGGTGATAGTGGGCAACCTTGTTTTACTCCTGAACTTACTGGGAAAGGTTCCAGTTTATTGCCATTACATATGATATTTACTGACAGTTTTAAATATATGCTACTGATTATTTTAAGGAATAGTCCATTTATTCCTATACTCTCAAGCGTTTTTAGTAGGAATGGATGTTGGATTTTATCAAATGCTTTTTCTGCATCTATTGAGATGATTATATGTTTTTTGTTAATTTGGTTATTGATAGAGTCAGTTATGCTAATAGTTTTCTTAATATTGAACCAGCCCTGCATTCCTGTTATAAATCCCACTTGGTCATAGTGTATTATCCTGAGGATGATTTTCCATAGTCTTTTTGCTAATATTTTATTTAAGATTTTAGCGTCAATATTCATTAGGGAGATTGGTCTATAATTTTCTTTCTCTGTTTTCAACCTACCTGGTTTGGGTATCAGTACCATGTCTGTGTCATAAAAGGAATTTGGTAGGACTCCTTCAATCCCTATTTTTTCAAATAGTTTATATAGCATTGGAGTTAATTGTTCTTTAAATGTTTGGTAGAATTTACATGTAAATCCATCTGGTCCTGGGGATTTTTTCTTAGGGAGTTGGTTAATAGTTTGTTCTATTTCTTTTTCTGCAATGGAACTGTTTAGACTATTTACTTCTTCCTATTTTAATCTGGGCCAGCTATATTTTTTAAGGTATTCTTCCATTTCATTTAAGTTATCGAATTTATTGGCATAAAGTTGGGCAAAGTAACTCCTAATTATTGTTCTAATTTCCTCTTCATTAGTGGCGAGTTCTCCCTTTTCATTTTTAAGACTAACAATTTGCTTTTCCTCTTTCCTTTTTTAAATCATATTTACTAAGGGTTTGTCTATTTTGTTGATTTTTTTCATAGAACCAACTCTTAGTTTTCTTAATTAATTCAATAGTTTTATTACTTTCAATTTTATTAATCTCTCCTTTTATTTTTAGAATTTCAAGTTTCCTGTTTGTCTGGGGGTTTTTAATTTGTTCCTTTTATAGCATTTTTAGTTGTAAGCCCAATTCATTGACCTTCTCTTTCTCTATTTTATGCAAGTAGGCCTGTAGAGTTATAAAATTTCCCCTTATTACTGCTTTGGCTGTATCCCACACATTTTGGTATGATGTCTCATTATTGTCATTTTCTTGAGTGAAGTTATTAATTATGTCTATGATTTGCTGTTTTACCCAATCATTCTTTTGTATAAGATTATTTAGTTTCCAATTATTTTTTGGTCTATCTTCCCCTAGCTTTTTATTGAATGTAATTTTCATTGCATCTTAGTCTGAAAAGGATGCATTTACTATTTTACTGCATTTGATTTTGAGGTTTTTATGTCCTAGTATATGATCAATTTTTGTGTAGGTTCCATGAACTGCTGAGAAGAAAGTGTACTCCTTTCTATCTCCATTTAGCTTTTTCCAAAGATCTATCATATCAAACTTTTCTAGTATTCTATTTACCTCTTTGGCTTCTTTCTTATTTATTTTGTGGTTTGATTTATCTAATTATGAGAGTGCAAGGATGAGCTCTCCCACTATTATAGTTTTGCTGTCTATTTCTTCTTGCAGCTCTCTTAATTTCTCCTTTAAGAATTTAGATGCTGCACCACTTGGTGCATATATGTTTAATATTGATACTGCTTCATCATCTATGCTACCCTTTAGCAAGATATAATACCCTTATCTCTTTTAATTAGATCAATTTTTGCTTTTGTTTGATCTGAGATGAGGATGGCTACCCGTGTTTTTTTGACTTCACCTGAAGCATAGTAGATTCTGCTCCAACCTTTTACCTTTATTCTTTATGTATCACCCTGTTTCAGGTGTGTTTCCTATAAACAACATACTGTAGGATTCTGGCTTTTAATCCAGTCTGCTATCTGCTTCCTCTTTATGGGGGCGTTTACCCCCATTCACATTTATGGTTAAAATGACTAATTCTATATTGCTTGTCATCCTGTTAACCCCTGCTTATGCTTTTCCTCTTTCCTTCCCTCTTACCCCCTACCCAGTATTAAACTTGTGAACACCACTTGCTTTTCACAGCCCTCCCTTTTTAGTATCCCTCCCCCACCTTAAAGTTCCTCCCCCTATTTTACCCCTTTTCCTCACAATTTCTGAATTCCCTTCCCCTTACTTTACTCCTTCCCTTTTCACTTTTTTCCTCCCACTTTTCAATGAAGTGGAGGGAGTTTCACCACAAATCGAATATGTCTATTGATATACACTATGTTCATCCCCCTCCTTTCTTTCTCTCAGATATAATAGGTTACCTTTGCCTCTTCATGATATGTAGTACCACCACTTTACCCTTTTTTATGGTATAATTTTCTTTCCACCTCTAGTTTCTAGAACAAAATATACATGTGTTCTTTATATAGCTTTATGGAAGAAATATAGTTCTCAAGATTTTTTTTTTTTTTTTTACCTTTTTAGAAATCTCTTGAGTTCTGTATTTGAGGATCAAAATTTTTGTGTAGATCCGATTTTTTCATCAAGAATAGATGGAATTCATTTATTTTGTTAAATATCCATCTTCTTCCCTGGTTTTGCTGGGTAAGTTATTTTTGGCTACATACCAAGTTCCTTAGCCTTTCGGAATAATTTATTCCAGGCCCTTCACTCCTTTAACATGGATGCTGCAAGATCCTGGGTCATCCTTATTGTTGCTCCTCCATATCTGAATTGATTTTTTCTAGCAGCTTCCAATAATTTTTTCCTTTGTCTAATGGTTCTTGAACTTCACCACTATATTTCTTGGTGTTTTGATTTTAGGGTCCCTTTCGGTAGGTGATCGATGAATTTTTTTCAATGTCTATTTTACCCTCTGTTTCTGAAAAATAGTGTCCAGGCTCTTTTTTTCCTCATCTTTTTCAGGGAGTCCAATTATTCTTGTTCAATTCTGATTTTCAATGATGTATTTTCTTCACTCACTTTTTCATATCTTTTTGTAATTGTCCAATTGAGTTTTTAAGTGAGTTTTTTTTCCTATGGAATTTTTTTTTCCATTTCATCAGTTTTATTTTTTAGAGAATTATTTTCTTTTTCCAACTCACTAATCCTATTTTCCTTGGAGTTGTTTACCTTTTCCAATTCACTAATTTTGTTTTTCAGTGATTTGTTTTCTTTATGCACTCTGTCTTTAAATGCGTGGGATGACTTCTCCAGACTTTCTTGCCAAGCTTCCCTTTCCTTTTCCAATTTCTCTTCTAGCTCTCTTGTGAGAGCCTTTTTGATTTCCTCTATAAGAGTTTTGTGTATTGAGCAGATCATATCCCCTTTTAGGGGATTCCTCTGGAGACAGTCTGTTTTTAGTCTCCTCAGGGTTTGAAGTCTGCTCCTTATCCATATAGAAGCTATTAGTGGTTAGAGCCCTTTTACATTTTTTGTTCATTTTGTCAGAGCAGAATCAAAGAAAACAAACTGACAAGAGAAACAATTGGTCTGTTTTTTTTTTTTGGGGGGGGGCTAGATGGTGTTGCCGGGCTTCCTCTACAGACTGCAGGGGACAGCATCGAGGTACTAACAAGACAGCAATGGCTGCGCTGCGTCTGCACTCTAAGAATGGGCTGAGTCACTCCAGGTGGGGGTGGGGGTGGCCAAGTCCTGAGAGACATCAGCTTTCAGGGATTTTATTCTTTACCTCCAGTGTTTTTACACCTTCTCTGCTGATTCTGGCTTGATGTCAAGAAGGAATATCTATACTGGGGTAAAGGTCGTCCCACCGAAAGAGCAGAAATCGCACCTCTTTCCTCTCTGGGTCTGAGCAGTCTGAGCTGCCTGCCTCTATCTCGCTACTTGCCCTCAGTCTGCACCCAGTCTGTTCCTCCCCTCCCCCGAGCAAAAACAGACCTTTTCTGGCGAATTTCAAGGTTGTCTTCTGTTGGTAATTATTTGTGAGGTTTTTTTCTGGTCATGCATTAATTCCGAGCTTGTCATGAAGTAAATTCTGAGAGAAAATGTGGAGCTCAAGCATCTGTGTGCCTCCTCTCCACCATCTTGTCCAGAAGTCCCCGAGGAGTTGTTTTCTTGAGACCCTTTCTGTTTCTTTAGCCATTTCTCAATTGATGGGCATCTATCCTATTTATTTTCCTATTTTTGTGTCACACAAAAAAAGGTTTTACACATATTTTTGCACTTGTTTATGCTGTTTCCTCATTTATGATTTCTTTGGTATTCAGACTCAGTGTGTTACTGCTGAATCATAGGATATGCATAGTTTTATATCTCTTTGGACCTAATGCCAAATTACTCTGCATGATGGGTGGATATGAGGATCAGCAGCGTATTAGCATCTCACTTTCTCCTCATCCCTTCCAACATTGTTCATTATCTTTTTCTGTGATCTGAGACTTTATAGTATGCGTGAGGTGGTAATACCCATAATCTAAGACTGCTACAGAAGTATTCAGCCCATCTCTCCAGGATCCTGTTGGTATCACTCATCAATGTGGCTCTATCAGCACTGAGAAGTTCAGCTTATGGGTCTTTGGCCCATAAATAGCTTTTAGGCATTGTTAAAGCAGTCAGCATCAAACTGAATTTTATGTGGCCTCTTCCTGAGCCCAGAATTCTGGATCTCTCTCAAGTTTTTTTTGCACTTAGCGGTTGGAGGAGTTAAATGTTGGCTTTTTCAATGATTGAAGTAACTTATGTATAGACTCTGTAGAGTTCTGAGGTTTTGTTTGATAGCATTTGAATTTCCCTACCATTTGCATCAAATCAGTTTGGATATTTTCAAGTGTTTTGTCCCAGATGAGTAAGTGCGATACTGTATGAAAAATGTCTGAAAGCTGCCCAGTCATTTTCAGCTGAAATGTTGCAAACCCTGTTGCCTCCATGTTAGAAATAAACATTGCTCCTTTGGATAATCACTTTAATCTGATATTGAATCTGGCTGTTATCTTGGCCTATTTCTGCCCCTTCTGTTCAATGGCCAGTACTCTGCTGTGCCCATCTCCTTGGTCACTTCCACATCCTGTAGGTCTCTTCTCCTTATAGAGAAAACGTCTGATAAGTGCCAGTTTTTGCTACAAGAATGTATCCATAAAGTTTTCTTCTACTGAGGTTAGTAAGGAGAAGGGCATGAGCTACCTAAATCTTAAGTCGTCATTGCTTTTGCTTTTAATTGTCTGTATATCCCTTTCTGTGCCTTTGTGTTTGATTGTTCATTTTCTTCAGATGTGGAGCCCAATTTGGAAAGGAATGAGATGAATAGAAACCTGGGACTTTTTGTGGAAGAATGTGACCTGCAAAGATTCATGATGGATGGTCCCTGTGCCTTGACTTTCCATGCCTCTAACATCCAAGTAGATAATCCAAAGACTGACTGTGAATTGGATGAAAGTAGAAAGAGATTCAGTCAATTTTGTTTCCTCAATCAGTATGAGAAAATGAATTCTGGGAAGAACTGGCTTCTGGATAGTGAATATCAGAAATATTTTCCTGAGCAGGTAGAGCTTTTTCGTTCCCAGGAGAAGCCTGCTGAAGTCCAAATGAATCCAGATCATCAATGGGAATTGGCCTTCAGCAAGAGTTCAGACCCTAATAGACATCAGAAAAATGATAATGGGGAAATGTTTTGTGTGGATAGTCAAGATGGAAAGGCTTTGTGTCAGCCCTCTAAGCTCATTACTCAGCAGGTAATTAAAATAAAAAAACAACCTGATGAATATAGTGAATGTCAATCAACTCCTGGAGAGTTTTATAAATATGATGAAGGTTGGAAAATCTTCACACAGCAATTTTTTCTAGTTGTACCTGAGGGATTCCACACTGGCGAGAATCCTTTTGAAAATGATTACTGTGGAAACACTTTTACATCTAGTTCTACTCTTAGTAAGCACAGAACCCAGACTGGAAAAAAACCTTTTAATTGTAATCATTGTGGAAAGACTTTCATATGGAAGGCAGATCTTAGCAGACATCAGAAAATCCACACTGGAGAGAAACCTTTTAAATGTAATCACTGTGGAAAGGCTTTCATAAGAAATTACATGCTTGTAGAACATCAGAGAATCCACACAGGAGAAAAGCCTTATAAATGTATTTATTGTGGAAAGGCTTTTATAAGGAGAGCCAGTCTTGTTTTACATCAGAAAATCCACACTGAAGAAAAACCTTTTAAATGTAATCATTGTGGAAAGACTTTCATATGGAAGGGAGATCTTAGCAGACATCAGAAAAGCCACACTGGAGAGAAACCTTTTAAATGTAATCAATGTGGAAAGGCTTTTATAAGAAATTACATGCTTGTAGAACATCAGAGAATCCACACAGGAGAAAAGCCTTATAAATGTGTTTATTGTGGAAAGACTTTTATAACTAGAGCCAGTCTTGTTTTACATCAGAAAATCCACACTGGAGAAAAACCTTTTAAATGTAATCAATGTGGAAAGGCTTTCAGGTTCAATTATGTTCTAGCAGAACATCAGAGAATCCACACTGGAGAAAAACCTCATAAATGTAATCAGTGTGGAAAGGCTTTCATAAAGAGTGCAGATCTTGCTGTACACCAGAGAATCCACACAGGAGAAAAGCCTTATAAATGTAATCAATGTGGAGAGACTTTCACACAGAGTTCCAGTCTTACTGTACATCAGAGAATCCACACTGGAGAGAAACCTTTTAAATGTAATCACTGTGGAAAGGCTTTCATAAGAAATTACATGCTTGTAGAACATCAGAGAATCCACACAGGAGAAAAACCTTATAAATGTAATCAGTGTGGAAAGGCTTTCATAAAGAGTGCAGATCTTGCTGTACATCAGAGAATCCACACAGGAGAAAAGCCATACGAATGTAATCAATGTGGAAAGGCTTTCACATACAGTACCAGTCGTGCTTTACACGAAAGAAACCATACTGGAGAGAAACCTTTTAAATGTAATCAATGTGGAAAGTTTTTCAAAAGGAGAGCCAGTCTTACTTTACATCAGAGAAACCACACAGGAGAAAAGCCTTATAAATGTAATCAATGTGGAGAGGCTTTCGTAAAGAGAAGCAGTCTTGCTTTACACCAGGAAATCCACACTGGAGAAAAACCTTATCAATGTAATCAATGTGGAAAGGCTTTCACGTGCAAGGGAGATCTTAGCAGACATCAGAAACTCCACACTGGAGAGAAACCTTTTAAATGTTATCAATGTGGAAAGGCTTTCATACGTAATTGCAGGCTTACAGAACATCAGAGAATCCACACAGGAGAAAAGCCTTATAAATGCAGTCAGTGTGAAAAGGCTTTCAGAAAGAGAGAGAGTCTTATTTTACACCAGGGAATCCACACAGGACAAAAACCTTTTAAATGTAATCAATGTGGAAAGGCTTTCAGGTTCAATTATGTTCTAGCACAACATCAGAGAATCCACACTGGAGAGAAACCTTATAAATGTAATCAATGTGGAAAGGCTTTCATAACAAGAATCAGTCTTCTTTTACATCAGAAAATCCACACAGGAGAAAAGTGTTATAAATGTAATCAGTGTGGAGAGGCTTTCACATACAGTTCCAATCTTACTGTACATCAGAGAATCCACACTGAAGAGAAATGTTTTAAATGTAATCATTGTGGAAAGGCTTTCATATATAATTACAGGCTTACAAAACATCAGAGAATCCACACAGGAGAAAAGCCTTATAAGTGTAATCAATGTGGAAAGGCTTACATAACAAGAGCGAGTCTTGCTTTACATCAGAGAATCCACACTGGAGAGAAACCTTTTAAATGTAATCAATGTGGAAAGTTTTTCAAAAAAAGAGCCAGTCTTACTTTACATCAGAAAATCCACACAGGAGAAAAGTGTTATAAATGTAATCAGTGTGGAGAGGCTTTCACATACAGTTCCAGCCTTACTGTACATCAGAGAATCCACACTGAAGAGAAACCTTTTAAATGTAATCATTGTGGAAAGGCTTTCAGACATAAGTGCAAGCTTACAGAACATCAGAGAATCCACACTGGAGAGAAACCTTATGAATGTAATCATTGTGGAAAGGCTTTCAGACTTAAGTACCAGCTTACAGAACATCAGAGAATCCACACTGGAGAGAAACCTTATAAATGTAATCAATGTGAGAAAACTTTTACCAGAAAGACGAATCTTACAACACATCAGAGAATTCACACTGGAGATAAAACCTTGTAAATTTAATCAATGTGGAAAAGCTTTCATAAAGAGAGTCATTCTTTCTTTACATCAGAGAATCCACACAAGAGAAAAGCCTTATACAGATAATAATGTGAAAAGTGTTTCATATACAAGGGAGATCTTAGCAGACATCAGAAATTCCACATGGGAGAGAAATCGTTGGAATGTAATCAATGTGGAAAGGCTTTTACACACCATGCCTGTCTTGCTATTACATTGGACTCTTTTGAAAGTATTCAGTGTGGAAATGCTTTTGCACAGAAATGAAATCTTTTTTTATTATTACTATAGATTTTTATTTACAAGATCTATGCATGGTTAATTTTACAGTACTGACAATTGCCAAGTCTTTTGTTCCAAATTTTCCCCTCCTTCTCCCCCCCCCCACCATGGCAGGTTGACCAATACATGTTACATATGTTAAAGTATAAATTAAGTACAATATATGTATGTATGTCCAAACAGTTATTTTGTACAAAAAGTATCAGACTTTGAAATAGTGTACAATTAGCCTGTGAAAGAAATCAAAAATGCAGGCGGACAAAAAAAGAGGGGTTGGGAATTCTATGTAGTTGGGAATTCATAGTCATCTCCCAGAGTTCTTTTGATGGGTGTAACTGGTTCAGTTCATTACTGCTGTATTGGAACTGATTTGGTTTATCTCATTGTTGAAGACGGCCACATCCATCAAAATTGATCATCATATAGTATTGTTGTTGAAGTATGTAATGATCTCCTGGTTCTGCTCATTTCACTCAGCATCAGTTCATGTAAGTCTCCCCAGACCTTTCTGAAATCATCCTGTTGGTCATTTCTTACAGAACAGTAATATTCCATAATATTCATATACCACAATTTATTCAGCCATTCTCCAGTTGATGGGCATCCATTCAGTTTCCAGTTACAGAAGTGAAATCTTGTTGAACATTAAAGAACCCACACTAGAGAGAAACATTTTGAATGTAGTCAGTAAGGAAGGGATTTCACACTGAGGTCCTTTCCAGCTGCACATCAGAGAATCCACCTTGGAGAGAAATCTTATAAATGAAATTAATGTGGAAAGACATTGAGTTACAAATCCAAGATTGGTAAACATCAGAGAATCCTCAATAAGGAGAAGTATTATGATAATAATAAATGTGAAATGATTTCACAAAGAGTTCCCATCTGGTTGTATATGAGACAGTCCAAACAGGAGAGAAACCTTATAAAAAATTCAATGAGGAAAGGCTTTCAGGAAAGGCAGGGGCCAAGGCCAAGCTGACTATCAAATTCTTAATGGCAGCACAAAGAAATCCATTCTACTGGCAGAGTACATGCAGGAGGCATTGCCCTTTGGCATGTCTTTATTTCCACTTTGGGCTTGCCAGACATCAGGGTATGATGGTGGGTGAAGGCTAGGAAGAAGGCTCAGTAGGGGATTACGCTGAGATCCAGGGAGAAGTTTTGACCCTGAAGTACCCCACTGAACATGGAGTAGTCACCAACTGGAGGGGTGTGGAGATCTGGGGCCAAGCTTTCTATAATTATTCCACAAGATCACCAAAGAGCCCCCTGCTGCTCACAGAAGCCCTCTGACCCCATAGGAAAGAAAGGATGACACATTATGTTTGAGACCTTCAGCCCCTGCCAAGTTCCCTGCGATCCAGCCTGGCTGCCTCCCTGCCTCTGGCCATGCCCCTGGGGTTGTGATCAACTCTGGGGATGATGGGACACCTGGTATTTGTGTTTGAAGGTGCCATCCTCGCAGGAGCCAAACTCTTCCTGGCTTTGACTGGCTATGATCTGACAGACTCCAGCATAACGATATGGACCCAGGATATTTTCCCTCCTGCAGCTACTGAGAGCTAGAAGGTGTGACATCATGAGCCAGGTCTCAAGGCCCCAAATTTTGTGCAGGAGCTGGCCTTTGCCACATGCAGTTGCCTGTGGAAAAGAGCACTGCGCTCCCTGAGGGTCAGGTCATTGGCCTTGGCAGGGCTAAAGGTGGAATCCAGAGGCTTTCTCATGTGGATTCCACCCAGTTCCCTTCAATTCCACTAGGTGTGATGTCTGTATGGGAGGGCTTGTCTGCCCATCTCAGGTGGTTGGGAGTTATCCCCCCATACCAGGGCCTAGATGGAGGGAAGCACAAGGAAATGAATGCCCCATCCCCCAACCCAGTGAAAATCAAGCTCATACCCCATCTGAGCATTTTGGTTTTAATCTCATCTTTTTCCTTTTTGATCTTTTTTTTGTGCGGCAAAATAACTGGAAACATATATAGAAGATTTGCACATTGAACACATATTGGATTACTTGCTGAGGGGCTGGGGCAAGGGAGGTGGAAAACATTTAGAACACAAGGGATTGTAAGGGTGAATGCTGAAAATTATCCATACACCTAGTTTGAAACTAAAAAGCCTTATTTAATAAAAAAAATAATAATCATTCCAGATGTTGTATTATGCAGTGTGACAGAGGGTTTCTTACCTCTAGGAAGCCTGTCCTGCTTGATAAAAAGCAGCTAGTTAACATCAGTCCAGATGTTGGAGAGGAGGCTGGGGTGAAGGAGGTACAGGTATTATTGTATATGGAAATGATGTAATATTTACAAAAAAAAAAAAAGTTATCTTTGTTTCTTCTGACCTCGTTTGTGTAATTGTTCAAGCCTAAATTACCTCCTCCCCCCAACAAAGATGGACAGGAAAAACGTTAGAGACTTCCCTGGAATATTATGGGATTGATGCCAGTACTTGGGGGACTGGAGGAGAGTTTCTTGTTACCTGATTTAAGGCCATTTCAAATAACAATGTGCACATTAAAGAGACTTTTAAAAAAATTAATTTCAGACACCTGCTTTCTGCAGTGGTTTAGTCATTTTAGATTGTCATTTCTCAGGTTTTTTTGAACCCACTTGGTGACTCCCAATTGGTTATCATCAATCCTTTTCCTTTAGGAGACTGGTTTAGAAGAAAACATATCCCATGGATATATATCCATGGTATTCAAATAATCTTGCTACCCTTAGTGATCCAGGTCATAAAGTAATAAATTTCTAAGCCTCATCAACTAAATAGAGGAAACTGAAGCAGAAAATGGATTTGTCTCAAACTCATATGACCTTAATAAGCTTCAGAGTGAGCAGTCATTAAGAACCCAAAGAAAGACCAAAAAGGATTTCCATTTGAAATGACAATCATGGTGGGAAAATAAAAGCTGGAAAAATATCTTACTATGAAATGCTTCTCCCTATGGAATTAAGGAGAAGGTCTGTGTTCTCCCATTTAGGTTTGAGACTCTGTGGAGGCAAAAGAGGAAGGGTGATGTCAAATTCCTGCTAACCAGAAGTGTCCCCAGAGGTACGTTAAGAAAATTCTAAAAAGAGTTTGTGAGAAGCCAGCAAGTCCTGTGCATTCTGGAGAAAGGAAGGGAAAACATTACCAGTCATCACCGAGAGAGAGCAAGCAAAGAAAAACAAGATCCTAAGTAATTTCCTGAAAAGCTGAAGTTGTCTTATATAGATGAAAGCATGAAGAATATTCTTAAGAGATAGTAATCACTGGGAACAAAATTGAAATATTGAAAATGTATTCTTTTGAGCTATCATACCTTTTTCCAACTGGTGACTCCTGTCATCAGGAGTATGATGACAGGAATATACTGACCCCAGCCTCCATTCAACCACTTTTTCCTTAAAAGATTTTCCTTGACCATTCTCAAGACTTTATTGATTCCCTGTATAGAGGTTGTTTTTGTCATTGTCTTCTTCATTAGACTATGTTAGTATTGGATAGACTTTTGTCTTTCTCCATAGTGCTAAGCACTGTCTGGTACATAACAGTACTTAAAAGATGTATATTAATTGATTGATCAACTGGCAAGAAAAAAAAGGTGATACCATTCACAATGTGGTCTGGATTGATTGCTTCCAGCCTACTGAAGAACTCTCGTTTTATTGAAACCCAAGATGACACTAGGTATGATGTGTCATGACCAAAACAACTTCTGTCTTTGCTTTATGATTGCTTTAACTTGCTAATAATGGCTCCTATTCCTCATGTTCCTGTTTAGTTATATAGAAATGGGTGACTATGCTAGAGTTATGTATTATTTTATTAACTGGGGCTGGAAGTAGAACTAAGTTGCAAGACCAACATTTTTAGAATGTTTATGAGGAATAAATTATCTGAAAAGGCCCCTAGACTCAAGATCATTGACAATCAACAGTTAAAAGAATGAGCGAAGAGGCAGACAGAATGGCCATATCTTTTAATCCCTGTATACCTAGGAGGAGTCATCTATTTTTCCAACCTGCTACATACAGAATAGTTTTGGCCAATGTACTTCGTATTTGATACTCTCCCATTTCTAGCACATTCAGATATTATGCATCTTTTCAGAAGCTCTATTACTTTGAACTAATATTCTTTCATGTAGATAAAACTTCATTTTTTCATCATATTGGTTTCTTAAATCATAGTTTGTCTTATTTACAATGCATATTTGACTTTTAGCTTTAGCTTTCTTATTGAACTTAATTATAAATAATAATAATAAATATAAATAATAATTATTATAAACCGTGAAAGCTTGCCTTATAACATTGTCTGATTCTCAAGACCTGGAACAATGCTGGGCAGAGAGCTGCCACTCTCTAATGCTATTGATATGGTAAATGGGAGGGATTAAGAGGACTGGGAAGACTGAGGCAGAGTTGGTACCCAAGAGCAAAAGGACAATTTCTGCTCTGAGGACAGCCTTCAGGCCTGTGCTCCAGCCCATTCGAGACAAGACTCACATGAAGGGGTTTTCTTCAACTTTTAATGACTAAAGAGGAGACCTTGGCCACAAGAAATGGAGTAGGGAGAACAGGAATTTAGGGATGGGAGGGACCTTCAAGAAGAGACAAAGATATGATGTCCATGAACAGGGACTAATGATTTTGGGGGTTTTCCCTTTCAGTTGTAATGAGGGATGTGTGAAACAGTAGGGACCACAAAATAGAGACTTTCACAGTGAAAAAAAGGAAAATAGATTTATTATGATCTAAAAAAAGGGCATCTCCCATCTGACAAGGTGTTTGTCAGTAAAAAAGAATGCAAAGTAAAAACTGCAAAACACAAGATTAAAAACCCCAAACACAAAAGGCCCCATTCCCACCTGGCCTTTTCTCCCATTGTTTGGGGGTATCTGGACTTAGATTCAGATCACAGAAATGTAACCCAGAAACAAAATACAAGTCAATAATAATAAACTCTTAATTTAAATTTCCCTAGAGACCTGTTATATAAGCAAATATCCTCCCATAAAAGAATTCAAAGCCATCATCATCTTTATAACTATTATTATAAAATTACAATTAAAATGTAGTTGGAAGCTATATTCCCATGACAGTATGTTCATTCTGTTAATTCCACACTTGGAGAATCTGCAAATACTCACATAGGATACCAATGCAGGTAGTGGGTGTCGGGGAGTAGGGCTCAAGATAAAAAAAAAAAAAAAAAAAAAAAAGCCTCAGATATACTAGAGAACAGGAAAGAGTAATGAATATTTTATATCTATATTTGTAGATAAACAAGTCACAGGTAAGAGATGGCTCTTGTGGAAGACTATTGTCTTCTCTAAAATGTAATATTCTCTTGGTGGTGTTTTCTTGGGATCTTTGAGGCAGCCTTCCTTTCAGTTCAGTAATCACCCCAAATGCAGCCAGGTGTTAAAAGTCAAAATAATTTATTGTCTCTTTCCAAATCTTACCTCCTTTCCTGAGGCCCAGTTCGCTTTCTTAGAGGCCTATTTCTCTCCTAGGTTCCATGGGATTAAGCTCCTATCCCCAGTACTTTGTCTTCTTTGGCTTCTGAATCTCCCAGACTGAATCCTGGCTGAGCCTCCGAGAACTTCTCGTGCTGAGAGCTTCTTGCTTATATGCTGTACACTGAGTATACATCAATCATTATATCACTAGGAAACCATTATTTATTATAGGATTAAATCAATGCTAAGCTAGATTTAACCATTGTCTCCTCAGTTCCACTTAGCACCTTGTTTCAAGTTCTGGCCTATAACAGACCTCAAAGCCTCAGAGACCATCCTCCATGTCAATGGAAATGGCCACATTGGTGGGTGCTGAGGGATGGACTATACTCACCTGATTTGGGGATCTTTGGGAACTAGAGGCCTTCTATCACCAGGCTCCCTGCTTTGACCAGGCCTCGGTCCCATGAAGACTGAATTGAATGGAACAAGGATGCCTCCCCTTTTCTTCCTAGGCAGGAGTTGGGCCTTTGGGATTCAGAGAGCCAGAGGTCTCAGAGAAGTTATGAAATTCCCTGAGCAAGAGAAAATACAGGACAGCTATATGGTTAAAAATTGAGAGCATTTATTAGCTAGCCAGCAGCTGAGTGCCCAGAATGTGACAAGGGGATTTGGTCCTGAGCAGTTTCAGTGATAGATACTTATAGGAGAAAACCACAAGAATGTTCTGAAACATTCTTCACACTAAAATTCCATTTTCAGACAGATGGCAAAGGTGTAACAGGGAAACAATATTTCTTTAAGTTTTATGCTTGTGAAATTGTCAGTGTCTTTGGTTATTGATAAGATTAAGGTGGCACATCTGGGGTCCTTATGTACATGAAAGAAGGAAATACCACCTGCATTAAGGTGTGAAGAGCTGGCAACATAGTTCTGATTGCAGAGAGAATTCAAACAGAGGTAATATTCTCAAGGTCTCAAGAATGCAGGACAGGGGCCAGACTGTCCATTTTACTCCCACCATGGACTCATTCTCCTGCCACCTAGAAAGGATTTATCTCAGATCACTGTTTTTTAGGAATATATTACTGTGCTTGAAAAGGTACCAGGTAGGTCAGAGCCAGGATGGCACACAGACTAGATGTTTTTTTTGTGTTTTTTTTTTGCTGAGACAATTGGGGTTAAGTACCTTGCCCAGGGTCACACAGTATGACAACTGATCTTAAGAGCTAAAAGCAGTATTTGAAGACACCTCCATGCCCTATCTCCTGGCTCAGACCAAGTTCTCTAGCTTCCACCCAGAGGTTCTGTTCTCCTGACTAGAGAGAGTTCTTCACCACCAACTCAAGCCAGATACCCCAGTTGCTGCTCTTTGACCATCTTGATGTCATGCCCCACATCAGTCTCTTTCCTTCTTTTAACTCTGAGAAGCATAATCACAACCCCAACACTTGGGTCTCAAGTGGTGTTAAAAAGAAAATTTATATGTAGGCCTTTGCACTGATTAAAGAGATAAAATTCAAGAGAGAGTTTTAAAAGGGCTTATTATCACATCATGGTGGTTGGTATTGGTGGGCTGACAACTGGGTTCACCAGGATACAAAGATATTTCTGTTGTTATAGACCAGGGGTTCTCAAACTTACGGCCCGCAGGCCAGATGCAGCCTGCTGAGGACATTTAGGCGGCCCTCTGGGTTATGGCAAATGGGCTGAGGGGCAGAGACAGAGTGTGAATTTTTGTTTTTACTATAGTCCTATCCTCCAACATTCTGAGGGACAGTGAACTGGCCCCCTATTTAAAAAGTTTGAGGACCACTGTTATAGGCAAAAGGAAGCATCTTTGGTATAAGGGCAAAAGCACTTGAAAGTATAAGTACAGGGGCAGCTAGGTATCACAGTGGATAGTCAGGAGAACATGAGTTCAAATGTGGTTTCAGACACTTAACACTTCCTAGGTGTGTGACTCTGGACAAATCACTTAACCCTAATTGTCTACACACACACAATGTATAGTACAAATGGATTTTTTCCCTTTAATATTAAAAAAAAAAAGTTTTATCTGAAGCCTTCAATGTGCATTATTTTTAAAGGGCAAAAGCCAGAATCCTTTGTAGTAAAATGACATGAGAAATTGGGATTGCACTGTCATCTATATTATTCAATATTATATTGGAAATCCTAGCAAAAGTAATAAGACATTGAAAAGAAACGATTTCTTTTTAAAGACTATGTGTTGATTGTTCAGATGCCAAAATGTGATCAAGCCCAGGGAGTACCCACAACCCCATTCTCTGGGAGGATATAAGGAGCCAGGATTCAGTGGGGAAAGGAAGATTCAACCTTTGTGCTGGCTGGAGGCTTTGGATTCAGAGGGAGCTAGAGGCTGAAGCTGGCTGGAGACATTCTGTCTTTAAACTTTACCACACCATCTTACAAAAGAAGCTCAAGAGGCTTTGAGAGAAGTTGAACTGGCTTTATCCAAGGTTGTCAAAAGAGTCAGTCAAAAACCCTTGGAAATCCATTTTTGCTACAAAAGAGGCACCCACAGCAGTCCTTCATCAAGGAGACAGTGCGATTGGGTGAACCTCCCAACACAACCAGAACAAAGTCTTACTCCTTACCCAGTGCTTGTGGTTAGAATTTTATTAAAGGCTATTAAGAGAGAAGTACACTTATCTGAGATAAGACCTGACAAAATATACACATTCTATACTAACGCATAAATTAATGTATGCTGCGAGACCATCCCAGAATGGCAAATTTTGTTGGCCACAGCTCCAAATTTTGCACATTAAAGATAACCTGGCTACTACATAATTGGTGATGGATTTTTGAAGAAAAAGTTTCTAAGGTTCCTCTTAAAGGACCAACTCTCTTTACAGATGGCTCCAAAGAAAAGATTTGTGCTGTATACTCTCATGATTTAACCATAGAGTGGTCAGAACTCCTTTTCAGTCCACTCAGCAGAATGAATTGTTTGCAATCATGCTAGCTCTTACTTATTATCCAGGAGACATAAATATAAATTACTGATTTAGCCTATTCAGTAGGTGTGGTACAAAGAATTTCCACAGTACAAATAAAATTTGTAGCCTCCAATATATATCAGCTCTTTAAGGAACTTCAAGAATGAGTGAGAAAACATCCAGGTAAGATTTTTATTTTGTATGTCCACTGACATAGTGGACTTCCAGGTCCTATTTTTGATGGGAATTCAAAGGCAGATAGCCTTTTAACTGTTAGCCAGTATGCCTTTATTTCAGGAAGCCCAAGAATCTCATTCTAAATATCATTAGGGTGCTCAAGCTTTATGTTTACAATTTGGAAAAGAGAAGAAGCTAAGAGCATAGTAAAAAGCTGTACAGCTTGCCTTCCTTTCCATACTCCTACACTCCCTCCAGGGAAGAACCCTCAAGATTTGAGGCCCAATGAAATCTGGCAAATGGATGTGACCCACTATAAATCTTTTGGTCATCTGTCTTTTATCCACGTTGTGGTAGATACCTTTTCAGGATTCACTTTTGCAATGCCAACAGCAAAAGTGACAGCCCAAGTGGTCACTGAATTCCTTATACAAGCATTTGCAATTATGGGTGTGCCACAAGACATAAAAACAGATAATGGACCTACATCCTAGTGATGTGGAGAGACCCAGAAAGTGGTGAATGAAAGGGACCAGATAGGTTAACTGCTTGGGGGAGAGGGTTTGCCTGTATTTCTTCAGATGGAGAAGGAATCTGATGGGTGCCAATGAGCCAAATTCGCTTTGTCCATCAGAGAGAAACAGAAAAAGAAAAAAAATATGGAATCAAAGGAGAAGACCTAAGAACAAAAAAATTTGCAAGAAAATCAATGGATTCCCTAACACAAGATAAAACTATTAAAGAACTTGAAAACCAGCAGGGATCATTAGATTCCTTGAGATGAAAAATTGTTGATGAGACTATTACAGGACTTCAAAACTTGCAGGAATTATTGGATTCCTGGCACATGAACTAATGGACAATAGATTCCTTTTGGACTATTTCTAGGACTCATGGATATGAATAATTCCTCGTGTATCATGTTACTATGTGTTTATATAATTATGTGTATTTCCTCCGATATTTATGAATTTATGTACACCTGTTTCAAGTGAGCCCCTTCAGAAACCCACTAATCTGATTTGATTTCCCATTTCCTTTGATGTTTTCATCTCCCTGAGAAGTCAGGGAAGGTGTGACCACCCCTTTTTATGATGTTTTCACTTATTTTTGAGCAGTCAGGGAAGGAGTGATCACATTCCTTTTTGGGGTTCTCACCTCCTTGAGAAGTTAGGGAGGTCATGACCACTCTATGTTCTAAATCAAAAGAAAGGGGGAGATGTTAGGATTCTTACAATGTGCTAAGTTGGTTGTCTAATTTAGCATGGTACTTACCACTTCTCTAGTTCAGAGTTCACACCTTTAAGAGAGCATACTTTTAAGGAGCTCCCACAAGCCCATTATCTGGGAGGATATAAGGAGCCAGGATTCAGTGGGGAAAGGAAGAGTCATTTGAGATTCAACCTTTGTGCTGGCTTGAGGCTTTGGATTCAGAGGGAGTTAGAGGCTGAAGCTGACTGGAGACATTCTGACAGGAGCTCTCGGGAACAAAAGAGAGAGAGAAAGGCCTCTAAGAAAGCTAGCCGAGCCCCAAATAAAGGAAACAAGGCTTGAATAAGAAAATAAAGGATTTGGAGACAAGATCTGGAAGGAGACAGTAAAGGACTTTAACTCCTGGCTGCATTTTGGGATTATTGAACTGAACTGAAAGGAAGGCTGTCTCCAGAAGCTCCCCAAGAAACCTGCTCCCAGAGAAAGATCACAATCTAGAGAAATAGAACATCACAGTTGATATATTAGGAATATTGAAAAACTCATTAAAGTTACTTAAAACATTTAATAATTTTACCAAAAACCAGGATATCATGTAAAGCCACATAAAAAAATCAGGGACCTGTAAGGGTTAAAAAGCCTCTAGAAGCAAGGAATGCAGTTCAAGGCATGTGGGAGGTCCTAAGGGATGAGAGGTTCTGAGGTGCAGTCGAGTCTTACGTGGAGGTGGGGCATAGCCCCAAGAGGTGGTGTCTGATTCCAGGTGCCACGCCTCCCTCGTTAGTGCTCACAAAGCCTAGCATGCCTCCCTCTTTCTCAGGCCAATCCCATTATGCCAGGTTCCTAGAGGACCTCCCCCTTCTCCCAGATCCTCAGGGGGGTATAAATATATGCTATCTAAGAATAAAGTTCTCTTTCACTTCACTCCTACCTCCTGGTAGTCTGTCTCTATGGGATCCGGGTTGGTGCCCGAAGATGGGTAAGTGTGGCCTAGCTGTGCCATGGACAGACGGGCATTAAGAGTAGCTCTAAGGGGAGTTAGTTAACTCTACCAGGTTAGAGTAGTCCATAGGGGTGTAACAAGTGGCACCTGAAAAGGAACAATTTTGGCTAGGACCTCACCTTGTAGCAGGCCTACAGGTGGGAAGAGAGACAGAACTGCTCTAAAGTGAGTAGAAAGATAGGAAAATGGGACAGGTTATTGTGAGGGTCCCAGACCAGAAGGTACCAGGGAAAGAAGCTTCTAGAATAGTAAAGCAAGTAGAATTAGAAATGGATTTTTAAAAGTGGGAGATAATAGGTAGTCAGATGGCTTTCTATGATAAGGAAACTCCAGGAGCCATCCTGGAATGGCATCAAGTGATTGGGGGCACTTTAAGAGGTGCAAGCCGCAATCCATTAAAAGTAGATAATGAAGTGCAAATGGAGAGTCATAAAACAAATGAGAATTATAAAACAAATGAGGGTCATAAACCGACACCTGGATCAGCCATGCCCATAAAATGGAGCCATCAGGAGTTAGCTGTGGAAAAGATTCGGGAAATAAACAGGAAAATGAAGGAGGTGGGTGTGATGTGAAAGAAGGAAGAGATAGTAAGGAAGAAGCAGGAAGTGGATATGACGGAACAGGAGGGGGCAGGGATAAGATGAGTAATGAGAAAATAAACAGAAAGACATATGACCTTGAAGTAAAGGATGGTAATAAGACGAGGGAGGAGAAAGCAAACAGGGAAGGTCGCCTCCATCTCTGAGGCATGGCCTTCCACCTCGTCCCCTGCGATCCATGAGGAGACATGTCTCCTGTCCGCTACCTCTGCACCCGTTTTTAAAGGCTTTGCAGATTCCCAGACAAGTTCAGGACAAATAATATAGAAAGTTGGGTAATATAAAAGAAATGAGGATCAAATGCAATATGATGCAGCAGTATATGCAGCTGTGTCTCAATGTGCCCAAAGAGCATTTAGCAAAATTCAAGCTTCTGGAAAGCAGAAGCCCTCAATGACTAGGATTAAACAGGGCCCAGATGAAACTTTTCCTGATTTTGTGGCCTACCTACAGATGGTTGTTGAAAGTTCAGTGGGCAGAGGAGAAGCCTCTAACCTCCTTATACAGAAATTGGCAGAGGAGAATGCTAATACTAACTGCCAGAAGGCCATGCTCACCGTAGCTGGGGAGGCTGGCCTGGAAGAGATGATAGAGATGTGAAAATGTTGGCTCCAGTGCCTTTCAAATGGATGCCCTCGCAGCTGCTATATCTAAAGAGATTGCAGCAGAAGACCTGCCCTGGCAGTTTGCAGGCAAACGGGATATTCCAACCCCTGGTGGTTGCAAGTTTCAGATACAATCTGTGGGGCCGGACATATTGAAGGCTTGTGGGGCCTCAAGCTATATACAAGCTCCACAGGATTTTTAATTGGGGTCATTGGGTGTTTGGTTTTATTTCATATCATGCCCACACCATTAACGTGGAAATCTAATGCACCCTGGTTTGGGTACCTCAATGGCCTTTCTCAGTTTATAAAACCCGAACCTTATGTGAAATTATAAAACAACAGTTGGAGGCTGGACATATAGGATCAATGTCCAGCCCATGGAATAGCCTTGTATTTATTATGAAGAAAAAAATCTGGAAAATTCAGAATGCTAGTGGACATTAGGGCCATTAATGCTACTATTGAACCTAAGGGACACCTAAAGACTGGCATGCCATCTCTTAATCTAGTACCTACCAGCTGGCTAGTTACAGAAATAGACATACAAGATAGTTTCTTCTCCATCCCTCTGGCCCCAGAGGATAAGAAAAGATTTGCTTTTGCCATTGCCTCTATAAAAAAATGTAGGACCTGATTTGCACTACCAATGGAAAGTTCTCCCCCAAGGGATTTGTTGTAGCCCCACTTTGTGTCTGGTGTACATATCGCAATTACTAGAGCCAATTTGGAAGGCATGGCTTCATGCCATGATACTGCCTTATATGGATGACATACTGTTATCAATGAGCAGTGAGAAAGATCTCTCTGCCCTGCTTAAAGAGACCATGAGCATTCTTGCTCCACATGTACTGTAGTAGCCCCAGGAAAGAACCCACATAAGTATCCCATCATTTACCTGGGACTACGCATGGGGACTTCTGCAGTTACTAATCAGATACCTAACTTACAATTAGACAAGGTGAATACTCTGAACCTATTTCAGAAACTAGTTGGACAAATTCAACTGTGAATGACTTGGTGGCTCTCCTCAATACAATGATCCAAGACAGTTTCAAAGAATCTATGAAGAAAAATGCTCTCCACCTCTGGAGAGAGAGGAATTGATAAATTCTGAGTGCAGATTGAAACATCCCTTTTAAATGTTCTTTATTTTTCTTGGTTTTGTGTGTGTATGTATGTTTTCTTCTGCAACATGACTTATATTGAAATAAATTTTGCATGACATTGCTTGCCTTCTCAAAGCGTGAGCCAGAGAGAAGACAAAGAAAAAATTTGGAACTCAAAATTTATTTTTAAAAAATTTTATATTTAAAAATATTAAAAATAAAATCACATTGGCTTCTTAAAAAAAAAATTCAATGGTTAAGGGCTCATGTCCTTATTCCTATTTCTTTGATGCAGCCTTTATATGACATCTTGAAAGGATGTAAGAGATACCCAGAGCCCATTAACATCATATCAGACAGCTTATATGCTGTCCAAGTGCTCAGAGGCATTGAAGACACACAGCCTCAGAATTCTTCAATTGCTAAACTTCTTGATGAATTGCAGCTGATTTTACAGACTAGGAAACATCCCATTTACATCCTCCATGTATATTCTCACCAATGCTGTGCAGGAGACATATTTGTTGGCAATGAGGTGGTAGACCATGTTTACAATGCTCCCTTCTCATAGTCACCTCACCTGAATGTGCCCATGATTTTTTCCACTTACCCACTAATTCTCTACATAGCCTTTATAGCCTCACCTAGGAACAAGTCCAACATATAAGGGAAGCAGTGTGCTCAGTTTCTCCCTCCGACACCTAGTAAAGGAGTTAATCCCAAGAGTTTATCCCCCAATGATTTGTGGCAAATGGATGTGACACATGTAGGCCATGTGGCCATCCACATCTCTATTGACACTTATTCTAGAATCTTTTGGGCCACAATGGCCTCCTGTGAGAACACTCCTTCAGTCATTAAACATTTATATAGTTACTTCTCCTCTCACAGAGTTCCTAATATCATAAAGACCAACAATGGGCCGGCTTATACTTCTAAGCAGATGGCCATCTTCTTTGCCACATTCGCCATTAAGCATTTTATAGGGATTTCCTATAATCCACAGGGTCAGGCCCTAGTGGAACAGGCCAATCATACTCTGAAGGTCACCCTTGTTAAACAGAAAGGGGGAGTAAATAGACAGAACCCACCATGGCCCACACAGGCAGACATGGATAAGACTTTATATACTTAAAATTTTTTGTTCCTGGATAGGGATATCAACCTCTCTCCAGGAATGATACATTTGGCACAATCTTATAGACAGGAGAAAACTAAGCTCCATAAAAACTGTGCTTCAAGTGCTAGAGAATATTTAAAACATCCTTTGGAAGGATGAGGAAGGACATTGGCAAGGTCCATCCTTAGTACTTTGGAGAGGGCTGGGATATTTATGACTTGCAGATCCTGATGAGGAAGGCTGCATGATTCCAGAAAGAAGGACAAGGAAAGTTGCCCCTATTGAAACAGGGGTTGAAGAAGAAGAGAAGGAGATGACCCAGGAGACATCCAAAACAGCGCCATAGCAGAGAGATGACTATCCTTGCTGGACCAATTTAGTGATTGGATCCAACATACTTCCTTTCCCAACCCCTTCTATTGTATGGGGCTCTATGTAGCCATTTTTGTATTGTTGCTTCTTTTGATTTTGCCTACTTTTCTAGAATGCTTTATATGTATTCTTAAAAAAAAAAAATTCTTTACAGGAGCTTATGGAAGAACTTCTCATTTGTCAAGTCAACATGAGAACAGGTATTAATAAAAGAGGGGGAGATGTAAGGGTTAAAAAGACTCTAGAAGCAAGGAATGCAGTTCAAGGCATGTGGGAAGACCTGAAGGATGAGAGATTCTGAGGCGCAGGCGAGTCCTACGTGGAGGTGGGGCATAGCCCCAAGAGGCGGTGTCTGATTCCAGGTATCACACTTCCCTCCTTAGTGCTCTCAAAGCCTAGCATGCTTCCCTCCTTCTTCTCAGGCCAATCCCATTATGTCAAGTTCCTAGAGGACCTCCCCCTTCCCTCAGATCCTCAGGGGGGTATAAATATGTGCTATCTAAGAATAAAGTTCTCTTTCATTTCACCCCTACCTCCTGGTGATCTCTCTCTATGGGATCCGGGTTGGTGCCCAAAGACGGGTAAGTGTGGCCTAGCCATGCAGTCGACGGACAGTCATTAAGAGTAGCTCTAAGGGGAGCTACCAGGTTATAGTAGTCCATAGGGGTGTAACAGGACCCACGTGCAAAATGTTTGTGGCAGCCCTTTTTGTAGTGGCTAGAAATTGTAAATTGAATGGATGCCCAACAATTGGAGAAATGTTGAGTAAATTATTTTATATGAATATTATGTGAATGTTATGGAATATTATTGTTCTGTAAGAAATAACAAGTAGGATGAATACAGAGTGACTTGGAGAGACCTATATAAACTGCTGCTAAATGAAATGAGCAGAATCAAGAGAACATCACAGACGTCAACAACAATATAAATAAGAATCAATTCTGATGGAGGTGGCTATCTTTGGCAATGAGAGGATCTATATAAGTTCCAATTGATCAGTGAGGAACAGAATCAATTATACCCAGCAAAAAAAAACACTGGGAAATAAGTGAGGACCACAACATAGCATTTACATTTTTTCTATTGTTTCCTTGCATTTTTGTTTTTCTTCCCAGGTTATTTTTACCTTCTTTCTAAATTCGATTTTTCTTGTGCAACAAGATAAATGTATAAATATGAATACATATATTGTATTTAACATATATGTTAACATGTATGGGACTGCCTGCCATGTAGGGGAGGGGGTGAAGTAGGGGAAAATTGGAACAGAAGTTCTTGCAAGGGTCAATGCTGAAAAATTACCTATGCATATGGTTTTTTGGATAAAAAGCTACAATAATAAAAATAAATAAATAAGAAAGTGAGAGGGAGAAAATTTGGAACTAAAATTTTATTTAGAAAACCGAATGTTTAAATTGTCTTTACATGTAATTGGGGAAAATAAAATACCTTTTTAAATTGGCTTTTAAAAATTATCTAGCTTTTAATTTACAAGATATATGCATGGGTAATTTTTCAGCATTGACAGTTGCAAAACCTTTTGTTCCAACTTTTCCCCTCCTTCCCCCCACTCCCTCCTCCAGATGGCATACATGTTATATATGTTAAAGTATAAGTTAAATACAATATGTGTATACATGTCCATACAGTTATTTTGCTGTACAAAAAGAATCAGACTTTGAAATAGTGTACAATTAGCCTGTGAAGGAAATAAAAAATGTAAACAGACAAAAATATAGGAATTGGGAATTATTTGTGTGAAATCCTTTCCTCATTGACTCCATTCAAAGTGTTTCTCTGTAGTGTGGGTTCTTTGATGTTCAATCAAATAGGCTTTTCTCCTTTGTGAATTCTCTGATGTAAAGAAAGAATGACTCTCTTTATGAAAGTCTTTCCACATTGATTAAATTTATGAGGTTTTCTCTCCTGTGTGGATTCTCTGATGCCTTTTAAGATTAGTCTTTTGTGTAAAAGCTTTCCCACACTGATTACATTTGTAAGGTTTCTCTCCAGTGTGGATTCTCTGATGTAAAGCAAGACCAGTAGGCTGGGTGAAACTCTTTCCACATTGGTTACATTTATAAGGTTTCTCTCCAGTGTGGATTCTCTGATATTCTATAAGCTGGTACTTAAGTTTGAAAGTGTTTCCACAATGATTGCATTCATAAAGTTTCTCTCAAGTGTGTATTCTCTGGTGTAAAGCAAGACTGGCACTCCATGTGAAAGCCTTTCCACATTGATTATATTTATAAGGCTTTTCTCCTGTGTGGATTCTCTGATGTTCAGCAAGAAGGTACTCCGTTTGAAAGCCTTTCCACAATTATTGCATTCATAAGGTTTCTCTCCAGTGTGGATTCTCTAGTGTAAAGCAACACTGGCACTGTGTATAAAAGCTTTCTCACATTGATTACATTTGTAAGCTTTCTTTCTAGGGTGGATTCTTTAATGTAAAGCAAGATCTGCATTCTGGGTGAAAGCCTTTCCACAGTCATTAGGAAGGCTTTTCTCCTGTGTGAATCTCTTATGTTCTGCAAGCTTATAATTAAATCTGAAAGCCTTTCCACATTGATACATTTATAAAGTTTTGCTCCAGTGTGGATTCTGTGATGATTACTTAGAGTGGAATAGATGCAAAAGGCTTTCCACAGTGGTTACATTCAAAAGGGTCCACGTCAGTGTGGATTCCCTTAGGTATAGCTAGAAAGAATTGCTGTGTGAAGGTCTTCCCACCTTCATTATATTTATGAAACTCTCCTGGATGAATCTTCTGAAATCTATCAAGGCCTGAATTTCCACTATAGGCCTTCCCACATTCACCAAATAAAGGATTTTTTCAGCCAGGGTGAACTCTAGATCAGTAAGGAAGAGATGAATGATGGATTGACATTGCTTGATATTCATTATATTCATCAGGTTGCTTTATTCTCTGAACTACCTGCTGAGTAATGAGCTTAGACATCTGGCTCAAGGCCTTTCCATCTTGACTACCCACACAAACATTTCCTCATTATCATTTTTCTGATGTCTGGTGAGGTCTAAACTCTTGCTGAAGGCCATTTTCCATTGATTATCTAGATTTATTAGTATTTCAGCAGGTTTCTTCTGAGAATGAAAAAGCTCTACCTGTTTGGGAAAACATTTCTCTTATTCACTATCCAGAAGCCAGTTCTTCCCAGAATTCATTTTCTTATACTGATTTAGGAAAGAAGATTGCCTGAATCTCTTTCTACTTTCATCTAATTCACAGTCAGACTTCAGGTTATCTACTTCAATGTTAGAGGCATGGAGCTCCTTCAAATTCAAGGCACAGGGACCATCCTTCATGAATTTTTGCAGGTCACATTCTTCCACAAAAAGTCCCAGCTATCTATTCATATCATTTCATTCAATGTCGGGCTCCACATCTGAAAAAAATAAACCATCAAACACAGAGGCAAAAAAAGATACACACAGATAATTAAAAGCAAAAACAATGATAACTTAAGACTTAGATAGCTCATGCCCTTCTCCTTACTAACCTCCAAAGAGTAAAATTTCATTGATATACTCTTGTAGCAAAAACTGGCATTTAACAGACTTGCTCTCTGTAAGGAGAAGAGACCTATAGGATGTGAAAGTGCCTAGGAGATGGACACAGTAGAGTACTGCTTCGTGAAAAGAAAGGGCAGCAATAAGCCAAGAGAATAGCCGGATTCAATATCAACTGATTCTCCAGAGGAGGACAGTTTGTTTCTAACTTGGAAACAAGATTTGCAACATTTCTGCTGAAAAGGACTGGGCAGCTCTCAGAGATTTGTTGTATAGTACCCCAGTTATTCATCTGGGACAACACTTGGAAATATCCAAACTGGTCTGATGCAAATGGTGGGGAAATTCAGATGATATAGTTTGTGTGGACTGCATTTACAATGCCTGAAAGCTATTTATGGGTCAAAGACCTAATAGGGTGAAGCTGAACTATTTAGTGCTGATGGAGCCACATTGATTAGTATTACCAAAAGGATCCTAGAGAGATGGTTTGAACACTTCTGTAGCACTCTCAGGAGACCATGGGTATTACCACCTCACACTTATCATATCACCTAGGAAGTCAGAAGATAATGAGGAATGTGGGAAGGGATGAGGGGAAAGTGGGATACTAATTCTGTTGGTGGAATTGTGACCAGATCCAATCATTTTGGAAAGCAATTTAGGATTAGGTCCAAAGAGATATAAAACTGTGGATATCCTGTGATTCAGCAGTAACCCCACTGGGTCTGAATACCAAAGATATCAAAAGTCAGGGAAAAAGAGCCACAAGTGCAAAAATAATTGTAGAACCTCTTTTTGTGTGTGAAAGAAGAGGAAAATGAATAGATGATCATCAATAGAGGAATGGCCAAAGAAACAAAGAAATTGTTTAAAGAAAAAAAAATCTTGTCAAAACAGATATGGCAAAATGGAAAAAGACGAGAACTCCCTGAAAAACAGAATTAGTGAAATGGAAAAGAGAAAAAAAACCCAGAGAAGTGGAATTGGTGAAATGGGAAAAAAAAAATCCAATGAACACAACAAATCATTTAAAAGTTCAATTGGCCAAAAGGAGATAAAAAAGCTAACTGAAGAAACAAATTCACTAAAAAGTAGATTTGAACAAAGTGAATGACTCAACGACACATCAAGAATAAGTCAAATACAAACCCAAAGACCTCAGCCTTTGAGATAAGAATTCATTTTTTGACAAAAATTGCTAGAAAAATTGGAAATTAGTATGGCAGAAAGTAGGCATTGACCAATACATAACACTGTACACCAAGATATGGTCAAAATGGCTTCATAATCTAGGCATAAAGAATGAGATTATAAATAAATTAGCAGAACATAGGATCATTTACCTCTCAGACCTGTGGAGGAGGAAGGAATTTGTGACCAAAGAAGAACTAGTGGTCATTATTGATCACAAAATAGAAAATATCGATATTAAATTAAAAAGCTTTTGTACAAATAAAACAAATGTGGACAGGATTAGAAGGAAAGCAATAAACTACAAACCATTTTTACACCAAAAGGTTCTGATAAAGGCCTCATTTCCAAAATATATAGAGAATTGACTCTAATTTATAAGCCATTCTCCAATTGATAAATGGTCAAAGGATATGAACAGACAATTTTCAGATGAAGAAATTGAAACTATTTCTAGTCATATGAAAAGGTGTTCCAAGTCATTATTAATCAGAGAATTGCAAATTAAGACAACTTGTCATATCACTACACACCTGTCAGATTGGCTAGAATGACAGGAAAAGATAATGATGAACATTGTTGGAGAAAACTGGGACACTGATGCATTGTTAGTGGAATTGTGAATGGATCCAAGCATTCTGGAGAACAATTTGGAACTATACTCAAAGGGATATTAAAGAAAAGGACCCATATGTGCAAAAATGTTTGTGGCAGCCTTTTTTGTAGTGGCTAGAATGTGGAAATTGAAGAGATGCCCACCAATTGGAGAATGGCTGAATAAATTGTGGTATATGAATGTTATAGAATATTATTGTTCTATAAGAAATGACTAAATAAAAAATAAATAAGAAAATAATTTAAAAAAAAAAAAAAAAGAAAGAAATGACTAGCAGGATGAATACACTGATGCTAAGTGAAATGAGGAGAACCAGGAGATCATTATACACTTCAACAACAATACTGTATGATGATCAATTCTAATGGATGTGGCTCTCATCCACAATAAGAGGATCCAAATCAGTTCCAATTGATCTGTAATGAACACAACCAGGTACACCCAGAGAAAGAATGCTAGGAAATGATTTCAGACAACAAAGTAACATTTCCACTCTTTCTGTTATTGTGTGTTTACATTTTTTTTCTTTTCAGGTTATTTCTACCTTCTTTCTAAATCCGATGTTTCCTGTGCAACAAGATAACTATATAAATATGTATGCATATATTGTCTTTAAAATATACTTTAACATATTTAACATGTATGGGACTATCTCCCATCTAGGGGAGGGGGAGGAAGGAGGGGAAAAGTTGGAACAGAATGTTTTCAAGGGTCAGTGTTGAAATATTACCCATGCATATGATTTGTATATAAAAAGCTATAATAAAAAAATACAATTAATGGAACAAAGGGTTTGGCAATTGTCAATGCTGTAAAATTGCCTATGCATATATCTGGTAAATAAAAACTATAATTAAACAATACAATTTAAAAAATAAAGTATCAAAAAAAAAAAAAGAATCAGCCAAACAGAAATCATGGTTTTCCTGGCAATGAACCCTGGTCATCTATGACTCCAGCTGTTGAACTGGAAGTAAATGATTCAATTCAAAAAGGCTACAAGGAAAGAACAAAGTGGATGGAGATTTGGAGCACCCAGAGGACCTACTACCTGAGACTGGGAGGCACCAGACTATGCATCCATTTTCTCCTGCTTATGCTATATTTGGCCTGACAACTAAACCAAGAAAAGACAGGATATGGTCCTTATCCAAGGACAGCAGATTCTGAACATTCTCCAGTGTGACCTACTTGTAGAGCTCCTTCTGGGAAGGATCCAAGAGCCTCCACTCCTCTTCAGTGAAGTCCACCATCACATCCTTGAAGGTCACCAACTCCTAAGCCATCAAAAGGCACAAGATTTTGACCTGAAACTCCAGAATTTATCTGGTCCAACCCTGACCAACCCAGAGGAGAAAACTGAACCAGAGTTGGGGTTTGTCTACCAAATTCACATGACCTTTATGATTGTCGCAGCCAACACTTAGCAACCAGGTATTCAGAACCCAGTAGGATACTGAGAAATACCTTTTCTGTTTGAAGTAAGACTCACCTTGGAATGCTGAAAGATTTCTTACTGTACAATGCTTGTCTTGATAAAAGGAGGGAAAATGTTGGTGAAGTATCAGTGGAAGTAAGAGAAAGTGTGTAAGAGAAAGAGAGGAGGGGAAATTCCTTCCCACAAAAAGTGTCATAAGTGACATGTTAAGGAAATTCTATGAAGAGTTTGGGAGAAGTTGACAAGGACTTTACATTCTTGGGTCAACAGAACCTGAACATTCATCACTGAAGAAAGAAGAAAGAAAAAAAGAGATTTGGTAAATTTGCTAAAATTATGAAATATTCCTAACCAGATGAAAGCTAGAAAAGTTTCCTAGAGATATATTACTCCCAATATGTCCATGACAGAGTAGTATGAGACTGCTTCCAGCCATGTCAAGCATTCTCTATTCTTACACTGATGGGCTGACATGACACTGGGCAGGATGGGTCATGGACAAAACATCTGCTCTCTTTGTTTTACAATTGCCTTGATTTGTTAATGGAATGGATTAATGCACTTCAGAACTGAATTATTGAAAAAGAAGTGTAGCTCCATGGGAAAAGGAGAGTTTCCTTTCTTAAAATGTAGTATTTTATCATATGGGATTGGAGAATGAGCAAATGCATAAGAAAGACATATACAATTTATTTCTGTAAAAGAAATGATTTCAACATCATGTAAGAACACTAGAATAATGGGGATCAGAATGAGTAAAAAAAGACAGATGGATCGCTATCATACAAGAAGAGAGTGCCCACATCTGCAAACACTTTGATGTTCTAGAAGGAATCACTTATTTTCTAACCTGCTGCATATAGGAACTGTGCTTGGGAAGTGCATTTAGCTGGTGATGCTTTTGCATTTCATTTGCTTTAAGTTCCAGCAGAATGATAGGATTGCCTTTTTCAGAAGTTTTTTTTTTTTCCTTAGGAAAAATTATATTCCTTGAATATAAAAATCTCTCACTATTTTTTTTTCTTTTTGCCATTTTGATTTTCTTGAAAACATCTGACTCATCTACTTCTCGTGTATATTTCACTTTTAGCTTCCTTTCTGTCTAGTTTTAAATTTGTGAACAACTGAATAAAGCCTCAGTTGAGTTGAGACCAAATTAACTCAGCTGAGTAACTTCTATGCCAGGTGGAATTGGAGAATTTTCCTAATTTTCCTAATTTTGATTACATTTTTTAGACACTGAGTTTGTGCCAAGGCAGCACCCTGCTAAAGGCCAAAGAACTTCCTACAACACAAGGAATTGAGAGTTGCCTTAGGTCATTTCCTGACAGAAAGCTGTTACTATTACTATTCATTTTAAAGTAAAATCAACCCAAAACCGGGCCAGGCTTCTCCCACCTTCCTCCCTTCTTCCTCCTGGACCCAGGGACCCTGAGCTCTGGCTGAGCCTTGACCAAGACCCTCCACCCCCTAACTCTGGCATTCAGGGCCTTCTGTCCTGGGAATGTCCTCCCTCCTCCCCTGGGCCTCTCCGCCTCCTTCCCCATCTCAGTTAAAGTTTCACCTTCTGAAAAAAGAGCCATTCCAGGTCCCCATAGTGGTGGAGCCTTCTCTCTGAGAAGTCTACATTGTACAGGGTTTGTGTGGACACCCTTGAGGAGTTGTTGTCCCTAAACTGGACAGTTAGCTGGGGGGAGGGGGGAGGGACCCTTAGTTTGTAACCTCCCTTTGCCTCCCCCCAGAGTTGGGCACAGTGCTTGGCACCCAGGAGCCACATTCTCAGGGCTCATTAATGAGACCCAAGACCTGGCAAAGAGGACTCAGAGAGCCCTGGGAGCAGCCTGAGGGGCAGAGAAGGAATTCAGAAGATGACAGGGTCTGAGCTTCCCATCTTGGGCTGGAAGCTGCTCTGCCCAGAGAGAGACAGTTTTCAGGGCAGGGACTACCAGTGGCCCTTCCCCACCCTCAGGGGAGAGACTCCACCCCAGGAGGGAGCAGGGAGGGTCAGGCCTGGAAGTGAGCTGGGTCTGAGCAGGAAGCAGTCCTGCCTCCCTCCCTAAGCCCTTCCTGTGATCTCATGCCCTCCCCCCCAGGCTCTGGGATCCAAGGTGGGATAAGACCAGAAGCAGCCTCCAGGACGCTTGTCACCAGAGGCTGCCTCGGCCCCGCTGCCGGGGAAGCTCCGGGGGAGTGGGGGGGGGGGGGGGGAAGTGGCGGGAGGTTTCTGGCTCTCTGCAGCTTTTCCGCAAATGCCGATTCCGAAGCCCATCCGGCACATCCGGGTCCTCAGCGGGTCCGCCGCGCTGCTGAACCGGGAGGATCCCGAGCTTTCTTCCCAGGACCGAAGCTCTTCCTCGCGCCTCCGCCCGGGGAGGGAGGGGGCAGGCCCAAGTTCCTCCCCCATGGACGAGAAAGCCGCCCCCAGAGCACAGGGCTGAGGCCTCCTCCTAGGCCGGAGCCCCCGAGCCGCACCTCGATGGCGGAGCATGTCCCTGAGCCTGGAACTAACGCGATTTCTCCCGCTGGAAGCCGGGGATGGGGAGGAGCGGGGAGTCCGAAAGGCGGCGCCGAGAACCCGCAGATGCCGGGGGCGCCTGAGCCTGAACTGGGGACCCGGAGACTCTGGGCCTCCCGCGGGGAGACTCGCTCCTGGGCCTCCGCCTCAGGGAGGGCCCTGCCGAGGGAAGGAGGAGGAGCAGCTTCTCTCCCTCATCTCCTGGGGCGGCTGCGGTCCCAGCTAAGGACTTCCCAGCCTACTGGCATAAAGAATCTCATTCATTTCTATTCAATTTCAGCTCAGGCTGAAACCCAGCTTGGAGCCCAAACTCCCAGTATAAAAGGGCCCATCTTAAGCCTCTTTGCAGAGCTTCTAGTCTGCCAGCTGTGCCAGGCTATGCCAAGGAAGCCTCTGCCCACTGGATAATATGCCTTCCAGTGCCATCCCCCTCTACCCTCACCTACTTCCCTAAAGAGACTTTATGCCTCTGTCAGGATTTCAGGTTTGTAAATTCCTTTACAATCTCTGTGGCCCCAGAAAGGGCTTCCCCAAAACTGCCTCCCCTTGCACCACATCCCAGGGGCCTAGGGGAGCCACACCTCTCCATTTGGTTCCCTGAACCTAGAACCTGCCTCTAGAACTTATCGTTTAACTCCCTGACCACCAGAAACCCCAAACTCAAATCTAGGCTTTATCATTTGGTTCCCTACAAAAGGGAACTCCAAAACCTAAAGCTCATACTTTTGGTTCCCTTACTGGGAACCCCAAAAACTACACATCAAGCCTAGCCCCCGTTGCACATGTTCTCCACCCACTTAACAAACCTCATCTCCCTCCAAGTCTAGGGTTGGGCTGGTTCCTGATTCACCAATTTAATGCTCCCCATTTCCCTCTGCTCCCTTCAATATCTGGGTACTCATGAAAAGAGAAGGGGTCCTGACAGCAGAACATGAGGGTCCTGAGACACAAGAATGGCAGATTAGGAAGGTCACACCAGAGCACATGATCCTTCAGGATGCCTCTAGCTTTTTGTTTTCACATCAGCAAGGGCAGGCCCCACTCTCCAGGACTTTTTCCAACTGGGTGGGCAGGGACAGGCTATAGGCACCAGAAGGGTCCTGAGCTGAAGAGTCGTACCTTAGGGCACAGACTGACACCCACCATCCAGATACTGGAGCACAGTGGGAATCACCTTGCTCTTGGCACCTTAGCTGGATAGGAAAGGGAATGTTTGGGATGGAAATAACCCCAAAGGAGAGTACACAAATACACATAAATGAGCGCATCTGCCTGCACACATGTGCAAATACACACACAAAGACATAGGTTTATGTACTGCTGCATCTGTTGGTTTCCTGAGAAATCTTAGGGCTCAGGTGACAATTCAGTGCTTTTTTACTGCTTCTCAAAGACACTCGGGGAGAGATAGGACATCTGAGAGTCCTATGTAGATATGCAGATAGAGTGAGAAGACAGGGTGAGAGAGGACCTAAAACCCCATGTCCAAAATGCCACAAGGGCTTCCACTGGGCCCCAGACTGAAGATTGATCCAGGGAAATGAGGTGGGCCCAAGTTCTAAGACCTCAATCAGTGGGTCATGGGACCATAATGGCAGCCCAGGTTACACTTTTAAAGGTCAGGGCTCTGATGTGATCAGCCAAAAAAGCAATCAGATTCCCATCTGAAAGGGATTACAAGTGGGGAGACTACAGGCTTTTTTAACCCAACAGAAGGGCAGTGTCCAGTATGAGCAGCTCCAATATAACTGCCAGATGATGAGAAATTTAGAAAGTGGTAAATAGAAGGGACTATGTAACGTGCTGTTGTCTCCAGAAGCTGCCAATCGCTCTCTGGGAGGAGATCTGCTGTGTCAGCTCAAATCTCTCGGACAATTCTTCTTCCTGTAGAGAACCGTTGTCTCCAGACAGTTCAGAGAAGTGATTTCCCTTCCTGCAGAGAGCTGCCTCAAGTCTGGTCTAGAGCAGAGACTTCATTTTCCTCCAGAGCTGCCCTCTTTTATCCTCCCAGAGAATGGGCCTGGGATAATGAAAGGGCTTCTGGGAAAAATTACTTCAATCAATGAACTTGCTCCTCGTAAGCCTGCAAGCTCTTCCCCAGGAATTCACAAGTCAAACTCCCAGGAAAGGCCCGAACTAGAAAATTTTTAAGTACCGACTTAGCACTTAGTAAAAACCTAATATCTCATTAGCACTTAGTAAGAGCCTAACAGGACTAGATAGGTTAACAGCTTGGGAGAAAGGGTTTGTTGCTATATCTACAGATAGAGAAGGAAAGGGATGGGTGGAGACAAGAACCTGGAGAGAGACAGAAAAAGAGAAAAACCTGGAAACAAATGACAAAATCTAAGAACAAAATCTACAGGAATCATTGGATTCCCTAAGAGAAGATGAGATTGTTGCGGGCCTTCAAAACTTGCAGGAATTATTGGATTCTTGGCACATGAACTAATGGACAATAGATTGGTTTTGGACCATTTCTAGGACTTAGTGACATATATGATTTCTCATGTTGACACATACTATTTCTAGCCTGTTATATAGCTATGTACTTATGTAATTTGTATAATTATGTGTACTACCTCCCATGTTGATGGATTTATGTATACCTGATTTCAAAGTGAGCCCTCCACAAACCCACTAATCTGATTTGATTTCTCATTTCCTTTGGTGTTTTCATCTCCCTGAGATGTCAGGAAGGGCATGATCACCTCCTTTTATGGTGTTTTCACCTCTTTTTTGAGCAATCAGGGAATGGATGATCACCTCTTTTTTGGGGGTTCTCACCTCCTGGAAAAATCAGGGAGGTTATGACCATCTATGTTCTAAAAACAAAAGAAAGTTGGAACTAAAACTAAGGCTACCTCCAGAAGCCCCTCAAGAAAGCTGCTCCCCAAGAAGATTACATCTTAGAGAAGAATACTACACTGTTTAGCCATCCTGAAGGGGCAGCGGGGGCCCAATTCTGAAGAGCTCTTCTGGGAGCCCTGATGATTTCCTGAGTAAGGTTGCAATGGGGGACTCAACTTAAGACTTGTGGGAATTGTTTCCCTTTAGATGAGATTTTTTTATATTATATTTTTTTTATTATAATTTTTATTGATAGAACATATGCATGGGTAATTTTTTACATTATCCCTTGCACTCACTTCTGTTTGGCTTTTTCCCTTCCTACCCTCACCCCTTCCCCTAGATGGCAGGCCATCTTATGCATGTTAAATATGTTACAGTATATCCTACATAGAATATATGTTTGCAGAACCTAACAGTTCTCTTGTTGCACAAGAACTGGATTCAGAAGGTAAAAATAACTGGGGAAAAAAACAAAAAATGCAAACAGATCACACTCATTTCCCAGTGTTCCCTCTCTAGGTGTAGCTGATTCTGTCCATCATTGATAATTGGAACTGAATTAGATCTTCTCTTTGTTGATATCTACTTCCATCAGAATACATCCTCATACAGTATTGTTGTTGAAGTGTATAATGATCTCCTGGTTCTATAATACTGTACCTTCACCACCCCACCCTCCTCTCCAACATCTGGACTGATGTTAACTAGATTTTTGTCAAGCAGGACAGGCTTCCTAGAGGCAAGAAATCCTCTGTCACACTGCATAATACATAATCTGGAATGATTTCTTTTAAAGGCTTTTTATTTACCAAAAAATGTGTATGGATAATTTTCAGAATTCACCCTTACAAAATCCTGTGTTCTAAATATTTTCCCTCGCTTGGCCCAGGCCCTCAGCAAATAATATAATATGTGTCATATGTCTAATTCTTCTATACATATTTCCACAGTTATTTTGCTGCACCCCCACCCCACCCCCCCAAAAAAAACAGATCAAAAAGTAAAAGATGAGAGAAATACCAAAATGCTCAGGTGGATGAAGGAGCTTGATTTTCACTGGGTCAGAAGCTAGGGCAGTCATCTCTTTGTGCTTCCTCCAGCAAGGCCTGGGTATGTGGTGATTACCACTCTGAATCTTCAGACAAGCCCTCCCATACTGACATCATAGCTAGTGGAATTGAAGGGACCTTGGTGGACTCCACACGAATAGAGCTTCTGGGCTCCAGCTCTAGTCCTGCCAAGGCCAATGACCTGATGCTCAGGGAGCTCAGGGCTCTTTTACAGAGACAGCTACATGTGGCAAAGGACCCTGCTCATAATGTCACACACTATAGCTCTCAATAGCTGCAGGAGGGAAAATGTCCTTGGTCCAAATCTTCATGCTGGAGTCTGTCAGATCACAGCCAGTGAGAACCAGCAGAGTTTGGCTCCTGCAAGGATGTAAAACACGGACACTGGGGGGGCCCTATCATCCCCAGAGTTGATCACAACCCCAGGGGCATGGCCAGAGGTAGGGAGGCAGCCAGGCTGGATGTCAGGGAACTTGGCAGGGGCTGAAGATCTCAAACATAATCTGTCATCCTTTCTTTCCCATGGTGTCGGGAGGCTTCTGTGAGCGACATAAGGGGCTCTTTGGTGATCTTGTGGAATACACAGTATAGAAAGCATGACCCCAAGCTGTCCATGCTGCCCTCCCCAGTTGGTAACTACTCTATGTTCAGTGGGGTATTTCAGAGTCAGAATTCCTCCCAGGCTCTCAGTCTCATCCACTCCTGAGCCTTCTTCCAGGCCCTCACCCAGAATGACAGCCTTAGGTCTGGGGTGCCCACAGTGGAAATAAAGACATGCCAAAGGGCACTGCCTCCTGCCTATTCCTGACTCTACCACTAGATTAGTTTTTTTTTGTGCTGCCATTAAGTATTTGGTAGTCAGCTTGGCCTTGGGCCCCTGCCTTTGCTGAAAGCCTTTCCTCATTGAATTTTTTTATAAGATTTCTCTCCCGTTTGGATTGTCTCATATATAGCCAGATGGGAACTCTTTGTGAAAGCACTTCACATTTATTATTATCATAATGCTTCTCTGTAATGTTCTGATTGTCTCTGAATTATAATCCTTCTCTGGAAGGAGGTTTCTTTTCTGTATAATCTTTCCCTCTGTGAGCAGGTTTCTTGGGAGGATTCTGGAGCCTCCAGCCAGAGCAAAGATAGAATCTCAAATCCTCTTCTTCCTGAATCCTGGCTCTGGATCTCCTCAAGCTCCCTGAAGTTCTTCCGGGAAGTCTTGTTCTTCTCACAGTCTAGACTGTTGTTCAGACTCAATTTTGCCTCTTTTTATCCTCCCAGAGAATGGGCTTGTGGGTACTTCAGGGGCTTGTAGGAACTACTACAACCAACGAACTTGCTTATTTGAACTAAAGGTGTGAACTCTGAGCTACAGAATGGTTAAGTACCAACTTAGCACTTAACACTTTTCCTTCCTGAGGATTCTCTGATGTTTACCAATCTTGGATTTGTAGTTCAATAACTTTCCACAGTAATTTCCTTTATAAGGTTTCTCTCCAGGGAAGATTCTCTAATGTGCAGCTGGAAAGGACCTTAGGGTGAAATCCTTTCCTCACTGACTATATCAAAACATTTCTCTCCAATGTAGGTTCTTTGATGTTCAGCAAGATTTCACTTCTGTGCAAAAGCCGTTCCACGCTGAATAATTTCAATAGGTTTCTCCCCAGTGTGGATTTTCTCGTGTTCTTTAACTTTGGACTTAAATCTGAAAGTCTTTCCACATTGATTACACTTATAAGGCTTTTCTCCTGTGTGGATTTTCTTATGTGCACCAAGACCTGAACAATGTGTGAAAGCCTTTCCACAATGATTACACTGAAAAGGTTTCTCTCCAGTGTGGATTTTCTGATGGCTGTTAAGAGCTCCTTTGCCTGTGAAAGCCTTTCCACATTGATTACATTGAAAAGGTTTCTCTCCAGTGTGAATTTTCTCATGTTCTTTAAGGTTGGACTTACGTCTAAAAGCCTTCCCACACTGATAACACTTAAAAGGCTTTTCTCCTGTGTGAATTCTCTGATGTTCTATAAGCTTGTAATTACTTCTGAAAGCCTTTCCACATTGATTACATTGAAAAGGCTTCTCATCAGTGTGGATTCTCTGATGTAAAGCAAGACTTGCACGATATGTGAATTCCTTTCCACAATGATTACACTTATGAGGCTTTTCTCCTGTGTGGATTCTCTGATGTTCCAGAAGTGTGAAGTTTCTCATGAAAGCCTTTCCACAATGATTACACTTATAAGGCTTTTCTCCTGTGTGGATTCTCTGATGTTCCAGAAGTGTGAAGTTTCTTATGAAAGCCTTTCCACACTGATTACACTTATAAGGCTTTTCTCCTGTGTGGATTCTCTGATGCTCTGCAAGCTTACAATTTAATTTGAAAGCCTTTCCACAATGATTACATTTATAAGACTTTTCTCCTGTATGGATTCTCTGATGTTCTAGAAGTGTGCGGTTTCTTATGAAAGCCTTTCCACAATGATTACATTTATAAGGTTTTTCTCCTGTGTGAATTCTCTGATGTTCTGCAAGCTTGTAATTGCATCTGAAAGCCTTTCCACACTGATTACATCGAAAAGGCTTCTCATCAGTGTGGATTCTCTGATGTAAAGCAAGACTTGCACGATATGTGAAAGCCTTTCCACACTGATTACACTTATGAGGCTTTTCTCCTGTGTGGATTCTCTGATGTTCCAGAAGTGTGAAGTTTCTTATGAAAGCCTTTCCACACTGATTACACTTATAAGGCTTTTCTCCTGTGTGGATTCTCTGATGCTCTGCAAGCTTACAATTTAATTTGAAAGCCTTTCCACAATGATTACATTTATAAGACTTTTCTCCTGTATGGATTCTCTGATGTTCTAGAAGTGTGCGGTTTCTTATGAAAGCCTTTCCACAATGATTACATTTATAAGGTTTTTCTCCTGTGTGAATTCTCTGATGTTCTGCAAGCTTGTAATTGCATCTGAAAGCCTTTCCACACTGATTACATCGAAAAGGCTTCTCATCAGTGTGAATTCTCTGATGTAAAGCAAGACTTGCACGATATGTGAAAGCCTTTCCACACTGATTACACTTATGAGGCTTTTCTCCTGTGTGGATTCTCTGATGTTCCAGAAGTGTGAAGTTTCTTATGAAAGCCTTTCCACACTGATTACACTTATAAGGCTTTTCTCCTGTGTGGATTCTCTGATGCTCTGCAAGCTTATAATTAAATCTGTAAGCCTTTCCACATTGATTACATTTATAAGGTTTCTCTCCAGTGTGAATTTTCTGACGTGTGTTAAGATCTCCCTTTGGATTATCTACTTGGAAGTTAGAGGCATGGATTTCCCTTAAAGCCAAGGCACAGGGACCATTCTTCATGAATCTTTGAAGGTCACATTCTTCCACGAAATTTCCCAGCTTTCTACTTATCTCATTCCTTTGCAAGTTGGGCTCCACATCTGAAGAAAATGAACAATCAAACAGAAAAGGCACAGAAAGGAATACAGAGATAATTAAACGCAAAAGCAATGACAACTTAAGACTTAGGTAGCTCATGCCCGGTTCCTTATTAACCTCAATAGAATAAAACTTCATAGATATAGTCTTGTAGAAAAACTGGCATTTAATAGACTTTTTCCTCTATAAAGAGAACAGGCCTACAGGATGTGAAAGTGACCTAGGAGATGGACACAGCAGAGTCCTGGCCCTTGAACAGAAAGGGCAACAATAGGCTGAGATTAACAGCCAGATTCAATATCAACAGAGTAAAGTAATTCTCCAAGGGAGAAAAGTTTGTTTCTAACTTAGGGGCAACAGCTTGCAACATTTCAGCTGAAAATGACTGGGCAACTTTCAGAGATTTGTCATACTACCCCAGATACTCATCTGGGACAGAACACTTGGAAATATCCAAACTGGTCTGATGAAAATGGTGGGGAAATTCAGCTGTAGGAAACAAAAACTCAGAACTCTACATAGTCTGCAAATAAGTTACTTCAATCACTGAAAAAGCCAGATATTAACTCCCCCCAAAAACTAAGTGCAAACAAAATTTGAGAAACATTCAAAATTCTGGGCTAAGAGGTCACATAAAATTCAGGTTGGTGCTGACTGCTTTAACAATGCCTGAAAGCTATTTATGGGACAAAGTCCTAAAAGGGTGAACCTAAACTACTCAGTGCTGATGGAGCCCCATTGATCAGTGACACCAACAGGATCCTGGAGAGATGGGCTGAACACTTCTGTAGCACTCTCAGGAGACCATGGCTATTACCACCTCACACCTCCCATATTCCCTCAGAGGACAGGAAAAGATAATGGAGAATGTTGGAAGGGATGAGGGGAAAGTGGGATGCTAATATGCTGTTGCTGGAGTTGTGACCAGATCCACCCATGGTGGAGAGCAATTTGAGATTAGGCCCAAAAGGATAGAACACTCTGCATATCCTGTGACTCAGCAGTAATCCACTGGATCTGATTACCAAAGAAATCTTAAATGAGGGAAAAGGACCCACAAGTGCAAAATATGTGTAGAACCTCTTTCTGTGTGGCAAAGAATAGGAAAATAAATAGAGGCCCATCACTTGAGGAATGGCTAAAGAAAGAGAAATGGTCTCAAGAAAACAACTCCTCTCAAAATAGATTTGATAAGATGGAAAAAGAAAAAGAACTCCTTGAAAAGCAGCACTGGTGAAATGGAAGAGAGAACAACTCCCTAAAAATCAGAAAATTGAAATGGGGAAAAAAAAAAAATCTAATGAACAAAACAATCATTTAACAGATCAATTCGCCAAATTCAAAAGGAAATGGAAAAAAAAAAAAAAAAGATAAGTGAAGGAAGATATTCCCTAAAAAGTAGAACTGCAGAAATGAAAGTAAATGACTCAAGGAAACATCAAGAAACAGGCAAAAAAAAAAAAAAAAAAAAAAAATCCTATTTTTCCTGACAATGAACACTGATCATGTGAGTCATCTATGGTTCCAGCTTCGAAATTAAAGCAAATGATTCGATTTTAAAAAGTCAAAAGGCAAGAACAAAGTAAATGGAGAGTTGGAGCACCCAGAGGACCTAGCACCTAAGGTAAGATGCACAGAGTATGCATCCATTCTCTTTTGCTTATGCTATTTTTGGCCTAAAACCAAGAAAAGACAGGAAATGGTCCTTACCTAAGGACAGCAGATTCTGGACATTCTCTAGCATGACCTCCTTGAACAGCTCCTTCTGAGAAGGGTCCAAGAGCCCCCACTCCTCCTCAGTGAAGTCCACCATCACATCTTTGAAAGTCACCAACTCCTAAACCATCAAAAAGCACAAGATTTTGAGCTGAGACTCCAGAATCCAGTCCAACCTTCATCAACCCAGAGGAGGAAACTCAACCAGAGTTGGGTTTTCTCTTTAAAAAAAAAAAAAAAAAAAAAAATCACATGACCTTTGTGACAGTTACAGCCAACACTTTACAACCAGGCATTAAGGGCCCAATGAGATACTGAGAAAGCCTTTTCTGTTTTGAAACGAGAATAACCCTGGAATACTAAAAGCTTGTAAAGGTTTCTTACTGTACAACACCTCTCCTGATGAACAGAGGGAAATGTCTGTGACATATCAGTGAGGTACTAGAATGTATGTAAGAGAGAGAAGAGGACAGGAAATTGGTCCCCATAAGAAATGTCTTAAGTGACATGTTAAGGAAATTCTATGAAGAGTTTGGGGCAAGTTGACAAGGATTTTATATTCTGAGTCAACAAAACCTGAAAATGGATCACTGAGAAAAGAAGAAACAAACAAAATAAAAACTGGTAAAATTTCCTGAAAATCTAAAATATTCTTATCTCGAAATCAAGTGTAATACCCTAGAGATATATTGCTCCCAATATGTCCCTGATGGAGTAGGATGAGACTGCTTGCAGCCAAGTGCAGCAGCATTCTCTACTCTCACACTGAAAGGCTGAGATGACACTGGGAAGGATGGGTCACTATAACATCAGCAGTCACGGTCAAAGGCATCTGCTCTCTTTATTTGATGATTGCCTTCACCTGTATGTGGAATGGATTTCAATACTGAATTATTGCACAAGAAAAGCAACTCTGTCGGGAAAGGAGAATTTCCTTCTTGACTTCAAATGTCCTATTTTATCAGTTGGGGTTGGAGATGGAGCAAATGCATAAGAATGACATTTATAGAAGGTTTCAACATCATGTAAGAACTCCAGAATACTGGGGATCAGGAATCAAGAGGAATGACAAGGCAGGTGATGGCTCTGAAGATTTTTAAGGCCTGGCCTAGAAACATGGCAGTTACCTGCTAAAAGCCAAAGAACTTGCTACAAAGAAAAGAATTTATACTGGACTTACTTCATTTCCTAACAGAAAGCTGTTTGTATTACTTTAAGGTTCAAAGCTAAATAGGTCTAACTGCATGAATAAATTAGTAAACATTTTAAATAAATATAATCATATAATTCTTCATTTTTCAATATCTTCATTGGAAGAGGGTTTGCTTTCCTAAGGACATCATTAGAACAGATTTAAGGTATTATTTTTCAGTGACCATTTAGCAGAAAACAATCATTAGAATCATAATCCTACACATTCCTTCCACTTTCAGCAATCCAAGCAAATTGATTCAGGTGAAAGCAGCCCTGGATATTGTAACAAAGAAAACCATGTAACCACTTAGCCATACGGCACTGTAGAATGATTGCTCTCAAATTAGAGAACAGAGTCATGCTCATCTAAACCATATTGACTCAATGCCCAATTTTTAGAGTATTTTTCATTATGAAGGTCAAATTTTTTCATTATATTACAGAAGTTCAAATATCCCAGCATCCTCCGAGGAGAACACATGGGGCTTTCAATGAAATCTTATAATCCAGTTTAGGACAAAGTCAGTTCCATAAAACTAGATTTACACTGAGGAAGGGTATGTCTTCCAGAATCTCAATTTTCCCAAGAACCATTTCTATTAGTAGACACCAGTCTAAGTTAAAGTTTGAATTTGACCATGAGAAAGACTGGAGGGAGAGGAGGAGCCTGTAGCCTTAGGACCCAGGCAAAAGGGGTCTCTCTCAGAAAGGTCTTTGCTCACACAAGTCACAAGAGTCTTTTCTAGCTTCCACAGGGTCCATGTTTTTGAGCAAACTTTACCTGGGGCTTTTCTTGCCTGCAGAAGATGTGAGAACAAGCACCCCTTTTCCTTGACATAACTGTCTCCTAGAAATGAATCCTGTGCTTGCACTCCCCAGGTAGGTCTGAGCCTAAAGGTCAGAGAGGTCAGGGGACCGACCTGTGTTCTCCCTGACTCCCCCTCACAGAACCAGAAGAGGCCTTGGGGGCCCCCTTCATGCCATGACTCCTGCTTCCCTCAGCTCTCAGCCCACCCAGAGGCCCTGCTGACTGGGGAGACTTCTCAGTGGCACCAACCCTCACCATGCCTCCCAGTGCTGCCGTCTGGCCACCTTTAGGTCACCCCCTCCCAATCTGCTTCCTCCTTCAACTGGGGGACACACCAAGTGCCCTCCCGTCCCCCAACACATCCCACTGAGGCTCTCAGCCAGCAAATGGAGCTTTCCTGAATGTTCAAGCAAAAATGAGTAAGTCCACTAGAATCTACCCGGGCTGTGCTCAATGTTAACACTCTCAGTGGCCCCTTCATTATGTTCCTTCTGCCAATGCCTTCAAGAATCCTCATGCACTCACTTCCAGGGCCTACTCTGACTAATAAACACCTCCCTAACCCTAAGAGCACAGACCCACATCTCTGTTCTTTTCTGAACAAGGGCCCTTCCCCTCCCCCTGTGCCCTGACTGGAGGCCATGGCAACCTGAGCCGGTGAGGAGATGGGTTAGATAACCAATGCTGGGTGTGAGCCTGGCTACAAGACAAAACCTAGTCACCTCCAAGGAGCCTGGGGTGGGGCTCAGGAGGAGAGACTGAGTTCGTGTCATCTGCTGAAGTAGGACACACACATGTCCCTCAGCCGCCCATGGAAAATGTCAGGCTCCTGAGGGGACAACTAGGTGGCGCACTGGATAGAGCACCAGCCTTTAATTCAGGAGGACCTGACTTCAAATCTGGTCTCAGACACTTAACACTTCCTAGCTGTGTGACTGTGGGCAAGTCACTTAACCCCAGCCTCATTTAAAAAAAAAAAAATAAGAAAAGAAAATGTCAGGCTCCTGAGGGGACAAATAAAGCCCAGGTCAGTGTCTGGTGGATCCCGAGCTCCCTTACCCTGGGCGTGCCCAGCACGGGCCCTGAAGATTCTCTCAAGGGGATCACAGAACATCACGTTTCCATGGCTCATGGCAGATGCCACAGAAGCAGCGCCCAAAGCCAGGCCAGGCTTCCCCCACCTTCCTCCCCTCCTCCTCCTGGACCAGGGACCCTGGGCCCTGGCTGAGCCTCGCCCAGGCCCCTCCATCCCCTAACTCTGGCATCCAGGGCCTTCTGTCCTCCTGGGAAAGTCCTCCCTCCTCCCCTGGGCCTCCCGGCCTCCTTCCCATCTCAGCTTCTGCAGAACAGAGACTTTCCTGGTCCCCAAAGTGGTGGCGCCTTCCCTCTGAGAGCACCTCCCATCCCCCCTCCCCCTGCAGAGCTTGTAGGGACACAGCTGATGAGATGTTTGTACCAAACCGGGCTGTTAGCTCAGGGAGGGCAGGGACCATGTTTTATCCTTCCTTTGCCTCCCCAGGAGGTTGGCACAGTGAGCCATCCTTAATGCTCACTGGGCAGGAAATGGGCAGTGCCAGGGGGACATGCTAGGGAGCCCTCCCTCTGACAGGAGGAAGCCTCCTGGGCTCTCTCGGACACCCCCCCATCCCCCACCCCCCACCTGATGCTGCTCAGCTCCGGGGAGGGACTGCACTCACCTGGCACGAGGGGCTCCGGCTGCCAAGGGCCATCTGCCTGGTTCCGGGCTTGGGTGCTCTGCCCGCCGGGCTGGGGAGGGAGAGGGAGCTCAGACAGGGAGGACGGGGCCTGAGGCTCCTCTGCCCGGGGAGGATGCGGAGCTGCCCACAGTGAGGGACAGACGGAGCTCTGGGGGCGGGGACAGCGGGGGGCGGCTGCTCCCCAGGAGGAGGCAGGAAAATCTGAGAGAAGCAGGCAGATGGAGGCTCAGAGGAGGCAGAGCTCTCCCGCAGGGGGGCAGGGAGACCCTCCCAGAAGCCTCCACTGGACACCAAGGTTTCCTGCACTCTGGGAGGAGGAGCAGCCCTGGGAGCAGGAGCCCTATGGGGTCAAGGGCGAGCGGGGCTCAGTGGGGGAGGGGTCAATTGGGCTCCACAAGAAACACTGAGAAGCCCCCCAAGTTACGGCGAAGCAGCGGCCCCTCCCCCATCTCAGCCCCCTCAGGTGAAATCACGAGGGGTAACCGCCCCCCCCCCCGCAGCCACACCCACCTGAACTCAGGTCATGCACAGAGCTCAGTTCCACGCTCCCAGGCACAGCTACAGCACTTTTGTACAAGTTCTCCCCGCGCGCCCCTCTCACGCACGCGTCCCCACAGCTTTGCAAAGTCTCTGAGACGACCCACAGCAACTGGTGCCGAAGGGGAGGAGCCTCAAGAAGGAAAAGGGAAGTCGCGGGCGGCGCCTGCGCACACATGCTTCCTGCCCTCCTCCCTCCGCCACTCTCTCAGCTCAGAAAGAACAGAAATAAAGCCGGGCCCAAGAAGCAGAGCATGTGCTGCAGGGCATCCCTTCCCAAGCCTTTCGGGAGGGGCGGGGATGGAGGGAGGGGTTCCGCACGAGACAGAGACCCGGATGTGATCGGAAGTTCCGGCGGGAAAAGTGGGTGTGGAGGTTTTTTGTTAGATCTTTTGCCTAATTACAAATGGGGCCGCGGTGCCCCTTCTCCCGGGAGGGTCCGCTAGCCAGGAGACCTGCGCCCCCCCTCTTTAAGAGCCTCCTTCGGCTCCGTTGCGAAGGTGACAAAAAGCGCCCGTGGCTTTCCCTTCTCCCGCCCGCGCCGGTGCTTTTAAGGGCAGAGTCCGTTCCTTAGCGCGCAGGGTCCGAGGGGAAGCTGGGGGTGGGGGGGGAAGGGAGGGGACGGTTTCTGGCTCTCTGCAGCTTCTCCGCAAAGGCCTATTCCGAAGCCCATCCGGCACATCCGGGTCCTCAGCGGGTCCGGCCACACTGCCGAACCACTTGGATCCAGAGCTTTCTTCCCACTTGGGAAGCAATATACTTAGATAATGAAGCACGTGAGACTAATTGCAAATTGGACAGTTCCCTATTAACTTGCTTGAAGGTTGACCCTCCCCAGCTGTTCTGTGCTGACTTGATTGGTGGGACAAAGAGGGGGAAGTGAGGTGTATGAAAGGAGGAGGAAGAGGAATTGAGACACAGACTCGGGGTCAGTCTCTCCAGGCATTTGAGGGAGGAAGGTGTATATGATATTGCTAGGCCTAATCCCCTGACCTTGACTGTAAAAGATCAAGAATAGGGGGCCGCTAGGTGGCGCTGTGGATAGAGCACCAGCCTTGAATTCAGTAGGATCCGAGTTCAAATTTGATCTCAGACACTTAACACTTCCTAGCTGTGTGACCCTGGGCAAGTCACTTAACCCCAGCCTCAAAAAAAAAAAAAAAAAAAAAAAAAGATCAAGAATAAAGACATTTAGTGATCCTGACTCCGGTTGATTTCTGGGAAAACAGAATTCCAGCACAAAGCACCTTCATGATGCCATCAATATGGGAGGTATTACCTATAATTATATAAATTACATAAGTACATAGCAATAGAACACAGACTAGAAATGATATAACAAATAACATGAATCCACATGAGGAATTATACATGTCCAGAACTCCTAGGAATAGTCCAATAAGAATCTATTGTCCATTACTTCATGTGCCAGGAATCATTTGATTCCTGCAAGTTTTGAAATCTTACAATAATCTTATCAACAATGTTTCATCTCAGGGAATACAATGATTTCTGCTGGTTTTTAAGTTCTTTAATTGTTTCATTATCAGCCATACTCTTTCAGTGTCAGATGTTTTTTAGTTTTTCTCCTTTGTTTTTAGGTTTTTCTCTTTTTTTCTGTCTCTCTGATAGACAAGGAAAATACGGCTCATTGGTACCCATCTGATGCCTTCTCCATCTGTAGAAATACAAGCAAACCCTCTTCCCCAAACAGCTAACCTATCTGGACCATAGGTCACCACTTTCTGGATCTCTCCACATCACCTGGCAATCATCTAAAGATAGTGGAGCTGCTCGCACTGGACATTGCCATTCTGTTGGGTTACAAATCCTGTCTGCCAGAGCCAGTGTATCTTTATCAAAAATTTAAAAATTAATGGTATAAAGAGCTAAATTTAAAAGTTCTCTAGGGTTACCTGAGGCTCCTCCTTTCTTTTACTTTTGGAGGAGTGTCTTAATGTCTCTTTGTCCTCTATATTATTGCCTGATCTTGATTAAAAGATATGCCAGTGGTGTGTAAAATCTTATACTGTGCACAAAAGTGTGCAAAATGTTTAGAAGTATATGCAGATCCATTATATGATTTATTACTTGTGGCACATCCATAATTGCAAAAGCTTGTATAAGGAATTCAGAGATCACTTAGGCTGTCTCCTTTGCTGTTGGTATTGCAAAAGTGAATCCTTAAAAGGTGTCTAGCACAACACGGATAAAAGACAGATGACCAAAAGATTTATAATATGTCACATCCATTTGCCAGATTTCATTGGGTCTCAAACTGAGGGTTCTTCCATGTAGGGAGCATAAGAGTGTGGAAAGGAAGGCAAACTTTTTATGATGCTCCTAGCTTACTCTTTTGTTATCTCAAATTATAAACGTAAAGCTCAAGCAGCCTGATGATATTTAGAATGAGATTCTTGGGCTTCCTGAAATAAAGAAGTACTGGCTAACAAATATTTGAATGTCTGCCTGCCAAGACAAAGAAAGGTAAGAACTATATGAATGCAATCACAAAACACTTTTCATACAGATAAATTCAGATCTAAAAAAATTGAAAAATATAAATTTAGGGTAGACTGAGCTAATGTAACAAACATGACAATTCTATCTAAATTAATAAATGACTTTACTTATAGATACCATATTAATCAAACTCCAGAAACATTAATTTATAGAGCTATTAGAAATAATAACAAAATACATCCAGTGAATAAAAGGTCAAAAACATCGAGGAAATTAATGGGAAAAAAAAAAAAGGACAATGACCTAGCATTACTAGATCTAAAACACTACTATAAAGTGGGAGTCATCAAAACTATCTGGTTTTGATGTAGTAGTAGGTTAGTAATCCATGAGTATAAATGCCCAAATTTCAGATTCTGGGACCAGAACTCTCAGTATTTCACAAAAATTTCTGAGAAAACTGGAAAACCACACATCAGAAATTTGGCATAAATCTACATCTCTCATCATAACAAAACACTGTCAAAATGGATACATGATTTAGGAATAAGGGTGACATTTTGAGTAGAGCCAAGATAGTGGAAAGGACACACGTTTCTTTTTGATCTTTTACTACTACCCTGACACTAATTATGAAATTCAACCTGTGAACTAGCTCTGCACTGGCAGATCCCACGAATATTGGGAGTGCAGCAAATTACCAGCAGAAGATAATTTTGAAGGTCTCCAGAAAAGGTTTATTTTGGTCGGGTATGCAAAGAGTTGGCCAGCACACACAACAGGAGTGAGTCAGCTGGACCCAGCAGAGCCACAGCTGCTTTTCTGCTGCCTGTAGAGGAATCTTGGAAAATCTCCATTGCCCTAAAAGCAGATCCTAACTTTTTGTAAAAATAAAAGACAAAGAATCTAATCCTGTCTGCATTAGTTGTTTGTACAAAAACTTTTTAACTTAATATAATCAAAAGTATCTGGTTTTTTGTGTGTGTGATCAATAATGATCTCTAGTTCTATTACTTATTGTTAAATCAGGTCAACTAATCCCTCCATCCTTGTGACCCACAGTAGAATTTCCAGGGCATTCTTATAGGCAAAATGAGAAAGATCAGGAATGAAGTTGATTGATTCAGGCATTTTGAGACTTTCCATAGTCCTCATGGAAAGGTATCCTGCATCAAAAATAGGCAACTTCTCATAAAGCAATGTGTATTTAAAAAAAAACTTACCAAAAAATAGGCAACTTCTGCAGAAATAGGGAATGGTGATGGTGAGCAACACTCAGGATTTGAGGTTTCCCGCCCAAGTTAACAACTATCACCTATAAGGAGCAGCTTTGTTTGGAGTAGAAATGAGGAACTTTGGTTCCTAACTAAGCTGTGTACAAAGTTAAGTTTGCTACCAGCAGATTGGTTGGAGCAAACAACCTGTCAGCCTTCACACAATCACATACATACGTCTTTTGTTTTAATGAAAATAAATCTTCCTCCCACCTCTCACCTTCCAGCCCCCAGCAGAACTAAAAAATAAGGGACTGCTCTATAATTGAGAAATGTCTTACAAGACAAGAACCTAAGCAACTGGAACAGTGGAGGTATTCTTGATAGAAATAGGGAACTTTAGGAAGGAGATATACTTGAGGAAATGGGTTCCATATTGTTTTATTACAAAAAAAAAAAAAAAAAGAACATTAAATCCATGAGACTTGATGAGACTATGGAAAGTGTTTAGAAAAAGAAGCACAGAAGACCCCAAAATTCTTTGGGGAAACTCCAGTTAGGAAGTTGGAGAGGGATGATGATCCAGCCAAATAAGACCAGAGAGACAACAAGCCTTAAAGAGTCAGAGAACCGAGGAAAATAAGAGATTCCAAAAAGAAAGAGATTGATCTGGCTAGTAGTCTCAAAGATGGAAGACATTGTGTGTAATGATCCATTTTCTTCCAGTTTATCTCTAACGTCCTGTCTTCTCTCAGTTGTAATCCTTCTCTGGGAGGAGGTTTCTTTTCTGTATAATCTTTCCCTCTGTGAGCAGTTTTCTTGGGAAGGCTTCTGGAGCCTCCAGCCAGAGCAAAGGTAGAGTCTCAAATCCTCTTCTTCCTGAATCCTGGCTCTGAATCTCCTCGAGCTTCCCTGAAGTTCTCCCTGGAAGTCTTGTTCTTCTCCCATTCTAGACTGTTGTTCACACTCAATGTTGCCTCTTTTTATCCTCCCAGAGAAGGGCTTATGGGTACTGCAGGGGCTTGTGGAAACTACTTACAACCAATGAAATTGCTTGTTTGAACTAATGGTGTGAACTCTGAGCTAGATAATTGTTAAGTACCAACTTAGCACTTATTAAGAACCTAACATTTCCCCCTTTCTTTTGATTTAGAACATAAGTTGATCATGACCTTGAAACATAAATCCATCAATATAGGAGATATTACACATAATTTACATAAATTACATAAACATATAGTAACATTACACATGCTAGAAGTGATGTAACCAATAACATGATCAAATAATCATAAATTGAGAATTTATACATGTCCATAAGTCCGTTGTCTATTAGTTCATGTGCCAAAAACTCAATAATTCATGCAAGTTTTAAAGTCCTACAGTAGTCTCATCTTCTGTTAGGGAATCTTTAACAGTCTCCTTATTAGACATGTTCTTTCAGTGTCAGAGATTTGTTAGATCTTCTCCTTTGTTTTGAGGTCTTTCTCTTTTTCTGTCTCTCTCCAAGTGCTTGTTGCCACCCATCTGTTTCCTTCTCCATCGGTTTCCTTCTGTCTGTTAAAATACAAGCTAACCCTCTCTCCCAGGCAGTTAACCTATCTAATTTCCTCCTAATTACCATTTTCTAAATCTCTTCTCATCATCTGGCAATTACATTGGAGCTGTTTGCACTGGACACTGCCCTGTTGGTTTAAAAGGCCTGTATTCTCCCCAAGTGTAATGCATTTCTGCTATCTGATTGCTTTTTTTGCTGACTTATCAGGTAATCCCTTTCTGCCATGTGATTGCTTTTCTGCTGGTTGATCAAATCAGAGTCCTGACCTTCTAAAAGCTCTTTGGGTATAAATTCAGTTGCCATCATGCCCCACCTATCTTTTGATTGATATCTTGAAGCTGGGCTCTGCCTCTCATTTCCCTGAATCAATCTTCATTCTGAGGCACAATGGAAACCCTTGTGACATTTTGGACATGGAGTTTTAGGTCTTCTCTCACCCTTCTTCTCACTCTATCTCCATATCTACATTGAGCTCTTAGATGTCCAACTTTTCCACACTGAAAACATCTATGAGTTTCTCTGTTAGTCCTTTGCCTGGAGGGACCCTGTCTTTCCATGTTCATCATAGTCTAGGTGTAAAAAGTATTTGTTCGCACTGCAGCATAGCATCTTATGATCTCCTCTAAAGAAGCATCTTTGTCTAGTACCCATATAATTCTCTTGCAAACCTTATTGGCATTTTCCTTAGCCAGATGTCTGGTCATTATTTCTGTAGCTGCATTTTCTCCAATAGTTCTTTTGACAGTAGTTTGCAGATGTCCCACAAATTTTGTCCAGGTTCTAAACATGTCCTTGCTATGGATTTCCAATCATTCGGGGTTAGGACTTCATAAGACAAACTATCTAATAACATTTTAACATAATGATGTTAAAATGGGCTGATGTAACTCCATAAAGGGTACAATCTTTTTTTCAAATCTTTAATTTTATTCAAAACTAAAGGTGCATATCTTCTCCTTTTTTGACCTAGAGAGTCAATCACAGGATATGCATGTATAAAATCACTTACATCCTGTTAAAGATTCCCTAACACAAGATGAGACTACTGTAGAACTTTAAAACTTGCAGGAATTATTGAGTTTCTGGCACATGAACTAATAGACAATGGACTTGTGAACATGTATAAATTCTCAATTTATGATTATTTGATCATGGTATTTGTTACATCACTTGCTCTATTTTAGTGAAAGCCTCCCCCTGAACTTTGTATCTGGGGAGGGAATCCCAAGCTTTTATTGCAGCCTTAGAAATTTGCTCATACACTGTTATGGTATAATTAATCTGTTCTAAATTCTCTCCATACTGACCTTCACCAACTAATTGCTCAAAAGTGAATTATGTGTTAACTCCTGTTTCCAAATTGCATATGACTTGGATCTTACATAATTCATGAAACTCCACAAGCCACAACAAATTTTGTCCATGTTCTAAACATGTCCTTTCTATGGATTTCCAATTATTCAGGGTTAGGACTTCATAAGAAAAACTATCTAGTAACATTTTAACATAACCTGATGTAGCCCCATCAAGGGTACAACCATTTTTCAATTCTTTAATTTTATTCAAATCTGAAGGTGCATATCTTCTCCTTTTTTGACCTAAAGAGTCAATCACAGGATATACATGTATAAAATCACTTACATCCTGTCCTTCTCTCTTAGCCTTAACCAATGCTTTTTCGAATCTTGTCATAGGCTGCTTAACAGGAGATTCTGTCTGTGTTCTGCCTCTTCCCCTCCTCCTTCTTCCTCCACCACTAAGGGGTTAATTGAGGGAAGAAATGGGAAATGCTCCTGTTGCTCAGAATTGCATTTAACTTGATTGCTATCTGATTCTACCTTTTCACCTAATTTAGTTGGATCCTCCTCCTCTGGCTCTTTCTTCTTTTTCTTTAATCTATAACTTATATAATTTCCTAAAGCGAGGTGAATTATATTGTAAGTTTGAAGTGTGACTTTGTAAATTGAGTTAGGTCCATTTTTGTTATAGTATTGACAAAATTCCTCTCCTACTAATTTCCATTCCTTTAGATCCAATTCTTTTTTCAGAGAAAAACAAGGACATATGACCTGCACAGTTTTTAAAAGTTCAGTAATCTCCAAAATTATAATCAATCCTTGGCTTGTCATAACCTTGATAATGCTCTCTAAACATTTTCCTTGAACAGAAACAGAAGGCTGTTTTCTAAAAATTTGCCCATTTCACTGAAATTCTACTTTAGCTCTTTAACAAAGTTTCCTTGTTACAATTATTTCTGGGTTAGAGAGACTTTTCCACTGAGATCTGGATTAGAGGCTTTTCCACTGGAATCAGGATCTTGTCTGTCCCTGTTCAGGCGCCAAATTGTAAAGGTCTGGGCTAGCTCCTCTGAAAGGCTCAGAATAAGTCCTGGCCCCACATTGAACGCCAAAATGTAATGTCCTATCATCTCTCAGTTGTAATCTTTCTCTGGGAGGAGGTTTCTTTTCTGTATAATCTTTCCCTCTCTGAGCAGGTTTCTTGGGAGGCTTCTGGAGCCTCCAGCCAGAGTGAAGGTACAATCTCAAATCCTCTTCTTCCTGAATCTTGGCTCTGAATCTCCTCGAGCTTCACTGCAGTTCTCCCAGGAAGTCTTGTTCTTCTCCCAGTCTAGATTGTTGTTCAGACTCAATGTTGCCTCTTTTTATCCTCCCAGGGAATAGGCTTGCGGGTACTGCAAGGGCTTGTGGGAACTACTTACAACCAATGAACAAAGCTTGTTTGAACTAAAGGTGTGAACTCTGAGCTAGAGAATTGTTAAGTACCAACTTAGCATTTAGTAAGAACCTAACATTTGCCCAATCAGAGGCACCAGAATTTTCCTCCAAGGCCCTACACAGAACCAGAATTTTGCATTGATTATTGTTAAGGACTATGCCGAAGTGAAGTAGGAGGTCAATTCTCTGGCAGCCTCCACAGTTGTGAATCACAACATCTGAAGGACCTGCAAAGCAGCCTTTGCTGACACAGATGTTCCTTGTGGACGGGGAATGAAATAAACTGGAGGCAAAAGAGGAAGAGGAAAGAGTTCAGACAATGGAACTACCTCTCAGTGGAGAGGTCAGAGAACAGCAACTGCCTCTCAGTCTCCTTGTATCATCATCATTATCCCCTCACATGAAGGATCCATTCTGACAGAAATGAGTTGGATCTCAAGCAGCCACTGGTAGATGGATCTCATATCACAACAGATTATTCACATTTATAATTATAAGATTTCCATTTTTTCTCATTCTCCTATTTCATGTAGGTGAGAGATGTTCATGGATTTTTTTCCTATAAAAAATACTTGTTTTTAAGATAAAAGTAAAGTGTTAGGAGAATTCTTGATTCAAGATATAGGGTTTTAAGACAGAATATTATGAAAATAATTTTATGATTTCTTATAATAAAGTTTTCAACATTGGTGAAAATGACAACAGGAAACCATCAATATCTGATTTCTTTTTAATGTTGAAATTCATACCAATAAAATCAAATGAACATTTTAAATTTACACAAAACAAGAAAAATATGGAAACAAATCTACACTGAGGGTTTTTTTTTTTTTTTTTAGTATTAATGAATTCAATAAAACATTTTTCAAAGCTTTCTCAGTCCTTCTGTTCTAATGTATGTATCATTACTGTAATAATGCCTTCCTCATTCTGTTAGATTAGAGGAGCTCCTGCAGGATTATCCTATGTCTTGCATACTTCTCACTGCTAATCTCTTCTATACAAAATAGAAAAAAAAAAAAAAAAATTCACTCCCGTGTAGATTCTCTAAGGTCTGGCAAGATGGGAGCTGCATCTAAAACTTTTTCCACATTGATTACATTATAAAAGATTGCTCTCCAGTGTGGATTCTCTGATGTCTGGCAAGATGGGAGCTGCGTGTAAAAGCCTTTCCACATTGATTACATTTAAAAAGTTTCTCTCCAGTGTGGATTCTCTGATGTGCAGCAAGACTAGAGGAGAATCTGAAAGTTTTTAAACATTGATTACATTGAAAAGGTTTCTCTCCAGTGTGGATTCTTTGATGCGCTGCAAGACTGGCACTACGTGTGAAAGAGTTTCCACATTGATTACATTGAAAAGGTTTCTCTCCAGTGTGCATTCTTTGATGCGAAGCAAAACTGGCACTGCGTGTGAAAGCCTTTCCACATTGATTACATTTAAAAAGTTTCTCTCCAGTGTGGATTCTCTGATGTGCAACAAGATTGGCACTGCGTGTAAAAGAGTTTCCACATTGATTACATTTAAAAGGTTTCTCTCCATTGTGAATTCGCTGATGTGTAACAAGACTGGAGGAGAATCTGAAAGCCTTACTACATTGATTACATTTAAAAGATTTCTCTCCAGTGTGGATTCCCTGATGTTCTGCAAGATTAGCATTGCGTGTGAAAGCCTTTCCACACTGATTACATTTAAAAGGTTTCTCTTCAATGTGGATTCTCAGATGTCTAGCAAGATGGGAGCTGCACCTGAAAGCCTTTCCACAGTGATTACATTTAAAAGGTTTCTCTTCAGTGTGAATTGCCTGATGTCTAACAAGATGGGAGGTGCATCTGAAAGCCTTTCCACATTGATTACATTTAAAAGGTTCCTCTCCAGTGTGAATTCTCTGATGTCTTGTAAGATTCATTTTTCGTGTGAAAGCTTTTCTACATTGACTACATTTAAAAAGTTTCTCTCCAGTGTGGATTCTTTGATGTGCAGCCCGATTGGCACTACTTGTGAAAGAGTTTCCACAATGATTACATTTAAAAGGTTTCTCTCCAGTATGAATTCTCTGATGTATAACAAGACTGGAGGAGAATCTGAAAGCTTTTCCACACTGATTACATTTAAAAGGTTTCTCTCCAGTGTGGATTCTCTGATGTTCTACAAAATTGGCACTTTGTGTAAAAGCCTTTCCACACTGATTACATTTAAAAGGTTTCTCTCCAGTGTGGATTCTCTGATGTTCTGCTAAATTGGCACTTTGTGTGAAAGCCTTTCCACACTGATTACATTTAAAAAGTTTCTCTCCAGTGTGGATTCTCTGATGTGCAGCAAGATTGGCACTGCGTGTGAAAGCCTTTCCACACTGATTACATTTAAAAGGTTTCTCTCCAGTGTGGACTCCCTGATGTCTAGGAAGACTTGAGCTGCATCTGAAAGCCTTTCCACACTGATTACATTTAAAAGGTTTCTCTCCAGTATGAATTCTCTGATGTCTTGTAAGATTCATTTTGCGTGTGAAAGCCTTTCTACATTGATTACATTTAAAAAGTTTCTCTCCAGTGTGGATTCTCTGATGTGCAGCAAGATTGGCACTGCCTGTGAAAGCCATTCCACACTGATTACATTTAAAAGGTTTCTCTCCAGTGTGGATTCTCTGATGTAAAACAAGACTGGCACTCTGTGTGAAAGCCTTTCCACATTCATTACACTTAAAAGGTTTCTCTCCAGTGTGGATTCTCTGATGTTCTGCAAGGTTGTAATTATATCTAAAAGCCTTTCCACACTGATTACATTTAAAAGGTTTCTCTCCAGTGTGGATTCCCTGATGTCTAACAAGATGGAAGCTCGATCTGAAAGTCTTTCCACATTGATTACATTTAAAAGGTTTCTCTCCAGTGTGGATTTCCTTATGTTTTGCTAGACTGGAAATATCTGCACAAGTTTTTCCACATTGATTACATATGTGAGGCTTTTCACACTGAAGACATAAATAAGACTTCTCTTTAGAATGCACTCTATGATGGTCAAGCATGAATGATCGGTAACAGAAAGCTCTCCCACATTCAGTACATTCATGAAATATCTCTCCAGGATGAGCCTTCTGAGGGCTAGCAAGAGCTGGATTGCAATCAAAGGCTTTCCCACACAGATCATATGCATATGTTTTCATCTCAGGGAGGCAAGGAAGGGATGAGAGATAGGATGAGGTTGCTTCACACACATTTTCATCAGGTTCATTTCTCATATGCATTTGCTGATGAGTAAGGAGATTAGAGTTTTGACTGACAGCCTTCACACTTATATTATTTATGCAAAGGATTTCTTCAGTATCAATTTTCTGATGGCCTCTGAGGTCTGAACTGCACTTTACAGCTATATCCCATTGAGTACCTGGAACCAAGGGCTGTACCTGTTCAGTGAGGCATTTCTTGTATTCACTACCTTGAAGATAATAATTTCCTGAGCTCATTTTCTTACAGTGATTTAGGATAGAAGACCATCTGAATCTCTTTCCAATTTCATACAATTCACAATCACTCTTTGGACATTTATCTTCTTTAAGAATAAAATCATGCAATTCCTTCAAATTGAAGTCAAAGGGACCATCATCCATCAATCTTTGCAGGTCATGTTCTTCCACAAAATTTCCCAACTTTTTACTCATTTCATTTACTGTAAATCCAGTTTCTACATCTGAAGAAGACAAACATATATACACAAAAAGACATGCATACATATAAAATCAAAAATAGAAATGTTACATAAGAATCATTGCAGCTCGTCACCAAACTATACAAAACTTCACAAGTGTACTCTGTGCAAAAAAATGGCTATTAATATCTGAAGTCATTTTTAAGAAGTGACAGATTGGAGGCAGCTAGGTGGTGCAGTAGATAACCACCAGCCCTGAAATCAAGAAGAATTGAGTTCAAATCTGGTCTCAGACACAATACTTCCTAGCTTTGTGACCCTGGGCAAGTTACTTAATCCCAATTCCCTCAGAAAAAAAAGAAAAAATAAATAATAAAAGTAAAAAACAGATAGATAATATATGAGATGTGCATCTCAAAGTAATGGACCAATCAGACTAATCTTTTCCCAAAGCTTTGGAGGCTGAGACCCCAGCCCAATTTATTTGCCTGTAGGGCTTGCTCTTGGCTAACAACTGAGTCTTCCTAGAGTGCATAGCCCTTCTTTTGGGTCAAATCGCTATCTAGGGAGAGGAGGTCCTTCCTAAGATCCTATCAAGGTCCAGATAACTTCTGGAGTTATAGTCAGTTTTGCTGCTCACAATGAATTGTGAGGAATTTTTATTTGGTTTTAGGGAAGATTCTTAGGAAGCTAAGTATTTCCTGTCCATATTGCCATTTTATCAAAACCCTCTCCCATTCTTTTTAGCAGGTTTTCAGTGAGTTTATCTAACAAATGTGGTAATAAGGTCAGATACCTAACTGAACTAAACTCTGTAACTCAAAAAGACTACAGTCAAGACCAAAATGGATCAAGACTTGGTGCCCTCAGATGAATGAATACTCACTCAATCCAATTTCTGGGATACAACACATTGTGGATTACTTCTGTGCTGTTTGTTCTCCTTTTGAAGTGATGATGAACACCAAGAAAATAGAGGAAATGGTCCTTACCTAGGGACAGCAGGTTCTGGACACTTTCCAGCATGACCTCCATGTACAGCTCCTTCTGAGAAGGGTTCAGGAGCCCCCATTCCTCCTCAGTGAAGTCCACCATAATATCCTTGATTGTCACCAACTCCTAAACCATCAAAAGTCACTTGATTTAGAGCTGAAAGATCCTCCAGAATTCATCTACTTCACCCCTCATCAACTTAGAGGAGAAAACTGAAGCAGAGATGGGACATGCCTGAAATTCATATAAGCCCACAGTTGGAACCAGGCATTAAGAGCCCAGTGAAATATTGAGAAAAGCATTTTCCATTTGAAATTAGATTCATGTTGGATAATAAAAGTTGGAAAAATGCCTTAATATAAAATGCTTCTCCTACTGGAATTAGGGAGAACAGAAAAATTCTATAGAACCTGTAGAGGTGAAAGAGAGAACATAATGAGACATCCCTCCCCACAAGAAGGATCTTAAGAGAATATATATTTTTTTAAAAATCTAAGATGACCAAATTGCCAAAGGTGAACTCTGTAAAAAGTGTGTCCCCTTTGATCTGTAAAAGAAGGGAGATTTGGGGTCCCAGACTCCAGAGAGTCTGGAAAGAAGCATACTTTCCAGACAAACCTTTTCCTAAGATAAGCAGCATCATTCAATTGGAAATCTCAGGCAAATCACCCCCCATTGAGCTTTTGGGTAGCTGGATCCCCATTCAGGAAACTCCAAATTCTGAAAAAAAAGCCTTCAAAGTTATTTCATTCAATTGCAAGATCTTGGTCTGATAATCAGTTCAAACTGCCCCCAAGCCTAAGATTTGCTCATAAAATAGGTTTCTGACAATCCATTCTTTGCAAATATCTTCATTAAGAGATGTGTCCACCTCTTAGCAAACAATAAAACTTCCTTTTGCCACAGATTTGTGGTTTCTGAATTCTTTTCGCCAATCTGCCCGGACCAAAAAGGGGATTCCCACAACTCTCTGCACTGCCACTAACTGCATCAAAATACTGGTAAATACAATGTATGGAAAAGAAACCATTAGCAGTGATCACTGAGGAGAGAACAAAGAAATTATCTAGCAAATTTCCTATGGGTCTAAAATGAAATCTAAACTAAATAGAAGCAGGAAAAGGAATTTAAAAAGAATCTGGTCTCAACTGGCTAATATGAAACTCTTTCCAAATAAGTGATCAAGCTTTTTCTCTGCTCATAAAATGAGGTTATTAATGAAATATATTCTGTGAGAGATGATAAATTGGGACACTATCTTCCAGAAATCCAGTGCTGTGGTTTTTGATGCCACATTTTTGCCCTGATTCCTACTTCACTCAGCCCTCTAGCACCCATCCAAAAATCAGGCTATCCTGGCTGAGGAGACCTTTGAACCTGTGGGATCCTTATTATGTGACTGCTTCCTGTTTGTTGGGGATCCAGGCTTATGATGTGTGAGACAAGGCACAGGTTTAGTAAAAATAATTTACTCAATTTTCTAAAATAAAAAAGTAAAAGTTTATTTTAAATCACTGAGAGATCCCTGTCCCTCAGTGGACAAAAACTCTTAGATGAGATTAGAGTTCTGAGAGTTGGTACTACCAGAGTACTCAGTTATATGATCAGAGTTAGGTTTTGGCAGCTTTTGAAACTCTATAGAGAAGTTTGGATCTTGAATAGGCTTCAGTAAAATTATAGAAAGTTTGGTGGTAGTTCAAATCTATAGAAAGCTTAAGTGGTGGTACTTAACATTAATTCAGTTCTTTTGAAAGTTAAGTAGGGGTACTTAGCTTTAGTTCAGCTTTATAGAAAACTTGGTTAGTGTCAGCTGAACTCTAAAGAAAGATTAATTAGTGGTACTTAACAGAGGTGGGGTTGGCTTCTAGGGGGAGATAGGATTAAGGAATCTGGGTTCAAGGTCAAATGACTTCTGATTTCCTGTATCATTTTCATTGTTTTTTTTGCCACCCAATCCCAATCTCATTCCTTCTTTAACTCTGGGAAGTACAATCATGTCCCCCAAATCTTATGACCCAGACTTTTACACATCTAGTACTAAGAGTTTTCCAAAATGAATTTTGTAAAAGAAAAAAATCACTGACTTCATTTGATGCTGTGTTGCTATTTTTTTTTTTTGAGCTGAGATAATCTTTTTTTTTTTTTTTCTAAAAAGGAATACCTTTTTATTTACAGAACATATACATGGGTAATTTTTCAATATTGTCCCTTGCAATCACTTCTGTTCCAACTTTTTCCCTTTCTTCCCTCCACCCACTCCCCTAAATGGCAGGCAGTCTTATACATGTTAAACATGTTAAAATATATCTTAAATATAATATATGTGTACATATCTATACAGTTCTCTGGTTGCAGAAGAAAATTTGGATTTACAAAGGTAAACAATAACCTGGGAAGAAAAAGAAAAAGGCAAGTAGTCCCCATTCATTTCCCAGTGTTCTTTCTCTGGGTGTAGCTGGTTCTGTTCATCACGGATCAAGTGGAACCAAATAGGATCTTCTCATTGCTGAAGAGGGCCACTGACATCAGGATTGATACTCATATAGTATGATTGTTGAAGTGTACAATGATCTCATGGTTTTGCTGTTTTCACTTAGCATCAGTTTGATGAGGGTTGGGGACCCTTTAAGAATCCTTTCTAATTGCCCAACCCAGGCTGACCTTGATTCACAAATCCTGGTCAAAGGCACCTTTTGAATATCCGGGCCCAGCCCCCACCCTCAGCTCAGCTTCCCCCAGCCCTCACCTGTTCTGAGCTAACTGAAAAGCCCACCGAGAAGTTAGGGGTACCGCCCATCATCTTTTGGGTATAAAAGAGGTGAGCCGGAATGCCCTCTTTGCAGGAGCCCTCCCAGCCAACACATGGTATCCTTCCAGCCATGTAGGGGTTCCTGCCCACCCAGTGACCACCTTTGGCCCTGACGTCTTTCTAACTTAACTTTACTTCCAAATTTCTACAATAAACCTTTTATTTATCAATCTAGGTTTTCGGGCCTGTAAATTCATTTTACAGGGGACACTGCGCCTCAAGGGATTATCTATGCGCTGAGAAATGGGGTTCCCCCTTTCCTTTCCCTCATTTAATAAGTTCATGTGATTCTCTCTAAGTCTCTCTGAAATCATCCTGCTGGGCATTTCTTACAGAACAATAATATTGCATAACATTCATATACCACAATTTACCCTACCATTTTCCATTTGATGGGCATCCATTCATTTTCCAGTTTTTAGCCACTATGAAAAGGGCTGCCACAATATGTTGCCATTCTTTTATCAATATACTAGACATCTCCTTCAGTATCTCTTGTCCCCCAATCACTCTGAGAAAACTTAGAGCACTCACTTCTAGTCCTGTTACCATCTAAAAAGACACAAAGGTCTTAGCAAATGTGGCCAATCTGACTAATAGAGCAGTTATTTTATTTTTTTTCCTGTGTTCTCTTGCTCTGACATAAATATCCATGATAAAGACTTCACACTGCAACTCAGTTCACATTTTCTTCTTTTGGCAAAAATATATTTTTCAAGGAAAGCAGAAAGATGGGAAATGAACTTCACTGCATGTATCTCTGATGAAGGCCACATTTCTCAAATACATAGAGAACTGAGTCAAATGTCTTAAGAATAAAAACCAGTCCTCATTTGAGGAACGATCAAAGAAAATGAACAATTTTTAATTTGAGAAAATCAAAAATAATGTAGGAAAATGAAGTGCTCTAAATCACTTTTGATTAGCAAATGTAAATAAAAATAACCCAGAAGTACTCTCTCACATCTATCAGATTAACTAATAAGACAAAAAATAATGCTGGGAAGAATGTAGGAATACTGGGATACTAGTGCACTGAAGAGGAATTGTGAAGTGATCCAAGCTTTTTGGAGAGGAACTCGGAACTATGAACAAAGGGCAAGCAAACTGTGCAAATCTGTAAATCTACCAATAGCACTTCTAGGTCTGTATTATTGCAGAATTACAAAAAGAGGGAAAGGACTCACATGAGCAAAAATATTAATAGCAGCTCTTTTCCTGAAGGCAACATTGTGGAAATTGAGGGAATTCCCATCAATTTGAGAATGGCTGAACAAGCTGTGGTATAATGAAATAGTATTGTGTAATAAGAAATGAAGAGGCAGATTGTATACAGAATCAGCCAGAGTGTGATGATCAACTAAGAATGATTCAGCTCTTCTCAGGAGCACAAGGATCTAAGGAAATTATAAAAGACTCAAGAAGGAAAAGGCTTTCCACACCCTAAATAAAGAAATGATGGACTCTGAAAGTGATTGAAGAATATATCTTTTATTTTTTTATTTTCCCCCCCTCAGGCTGGGGTTAAGTGACTTGCCCAGGGTCACACAGCTAGGAAGTGTTAAGAGTCTGAGACCAGATTTGAATTCAGGGCTGGTGTTCTATCCACTGTGCCACCTAACTGTCCCAAGAATATATCTTTTAGTTACTTTATTCTTTTATTCTCTTTTAATCTGTGTCATTTTTATAACACCTCTAATTAATAGAGAAATATTTTAAATGACAACACATTTATACCTATAATCAAATTGCCTACCATTTTAGGAAAAAGAGAAGGGAAGGGAGAAAAATGTACAACTTAAAATCTTATAAGGATGAATGCTACAAAATGTCATGACATGTAATTGAAAATAATTTAAAACAAACAAGCAAATGTACCTTTTTGTATCTGGATCCTAACCTGATCTCAGTTACAATTTCTTTATAACTCTCTTTGAGACCCAACAAATCTAACCCAAAGCACAGGTCAGGTGAGGAGGAGAAAATGTCTCTGACATCTCAGGAAATGTAACCCCTTATTGATAGAGTCTGTTACACTTTCCAGTGGACAAATAAACCATAGTTTACTCTCTGTTGGACCTTGAGCTCCCTGACTGGTTTTCCCTACCAAGGACCCTGAGAATTCCCACAACAGGATCAATGAGATCATCTTTATGTGGCTCCTGGCACATGGCAGACACTGCGATACCCATCACAGCCTCCTCACACCTTCCTCTTCCTCTCTGTGCCAGGAACACTGGCCTCCTGGCTTATGTTTAACCAGGACTCTCTGTCCCCTGACCCTGGGACCTTTTCAGTGGCTTCTCTCCTGTTTGAAACGGTCTCCTTCCTCCCCTCCTGCTTCCTTCACATCTCAGCTAAATTCTCCATTTCTGAAACAAGCTCTTCCTGGTACCCAAACTGCTGAATCTTCCCTCTGAGAGTAGCTCCCGTCTACACTGTCCAGCGCAGGTGTGGACACAGCTCATGAGATGTTTCCTCTCCTGGGAGCTCCTTGAAGGCAGAATCTGTTTTTGTTTTCTTTACCTTCCTCTGCTTTCTCAGTGCAGAGCTTGGCCAAGAGGAGCTTTTTCTAAATATTTATTGACTTGATCTGAGACCTGGAAAAGGAGAGGGACTCAGAGAGCCCTGGGAGCCGCCGGGTGGTTTGAGGGGGCAGGAAATGGGCAGTGCCAGGAGGGTGATTCTATCCCTGCTGCCAGCCCTGCCAGGACTCCCCTCTCTCTGACAGGAGGAAGCTTCCTGGGCTCCCTTGGACTGGCCCTGGGCTGATGCTGCTCAGCTCTGGGGAGGGACTGCACTCACCTGGGAAGAGGGGCTTTGGCTGCCAGGAGCCATGTCTCTTGGTTCCGGGCTTGGGTCTTCTGCCAGCTGGGCTGGGGAGGGAGAGGGCCCTCAGAGAGGGAGGAGGATGGGTTCTGAGTCTTCTCTGCCTAGGCTGGATGCTGACCTGGCCAGAATGAGAAAAAACTTTCAGGACATGGAGAATTAGTGACTCTGCCCCACTCTTAGGGGAGAGACTCTACCCCAGGAGGGAGCAGGGAGGGTCAGGTCTGGAAGTGAGCTGGGATTGAACAGGAAGAGGGTGTGCCTCCCTCCCCAAGTCATTCCCTTTCATCTCATGTCCTCCCCCCAAGGCTTTGATTTTGGGATCCCAGTTGGGATAAGACCAGAAGCAGCCTCCCTGACCCTGGACCCAGAGCTCTCCCTCCAGCTACTGCTGAGATTGAGAAGGGACCCCAAAAGTCCCAGACCAGTTTCATGAAATGTCTCAAAAGAATGTGAGGCTTGCACCAATCTCCTTGTCAAAGGGCAAAGATTTAACTGAAAGTAATTTAAGGCTATTGCTGAGGGGACTGAATTCTAGGAGAATCCAATGAAGAAGCAGCCCCAGAGAGATCAGCTGATCAGCTTTCCATCAACAGATGTTCATTCTAAAGCTCCAGGAGATGTCTGGGAAGTAATCTCCAGGGGAGTCAAGGCTGGTCCTCAAAATTGGTCACTGACCAGATCATCAGTCATCAAAGGCCCGAGAAGTCTCCTCAGAACCAGGTAGACAAAGGAGCTTTCTAACGAGGGGTCAGGAGTGGAGAGATGGGATGGACTCTGAAGGTGAAAGATTTAGGCTGAGGACTTACTGCCCCCCAGGGTCAGGGACCCCATGTGACATCCATACTATAGGGGAGGTAGGTGGTCAGAAAGCTGTGACTCCTGAACAGGAGGTAGGAAGGGCAACTGGCAGAAGTGAGTGAAGAGATGAGGGGCCCTGGTTCAGACCTACCTGGGACCTGCAGGAGCAGAGAGACAGCTCCCAGAAGACAGAGAAATCTGTCTATGAGAGAAGGATGCAGAGATCTCAGCTCAGAGAGGAGATAGAGAGATCTCAGAGAGGAGATGGAGAGAGCTAAGTTTAGAGGGAAGAAAAAGAGCTCTCAACTCCCTGTGATTCTGCTTATGGCCAAGGAGCTATGTGTGGGTCCTCCTAATCTCAGGATCCCTGCCTGCTCCATCCCTTGGGAATGACCTTTCCCAATCCCAGGATTCCAATTGTGTGGAAAAGGTGAAGAATTTACAGATCAAGCATAAACTGATCAGCGACTGTTAACTAAATTGATTGAAGCCTTAAGGCCTCAGTTTCAGCTTCAAGACCTGAACTACATTCCATTGTCCAAAGAAGGGATTAAATAGTATAGGTGGTCAAAGAAGTATATATCGCCTCATCTAATGCATTCTACTGGCCAAATAGGGGAACAGAGACTTATGTAACCAATCACAACATAGAAAGGGTGGGATTTTGGGAGGGTTTTGTCTGAAAACTGTGAGCATTCTCAAGGGGCCCTCCTGCTGTAAGCATCTTTATTGTTTTTTTCAGGCTCACAAAACAGGATGGTCTACTTCTAGAGATTCCAATAAATTTTCTTTACTTCACTTGGAGCGACTCCTGAATAATCAATTTGTGTAAGTGTTTTAGTCCTGAACAGTTTGGGGGCTTGCCCAGGATTGGTGCCTTTTGGGGAGACGGGTGTGCACCTCGAGCAGAGGCGGGTGTCCACGGAGGAATTTCTCCAGTGGTCTCAGAGTCAAGTGTGTCTTCCCTCCCTATCAGACAACGGACTGAAGCAGGAGGACTCAGTGAGGTGCAGAAACTGATACCTTGGAAGAAATGAATGTCCTGACTGGCCAGTGCAATTTAGAAGCTACATGTGTGGCTTCATAAGCTCTCAGAACAGTTTGGAGGTCTTATTGGAGGGGTTTTAGAGAACCCGAGGGAATAGCCCTTGCTAAATTTTATTGAGTGCTGGATTGTGAGTGGCTCCAGTGTTAAAGAACTGCTGAGGGAAGCTTCTGGGAAACTGCTAAACTAATATTTAGTTTGGGAACTAAATAAAGATGGGAAAGGCAAAGTCCAAAAATCAATGTCAGGACCCTAGTCAGGGAATCCCAGTCAATAGCCCATTAGGAAGTGTTAGGACAGCTGTTAGTGATACCAAAGGCTAGTTAGTGTAAATTTATTGGGAATTTAGTGTTCTATTGTCTCTCAGTTGTAATCCTTCTCTGGGAGGAGGTTTCTTTTCTGTAAATCCTTTTTCTCTGTGAGCAGGTCTCTTGGGAGGTTTCTGGAGCCTCCAGCCAGAGCAAAGGTAGAATCTCGAATCCTCTTCTTCCTGAATCCTGGCTCTGAATCTTCTCCAGCTTCCCTGAAGTTCTCCTGGGAAGTCTTGTCCTTAACCCCATCCAGACTGCTGCCGAGGCTCAATGTTGCCTCCTTTTATCCTCCCAGAGAATGGGCTTGTGAGTACTCCCAGGGGCTTGTGGGAACTCCACAGCCAATGCACTAGCTCCTTTTAAAGGTGTGTAAACTCCTTTTCAGAACTCCTTTTAAAGGTGAGCTAGAGAATTGTTAAATACCGACATAGCACCTAGTAAGAACCTAACAGGGAAGGGACTTAATCACAAAATTGTCAATTAACCTTATAATTAGAGACTCCATGTTGTTATCTGTGCAGACTTACATTATGAAAGAAGTAGATAGGGATCAAATTGACCCATAGGTATGGGCTAGCCCTGTAAACCCTGGGCACCTTATCCTTCCCCCTATTCGAATAATGGTCAGAGAGTTGTCACCTATCATTCGGGTGAGGCAGTATCTCCTTCCTCTGGAGGGAGTTATAAGGAGGTTGTTAGATGAAAACTTGATTGAACCCTGTATCTCATCATATAACACTCCCATTCTGTCAGTAAGGAAAAAAAGACGGAACTTATAGAATGGTACAGGATTTAAGGGAGGTTAATAAGATAGTTCTCCCCTTCCACCCAGTAGTCTCGGATCCCTGTACTCTAATGGGAAAAATACCAGAGGACAGCACATGGTTCAGTGTGATTGATTTGAAAGATGCATTCTGGAGCTGCCCTCTGGCAGAGGAGAGTAGGAATATTTTTGCCTTTGAATGGGAGGATCCAGACACAGGGAGGAAGCAACAATATCACTAGAATGTACTCCTGCAAGGATATACTGAGTCACCCAATTTGTTTGGACAAGCTTTGGACAGGGTATTGAAGAACTTTGAATACTCTAAGCAGGAAATTAAAGTATGTGGATGATTTGCTCATAACAGAGAGATTGTGTAGCACAAACTACCATTAACCTGCTTAATTTTCTGGGCCAGAAAGGACTGAGAGTATCTCAAGAAAAATTACAGTTTGTAGAACAGGAAGTGAAGTACTTAGGGCATCTGATAAATGAGGGACAGAAGAGATTGGATTCAACCCCAATTGAGGGAATACGCAGATGACCATTCCCAGGACAAAAAAAGGAACTTAGGAAATTCCTGGGATTGGTGGGATATTGTAGGAGTTGGATTAATGAGTATGCATTGTTAACTAAATCTTTATATACATATCTGTTGGAGGAAAAACCTAATCAATAGAATGGAATCCTAAAACACAAGAAAGTTTTGAGAGTTTGAGGAAGGCTTTACTATCAGCCCCTGTGTTAATATTGCCATCTCTTAAAAAACCCTTCCATCTATCTAATTCTGAACAAGGGGTGGCCTTAGGAGTGTTAGCACAAATAAGGGGGGGGGGCAGAGACATTCTGCAGCTTTCTTGTCAAAATTGTTAGACCCTATGGCAAGAGGTTGGTCTACATGCCTACAGGTAGTAGCTACGACAGCTGTACTAGTGGAAGAGAGCAGAAAATTGACATTTGGGGGAAGTCTTACAGTGAGTGCTCCCCACCAGCTTCAATCTATTTTAAATCAGAGGGCAGGAAGGTGGCTAACTGACTCGAGAATACTAAAATATGAAGTAATCTTATTAGAAAAAGATGATTTAGTATTATCACAAGATTTGAATCTAAATTCAGCTAGTTTCCTCTCTGCCTCCCCTGGAGAACATGTGCAGTTATAGAGCACGATTGTATTAATGTAGTAGACCTACAAACAAAAATCAGGGAGGACTTACAGGAGGAATCCTTGCTAACAGGGGCCCAGTGGTTCATAGATGGATCCTCCAGAGTGGTGGAGGGAAGAAGACATGGGGATGGGCTATCGGTCATTAAATCAGGAGCCTTACCTAATAACTAGTCAGCCCAAACTTGTGAATTGTTTGCTCTCAATCAGGTGTTAAAAGAATTGAGTGAAAGGAATGGAACTATCTACACTGACTCCAAATATGCATGGGGAGTGGTACACATTTTTGGAAAGATCTGGGAAGAATGAAGCATGGTCAACAGCAAAGGTAAGGACTGGCACTGAAGTCACATGAAATGACTGATGACACCTAAATTTTTAGCTATTGTTCATGTGAAAGGACATCAAACAGGAAATTCCTTCAAGGCCAAGGGAAACATTTTGGCTGATGAAGCAAAGTTAGTGGGGGAGGGAGATTCAGTTAATCCTGAGGAAATGATGGTGTTAATACCCGCCCTGCCTCAGCAATTACCTCCATCATCCTATACTCGGGATAAGAAAAAGAGGCTCCAAGCTTTAGGGACTCAAGAGTATGCAAAGGGAGTTTCTCCCTGATGGCAGAGAAGTACTGACCAAAGCAGTCATGAGACAGGTGATCCAATATCTGTACCAGGATAGCCACTAGGATGTCCAGAATATGTGCGATACTATATGCACTAAATTTGTAGCCCCTGGAGTATACATGCTGGCTCCTCAGGTACTGGATGGCTGCATTGTTTGTCGAAGGACAAACAGGTCGGCCCTTCGGTGAGCCCCATTGGGCAGAAGGATCCCTGGCATTAGACCCTTTCAGAGTATACAAGTGGATTTCACCGAAATGGGGCGTCTCAAATATCTGCTGGTCAGTGGACCATCTGACCTCTTGCGGGGAGGCTTTTTCCAAACTCTGTCAGGCTATTGCCCCTACTGTAGTGAAGGTCCTCCTCGAACAAATAATTCTGAGATATGGGATGGTGGAATGCATTGATTCAGACCAGGGTACATACTTTACAGCTAAACTACTACAAGGTCTAATTAGGGCCTAGAATTCATACTGCCTCAGAAAAAGTAGAAAGGATGAATCAGGAAATAAAAAACAACTTACAAGAATAACATTAGAAACTCAGTTATCTTGGACTAAGTGCTGGAACTCTGTCTTCCCAGAAATCAGGTGGAGTCAGGATCACTAAACATCTTTATTCTTGATCTTTTATGGTCAAGGTCAGGGGCTTAGGCCTAGCAACCTCACACACACCTTCCTCTCTCAAATGCCTGGAGAGACTGACCCCGAGTCTGTGTTTCATTCCTCTTCCTCCTCCTCCTCCTTCCACACACGCCACTTCCCCCTCTTTGTCCCACCAATCAAGTCAGCACAGAACAGCTGGGGAGGGTCAACCTTCAAACAAGTTAATAGGGAACTGTCCAATTGGTAATTAGTCTCCCGTGCTTCATTATCCAAGTGCATTGCTCAAGCCCTTTACAACTAAGTGCCTTCCTCTTGCTTTGCTGAGAATTAGGACAAAGTCTCGTAGGGACATTGGTGTCTCCCCCTATGAATTACTGTTTGACCATGTTTATCCTGGGCTAATGAACCTAGAGAAATCAGACCCAATTTTTGAGACCAAAAACCTATTCATTAGAAAATACATTATGATTCTGATGGAACATCTAAAAGTATTGCAAATAAAGGTCTCATTGCTCAGACTTCCCCTTTAGGATTTGCGGTGCACCCATTTAAATCAGGGGATTGGGTCCTGATTCACTCCTGGAAAGAGGACAAACGGAGTCCAAGTTGGGACGGGCCCTTTTAGATCCTGCTGACTTCAGATACAGCAATACGCACCAGAGAGAAAGGTTGGACACACCCTACTTGAGTCAAAGATCCCATGGATGCCCCAAAGAAGTGGGCAGTAGAGACTGATTCAGGAATGCTGAAAGTGCAGCTGAAATTACAGGAAGCTTAGCAAAGACTGGTGAATTGTGCATGTAAAATCTTTTTGACTTGTCTCATTTGGGGAACTCTCTTGGGACTTTTCTTGTTTGTATTAGATATTATATTTGATTGGACTGTATTGTTAGGAATTAGGGATATTATATACTATCAGGAAGAATGGGGTGTGAACTAAACCCAAAGGGTTGGAGATTCTGCCTTGTATATGCATGTGTAATTTTATGTGGGTACACCTTTTGTACTGGTACCTCAGGACCATTAGAGCATGAAAATACCTTTCAAACCTTGATCCAAACAATAGCCACTAGCTTTAGATTGACTTGCACAGTGGCCCTGGGTCCCTGTTCCTCTGTCTCCGGCCTGGATCTTGAGCAACAGGTCAGTAATACACAATGGAACAGGTTTCTGGTCAGCAGAAGAAAAGCACCACTGGACCCTGACCAGTACAGTTTTCGGGAAATATTGCTTAAATCAGACTGGTACAGGGCCATGGATGGGAGAAAGTGAATGTACATGGACATTTACTCATAGGCCAGAGTATAACTTATTATGCTGGATCAGTAATTCGCTGTATCCAACGTTCTAATAGTAGTGAGGGGTGTGCGAGAAAAGTGCCACCTGCCTGTTCAATCCCTGATCCAGAGGGACCCCAGATATGGACAAGTATAACCTTGGATAGCATAGCAACAGGTTCAACTTACACTTCGATGGAATGGAAGTGGGAGAATAGAGAAGGCACCCTTGGGAAAATGTTTAATAATTTCTGGAGCCGTCAGGACCTAACTGGGGAAAATGGGTAGTTGAAAATCATCTTTGGAGATGTAATTCTAACATGGGACGAGGGCCTTAGGTCCCTGGGATGTCAGGTATTTTCCACCTGCAAGCAGACCTTTTATATTTTGGTACGAGGATAATCCTGCCCTGAAGGGGCATTGCTGAATCTGTGGTCAGACACCCATTTACCCAAAAATTGGACTGGGGTTTGTTATATAAATCTAAATTTTTCTTTCATCAAGCAGTGGCAGGCAATTGGGGATACGGTTATATGAAAATTTTGAAAGGAAAGACAGTCCCTAACCCGCATTAATACTTTCTTGACCCAGACAAATGATGCCAATGGGTGGGGAGATGTCTGGCCTCCGGCAACATGGGCCCAGGATGGTAGTTAGGGGTACCGAACGCCGACATATGCGTTAAATCGGTTGACTAGGCTACAGGCAGTCCTAGAGGTAAGAACTAACCAAACAGTTCAAGCCTTAGATTTACTGGCTGATCAGGCAACTCAGACAAGGGAGGCGGTGTTACAACATCGGCTAGTTTTAGACTACTGACTAGCAGAGGAAGGAGGGGTCTGTAGGAAACTGAATTTGTCCACCTGATGTATGCACATTGATGATAATGGGCAAATTGTTAAGGAAATCACAAAGAACATGCGTAAGATTGCACATGTGCCCGTACAGATTTGGAAGTCTCCCTTTGGTACTGGCTGGTGGTCACGGCTCGGTGGAAGCTGGTGGAAACAACTGTTGGGATATGGATTAACAGCTATAAGTGGAATCATCCTGTTGCCACTGTGTTTATCCTGTATGATTACATCAGTAACAAGAATAGTTCAGAGATCACTGTCAAGAATCTTACATATAGAAGATGCCATTAAGATGTCCATCAGTTGGAGAATGGTTGGGTAAATTGTGGTATATGAAGGTTATGGAATATTATTGCTCTGTAAGAAATGACCAGCAGGAGGAATACAGAGAGGCCTGGAGAGACTTAAATCAACTGATGCTGAGTGAAATGAGCAGAACCAGAAGATCACTGTACACTTCAACAACAATACTGGATGAGGATGTATTCTGATGGAAGTGGAAATCTTCAACATAAAGAAGATCCAACTCACTTCCAGTTGATCAATGATGGACAGAAATAACTATACCCAGAGAAGAAACACTGGGAGGGGAATGTAAATTGTTAGCACTAATATCTGTCTGCCCAGGTTGCATGTACCTTCGGATTCTAATGTTTATTGTGCAACAAGAAAATGATATTCACACACATGTATTGTACTTAGACTATATTGTAACACATGTAAAATGTATGGGATTGCCTGTCGTTGGGGGGAGGGAATAGAGGGAGGGGGGGTAATTTGGAAAAATGAATAAAAAAAAAAAAAAAAAAAAAAAAGAAGATGCCATTAAAATGATGATTTTACAGAAAGAGGGATGGGAGATGGTAGCGGGGGGACGATCCGGATGAGGAGATTAACAATCAATATGTGGAGATGTTCATTGAATTTGACCACAAGGTTAGTTCTTCATGAGGAAACACAGACACACACACACATATTTATAAATAACAGGGGGGAGGGGTTATGGAAAAGGTGAAGAATTTACAGATCAAGCACAAATTGACCAGTGACTGTTAAGTAAATTGATTGAAGCCTTAAGGCCTCAGTTTCTCCTGAGGCACGTGACTTGAGATAAGGCCTGGACTACATTCCATTGTCCAAAGAAGGTGGCCCAAGGAGGATACATCACCTCATCTACTGCATTCCACTGACCAAATAGGGGAATAGAGACATATGTAACTAGGCATAGAGAGGGTGGGATTTGGGGGTTCTTTGTCTGAAATGCATAAAAACTGCGAGCATTCTCAAGGGAGTGGCCCTCCTGTGTGAGCATCTTTACCGTCCTTTCAGGCTCACAGAACAGGATGGTCCCCTTCTAGACATTGCAATCAATTTTCTATACTTCACTTAGAGAGACTCCTGAGTAGTCAATTTAAGTAGGTGTCTTAGTCCGGAACACAGCCTTCCCAAAGACTCAGATTATGCCTGCCCCTCACCCCATCACTCAGAGCTCCCCTCCCCCAGAGTTGGGTGAGGTAAGAAAGTCTGGAGCCTAGGCTGCAAAGAAGGTGGGGCCTGAGGGGGGAGGGGAACAGTAGGAGAAGCCTGGAGGGATATAGAAGGGGGGATGTGTGAGGAAGAGTGGGTGTGGGTGGGAGGGAGGGAGAACTGAGAGTCCAGGGGATCTTGCTGAGGAGGGAAATGGAGGGAGCAGGAGGGGTGGAGAGATGGGGGAGGAGAGCTCTCAGTGACAGGGTGGAAGTGAGAGGGTCCTGGCAGGGCTGGCAACAGTGCAGGAATCATCCCTCAGGCCACAAGGCTGCTCCAAGGCTTCACTCAGTCACTCTCCTTTGCAAGGATTTAGATCAAGTCAATAAATGTTTAGAAAATAGAGGGCAGAAGTGGATAGAGCCCCAGCCCTGAAGTCAGGAGGACCTGAGTTCAAATCTAGCTTCAGACAGTTAACACTTCCTGCCTGTATGACCCTGGGCTTAACCCCAATTGCCTCAGCATAAAAAGAAAAGAAAATACCTCTTCTGTGCCAAGTTCTCTGCTTACAACTAAAGCCCTTCTTAGGGATAACCAGAGTAAGGAGGCAGAGGGTCCAGCCAGAGAGTAAACTGTGGCTTATTTATCCCCTCAAGGGTGTGACGGACTCCATGAACAGGGGATTGCGTTTCCTCAGATGTCACAGAGACAGTCTCTCCTCTTTACATGAGCTATGCTTTGGGTAGAATTTCTTGGGTCTCATAGTTGTTTCCCCCCCCCCCCCCACTGAAGCAATTGCCCAGGATCACACACCTGAAAAGTCATAGAGAGTTATAAAAGGTTATAATGAAGTTTTACCTAAGATCAGGTTAGACACAGGTAAAAAAGGTAGATTTGCTCGATCTCCGGAAATCAAGGCAAGATAGAAGGAGAAAGGCCTTGGTGTTAGGACAGGGGTTCAGAAGGTCCTGCTCTGGTCCAAGAACTAAGTTTTCAGGATGGAAGAAAGTTGGGGGGGAGGAGGAAACCAGGGGATAGCAATGGCTGAAAGAGCTGGAGAGTTTAGGATGGACATATCCTTGTGAGGAAGGAGCTGGTTGTAGCAGGGGGGTCATGGACGATATCAAAAATGATTTTATTCCTTGCTTTAGGGAGAGATCATATAGACTGTGGGAGAAGCACCAGGAAGAGTTGGGAAGAGGAAGGATGAGCATTCCTAAAACAGTCTAGTTCTCAAAAGGTTGTTTAAAGACGCTAAATAGGAAGCCTCTCAGAGAACTGGGACAGAGGAAGGTGAAAAAGCTTCCCCTAGCATACTGAGAAAATAGAGATTGATTAAGTAAGGTATAATATCCTTGCGAACCTAGAGGCCCAATGTAGGAGTCTGAGCCTCTATCATCCAAAGAGGATAGTCTGGGAAGATTAGCTTGAAGGTGGTATTTAATAATAAACTGCTTTATAAAGTCCACATCAGGCTCTTTATTTTTCTTAGTTTATTTATTTTGAGCTTTAAAATTGGGAAACATGAAGATTAAGAAAATTTAGATTATGCGCCCTACTCCACGAGTCATAAAAGAATCACTAATATCTTTATCACAGTTTGCATTTCTTAGAATATGTCTGAAGACCACAAAGTTGTATGGTACAAACAATAATATAATAGATATATGGAATTAATGTGTTAAATACAACAAAAATACCGTAGGGAAAAAAAAAATTGGGAAACAAATTATCTTGTATGTAGCAGAACTAAATGAGAGGATTCAAAATATAAAGTAATAAATTTCCATTTCCTGACAGTGTATATAATAAATACTACTCGTGTTCAGAGCAGTCCTTCTTTTATTTGCTTACTTACAGGTTTCCTTCGTCTTTCTTTCTACTTTATTCTTTTTTCCCCTTACTCCCCTCCCTGCTCCAAGAAGGTCATACATAAAAAAAAATACACAGACCAATTTGTTATGATTGTGTATACATTGTGTAACTGTAGTAGTTAATTTTTACTATCCATCTTGATTTGCTTGAGCTTCCCTACGATGGTGAAGACTGAGAAAATAAGAAACAAAATATCTCACCCAAAACTCCGCTGGCTCACAGATAAGTGCAGGAAAGATTTAGTTGTCCCAAGAATAGGTGCCTAGTGGCCCTTTGTAGTGGCTAGAAACTGGAAGCTGAGTGGATGTCCATCAGTTGGAGAATGGCTGAATAACTTATCGCTTATGAATGTTATAGAATCCTATTGTTCTGTAAGAAATGACCAACAGGATGATCTCAGAGAGGCCTGGAGAGACTTACAGGAACTGATGCTGAGGGATATGATCAGAACCAGATCATTATACATGGCAACAACAAGACTATACAACTATCAATTCTGATGGACGTGGCTCTCCTCAACAATGGATGATTTAAATCAGGTCCGATTGTTCAGTGATGAAGAGAGCCATCTATACCTAGAGAAAGGACTGTGGGAGCTGAGTATGGACCACAACATAGCATCTTCACTTTTTCTGTTGATGTTTGCTTGCATTTAGTTTTCTTTCTTAGGTTTTTTCCCCCCTTCTTTACTTTGATTTTTCTTGTGCAGCAGGATAACTGTAAAAATATGACTATAAATCGATACTGGATTTAATATATATTTTAACATATTAAACATGTTTTGGAATACCAGCCATCTAGGGAAGAGGGAGGGGGAAAGGAGGGAAAAATTTGAAATAGAAAGTTTGGCAAGGGTCAATGCTGAAAAATAAACCATACATATGTTTTAATTTAAAAAAAAAAAAAAATGGGTGCCTGGGTTAGTAGACACACTTTAGAAACTGCAAAGGCTGTGTTTGGCATTCTATCCGGAAGTGCAAATCCCATCTCTTTTCTCTCTTTTTTTTTTTTTTCCCCCTGAGGCTGGGGTTAAGTGACTTGCCCAAGGTCACACAGCTAGGAAGTGTTAAGTGTCCCAGACCAGACTTGAACTCAGGTCCTCCTGAATTCAAGGCTGGTACTCTATCCACTGTGCCACCTAGCTGCCCCCCATCCCTTTTCTATACATTAATTGGCTGTTACAGAAATACAAAATGTGACTCTCTACCCCTCAGTACATAGCCTGTCTCTGCTCCCAAGGAGTTCCCATTCTTATTTTGAAGATAAAGGTGGAGTCCAAAGGGCTCCAGTTCAACTCTAGCTCTTCCAGGTCCCTTTTACATTTTTTGTGGGTTTGAATTTTTTCATCTAAGTTTTATTTCCCCAATTTAATTTTCATAACTCTCTGGAAACTAAATCCCAATTCAGTTCTCACAGATGAGAATCAGAATCAGCGAAGCAGGAAACAAACCGAGCATCCCTTCAGCTGGACATATCAAAATTTCCTTGTAGTATTCATGTGCTAAACCTAAAACCTGAACCTGCTGAGCTACAGAACCAGCTCAGACTGGCTCAGTGTTCTCTATCAGCTTTAAAAAAAAAAAAGCCCAGCCCAGGGATCCCTTGATTAGATCAGGATTCCTTTACCTGGCCACCCCTCAAGTGGAGATTTTGGTCTTTATAACTCCTGACTAAGCAACCCCAGCATCTCAGTGTGTAACCGCTGCTGCATTGACCTGGGATTCTGTCACCAAATATTGGAGATATGGAGTTTTGGGCCCCAAAATATATTGGGCTTATGGTGAAGTGTCTCAAAAGAAATTATAAGTTTAAGTCAGCTGCAGATCAAGAAACAAAGTCTATATTATGCTGCTCAGGGCTGGCTAAATCCATGTGAGGTTTAGCAAAGAAAACCGGATCAGCAACCAGCGAGGAGGAAGACACCCTCAGGCAGAAGAGGCCATTAAGGCATGACCAGGAACCCTGGGGAACCTAACACAGGTAAAAGGGACATCTATGTAAAGTGGTTTGGTTTGAGTCTGAGGAAAGGGGGGGTAATAATTAATTGGGGATTCAGGAAAAGCTTCTTTCCAGGAAGTAACTTCTGAGCAGAGGGGACCAGAGATTCTGAGGGGCAGAGAGGAAGGCAGAGAGCAGCTGGACACAGGGACAGCTTGGCTTGTGGTAACAAGCATGAAGATCGATTATTACTGAAGGGCAAGAGTCAGTAGAAAGCCAGTGTGGCTGGAGCAGAAGCCTAGAAAGAAAAACTGATGGAGCCTTATGGGGACCAAACAAGGGGGTTTATAATTTTTTCTCATAACTTCCAGGACCTGAAGGCAGAAGGGGATGGGATTGATGAGGAGTAAATGATGAGGAGTAAACTGAGGGTCTAAACCGAGATGGGTCAGTTCCTTTTCTCTCTCTCCTTCCTTCTCCAAAGTAACCAAGGGTGGGTTCGGCAGCAAATGAATTTGCTACTTAATGCTGTTATGGAAACATAGTCTTTATTGATTAGAATGGAAACACTGGAGAGCCGGTGGGCAAAATGGCTGCATGGTACAAGGCCAATTTTGCAAAGAGTAGATTTTTGAGTTCTCTCTTTTATACAAGAGCACAATCATTCAGATGCAGTGATGTAAGGAGGTTCAGGAGAGTGATGCAAATAAGATAAGGATTCTCTTGTTATCTTTTGGGGACAGACAGAAGTCTCTTCCCAAAAAGGAATTTCCTGATGCCATTTGGTCTATCTGAGCAGATTAGAATGGGGGCTGTAAAACCCTGGCCAGCTCAGATAGCCCAAACTAGTTTGACCAGATCTTGTATCCAAGGTCCAAGTCCCAAAGGAAGTTGGAGAACAAACAAGGAATGCCAAGGGGCTACCGCCTTCAACAGGGTTGGGTGTGGAAGAGACAGATTGGAGAAGCATCAAGACTGAAGAGCTCAACTCATCCTTGGTGCAGTTCTCTCAAAATGGCACTAGGCTCTATCTGAACAAATGCTTCATGTACTTCTATGTCCGTGGAGGAAAATTCTGGTGCCTCTGATTGGGGATCAGAAAACACAGTGTGTTCCATTTTTTGAGACCACTAGGAAGCTCCATCCCTTTCTTTTTGGAATCTATCTTTCCTTGGTTCTCTGATTTGATCGACTCTTGACAGGCTTCCTATATGTGCATTTTTGCCATATTTTCTCATGAATCATGTTGGCAGAGAATAATCAGCACAAAAGTGGAAAAAACCCACAAAAATAAAAAGCAAGAAAAAGAAAAAAAGTCAACAGCATGTGCTGATTTACTTTCAATCTCCATAATTTTCTCTCTATATTTGGGTGGCATTTTCCATCTAAAGTTTATCAAGATTGCTTTCAATCACTGAACCACTGCAAAGAACCACGTCCATCATAGTCATCACACAATGTTGCTATTGCTTTGTACAATGTTTTCTTATTTCTGCTTGTTTTGCTCAGCATTAATTCATGCAAATCTTTCCAGGCATTTCTAAAATCAGCCTGTTTATCATTTTTATACAACAATATTACAGTTTCTTATACCATAACTTATTTAGCCACTGCTCGGTGCCTTGGCAACTGCTCAAAATTCCACTAAGAAAATAAAACTTTGAAAACAAGAACTAGGGGCAGCTAGGTGGGGCAGTGGATAGAGCACCAGCCCTGAATTCAGGAGGACCCGAGTTCAAATCTGATCTCAGACACTTAATACTTCCTAGCTGTGTGACCCTGGGCAAGTCACTTAACCTCAGCCTCAGAAAAAAGAAAAAAAAGAAAAAAGAAAAGAAGAACTAATCAAATGAAAAAAGAGATTAAAAAAGCTAACTGAAGAAAATCATAAATTAAAACTAAAACAAGGCAAATGTAAGCTAATAACACTATGAGACATCAAGACTCAAACAAACAAAAAAAACGTGAAAAAAATGAAAAAAAAAAAAGAATGTAAAGTACTTATTGGAAAAACAGCTAACCAAGAAAATAGATCCAAAAAAGACAATTTAAAAATTACTGGTCTACCAGATCATTGCCAAAAAAAGAGCTTGGATAGCACTCTTCAAATGATCATTAAGGAAGAAAGCCCTGATATATTAGAAGAAGAGGGCAAAATCATCAAGGACACAATCCACTGATCATGTCTGGAAAGAAATCCCACAAAAAGAACCCCAAGAAACACTTTTCCAAAAGAGAACTATAATCTCAAAGAAAAAATACTGTTCAATTGCCAGGAAAAAAACAAACAAACAAATAACAAACAACAAAACAATTTAACTATGAAAGAGCCAATGCCAGGATTACCCCAAATCTGAGCTTCTACAATAAAGGATTGAAGGGCCTGGAATACCATATTCTAGAAGATAAAAGACTGGTGACTACAACCAAGAACCAATCACCCAGTGAGACTGAGCATAGTTTTTAAAGGGAGGTTACATCTCTTCAGTGAAATAAGGGAATTTTAATCATATTTATTGAAAAAAAAAAAAAAAAACAGAATTAACAGAAATTCTGATCTTCAAACACAGGAAATAAGAAAAGTATACAAAAATAAGCAGGAAAGAAAACATCTAAAAATTAAACTGTTTACATCCCTAGATGGGGAAATGATACTGCTGGTGGCACTCTTAAAAACTGTCTTTTATTAGAGCAGGTGGAGGGGACAAACATGAACAGAACCTATGGATATAAATTGGTTCTGATGTGATAAAATCAAAGAAAAAGACATTAAAGAGTGGGAAAAGGATTATACAAAGAGAAGAGGAAAGGGGAGGTAAAATGGGACAAAGAAGATATCATGAAATGGAACAAAAGATTTATTTCACTATTGAAAAAGAAGGAGGGGGTGAGCATTGTCTGAAGCCTAACCTCATAAGCTTTGGCTCCAAGAGTGTATAAAATCCACACACTTAGGTGTAGAAATGTAAATTACCCAATAAAGAAATAGAAGGAGAAAAGGAAAAGAAAAGAGAGGGGCTGGAGAGAAGAGAGGCCAGAAACATTAAAAGAAAGGGGTAAGAGAAGAGAGAAAGTGTGATAGAAGAGAGGGGTTGGTCAGAAACAAAACACTACTAGGAAAAACAGGTTGGAACAAGAGGACAAAAGTATATAGAGAGGATAAAATAGGATGAATGGAAATATACAGCTGGTAGCCAAAACTGTGAATATGAAAGGGATGAACTTTCCCATAAGCTGGAAGCAAATATCTAAGTGGATTAAAAAATCAGAATCCTATAGTATATTGTTTGCAAGAAAAAGATTTAGAACAGAGCAAAACAGAGTAAGAGTAAAAGGCTTGATCAGAATTGATTATGCTTCAACCAAAGCAAAACAAGTAGGGGTAATAAGCTGAACCTCAGATAAAAGAAAACCAAAAATAGATGTAGTTCAAACAAATAAGGAAGGAAACTACATCTTCTTAAAGGGTACTATTGAAAATGGAGTGGTATTGATACTAAAAGCATCCACATGCTTAGAGAAGTTAACCCAGTTACAGGAAGAAATAATAAACAAAACTATACTACTGGAGGACCTCAACTTCTCCTTCTCAAAAAAATAAATATAACCACAAAATAATATACGATAACCTATGAGATGCAGACAAAGAAGTTCTTAGGGGAAATTTTATGTTGAAATAATTACAGGAATAATATATACAGAGAGAAGATCAATGAATTAGGAGTGCAAATAAAAAAGATATAAAGAAAACCCCCAATTAAATACCAAATTAGAAATTCTAAAAATCAAAGGACAGATTAATAACACTGTAGGTAAAAAACTATTGAACTAATTAATAAAACTAAAATATTTCCTGTCCTATTGTGTAATCTTACCAGTACCCTCTCCCATTCTCTTTAGCAGGTTTTCAGAAACCTTACCTAACAGATGTGCCAGTAAGGTCAGCTACCTGACTGAACTAAATTAGGTGAATCAAAAAGGCTGTAGCTGAGACCAAAATGGATAGAGATTTGGTGGCCTCAGATAACTGAACAGTCAATGAATCTTCTGAGATGCAACACAGTATGGATCAATTCTCTGGTGTTTGTGCTCATTTTGAACTGATGATGAACACCAAGACAAGACAGGAAATGGTCCTTACCCAGGGTCAGCAGGCTCTGGACATTCTCCAGTGTGACCTCCTTGTACAGCTCCTTCTTAGAAGGGTCCAAGAGCCCCCACTCCTTCTCAGTGAAATTCACCATAATATCCTTGTCACCAACTCCTAGATCATCAAAAGTCACTTGATTTGGCGCTGAAAGGGCCTTCAGTTTTCATCTAGTCCAACCCTCAGCAACTTACAAGAGAAATCTGAAGCAGAGATGGGGCATGCCTAAAACTCATTAACCTTTAGGAGTGTCGGATACCACAATGGAACCAGGCATTAGGGGCCCAGTGGATTATTGAGAAAAGCATTTTCCATTTGAAATGAGAGTCATGTTGGAAAACAAAAGTTGGAAAACTGAGTTAAGACTCCCAGGGCCTGGCTTTTCTAAATCAGATAGAGCCAGGGCAGGAGCAGAACTCAGTTTGGATTTTAAGGTGACTGCAATTAGAAAAGCCTCTCAAATGGGAATGCAGATCAAGATAAGACTGCTGTTAAGTGGCTCCAAATCTCTTAACTCTTTAGCTAAAAGTTTGTGCTTAAGAAATTTCTCAATCCTGACAGGATTTTCCCCAGATTTCAGAGGGGATAGGGGAGAGCTTTGAGAACAGCACAAAAAGACCATCTGGAGGTCTGAGAAAAGAAAATTGGGTCCCCAATTTCACCATGAAATCATGCTCCAATAAGGGAGCAGGATAGGAGGCAATAATAAGGAAGGATTGTTTAATAACAGGTCACCAAACTGGCAAGGCAGAGGGAAAGTCTCCAAACAATTCTTAAATTCCCCTGCAATCCCCATTCTATGGGGCGAGGGGCAAGTGAGGCCAGAGTGCCGTGCAAGAAGGAACAAGAAGTCCCCATAGCAAAAAGAAATTCAATGGTCTTATCTGGTGTTGGGCTGTTGTGGAGTAGCTTGACCAAGCCCCAAACTCCTGCTGGAGGGCAATGTCCCAATGGAATTAGGGAGAATAACTGAATTCTATAGAATCTGTGAAGGTGAAAGAGAGCCGATGGTATGACAACCCTCCCCACAAGAAAGATCATAAGTCATTATATTTTTAAAAAATTTTATGAAGAGTTTGTGAGAACTTAGTAAATACTGTGTATGCAGAGGAAGAAACTATTCGCAGTGATCACTGAGGAGAGAGCAAATACACTATCTAGTAAATTTCCTGTGAGTCTAAAATGAAATCTAACCTAGATGGAAGCAGGAAAAGAATTTTAAAGAGAATCTGGCCTTAACTAACTGGACTCTTTTAAGACAAGTGATGAAGCATTATTTCTTCTTATTTGAAGAGCTTGAGGTTAACTCTCAGGTATGATGTGTCATAGGCACCTACTCTCTTTGCTTAATCACTGCTTGTCCTTTTTAATAGAGTATGTTTTCTTAGAGATGATTGACCGGTCCCAAGGAAATACTAAAGAGGGGAAAGGGACCTGTATGTGCCAAAATGTTTGTGGCAGCTCTTTTCGTAGTGGCTAGAAACTAAAAAATGAATGGATGTCCATCAATTGGAGAATGGTTGGGTAAATTATGGTATATGAATGTTATGGAATATTATTGTTCTGTAAGAAATGACCAGCAGGATGAATACAGAGAGGTTTGGAGAGACTTATATCAACTGATGCTGAGTGACACGAGCAGAACTAGGAGATCATTATACACTTCAGCAATGATACTGTATGAGGATGTATGCTGATGGAAGTGGATTTCTTCAACATAGAGAAGAGCTAATCCAATTCCAATTGATCAATGATGGACAGAACCAGCTACATCCAGAAAAGGAACACTGGGAAATGAGTGTAAACTGTGAGCATTTTTGTTTGTTTGTTTGTTTTTTGTTTTTCTTCCCAGATTATTTTTACCTTCCAAATACAATCCTTCCTTTGCAACAACAACAACAATAAAATTCGGTTCTGCACATATATATTGTACCAAGCATATACCATAAGATATTTAATATGTATGGGAATGCCTGCCATCTAAGGGAGAGGGTGGAGGGAAGGAGAGGAAAAATTCAGAACAGAAGGGAGTACAAGGGATAATGTTGTTAAAAAAAAAAAAAATTACCTATGCATATGTACTGTCAAAAAAAAAAGTTATAATTATAAAATTAATAAAAAAAAAAAAAAAAAAAGGAGATGATTGATCAGAACACTAATTATCTCCCAGAAATCCAATGTTGTGCTTGCACTTCCCAAGTAGGTCTCAGCTAAGAGGTCAGAGAGGTCAGGAATCCTGACCAATCCCAGTCACTTTCCTTCTTTAACTCTGGGAAATACAATTATATCCTCAAAATCTTAGGACCCAGACTTTTCCGCATCTAGTACTAAAAGTTTTCCAAAGTGAATTTTGGAGAAAACATCACTGACTTCCATTTGATGCTACATTGCCCATTCTTTTATCAATATATTAAATGTCCCATTCAGTATCTCTTTTCCCCCAATCACTTTGAGCAAACTCATAGCAATCACTTTTAGTCTTGTTATTCTGTCTAAGAAGGCACAAATGATTTGGCAAAGATTGCCAAACTATCTGATTAATCAAGCAGTTTTTTTTTTTTTTTGGTTTTTTGTTTTTTTTTCTTTTCTTACTCTGCTTGCTTACTCTGGCATAAATAGCTTTGATAAAGACTTTTCACACTTAAACTCTAAATTCATATTTTCTTGTTTTGGTAAAAATGTACTTTACAAGAAAAGCAGAAAGATGGGCAATGAGCTTCACTGCAAGTATCTCTGATGAAGGCCACATTTCCCAAATATATAGAGAACTGAGTCAAATGTATAAGAATAAAAACCATTCCTCAATTGATGAATGACAAAGAAAATGAACAGTTTTTAGATGATGAAATCAAAAATAATATAGGAAAATGTAGAAGTGCTCTAAATCACTTTTAATTAGAGAATTGCAAAATAAAAACAACTCAGAAGGACCATTTCATGCCTATCAGATTAACCAATATGACAAAAAAATGATCAAGGCTGGAAAGAATGTGGGAATACTGGGCCACTCGTGCACTGATGAGGAAATGTGAAGTGATCCAAGCTTTCTGGAAACCAACTTGGACCTATGAACAAAGGGCAACCAAACTGTGCAAATCTTTAGATCTAACAATAGCACCACTAGGTCTCTATTATTCCAAAGCGATTATTAAAAAAAAAAAAAAAAAAAGGGAAAGGGCCTACATGGGCAAAAATATTTATAGCAGCCCTTTTCCTGGAGGCAACATTATGGAAATTGAGGGAATTGCCATCAATTGGGGAATGGCTGAACAAGCTGTGGTATATGAATATAATGAAATAGTACTGCCCAATAAAAAATGATGAAGAGGAAATTTCAGTAAGAACTAAAAAGCCAAACTAATGGAAACGGAAATGATCAGAGCCAGGAAGATTGTACACGGAATCAGCAACAGAGGGTGATGATCACTCTGAAGGACTCTGCTCTTCTCAGGAGCACAAGGATCTAAGGCAACTCGAATAGACTCAAAAAGGAAAGGCTTTCCAAACACTAACTAAAGAACTGATGGACTCTGAAAGTGACTGAAGAATAGAACTTTTAGTTACTTTATTTTTTTTTCTCCTCTTTTGATCTGTTTCATTTTTCACACCTCTGATTAATAGGGAAGTGTGTTTGAAATGATGTCACGTATGTACCTATATCTAGTTGTCCACCATTTTACCAAGAAAGAAGAAAAAGGGATGGAGAAAAATTTAGAATTCAAACTCTTATAAAGATGAATGCTACAAATGTCATGACAGTAATTGAAAATAATATAAAATAAACAAGCAAATGTACCTTTTTGTATCTGGGTCCTAAGCTGATCTTAGCTAAAACTTCCTTATAACTGGCTACAAGACCCAAGAGATCCAAGCCAAAGCACAGTCAGGTAAGGAGCAGAGACTGTCATGTGAGGAAATGTAACCCCCCCCATTCATGGCGTCTGTCCCTCCCCGAAGTGGACAAATAAACCATAGCACAGGTGCTGTGCCCGCCGGGCGGGGGAGGGAGAGGGAGCCCAGACAGGGGGGACGGGGCCTGAGGCTCCTCCGCCCGGGGAGGATGCGGAGCTGCCCACAGTGAGGGACAGACGGAGCTCTGGGGGCGGGGACAGCGGGGAGCGGCTGCCCCCCCCCAGGCGTCACCTGAGGGAGCAGGGAGACCCCAGCTCTGGACCCTAAGACCTCCCGCACTGCAGGGAGGGGCAGCCCTGGGAGCCGGAGCCCCATGAGGTCAAGATCACGAGGCCTTCACCCAAATCCCTGGAGGGCCAGTGTGACCCTGGCCCTGCCTGCCTCAGTTTCTCCATCTGTAACATGGAACCCCCACTTGCCAAAGCCCCCAGAAATGCTGTCAGGTGTCCCAAGACCACCAGGAAGGAAGCAGGTCAAGGAGCAGAGCTGGATGGGAGGCCCCTCCCCGTCCCGCCAGGGAACCTCCTCCACCCCCAGTTTTCAAGACAAACGGAAGGACTGGGCAGAGTTCGCACTAAGAGCTGCATGTAGGGAGCGCTTCTTGTATACCCGGCCCGGTACTCTGCGCTTCACAGAAGGGATCTCGTGGGGGCGGGGGGAGGGGCTGCTCTCAGCCCCTTTCTGCCCTGGAGGAAACTGAGGCAAAGGACGTAGAACTACAGAATCCTCCCCCTCTCCCCAAGTGCGCAAAGGGCCAGGAGCGACCGCGCAATACTGGGGGCCCCGTGGGGGAGGGGGTCAGTTGGGTTCCCCAAAGAACACTCAGCAGTGCCCGCCTCCCCACACCAGAGGGATGCACAAGCACGCCCCTCCCCCTTTCAGCTGGGTGAATCACCCAGGCCCAGGTGCAGCCACACCCAGGTACACGCGCCCCCGCGCATGTCCGAAGCTCCGTTACACGCCCCACTCACAGCTCCTGCACTTTGGCCCTAGTTCTCCGCGGGCGCCCCTGTCTCGCACGCGCGCCCCCGCGCTCGGGGCGGCTCTCTGGCTACGGATTTCCCGATGGCTACAAGACCTGCCGGAACTGGAGCGGAAGGGGAGGAGCCTTAAGAAGCGAGAGGGAAGTCCCGGGCCGCGCCTGCGCACAGACCACCTACTGCCCTCCCCTCCCCCGCTCTCCCAGCCGGTGACCTAGGGAGCAGCGCCTGGGACGTTTATTTTCGAACCTATTAAATTTAGGAACTGCGCTTGGGAGGGGATGCTTTTCCCGCCGGAGACAGGACTGGCTTCCTCAGAAGTTCTCTTCGCTGGGAGCAGTTCTCTTCCTGGCAAAGAAAAATCACTCTTTTTTTCTCATTTTGACTTCTTGAAAGCATCTGGCTCCTCTACTTCTCACCTTTTTTTCACTTTTAGCTTGATTTCTGTCTAGTGCTATATTTTTGAGCAATTGAAAAAACCTCATTGGCGCTGAGACTTGAGTGAATAACTTCCATGCCAGGTGGAACTGGAGAATTTTCTTAAACCACTTCATTGCTTGTTAGGATTACTAGGTGAGAACTCAGGTTGTCTGGACAGTGACAAGGTGAGAATTCAGGTTGGACAATTACAAGGTGAGAACTCAGGTTGACTTGATAGAAGGAGCAAGCTCATTGGCTGAAGTGGTTCTTCCCAGAAGCCCTTGCATTATCCCACGCCCATTCTCTGGGAGGATAAAAGAGAGGACACCCAGAGATAGAAGAAGACTCTGCATTGCATCAGGCCTGACGGGCTCCCTGCAGGAAGGGAAGTCACTTCTCTGGACAAGAGTTAACAGCAACTGCCTGGAGACAACGGTTTGTTACAGGAAGAAGAATCTGTCGGAGAGATTTGAGTAGAACACACAGCAGATCTCTTCCCAGAGAGCGATCTGGCAGCTTCTGGAGACGACAGCTCGCTACAATTGCTTCTATAGACACCGAGTGACGGCTCTGAAGATTTTTAAGGCCTGGCCTAGAAACATGGCAGTTACATGCTGAAGGCCCAAGAACCTCCTACAAAGAAAAGAATTGATACTGGCCTTAGTGCATTTCCTAACAGAAAGCTGTTACTATTCTTATAATTTCAAAGCAAATACACCTAATAGCATGAATAAATTAGTAAACTTTTAAATAAATATTATAATTGTGTAATTGTTCATTTTTCAGTATCTTCATGGAAGAGGGTTTGCTTTCCTAAGGACACACCGTTGGAACAGATTTAAGGAATTATTTTTCAACGACCATTTAGCAGAAAAGATTCATTAGAATCATAATCCTACACATTCCTTCCACTTGTCAGCAATCAAAGCAAATTGATTCAGGGGAAAGCAGCCCTGGATATTGTAACAAAGAAAACCATGTAACCACTTCGCGATAGGGCACTCTATCGGTGGTCCTTAAACTTGTTAAATAGGGGCCAGTTCCCTGTCCCTCAGACTGTTGGAGGCCCGGACTATAGGAAAAACAAAAGCTCACCCTCTGTCTCCGCCCCTCAGCCCGTTTGCCATAACCGGGCGGCGCCTAAACGTCCTCAGTGGGCCCGCTTGTGGCCCTAGTGTGAGAACCCCTGAGAGAGTCTAGACTGACTGCACTCAGATTATAGAACAGTCATTCTGATCCCAAACCTATTGCCTTCATGCCCAGTTTTTAGAGTATTTTTCATTCAAGATGATCTACCTATGTGTCTGTGTGGAGTAGAGATAAGGTGGAGAACTTACAAGAATGTTTAAATTCCTTTTCTGCATTTTATTTTCTCTAGGTCTCTGTGACCTGCACAAGTAGGTTGAGTATTAGCCAATATTTACTTAGATTTTAGATATATGTTTTAACCCAGAATGATACCATTTATCTCTGTTCAAGTTATCAATGTTTAGACAACTATTGCCTGATGTATGGTTCCTCCTGGAACCAGGGAATCTGCTGGTTTTGGCACGAATCACATCCAATTAAGGGGGGGCACCTAATGTTCCCCCACCCATGATGTAATCCTCTGTAATTGAAACTGTATGTCTTCTCCTAGTTCTTCAGCCCTTCTACCACAAGCTTTCTTTTCTTTCCCTCCTCCCGGTGGAATTGCTCATTCTCATGAGGATTTATTAATTCTCATTAATTTACTAATGAGAATTTATTTAATTCTCATTATTAATTAATTAATTAATTAATTAATTATACTATTTTCTCTCTCTCTCTCTCCTTGAAGGAGAAATTCTCATTGAACCCTGCCTCTGTAAGGAACCAAGATAAAGTGGTTTATCTTGGTGGGGCTAGTTGAGTCCACAGCTGGAGATTTCAACAATTGAACTGAAGAGACACCCATTTAATTCTAAGATTTTTTTATTCAAATTCCAGGTCACACCCACTCAGCCCCTATCAAGAGCAAACCCCAGCTTGTAGCCAAGGCTTCTATTATAAAATTGCAAAGGATTTAACATGCCTCGTCATGCATAGCAGCAACCTCTGTTCGATGAAATGATATTCTCTTTCAGTGTCAACCCTTCTTTATATCTCCTTCTCACCTATTTCCCTAACAAGACCTTATATTTCTCTGCTAGAAACTTTACTTCTGTCAGGACCTTGAAATCCAAGAATTCAATCTTTCTACTCATGCATAGCAAATACCAATAATAAACTTCTTTTTACCAATCTAGCTTTTCAGGTTCGTAAATTCCTTAATGAAGGACCTCTGCACTGCCAGAAGGGGTTTCCCACAACTCCCTGCCATGTGCCCAATCCTAAGGGGATTTAGGGAGCCAAAACTTTTTATTTGGTTCCCTGGACCTCGAACTGCTATGAAACTCATCATTTAACTCTCTGACTCTAATCATTTTGGTTCCCGGAATCTAGACATCATTAATATCAGTTATATAAAAGAATATGTGTAAGAGAGATTTGGGAGAAGTTGACAAGGACTTTATATTTTAAGTCCACAGAACCTGAAATGGGTCACTGAGAAAACAAGAAACCAAAATAAAAAAGAATTGGCAAATTTCTTATCTCAATGAAAGCAAGAGAAATACCCTAGAGATATATTACTCCCAATATGTCCCCGATGGAGTAGGATGAGACTGCTTGCAGCCAAGTGCAGCAGCATTCTCTACTCTTACACTGAGATGACACTGGGCACGATGGGTCATAGTCATAAAGCATCTGCTCTCTTTATTTGATGATTGCCTTCACTTGTTTGTGGAATGGATTCAGTCATTTCAATACTGAATTATTGAAAAAGAAGAGTAACTCGGTGAGGAAACGAGAATTTCTTTCCTGACTTAAAATGTCCTATTTTATCAGCTGGGGATGGAGATGGAGCAAATGCATAAGAATGACATTTATAGATTTTTTTCTTTCTGAAAAAGAAGGTTTCAACATCAAGTAAGAACTCTAAAATACTGGGGATCAGGAATCAAGAGGAGTGACAAAGCAGATGTTGGCTATCACACAAGAGAGTACAAACCGTTGGACATGCTGGAAAGCACTATCTATTTTTGAACCTATTAAATATTTGAAATGTGCCAATCTTCTCTCACTTTCTTCCCCTCCTCCTCCTGGCCCAGGGACACTAGGCTCCTGGCTAAGCCTTGATCAGGACCCTTCATCCCATAACTCTAGCATCCAGGAGCTTCTCTCAACCTGGGAATGTCCTCCCTCTTCCCCTGGGCCTCCCTGTCCCCTTTCCATTTCACCTTCTGAAAAATAGAGATTTTCCTGGTCTCCAAACTGGTGGAGCCTTTCCTCTGAGAGTTCCCCCATCTACACTGTACAGAACTTGTGTGGACACAACTGATGAAATGTTTGTACCAAACTGGACTGTTAGCTCAGGGATGACAGGGACTATTATTTCTTTACCCTTCCTTTGGTTCCCCAGTAGATTGGCACAGTGCTTGGCACCCAGGAGCCATTATCTTTTTTTCTTTACTTTTTTAAATTAATTTTATAATTATAACTTTTTTTTTTGACATATGCATGGGTAATTTTTTTACAACATTATCCCTTGCACTCACTTCTGTTCTGAATTTTCCCCTCCTTCCCTCTACTCCTTCCCCTAGATGGCAGGCAGTCCCATACATGTTAAATATGTTATAGTATATCCCAGATACAATATATGTGTGCAGAACCTTTTTTTTTTTTTTTTTTTTTTTTTTTGTTACACAGGAAGAATTGGATTCAAAAGATAAAAATAACTTGGAAAGAAAAACAAAAATGCAAACGGTTTACACTCATTTCCCAGTGTTCTTTCTCTGGGTGTAGCTGATTCTGTCCATCATTGATCAATTGGATCTGAATTAATTAGTTGAAGATATCCACTTCCATCAAAATATAGCTTCATACAGTATCGTTGCTGAAGTGAACAATGATCTCCAGGTTCTGTTCATTTCACTCAGCATCAGTTGATGTCTCTCCAAGCCTCTCTGTATTCCTCCTGTTGGTCATTTCTTACAGAGCAATAATATTCCATAATGTTCATATACCATAATTTACCCAATCATTCTCCAATTGATGGGCATCCATTCATCCTCCAATTGATGGACATCCATTCATCTTCCAGTTTCTGACCACTACAAAAAAGGCTGCCACAAACATTTTGGCACATACAGGTCCCTCTCCCCTCTTTAGTAATTTCTTTGGGATATAAGCCCAGTAGTAACACTGCTGGATCAAAGGGTATGCACAGTTTGATGCTCTCCAGAATGGTTGGATTCTTTCACAACTCCACCAACAATGCATCAATGTCCCAGTTTTCCCACATCCCCTCCAACATTCATCATTATTTTCATTATTTTTTCCTATCATAGCCAATCTGACAGGTGTGTAGTGGTATCTCAGAGTTGTTCTTAATTTGCATTTCCAGGAGCCATTCTCAATGCTCATTGATGGGTCCTGAGACCTGGGAAAGGAGAGGACTAAGAAAGCCCTGGGAGCAGCCATGTGGCCTGAGGGGGCAGGAAATGGGCAGTGCTAGGAGGGCAACTCCTGCCATGCCCCTCCCTCTGACAGGAGGAAGCTTCCTGGGCTCCCTTAGACTCCCCCCTGGGCTGAGGCTGCTCAGCTCTGGGGAGGGACTGCACCCACCAGGGATGGGGGGTCTATGGCTACCAGTGGCCATCTCTCTGGTTCTGGGCTTGGATCCTCTGCCCACTGGGCTGGGGAGGGAGAGGGACCCTAAAAAGGGAGGAAGTGGTCTGAGCCTTTCCTTCCTGGACTGGATGTTGACCTGCCCACAATGACAGAGAGAGCTCTTGTGGTAGGGACAGTGGGGAGAGGCTGCTCCCCGGAAGGAGGCCAAGAGATGTCAGAGAAAAGGAAGCAGAGAGATCTCAACTGTGAGGAAGCAGAGAGATCACAACTCAAAGGAGACAGAGATCTCATCTGCAGGGGCAGGGAGACCCAGAATTCATCACTGGACACTAAGGTCCACTCTAGGGAAGGAGCAACCCTAGGGGCATGGGGTCAAGATCACAGGGCCCTCACCTGAATCCCTGGAAGTCTAGTATAACCTTGCCAAGACTTTTCATCCCTGACTCATTTTCTCCAAGGGTAATATCAGCCCACTCCTCTCAAAGCTCCAGAACTGCTGAGAGATGTCCCAAGACCATCAGGAGGGAAAAGGGTAAAAGGGCAGAGCTGGATGGGAGGCCTAGACTCTGAGCAGCCCCTCCCCTCCAGTCCTGCCAGAGAACCTTCTCCATCAGTCCTACTGCCCTCCAGGCAAAGGAGAGGACTGGGCACAGTTTACACTAAGAGCTGCCTGTAGAGGATGTTCCTATATATAAGGGCCTGTACTTACTGCTTTATAGAAGGGATGTCCTTGGGAGGGAGAGGGAGAGGGAGGGGGGCTGCTCTCACCCCCTTGTTACACTAGAGGAAACTGAGATAAAGGGGATCAAGTTTCAGAACTCTCTCCCCTCTATGTACAAAGGACCAAAGATGACCAGAGCTCAGTCAGTGAGGGGTCAGTTGGGTTCCCCAAGAAACACTCAGGAGCCCCCCATGCTGGAGCCATGCACCAGCACCAGCCATTTCCCCATTTCTGCCCACACAGGTGAAATCACTCAGGGCTAAGGGCCCCAGGTGCAGCCACACACGGGCACTCAGGTACACACACCCTCTCTGCTCTTCAGTTACTTGCCCCCATACACAGCTACTGCACTTTTGCACAATTTGTTCACCAGCACACTGGCCTCCCACGCACTTCTGCCCTTCAGTAATAATCTTCCTGCTTGGTACCACAATCCAGCCTGTCCCTGTGCCCCACCTGGGGCTGCCTGCCTTCCTCCTCTGCCTCTCTTCCAAGCTCTCCTCAGAGGCTACTTCTGCAAAGAAGCCCTTCCTGATTCCTCAGTTATTACACCGCCTCTCCCCAGACTGAATCCACTTTACATAGATGTCCCTCTTTCTTGGGTCAGGCCCCCCAGGGTTCATGGTCATGTCTTAATGGCCTCTTGTGCCTTATGTTGTCTTCCCCTTTGTTTGTTGTTCAATCCTTTTTACTTTATTAAAGCTCATAAAGCCACAAGCAACACCAGTCCTAAAGTCAGGAGAACCTAAGTTGGAATCTGGTCTCAGATACTTAACACTTCCTAAGTGTGACCCTAGGAAGGTCACTTAACCCCAATTGCTTCAGCAAAAGAAAAAAAAAAAAAGGAATAGGAAAAGGGACTCTACCTCAATTTTGAATGAATGTCACTGCAAGATGACAGAGATTAGAATGGAAATGATTTATGACATCTTCTAAATGGGAAATGCTTAAGAATATATTTGACACAAATATATTTTGGGATTAGGCAGTACTGGAATTAACATCTATAATGTGAAAATTTGCTTTTTTTTTTTTTTTTATTCTTTATTTCAGTTAGGTGAGAGAAGTACAACAATTTTTTCCTATTAAAAATATTTGTTTTTTAAAGTAAAGTGTTAGGTACAATCAACAAGTGTAGCTAGGAGAATTCTTGATTCAAGATATAGATTTAAAAGATAGAGAATGTTGTAAAAATAATTTTATTTCTTGTAATGAAGTCTTCAACACTAGTGACAATGACAATAGGAAAACATCAATATCTGATTTCTTTTTTAATTTTGAAACTCATACAAATGAAATCAAATGAACATTTTGAATTTACAGAAAGCAGAAAATTATGTCAAGAAACAAATCTGCAAAGCTTGAACTTCTTTTCTGAGTAATGATAAATTCAAGAAAATATTTTTCACAACTTTCTTAGTCCTTCTGTTCTATTGCATGTATCATTACTGTAATAATGCCTTCCTTATTATTTTACATTAGAGGATCAGGGACAGGATAATCCTATGGCTAGTATAGTTCCCACTGCTAGCCTCTCCTATTCAAAATAAGAAGAAAAAAAAAGAGAGAGAAAAAAAAAATTTCACTTCATTGTAAAATCTCTGATGTCTGGCAAGATGGGAGCTGCATCTAAAACGAATCTTTCCACAATGATTACATTTTTTAAAGTTTCTCTCCAATATGGATCCTTTGATGGGTAGAAAGATTGGAACTCTGCGTGAAAGCCTTTCCACACCGATTACATTTAAAAGGTTTCTCTCCAGTGTGGATTCTCTGATGTAAAGCAAGATTGGAACTTTGTGTGAAAGCTTTTCCACACTGATTACATTTAAAAGGTTTCTCTCCAGTATGGATTCTCTGATGTGTAGCAAGATGGGAGCTGCGTCTAAAAGTCTTTCCACATTGATTACATTTAAAAGGTTTCTCTCCAGTGTGGATTTTCTGATGTATAGTAAGACTTGAGTTGCAACTAAAAGCCTTTCCACATTGATTACATTTAAAAGGTTTCTCTCCTGTATGGATTCTCTGATGTAAAGCAAGATTAGAACTCTGTGTGAAATCCTTTCCACACTGATTACATTTAAAAGGTTTCTCTCCAGTATGGATTCTCTGATGTTCTGCAAGAATGGAGGAGAATCTGAAAGCCTTTCCACACTGATTACATTTAAAATGTTTCTCTCCAGTATGGATTCTCTGATGTAAACCAAGATGGGCACTCTGCGTGAAATCCTTTCCACACTGATTACATTTAAAAGGTTTCTCTCCAGTGTGCTTTCTCTGATGTGTAACAAGACTGGACGAGAATCTGAAAGCCTTTCCACACTGATTACATTTAAAACGTTTCTCTCCAGTGTGGATTCTCTGATGTCTAGCAAGATTGGAGTTGCAACTAAAAGCCTTTCCACACTGATTACATTTAAAAGGTTTCTCTCCAGTGTGTATTCTCTGATGTAAAGCAAGACTGGAACTCTGTGTGAAAGCCTTTCCGCACTGATTACATTTAAAAGGTTTCTCTCCTGTGTGGATTCTCTGATGTAAAGCAAGACTAGAACTCTGTGTGAAAGCCTTTCCACACTGATTACATTTAAAAGGTTTCTCTCCTGTGTGGATTCTCTGATGCTCAGCAAGATGGGCACTCTGTGTGAAAGCCTTTCCACACTGACTACATTCATAAGCCTTCTCTCCAGTGTGGGTTTTCTTATGCTTTGCTAGACTGGAGATATCTGTAAAAGTTTTTCCACATTGATTGCATATGTAAGCCTTTCCACACTGAAGACATAAATAAGGCTTTTCTCTAGTGTGGATTCTCTGATTGTTAACCAGGAATGATCTGTAATAGAAAGCTCTCCCACATTCAGCACATTTATGAGACACCTCTCCAGTATGAGCCTTCTGAGGGCTACCAAGAGCTGGATTCCAACCAAAGGCTTTCCCACACTGATCATATCCAGACCTTTTCATTCCAGGGTGGTAAGGAAGAGATGAGTGATAGGATGAGGTTGATTCACATACATTATGTTCACCAGGTTCTTTTCTAATATGCATTTGTTGATGAGTAAGGAGATTGGAGTTCTGACTGACAGTCTTCTCACTTTTATTATTTATGGAAAGCATTTCTTCAGAATCACTTTTCGGATGGCCATTGAGGTCTGAACTGGACTTCACAGTGATATCCCATTGATTACCTGGAAGCAATGGTTCTACCTCTTCATTGAAGAATTTCTTGTATTCACTACCTTGAAGGTAATCACTTCCTGAGGTCATTTTCTTACAGTGACTTATAATAGGAGTCCATCGGAGTCTCTTTCCAATTTCATACAATTCACAATCATTCTTTGCATGTCTATGTACTTTGAGAATAAAATCATGCAATTTCTTCAAATTGAAGTCACAGGGATCATCATCCATGAATTTTTGCAGGTCATGTTCTTCCATAAAAATTCCCAGGCTTTTGCTCCTCTCATTTACTTTGAATCCAGTTTCTACATCTGAAAAAGAGAAACATACACACAAAAAGACATATACACATATATAAACAAAATAGCAATGTTACAAAGAGTCATTGCACCATGTCACCAAACTAAATATACCAAACTTCATAGGTATACTCAGTGCAAACAATGGCTTTTAATACCCCAAGTCATTTTTAAGAAAAGGCAGACTGGAGGCAGCTAGGTGGTGCAGTGGATAGAGCACCAGCCCTGAAATCAGAAAGAACTGAGTTCAAATCTAGCCCAAGACACTTAATACTTCTTAGTTTTTTGACCCTGGGAAAGTTACTTAACCTCAATTGCCTCAGTAAAAATAATAATAATAATAATAATAATTTTTAAAAAGCAAAGGCAGGGGCCCAAGGTCAAGATAACTACCACATGCCAAATTAGAATTTTCTTTGTGCTGGAATAGTTTTTTTCTATTTTAGAGGGAAAATAGAGCAAAACACAATTGAAAATTATAGAGCAGAGAAGGAGTAAACATCCAAACTGGTTTGCTGAAAATAATGGGGAAATTCAGAAGGTATTAAATGAAAAATGACAACTCTACAAGATTTACAAGATTACAAGTATAAGCAAAGGTTACAGGTAGGTTGGATTTTTGGCCCAGTAAATAAAGGCAGATAAAGTTCATTTTTATATTAAGTGTAACAATGCAAAGCTGTTTTATGATGCCCTGAAGACTATTTATGGACCAAAGACCAATCTAAGCTGCTCAATGTTGACAGAACTACAATGATTGGTGATAAGGATGTGATAATGGAAGAGATGGGCTGAACTGTTTCAAAAAGTTCTCAACACACATCAACCACTGCTGAAGCTATTAATCATTGAGCTTAGGTTAAATTCTGTAATGTTCTGTTTTTCTCTAGATCATGATCGTTCTCTGGGAGGAGGTTTTTTTGGGGAACTTCTGGAGGCAGCCATGGCTTACAGTTCACTTCAATAATCCCAAATCCATCCAGGAATTAAAATCCAGATCCTTTATTATGTCCTTCAAAGTCTTGAATCTTTTCCTGGGGTCCAGCTACTTTTAGTAGAGGCCTATCTCTCTCCTTGATTTCCCAATGAGCTCTTGTCAGAATGTCTCCAGCCAGCTTCTGTCTCTAGCTCTCTCTGAATCCAAAGCCTCCAGCCAGCACAAAGGTAGAAGTTGGAATGAAATATTGACTCCAAGAGTGTGGGATTGTAGGTTTCTCAGAATTCAATCCTAGTTGTGAATCCCTCGGAAGTTCATGAGCAGGCTTTTCCTTTAAACTTGTGAATCTGCTGGACTTGTGAATCCACTGAATCCCAGCTCTCTGAATCTCCTCAAGCTTCCCTGAAGATCTCCTAGGAAGTCCTCTCCTTGACTCAATGCCGACTGACTGTCCCCACTGAATCTTGGCTCCTTTTATCCTCCCAGAGAATGGGCTTGTGGGTACTCCCTGGGTTTGTGGGAGCTCCTTAAGAACCAATGAGCGAGCTCCTTCAAAAGTTTGAACTCCTTTAAAGGTGTAAAGTGCCTCAAAGGTTTGAACTCCTTTAAAGGTGTGAACCATGATTACCTTGTCTCAAGTTCTGGCCCATAACATCTGTAAGAATCCTAACATCTCCCCCTTTCTTTTGATTTAGAACATAGGGTGGTCATGACCTTGAAACAGGTATACATAAATCCATCAATATGGGAGGTATTACACATAATTACATAAATTATATAAACACATAGTAACATAACACTGATAGAAGTGATATAACAAATAACATGAATCAACATGAAGAATTCATACATGTCTATAAGTCCTAGAAATAGTCTAAAAAGATTCTATTGTCCATTAGTTCATGTGCCAGGAATCCAATAATTCCTGCAAGTTTTGAAGTCCTACAATAGTCTCATCAACGATTTTTCATCTCAAGGAATCCAATAATCCCTGCTGGTTTTCAAGTCTTTTAACAGTCTTATCTTGTGTTAGGGAATCCAATGATTCCTGAAGATTTTGTTCTTCGGTCTTCTCCTTTGTTTCCAGATTTTTCTCTTTTTCTGTCTCTCTCTGATGGACAAGGTGAATACAACTTGTTGGCACCCATCTGATTCCTTCTGCATCTGAAGAATACAAGCAAACCATCTCCCCCAAGCAGTTAATGTATCTGGTCCCTTCCATTCACCACTTTCTGGGTCTCTCCACATCACCTGGCGATTATCTAAAGATAGTGGAGTTGCTCCTCCTGGACACCACCCTTCTGGTGGGTTATAAAACCTATCTGACGGAGCCAGTGCAGCTTTGTCAAAAATTTTAAAATTAATGGTATAGAGAACTAAATTTAGAAGTTCTCTAGGGTTATCTGTGGCTCCCCCTTTCTTTTGTTTTTGGAGGAGTGTCTTAATATCTCTGTTTCTTCTCTCTACTATTGCCTGACCTTGAGGATTAAAAGGTAGGCCAGTGGTGCGTAAAATCTTATACTGTGCACAAAAGTGTGCAAAATGTTTAGAAGTATATGCAGGTCCATTATCTGTTTTTATTTCTTGTGGCACACCCATAATTGCAAATACTTGGATAAGGAATTCAGTGACCATTCAAGCTGTCTCTTTTGCTGTTGGCATTGTAATCTTCTGAACAGAGATTTAGAATCAACATTCCCCACAAATTCAGTGTTCATAACTATAAAGTTCTCACCTTCTGCGATCACTGTGGATCCCTGCTTTGGGGAATAATGAGACAGGGACTTCAGTGTAAAATCTGTAAAATGAATGTACATAAAAGATGCCAAGCCAATGTGGCACCCAATTGTGGGGTGAAGCAGTGGCGTTAGCAAAGAGTGTGGCAGGAATGGGCCTTCAACCCAGAAATATTTCCCCAGTTTGGAAGCTAATTTCCAGATCACCCCTGAAATGACAAAGAAAGGAAAGTATAAAAGAAGGCAATGGTATTGGTGTAAGCTCATTTAACCGACTTGGTTTTGAAGATTTTGAGTTTATCCGAATGTTGGGAAAGGGCAGTTTTGAGAAGATTATGCTTGCCAGAATAAGAGACTGGCAACCTCTATGCTGTGAAAGTGCTGAAGAAGAATGTGATCCTCTAGGATGATGATGTAGAGTGCACAATGACAGAGAAAAGGATTCTGGCCCTGGCCTGAAATCACCCCTTCCTTACCCAGTTATTCTGCTGCTTTCAGACTCCTGATCGCCTGTTTTTTGGGATGGAGTTTGTAAACAGAGAGGACTTGATGTTCCACATCCAGAAATCTCGTCGTTTTGATGAAGCACCAGTCCGCTTCTATGCTGCAGAAATAATTTCTGCCCTTATGTTTCTACATGAGAAGGAGATCATTTATAGGTGGATCTGGAGCCAGAGGGGAAAGTTTTTGTTGCTATAACTCTTACAGGAAGTTTTACTGAAGCAACTCTCCAGAGAGACAGAATCTTCAAGCATTTTATTCTGAAGCGATAGAGAGCTATGAGAAGATGAGTTCATCAAATTGGGCATAAGTTTATGGCAACATATCTGAGACAACCTACCTATTGTTCACATTGCAAGGCATTTAGATGGGGCTTATTTGGGAAACAAGGCTATCAATGCACCTGGGTTGTTCATAAACACTGCCATCATCTGATAGTTACTGCCTGTACTTGCCAAAATATTAATAAAATGGATGCAAAGAATTCTGAACTAGAGAATTGTTAAGTACTATGTTAAGTTAGATAATTATATCCATTCCAGTGACTTAGCACCTTGTAAGAATCCTAACAATATTCCATTCCTCTTTAGGCATTCATGACTTGATGGCATCCTCACAGTCTCTACCTCTTTGTCACCCAAAAGAGAGCTGCTATCAATCTTTGGATACATATAAATTTGCTTCTTTTCCCCTAATTACCAAACAGACCTTATTGTGTATTTCAGGGTAAAAGAGTATACACAGTTTTATAACTCTTTCGTCATAATTCCAGATTGTTCTCCAAATTGAGTGCATAAGTGAACAATTTCATCAACAATATATTAGTGTCCCCAACATGATATCAAAATGGTGTTTTTGATTTGCATGTCCCTAATCAATATGAAGTTGGAATATTTTCTCATATGGCTGTAAATAGTTTTAATTTCTTCATCAGAAACTACTTATTCCTGTCTCTGAGTATTTGAGACATGAGGTGTTCATCTGAAAAGTTTTCTCCAGAACAGGACCCTTTGTTCTTCTCTTTCAATTTCCTGACCCTGACCTTCACTTTGCAAGCTGAGACCCCAACCCAGCTGCCCCTAAGGCTTGCTCTTGGCTAACTTAGCAGATTCTGCCTAGAGTGCATACCACTTCACTTAGGTCAAATCTCTATCTAGGGAAAGGAGGTCCTTCCTATGATGCTGTTAAGGTCCTGACAACTTCTGGAATTTTAGTCACTTTTGCTGTTCAAAATGAATTGTTAGGCATTTATTTTTTGTTTTAGGGGAGATTCTTAGGGAGCTAAGTATTTCCTTTGCTATCATGCCATCTTACCAGAACCCCTTCCCATTCTTTTTAGGGAGTTTACCTACTGAGCTAAATTATGTAACTTAAAAAGGCTGCAGCTAAGACCAAAATGGATGGAGACTTGGTGCCCTCAGCTGACTGAGCACTCAATCCAATTTCCAGTATGCAACACAGTTTGGATAATTTCTGTGCTCTTTGTGCTCATTTTGAACTGAAGATGAACACCAAGAAAAGAGAGGAAATGGTCCTTACCCAGGGACAGAAGGTTCTGGACACTCTCCAGCATGACCTCCTTGTAGAGTTCCTTCTGAGAAGCGTCCAAGAGCCCCCACTCCTCCTCAGTGAAGTCCACCATTACATCATTGAAGGTCACCAACTTCTAAAAAGTCAAAAGTCACTTGATTTAGAACTGAAAGATCCTCCAGAATTCATCTACTCCAACCCTCATCAACTCAGAGGAGAAAACTGAAGCTGGAGATGGAATTGCCTAAAACTCAAATAACCTTTAGGAGTGTCAGAGCTCACACTAAGAACCAGGCATTAAGAGCCCAATGGAATATTGAGAAAACCATTTTCCATTTGAAATGAGAATCATGTTTGATAATAAGAGTTGGAAAAATGCCTTACTATAAAATGCAATTAATTCCCAATAGAATTAGGGAAAACATATGAATTCTATAGAATCTGTGGAAGTGAAAGACAGAAGATGATGAGACATCTCTCCCCATAAGAAAGGTCTTGAATGATTATATATATTTTTAAAACTCTATGAAGAGTTTGTGAGAACATGGTAAATATTATATATTCTGGGGAAGAAACCATTAGCAGTGATCACTGAAGAGAGAACAAAAATTATCTAGCAAATTTCATGAATCTAAAATGAAATCTCAAGTAGATAGAAGCAGAAAATTTTTTTTAAAAGAATCTGACCTGAAGTAACTGATATGAGACTCTTTCCAGAGTCTCTCTTCTCATAAGATGAGCTTATTAATAAAATGTGTTCTATGAGAGATGATTAATTGGGACACTAACAGTCTCCTAGAAATCTGTGCTTGTACTCCTCAGGTCTCAGCCAGAAGGTCAGAGGTCAGGCAGCTAACCTGGGTTGTAAGTACCCAGCCTCCAAGGAACAAGAAGGGGCTTTGATACCACATTCTTGCCCGATTCCTACTTCACTCAGCCCTCTACAGCTCATCCAGAGGTCAGACTATCCTGGCTGAGGAGCCCTTAGAATCTGCCCAATCTTTATTCTGTGACTACTTCCCCCTCATTCTTTGCCACTGAATCCCAGTCTCCTTCTTTAACTCTGGGAAGTACAATCACGTCCCTCAAATTCTATGACCCAGACTTTTACACATCTAGTAGTAAGAGTTTTCCTAAGTGAATTTTGGAGAAAACATCAATGACTTCATTTGATGGTGTGTTGCTAGTCTTTTATCAATATACTAGATGTCCCCTTCAGTATCACTTGTCCCCCAATCACTTTGAGAAAACTCAGAGCACTCACTTCCAATCCTGTTACTATCTAAGAAGGCATAAAGGCCTCAGAAAATGTTGTCCAACTATTTGAGTACTCAAGCAATCATTTCTTTCTTCCTGTGATATGTTAGCTACACAAAAGACTTCACATTTAAACTCTAAATTCACATTTTCTTCTTTTGGTAAAAATATACTTTTCAAGGAAAGCAAAAAGATGGGAAAATGAGCTTCATTGCAAGTATCTCTGATGAGGCCACATTTCCCAAATATATAGGGAACTGAGTCAAATGTATAAGAATGAAAACCATTTCTCAATTGAGAAATGATCAAAGAAAATGAACACATTTTAGATGAGGAAATAAAAAATAATGTAGGAAAATGAAATGCTCTAAATCACTTTTGATTAGGGAAATGCAAATAAAGATAACTCAGAAGTACCAACTGACATGTATCAGATTAATTAATAAGAGAGAAAATGATCAATGCTGGAAAGAATGTGGGAATACTGGGCCACTCGTGCACTGATGAGGAAATGTGAAGTGATCCAAGCTTTCTGGAGAGCAACTTGGAAGTATGAACAAAGGGGAACCAAATTGTGCAAATCTTTAGCTTTACCAATAGCATTACTAGGTCTGAATTATTCCAAAGAGATCATAAAAAGAGAGAAAGGGCTTTTATGCAAATTGAAATGAGCAGAGCCAGAAAAAGATTGTACACAGAATCCGCAACAGATTTAATGAACAATTATGACCAATTATGTATGACTCAGCTCTTTTCAGGAGTACAATAATCTAAGGAAATTATAAAAGACTCAAGGAGTCTTTTATACTCTAAATAAAATATTATTTTAGATAATACACACAATAAATGATGGACTTTGAAAGTGATTGAAGAATTTATCTCTTAGTTACTTTATTCTCTTTTTTCTCCTTTTCTGATGTTTCATTTTTCACAACCCTGATGAATAGGGAAATATGTTTTAAATGATAGCACGTATATACCTAAACCAAATTGTCTACCATTTTAGGAAGAAGAGAAAAGAATGGAGAAAAATTTACAATTGAAAATCTGATAAAGACAAATGCTTCAAAATGTTATGACATGTAATTGAAAATAATTTAAAAGAAACAAGCAAATGTACCTTTTGGTATCTGGGTCTTAACCCGATTTTAACTAAAACTGCTTTATAACTGGCAATGAGACTCAACAGATGCTACCCAAAGCAAAGATCAGGTAAGGGGGAGAGACTGTGACATCTGAGGAAATGTAACCCCCCATTCATGGAGTCTGCCACACCCTGCAGTGGACAAATAAAGCACAGTTTACTCTCTGGCTGGACCTGAGCTCCCTGACTCTGGCTTTCCCTACTAAGGGCCCTGACCATTCCCACCACAGGATCAATGAGATGATCTTTATGTGGCTCCTGGCACATGGCAGACACCACGACACCCAGCCCAGCCTCCTCACACCTTCGTCTTCCTCTCTGCCCCAGGGACAGTGGCCTCCTGGCTTATGCTTAACCAGGACCTCTGTCCCCTGCCCTGGGTCTTTTCCGTGGCTTTCTCCTGTTTGCAATGAACTCCTCCCTCCCCTCCTGCTTCCTTCACATCTCAGCTAAATTCTCCCTTTCTGAAAAGCTTTTCCTCAAACTGCTGACCCTTCCCTCTGAGAGTAGCTCCCGTCTACACTGTCCAGCGCAGGTATGAACACAACTCGTGAGATGGTTTTTCCCCTATGAGGTACTTGAGGGCAGATCTGATTTTTTTATCTTCCTCTGCATCCTCAGTGTTTAAAAGCACAGAGAGTGGCCCAAAGGAGCTAATTTGTAAATATTTATTGAATTGATGTAAGACCTGGCAAAGGAAAGAGACTCGGAGAGCCCTGGGAGCAGCCATGTGGCCTGAGGAGGCAGGAAATGGGCAGTGCCAGGAGGGTGATTCTTGCCCTGATGCCAGTCCTGCCAGGGCCCCCTCCCTCTGACAGCAGGAAGCTTCCTGGGCTCGCCCTGCACTGATGCTGCTCAGCTCCGGGGAGGGACCGCACTCACCTGGGACGAGGGGCTCCGGCTGCCGGGGGCCATGGCTCTGGTTCCGGGCTTGGGTCTTCTGCCCACCGGGCTGGGGAGAGAGAAGGACCTCAGAGAGGGAGGACGAGGTCTGAGCCTTCTCTGCCCAGACTGGATGCTGACCTGTCCACAATGAGAGAAGGACCTCTCAGGGCAGGGAAGTTGGGGAGAGGCTGCATCCTAAGAGGAGGCAGAGAGAGGTCACCTGTGGGGGCAGGGAGACCCTCCCAGGTCCCCCAGCTCTGGACACTAAGATTTCCTGCACTGCAGGGAGGAGCAGCCTTGGGAGCATGAGCCCCCTGGGGTCAAGATCATAAAGCCTCCACCTGATTCCTGGAAGGGGAGTGTGACCCTGGTCACTCCTTGATCTCTGCCTGCCTCAGTTTCTCCATCTGTAACATGGATCCCCCACCTGCTAAAGGCCCCAGAAATGATGACAGATGTCCCAAGACCACAGGAGGGAAAGAGGTCAAGGAGCAGAGCTGGATGGGAGTTCCCCTCCCCCTCCTGCCAGGGAACCTCCACCCCCACTGTCCTCCAGGAAAACGGAAGGACAGGGCAAAATTCACACTTCATGTATAGCAGCCCGGTACTCAGTGTTCACAGAAGGGATCTCGTGGGAGGAAGGGGAGGGGCTGCTCTCATCCCCCTTTTGCACTGGAGGAAACTGAGGGAAAAGTGTAAAGCTACAGAACCCTCCCCCCTTCCCAAAGTGTGCGAAGGCCCACGGGCGACCGAGCAATAATGGGGGCTCTGTAGGTGAGGGGTCAATTGCGTTCCCCAAGAAACACTCAGCAGAGGGTCCCCCCAGGCCACAGGGATGCACAAGCACGCCCCTCCCCCCTCTCAGGCCATGCAGGTGAAATCACTCAGGGCTAAGGTCCCAAAGTGCAGCTACTCAGGTTCAGCCCCACCCAAGTGCAGTCACGCAGCTCCGTTACACGCCCCCACTCACAGCTCCAGCACGCGCACCCCCGCACTCAGAGCCCGCACACCCGTACCAGATTTCCAGACTCAGCCACAACACGGTCCTGAACTGGCGCGGGAAAGGGAGGAGCCTTAAGGAAGGGGGAAGTCCCAAGCCGCGCCTGCGCACAGACACCCTCCTGCCTTTTTTTCCCCCCCTCTCCCAGCACAGAAAGAACGAAATAAACGAGGGACCCAGGTGCCTGCTCCGCCCCCAGGGGACTCCCGGCATGCCCTGGGGCTCAGCAACACAGGGCCCGAGGCGGGGCGTGACGTCACTAGGAGGCCTTCTTTGGCCAAGTGAAGACTTTATCCTGATTCCTTTTCTTCCTGGCTCCTTCCGCCCCTTCTTTCCAGCAGGTTCCGGAGCCTGCGGGGAGGGGCGGGGATGGAGTGTGGGGTTCCGCACGAGAAAGAGACCCGGATGGGATCGGAAATTCCGGAGTGGGTGTGGAGGTTTTGGGTTAGATCGTTTGCATAGTTACAAATGGGGGCGCGGTCCCCCTTCTCCCGGGAGGGGCCGCGGGCCTCGGGACTTGCGCCCTTCCCCCATCCCCCTTTCTCTGAGGGGGGGCAGGGAGACCCCGCCCATGCTAACCCTCTCAGGCCCCGCTGCGGGTTCGGTGCAGTTTCTGTACCTGGACGTTTCCTCCGCGGGACCGCCGCTCGTTCCTCCGTCCCTCGGGGGGAAGTGAGCCTCCCACGAGCTGCCCGCCTGACACAGGGTCTCTGCCCCCTTTAAGAGCTTCCTTCGGCCCGGTGGAGAAGGTGACAAAAAGCGCCCGTGGCTTTCCCTTCTCCCGCCCGCGCCGGTGGTTTTAAGGGCAGAGTCCGTTCCTCTCCGCGGAGGGTCCGAGGGGAAGAGGCTGCCTCGGCTCCGCTGCCGGGGAAGCTCCGGGGGGTAGGGGGGGGGGGTGCGGTTTCTGGTTCTCTGCAGCTTTTCCGCGAAAGCTGATTCCGAAGTCCATCCGGCACATCCGGGTCCTCGGCGGGTCCGGCCACGCTGCCGAACCACGTGGATCCAGGGCTTTCTTCCCGCGCCCGAAGCTGGTCCTCGCGCCTCCGCCCGGGGCTTGGTAGGGGGGCAGGCCCCGCCCTCAGTTCCTCCGCCTGGGACGAGAAAGCCCGCCCTGACAGCGCCCGGCTGAGGCCTTCTCCTAGGTCGGGGCCCTGAGCCGGGCTGGGCGATGGCGGAGCATGTCCCTGAGCCTGGATCTAACCCGATGTCTCCCGCTGGAAGCCGGGGATAGAGGAGGAGCGGGGAGTCCGAAAGGCGGCGCCAGAGAACCCGCACATGCCCGGGCGCCTGAGCCCAGGCCCCATTACACATTTTCTCCACCCACTTACACTGATCTCACTTCCCTCGAGTTGGGCTGGTTCCTGATTAACCAACTGGGCCCCCCCAATTTCCTCTTCTCCCCTCAACATCCGGGTCCTCATGGGAAGGGGAGGGGTGCTGAGAGCAGACCATGTGGGTCCTGAGGCACAAGTGTGTGATACGGAAATGGTGAAGGGTCACCATTTAATAAAAAAGGCTGGAGAGAGCTCTAGAGAAAAGCAAAGTTTATTGTACATTCTCGCGAGAAGGGCGTCCCACTCTTCGAGTAGACTATCGAAGAGAGGAAGCGCCTCCTGTGGGCAGGACAGCACCTTTAATCCCTAACGCAAAACGCCCCCTCCCACCACTGACCCTCATCCTCATTGGCTGAGAGTCTTACATTCTAAACGCGAGATCTACCCATGAAATTGAACTTGACCAATAAGTACATAGTTGCCCATATTTGGATGAAATAGGGAGATGTCATAGGAGGGCAAGGCAATGCCCTTCAGAGTCCTTCAGGCCTACTCGAACTCTGAAGTAGATGAAGCCTTACTCGATTTTCACAACTGTCTTGAAAGATCTCACCTCATCTCATTCACAAGGATGGCAGGAGATTAGAAAGGAGGCCAGAGGAGGACTGAGGGGGGAGGCTGTGGGGGTGGGGCAGGTCACACCAAAGCTCGGGATCCTTCAGGATGCCTCTGGCTTTTTGTTTTAATATCAGTAAGGAGCGGCCCCCACCCTCCTGGACCCTGTCCACCTGTGGGGAGGGGTGGGCAGGGAGAGGCTCCAGAAGGGTACCCCAGAACCGGCGCTTTGGGTCTGCAGAAATGGGTCATTAAAGCCATGGAACTCTTCCTTGTTGGGGCAGATTTGGACTTTGGGAGACAAAGCCTTACTTTGTTGGACACTCAGCGACCCCTTTCCTGCTTCATTGGCTTGTTGGCTTAGAAAATAATCAATGATAATGAGGGTTCTTTCTGGAAGCCCAGGACGGAAATTTGGCTTGAACTCAGAGCCTTCTGCGGTCCCCAAAGGCTTGCAGCAAAACTGCCCGAGAACGAAGCTCCTCTCTGGGTGATTGAATAAGAAATTAAAATTTCATATTAGAATTGTAAGCTCACTCAAATCTAACAGGCCTGAGCTTCTGAATTATGGGAATTTGACCATTCCCTGAACTCTATATGTCCTTGACAATAGATACCAGGAACTAGCCATTCCTGGGATTGTCTATGCTTAGGGCAGTTGGCTTCCTCCCTGAGCATATACAATTGATAAGGAAATCCCTCAAGGTATAGACAATATAGAATGGGTCAAAACACCAGATGGTCACGTATTTTTATATATGTCAAGATGATATATGGAGTAAGTCAAAACACTAGAAGGTCACGTATTTCTACACATGTACACGTGCCAGACTTCCTGGCTGAAAGCCCTCTTTGTTTAAGAGAGGTATATAAGATTGAGAATCTTACATCTCCACTGAGTCTCATCTGTGGGGAGGACGCTTCGCCCGGAAAAATCTTTACACAATTCAAGCTGATTGAGGCTGAAACAGGACTCCCAGCCATGAGTTTTTGAGGTTCCCTTGAATTGGTGATGTATTCTCTTCCTCTATCTGTTATATTAACTATTATTGTTGTTATTTTAGTTATTCTCATTATTATTTGCTTTTTATGTAAGTCTGACTTGTCTGTATTTTGTCTTGTTTGATTAAAACTTTTATACTTTTACCTTTTTATTGAGTTTGAGAGCGTCATTTATAAGAGCAAATCCGATAAAATCATATTACAGTGATTTTCCATCCTTCTGTCCCTTTGGGGGAATCTGTGGGGTGCCAGGGAGTGGCTGAGAGGCTTGGCCATCCCCCACCCCCTTTTCCTTCTACCCTGACTGCAGAATGGTTGAATTGGAGACATAAACTTGAAAAGGCAGCTTTCTGACACCTTAAAAGTTGGGGCTACCTGTCTTGGAATTCTGATTCTGAAAGTGCCTGATTCTCACATTGTGAACTTGTTTATTCTCAGATCAGAAATCGAATATTGTGCAATTTTAAAAGAGGAGGAGTGGAGGTTTAAGATCCTTAAGGGCCTTCCTGGCCCTCCCTTGTTTGGTGAGGTTTTCTTTCAAAGTTATGTATCACCTACATTCTGAAAATCAGGATTATCTTGTTTCTTTCATAAAAAACCACTAGCTGGAGCTTCCAGGTCGATATTAATTGAGTTCAGGGTTCTTCCTGAGGCTGGTGGACTGAGACACATTATTCTCTGGAGTTCTTTGACACAGTGAAGATTTTATCTCGATTTCTTTTATTCTTGGCTCTGTCCACTCATTCTTTCTAGCAGCTATCAAGTTCATAAGCCATTGGGGATGAGCTTGGTATGAATTGTGAAGTTCCATACAAGAAAGAAAATACGGATGTAATCTGAAATTTAGGATGTAAAAATATATATGGAAGTTTTGTTTTAGATCATTTGGCATAATTATAATGTAATATATTATACATAATAACTTATATGTAATATATAAAATAATAAAGATAAATATAATCTACCTCTCTCATTTGGTGGGGCTGCTGGCAACCTGACCTGTGCCCTTCACTTCAGCAGGCCCAGCTTCCTGAACCTCATCTGTTGGAAAGAGCAGGAGAGGCAAAAGAGGGTGTTGTGCTCAGGAGGGGGAATGAGCTTGATTTTCACTGAGTTGGGGGGCTGGAGCAGTTATCTCTTTGTCCCTCCAGCAAGGTGATGATCCCTAGTCACTTGGGATGGGCACACAAGCCCTCCCATAATGACATCACACCTGGTGGAATTGAAGGGAGTTTGGTGGACTCCACAGGAAAAGAGCTGCTGGGCTCCAGCTCTAGTCCTGCCAAGGCCAAGGATCTGACCATCAGGGTGCTCTTTTCCAGAGACAGCTGCATGTGGCAAAGGCCAGCTCCTGCTGCACAAAATCCAGGGCCCTGAGCCACTGTTCTCAGTAGCTGCAGGTTCAGAATCTGCCCCAACTCCAAGCAGTTCCATGGCTCTAATCACCCAGTTCTATAGACCCAAAGCACCAGCTCTGGAGTACCTAAGGATGCTGGGATTTTCTGGAGGATGGGCCAGTGAAAATCTTTCCCAATCTTAGAGATTTTCAGGCCTAGAAGGCCTGGGGAGGAGGGGCTGAACTCAGGCCTCCTCAGTCCTCCCCCTTCTGAGGCTGAAAGGGCTGGTGAAAAGTGCTTTATATAAGTAATTGGAAAGAGAATTTGGCCCCCTGGGTCACATGCTCTTTCCCCCCAAGAGCAGATCCCAGGCAGGATGAGATGTGCCAAAAGACACCTTGGACCAGAAGGACCAGTCCCAGTCCCTCCCCTCTGTGTCAGGCACTCACAGATCCAGTGTCCCAGAAAAATCAGGGTTTGTGCAAAATGAAACCATCTATCTGAGGTACTCCCCCAATAAATTCAACCAACAATATCCCAGTTCACTATTGGGTCACCCTCTGCCCCAGGAAAAAAACTTAGCTTTCCTGGGGACCTGCTACTTTGGAGGAATAGGATTTAAAATGAGGAACCCTCTCACTTTTGAGCAAAGGAGAAGACCTGAGGGTTTCATGCTAGACTGAGGAGGAGATCTAGCAAATTAGGAATTTGCTTAACTAGCAATTCTAATGGTCTATAAAATGGTAAAAAAGAGTTAAGGAAAATAAGTTAGGGTGGGGCTTTTCTTGGAGACAAGGAGCAAAAATGTTTTTAATTGTTCCCCAATCCTTGGCTATACAATAGATCCTGGGCTATGAGCCTTCATTTCTTCTTTTCTATCTTTTAGGGAGCAGAAATTCTGGAGACAAGGGCTGGAAGTCACTATCTTCCAATGGAACCATGGCTGCTTCAATGGGCAAAGGGGTGCTGCCCATCTTGTGGGTGAAGTTTCTTACATAAAAGAGAGAGCTAATTTTCTGGCCAAGTGGCAGGGACTTGTCCTAGAAACTTAGGACTTAGAAACTTGATCAACTTTCAGTATCCTTACTAATTCAGCCACTAAAATCCTAACAACAATAAATGGTCACTGTGATTTCTTAGGGATGACTTAGAGAATTCAACTGTAATAAAATCTGAAATTTCAACTGCATTACCATTTTGCACTTGCTGTTTTAGTAAAAGTTGCATCACTTGCCATTAAATGTCAGCAAGAGCACATGAGAGTATCTAAGTTGGATCTCAGATCTAGAACACTTGGCCAATTTCAGGGCTCTGCTGCTTCATCTTTGGAATTATTTCTGGGAAAATCAATATGGAAGAGGATCAACATTCTCAATGGAAAGGGGAGAAATATTCATTGGAAGCTACAATGAACTGATAAATTAGCTGAATTTATAATAAGGATCCCAAATCCACAGCTTATTTCGGATTAGTTCTACATGAATTTAAACAGAATGATTGAAACTTAATTTAAAATACTTAATCTAATTGAATGAGATTTTTTTTTCAAAATTAATCTGAAAGCCTAAAATATTTATGATGTTTCTATGGCATAGATATATGTCTAGCAGTGGCAAAGTATTTGAAATATATTATATTATAAAAATATACAAAAACCTATTTCTCTATCTTTCCTCATTCAATATAAACTATTTTGGTTACAAAAACTTATGTAAAAAGAACCAGCTTTTTGTTTTTTTGTTTGTTTGTTTTTTGTTTTTTAGCAATGGAACAAATTATTTGTTGGATACAATTTCATCCTATTTTCCTCATTTAAGGAATCTCATATTCCACGATCTATTCCTTTGGAGAGAAAGGGGAAAGATGTTAAGGAACAAGGGGTTCCTAGATTTCCTTAAGCCATTTGGAGGCAATCTCTGTGGGGAGGGGGGAAGATGGGGAAAGGGACAGAGACAGAGATAGAGACAGACAGACAGAGACAGAAAGAGAGATAGAAAGAGACAGAGACAGAGGAAAACTATCTCTGAAAAAGAAGCTGAAAGGACCATATCTTTCTATATACTTGAGGTATTAGGATTTGGGAAGTTGGGGACACAAAAGGTTCCCATCTAAAGAAACTGAGGCTGACTCATTTTTAAAATAGAGAATTGACTCAAATTTATAAGAATTCAAACTATTCTCCAATTGATAAATGATCAAAGGATATAAACAATTTTCAGATAAAGAAATTAAAACCATTTCTAGTCATATGAAAAGGTGCTCTAAATCACTATTGATCAAAGAATTGCCAATTAAAACAACTCTGAGGTACCACTATATACCCCTCAGATGGGCTGAGAGGACAGGAAAAGATAATGATGAATGTTGGAGGGAATGTGAGAAAATTGGGACACTGATACATTGTTGGTGGAACTATGAATGGATCCAACTATTATGGAGAGCAATTTAGAACTATGCTCAAAGGGTTATCTTTTGAGCCAACAGTGTTTCTACTGGGTTTATATCCCAAATAACTCTTAAAGGATGGAAAGGGACTCACATATGCAAAAATATTTGTGGCAGCCATTTTTTTTAGTGGCTAGAAACTGGAAACTGAGTGGATGCCTATCAGCTGGAGAATGGCTGAACAAGTTATGGTATATGAATGTTATGGAATATTTCTTAGAGAAATTATCAATAGGATGATTTCAGAGATGCCTGGAGAGACTTACAGGAACTAATGCTGATCATTATACATGGCAACAAGAAGACTATATGATGGATGTGGCTTTCCTTAACAATGAGATGATTCAAACCAATTCCAATTGTTCAGTGATGAAGAGAGCCATCTACACCCAGAGAGAGGACTGTGAGAGCTGTGTGTGGAACACAACATAGTATTCTCACTCTCTCTGTTGTTGTTTTCTTGCATTTTATTTTCTTTCTCATTTTTTTTTTCTGGTTTAATTTGATTTTTCTTTTGCAGCAATATATTTGTATAAATATGGATTGCATATATTGGATTTAACATATATTTCTTCCATGTTTAACATATATTGAACTACTTGCCTTCTAGGGGAGGTGGGGAAAGGTGGGGAAAGGAGGGGAAATTTTGGAACAGAATGTTTTCAAGAGTCAATGTTGTAAAATTATTCATGCATATGTTTTGAAAACTTAAAAGCTTTAAAGAGAAAGAAAGAAAAAGAAACAAACACAAAGAAAGTAGAAAAAAGAAAGAAAGAAAGAAAGAAAGAAAGAAAGAAAGAAAGAAAGAAAGAAAGAAAGAAAGAAAGAAAAAAGTGAAAAAAAAAAGAAACAAAGGAAGAAAGAAAGAAAAAAAAAAATTGAGGCTGACTTCAAGATATGGGGAGAAGGTTTTGGGGAAACTACCACAGAGAGGCTGGACATCTAATCTCTCTTCCCAGGAGAGAAGTTTAATTTAGGGTAAGTTTAGTTTCAATTGCAAAAACAAGGTAAACTGGGATTGATAAAAACTTGGAGACAGGAACAATACAGAAACAAGTGTGCTTTTTAGATCTTAGATGGACGGACACTACACCAGGTCCTTCTGCAATATCGGGGACTCAAACACCTCTAAAAATTCAAAATCTTACCTTTAAGCCTAGAAATGCACTTTACTCCCCCATTTTGTGGTCTAATACTCAATACCCAGTGAGCAAGGTGGTTCCCAGCAGTGACACTCCCCACATGAGGCATAGGAAAAATACTGGGATTTGCATATCTTATCTTCTGACAAGAAGGGGCCAAGGGTTCGAGAACCAAATGGTGTATCTATGGTATGGGGTTTGGAACTAGATGGTGGCAGGCAGGGAAAACTGGATTTCGGTCATGAAGAGTGCATCATGGCCGCTCTCTTTGGCAAAAGGCCGATTTATTTAAGGGGAAAAGTTACAGCCAAAATGAAGGGATGCACTAGACACCAGAAATGGTACGTAGGAAATAGAGTTGAGAGAGCATGTGAAAGCCAAGTTCCTCAAGGGCACTCGGTTTTCCAGGAGAAAGGGAGCCCTCCGTGAGATTGGGGGGCGGGGCATTAGCTGGCAGGTTAAATCCTCAGCTTCCCCAAAAGTTACTTAGTTGTAAAGCATAGTGAACTGAGGAGAGACACCACGTGGTATGGGGGAGGGGAAAGACACAGAGGCAGTGTCCTGACAGACTGAAAGGGGACTTGGATCCAAAGAGGGCCTGGCCAGAGGAGGCTGCTGGGGCCCTCTGCAGGAAGGGGCCGGCTCAGGGGTCTGGCTTAACTGGGCGTTGGGACTGGACCTCCTCCCCAGAGGGGGTGCCAGGGAGCTCCTTGTTCTCTGTCAGGGCCTGCTGCCGCCTGCCTCAGGGAGCAATTCTTCAGTTTCTCTTGGTCCAAAACAATATCTAGGCTTCATCCCGCCACGCCGAGAGGGGGCGCTGGGATTATCTGCTTTTTACAGAGGAGCAAACTGAGGCCGAAAATCCTGTGCCAGAGCAAGGCAGCTCAAGATGGAGGCGGACAGGGCGGAGCAGGCCATTGGTCCTCCAAGAGTGGGAGCCCGGCTTCAAGAAGAGATGGATCCGATCACCTGGGTAGGCCTGGGAGAAGGCCTGGGAGCTGCCCTAACGCTGGGGTCGGCCCGTGCTCTGATTGGGAAGGGGGGCCCAGAGCTCCCTCAGGTTCTCTTGGAATGGGGGCTGGGGTGTTACCAACTGGGGTCCACCACAGCTTAGTATGGATCATCCTCCCAGACGGATGAAGTGCTTCTGATCTTCCTCTGCAGAGGAGGAAACTGAGGCATAAAGGGTGAGGGGAATGCCCCAGGGTCATATGTCATCCAGGTGAGGAAAGTGAGGGGGGTAGGGACCACACCGGGGTCACAGATGTACAAGTGGGGAAACTAAGGCATGGAAGAGGGGCAAGGGGAATGTGTTTCCCAGTAGTCGGAGGCAAGATCTGTATCCAGACCCACTGGCTGCAGGCCTAGCATTCTGCCCCCATCCCCCAAGCCCCTGAATCCTGGGGGGCACTCCTGCACCTCCAAAGCCAAGAGGCACTGGAGCATTTCCAGGACATTGAGCGGAAGTCGGAAGTCAGCCTCTGCCTCAGTTTCCCTGTGGGTAAGAATGGGCTGAGGACGGCACCACCTCTCCCGGGGCAGCAGGCACTCATTACTATGCGCCTGGTCCTGGACTGAATTCTCGGGGCTCAGACAGAGTACAAGCCCTATCCCCAAAAGTTTACAAGCTAAAGCACGAGAGGAAATGGGAAATAGGACCCGAACCGGAAGTAGAAAACGGATGGTGGGGTGAGGGCCCTTTCCCAGCCAAGGAACTCTGATCACGTGCACACCCGAGTCCCAGAATGCCTCGCTGGTCACGCCCGGCCCCGCCTCAGCCCCGCCTCTTATAGGACCCAAGGGGCAGTTTTCTTGGTGGGGGAGGGTCAGAGTGGGTTCTGCTCTTCCTTCTTCTGAGCTTGGTGAGTAGGGGGGAAGGGAAGGAGAGCATCAGTGCGCAGGCGCGGCCCCGCTTTCCCCCCCCCCTTAAGTCAGGAGAACCCCCCCTTCTTGGTGCCGGTTCCCGCTGTCCTCAGTTCGCTTGGCCGAGTCCCAGAAAGCTTGCGGGGTGTGTAGGGTCTGAGTGTGGGGGTGGGCTGCGTGTGCAAGTTGTGCAGAAGTGGAACAGCACGGCGCCTGTGTGATCGCCCCTGGGTGCCTGAGCTGCGCTGGGGGAGGGGCCGGTGCCTGCGCCTCCCGGGAGGCCGCCTTGGGGAGCCTGGCCAATCCCCCTGATGATGAGCCCCCAGGTCTGCGGGGCCCTCTCCCGGTCTCTGGGGACGCTGTGTACGAGGGGGGAGGGGCCAGGATTCCGCCTGTATATAAAGGAGAGGAGAGCAGCCCCTCCCACTCTCCCTGGGAGATCCCTTCTGTAAAGCACTAATTACAGGGCTGGGTATACAGCCAGTGCTCCCCAAATGCAGCCCTGTAGATTTTGCCCAGCCCCCCATTTGGCTGGAGGACAGTCTGGGCTCCCTGGCCAGCTCCGCCGCGTGGTCTCCTTCCCTCCCGGTGGTGCGGGGGCATCTGTCTGTGTGTGCCGGCAGACCGGGTCCGCTTGCAGGGGGTCAGCTCCGAACACATCCCCCAGATTGCCACGAGCTGGTCTTCCTCCAGGCAGTGTCAGGGTGACACTCCAGAGTTCGCCTGACCTGCGCACCTCGTTCCTGCGCTGGGGCAGGGGTCCCTGAGGCTCTGCCTGGTCTCAGCCCACCTGGGATCCCAAAGCTCCTTTTGCCCCCGGTCTCTGTAAGACGCTGGGCCAGGGACATGAGGTCAAAGGAGTTTGGGAAGAAGCAAGTTGTCATTCCCAGGCCTGACCCTCCCTGCTACCTTCCTGGGGGCAGCCGCTCCCCAGTGTCTCTGCCTTAATACCTCTCTCACTGTGGGCAGGTCCGCATCCTCCCCGGGCAGAGGAGCCTCAGACCCGTCCCCCCTCTCTGGGCTCCCTCTCCCTCCTCAGCCCGGCGGGCAGAGGACCAAGCCCGGACCCAGAGCCATGGCCCCCGGCAGCCGGAGCCCCTCGTGCCAGGTGAGTGAAGGGGACTCTCTGTAGAGGGACGCCAGAAAGGGGACGTTCCAAGGGGGTCCGAAGCGCCAGTGGCTGGAGCTGAGCCGAGCCTAGGGACACGCTCCAGGCCGCTGCCCGGCTCTCCCTGCGGCTTCAGTATAGAGCAGGTCCCCGCGGGAAAGCGGATGGGCATGGAGGGGGGGGCTGTGGAGACCCTTCAGGACGGCCAGCACAAGGCGGGGAGCTTATGGCCAGACCCCTGAGCCCCGTTTCACAGGAACCTACAGTATTCGTCCAGAGAAAAGGAACAATCTCTGAAAGGGGGGCCACAAGTGAGAGAGCAGTTCTGACTCCTAAGATGTGGGAGGGACCAGAAAAGCCGGGCCCTCCTAGAGAGCACCGTGAATAAATGCAGTGCAGTGAAGAACACTGAAGGGAAAATAGTCACAAATTCTCTAATTGCTCAAAAAGTCCATAATACCAATAAAGGAAAATAAAAGTGAAATATAGATTAAAAGTAGAACAGAAATCAGATGTTTTAACAAGAAATCAAAATGTATTTTTAAGAAAGGGAACAGATTTTGATCTATAAGAACGAGCTAGAATTGTTCCAAAATAACTGAAAAAGTGCATCTTTGTTCTCTCCCCAGTGATCACTCTTAAGATTCCTCCTCCCTACTCCCACCCAGAATGCACAGGACTTACCGAACTCTTCCTAGAATCTTAATGCCTCACTTAGGACACTCCTGGTGAGGAGCAATCTGGGATCTGTTCTTTTTTCTCCACATCTTCTATAGATACCAATGTTCTCCCTAATTCCACTGGGAGCAGCAGTCGAGTAACACATTTTTCCAGCTTTTTTTATTCCAACATAATAATCACTTTGAATAGAAAATATTTTTCTCTATATTCCCCTGAGCTCTTACTGACTTTTTCAGCTCTTGGCTCTGGCCCTCCTAAAGGTTCTCTGAGTTTTAGGCAAATCCCATCCTTTCTTCAGTTTCCTCCTCTGAGGTGATGAAGGCTGGACAAGATGAATTGTCCCTTTTGGCTCTAAATCAAGTGACTTTTGATGGTTTAGGAGGTGGTGACATTCAGGGACATTATCGTGGACTTCACTGAAGAGGAGTGGGGGCTCCTGGACTCTTCTCAGAAGGAGCTCTACAAGGAGGTCACGCTGGAGAGTGTCCAGAACCTGCTGTTCCTGGGTAAGGACCATTTCCTGTCTTTTCAAGTTCAATCAGTGGCCATCAGTCAGGGGGCTGACCTTGTTACCTTGTTCATCCCCAGGCCAGGTGTCTGACAAATTCACTGAAAACATCATACTAAAAACCATGGAAGGAGATTCTGGTAAGATGGGAGAATAGGGCAGGAAGTGCTTGCTTCTCCCAGAGTGCTAAAAACACAAGAAAAAACATCTGAACGTGACCTGGGCCAGCAGAGGTGGTTCAAAGTCCAGAATTTGTCCTTCTGAAACACCTGGTCAGGACCCTGGGGAGGCCCTGACCCCCTTGGGATGGAAGTTTGGCCCACATGAAGGGCTCAGTCCAAGGGGGCAGCTTTCCCCTCTGGAATTGTGGGGGTGGGTGGGTAATGGGTTTGGAGCTTGAAAGGCAAGGAAGGAAGGACCCCATCTTATGTCTAGAACAGGGCTTTATTGTAGCAGATTCAGTCCTAGCCTGTGACCAAGAATGACCCAGCCCACAGCTGGGGGGGGGGGGGCAGGGACCCTGCTGTTGTGGGCACTTGTAGAAGAGCAGAAACACTGGTGTCACTCACTGGGCATAAGAGCCAAGTGAGGTTTGTGGCTGTAGACCAAAGGAAGAGGGAACATTTGCTGGGACAGTGTGGCTTAGGATCCTGGCCTGGACTCAGGGGTACTGGGGAGTGCCCAGGGTTGGGACCCCGAGAGAGCTCTGCAAATGACAGTGAGGAGGACTTGGAGCCTAGGATATTCTCCCCCCAAAATCAGGGTTAGAGAACTGACAATAACAATAATAAGTGGCTTAGAATAAAATAATATAAAAATAAAAATGATGTGGCAAAGGAGAAAACCTGAATATAATAGCTATTGTGGGGATTGAGGCAATCTGGGTCCATAGTCAAAGAAAATAAAGTTTACAAAGTCACTCCTATTTCAAAGCCCTAAAATGTCCTTGGACAAAACTGAAAAAGGTCTTCAGAGATCAAATAGACATAATTGAGAAAAAACTGATAAAATAAATCAAGATAAAAAATAAGGTTCTAAATTAAAAGATTGCAGGGCTTGGGGCATTGCATTTTATAGAGCAAGGAAGCTGAAATTCTGATCAAAAATGATTTACCAGCAAAGCTGAATTGGGGGAGGGGGAGAAGGTCATACACTAAATGGAAAGATATTCGGATCTTTATAACAAAAAGACCAGAACTCAGTTGAAAATTAGACATACATAATCTAGGAAAAATATGAGATAAATATTAAAGAGGAGATATAAGGGGCTCAATGAGGTCAAACTATTAATTTTTTTTATATGTAGAAATGTCATCCTTACTGGAGTAGTTTGAAAGCAAAGCTTGGACTCAGTTGAGTATGATGAGTTAATTCTTTAAAAAAAATTTTTTTTTTTTTTTAATAATATTGGATGGGGAGAGGTAAAATGAAGGAATTAAAACAAACAAGTCTTGAAAGAACTGAGATAGAGAAAACAAATGAGAAGTGGAGAGCTTCTGGTGAAATCTTATTCTCACAGAATGAAAAGAAGAGGAAATAGAATACCTAAGTAAACTGAATTTAGAAAAAAAAAATTGAATATGCCATAAATGAACTTCTTAAGGAAATACACAAGGATTAGACAGATTCCAGGGGAATTCTACCAAATATTAAGTGAACTGATTCCAGCATTAAATAATTATTTTAGAATTACAGGCAAAGAAGGCATATTTCACATTCCTTTTATGAAACAAGAATGGTATTGCTACCTAAGCCAGGAAGAGTCTAAACAAGAAAGAAAATCCACAACACTCATTTCTATTAAAAACACTTGGAAGTATAAGAGGATTTTTCCTTATACCATCAGCAAGCATTATTTGTAATGGAGATAAACTAGCAGTCTTCCCAGAAAGATATGTTCAACAAGGATGCTTACAGTCATGGATACTATTTGGGAATTCTATTGGAAATCCTAGAAATAGAAATAAGAGGAAAAAAAGTAGAAAATCAGAATAGAGAATGAGGCAATAAAACTGTCTTTTTGAAGATGAAATGATGATATCTTTGGAATATTGAAAAGACTCAACAAAAAACTTTAAGTGTTTAACAACTTTAGCAGAGGAGAATATGAAACAATTTGACATAAATTAACAGCATTCCTATATATCATCAACAATGCTGTGCAAGAAGAATGAGTAAAAGATACCATATTCAAAATAGATCTAGACAATATAAACTTCCTGGGAATTACCAGCCAAACTAACCCCAGGAAGTACATGAATATAAATATTTTAAGAATTTGTATGGAAATGAATTTAAACATAAACAATTCAAGAAAAATGAATTGTTCTTGGTAGGTAGAACCAGTATGATAACATTTATTTAAATTTATAGATTCAATAGCTTCCCAATTCAGTTTCCAAAAATTGTTTGACTGAGCTAGAACAAATAATAAAAAATTATTTGAAAGAAGAAAAGACCAAGAATATCAAAGTAAGTAATGAAAAAAAAAAATGTTAAGGATGGAGATTTAACAGTATCAGCTCTTAAACCTCTATTATAAAATTATCAAAATTATTTAAATTTTTACTAAAAAATAGAAAGTAAATCAATGGAACAGAGTAGACATCTTTTACAGTATCAAATTTGATAACCTGGTATTTGAGAAATGTAAAGATAAGATTTTACTATAAGAATTCATTTTTTGATAAAAATTGTAGGGAAAACTGGAAAAAATATGGTGGAAATTGGACATTGACCAATATTACTCTTTCTCAAGATAAAGTTAAAATGGATACATGATCTAGATTTAAAAGGTCTTATGAGACACTTTGAAGGATATGGCATTTAATACTTACCAAATATGGTTTTTGAACAAAGAAGAGACCATAGTGAGGTGCAAAATGAATAAATTTTGGATTCCCTCAAATTCAAAGAATTTTTATAAATAAAGCAAATGTAGCCGAGAGCCAGAAAAAAGGGAACAAGTTGAGTAAAATCATTTGTAGACAGTTTCTCAGATAAAAATCTCCTATCTTGAAAATACAAGGATCTTTTAAAAGCTAGAAGAATACCAATCATTCCCCAATTGATAAATGATCAAAGGATTATAAAGGGCTGAAACTCTGAATAGGTGCACTCCAAGCACTTAAGGCTACCTATTGGACTAACTCTTATTAGCATGTTTGGAATTTCTCTTCTCACAGTTAATGCTAGCTCAATGCTTGGGTAAGGAGAATTGCAGGAGGGATTAGGGGGTGGAGTGAGACAAGTCAGAGTCACTTTGGAAGAGGATGAGGAAAAGGGAAGTTGGTAGAGAGTTTGTAGCAGTTTTGTCCATCCCCTTCACTTCTCCCCCTAAAGATCAAGGACTTTTGCTTATCCTGACTCTAGTTGATTCTGAGGCCTCCAGGGAGCTACCCTGGAACTTACAAAGATATGAACAGCCGATTTTTTAATGAAGAAATCCAAAGAATTCATCATCATAAGAAAAGGTACTTTAAATGATTGATTAGAGAAACGCAATGTCAATTTTATACTTTTCAGTGGTAGATGTTGGACAGGATGTAGGAAAATTGGGACTCTCATTCATTGTTGATAGAATTATGAACTAATCCAACCATTTTGGTGGGAAGACAGGAATTATGTTCAAAAAGTTTTAGAACTGCCAATACCATTTGACCCAGTAACACCAGTACTAATATTTATAGCAGTTCCCTTTTAGGTGATAAAGAACCCAACAAAGAATTGCGTGGTTGCCCATCATCTGAGGAATGATTGAACAAGTTGTGGTATATGATTTAATGAAACATTGCTGCACTATAAGAAATAATAAGCTCAGTGATTTTAGAAAAACATGGAAAGACTTGTACTAAATCAGGAAAAGTGAAATGAGCAGAACTAAAAGAGTATTTTACAATAACAATAACAGCAGTTTTGTTTTAACAACAAAATATGCAGGCAGGTAGGTGATGCAGTGGATACAGCATCAGCCCTGAAGTCAGGAGTACCTGAGTTCACATTTGGCCTCAGACACTTAACACTTCCTAGCTATGTGACCCTGGGCAAGTCACTTAACCCCAATTGCCTCAGCAAGAAAAAAGGGGGGAGGGGATGTCTAAAGGTAGCCATCTTAAAGGGAATTAAATTTTTATGTGATAACTATTATAAATTTAATATATAATTGATTTGTTTTTTCATGTGTAATCATTTTTATTATACTATATTATGGAAATGCTTGCTTTATTCCATGAATTAAAAATACATTAAACAAAAATTTTAAAAGTATAAACTATATGATAATAATAAACAAATAATTAACTTTATCTGGAATTGGCTGACAGATTTAAAAGTAGATTATCATACTTTGTAGACATATAATACTTTGAATCAAATGTTTAAAGTAACCTTGTGTTTGAAAAGTAAAGACTTAAGTTTTTGTGCTGAGAATTCATTATTTGGTAATGTGGAAATTACCACATAATTTGGTAATTATGGAAAAATTGTGGAAAAAGCTAGAAAACAGTAAGGCTGAAACCGGACATAGACCAAAATCTTACATCATTGACTAAGATAAGGTCAAAATTGATACATGATTAAGATGTAAATTAGATATCATAAGAAATTAAAGTACATATATTTTTGCATATTAACTATCACTTATGAAGAGGTAATAGAATTTATGAGTAAGCAACTATTAAAGAACATGGTGAGTATAAAATGGACAGTTTCAAACACGCTAAAAAGTTTTGTAAAAAATTTACTCAAATTCATAAGGAAAGTAGAAAATTGTTTTCAGGTAAAGATCTCATCTCAAATATATAAAGAGCTTTTAAAAATATATAAGAATTCAAGTCATTCAGCAGTTGATAAATGGCCGATAGGAAAAACTAGTTTTTCAATGAAAAAAATCCAAACAATTTGTAATCACTTAAAAACAATGTCCTAAATCTTTAGAGCATTAAATTAGAAAATTATAAATTAAAACAAGCTTAAGATACCATTTTTAGAATGTTAACTCAATATTGGTAGATCCAACATTTTAGTTGTAGAACTGTGTGTACTATTTGATCTATCCCTCTGAATTTTAGGTCTGATTTCCAAGATGATGAAGGAAAAAGTAAAAGAACTTATATATTATAAAAAACTTTTTTTTTTTCAATTTTTTTTTTTTTTTTGAGGCTGGGGTTAAGTGATTTGCCCAGGGTCACACAGCTAGGAAGTGTTAAGTGTCTGAGACCAGATTTGAACTCGGGTCCTCCTGAATTCAGGGCTGGTGCTCTATCCACTATACCACCTAGTTGCCCTCACAAAAAACTTTTTTAATGGCTCTCTTTTTGGTAACAAAGGATTGTAAATTGTAGGGATACCCATCAGTTGTAAAATAGCTAGAGAGGGATTAAGGACAATCAGTAATAAATGGTTAGTGATTTGAATAGTCTTTGATGATATTCTATAAACTCTATGGAAGTGTTCAGTGAATCTCTCTAAGATCATGTCCTTATCCCTAATGAGTGGGTCTATCAGCTCTGAGTAGTTGAGATACACCTTAGGTCTTTGACCCATAAATAGTTTTCAAAGCATCATAAAAGTGCTTTGGATTTTTACTATCAGTAAAACAACATCAAAAACCTATAAAGGACAACTAATTTCCTTCTTTTTTTTTTTTTTTTTTTTTATTCATTTTTCCAAATTATCCCCTCCCTCCCTCCACTCCCTCCCCCCGATGGCAGGTAATCCCATCAATTTTACATGTGTTACAATATAACCTAGATACAATATATGTGTGTAAATACCATTTTCTTGTTGCACATTAATTATTAGCTTCCGAAGGTATAAGTAACCTGGGTAGATAGACAGTAGTGCTAACAATTTACATTCCCCTCCCAGTGTTTCTTCTCTGGGTGTAGCTACCTCTGTCCATCATTGATCAACTGGAAGTGAGTTGGATCTTCTTTATGTTGAAGATTTCCACTTCCATCAGAATACATCCTCATACAGTATTGTTGTTGAAGTGTATAGTGATCTTCTGGTTCTGCTCATTTCACTCAGCATCAGTTGATGTCAGTCTCTCCAGGCCTCTCTGTATTCCTCCTGCTGGTCATTTCTTACAGAGCAATAATATTCCATAACCTTCATATACCACAATTTACCCAACCATTCTCCAATTGATGGACATCCATTCAACTTCCAGTTTCTAGCTATAACAAAAAGAGCTGCCACAAACATTTTGGCACATACAGGTCCCTTTCCACTCTTTTGTATTTCTTTGGGATATAAGCCCAATAACAGCAATGCTGGGTCAAAGGGTATGCACAGTTTGACAACTTTTTGGGCATAGTTCCAAATTGCTCTCCAGAATGGCTGGATTCTTTCACAACTCCACCAACAATGTATTAGTGTTCCAGTTTTCCCACATCCCCTCCAACATTCATCATTATTTGTTCCTGTCATTTTAGCCAATCTGACAGGTGTGTAGTGGTATCTCAGAGTTGTCTTAATTTGCATTTCTCTGATCAGTAGTGATTTGGAACACTCTTTTATATGAGTGGAAATAGTTTCAATTTCATCATCTGAGAATTGTCTGTTCATATCCCTTGACCATTTATCAATTGGAGAATGGTTTGGTTTAAAGGACAACTAATTTCAGGTGTACTCTTACTTAGTTTAGAATCCTGAACCCAGAATGTCTCCAAATTTTGCTTCACTTAACTTTTGGTGGAGTTAAACACTGCCTTCTTAGAGATGGATGCAATAATTTACTTGTAAACCCTATAGAGTCTTTAATTTTTATTTAGTTTCTTAATTTCTCCATCATTTTCATCAAACCAATTAGATATCTAAAAGCGTTATGGTCCGTCAGATGTAGGACTGTACAACAGTTCTGTTATAGCTGCTCTCTCCTGCTGCAAAGTTCAAAAGTACATGTTAGAATAAACTGGGAAAACATTTTTACAGTCAAAGGTTCAGATAAAGGCCTCATTTCCAAAATATATAGAGAATTGACTCTAATTTATAAGAAATCAAGCCAATCTCCAGTTGATAAATGGTCAAAGGATATGAACAGACAATTCTCAGGTGAAGAAATTGAAACTATTTCTAGTCATATGAAAAGATGCTCCAAGTCATTATTAATCAGAGAAATGCAAATTAAGACAACTCTGAGATACCACTACTCACCTGTCAGATTGGCTAGAATGAGAGGGAAAGGTGATGCAAAATGTTGGAGGGGATGTGGGAAAACTGGAACACTGATACATTGTTGGTGGAGTTGTGAATACATCCAGCCATTCTAGAGAACAATTTGGAACTATGCTCAAAAAGTTATCAAACTGTGCGTACCCTTTGACCCAGCAGTGTTGCTACTGGGTTTGTATCCCAAAGAGATCTTAAAGAAGGGAAAGGGACCTGTATGTGCAAGAATGTTTGTGGCAGCCTTCTTTGTGGTGGCTAGAAACTGGAAACTGCGTGGATGCCCATCAATTAGAGAATGGCTGAATAAATTGTGATATATGAATATTATGGAATATTATTGTTCTGTAAGAAATGACCAACAGGATGATTTCAGAAAAACCTGGAGAGATTTACATAAACTGATGCTGAGTGAAATGAGTAGGACCAGGAGATCATTGTATACTTCAACAACAATACTATATGATGATCAATTCTAATGGATGTGCCCATTTTCAACAGTGAGATGAACCAAATCAGTTCCAATAAAGCACTACATAGAATTCCCAATCCCTCTAATTTTGTCCGCTTGCATTTTGGATTTCCTTCACAGGCTGATTCTTTTTGTATAGCAAAACAACTGTTTGGACATGTATACATATGTTGAATTTAATTTATACTCTAACATATTTAACATGTAGTGGTCAACTGCCATCTTTGGGAGAAGGAGGGGAAAAGGAGGGGAAAAATTAGAACAAAAGGTTTGGCAATTGTCAATGTTGTAAAATTACCCATGCATATATCTGGTAAATAAAAACTATTAAAATATATTTTTAAAAAATGCATGATGGCATATCTTTCCCTTGAAATGAGGAACAAACTTATCTCCAACAGAGTCACTCTAATCTGTTCATGCTAAGTCCGATGGTCTTCCTGCCTTATAGCTGCCACTTTTGTTGAATGGGATTGTTTAGCTCTGAGTAAGTCTATGATAGGACCAGCCCTCTGTGATGCACATCTCCTTTGTCACTCTCACCTCCTTTCTCTTTTCCTTACAGTGACATAGTCTACTCATTGCTAATGTGAGCTCCAAGAGTACAGCCAGGAAGTTTTCTTGCACTTAGATTGGTGATAAGAAAGTTATGAGATTCAGAAGTCTTCAGTAATGATTGATATTGCATATATTTATGTGTCTGTGTCTCTGTGTGTATATATTTGATTGTGTATTTTTTTTTTTTTTTCAGATGTAGAGACGAGATTCCAAGTAAATGAGTTGACTAGAAAGCTGGGAATTTTTGTGGAAGAATGTGATCTGCAAAGAGTTATGATTAATGGTTCCTGTGACTTCAAGTTGAAAGAAATACATGGTTCTAATATCAAGGCAGATCAACATCCAAAGAGTGAATGTCAACTTGTTGAAATTGGAAAGAGATTTGGACAGTCTTCAACCCTAAATCATTGTAAGAAAATTTCCTCAGGGAATGACTATCTTCAGGATAGTGAATATAGAAAATGCTTCAGTGAAAAAGTAGAGCCTTTTCAGTCCCAGGAAACTTCTAGGCAGCAGAAAGTTCACACTGGAAAGAAATCTTTTGATTGTAATCAGTGTGGAAAGACTTTCAGATGGAGGTGTCGGCTTGCTAAACATCAGAGAATCCACAGTGGAGAGAAACCTTTTGATTGTAATCTATGTGGAAAGGCTTTCAGATGGAGGTGTCATCTTGCCAAACATCAGAGAATCCACACTGGAGAGAAACCTTTTGATTGTAATCAATGTGGAAAGGCTTTCAGATGGAGGTGTCGTCTTGCTAAACATCAGAGAATCCACACTGGAGAGAAACCTTTTGTTTGTAATCAATGTGGAAAGGCTTTCACACAGAGCTCTAATCTTAATACACATCAAAAAATTCACATTGGAGAAAAACCTTATGAATGTACTCATTGTGGAAAGGCTTTCACACACAGCTATACACTTAATGCACATCAGAAAATCCACACTGGAGAGAAGCCTTATGAATGTAGTCAGTGTGGAAAGGCTTTCACATTTCCTTACCGCCTTGCTGTACATCGGAGAATCCATACTGGAGAGAATCTTTTTTATTGTAATCTATGTGGAAAGGCTTTCAGGTGGAAGTGTCTTCTTGTTAAACATCAGAGAATCCACACTGGCACAAAACCTTTTGCATGTAATCAATGTGGAAAGGCTTTCACACATAGCTATACTCTTAATGCACATCAGAAAATCCATACTGGAAAGAAGCCTTATGATTGTAGTCAATGTGGAAAAGCTTTCACATTCCCTTTCCAACTTGCTGTACATCAGAAAATCCATACTGGGGAGGACCTTTTTTATTGCAATCAGTGTGGAAAGGCTTTCACATGGAGGTCCAGTCTTGATAAACATCAAAGAGTCCATACTGGAGAGAAACCTTTTGTTTGTAATCAATGTGGAAAGGCTTTTAGATGGAAGTGTCGTCTTGCTAAACATCAGAGAATCCACTCTGGAGAGAAACTTTTTAATTGTAATCAATGTGGAAAGGCATTCACATGGAGATCCAGTCTTGATAAACATCAGAGAGTCCACAGTGGAGAGAAACTTTATGAATGTAGTCAATGTGGAAAGGCTTTCACATTTCCTTACCACCTTGCTGTCCATCAGAGAATCCACACTGGAGAGAACCTTTTTGATTGTAATCAGTGTGGAAAGGCTTTCACCCAAAGGTCCCGTCTTGCTAAACATCAGAGAATTCACACTGGAGAAAAACCCTTTGTGTGTAATCAATGTGGAAAGGCTTTCACAGAGAGTTCTAATCTTTATGCACATCAGAAAATCCACACTGGAGAGAAGCCTTATGAATGTAGTCAGTGTGGAAAGGCTTTCACATTCCCTTACCGCCTTGCTAAACATCAGAGAGTCCACACTGGAGAGAAACCTTTTGTTTGTAATCAGTGTGGAAAAGCTTTCACACAAAGGTATAATCTAAAGGCACATCAGAAAATCCACACTGGAGAGAAGCTTTAGCAATAACATCAATGTGGAAAGGTTTTCACACAGAGGTACTGTCTTGCTAAACATCAGAAAATCCATCTTGGAGGAAAGCTTTGTGGATATAATCAATGTGGAAAGGCTTTCAGATCCAACTTCATTATTGCTTTACGTCAGAGAATTCACAGTTGGGTGAAAACTTAGGAATGTAATCAACATGGAGAGGCTCCCAGATAGAGCTGCAGTATTGCTGAACTTCAAGAAGTCCACACTGAGGAGAAACATTATAACTGTCCTCAAGTGTGGAATGATTTCACACTGAACTCCACTCTTGGGAAAAACAGAGAATTCATACTTGAGACAAACTGAGCTTTTAGTTACCTCTTTGAAAGTTTTACTAAAAGAGGTTCTACACTAGAGAGGAACCTTATACATATTATTAAGGAAGTAATGCCTTCAGGCAACAAGCATCTCTTATTTCCCATCTCAGAATTCATATTAGATATTAATTTCATCACTGTCACAAATAAGGAATGTCATTTACATGAATTTCAGAGCATTTCAGTATTAAAAAAATCATTCTGAGGAGGTCTCTATGGCTTAAATGTGGGAAGGCTTTTAGTTAGAGATTATCCCTTTCAGCTCACATGACCTCAGGTATATTTGTATATAAAATGAGTATACAAATCAAATATTTACTGACAATAAAATATAATAGAATTTATTTTAAAAGAATTTTTAGGTGTGTTTTTACTATTTATGAAAGAGGAAAAGAAATTTGCATATTAATGAGATGCATGTGCTTGTTTATTTTTACTCAAAGAAATAAATCTTGTAATAACTTTTACTGTTTCCAATTTTTTTACAATCCCCACATTCAGTTATTTGATCCCTTATGGAGTCAATATCCACAATTTCAGAAGCTTTGTGCCACCACACAGCCTTTCCTTAGAATTCCCAACAGAAGGGTCCTCATTACACATCCCCAATTCTATTTTGTGCAAATAATCCTTATATACATAATAATTTTTCTCTTTAATCCTATTGTTTGTAATCTAATAATAAACAGCATTTATATAATCCCATTTCTTCAGCCATTCCCCAATTAATTGGTACTCATTACTCTTGTAAGAATGAAAGTTCAAAATTATCTTTACATGTAATTGGAAAAAATGAAATACTATTAACAAGAAATGAAGGAAACAAAATATTCCTTATTCCAAAGGTTCCTTAATCAGTAACCCTGAAATAAGGTATCCCTCCTTTCTCCCTTTTTCTGTCCTTTCTTGTTTCTCTTTAGCTATTCTCCTTTATGTTTCTTAATCGCAGTAATCTACAAGATTAGATTTCCTTTCCTTATTAGCCTTTTACTTGATTAAGGTACCTTACATACCCTCAGTGAGTTTCTTTTCCTTCTTTTCATGCCTTATCACATTCTAAAATTTTTCCACAAAATCCATCAATTCTTCTAAAGGGTGGTGTGAGGATTAGTGACCCTATTCTCCCACTATCACCATTTTTTTAATGTTTTCACCTTTGTGTTCATATGTGTATAAAAAAACAATTCTCAATCATTCTGTAGTTTAGTTGTACTTGGTAATTCTGTGTGCTATTGTTACCTCAGAGGTTTGAGAAGAAAATGGTTTTTGCCAGTCTGATTTCCTTTCTAGGAATGTTTTGAACACTGCTTCCCCCTCCCCACCCCCCTTTTTTTTTCTTTTAAAGCTTTTTATTTTCAAAACCTGAATAGTTTTCAAAATGCATCCTTGCAAAACCTTGTTCCAAGTTTTTTTTCTCCCTCCTTTCCCCTACCCCTTTCTTTAGACAGCAAGCAATCCAATATATGTTAAATATGTGCAATTCTTCTATACATATTTCCACAATTAATGCTGCACAAGAAAAGTCATCATATAATATTGTTGTGTACAGTGTTCTTGTTCTACTCACTTCATTTAGCATAAATTCATGTAAGTCTCTCCAAGCTTCTCTGAAGTCATTCTCCTGATCATTTATAGAACAATAATATTCCATAACATTCATATAACATAACTCATTTGGCCATTCTCCAGTTGATGGGCATCCACTCAGTTTCTAGTTCCTTGCCATTACAAAAAGGGCTGCTACAAACATTTTTGCACATGTGGGTCTCTTTCCCTTCTAAAGATCTCTGGGAAACAAGCCCAGTAGCAATATTGTTGGATTAAAGGTAATAAAGATAACTTTTTGGGCATAGTTCCAAATTGCTCTTCAGAATGGTTAGATCTGTTCACAGCTCCACCAACAATGTATTAGTGTCTCAGTTTTCCCACATCAACTCCAACATTCATAATTATCTTTTCCTGTTATCTTAGCCAATCTGAGTGGTATATAATAGTATCCCAGAGTTGTCTTAATTTGCATTTCTCTGACTAATAGTGATTTAGAGCTTTTTGTTTTTTTTAATGACTAGGAATGATTTTAATTTATCTGAAAATTGTGTTCATATACTTTGACTATCAATTAGAGAATGGCTTATTTTCTTATAAATATAAGTTAATCATATATTTTAAAGATGAAGACTTTATCAGAACCCATGAATATGAATTATTTTTCTGTTTACTGCTTCCCTTCTAAGCTTATCTGCATTGGTTTTGTTTGTACAAAAACAATTACCTTAATTAATTACTTAATCAGAATTACTTATTTTGCAATATATTCTAGTTCTTTGACATAAAATACTTCCTTCTCCATAGATCTGAGAGATAGACTATTCTTAGTTCTAATTTGCTTATAGTATCACCCTTTATTTTTAAATCATGAACCTATTTTGATCTTATCTTGGCATAGGGTGTTAGGTGTGGGTCAATGCCTAGTTTCTGCCATACTAATTTCCAATTTTCCCATCAACTTTTATCAAATAGTGAGCTCTTATCCCAGAAACTGGGATCTTTGGTTTTTATCAAAATCCAGATTACCAGAGACATTGATTATTGTGTCTTGTGAACTTAACCTGTTGTACTGATCAACTGCTCTATTTCTTAAGCAGTGCCAAATGGTTTTGATGATCGATGCTTTATAACATTTTATAACCAGTTTTAGGTCTGGTACAGCTAAGCCACCTTCATTTGCAAAATTTTTTTCATTGATTCCCTTGAAAGTCTTGATCTTTTGTTCTTTCAGATGAACTTTGTTATTATTTATTTTTAGCTATGTAAAACAATTTTTGGGAAGTTTGGTATGAACAAGTACATTGATTTAGATAGAATTGTCATCTTTATTATATTAGCTCTGCCTACCCATGAGCACTTGATAATCAAATTTATCAGATCTGACTTTATTTGAGTAGAAAGTGTTTTGTAATTGTGTTCATAAAGTTCCTGACTTCCGTGACAGGTAGGCTTCCCCAAATTTTATATTATCAACAGTTATTTTAAATGGAATTTCTCTTTGTATGTCTTGCTGCTGGACTTTGTTAGTAATATAGAAATGCTGATGATTTTGGATTTATTTTGTATCTTGCAACTTTGCTAAAATTGTGAATTGTTTCTAGTAGTTTTGTAGTTGATTATCTAAATTACCATTATATCATCTCTAAAGAGTGATAACTTCATTTTCTTATTATCTATTCTAACTCCTTTAATTTCTTTTTCTTCTTTTATTGCTTATGCTAATATTTTGTTTTGTTTTGTTTTTTTGTTTTTCCTGAGGCTGGAGTTAAGTGACTTGCCTAGGGTCACACAGCTAGGAAGTGTTAAGTGTCTGAGACCAGATTTGAACGCGGGTCCTCCTGAATTCAAGGCTGGTGCTCTATCCACTGCGCCACCTAGCTGCCCCTTATGCTAATATTTGTAATACAATTATTGAATTTTAATGGTGGTACTGTAAAACCGTGTTTCAACCCTGATCTTATTGGAAATAGTTCTATTTTTTACCCATTACATATGATGCTTGCTGATGGTTTTAAATAGATGCTACTGATCATTTTAAAGAAAACTTCATTTATTCATATATTCTCTAGTGTTTTTTAATAGGAATGGGTATTGAATTTTGTCAAGTCCTTTTTCTGAATATTCTTACTAACTATACATCACATTTATGGGGTAGGTCATCTTGGGCTCCTTTTCTATTTAGAACATATTATATCTTGTGGATGCTAAAGGTTTGCAGAATAGCTTTGTGTTATCTGAGTGTTCCTTTCTTTATATTTGATGGTATTTGTCCTGTTTACAAGATAAAAACAAATTTTTTCCTGGTGAAATTGTTCCATCACATCCATATTTTCCATCAATTGAGAAATAACTGAACAAGTTTGTGATGGAACACAGTCATGGTAAAAGATAGGAATAGCAGGATTGTTTCAGAAAACCCCCGACTTGTATGAATTGATGAAAAGTAAAGTAAGCGAAATCAGGAGACTACTGTATACAACAGGAACATTGCATGATGATCAACTCTGAATGACTGAGCTATTTTGACCAATACCTCAATCCACCATAATTCTAAAAATACTATCCACACTCTGCATAGCCCTTTGTCTAGTTGTGTCACTCTTGGTATATATCCCAAAGAGATTATAAAAGAGGGGAAAGGACTCATGGGCAAAAAATTTTGAAAGAGTTCTTTCTGAGGGGCAAGGAATTGGAAATTGTGTAGATGCATATCAACTGAGAAATGGCTGAATAAGTCATGTTATATGACTGTAATGGAATATTATTGTCCTAAAAAATGATGACTAGGCTGATTTCAGAAAAGTCTGGAAAGACATTTATAAAATGATGCTGAGTGAAATGTGCAGATTCAGGATATTGTAAATAGTAATAAAATGATGTGATTATCAGCTATGATCTTAACTCTTCTCAGCAATGTCAGCAACCCAAAACAATTCCAATAAACATGAGATAGAAAATGCCATCTGCATCTAGAGAGAGAACTATGGAGACTGAATGTGGATCTAAACATACTATTTTAAATTTTTTTTGTTGTATTTTTTCCTTTTTAAAAAAAATTTTCTTTCATATCATGACTAATATTAAAATGTGTTTAAAGTTATCGTACATGTATAGCCTATGCTATACATGTACATACATACATATACAAAGCAGATTGCTTGCTTTGGGGGAGGAGGAGGTAGAAAGTAAGGGATGGAAAGAGAAAAAATTTTAGAACTCAAAATATTACAGAAATGAATATTGAGAACTAAATTTACATGTAATTAGAAGAAATAATATAACGTTGAAATTTTTAAATTACATGTGGAATATTTCAGCAGGGAAAAAAATAGTACTGAAGAGGATTTTGAGTGCATTGATACAGAAACAGCCCATACAGCATCAAATGGAGTCAGGTATATTTCCTCAGAAATTAAATTTAGAAAACCATTACTTACTTGCTGGGCATCTGACCATTCTGACCTTTAAGCTCAGATCTACCTGGGGTGTGCAAACACAGCACACCATTTCTAGGAGACAATTCTCTCAAGTAAAAGGGAAGCTGTTTCCAACCACAAGAGTCTACTAGGAGGAAGTGGCCAAGGCAGGTTGCTCAGAAAGGTGTGCCATGTGGAAAGGAGAAGAGACCTTATGGGCATTAGTGAACCAAGTCTTTCTGAGAAGGTCTATGAGATTCTCTATCCCCCATTCCTGGTTATCATGCGCTGGAATGCCATGGCCCTATTGATGTCCTTTTTCCTGCCTCAACCTGTTCTATATCTACTCAGTTCTACTTTAGGGTTCAAGTTGTACTTGGATCAAAATGCAAATGTCTGGTTTCCCTGAGACCTCCTCCTCCTTCATCTGTTGATCCCCTCCCAGGCTCCCTCCTTCTTTGTGCTCTGGGACTCAGACCCTTCTGAGTAGAAAGTCTGCCACTAGAAAACCTTGGAGTAGATCACCCAAAGGAGTATATTTTGATGTCCTGGCAAAAATTAGCTTTTGGGAAAACTGAGATTCCAGATGATAGACCATCCGTCCCTATAAATGTAATTTTGATGGAACTTTGTTGTAAAATAAATGATGTGGTTTTATTGAAAGTCAATTGTGTTTTCCTCTTAGGATACTGTGACCCTCTATAGCTGGATCAGACCTAAAGGAAAAATCCTCTGAAAACTGGTCTGTAAGGCAATATGTGTAGACATTAGGAAGGATCCAGAGCATCACTGAATCAGAATGACTCTGAGGTCCAGAAGACTTGGACACTACTGCAAGAACTGAGTAACACTTAAGGAGCCAGTGCCAGAGGAAGGAACAAAGTTCAACCATGTGTTTCAAGGAGTTTGGCTGAGAAAAGGACTGAGAAATGATGGCTCCAAGAGTGGGGAGGGTTCAAGGAAGGTTTCTGTAAAGGTGGGAGCTGGGTCTGTTTGGAAGTTACCAATTGATTAGGGAAAGCTTCACCATTGGAGGGAACTGGGTTTGGTAAACTAATGAGGGGGTCAATGTTGGGGAGGGGCACGGTGGGGGGATCAGTGGTGACTGGGTTCCTAAAGAAGCTCTTGGAGGAAATGGATTTCCATGTAGCCAAGGAGTCAGGGCCTTGGGAATCTTTCTCTGATTCCTTTCCAACAGATGTCCAAGGCTGTCAGAAAGGGCTCACATTCTGGGGGAGACATTTTCAGTTGGGGAGGTTCATGTAAAGCAAGCGAGAGCCAGATTTAATAAATGCTCCCAAGAATGATCGCTGATGTTCAAAGAGCGCCTCCTGGGGCCCCGGACCGGGACTGAGAGCTCGGCTCTGACCTCCTTGGCTCTGCATCACGAGTCTGAGGGAGGGGCTGGGATTATCCGTTTTACAAAGGAGCACACTGAGACTAAGGATCCTGCACCAGAGTGAGGCACCCAAGATAGCGGCAGACCGGGCTGGAGCAGGAGCTTGGACCCCCACGCATGGGGCCCCTGTCTTCATGAGGGGGTGGACAGAATCACCTGGGCATGCATGCAGGGATCCAAGAGTGCCCGCTCCTGTGTAAGTGTCCGTGTCACGCCCATCCCCCGAGCCGGACGGAGAGAGGACCCGGGAGCTGGGCTAACCCCAGGTCTGACCCTCTGGTCTCCAGGGCTGATCAGGAAGGGGGAGCGCCGAGCTCCCCGAGCTTCTCTTGAAATGAAGGGCTGGACTAGTACAAACCCGGGTCAAGGGGGTGCCCCTCATCCTCACAGACTGGGAGGAGGCTGCTTCTGACCTTGGGGTGCAGAGGAAACCAAGGCCCGGGGTGGGAGGAGACGGTTCCGGGGTCATCCATCGTCCAGGTGGGGATACTTAGGCATGGAGGGGGGAAGAAGACTCGCTGCTCCAGGGTACCTCCCGCGGCTAGTAAGCCTTAGGGCATGCTGGGAGTGTCCAGGTGCGCAGGCGCGGCTTGCTGCTTTGGGAGTCTGGTGAGTGGGCTGGGGAAGAGCTGACTGTGCGCAGCTTCCCCTCCCCCCTTCTTCTTTAAGGTTCACCTCCCTTCACCTTCGCGGAGGACCCGGTTGGGGCCAGGTCCCGTGGCAGGGCCGGGGGTGGGGGTGCGCGTGCAAGAGGGGGGCGCCAGAGAGCCGTGCGGAATGGAGTAGCACCGCGGGGGTGCGAGGCACGGAATGGTGGTTGCGCGTGGGCAGGTGTACAGCTGCGGGGGGGAGGGGAGAGGGGGGCTGCAGCTCTGAGCGATTTCACCCGCGTGGGCAGAGATAGATGGGGGAGGGGTCCGTACATCCTTGAGGCGGGGGAGGGGAGAGGGCTGCTGAGTGTATCTGGGGAAGCCCAACTGATTCCCCCCCAAGCAATGACCCACAATTTTTGCGTGGACTTCTCCCGGGGTCCAGTGTGCACTTGAGAAAAGGGGAAGGTTTCTGTAGCTTGATCCCCCGTTTGCCTCAGTTTCCTCCTGTGTAGAAGAGGGTGGGAGCAGCCCCTGCCCCTTCCCCTCTCTATGAGATCCCTTCGGTAAAGCACTGAGCACATTCAGCTCGGGTGGAAATTTCATCCAGGCCTCCATTTGGCTGGAGAACAGTTGGGGTGGAGGGGGGCGTTACTCAGGTTCTCACTGTCCAGCTCTGCCTCTTGAACTCTTCTGTCCCCACCGTCCTGGGCCTTGGTCAGCATTTCTGGGGCCTTTGGGGAGCACTCCTCCCTGCAGACTTGGGAGGTGGGGGCCTGACATAACGCATGGAGAAACTGAGGCAGTCAGGGACAAAGGGCTTGGGCGGAGTCAAACTAGCCTTCCAAGGAGGCTGGTGAAGGGTTTTCAATCTTGAATCGCACGTGGCTCGTGCCTCTAGGCTGTCCCCCCAAAAAAGTGAGCAGGAGACCTTAGTGTCCAGTGATGGGGTCCTAGGAGGATCTGCCTACCCCCACAGGTGAGTTGTCTCTACCTCCTTTTCTCTGAGATCTCTTGGCCTCCTCCTGGGGGGCAGCCGCCCCCCGCTGTCCCCGCCCCCAGAGCTCCGTCTGTCCCTCACTGTGGGCAGCTCCGCATCCTCCCCGGGCAGAGGAGCCTCAGGCCCGTCCTCCCTGTCTGAGCTCCCTCTCCCTCCCCAGCCCGGCGGGCAGAGCACCCAAGGCCGGAACCAGGCAGATGGCCCTTGGCAGCCGGAGCCCCTCGTGCCAGGTGAGTGCAGTCCCTCCCCGGAGCTGAGCAGCATCAGTGCAGGGGGAGTCCAAGAGAGCCCCAGGAGTTTCCTCCTGTCAGAGGGAGGGGGCCCTGGCAGGGCTGGCCACAGGGCAGGAATCACCCTTCTGGTGCTGCCCTTTTCCTGCCCCCTCAGGCCACACGGCTGCTCCCAGGGCTCTCTTGAGTCCCTTTCCTTTGCCTGGTCTCAGGTTCCATCAAGGAGCACTGAGAATGTGGCTCCCGGGTGCCAAGCACTGTGCCTACCCCTAGGGGGAGGTGAGGGAAAGTTAAAAAAGTAATAGTGCCTGCCCTCCATGAGCTATCAGTCGAGTTTAGAACAAACATCTCATCAGCTGTGTCCACACTTGCTCTGTATAGTGCAGATGAGAAGCACTCTCAGAGGGAAGGCTCCACCAATCTGGGGGCTAGGGAAGTCTCTTTTTTTCAGAAGCTGAGATGGGAAGGAGGCCAGGAGGCCCAGGGGAGACAGGACATTCCCAGGGTGAGAGAAGGCTCTGGATACTAGAGTTATGGGATGGAAGGTCTTAGTCAAGGCTCAGCCAGACTCCAGTGTCCCTGGGTCCAGGAGGAGGAGGGGAAGGTGGGAGAAGCCTGGCCCGACTTTGGGGGCCAGTTCTGTGGTGTCTGCCATGCCCCAGAGCCATAGAAATAGGGTCTCCTTTGATCCTGTTGTGAGAATTGTCAGCGTCACACTGGGGACACACTGAGAAAAGGAGTGCAGGACCCCGCCGGAGACTAAACTGGGCTTATTTGTCCACTCAGGAGGCTGACATTTTCCATGAGTGGCTGAGGGACATGTGTGTGTCCCACTTCAACAGATGATACAGACACAGTCTCTCCTCCTGAATCACACGACACTCTTAACTCAGCTAGGTTTCTTCTTGTAGCCAGAGGCACAAAGAAGTTCCAGTTAGGGTGAGATCCAGTTAGAGCACAGAGAAAGGAAAAGGGAAATTATTCAGGAAAGAAAAAAATTGTGGGTTTATGTCAGCGTTAGAAAGATCTGTTACAGAGGTTTTTTTCATAGCCGCACAGACCTGTCCAAGGACAACCATAGCTGCTTGAGTAGTCCCTGGAGTGACTCAACATTTGCCAAGTGCTTTATCAGCCAGAACAATTGGCCTGGAAATGAGTCCATGAGTATTCTTAAAGGGATTGGCAGAAGAAATATAATGAAGGTGACATTGAGTGTATTGACATTGACCACAGCCAGTGTAGAATCTAGTGGACTTACTTATTTTTGCTTGAACATTGAGAAAAGCTCCATTTGCTGGCTGAGAGCCTCAGTGGGATGTGTTGGGGGACGTGAGGGCACTTGGTGCGATTGTGTTTCCCCAAGTTCAAGGAGGAAGCAGATTGGGAGGGGGTGACCTAAAGGTGGCCAGACAGCAGCACTGGGAGGGATGGTGAGGGTTGGTGCCACTGAGAAGTCTCCCTAGTCAGGAGAGCAGGGCCTCTGTATGGGCTAAGAGCTGGCGGAAGGAGTCATAGCATGAAGGGGGCCCCCAAAACCACTTCTGGTTCTTCGAAGAGAAGTCAAGGAGTAGGCTGCCTGACCTCTCTGACCTCCGGGCTCAGACCTACCTGGGGAGTGCAAGCACAGCCCTGCTTTTCTGAGAGACAGTTATGTCAAAGCTTCTGCTGGGAAGAAAAGTCCCAGGAAAGTTTGCTCAGAACTTGTGGAAACTAGAAAAGGCTCTTGTGACTTCCTGAGTGTGTCCAAGAGGCCAGTTTTGCCTCAGTCTTGAGGCTCCAGGCTCCTCCACTTTCTCCACTCACATTCATGGCCAATATAAGACTTTGACAGTAGACTCTTGTCAACTAGTAGAAATGGCTCTTGGGAAAATTAAGAATCTGGAAGACATACCATCTCTCACTGTAAATCTAGTTTTATGGAACTGACGTTGTTCTAAACTAAATTATATTGTTTTATTGAGAGTCCCATGTGTTCTCTTCTAAGGATACTGGGTTTTTGACCTTCTACAAGTAAATCATCTCTTAATGAAAAATACCCTAAAAATTGGCCATTAAGGTAATACTTTTTGGATTAGAATGACTCTATTCTGTTATCTGAGGGCAATCAGTCTAGAGTGTCATATTGCTAAGTGGTTAAATGATTTTCTTTTTACAGGATTCAGAACTGATTTCAACTGAATTTCATTTGATTGCCAATAAGTTTATGGAATTTATTGGATTATGATTCTAATGTTCTTTTATTGTGCTAGATGGTCACTTAAAAATAATTCCTTGAATCTGATCCAGTGATGTTCTTAGGAAAGCAGATTCTCTTTTAACACTTTTTTTTTTTTTTTTTTTTGAGGCTGCCCAGCCTCAAAATCCACTTTTTTTGAGTTACTTGCCCAGGGTCATACAGCTAGAAAATGTTAAGTGTCTGAGACCAGATTTGAACTTGGGTCCTCCTGAGGTCAAGGCTGGTGCTCTAGCCACTGCGCCCCCTAGCTGCCCCCAGCAAATTCTCTTTTAATCAAGATGTTCTGAAATCATGATTTACAGTATTGGAATATTTATTAAGCAATGTTTACAAATCGATGCATGCAATTAGGTTGATTATGCTTCACAGTTAATAGTAATAATAACAACTTTCTATGGGAGATGAACAAAGGTGAATATTAGTTTTATTTTTAAGAAGTTCTTTGGCCTTTAGCAGGTAGTTGCCTTGGGACAAGACCGGGTGTTAAAAACTTTAACAACCTTGACTCTGTATCTAACGCATGCAAGGAAGTGGTGTAGGAAAATTCTGCAATTCAACTTGATAAGTCATCTATGCTACTTGCTCATTTGAGTCAATTGATTCAACTGAGGCTTTATTAAAAATTGAACCTTTTCCTTGAAAAGAGTTGATATTACAGATCTTGGAATGGGGAAAACAAGAGAATGTCTCTTCCTTAATTGTTCAAAAATTCAGTAATAGAACAGAAGCCAAAAGTGAAATATACATTACAAATAGAAGATACGATGTTTTAAAGAAAATCAAAATGACAAAAAAAGTGAGGATTTTTTTTCTGCAAAAAAGAGAATTGCTCCAAAAGAAAAAAAAAAAAAAAAAAAAGGAACTGAAGAAGCCACTCCTCTGAATTCTGCTGAAATTCTATTGTTAATGTAAGAATGGAGAATGCTTGACATGGCTGGAAGCAGTCTCATAGTAGTCCATCATGGATATCTTGGGAGTAATATAGCTTTAGGATACTTCTCTTTCTTTCTTCTAGTTAAGAATATTTCAGACTTTCAGTAAATTTACCAAATCTTTTTTTTTTTCCCCTTCTTTCCTAAGTGATCAATCTTCAGGTTCTGTTGACATGAATATATAAAGTCCTTGTCATCTTCTCCCAAACTCTTCATAGAATTTCCTTAATATGTCACTTATGACACTTCTGATGGGGAGGAATGTCCCCTCCTCTCTTTCTCTTATACACATTCTCGTACCTCACTGATATGTCACCAACACTTTCCCTCCTTTTATCAGGGCAAGCATTGTACATAGTAAGAAACCTTTACAAGCTTTTAGTATTCCAACATGATTCTTACTTTAAACAGAAAACGCTTTTCTCAGAATCCCATGGGACTCTTAATGCCTGGTTACAAAGTGTTGGCTGTGAGAGTCATAAAGGTCATATGACTTTTAGGAAATCCCATCTCTGCTTCTTTTCCTTCTCTGGGTTGGTAAGGGTTGGAATAGTTAAATTCTGGAGTCTCAGCTCAAAATGTTATGACTTTTGGTGGTTTAGGAGTTGGTGACCTTCAAGGATGTGACGGTGGACTTCTCTGAGGAGGAGTGGGGGCTCTTAGACCCTTCTCAGAAGGAGCTCTACAAGGAGGTCATGCTAGACAATGTCTAGAATCTACTGTCCCTGGGTAAGGACCATTTCCTGTCTTTTCTTGGTTTTAGTTGTCAGGCCAAAATGAGCACAAATAGTAAAGAATGAGACCAGAATCTGGTGCATCTCAGCCTTAGAGGCTGTAGGGAGTGCATAGTCCTCTGGGTGCTTCAAGTCTTGTTCTTGCCTGGTAGCCTTTTCAAATTGAATCCTTTCCCTCCAGCTCAACAGCTGGAGTGATAGATGATCTAGATTAATTGTCAGAGGAAGAACATAAAGTTTAAAAAGCATTACCTATTTCAAAGAGACATGTCAGAGGGTCATAAGGCCCAAAAGAGTTCTTGGAAGAATTTCTAAAAGCTTTTTAAAAAACCTAAGGAGAGATTAAGGAAAAATTAAAGGAACAAAAGAAGAGAAATACAAAGAATTCAAGAAAATTATGAAAAGAAACTTTGAAGAAAATGAAGATTAAAAAAAAAAGAAATCCACAAACTTAAGAAAATAACATTTCCAAAACTAGAATTAGACAAGAAGAAGCTGTGTTTATTGCAGGATACCAACAAATACTAAAAGTCCTCTGTGACCAATATTATTGAATATTTTATTGAAAGTTCTTGAGTAGTAGTAAACGAAGAAAGATAGAATAGTTGAAATGACATGATAGATGAAATTAAAATATGTCTTTTTGCTGATGATATGTTATTTCTATGGAAAATCCCAAAGACTCAATTAAAAGTTTGTTAAAACAATAAGTTTAGTAAAATAGCAGGATGTAAATCAGACCTATATAATATAGCAACATCCTTATATATCACCAACAAAACCTTACAAGAAAATATAGTAAGACTACCTATTTAAAATAACTGTAGCCAGTATAAAATACCTGAGAGTATACCTGCCAAAACAAAACCAGGAAGTACATGAACATAAATATAAAAAATCTTTTATCCAAATAAAATCTGATTTCGGTAATTGAATAGATTATAATTGTTCGTGCATAAGCAGGGCCAATATAATAAGCATGACAATTTTAACTAAATTTAGTTTGTCTTCTCAATTCTCATTCAAATTACCAAAAATTGTTTTTATTGAAATAAAGAAAAAAGCATGTACCGGGAAGATGAAAAGGTCAAGAATATGAAAGGAACGAATGAAAAATAATTCAGTGGGAAAATATTTAGCAAAATCAGATCATAAAGTGCATTATAACTCAGTCATTATCAAAAGTCTTGAGAACTGGCTAAGAAATAGAAACTTAGATCAGTGAAACAGAATAGACATACATTTTATAGTCATAAACAAATATATTTGACAAATGTCAATAATGATTTTATTTTGGGGGATAAGAAGTCATTATTTGGTAAAAATTCTTGAGGAAACTTGAAAGAATGGCAAAAAAAGGGTATAGACCAATGAAGATTAGGTCAAAATAGATATACTACCTAGATCTAAAGGGAAGTATTACAAGAAAATTTGAAAAACATGAAATATATTAGGTATTATATTTATGGATAGGTGTATTATATAGGAATAAATAAGGGAGAGAGAAGAGAGTGAAGTGAATATGAATAATTTTGTTTATACTAGATTAAAAATGTTTTGGACAAATAAAAAGACCAGAAGTAAAGAAGAAAATTTAAAAAAAATAGCTATTTCTTGGATAAAGTTCTATTAAATTTAAAAAGATCTTTGTAAAATCAAAAAGAATATAAGTTGTTTACCTGTTGATAAAATGTTTAAGGATGTGGACAGACAGTTTTCCAATGAAGAAATCCAAACAATTTAAAGTCATATGAAAAAAGTGCTCTAAGTCCTTACTACTCATTGTTAAGAAATACAAATAAAACAATCTTGATGTCAAATGTGCTAAAATAATTGTAAGCAAAGGTGATAATGGTATATTTTTTCCTTTTAAAAAATTTTCCTCCTACTTATATTAAAAGCAATATATATATATATATATATACACACACATATATATATATATATATATATATATATATATATATATATTTTTTTTTTTTGTTTGTTTGTTTGTTTGTTTCACAGGCACATTTATTTTTTACATATTTCCATATGAATCATATTAGGGGAGAAAAATCAAAAGGGGAAAAAACCAAAATAAAACAAAACTGAATGTAGCATGTGTTGATATAGTCTTCACAGTACTCTCTGTGGATGTGGATAGTTTTTCCATCTAAAGTTTATTAGGTTTGCCTTTCATCACTGAACCTCTAAGAAGAATCAAGTTTATTTTAGTTGATCCTCGCAAAATCTTGCTGTTTCTGTGTACAATGTTTTCCTGGTTCTACTTGTTTCACCCAGTATCAGTTCACCCAGTTTGTGAATCTTTCCAATCCTTTCTCAGCTCAGTCTGTTTATCATTTTTCATCAAACCATAATATTCTGTTATATTTGTATATCTTTTTTTTTTTGGATTTTCATTCAGGAGGTAATCAGAGGATTCTTTCAATGGCTATTATATCCTTTGGTTCTAGGATATCAGGGCAGTTTTCTTGATGATATCTTGAAAGACATTGTATACACTCTTTTTTTCATCATGGTATTCAGGTAGTCCAATAATTTTTAGATTGTCTCTCCTGAATCTGTTTTCCAGGATAGTTGTTTTTCCATTGAGGTATTTTACCTTTTCTGTTTTTTCCTTTCTTTTCTTTTGGTTTTGTTTGACTGATTATTGATGTCTCATTGAGTTATTCAATTCCATTTGTTCAATTTGAATTTTTAGTGAATTATTTTCTTCAGTTAGCTTTTTTATCTCCTTTTGAATTTGGCTCATTGAACTTTTAAATGATTTGTTTTGTTCATTGGAGTTTTCTTTTCTATTTCACCAATTCCATTTTTGAGGACATTGTTCTCATTTCCATTTCACCAATGCTGTCTTTCCAGGAATTGTTTTCTTTTTCCATCTTGCCAAATCTATTTTGAAAGGAGTTGTTTTCTTCAGATAATTTCTGTTTCTTTAGCCAGTCCTCAATCGATGGGCATCTACTCATTTTCCTATTCTTTGCCACACAAAAAGAGGTTCTACAAATATCTTTGCACATGTGGGTTTTTTTTCCTTGTTTATGATTTCTTTGGTATACAGACCCAGTGGTGTTACTGCTAAATCACAGGATATGCAAAGTTTTATATCCCTTTGGGCCTAATCCCAAATTGCTCTTCAGAATGGGTACATCTGGTCACAACTCCACCAACAGTGTATTAATATCCCACTTTTCCCTGATCCCTTCCAACATTCCTCATTATCATGTCCTATCGAGGTGATATGGTAGGTGTGAGGTGGTAATACCCATGGCCTCCTGAGAGTGCTACAGAAGTGTTCAGTCCATCTTTCCAGGATCCTATTGGTATCACTAATCAATGTGACTTCATCAGCACTGAGTAGTTCAGCTTCATTGTATTAGGTCTTTGAGCCATAAATAGCTTTCAGTCAGTCAGCATAAACCTGAATTTTTTGGTGGTCTCTTACTGAGCCCAGAATTCTGGATCTCTCCCACGTTTTGTTTGTACCTAGCTTTTTGTGGAGTTAAATGCTGGCTTCTTAAACGATTAAAGCAACTTACTTGCAGGTCTTTTAGAGTTCTGAGTTTTTGTTATATACTATCTGTATTTTTCTACCATTTGCAACAGACCAGTTTGGAAATTTCCAAGTGTTGTGGCCCAGTTGTGTAACTGAGGTACTGTACAACAAATCTCTGAAAGCTGCCCAGTCTCTTTCAGCTGAAATATTGCAAATCCTGTTGTCTCTACATTGGAAGTAAACTGTTCTCCCTTGGAGAATCACATATTGAATCTGGCTGTTATCTTGCCCTGTGGCTGCCCCTTCTGTTGAAGGTCCAGTACTCTGAGGTGTCTATCTCTAGGTCACTTTCACATCCTATAGGTTTCTACTCCTTACAGAGACAAAGTCTATTAAATGCCAGTTTTGGGTACAAGAATATATCCATGAAGTTTTATTCTATTGAGGTTAGTAAAGAGAAGGGCATGAGCTAAGTCTTAAGTCCTCATTGCTTTTGCTTTTAATTATGTGTGTATTCTTTTTTGTGCCTTTTTGTTTGATCATTCATTTTCTTCAGATGTGGAGCCCAAGTTTGAAAGGAATAAGATGACTAGGAAGCTGGGACTTTTGGTGGAAGAATGTGACCTGCAAATATTCATGAAGGATGGTCCCTGTGCCTTGACTTTGAGGGAAATCCATGACTCTGACATCCAAGTAGATAACTCAAAGACTGACTGTGAATTGGATGAAATTAGAAAGAGATTCAGACAATCTTCTTTCCTAAATCGTTACAAGAAAATGAATTCAGGGAATAACTTTCTTCTGGATAGTGAATATCAGAAATGTTTTCCTGAACAGGTAGAGCTTTTTCATTTCCAGGAGAAGCCTGCTGAAATCCTAATGAATCCACATAATCAAAGGGAAAAGGCCTTCAGCAAGAGTTCAGACCTTATTACATATCAGAAAAATGATACTGGAGAAATGTTTTGTGTGGGTAGTCAAGTTGGGCAGGCCTTCAGTCAAAAGTTGAAACTCATTATTCAGCAGCAAATTCACATAAGAAAGCAACCTGATGAGTATAATGAATGTGAAGCAATCTCATCCCATCATTCATCTCTTCCTTACCAGTCTAAAGTTGACCCTAGAATGAAAAAACCTTCATTTGGTGAGTATGGGAAAGCCTGTGGTTGGAACACAGACCTTGATAGATCTCAGAAGATTCATACTGGAGAGCTGTATAAATGTAATGAATATGGGAAGATCTTCACACAGCCATTCTTTCTAGCTATACATAAGGGAATCCATACTGGAGAGAAACCCTTTGAATGTAATCAGTGTGGAAAAGCTTTCAAATCCAGTTTCAGTCTTACTCAACATCAGAGCATCCATACAGGAGAAAAACCATGTATTTGTAATCAATGTGGAAAGGCTTTCAGATACAATTACAAGCTTGATGAACATCAGAGAATCCACACTGGAGAAAAACTTTATAAATGTAATCAATGTGGAAAGACTTTTCGACTCAGTTCCATTCTTGCTTATCATCAGAGAATCCACACTGGAGAGAAATCTTATAAATGTACTCAATGTGGAAAAGCTTTTATTAACAGTTTCATTCTTGCTAAACATCAGAACATTCACCCCAGAGAGAAACCTTTTGAATGTTATCAATGTGGAAAAGCTTTCACAAAGAAGTACCTTCTTGGTTATCATCAGAGAATGCATACTGGAGAGAAACCTTTTGAATGTAATCAATGTGGAAAGACTTTCAGGTTCAATCACAGGCTTGCAGAACATCAGAGAATCCACACTGGAGAAAAACCTTTTGAATGTAATCAATGTGGAAAAAGCTTTTACATGAAAGGGAGATTTTAATAAACATCAGAATATCCACACTGGAGAAAAACCTTATACATGTGTTCAATGTGGAAAGGCTTTTCGACTCAGTTCCATTCTTGCTCATCATAAGAGAATCCATAGTGGAAAGAAACCTTTTGAATGTGATCAATGTGGAAAAGCTTATATGAAGAGGTGCCTTCTTGTTGAACATCAGAGAATCCACACTGGAAAGAAATCTTTTGAATGTAATCAGTGAGGAAAAGCTTTTATATGCAAGGCTTATCTTACTGAACATCAGAGAATCCATAGTGGAGACAAACCCTATAAATGTAATCAATGTGGAAAGGCTTTTACACACTGAACGTCAGGGAGTCCACACTGGGTAAAAACCCTATAAATGTAATCAATGTGAAAAGGCTTTTATATATAGTCGCAAGCTTGCTGAACATCAGAGAATCCACACTGGAGAGAAACCTTTTGAATGTAATCACTGTGGAAAAACTTTTACACGCAAGGCACATCTTACTGAACACCAGAGAACCCACACTGGAAAGAAGTCTTTTGAATGTATTCAGTGTGGGAAAGCTTTTATACAGAAGGGAAATCTTGTTGAACATCAGAGAATCCACATACAAAGAAAAGTTTTGAATGCAATTAATAAGGAAAGGATTTCACACAAATGTCCTTTCCAGCTGCACATCAGAAAATATACACTGGAGAGAAACTTTGTAAATGAAATCAATGTGGTTAGGCATTCAGTTATAAATCCAGGATTGGTAAACATCAGAGAATCCACACTCAGGAGAAAAATTGTGATTATAATCAATGTGAAATGAATTTCACAAAAACTTCCCATTTGGCTGTATATGAGATGATCCATACTGGAAAGAAACCTTTTGATTCTAATCAATGTAGAAGGACTTTCAGATAGAGGTGTCATCTTATTAAACATCAGAGAATCCAAACTGAAGGGAAACATTTTGAATGCAGTCAGTATGGAATAATTTCACTCTGAGCTCCAATCCTGTTAAATATTAGACAATCCACACTGGAGCCAAGCCTCATGAATGCAGTGAATATAGCACAGCTTTTGTCATTCTGCACCTATTTAAGAGAAGAGGGCCTCCACCTGAGGGAGACCTTATGCACATGACAACGTGGAAATAACTTCCAGCACCATAATTTCTTGTTTCCCACCTCAGAGTTCATGTAAGACAAAATCTGATCATTGTTGTGCCCCTCAGGCAATCATGCCTGCTTCGTCTGTGCATAGTTTGCAGGAATCCATGTCATTCTGACCTGGCTCTAAGCCTTCATTAGAGAATGCCTACAGGAAGTTCTAGGAATATATGTGCTTGAAATGGATGGGAACAGATTTGCAGGAGTGATAAAGCTTTCAAGGTGGATAGGATGAGAGACAGTTGGTCTAAGAATGTTACAATTTCTCCTTAAACCCAAATTTCACATAGTCCTTTCATACCCTGAATGATTTATAAGCTTTTTGTTTTCCTTTTTGTTTCCTTGGCAGCCTTGTGACTAGAGAGCTTAAAAGAGCATGTTTAGGGATAATAAAGTGTCTTGACTGCTGGCTTAGATGTCTTTTTCGTTTCTTGCTTTTGTGGTGTCTGTGAGAAGTGATACAGGCGGTCTGTCATTGGCATTCCACAAACAGGCACCCTAATGTAGGTCAAAGGCAACTTTAAGCAACCACTTTCAGGGACATTTCAGGGATTTCTAAGAATTCAGGTCACCACGGAGACCAGCCCCAGCAAAAATAATAATAATAATAATAATTCAAAAGCAGCACGGAAGTGATGGGTATGTTTATTCTGCATTTTTTCTCTCTCTTTTATTTTTACTCATTAGTTTACATGATGGGACAAGCCATAATTAAGTCACCCTATGGAGATATTTATGAAAAAGTTTTTAAAGTTCTTGTAAGAGAAAAGCAAATTACAGAGTTCCTGGATGTGGTTCAACAAATTTCTCCTTCATTTCCATCTGAAGGAATTTGAGATTTATCCCAATGGAAAGTTGTAGGAGAACAATTACCTGAACACACAAAGTGGGGTCAGATAATTTTCCCATTCATTGTTTTCCCTGTATAACATTTTTAAATTGTGCATGGCTGATCCCACTTGCTTCTGAGAAGTTAAACAAATTCAGACAGATCCTGATGAATTGCCTTCCTTAGGAGAGGAAGCTCAAATTCAAATAGACTTTGATGAATCTTTACACATCAAAGAGGAGCCACCAGTCCCCTGCCCCGACCCAGAGCAGCAACAGCTTCCTCCTTGGGGTGAGAATGGCAGCAGCCCAAATAGCAACCTAATACTCTTCTGCAAAAGCTGTTACAGACCCACTTGGAGAGATTCCCTTCCAGTGGATTCTCTTTGAGAATTTCCTGGTTACTGAAGTTCCAGATCCCAACGACTCAGGACAAACCAGGTGGGATTATACCCTTTTGCCCATGAATGTCCTTAAGGAATTAAAGGCTGCATCCAAGGATTATGGCCCCATATCTGCTTGTGTAAGGAGTCTTTTAGAGCAAGTTCAGCATTCTCTCTTTCCTCCACATAATTGGTGAACTCTGGCTTGTGATGGCCAAGAGCCAGGGGATTTCCTGACTTGGTCCATGGCTTTTGGGGAACAGTGTAGACTTCAGGTAGTAGATAACCAGACCCACAATATAAATATAACCCAGGAACAATTAGCAGGGACCGGTCAATATGGTTAGTTAGGAAAATAATTGCATTATACTATGCAAGCATATGAACAAGTTGCTATTTGTGCCTTAAGAACTTGGCAAAAAATTTCCCCTGCAAAAGAAAGAAATGTGTCCTTTACACAGATCCAACAAGGACCTACTGGGACTTTTAGTGATTTTCTGGCTTTTGTGGTCTCCATGAGAGTGAATACAACTGGCCTGTCATAAGTGTCATGGATAAGAAAAGATGCTCAAATGGAATTCTGAGATTTTTTCTTATGGGAGAGATCAACCTGAGGAGCAGATCCCTGGGCACTCAGTGGGAGGAGACTTTCAACCAGACATCATCTCTTACTTTCTCTCTGAGGATTCATTGAAAAGTCTTAGAAATAGGTTCATGTGGCTGTGCTTTTCCCTGGAGGAGAGTGATCAGCAGGCAACCTTATTGCTAGTGGAAAGAAGATGGATAAAAGCCATGCTTGTAGGAAGGGCTTCTCCTAGAGCTAATACTTGACTATCCTCAAGAGCAATCCTGCTGGAGATGAAACTTGGGGATCTCATTCATAAGAGAAAGCCTCCTTCTGCAGCACAGCCTTCATTAGACTTTCAACAGAATGAAACATTCATGAAATAGCCCAAATTTCCATCCTGTTGTGAGGGAGGGAATCAATAAAACAGCGTATAGGAGAAACTGAGGCAGAGTTCTGAGCCCAAACCCTTTATTAAAGGAGTCTTGTTCTCCCCTAACCAAGTAGACCCCAGACCTGGTTCTCCCATCTGAGGTGCTCCTTCTTTCTTGGCTCTGTTATAGAAATACAAATATCCTATCAATAGAACAGCATTTCATTGGTTACTGTAAAATGCCATGGTTAAAATATGGATACCATCAGGGCTAGAGAGTTTCAGGATGGCCAGTGCAGGAGATCTATCCACTTATTAAATGGTCATAAGCTGGATGATGTCCCCCCCAAATAAGAAATTTAAAATTTCATATTAGAATTATAAGCTCACTCAAATCTAACAGGCCTCAGCTTCCAAATTATGGGAACTTGACCGTTCCATGAACTCTGTATATTTTTGACACTAGATACTAGGAACTAGCCATTCCTAGAGATGTTCATGCTCCAGAGAGGAGTGGCTCCCTCCCTGAGCATAGGCAATTAATAAAGAACTGTCAAGATACAGACGATATGGAACGAGTCAACTAGTGAAAACCTCCTGTACCCCGCACCCGCACAGATGTATGTGCCAAACCCTTATATAATTTTTTGGCAAAAATCCTTCTTTGTCTAAAGACCTATAAAAAGTCAGTGCCCCATATTATGACTGAGTCTCATCCGTGGGGAGGACGCTTTGCCCGGAAAAATCTTTACACAACTCAAGTTGAGAAGGCTAAAAAAGAGGGGCTCCCAGCCATTTGATGATCTTGCGGGTTCCCTTGAGTTGGTGATGTATTCTCTTCCTCTATCTGCTATAATTGTCATATTGTTAATTGTTCTTATTTCTATTTGTTTTTTTTTTATCCAAATCTAAACTATCTATACCTTGTCTTATTTGATTAAAACTTTTTACTTTTACTTTTTAACTGAGCTTGAGAGCGTCATTTATAGGAGCGAATCCGAACTTTCCTTTAATATCACAATACACCCCCCTTGGCTTGGACCAGAGAAGTTGGGGCCTTTCAGTGATCAGGAGATGGATGAACCATTCCTGGGGTTGGGCAAGTGCAGATCTGCACATCCCCAAGAACATTTCAGGGAGGACTTGGGAGCTTTCCACTGTGCCAGGTTGGCATGTGGGGAAACAGGATAGAGAAAGTTCTTGTCATTCTCATGATAATGAAGTTATGGAAGTCGGCCTCGTGCCTGTTATGGAAATAGTTTTCTATTATACAAGCATGAAGACTGTCCAAAACCTCTAATAGAAGGTCCATTCCTGTATGATTCATAAAATGTTGAATTACTCATTCTTGTCCTATTAAATGACTATTAAATATTACTAAATGAAAAAATCAGTAACAATCCTTGTCTACTATAAAATCATAATGGACTGATTAATACTGATTCAGGATTGAGTGGTGGTGCCCAGTAAGTCAGCTTTCTCACTCTGTGTAAAACTCAGTAGATATGATTTTTCTTTCAAATCCTAGTGTTTGTCATCACTCCTCAATCGTTCTTGATGTTCGCAGACTGTGATTTTTTTCAGCCATTCCCCAATTACTTTTTTGTTCACGTTGTTTTCTGTGGTTTTGGGCACAAAATATCCTTGTAAAAATGCTTTGCTAAGTGGACATACATTTCTGTAATCCATCTTTCCGCCACTCAGTGGCACCTTGGATTAAATGTTGTGTTTGGAACCATAAGGCCTGAATTCCAATTCCTTCTCTGACCCTTCCTGGCTGAACATTGTATATAGGCCTATCATGTGACCTGATCCTGCCTGAGTTTCCCCATCTGTAGAATGGGGAGAACAAGGGCATCTGCTTCCAAGTTTGAGGTGAAGATTACAGTGAACAATAATTATAAAATATACTATCGGCTTTGGGGGCTCCCCCCAGCCTCACTGCAGCCCTTTCCAACAGATGAGAGTTAGGAAGCTGGGGTATGATGACCCTGGCTCTTGATTATTTGCCATAAATGGTTTTAAATGGATTCTTTCTGGTTTTTGATTTTATCTTGTTTTTCCAAAACTCATGACAGGATAATTCCTTCCCCTGCCCCCCCAAAAGATCAGATGGGCATTCTTTTTGGAGGAGCACTTGACTTCTCCAATGCTTCTTAAAAATAATCATTCCAAATACTGTATAATGCATTGTGACAGGGTTATTTGCCTCTAGAAAACTTGTCCTGCTTGATAAAAGTCCAGATCAGTCCAGATGTGGGAGAGGAATATGGGATGGGGGAATTACTAGTATTGTTATACATGGAAATGATGTAACCTTTCCTAAAAAAAAAAAAAAAAAAAAACCAAAACCCTTTGCATCTTCTGCCTTTTTTTGTGTAATTGCCCAAGCATAACTTGCCCTCTGCTCCCAACATAGATGCAAAGAAATGCAGGAGTAGAGGATAACAAATTGAGATCAGACTTTGTCTGAATCAGACCAAAAGTTCTATCCTGAACTGACAGGAGTCCAAAGTGGGATCAGAGAGAGCTTGAAGAGCAGAGCTCTCATCCCTGGGAGTTGGGTTTAAAGGGAAGAGAAACTTATCTCCCTTTCCTGGAGGTGGAGACAGAGTGGAGATCATAACAGGCTGAAGGCTAGTCACCTAAAGAGCCTGCAGGTCAGAACAAAGTCCTCTCTTTAAGCAGACACTTGGGTTCTCTGCTCCCTGGCTGTTCCTCAGGACTAGAAGCAGGCTTAATGGGGACAGAGAACCCCAGCAGAGAAATCTATCTTTAGGGGTTTGCAGAGATAACAGGCTTTCTGTCTGCATAAAGCAAAGGGGGGGGGGCTTCTGGATCTCCCAAATTGGGATAGGATTTTAATCAAAAGGCAATGCTTGAGGGAGGAAGTCCTGGTGGTCCCTTTTGTAGCTGCTTCAACCAACCGATTTCCAGTGGCTCAGGCAGTGCATGGCAGAAAAGTCACAGAAAACCACGCCTGTGTCCCAGATACACAGGACAGACCCATGTCACTCCCCGTTGACGTGAATAGGGTTGACTTTTTCCACGGATATCACATCAAGGCTAAGGTACATTTTTCAAAATGGCTCTAAATTTTTCTAATCTCAGTCACACTGCCAGAGAATAGCAGCTACATCTCAGTCAGGGGCATCAGTGGCTAAATGTTCTTACAGTCTGAAAGATTTAGAGCCCTTATACAAACATTTCCAATAAGATGTTTCAGTAGCAGGCAGATGACTGGGCCAAATCTGCAGCCCTGATGAACAAGAGTCATTTCAGATAGAAAATGGGAACATTGAATATTTGCAATTCTACTCTTGGTTTTTAATGGTCACGGTCAGCTTAAAGTTCCCTCACTCTGAATAAAGAGATTTGCTATAAGAGAAAAAAGCAAGGGCAGGATGCAGCATCCTTAGCTGTTTGATTTCAGGTGGGAAAAGCATGTGTGAATTCCTCCCCCTTGTCAGCTCAGAAATAGATGGGAACCATTCCTATAGAAAGGAACAGGATATAGGGGGACCAAGTTAGAGGGCTCTGACCTCAGGGAGAGCTCAAAAAGTCATCCTCCAGACTTCTGTGACCCAGATGAACAAACCTCCACCTTCTGAAGTTCAGAGGCCTTTCTCCAGGGTAGCAGGCTTTCCTGATTTATAGGTCCTCATCCACACTGGGGTGAAATAATATTATAGTCTCAGAAATGCTCTCAAATTGTCCAATCCCATGTCAGGGGCTCCCGGCCTAGGAGGCCTCAACTGGATGGCTTTCTTTTCACAGGCAGATAAACTTAGGGACAAGGACTGGCACTCCCCCAGCACTGGGCAGAGGGTACAAAGACAACCCTGCTTTGGGCCTTTTAAGAAAGCTACAGATCCCACAGTTAAACATCAAGGTCATGACACACTAAGGACATGGATTTGCTGGATGGATTTTGAGATAAGCATTTTCAGAAAATTTGCAGTTAGCCAGAAATCTCCCCAACTCCTTGACTCAAAGATATTTTGATTTGGTAAAATTTGACAGCCTCAATATAAACTATCTCTTATAATCCTTCCAAGATTTGATTTTCCTTTTCATTTTTTTTACTGACAGGATGGTAAAATAGAGCTTGAGAGTTGGCTTAATTTGCTAGTAATTGATGTGGACATATTTGGATTAGGCTTTGTTAAAAATTACATTAATTTCCCCCCCTATTCATCACCCCTGTGTAAGAGACAAAAGACAAAAAAAGAGTACACAATTTAACAAGTACACAATTAAGGAAAATAATTCCCTACTATATGGGAGCCACTCATTTTCTTGTCACCTTTACCCATCTGAAAATCTTTCTATTAATGATTTGGATTAATGATTATAATCAATTTTAAAAATTATATATACTAATAACCAGCAATCCTTCGTGTTAAAAGTGACTTATCATAGCTTTGAACTAAATCTAATATAGCCATTTTTTATGTGATACTGAGAGAACCAGTATTTGCTTTTCAGACCTGAGGCCTTTAAGACTGAAACCTGGTGCAAATGTGTATCCCAATCAGCTGACACCCTTTTAATTTGAGATGCATCACTTGCTTTTGTGATGAAAATTGGTCATTTACATTTTTGTGTTCCTTTCCATCCCTGGTCTGGGGAAGAGCTGTTCTACTCCCCATAAATGTATTATCCTGGATTTCCTCTCATTGCTTTGAAGTGACATTTTCTAAGTCAGGTATTCATCAGGAGTTAATCCTGCTCTACTGTATGATCCTTACTTACAGTTGTCTATATCTACTTTCTCTTGGATTTTCTATTGGACCTGTATCCCAAAGAGATCATAAAAAGGGGGAAAGGGCCCACATGTGCAAAAATATTTATAGCAGCCCTTTTTTGTACTGGTAAGGAACTGGAAACTGAGGGGCTGTCCCTCAGTTGGGGAATGGAGGAATAATTTATGGTATATGAATGTAAAGGAATATTATTGTTCTGTAAGAAATGCCTATAAGGTAGATTTCGACTGCATAATTGGTTGTCAATTGTGAAACAGCTAAAGAGGCTTTCTCCTATCATGTATGTGCTCTCAAGCTGGGGCCTGAAAGACCAGTTTTTGATTCTAATCACGTCCCTGATTTTTCCTCTTCTAGCAAGTTTCTATAATCAGAGCGAGTGATCAATAAAAGCCATTAAAACAGCTCCGTATGTAAGATCTTTCAGTTTGTGTCCTAAATAAGTAGGAAAATGAACATTTGCCCTAGTCAATCTGTCTGATGCTAGTTGCATAAATCTGTATGAAATAAGGTCTTTAAAGTTTACCCTGAATGATGACTGAACTCTATGCTCCTTTCCCTCTTGAAGTAATGCTCAGCAAGATTACTTTTTTGGGGGAAAGCCTTTCCATATTGATTACATTCAAAAAATTACATTCAAAAGCTTTCACTCCAGAGTGGATTCTCTGATGTTAAACAAGATGATTCCTTTGTGTGAAAGCTTTTTCACACTGATTACATTCAAAAGGATATGAAGAGACAATTGTCAGATGAAGAAATTAAAGCCTTCCATACTCATATGAAGAAATATTCTAAAACACTTTTGATTAGAGAAACTCAAATTAAAGCAACTTTGAGGTACTACTTCACACTTCTCAGATTGGCTACAATGATAGGAAAAGATAATAACAAATGTTGGGGGGGATGTGGGAAAACTAGGATAATGATAAGTTGTTTGTGGAGCTGTGAAACGATCCAAGGACACCGGAGAGCAATTTAAAACTCTGCCCAAAGGGCTATCAAACTGTGCATTCCCTTTGATTCAGCAATGGCACTATTGGGTGTGTATCAAAAAGAAATCATAAAAGAGGGAAAAGATTCACATGTGGAAAAACATTTATAGCATAACAAAAAATTTTTTTTGTTGTTGTGGCAAAGAACTGGAAAATCACTAGAAGCCCATGAATTGAGGAATGGCCAAATTAAGAGAGAACAGATCAAGATAAAAAATTAAAGAATAATTGGATTGCCTAAAAGTTGTGACCAAAAAAAGGAACCTTGACATAATAATGCAAGAAATAATCCAAGAAAACTGTCCTGGAGTGATAGAACAGGAGGGGAAAATAGAAATAGTAAAAATCCACTACTCATCATCTCAGAGAGATCCTATGTGGAAAACATATGGGAACATTATTGCCAAATTATGGAACTTCCCAGATCAAAGAGAAAAGTTTGCAAGAAACAAGAAAAAAAAAATTCAAATACACTGGAGCTAGAATTAGAATTGTATAGGAATTGTCAGCAGCCACAATAAAAGACCACAGGTCCTGGAATCATTTCTACTGACAATCAAAAGAACTTGGCCTGGAGCCAAAAATATCATATTCAGCAAAATTATCTGTAATAGTGAGAAAAAAGTGGTTACGGTAAACATAGTAATTATATCATATAAATGAGGTGCAGAGAAAGGATACAGAGGCATTAGTGGAAGCAGAAGGGATCATAGTTCTGAAAACCTATTCACATTGGGAATGGAATAAACAACACTGCATATATATCACGAAAGGTATAGCACCCTGTAAAATCTATAAAGAAACAATGGAGTAGAGATGGGCAGAAAGGAAAGCAAAGGATGAGGGAAGACAAGGGAAGATCCATGAGTGGGGTGAGGTTAAGTAATAGCAAAGAAAGTTAGAAGCAGAATTAAAGCAAAGGGTAAGCAGGGTTAAGAAAGATATGTATGTGTGTATATATGGGGAGGCAGCATGTGTTTATATATATATATATATATAACCTTTCTTAAGTATAGCTAGGTTGGGAGGGAGGTTGGGGATGTATATACATACACATATATAGACACACATACATTCTTGAACTGCTATTTCTTTTTATATATTTTGAATCTTTCCCGTTGTTCTGCTAGGCACATGACAATGTACTGTTTTGTTTTGTTTCATTTCTGGTTTTTTTTGCTATTCTGTTTTTTAAAAGTAAAATAATTTTTAAAAAATTACTAGCTATGAGATCCTAGATAAGTCACTTAAACCCAACTGCCTCTCCAAAAAAAAAAAAAAAAAAAAAAAAAAAAAAAGTATATATATAACCTAAAAATAAATAAAACAAAATCTCCATCAAGGAGAAAGGAATTTTTAAAAGATAAAAAGAACTTTGGAATTGATAAAGAACTTTAGAAGTGATTGCATGAAATGGCAATCTTTAGCAAAAGACCCCCCCAGAATGGCATGCCCTGATAAGAAAAAATGCTATGCCCTCTTTATAAAAGAATGTAAATGGCTCAAAAGTTTCTTTGATAAAAGCCTCGATTTTCAACTATATAGGGAATTAGGCCTATCAGAGTTATAAATATTTGAGTCAATCTCTAATTCACAAGTGGTCAAAGGACATGAAAGGGCAGCTTTCAAAAAAAAAAAAAAAAAAAGGAATTCCTACTATAGGAATACATGAAAAAAATTTCTAAATCACTACCAACTGCAGAAATGCAAATTAAAACAAATCAGAGCTACAATATACCTTTCAAGTTTGGTGATATGAAAAAAGGAAGGGAAATAAAGGTTGGAGGAAATGTGGAAAAACTGGGATATTAATGCATTGTTGGTGAAACAACATGTTGGTAGAGCTGTGAACTAACTGTCCACCTTCTGGAGAACAATTCAGTACTATGTCCAAACGCGGAAGAGATTCAAGGATAGCAAAATAGATTGTAGAGGCCAGGAGGAAGAATCCATTCCAGGTTTTGAATCTTACAGTAACTTCACTCACCAAAACTCCCTTTTCTTATTGAAATAGCAGAGACTGCTTGTCAATAAAGTAAATTAATAATCTAGCGACAGAAGCAAAACACAAACATTACTCTTTGGATTAAAGGTAAACCTTTGAATTTAGGACAGGAAAAAAAGCCCACAATAGAACGACATTTGAGAGAAAGATACTTGAGACAATGGTATAATAAACTTTACCCTGCTGTATATATATATATATATATATATATATATATATATATATATATATATATTTGTCTATAATCCAGACTTCTCTGCCTGGCCCTAGTATGTTTCCACACGCTTAATTCACTACAGGAGCTAGACTCATATTGATTACATTACAAAAGTTTTACAAAAACAAAAGCAATTCACTATGGTTTAGAAAAAAAATCAAGAAAATAGGGGAGAAGGGGCAATTTATAACAATTGCTTTGATAAAATCCTCAATTCTCATATATTGGGAACTGGATCAAAGTCATTCTCCAAATGATACGTAGTCAAAAGACACAAAAAGGTAGTTTTCTGAACAAATGACTTCCATCTATTGAATTATTAAAATAGCTCTAAATCACTTGTGATTAGAAAAATGCAAATTAAAACAAATCTGATCTACATCATACCTATCAAAGGAAAACCTATGAAAGGAAAAAAAAAGGGAATATAACAAATGTTGGAGGAAATGTGGGAAAACTGAGATATTAATGCATTGTTGGTGAAACAACATTGTTGCTGAACTGACCTACCATTTGGGAGAACAATTTGGAACTCCCCAAAGAGTAATCAAATTGCAAAACCACTGACTCAGCAATACCCTTGATGAGCCTGTATCCAAAGACCACCAAAGGAAAAGGAAAAGAACAATATTTATTTATAGATGTATTTTTTGGAGTGTCAAAGAATTAGAAATTAAGGAGATATGGATCAGCAGGAGAATAACTGAGCTACTGAGGGTATTTGACAGTGATGGCATAATATTCTACTATAAGACACGAAGAGCAGGATAATTTCAGAAAAGCCTTGAAAGACTGATATGAATTGAAGAATAAACTGGGCAGAGGCAGGAAATCACTGTACAGAGCAACAACACTGTATAATGATCAACTCTGAATGATTTAGTTATGCTGATCAATGCAATGATCCAGGATAATTCTGAAGGAAGTAGGATGAAAAGGCTATCCATGGTCACAAAGAGATTCAATGGAGTATGAGTAGACATTAAAGCATATTTTTCTTGTCTTTCAGCATGATAAAATTTTCCATGTTTTCCCATGTCTAACTGTATTATTGCCTTAACACTAAGTGAGGAAAAGGTAAGAGGTGAGAAGAGAATTCAGAAATGAAAATTCTTTTTTTCCCTTTTATTTTTCAATTTTGATTTATTCTCTTTTGGATAATAACGTGTTTTTCCATGTTCATTATATTCATAAGGTTTCTCTCCAGTATGGATTCTCTGATGTCTAACTAGATTGGAGCTTTGTATGAAAGTTTTTCCACACTGATTACATTCAAAAGGTTTCTCTCCAGTGTGGATTCTCTGATGTTTAGCAAGACCGGACCTCTCTGTGAAAGCCTTTCCACACTGATTTACATTCATAACATTTCTCTCCAGTGTGAATTCTCTGATGTGCAGCAAGATTGGAGGGGAATATGAAAGCCTTTCCACATTGGTTACATTTATAAGGCTTTTCTCCAGTGTGGATTCTTTGATGTTTAATAAGACTGGAGCTCTGTGTGAAAGCCTTTCCACACTGATTACACTCATAAGGCTTTTCTCCAGTATGGATTCTCTGATATTTAACAAGACTGGAACTCTGTGTGAAAGCCTTTTCACAATGATTACAATCAAAAAGTTTCTCTCCATTGTGGACTCTCTGATGTTTAGCAAGACTAGACCTCTGTGTGAAAGCCTTTCCACATTGATTACAATCAAATGGTTTCTCTCCAGTGTGTATTCTCTGATGTTCAGCAAGACTGGACCTTTGTGTGAAAGTCTTTCCACACTGATTACAATCAAAAGGTTTCTCTCCAGTGTATATTCTCTGATGTACAGCTAGATTAGAACTCTGTGAGAAAGTCTTTCCACAATGATTACATTGAAAAGGTTTCTCTCCCGTGTGAATTCTCTGATGTGCAGAGAGATTGTAAGAGAATATAAAAGCTTTCTCACATTGATTATATCCATAAACTTTCTCTCCAGTATGGATTTTCTGATGCTTAGCAAGATGGGACCTCTGAGTGAAAGACTTGCCACATTGATTACATTTATAAGGCTTTTGTCCATTGTGGACACTCTGATGTTTAGCAAGAGTAGATCTCTGTGTCAAAGCCTTTCCACATTGATTGCAATCAAAAGGTTTCTCTTCATTATGGTTTTTCTGATGTTTAACAAGACTGGACTTCCGTGTGAAAGCCTTTCCACACTGATTACATTTAAAAAGTTTTTCTCCAGTGTGGATTCTCTGGTGTGTAGCTAGATTGGAGCTCAGTGTGAAAGCTTTTCCACATTGATTACAATAAAAAAGTTTCTCTCCATTATGAATTCTCTCATGTTTAGCAAGACTGGACCTCTGTGTGAAAGTCTTTCCACACTGATTGCAATCAAAAGATTTCTCTCCAATGTGGATTCTCTGATGTGTGGCTAGATTAGACCTATATCTGAAAGCCTTTCCACAGTGAATACATTCAAAAGGTTTTTCTTCAGTGTGGATTCTTTGATGTAAAGCAAGTGTGTATTTCTTTGTAAAAGTTTTTCCACATTCATTACATTCATAAAGTTTCTCTTCAGTGTGGCTTTCCATAGCAGAAAGCCTTCCCACATTCAGTACATTTATACAACTTCTCCCCAGTAGGAATCTTCCGAGGTCGACCAAGACCTAATTTCCAAGCAAACGCCTTCCCACACTGATCACATTTGTATCTTTTTCTTCCAGGGTGAACTCTAGAATGGTAGAAAAGAGATGAGTGATGGGATGAGGTTCTATCACATCCATTATATTCATCAGACTCTTTTCTACTATGAATTGGCTGATGAGTAATGAGCTTAGAGTTCTGACTCAAGGCCTTTGCACCTTGATTACTTACACCAAGCATTTCTCCAGTATCACTTTTCTGATGTTTAGTGAGATCTGAACTCTGATTGAAGGCTATGTCCAATTGATTATCTAGATTCAGTAGCGTTTTAGGAGGTTGTAAGAAGACTGTAAAAGTTCTACCTGTTCAATAAAGCATTTCTTATATTTCTGATCTTGAAAATGATCACTTGCTGAGGCCATTTTCTTACAGTAATTTAGAACTGAAGGTTGAATGAATTTCTTTCCAATTTCATCAAATTCATAATCACTCTTTGGCTTTATATCTTCTTTGATATCAGAATCATGGATTTCTCTCAATTTGAAGTCACAGGAACCAACATTCTTGAATCTTTGTTGGTCATGTTCTTTCACAAAAGTTCCCAGTTTTCTATTCAACTTATTTACTTCAAATCTGGTCTTTACATCTGAAAAAAAAAATCAAACATATATATATAAATATGTTTGTGTGTGCTCACACATATGTATGTGTTTGTGTATATATATATATGCATATAAATATATATATATATATATATATATATAAAAGCAATAGCAATAGTTACTGATGAGTTATAAAGCTCATGACCTCATCACTAGCCTAAATATAATAAATCAACTTTGTCATTGTAAAAATAAGAGACAGAAAGGATATGAATGGTAAAGGAGTGTTGGATCCATTGTAGTTTTATTCACTCCAAGCTAAACATTCATATTCAACAAAAGTAGCAGCCATAAAGTAAGAGGACAACCAGACTTAGTGTGAGCAGATTAGAGCAACCCAGACTCCGTGGGAGATGAGTTTGTTGCTAATTTGGAGGGAAAGCTCTGCCAACAAGTTGTTTTCAACATTGAAGCAGAAAAAGTAGGCAGCTATCCCAGAACTGTTGTACAGTACCATATTTATTCATCTGGGCCAGAACATTTTTAGATATCTAAATTGGTTTTATGAAAATGATAAGGAAATTCAGAAGGCACTGAAAAAATGAAAACTTTATGTGCCCTAAATGTAAATTACTGCATCCATCTCTAAGAATTCAGCATATAATTCCACCAAAAAATTAAGTGCAAGGAGAATTTAGAGAGACCCAGGATTCTGGGTTCAGTAAGAGGGCAAATGAAATTCAGTTTGATGCTGATAGAGGGTAGCAATAGAGATTAGAGTGCTGAGGGAAGTACAAAGTGTTTTTGTGATCTCAAGGTTATTTATGGGTCAAAGATCTAAGGTGGATCTTAGCTAGATGGAGCCACATTGATTATTGATAAAGCCATAGTCCTGGAGAGATGTCCTGAACACTTCCATAGTGTTTACAGACCATTATCAACCACTACTGAAGCCACTAAACATTTACTGCTGATTGCACTCAAACCCTCTCTAGCCCTTCTCCAACTGACAGGAATCCCTGCAATTTAGAGTTCTTTGTTAGCAAAAAGAGAACTGCTATAAATATTTTACAATATATAAGTTCTTTTCCTTTTCCCTTAGTCATCTTATGAAATACACCTAATAGTGGTAGTGAGGGGTCAAAGGGTACACCCAGTTCTACAACTTGACATCATTCCAGATTGTTCTCCAAATTGGTTAGATCTTCTGCCAAGAGTGATTTAGTGTCCCCAAAATGATAACTTAAGATTGTTTTAATTTGCATTTCTCTAATCTAATGTGCAAATGGTTTAGAGTATATTTTCTTATAATTATAAATTGTTCATTGGAAAACTCTTCTGTTCCTATCCTTTGACCATTTATCAAGTGGGGAATAACTTGTATTCTTATATATTTAACAAAGTTCTTTATATATATTTAAAATAATAGCTTTTTATTTTTGAAATACATGCAAAGATGGTTTTCAACCTTATAAAATATTGGTTCCAAATTTTTCTCTCTAGATAGTAAGTAATCTAACATATGTTAAACACGTACAATTCTTCTATACATAGTTCCACAATTATCATGCAGCACAAGAAAAATCAGATCAAAAAGGGAAAGAAATGAGAAAGAAAACAAAATGCAAACAAACAACAAAAAGCTGAAAATACTGTCTTGTGACTCACATTCATTCCCCACAGTCCTCTCTCTGGGCGCAGATAGCTCTATTTGTCATAAGACCATTGGAACTGGTCTGAATCACATCATTGTTGAAAAGAGACAAGTCCATCAGAATTCATCATTGCATAATCTTGCTGTTGCTGTGTACAATGGTCTCTTGGTTTTTAATGTATTTGAAATTATTAATTTCTTACCTCGCCATACTCTATTACTTATTTATGCATTAATTTTTACCTGTCCATAAGTGTGATAGGTAATATGCCCATGTCCTTAAATTTCTTATGATGGCTAATGGCTAATTTTATATTTTGTTCACATATCCAAAAGTGATGTAAGATACTGGTCTATACCCTGTTTGTAACTTTTTGTTCCTTCCCTATACACTTGCCCAAGAGATGGGCAATATACATATGTTTGTTGTTTTTTTTTTCTCCCCTGAGGCTGGGGTTAAGTGACTTGCCCAGGGTCACACAGCTAGGAAGTGTTAAGTGTCTGAGACCAGATTTGAACTCAGGTCCTCCTGAATTCAAGGCTGGTGCTCTATCCACTGCACCACCTAGCTGTCCCCCATACATATGTTGTTTTAAATAAATACTGCCCTTACTGTATACATTCTTTACAACATTCTCTTGGTTCTGCTCATTTTCTCCATTTTAATCTTATTTTGAGAAATGATGTAAAATATTGGTCAAATGTATACATATATTGTATTTAATTTATACTTTAACATATTTAACATGTATTGGTCAATCTGCCATCTGGGGGGGGGAAGGAGGAGAAAAATTGGAACAAAAGGTTTGGCAATTGTCAGTGCTGTAAAATTACCCATGCATATATCTGGTAAAAAAAAAAAAGTATAATAAATAAAAATATTGGTCAAAGCTCCATTTCTGTCATATTTCTTTACAGTTTTAAACAGAATTTTTGCCAAATAGTGAATTCTGATCCCCAAAACTTATCTTTATACTTGTCAAGTACAAAATTACCATAATTAACTTGATGTTATAAATGGCAAGTGTCTTCTGTTCCACTGATTGACTTTTCTATTTCTTGGCATCAAATAACAGATAATTATTGTTTCATAAAGTTTAAGATCTTGTTCTGCTAAACCTCCTTCCTCAATATTTTTTTCATTAGTTACTTTGATATTCTTGATCTTTTGTTTTTCCAAATGAAGTTTATTGCTAATTTTCCCAGATCCATAAAATAATTTTTTGGTCACTTAATTGTATACTACTGAATCTACTGGTTACTACTGAATCTATGTTAGAAAAAATGCCATTTTTATTATATTGGCTCTGCCTATATATGAAAAACTAGGATTTCTCCAATTGTTTAAGTCCATGTTTATTTCTATTTAAAAAAAGTTTATATTCAAGTTCAAGTACTTCTGGGGTTAATTTTGGCAGGTGTACTACCAAGGAGTTTATACTGTCTAGAGATATTCTGAATGAAGCATCTCTTCCTAGCTCTTCTTGCAGGTTTCTGCAAGATACTGGTGAGTGATATATGCTTACTATCCTGATGATTTGTAAAAAAAATAAAGTTTTTATTTTCAGAATACATACATGGACATTTTTTGACATTCACCCCTACAAAACCCTGTGTTCTAATTTTCCCCCTCCCTTTCTTTTACCCTCCCCCCAACTTGGCAAATGATCCAATATAGGTTAAACATGTGCATTTCCTCTATACATATTTCCTCATGTATCATGTTGCACAAGAAAATTGTATTAGAAAGGAAAAAAATGAGAAAGAAAACAAAATGCAAGAAAAAACAACAAAAAAAGTGAAAATATTATGTTGTGATCCACACTCAGTTCCCATGGTTCTCTCTGTGGGTGTAGATGACTTTCTTCATCACAACACCATTGGAACTAGTCTGAATCACTTCATTTTTGAAGAGTTGTGTCCATCAGAATTGATCATTGTATATTCTGTTGTCCTGTATAATGATCTCCTGGTTCTACTCATTTTACTTAGCATCAATTCATGTAAGTCTCTCCAAGTCTCTCTGAAATCATCCTCCTGATCATTTCTTATAGAACAATAATATTCCATAACATTCATATACCATAACTTATATAGCCCACTACAAAAAGGGCTACCACAAACATTTTTCCACATGTAGGTTCCTTTCTTTCCTTTAAGATCTCTTTGGGATACAGTTCCATCAACAATGTATTAGTGTCCCAGTTTTCTCACATCTCCTCCAACATTCATCATTGCCTTTTCCTGTCATCTTAGTCAATCTAAGAGTTATATAGTGGTACCTCAGAGTTGTTTTAATTTTCATTTCTCTGATCAATAGTGATTTAGAATACCTTTTCATATGATTAGAAAGGGTTTTAATTTTTTCATCTGAAAATTACCTGTTCATATCCTTTGATCATTTGTCAATTGGAAAAAGGCTTGAAGTCTTATAAATTTGAGTCAATTCTCTATATATTTGAGAAATGAGGTCTTTATCAGAACCCTTAAATGTAAAATCTCTCCTCCCCCCCAGTTTATTTCTTTCCTTCTAATTTTGTCTGCTTGGTTTTGTTTGTTTAAAAACTTTTTGATTTAATCAAAATTATGCATTTATCATTCCATAATGTATTCTAGCTCTTTTTTGGACACAAATTCCTTCTTCACATATCTGAAAGGTAAATTATCCTTTGTTCTTCTAATTTGCTTATAATATCATTCTTTAGTCTAAATCATCTTATCTTAGTGTGTGGTATTAGGTATGGGTCAAGCCCTAGTTTCTGCCATACTAGTTTCTAATTTTCCCAGCAGTTTTTGACAAATAGTGAGTTCTTATCCCAAAAGCTGGGGTCTTGGGGTTTGTCAAACTAGATTACTATAGTCATTGACTATTTCTTTCTGTGAACAAAACCTATTCCACTGATCGACTACTCTTATTTCTCAGCCAGTACAAAATGGTTTTGATGATTATTGCTTTATAATATAGTCTTAGGTCTAATATAGCTAGGCCACCTTTGTTGGTATTTTGTTTCATTAATTCCTTTGAAATTCTTGACCTTTTTCCCACTGTTTTTAGTCGTCTTTTTATTATTCCAAGAATATTATCACATTGTCTTCAAAAAGACATAGTTTTATTACCTCATCCCCTATTCTGATTCCTTCTATTTATTTTTCTTCTCTTATTGCTATGTCTAGGATTTTCAATATAATATTAAATAATACTGGTAACAGTGGGCATCCTTGTTGAAAAACCACATCTTTTTGATAAGGTTACTAGTCCACCTCCATTACAAATAATGCTTGCTAATAGTTGTAGGTAAAGGTGTTGTTTTTAAATCAATTTAAGTAAAAATTCACTTGTACTTATACTTCCAAGTATTTTTTAATAGAAGTGAATGTTTTATTTTATAAAGAAATTTTTTATTCGACTATTGATATGACATGATTTTTTTTTCATTTTTATTCTTGATCTAATCAATTATGTGAATAATTTTTCTTATATTAAACCATATCTGTATTCCTGGTATAAATCCCAATTGGTCAAAATATACAATCTTTGTATTAATATTGCATTCTCCTAGTTAGCATTTTATCTAGTATAGTTGCATTCCTATCCATTAATAAAACTGGTTTAGAATTTTCTTTCTTTTTGTACTCTTCCTAATTTAGGTAGATTTGATTCATAAAAGCTGTTGGGAATATGCCTTTTCTGCCTACAATTCCAAAAAGTTATTCAATATTGAAATGAGTTGACTTTTTTGTATTTGGTAGAATTTCCTTATATATCTGTCTAATCCTAGTGCTTTTTTCTTTAAATAGCTCATTTATGGTTTGATCAATTTCTTTGTCTGAATTAGGTTTATTTAGTTCTTCCTCGGTTAAGCCTATGCTAATAAAGTTCCAACACCAGCAGCTCTCCATTGGCCACTTGCTTCCTCTTTCCCTTTCTGGACTTGTTTGTTTGTGACAATTATTCCAATTTACTTTTCCCTACACAATTTAATTTTTATTTTTTTAGAATCAACTCATCATACTTAACTCATTCCTAACTTTGTTTTCAAGTTACCCAAGTAATGATGACATTTTCCCATAATAAAAAAAAAGTCAATAGTTTGACCTCATTGAGTCTCTTATAACTTGTATTTAGTGTTTACCTTATAGTTCTCCTGGATTGTCTGTTATTTTTCCACTGAGTTTTGGTCTTTTTGTTACAAATACCTGAATTCCTTCAATTCATTACAGGTCCATTTTTTTTTTCCATTCTCAGTTTTGCTGAGTACATCATTTTTGGCCACAATCTTAGCTTCTTTATTCTATAAAACAACATACTGCAAGTCTTATGGTCTTTTAATATAAAACCTATTAGGTCTTGTGTTATTTTGGTTTTAGTTCCACATTAATGAAATTTTTTTTCTTGTTCCTTGTAGCATTTTTTCTATAAGTAGGATCTCTGAATGTGACTATGATATTCTTGTAAGTTTTTATCTTGAAATCTTTTAGGCAGCACACAGTAGACTTTTTTCCTATTTCTATTTGACTCTTTTGTTCTAGAACTTCAGGGTGAGTTTTCTTAATAATTTTTGATATGTCATATGTACATCCTTTTTATAACCTTCGTAACCTTCAGGTAGTCCAACAATGCTTATATTATCTCTCTTTGATTCATTCTCTTTATCAGCTAAATTGCTCATGAGATGTTTTACATTTGTAAAGGGCAGAACTTTGGAGAAGTATGCTTGAAACAAGGTGTTAACTCAGTGGAATTGATGAGATGGTGATGTAATGGTTCTCTAGTTCACACATAATTAGTATGCTGTAATTACAATAAGGATATATAAGAGCTAAGAAGGACTGGAAGATGGATATTCTATCTTTGACCATCTTCAAGGCCCTCCTGCCCTCATCACTTCTCCACTAAGACCAAGGTCTTGGGTTGATCCCAAAGTCCTCCAGAAAGTTAGCTCAAACATTACATTTTGGTGCTCAATATGGGGCTATTTTTCCTTCCCTGTGGCAAAACTGTCCATTCATATCTTTTATGAGGCACATCTAAATTAACGTTGGGTCTGAGTACAATTCTTCCTTTGCAACAATAACAACAAAAAAATTCGGTTCTGCACATATATATTGTACCTAGCATATACTATGAGATATTTAATATGTATGGGAATGCCTGCCATCTAGGGGAGGGGGTGGAGGGAAAGAGGGGAAAAATTCGAAACAGAAGGGATAATGTTGTAAAAAAAAATTACCTACGCATATGTACTGTCAAAAAAAATTATAATTATAAAAATTAATAAAAAAAGATTAGCTACTAAATAAAAGGACTTATGATCAGAAAAAAAAATTAACATTGGGCAATGAAAAGGCAAATTTTTTCATATCCTCCTTATCCAGAGGGATAGAATAGAACAATCCTTAATGTCTATAACCCAATAAGTCCATTCTCTAGGCAATTGAGTAGGAGATGGAAGTCCAGGTTGAAGAGTTCCCATTGTTTCCATCTATTTATTTACTTTTCTTAAATCAGTCACCTCCATTTTTCCAGATTTCTTTTTTATAACATACATTCTCTTTTATTTTTCATTCTTTTGGTTTTGAATATTTAGTATTTCTTCTTTGCTAACTCATTTTAATTTTAAGTCACTTATTATTATGCTTATTAGGTTCTACTCCTGGGGTGTGGGGGTGATACCCTGGGCTTGATTCTAATGAATCTGTCCTAGCAAATGCTCCCATTCTCTGCAATCTGCAATGCTAAGCCTCCTCTCACTTAGGAACCAGAACTGAAACCATGGACTCTGCCCTCCTGGAAGTGCCCACAACTGGCAGGATATCTGCCACTCCACTATAGCACTCATCTAGTGTGAATTCACTCTTTCTTGGACACAGACATGGCTAAGACAGTGTCTGGTCAGCACAACTGGGCTTCGTGTCCAGCCGTAGCAAAGGGTGCTTCAAACTTTCCCTTCAGCTTTCTGACTCCCACACCCTGTCTCTCAAGAGACAGAGGCCATAGGAAAACCAAACTCCTCAAAGCTCAGCAGAGACTTACTAAAGGTATTTGTACTTCAACTAGGCCAAAGCTCCACTGGGACAATGGCTGGGGCCCCTGACCATGACTTGGGGATAGAAAGCAGTGCCCGAGGTCAGAGGCTCCCCAAGGCCCTACCTAGTTGTCTTAGGAGAACAACTTCTGCTGCTCAGAATTCACTCTGACCCAGTTAAGTTAAGCATAATCTGGAATGGAAAGCAATGGACAGTCAATGAACTGCCAGACTTTCAGGATTTTGTGGCAGAAAGACAGTTCCAGGAGAAATAGCAGGTGAATCTCAAAGACTAATTTCCAGGGGCTGAACACAAATTTTTTATACATGGAAACATAAGCCACATGTCTAAGACTGTCATCAATAACGGGGCAGTTTGCAAGGGAGACTGGGGTTAGAGCCAAATACAACAGGATTCTAAAAAGTAAAAATTTCCACAGAACAATCAGATGGAAAAGAAAGGCTGGTGGCGGGCAGAGAATAAGAAAGGGAATTTTAGAGGGAACTTGTAACATGCCTTCCTGGCAGTTACTATTACCAGTCTGTCCTAGGCCCAACAGAGTACCTTTGACCACTGACCTTTGCAGTGTCAACTCTACCCGGCTAGCCTCCTCTGAGGTCTTCAAAGGTCTCTGGCCAGATTTCTTGAATCTATAGTTGGTAGTGCCACTGGTAGTGGCAGCCACGTGTAATCTTAAAAGCCTTTATTATACCTACTCACATAATGCCCTGACTTGTTAACTTCTTACCTCTCACGGCTCCATCAGCTTGGCTCAGCTACCCCAGGTTAGGGAGCCAGGTTAAAGAGCAACAGGTTAAAGAGAGCAACTGCTGTATGCAGTGGGCTTATAAAGGGCCTGTGAGGTCACACACACAGCCAACCAGCGAGAGAGGCGTCACCCATTATCTCAATATGGGCAGGATCCCACCCACAGGGCAGTCCTATATCCCCAGAGAATACTTCTGGGCCACTCAAATCTCCTGTTGCGCTGTGCCCGCCCATTTAAAGGACCCTTACAGGAACCCTAGTTAAAACAGATATATCAAAAACATTCATTGGGAAAAGAATAAAAGTCTCCCAATCTTATAAGAAAATAAAAGTTTGAGAAAATAGAATGGGGGTTGGCAAGGCATTAAGGGTGATAGATTAATGGGAATGGGATAAGGTAATAGGATGAAGAGTGTAATGTTCTTCTCTAAAATATAATGTTCTCTTGAGAGCAAGTTTCTTGGAGGGCTTCTGGGAACAGCCTTAGTTTCAGTTCAGTGTAATAATCACCTCAAATACAGCCAGGAGTTAAAGTACAAATCCTTTATTTTCTCCTTCAAAGTCTTGAATCTTTTCCTGGGGCCCGGTTAGCTTTAATAGAGGCCTATCTCTCTCCGAGAGCTCTTGGTGTTTTTCAGCCTCTTCCAGCTTCAGCCTCTTGTCCTCCCAAAGCCTCCAGCCAGCACAAAGGTGGAAGTTGGAATGAATCTGTCTCCGCCTCCGAGAGTGAGCTTGTGAATCTGGCCCTGAGAGCTTCTGGCTTATTTACTGTGCACTGAGTATACTCCAATCATTACATCACCAGGAAACCATTCTTTGTTAAAGGATTAAGTCACTGCTAAAATAGATTTAACCATTGTCTCCTCCATTCAACTTGTTTCAAGTTCTGGCCTATAACATCTCCTTGTAGGATTAGACCAATCCTACTGAACCGTGCTAAATTAGAAAATTATTGTCTCTATCAATTCTACTGTCTTAGTACCTTGTAAGAATTCTAAAAGAAGAGAATATAACAAATACATTTGGAAGCTGTAAAAGTTTTCTACATTCAGATATATACAAGAGGTCAAGGAGAAAAGATAAAGGGAGAGAATAAGGGACAGCTCTTTGCTTACAGCAAAACCTCACCCGGCCCGGACCCTTACAGCGTAGATCCAGTAATAGGAGGGCAAGTTAGTGAGAAGTAAAGCAAGATTCAGGAGGCATTCGAAATTATATATATATATATATATATATATATATATATATATATATATATATATACACAAAAGGAAGATATGCAGTAGATAGAATTTATTATGTTAAAAAAAAAAAACCAGGGTAGTAATCATGGTCTCAGAGTGAAAACTAAAATAGCTTTACTCAAAAGAGAAAAAATAAAGAAATTACACTGTCAGCCATACTGATCATTAATTTTTTAGATTATGTAAAATAACTATACAGTATAAGGTTGGAATATTTCTAAGATGTAGGAAATGAATAAGTTGGTGTAGCTGGAAAATATGGAAAGACTATGATTTCATAGAAATGATAAACATATGGTCTTACATTAATGCAGATGAATATATGTTTATATGTATATAATTATAGATGTCTATATACATATTTGTGTATATGTTTGTATAAAAATTAAAATGTCCTTAATTTTAGCTTACTTCAAGCCTGAAAATACTTGTAGTATTTATTATATAGGCTTTTGTAAATGGAAATTTATTGCTTTATATTTTGAATCTTTTATGTTCTTCTGTGCACAAGCCAATTTTTCCCCTTATTTTTGAATTAAAGTTTAAAATAAATAAAAATAATTTTTAAAAAAAACTTTAAAAAAAAGTTACTTTGAGACAATTTGTTTTCTTCAATTGGGAGATTCTTAAAGAGTCAATTTTTCCTGTTGTATTCTCTAGTTTTTACCAGAATCCCCTTCTTTCCACCACAAAGTTTTCAGTGACCTTGTCAGACACATAGATTGAGTAAGAATATCACAGAAAGGTCAATACTTGACTAAGAGTAAATTATTTAACTTGAAAAGACTTCAAGCCAAGACCAAAGTGGATGGAGAGTTGGTCTACTCACTGCAGCTTCTGAGGCTGAGAAGCAATAAAGTATGAATCAATTCTTTGCTAATTTTTTCCTGATAATGAGCAGCAATTTTGGCCTGACAATTAAAACCAACAAAAGAGAGGAAACCGTCCTTACCCAGGACAGCAGGTTCTGGACACTCTCCAGCGTGACCTCCTTGTAGAGCTCCTTCTGAGAAGGGTCCAGGAGCCCCCATTTCTCCTCAGTGAAGTCCACGATAATGTCCCTGAATGTCACCACCTCCTAAACCATCAAAAGTCACTTGATTTAAAGCTAAAAGGCTCCAAAATTCATCCAGTCTGACCCTCATCAATGTAAAGGAAGAACTGAAATTGAGATGGGATTTGCCTAAAACTCATATAAATTTTGTGTCTAGTTCACACTTGAAAGTAAGAGGCTGGATAGAGCACCAGCCCTGAAGTTAGGAGCGCCTCCCCGTTTACACTGTACAGAGCTTGTGTGGACACACTTGATAAGATTTTTTTTCCTTTTAGACTGAGAGCTCCTTAAGGGCAGGAACTGATTTTTTTCCCTTATGTTCCTACCTACCAGCACAGAGCTTGGCTTCTAAACCCTTATTAAGTTGACCTAAGACCTGGCAAAGAAGGGGGACTCAGAGAGCCCTGGGAGCAGCAGTGAGGTCTGAGGGACAGGAAATGGGCAGTGCCAGGGGGACGATTCCTGCCCTGCTGCCAGCCCTGCCAGGACCCACTCCCTCTCACACAAGGAAGCTTCCTAGGCTCCCTTGGACTCCCCCTGGGCTGATGCTGCTCAGCTCCGGGGAGGGACCGCACTCACCTGGGACGAGGGGCTCTGGCTGCCAGGGGGCCATGGCTCTGGGTCCGGGCTTGGGTCCTCTGCCCGCCGGGCTGGGGAGGGAGAGGGACCCCAGAGAGGGGGACGGGGTCTGAGGCTCCTCTGCCCAGGCTGGATATGGACCTGCCCACAGTGAGAGAGCTCTCAGGGCAGGGACGGTGGGGAGAGGCTGCACCCCAGGAGGAGGCCCAGAGATCTCAGCTCCCACAGAATCTGCTTCTGGTCTAAGGTCAGGGCCTGGCTCCTCCTAATCCTAGGAATGCCTTCCCCTCCTCCCCCCATCTCTGTCCTGCACCTCTGGGAAAGACCCCCTCTCCTTCCCAGGATACCTGGGCCACGCCCACCTGGCTGTCTTCATTGACAGCTCCCTTCCCCCATGCTTGCACTCTCCTTTCTTTACCCCCTCACTCTCCTCAGCAGGATTTCCCGGTCTTTGAGTCCCCCACATAGCAGAAGAAAGTGCTTTACTACCTGGCTGTGGGAAATGCTCTCTCTCTCTGGTACCACCCTGGGCCCGGCTTCCATTTCTGCCTCCCACAGTCTGACTTGGAAATGCAAACTGACCCAACTTTTCTTACGATAAGCTTCTGGGGGGGGGCGGGGTTACGGAAGGGGGAGGAAGAGAGATGATTCCCCAGCACTGACCTGATGGCTCCCCAGTTGAAGCTGACAGCTTGTTTATGTCACTCTCTTTGACAGTAAGCTTCCCCCCCCAAAAAAAATCCCCTCCCCCAAGCCTTGGACTCAGCTTTAGTTTCTCTCTAAGAAGGGACCCCGTGGATTCCGGCCCTAAAGGCCTCGGGGTGGGGCCCCGGTGCAGGGGAGGCCGTGGCCCTGGCCCTTCGCCTTGTGGCCAGCACGGGAGCTCTCCCTGTGGTAAAGTATCCACTTTATCCCGCGATCAGCCGCGGTCCGGGGGAGCCAGAGGCCTGGGCCCCAGAAGCTCTCCTCCCCCACAGGGCTGGAAAGGGGGGATGCCTGGGCCCGGGCCTGAGGAAGATGGAACAGTGCAAAAGTTCTCCCAGCTCCTTATCTCCAGTTCCCCTCCCCCGGGTTATCTTTTCTCTCTGGTTACCGGGAGCCGCCAGCTAAGCCCAGACCTGCCAGAGCCAGAGCTCCGGCCCGACCCCTCCGGGAGGGGGAGAGAGTCTCTGGGCCCGGAGGCACCTGCAGCCTCCCGGAGAGCCCGAGAGCAGAGACCGCCCCTGAAGCGCCTTTCCCCGGAGCGGCCCCAGCCCCCCGCAGCTCCTCAGCGCTGGGGCAGCGGGGGCCGATGGGAAAGGGGCACCCCGTCACCAGCCACTGCTGTGGGGACATCCGGGGCCTTCCTCAGGCTGGCTCGGAGACGTCTGCCCCCCCTTCTAGCTCTCTCCTCCAGTCTGTCATTTTCTCTGTTTCTTTCTCTTTTTCCTCCCCCCTTTCTCTTTCCCTCTTCCTCCATTGCCCCTTCCTCTCTCCCCCCCTCCACTTCCCTTCCCCCCTTCTTTCCCTTTGCCCTCTTCCACTCGGGCTCACCCCTCCTTCTCCTCCCCTGTCCGCTCCCCAGCCTCTGCTCCTCTCCCAGGCCCTCCGAGGGAGCCCCTCCTCTCCCTTGGCTAAATTAGGTTAATTGGCTCCCGGCCACGGTCCGATCCCTTACTTATTCTTGCAAAAAGCTCGGGGCTAGTTCTTCTCCGCGGAAAGGGGGCCGGGCCCGCGGCTGGCTTTTAGAGGAGACGGGTCCCCAATCTCTTCCTCCCTGAAGCCCCCCCCCCATCCCCGCCCTTTCCCGCCCTGAGCCCCGGTTCCGAGATCGGCCCATTTTAAGTCCCGAGTTCAAAGACCGGCCCGCTCTCCCTCGGCTAGCCCCAGCCGGCCCATAGCATATTTTACATTTACATGAGTGAAAGCCCTCTGCGGACCGGAACCCGAGGAACCTGAGGCTGGCGGACCGAACTCCTCGGTCCCGGCCCGCCAGGTCCGCTCCTCTCTAAGCCACGCTCCCCTCGGTCCCAGTTCTGGGCCGTCTCCCCCAGGGTCCTAAAGTCCGTCCGTTCTTGAATCTCTCTAGCGCCCTTGCACTCCCCATGGGAACCTGCGTGTCCGCCTTGTCGCGGCGCGTGTCCGCGGGGGCAGCGGGGCCCGGCCGCCCTAACGGCACACGGGCTGTGGGGCGGGGGACTCGGGGGCAGTTCGGGGTCACCCTCGCGGGCGGGGCCGCGCGTGTCCGAGCTGCGATGAGGGGAGAGCCCCTCTGCCAGGGCCGCGTGAACGCGCTTATTCCGGCTGCGAGAGCTGGGGAACGTGCGGCAAACACTGTAGCTGGGGACGGAAACCCGGCGGATCCCGGAGCTGAAGCGCTCTGGTCACTCACTTTGTATCTTCCAATCAGAGTTAATTAGCCAAATTAATTTCATGGAAGTGGAAGGCGTCCCCGTCGTGTTCCGGGCCCTCGCGCCGCGAGCTGAGCTCCGTCTGAAGGCTCTGTCGGCCCCGCCCGCGGGGGCGTGGGAAGCCCAGAATTACTTCGTGCGCCCCACGTTCCGAATCTGAGAACGGCCCCGTTTTCTCCCAGAACTAAAAGGGAAACTTGTTTCAGGCACAGGTGGGCAGCCTCCCGCCAGCTCCGAGAATCCCGCCCTTCCGATCCATTAGTGAATGGCCTGGCTGAGAAGTAACGAGTTCTTTCTTTTCCCTCCTGAGACCGCGGAAGCCAGAGATTTCCTAGGATCTCACCCAGGGCCCTGCCCTTTACTAGAACAAAAACCGAAGGTGGGAAATGCGTTCAACAGTCGATTGTGATCCTCGGCCTTGCTAATTCAGGGAAGTTAGAGACTGGACATCTCCACCTTTGCTTGTGAGCCGAGGACAGATGGTCATGGCTGCGCACGTGGAACAAGCGGGATGGATCCGGCAGCATCAGGGAAACACTGTGCTAACACTCCCAGATGGGAAGATCCTGAAGGGAACAAGGGTTCTTTTCTTTTTTTATTTTTTATTTTATTATATATTTTTTTATAACGTTATCCCTTGTATTCATTTTTCCAAATTATCCCCCTCCTCCCTCCACTCCCTCCCCCCATGACAGGCAATCCCATACATTTTACATGTGTTACAATATAACCTAGATACAATATATGTGTGTAAATACCATTTTCTGAACAAGGGTTATTTTCAACCTTATGTTCTACAAAACTTTCCCACAGATCTCTGGGGCAGAGCCGTTGGAGGGACCGTCTGACACGCCAATGTCGGGGGAACCGGAGCATCTATGAAAGGAGACGCTGGGGTGTCTGATTGTACTCTAAGAAATGACAAGCAGAAGGATTCCAGAAAAATCCCGAAAGACTTCGGTGAACCGATACGAAGTGAAGTAAGCAGAACCAGTAAAGTACACTGTGTGTAACCTTATGATGAACTGTCAATGACTTGGACACTATCAGCAAAACAAAGATTCAAGACACCTCCAAAGAATTCACGAAGAAAAGTGCTATCCAATTCTAGAGACAGAACTAATGTTATCTGAATAAAGACTAAAACAATCTTTTTCCTTCTTCCCTTCTTTCTTTCCTTCCTTTCTTGTTCTGTTCAAGTCTTCTTGTACAAAATAACTAACATGGAAATGCTTTACATAACGGCACATGTATAACTTATGTCATATTGCTTACCGTATCAGGTGGTGGGAAAGGAGGGGGAAGGAGGCTAGAAGTTTACACCCAAAACTCTGTTTAAAATATAAAAAAAAATAGTTTGTATATTTAATTGGATGGAGAGTGAAATACTGTTTTAAAAATGTTGTTTCGAAAGATTTCTAGTTTTAAAACATGCTGTGAGGGCTCAAAAAATTTATAGGACTATATTTAGCCATTTAGCCTAAAAGTGCCAGCCTTTCCCAAGGAAAGTTTTAATTTCTGCCAAAGCACCGGTTCTATAGGCACAACACCCCCTACTGCCCTCCCCCCTGCACCTCCACCATTTTTGTCTTTTTTCTTGTTGGCTCAAGTTTAGTGTGGAAAAAGATTAGAAAGGACATAGATTTTTTTTTTCAGTAAAAAATGTCCTTAGGGAAATATAACACTTATTAAATATTTTTTCATAAAATTTGTTAATAATCTTCATCTGCCTTTTCTTTCTTTCATATTTTTTTTCCCCCTAGAGTTGATAGGTATGAGAGGGATGGTGTCTCTCAGCAGCAGTCCTTTGAGATGGAGTTGAACTCAGTGAGTCCTCACCATAAAAGGATCATAAACTTACTAGGTTAGATCAACTTAGTTACCACCCCTAAGCTGCCAAGTTTTGTTTCTAATTATTATTATTTTTTTTAGCTGCACCACATATATGATTCCTTGTGCCATTTTTTTGGTCTTTTTTTTTTTTTTTTTCTTGATGACCCTGAGCTATGGCTTCCTTCTCATATGTAGCTCATATTTTTCATCACTAAAAGATCTATTAAAGACCACATTATGAGACTTGACTCTGACTACAATGCACATTTCTAAGCAAACTTTGGGACTTCTCTTCTAGGCAGAAGCCTGGAGGGAAGAAGCCCCCCCTTTTCCTTGAGACAATTGTCTCCAAGAAACGCAGAGCAGTGATTGCATTCCCCAGGTAGGTATAAACCCAGAGGTCAAGGGGCCTACCTGTGCTCTCCCTGACTCCCCCTCATAGAACCAGAAGTGGTCTTGGGGGCCACCTTCAAGCCATGACTTCTGCTTTCCTCAGCTGTCAGCCACCCAGAGGCTCTCCTGACAGGAAGACTTCTCAATGGCACCAACCCTCCCCATTCCCTCTAGTGCTGCTGTCTGGCCACCTTTAGGTCACTCCCTTCCAATCTGCTTCCTCCTTGAACTCGGGGAAACACAATTGCACCAAGTGCCCTCACGTCCCCCAACACATCCCATTGAGGCTTTCAGCTAGGAAATGGAGATCTTCTGAATATGTAAGCAAGCATAAGTAAGTCCACTTGATTCTACACTGGCTTTGTGTATATCGGTACACTCAATACCCCACTTCATTATGTTCCTTCTGCCAATTCCTTTCCGAAACTCTCAGACTCATTTCCTAATAAAGTACTTCGAAGCTACAGATGTCCTTGGACTGGTATGGAACTATAGGAAAAATCTCTGTAACAGACCTTTTTAACTCTAAACGCACAAATCCACATCTTTTTTTTCTTTTCTGAAAAATATCTCATTTCCTTTCTTCATGCCCTCACTGGATCTCACCCAGAACTCTTTGTGAGTCTGGGTACAAGACAAAACCCCAACCGAGCCACGCCAAAGGAAAAGACATGTGGCTCAAGAGAGACTGTGTCTGTGTCATCTGTGGAAGTGTGAGACACAAATGTCCCTCAGCTGATCGCCATTGCAAAGAGTAGGGAGAGGCATCTCAGGGAGATGTCACATAATCTGTCATCCTTTTTTTCCTTTGGGGTCGGGGGCTTCTGTGAGCAGCTCAAGGGACGCTTTGGTGGTCTCATGGAATGCATTATAGAAAGCATGGTCCCAGCTCTACACGCCCCTCCAGGTGGTGACTACTCCATGTTCTGTGGGGTATTTCAGGGTCAGAACTCCTCCCCAGCTCTCAGCCTAATTCCCCACTAAGACTTCTTCCCATCCCTAACCCACCATCACACCCTGATGTCCGGGGTGCCCATAATGGAAGCAGAGATGCCCAGGGGCACTGCCTCCTGCACGTGCCGACTCTGCCCACTCTGGAGCCAGGATCAGCAGTTGGTGCACAACATCCTCATCCATGGGGAGCCTGGAAGGGCCAAGTTGAAATCCTGCAGGAAGAAGTGAAAGGTACCTCCAGGGAGGGAGGAGGAGGCAAGGGCAAGCCTAGAGAAAGGGCTCTGGGCTCTCTGAGGTTCTGGAAGGGCACCTTGGAGAAGGAAAGCCTGGCATGTGGAAAGGCTACAGGAAAGCTCTGCTGCTGCCTCCTGAGTGACTCTCAGTCTGCTTTCACGAGGGTCCCTCTCATGCTTTCAGGGGGACCGTTTCTTTCTCAAATCACCTGTTCCTCAGGAGTTAAGCTGAGCCCCCAGAGCGCTCCATCCCCACAGGGGCTGTTTCTGTTCGTCGCCAGGTGCTTTTTGTTGTTTCCAACATGGAGCAGTTCTCAGTATGTACTGGCCTCCTAAGGGAGGGCTTCGGAGTAAGTGACCTGAGCTTACTCTACCCATCCTCCTCGGTCCTTCACATACCCAATTTCTTCAGTTGCCCAAGACCTTTCTTCCTCAGTGTTCTGCTATAGCAGGGATCTGGTCCTGGGATCTCAGTCCCAGAATACAGGAAGAGTGTGGGGATAAAGGACATAGGACTGTGCTTTGGATAGGAACACATACTTAGAGGGGGATGGGCACATTGAAGCCCCTGAGACCCCTCTCTGCATTTCAAAGAGGAGGTGAGGGAGACAGACTTGTTCCTTGCCTAGAGTTAGAGCTATGAACACCTGGAGCCAGGATGAGGCCGCAAGTGTGGCCTGATTCAGTTCATTCAAGTAAAGGCTCTCTTCACAATATTTGACTCAAATGTCCTCATGTTTTAGCCAACTGACTTTACTATGAGACCAGGGATGCAAGGAAAGATAACAATAAAAACAGCCAGGATTTCCAATAATGATTTCATGTTTGCAAAGTGTTTCATAATTATTCTTCAATGTATTCCTCATCTCAACCCTGGGGAGCAGATGCCCTTGTTCTCCCCATTCTGGAGAGATGGGGAAACTCAGGCAGGATCAGGTTACATGACAAGCCTACATACAATGTACAGCCTGGAAGGCCAGAGAAGGAATTGGAACTCGGGCCTTTTGGTTCCCAACACAACATTTAATCCAGGGTGCCACTGAGTGGCGTAAAGAAAAATTACAGAAATTCATGTCAGGTTAGCAAAACATTTTTACAAGGCTCTTTTATGCCTGAAAGCACAGAAAAAAACAAAGTGAACATCAAGTAATTGGGGAATGGCTAAAGAAATGATAGTTTATGATCATCAAGAACAATTGAGGAGAGATGACAAACAGGACTGAAGAGAAAAAATATTACATCTACTGAGTTTTATGCACAGTGAGAAAGCTGACTTACTGGGGACCCTCACTCAATCCTGAATCAGTATGAATAATTCCATTATGATTTTATGGTAGAAAAGGATTATTGCTAATTTTTCATTTAGTAATATTTAATAGTCATTTAATAGTAAGGACAAGAACAAGTAATTCACTGTTGTAGGAATCATACAGTCATGGACCTTCTGTTAGAGGCTTTGGGCAGACTTCATACTTGTATATATAATAGAAACTATTTCCATAACAGCACGAGGCCGACTTCCATAACTTCAGTATCTGAGAATGACGACAAGAACTCTCTCCATCCTGTTTCCCCACATGCCAATCTGGCCCGGTGGAAAGCCCCCAAGTCTTCCCTGAAATGTTCTTGGAGATGTTCGATCTCCACTTGCCCAACCCAAGAAATAGCTCATCTTGATCACTGAAAGGCCCCATCTTCCCTGACCCAAGCCAAGGGATATCATCCAGCTTATGACATCTAATCAGTGGATAAATTTCCTGCACTGGTCATCCTGAAACCCTATGGCCCTGATGGTATGCATATTTTAGTCTTTGCATTATACAGTAACCAATGAAATACTTTTCTACTTATACCATAATTGTATGGTATTATGGAAATATAGCCCAGAGAGAAGGTGGTACCTCAGATTGAGAGGGAAGTCTGGGATCTACTTAGTTAGAGGGGAACTATTCTCTAATAAAGGGTTTAGGGCTCAGACCTCTGCCTCAGTTTCTCCTGCAGGCTGTTCTGTGTGATTCCCCTCCCCCCAACAGGATGGAAAATTTCAGCTATTTCATGAATATTTAATTCTGTTGAAAGTCTAATGAAGGCTGTGCTGTAGAAAGAGACCTTCCCTTGTGAATGAGATTCCCCAAGTTTCATCTACAGCATGATTTCTCCAGAGGATAGTCCTACAAGCATTGCCTTTATCCATCTTCCTTCCATTAGCAATAAGGTTGCTCCTCCTCCAGGGAAAAACACAGCCACATGAATCTATTTCTAAGACTTCTCAATTAATTCTGAGAGAGAAAGTGAGAAAAGTTCTCTGGTTGAAAGCCTTCCTACACTGAGTCTCCAGGGAACTGTTCCTCACATTGATTTCAGCAAAAATAAAAATCTGAATCCCATTTGAATATCTTATTCATGACAATGATCAGATTTCTATCTTATATGAATTCTGAGATGGGAAATAAGAAATGATTGTTGTTGGAAGACATCACCACTTTGACATAATGCACAAGATTTCCCTGAAGTGGGGAACCAACCTCTTCTGTTAAATATGTTAAGAATGGGAAGTCGAAGCTCTGCTATGTTCACCACACTATGAGGTTTAGCTCCAGTTTGGACTTTCTGATATTTAGCAAAATTGGAATTCAATGAATACTAGAAAATCTAGTTAAAAAAAAACCCACCAGGAACAATGAACAACTTTAGGAAAGTGGCAGGGTATAAAATAACCCCACACAAATCATCAGCATTCCTATATGTTACCAATAAAGTTCAGTAAAAAGAGATAGAAAGAGAAATCTCAATTAAAATAACTGTAGATAATATAAAATATTTAGGAGTCTACCTGTCAAGACAATAACCAGGAACTATATGAACAAAATTACAAAATACTTTTCTACAAATAGTTAGCTCAAAATAATTAGAAGAATGTGAAGTGCTCAGGGATAAGCTAAGGTAATATTTTTTAAATGACAATTTTACCTAAATGAATTTATGAATTGGGCACCCTACCAATCACACTACCAAGAAATTATTTTAAAGAGTTAGAAAAAAACAACTACAAAATTCATCCAGAAGAACAGAAAGGTCAAAAATCTCAAACAAATTAATGGGGAAAAAATTCGAGGGACGGTAGAAAGCCCCCAAGTCCTCCCTGAAATGTTCTTGGAGATGTTCGGTCTCCACTTGCCCAACCCAAGAAATAGCTCATCTTGATCACTGAAAAGCCCCATCTTCCCTGGCCCAAGCCAAGGGACATCATCCAGCTTATGACTATCTAGTCAGTGGATAGATTTCCTGCACTGGTCATCCTAGCTGTATCAAACCTAAAACTATAAAACAAAGCAGCAGTCATCAAAACCATTTGGTACTGGATGAAAAATAGAGTAGTGGATCAGTGGAATAGATAGGTTCAGAAGATATAGTACTCAATGACTATAGTCATCTAGTGTTTTACAAACCCCAAAACTCCAGCTTCTAGCCAAGAACTCATTGTGACAAAAATTGTTGAAAAAATTGGAACATATTTTGGCAGAAAATGGGTATTGAGCATCACCTAACACTCTATAACAAGATAAGGTCAAAATGGATTCATGATTTAGACATAATAGGTGATATGATAAACAAATTGGAGGAATGAGGGATAGTCTATGTCTCAGATTAGTGGAGAATGAAGGAATTTATGGCCAAAAAAGAACTAGAGAACATTATGAAATGCAAAATTTGATTATATTAAATGAAAAAGTTTATCAAATAAAACAAATGTGGCCAAGAGTATAAGAAAAGTAGAAAGCTGGGGGGGGGGATTATGAATAGTGCTTCTGATAAAGATCTTATTTCTAAAATATATAGAGAATTGACTCAAATTTATAAGAATATAAACCATTCCCCAATGGATATAGTCAAAGGATATGAACAATTTCCCGATAAAGAAATCAAAGCCATTTCTAGCCATATGAAAAAAATCACTATTGATTAGAGAAATGCAAATTAAGAAAACTGAGGTGCCAATTTACACCTCTTAAATTGACTAAGATAACAAGAAAAGATAATAATAAATGTTGCAGGAGATATGGAAAAAATGGAACACTATTACATTGTTGATGGAGTTGTGAACTGATCCAAACAATCTGAAGAGCACAAAGGGTTATCAAACTGTGCCCACACTTGGTGCAGGAGTATCTCTATTGGGTTTGTATCCCAAAGATATCACAAAGGAGGGGAATGGATCCATTTTTGCAAAAATATTTGCAGCAGCTCTTTCAGTACTGACAGGGAACTGGAAATTTAATGGATGTCCATGAGTTGGAGAATGGCAGAAAAGTTATAGTATGTGGATCTAACGGAATATTATATTTCAATAACAAATGATCAGAAGGCTCATTTCTGAAAAGGCTGCAAAGACTTTCCTGAACTGATGCTGAGAGAAGAATGGAACCAATTGAACATTGCACATAGTAAGAAGATGATTATGTGATGATTACCTGTGATGGACTTGGCTCTTTTCAACAATAAGGTGATTCAGTAGACTTGTGAGGGAGGGAGCCATCTATATCCAGAGAAAACACTATGGAGCCTGAATGTGAACCACAACATAGCATTGTTATCTTTTTTGTTGTTTGCTTGCTTGTTTTGTTTTTTTGCCCCTTTTGATCTGATTTTTTCTTGAAGAGCATAATACATGTGGAAATATGTTTACAAAAATTACAAAAATTATAACTTATATTGGATTACATGCTACGTAGGGAAAGGGATTTGGAGAAGAAGGGAGAAAAATTTAAAGCAAAAGGTTCTGCACAGGTGAATGTTGAAAACTATCTTTACATCTATGTTGAAAATTCAAAACCCATTATTACTTTAAAAAAATTGGAGTTCAGTGTAAATTATTCAACAATGATTACATTCATAAAGTTTTTTTTTCCCAGTGTGAATGCCCTGATGTTGAGCAAGAGTGGACCTCTGTGTTAAAGTCTATCGATATAGATGACATTCAAAAAGTTTCTCTCCAGGGTGGATTTTCTATGTTCAGCAAGAATGAAACTGTGTCCAAAAGTCTTTCCACGTTGATTACATTTGTAAGGTTTCTCTCCAGTGTGGATTCTGAGATGTTTCCCAAGATTTTTTTTTGCGTGTGAAAGAATTTCCACATTGATTACATTCCAAAGGTTTTTCTTCAGCATGAATTTCCTGATGTGTTACAGTAAGAGGTCCCTTCTGTTTGAAAGTTTTTCTACGATGAATACATTCAAAAGGTTTTTCTTCAGTGTGCATTTTCTGATGTTTAACAAGAACATTCCTCTTACTGAAAACCTTTCCACATTGCTTATGTTCAAAAGGTTTTTCTTCAGTGTGAATTCTCTGATGTACAGTAAGATGTCCCTTTTGTCTGAAAGTTTTTCCACATTGATTACATTCAAAAGGTCTCTCTCCAGTGTGGATTTTCTGATGTTTAGCAAGAATGGAACTGTATACAAAAGCCTTCCCACATTGATTACATTTATAAGGTTTCTCTACAGTGTGGATCATCTGATGCTGACCAAGACCCTTTTTTTGTGTGAAAGTCTTTCCACATTGATTACATTCAAAAGTTTTTTCTCCAGTGTGAATTCTCTGATGTTCAATAAGGTTTCCCTTCCATAAGAAAGCTTTTCCACAATGATTACATTTATAAGGTTTCTCTCCAGTGTGGATTCTCTGATGATAAGCAAGAATGGAACTGAATGGAAAAGCCTTTCCACATTGATTACATTTATAAGGTTTTTCTCCAGTGTGAATTCTGTGATGTTTAGCAAGAATGGAACTGTTTCCAAAAGCTTTTCCACATTGATTACATTCAAAAGTTTTTTTCCCAGTGTGGATTTTCTGATGTTCAGTAAGATTTCCCTTGCGTGAGAAAGCTTTTCCACATTGAGAACATTCAAAAGGTTTCTCTCCAGAGTGAATTGTGAGATGTTCCTCAAGACTTATTTTCTGTATGAAAGCTTTTCCACACTGATTACATTCCCAAGGTTTCTCTCCAGTGTGAATTCTCTGATGTACAGTAAGTTTTCTCTTTCGTAAGAAAGCTTTTCCACAATGATTACATTCAAAAGGTTTCTCTCCAGTATGGATTCTCTCATGTTCAACAAGATGGTACTTCTTTGTGAAAGCCTTTCCACATTGATTACATTCAAAAGGTTTCTCTCCAGTGTGGATTCTCTGATGTTTACGAAGATTAGACTTTCGTGGGAATGCCTTCCCACATTCAAAACATTTATAAAACTCTCCAATATGAATCTTCTGAGGTTCATCAAGATCTGAGTTCTTACCAGAAGCCTTCCCATTCTCACCAAATGCATATGTTTTTACTACAGGATCTACTATACAATAGTTGGGAAGAGATGAATGATGGGATGAGATTGCTTCATTTTCAATATATTTATCAGATTGTTTTCTCTTGTGAATTTGCCAATGGCTAATGAGCTTAGGGGCCTTCCCAGCTTGATTACTTCCATAACACATTTCTCCAGTATCATTTTTCTGCTGTCTAATGAGGTCTGAACTCTTGCTGAAGGACATTTCCCCTTGATTATCTGGATTCATTAGTATTTCAGCAAGCTTCTCCTGGGAATGAAAACGCTCTACCTGTTCAGCAAAACATTTTTGATATTCACTATCCAGAAGACAGTTATTCTCTGAGCTCATTTTCTTACAATGATTTAGGAAAGAAGATTGTCTGAATTTCTTTCTGATTTCATCCAATTCATAGTCACTCTTTGGATTATCTACTTGGATGTTAAAGTCATGAGTTTCCCTCAAAGTGAGGTCACAGGGACCATCCTTCATGAATCGCTTCAGGTCACAGATTTCCACAAAATATCCCAGCTTTCTAGTCATTTCATTCCTTTCAAATTTGGTCTCCACATCTGAAGAAAATGAACAATTATATGTAAATCCATGAAAAGACATTCACAAATAATTAAAAGCAAAAGCAATGGTTACTTAAGAAGGTGTGTGTGATGTGAGAATGACCAAGGAGATGTTCACCACAGAGTACTGGTCCCATCAGAAATTTATTCACTCCAAGCTAAATATTCACATTCAACAAAAGTGGCAGACACAAGGCAAGATACCTACCAGACTGGATGTAAACAGATTAGAGTGATTCTTCATGGGAGAACAGTTTATTTCTAACTTGGAGGGAAACACAGGCTTTGCAACATTTCATCAGAAATAAACTGGTCAGCTTTCAAAAATCTATTATACAACACTACATTTATTCATCTGGACTAGAACACTTGGAAATATCCAAATTGGTTTGATGAAAATAATGGGGAAATTCAGATGGTAAAAATAAAAGTCAGAATTGTACAGGGCCTGAAAGTAAATTACTTCAATCCTTTCTATGAATGCAGTATTTTAAAAAGACATAGGTACACCAAAAGCTAGGTAAACACAAAACTTAAGAGAGATTCATAATTCTGGGCTCAATAAGAGGATACATAAAAATCAGTTTTATACTGACAACAATAATTTAAAGTGCTTTTACAATTCCTGAGACTATATATGGGTCAAGGACTTATGCTGTATCTGAACAATTCAGCGTAGATGGAGCAACATTGAGCAATGAAAGAAACATGATCCAGGAGAGATGGACAGAATAGTTCTATAGCATTCTTTTTTTCCCCAAGCATGAGAAACATATTTCCTATGTGCACAAGAAATGTCAACTTTTTCTCAGTCTTCTTATTTATTAATTTACTCTTTTCACCAGTTACATTTAAAACTTTTTTTCCATTCCTTCAAAACTTTTCTGTTCTAATTAGTATGCCAGAAATTAGATATGGATCCACACTTAACACCATATACCAAGATAAGATCAAAATGGGTCCATGATTTAGGCATAAAGAATGAGATCATAAATAGATTAGAGGAACAGAGAATAGTCTACCTCTCACACCTGTGGAGGAGGAGGGAATTTATGACCAGAGGAGAACTAGAGATCATTACTGATCACAAAATAGAAGATTTTAATTACATCAAACTAAAAAGTTTCTGTACAAACAAAACTAATGCAAACAAGATTAGAAGGGAAGTAACAAATTGGGAAAATATTTTTACAGTTAAAGGTTCTGAAAAAGGTCTCATTTCCAAAATATATAGAGAATTGACCCTAATTTATAGGAAATCAAACCATTCTCCAATTGATAAATGGTAAAGGATATGAACAGACAATTCTCAGATAATGAAATTGAAACTGTATACATACACTCATATGAAAGAGTGTTCCAAATCACTACTGATCAGAGAAATGCAAATTAAGACAACTCTGAGATATCACTACACACCTGTCAGATTGGCTAAGATGACAGGAACAAATAATGATGAATGTTGGAGGGGATGTGGGAAAACTGGGACATTAATACATTGTTGGTGGAGTTGTGAAAGAATCCAGCCATTCTGGAGAGCAATTTGGAACAATGCCCAAAAAGTTATCAAACTGTGCATACCCTTTGATCCAGCAGTGCTACTACTGGGCTTATATCCCAAAGAAATACTAAAGAGGGGAAAGGGACCTATGTGTGCCAAAATGTTTGTAGCAGCTCTTTTTGTAGTGGCTAGAAACTGGAAGATGAATGCTGAATGAATGCTCCATCAATTGGAGAATGGTTGGGTAAATTATGGTATATGAAGGTTATGGAATATTATTGCTCTGTAAGAAATGATCAGCAAGATGAATTCAGAAAGGTTTGGAGAGACTTGCATGAACTGATGCTGAGTGAAATGAGCAGAACCAGGAGATCACTATATATTTCAACAACAATACTGTATGAAGATGTATTCTGATGGAAGTGGATATCTTCAACATAAAGAAGATCCAACTCACTTCCAGCTGATCAATGATGGACAGAAACAACTACATCCTGAGAAGGAACACTGGGAATTGAATGTAAAATATTAGCACTACTGTTTATCTACCCAGGTTACTTATACCTTCGGAAACCAATACTTAACGTGCAACAAGAAAATTGGATTTACACACATATATTTTATCTAGGTTATACTGTAACACATGTAAAAAACTTTTCTGTTCCAGATTCTCTTCCTTAACACCATCTTCAGCCCTTATTAAGAAAACGCATGTGAAATTATCCAAAACATTTCCATAAAAATCATGTTGTGAAAGAAAATATAAATCTCCCATCTTGATAAAAAAAAAAAAACCTGATGAAAAATAAAGTTTAAAGAGACAACGATCTTTTCCCGATTTTTCTTGTGAAGCATGATGGATATGGAGATAAGTTTGAAAAAACTGCATGTTTCATCTGTATTGGACGGCTTACTATCTGCAAAAGGGGGGCATGCATGAAGAGGTGGAGAAAGCTTTGGAGCATGGGGATTTCTAGAGGTGAATGCTGAAAGTTATATAGTTTGAAAGAGAAAAATCTATTATTAAAAAAAATAAAACATATACCCACTTTGACCATAAAAAAAGAAAGAGAGGGTGAGAGAATAAAGTCTACATTTGCTTTTCTTCAGTCCCATGGTGCCCTTCAAGATCTTTCTAAGATCACTGATTGACAGACGCTTATTCATAAAATTAAATCCTAGTTTCCTGGGATATAGTTCATCTGAGCCTGATACAAAAATAATGTTCTGTTGTCTCCAGAAACTGCAGATTGCTCTCTGGGAGGAGATCTTGCTGTCTCAACTCAATCTCCCAGCCAGACTCTTCTTCCTATAACGAGCCATCCCAATTCTGACCTAGAGTAGGTCAACGTTGCTTCTTTTATCCTCCCAGAGAATGGGTGTGGAATAACTCAGGGGCTTGTGGGAAAAAATACTTCAACCAATGAACTTGCTCCTCTTAAAACATGTAAGCTCCTCCCCAGAAGTTCAAAGGGGTAAAACTCCCCTTAAAGTCCAGAACCAAAAGGTGTGAACTAGAGAATTGTTAAGTACTGGATTTAGCACTTAGTAAGAACCTATCATCTCATTATCTCATTAGCACTTAGTACGAACCTAACAAGGGTGATTCAGGCATAATCAATTTCTTCTCTTGATTAGCATAAGATTTTTCATCATAAGACATTCAGAGTAGTCATGGATCATTGTGCTACTGAAAAAAGCAAAGTCATTTACAACTGATCAACCCAGAACATTGCTATTACTTTGTATACAAAACATTTAACTTTGCTTGAGTTCATGGAGGACTTTCCAGGTTTTTTTCTGAGAGCATCTTTTCATCATTTCCCAAAGAATAATATTTAATGACAATCACACACCCCAATTTCTCAGCCACTCAATAACTGATGGGCATTCTTTCTATTTCAAATTTTTTTCCACTGATAACATAGGTTCTACAAATATTTTTGTAGATATAGGTCCTTTCATTTTTAAAAATCTCTTTTGGGCATTCATGTCTTATAATGGCAATGTTAGGTCAATGGATAAGCATAAATTTATGGCCTTAAGGCATATATTATATTTTTTTATCCCACTTATCAGTTGGGGAATGACTCTTATTTTTTATATATTTGATTCTGTTCCTTTTATGTTTGAGAAATAAAGTCTTATCTCATTTCAAAAATATGTAAAGAATTGACTCAAATTTATAGGAATTCAAACTATTCCCCAACTGATAAATGGTCCAAGGATTTGAACAGACAATTTTCAGATTAAGTAATTGAAATTATTTCTAGTCATATGAAAAAATGTTCTAAATACTATTGATCAAAGAAATGCAAATTAAGACAAATCTGAGATACTATTATACACCTCTCAGTTGGCTAAGATGATAGGAAAAGATAATGAATGAAGGTTGGAGGGGAAGTGAGAAAACTGGGATATTAATACATTGTTGGTGGAGTTGTGTCCTGATTCAACCATTCTGGAGAGCAATTTGGAAATATGTCTAAAGGATATCAAACTATGCCTACACACTTTGATCCATCAGTGTCTCTACTGGGCCTGTATCCCAGAAAGAGCTTAAAGAAGGGAAAGAGACTCATATGTGCAAAAATGTCTTTGACAACCTTTTGTGTAGTAGCAAGAAACTGGAAACTGAGGGGATGCCCATCAGCTGGAGAATGAATGGCTGTATATGAATGTTATGGAATATTATTGTTCTTTTAGAAATAACTAGTAGTTTGATTTCAGGGAAGCTTGGAGAGATTTATGCAAACTATTGCTAAGTGAAGTAAGTAGAACCAACAGATCATTGTACATGGTAACAAGATCATGTTGTGATCTACTCTGATGGATGTGGCTCTTCAGCAGTGAGGTGATTCAGGCTCGTTCCAAGGGTCTCGTGATAAAGAGAGCCATCTGCACCCACATAGGTTGGGGACTGAGTGTGGATCACAACAAATTATTTTCACTCTTTTTGTTGTTGTTTGCTTGCATTTTGTTTTCTTTCTCAATTTCCCCCTTTTTGATCTAATATTTCTTGTGCAACATTGATATAGAACTGCACATATTTAAAATATATTAGATTCCATGCCATCTAGGGAAGGGGGTGGAGAGAAGGAAGGAAAAAAATTGGAATACAAGGGTCTGCAAGGGTAATGTTGAAAATTATCTATATATATCTATATCTATATATATATATATACAATTGAAATATATACAATTGAAAATTAAAAACTTTAATTAAAAAGAGAGAAATAAGGCCTTATCAGAGAAACTTGCTTAATTTTTTTTTATATTGCTCACTGTAAATTTCCTCATTTATTTTATTCTCTACCTCCTTTCAAGCTGCCAGTCCTGAAAAGTATTTAGTTATTGACCATTCCTTCCTCCAATATGTCCTCTCTTTTATCACCTTTCCCCTCTTTTTTTCCTGCAGGATAAGATAGATATCTATTCATATTGAGTGTGTGTTATTTTCTTTGTCAGCCAATTCTAATAAGAGCAAGGTTCACTCACTCACTGACTCATGTACCCCTTTTCCCCTCTAATGAAAAGCTTTTTCTTTCCCCTTTTTTAATGGCAGATAATTTATACTGTTGCACTTCTCAATTTCCCTTTCCCCAGTACATTCCTTTCTCCTCCCTTCATTTGATCTTTTTGTTAAATAGCATTCCTTCATATTCAACTCACATCTGGGCTTTCTCTCTTTATTTCTTCAAACTGTAATAATGAGAAAGTTCTAATAACTTACAAGAATCATCCTCCCATGTAGGAATTTAAACAGATAAATCTTATTAAATACCTTCTGTTGTCACTTTCCTGATTATCTCCTTAAGTTTCATATAAGTTCTATATTTGAAAATCAACTTTTCTATTCAGTTCTGGTCTTTTCATCAGGAATGTTTGAAAATCCTCTATTTCACTGAATGTACACCTTTTCCCATTAAGGATTATATTCAGTTTTGCTGGGAAGGTAATTCTTGGTTGTGATCCCAGCTTCACTGCTTTCCCAACTATCATATTCCAAGCCCTTTGATTCTTTAATGTAGAAGCATTAAATCATTTGTTATTCTGACTATGACTCCACTCTACTTGAATTGATTCTTTCTGGATACCTGGAGTATTTTCTCTTTGAACTGAGAGTCCCAGAATTTGACAATAATATTCCTGGTTGTTTTCATTTTGGGATCTCTTTCAGGAGAGGATCAGTGGGTTTTTTAAATTTCTATTTTACCCTCTGGTTGTAGAATATCAGGACAGTTTTCCTTAATAACTTCTTGAAAGATGATGTCTAGGCTCTTTTTTTGATGCTGTTACAACCATAGATGACCCATGAGGCAGAATTGGAGGATTTTCCTAAACCACTCCATTACATTCTTTAGACAGTGACTCAAGACTGTTAAGATTTTTAAGACTTGGCCTTTTACCAAGGTACCTATCTGCTAAAGGCTAAAAAACTTCCTATATAAGAATTTGTGGTCTCCTTTGTACATTTCCCAACAGAAAGCTGTTATAGGCAGGTAGTCTAGTTGTCCCCTATACAAAGTTATATTACAAAGCAGTAGTCATCAAAAACACTTGGTACTGGCTAAGAAATAGAGTAATGGATCGGTGGAATAAGATGTTCAAAGACACAATACTCAATGACTAGTAATGTAGTGTTTCATGAACCTATAGACTCTACTTTCTGAGAAAAGAACTCACAATGGGACCAAAATTGCTGGAAAAAAAGGAAAATACCATGGCAGAAATAAGCCATTGACCAAAACCCAAAATCTTATACCAAGGTAAGGTTGAAACAGGTTCAAAATTTAGGTATAAAGGCTAACACAATTAACAAATTAGGAGAAGAAGATCTGTCTCACAGATCTATGAAGAAGGAAAGAATATATGGCTAAAGAAGAACTAGAAAACATGAAATGTAAAATGGATAATTTTGATTATATTAAATTTAAAAGCTTTGTACAAACAAAACAAATGCACCCAGGAATAGAAATAGACAACATTATAAAATGCAAAATGGATAATTTTGATTATATTAAATTTAAAGGTCTTTTTAAAAGTTTTGTACAAACAAAATCAATGCAGTCAAGCACAAAGCTGGGAAAAAATTTATAGCCAGTGTTTCTGATAAAGGCCTCATTTCTAAAATATATAGAGAATTGACACAAATTTATAAGAATACAAACATTCTCCAGTTGATAAATTATCAAAGGATATGAAGAGACAATTTTCATATGAAGAAACTAAAACCATTTCTAGTCATATGAAAAAATACTCTAAATCACTGTTGATCAGAAAAATGCAAATTTAAGGCAACATAAGCTACTACTCTATACATCTTAGATTGGCTAAAATGACAGAAAAGGATAATGATGAATATTGGAGGAGGTATGGGAAAACTGGAACTCTAAAACATTGTTGGTGGAGCTGTGAACTGATCCAATTATTAAGAAAAGAAATATGGAACTATGTCCAAAGAGCTATTAAACAGTGCATAACTTTTGATCCAGCATTGTCTCTACTGGGCCTGTATCTCAAAGAATCATAAAAAAGGGAAAAGGACACATATGTGTAAAGTTGTTTGTAGCAGTCCTTTTTGTACTGGCTAGGAACTAGAACCTGAGTGGATGTCCATCAGTTGGAGAGTGGTAATATGTTATGGTACATGAATGTTCTGGAATATTATTATTCTGTAAGAAATCAGCAGGATGATTTCAGAGAGTCCTGGAAAGACTTAAATGAACTGATATTGAATGCAGTGAGTAGAACCAAGAGAACACTATACAAAGCAAGAAGATTATGTGATGATCAACTGTGATGGACTTGACTCTTTTCAATAATAAGAAAACACAGGTCAATTCCAATAGATTTGTGATGGAGAGAACCATCTAAATCCATCCAGACAGACGATTATGGAAACTAAGTGTGGATCACAACATAGTGTTTTCATTTTTTTTTAAAGTGAGTTCTTTCTTGGGTTTTTTTTTTCCTAATTTTTTTGGGGGGGTCCTTTTAGATCTGATTTTTCTTCTGCAGGATGATACATGTGGAAATGTGTTTGGAAGAATTGTTCAAGTTTAACCTATATTGGAATACTTGCTGTCTAGGGGAAAAGGATGGGGGAAGGAAGGATGGGACAGAAAATTTGGAACACAAGGTTTTATAAGTGTGAAAGTTGAAAACTATCTTTGCATGTATGCTGAAAATTAAAAACCTAATATTATTATTACTATTTTTTTTTTTTTTTTTTGCTGAGGCAATTAGGGTTAAGTGACTTGCTCAGGGTCACACAGCTAAGAAGTGTTAAGTATCTGAAGTCAGATTTGAATTCAGGTTCTTCTGACTTCAGGGCTGGTGCTCTACCCACTGTGCCACCCAGCTGCCCCACCAGCTATTATTTTTTAAAAAGATTAGATCTCAGTGTCAAATCATTGAACACTGATTACATTCATAAGGTATTTTTCCAGTGTGGATTCCCTGAAGTTTGGCAAGATTGGATTTCTGTGTGAAAGTCTATTAATTACAATCAATAGATTTCTCTGCATGAAGGATTCTCTAAAGTTGAGCAAGATGGAAGCTCTTAGAGGTATTTTCACATTGATTATATCAAAAAGATTTTTCTCCAGGGCAGATTCTCTGATGTTTGGGAAGAACTGACCTGTTTCCAAAAGCTTTTGCATACTGAGTACATTAAAAAAGTTTCGTTCCAGTATGGATTCTGTAATGTTTAGCAAGAATGGAATTGTATCGAAAAGCCTTCCCACACTTACTACATTTATAAGGTTTCTCCCCAGTGTGGATTCTCTGATGAATATTAAGATTTCCCTTTGATGTAAAAACTTTTCCACATTGATTACATTCAAAAGGTTTTTCTCCAGTGTGGGTTCTCTGATGTTCAGTAAGATATCCCTTGCGTGTAAAAGCCTTCCCACATTGATTACATTGAAAAGGTTTCTCTCCAGTATGAATTCTCTGATGGTCAACAAGACTTCCCTTAACTGTGAAAGCCTTTCCACATTGATTACACTGAAAAGGTTTCTCTCCAGTGTGGATTCTCTGATGTTCAACAAGAATGGAATACTTTCTAAAAGCCTTTCCACATTGATTACATTTAAAAGATTTCTCTCCATTGTGGATTCTCTGATGAACAGTAAGCCTGTGAATATATCGGAAAGCCTTTCCACAGTAATTACATTCAAAATGCTTTTCTCCAGTGTGGATTTTCTGATGTTCAGCAAGAATGGAACTATATCCAAAAGCTTTTCCACATTGATTACATTGAAAAGGTTTCTCTCCAGTGTGGATTCTCTGATGTACAGTAAGATTTCCCTTCTGAGTGAAAGCTTTACCACACTGGTTACATTCAAAAGGTTTTTCTCCAGTGTGGATTCTCTGATGTACAACAAGATTTCCCTTCTGAGTGAAAGCCTTTCCACACTGATTACATTCAAAAGGTTTCTCTCCAATGTGAATTCTTTGATGTTCAGCAAGAATGGAATAATTTCCAAAAGTATTTCCACATTGATTACATTTATAAGATTTCTCTCCAGTGTGGATTCTCTGATGTTTAGCAAGAACTTTCCTCTTTCTGAAAGCCTTTCCACATTTATTGCATTCAAAAGGTTTCTCTCCAGTGTGGATTCTCTGATGTTCAGCAAGAAGGTACCTCTTTCTATAAGCTTTTCCACATTGATTGCATTCAAAAGGTTTTTCTCCAGTGTGGATTCTTTGATGATATATAAGAATGGAACTGAATCGAAAAGTCTTTCCACACTGATTACATTTATAAGGTTTTTCTCCAATATTGATTCTCTGATGTTTATGCAGATTAGACCTTTGTGGGAATATCTTCCCATATTTGTTACATTTATAAATCTCTTCAGTATGACTCTTCTCAGGTCTACTAAGATTTGAGTTCTGACCAAAGGACTTCCCACACTCACCAAATGCATGCCTTTTCATTCCAAATTCAACTCTAGATTGGTAAGGAAGAGATGAATGATGGGATGAAATTGCTTCACATTCATTATACTCATCAGGTTGGTTTCTCATGTGAATTTGCTGATGCATAATGAATTTAGGGGTCTGACTCAAGGACTTCCCCACTTGATTACCCACATAAAACATTTCCCCATTATTATTTTTCTGATGTCTAATGAGGTCTGAACTCTTTCTGAAGGCTATTTCTCTTTGATTATCTGGATTCATTTGTATTTTAGCAGGCTTCTCCAGGGAACGAAAAAGCTCTACCCGTTCAGGAAAATATTTCCTATATTTACTATCCAGAAGACAGTTATTCCCTGAGCTCCTTTTCTTACAGTAACTGAGGAATGAAGATAGCTTGAATATCTTTCTAAATTCCTCCAATTCATTGTCACTCTTTGTGTTATCTACTTGGATATTAGAGTCATGGATTTTCGTCAAAATAAAGTCACAGAGATCATCCTTCATGAATCTTTGCAGGTCACAGGCTTCCACAAAAATTCCCAGCTTTCTATTTATCTCATTCCCTTCAAAGTTGGCCTGTACATCTGAAGAAAATGAACAATAAAACATATGTACAAAAAAAGATATACACAGATAATTAAAAGCAACAGCAATCATCACTTAAGACTTATGTGACTCCTGACCTTCTCATTACTAACATCAATAGAGTAAAACTTCATGGATATATTCTTGTAGCAAAAGTTGGCATTTAATAGATATTTTCTCTGCAAGGAGTGAGGATATGAAGGTGACCAGGAGATGGTTCACCACAGAGTGTTGCTCCAATAAGAGACTTATTCACTTCAATCTTGAACATTCACATTCAACAGAAGGGGCAGCCACAAGGCAAGACGATAATCAAACTGAATGTCAACAGAGTAGAGTGATTCTCCATGAGAGAACAGTTTATTTAACTTAGACAGAAACACAGGCTTTGCAACATTCCAATGGAAAAGACTGGGCAGCTTTCAGAGATTTGTTTTACAGTACCACATTAACTCATTTGGATCATAACATTTGGAAATATCCAAACTGATCCGATGCAAATGATAAGGAAATTCAAATAGCACAAAATAAAAGTCAGAACTCTATAGGGTCTGCAAGTTAGTTACTTCAATCATTTCTAAGAAGTCAGCCTTTAACTCCACCAAAATCGAAGTGCAAACAAAGCTTAGAAATTCAAAATTCTAAGCTCAGTAAAAAGCCCCATAAAAATTCAGTTTCCTACAGACACTAATAATTCAAAGTGATTTTACAATGACTGAAGAAAATGCACTGGACATGGCGGATAACATGCTGTTAGAGCCAGGATACTGGAGAATTGGGCTGAACAGTTCTAAAGCATTCTCAAGAGACAGGAAAAGATAATAAGGAATGATGGAGAGAATGAAGGAAAATTGGGATACTAATCCACTATTAGTGGAGTTGTGAACTGATCCATCCATTTTGGAGAGCAATTTAAGATTATGCCCAAAGGGATATAAAACTGTATGCATACACTTTGAACCAGCAGAGTCACTAGTAGATCTGTATCAAAAAAAGTTCATAAAAAAAGGAAAACAAATTATATTTGTAGTAACTGTTTTGGTGGTAGCAATGGTTTGGAAATGGAGGGGATGCTCATCAACTGAAGACTGACTGGAGAAGTTGTGGTATATGAATGTCATGGAATACTACTGTTTTATCAGAAATGATGAGCAGGCAGATTTCAGAAAAGCCTGGGAAGACTTCCATGAACTGATGCTGAGTGAAGTGAGCAGAACCAAGAGAACACTGGACAAAGTTACAAAGTAACAAAGATTTTGTGATCATCAACTATGACAGGCTTAGCTCTTTCAGCAATATAGTCAAACAAGACAAGTCCACGAGATCTGTGTTGGAAAAGGCCATCCACATCCAGAGAGAGAACTATGGAGGATGAATGCAGATTGAAGCATACCATTTTTACCTTTTTTTCCTATTTCTTTCTTTCTCATGGTTTTTCCATTTTGCTCTGATTTTCCTTTCATAATATAACTCATATAGAAATATGTTTCAAATGCTTATCCATGTATAATCTATGAGATTGCTTTCTGTTGTAAGAAGGAGAGAGCAAAGGGAGGGAGGCAGAAAAAATTTGGAACTCAAAGTCTAACAAAAATGAACACTGAAAACTATATTTAAATGTAATCAGAAAAAAAATTAAAACTATCAGTTGAAAACAAAAAGAATTCCTTTGGATTAATGTCAACCCAGTACTGCTATTCAGGAAGCTATGTACTGTCAATCACCTTACATTATTTTTTAATTCTTGTTTGGGGGACTATCCATAAAGACTTTTTTGGATCAAATGTCTTACAAATCAAAAAGATAATTTGTAAGAAAACAAATCACTACCCAATTGATAAATGGTCAAAGGATATGAACAGATAATGTTCAGATGAAGAGATTAATACCATCTATACTCAAATGAACAAATGCTCTTGATTAGAAAAATGCAAATTAAAACAACTCTGAGGCACAACCCCACACATCTGAAATCGTCTAAAATGACAGGAAAAGATGATAATTACTGGAGGGGATGTGGTTGTTTTTTATGATTTGTAAAATGATTCAGCCATTCTGGGGAACAATTTGAAATTGTGCTCAAAGGGCTCCCAAAATGTGCATTCCCTTTGATTCACCAGTGGTACTATTGAATCTATAACCAAGGAAATCATAAAAGAGGGAAAAGGATGCAGATATGTAAAAATGTTTATACCAACTTTTTGTGTGTGGTGACAAAGAATGGGAAAATCAGTAGCTGCCATCAGTTAAAGTTATGGTATATGAAAGTAATGGAATGTTGTTTTATAAAAAGTGAATAGGCTGATTTTAGAAAAGCCTGGAAAAATTTATATGAACTGATGCTAAAGCAAGCAGAACCAGGAAAACACTATATACAACAACAGCAAGATTTGTGATGATTAACAATAATATATTTGGGTAACAGCTAAGTGGTGCAGTGGATAGAGCATCAGCCCTGAAGTCAGGAGGACCTGAGTTCAAATCTAATCTCACATACTTAACACTTGTGTTAAGCTGTGTGACCCTGGGCAAGTCACTTAACCCCAATTGCCTTAGCAAAAAAATCAAAACAAAACAATAATATTCTTGGTTCTTAGAGCTTCAGTGATCCAAGACAATCCCAAGAAATTTTGGATGGAAAACATCATCCACATTCATGGCAAGAACTATGGAGACTGAATGTAAAACAACATGTTACGGTCACTTTTGCTTTTTTCTTCTGGTTTCTTTGTTTTCTCATGGTTTTTCCTTTTTTTTTTTTTAAGAAAAATAATATCTTTTTATTTTCAAAATATATGCAAAGATAGTTTTCAACATTCAACTTTGAAAAATCTTGTGTCCCAATTTTTCCTCTTCCTTCCTCCATCCCCTTTTCCTAGACAGCAAGTAATCCAATATATGTGAAACATGTAATTCTTCTATACATACTTCCACATTTATCATGCTGCACAAGCAATATCAGATCAAAAAGAGGAAAAAATTAAGAAAGAAAGAAAAAAAAGGAAGCCAACAACAAAAAGGTAAAAATACAATGTGATCCACATTCAGTCCCCAAAGTCCTCTCTCTGGATGCAGATGGTGCTCTCCATCACAAGTTTACTGGAATTGGCCTGAATCACCTCAATGTTGAAAAGAGCCATAGCCACCAGAGTTGATTATCACATAATGTTGTTAGTGTGTGCAGTTTTCTCTTGGTTCTGCTCACTTCACTGAGCATCAGTTCATGTAAGACCTTTCTGAAATCATCCTGCTGATTATTTCCTATAGAATAGCAATAGTCCATAACATTCATACACTATAATATATTTAGCCATTCTCCAACTGATGGGCATCCACTCAGTTTCCAGTTTCTTCTACTACAAAAAGGGGTACTACAAACATTTTTGCACATTGGTTCCTTTTCCCTTTTTGTTTTCATTTTTTTCTCCAAACACAATTCATATGTAAGATAAAATAAATATACATGTTAAAAAGTTTTACATGTAATTGGAGAAAATAAAAATTAATAAAAGAGAAAAATATACCATTATCACTTTTACAATTATTTTAGCCAATTTGAGAAGTGTAAAATGATATCAAAAATTGTTTTAATTTGTATTTCTCAATGATACTGAAAAATAACTTGGAGCACTTTTTTCATATGATTGTAAATGGTTTGAATTTCTTTATTCGAAAATTTCCTGTCTATATCCTTTTAACCACTTATGAACAGGAGAATGATGCATTATTTTAGATTTCACGAAGATCTTTATATATTTGTGATAGAACTCTAAGAAACACTCTAGAAATTTTTTAAAAAATGTTTTCTTACATCTGATCTTAGATACATTGCTTTTATTTGTACAAAACATTTGTAATGTACTGTAATCAAAATTATCCATATCACACTTCACTCAATTCTCTGTCTCTTGTTTATTTATAAATAGTTCATCAAACCATAAATATAATACATAAAATGTTCCATGTCCTTTAGATTTTCTTGTAATAACCCCATTTAGATTTAGGTAGTTTATTCATTTTGATCTGATTTTGATAAAAGTTGTAAGTCATTGGTGTAAGCCCACTTTCTAACATACTTTCCAGTTTTCCCAATAATTTTTATCAAAACATGAATTGTACAAAATCTCAAGTTTTTACATTTCTCAAGTACAAAAGTATTTACTTAGTGTTACAAAATTTGTGTGTATTTTGTTTCACTGCTCTACTTTTCCATTTTTTAATCAGTACCCAATAGTTTCGATAATTGCTACCTTATAATATACTTTGTTACCTGGCTCTGCTAACTCTCTTTCCTTTGCATGGTTTTTCATTGGTTCCTTTTTGCTGTTATGATTTTCCCAATAAATGCATTTTTTCTAATTTAGTAAAATCAGTTTGGTCCTTTGAATGGGAAAATCAAATTGGGAATTGAGATAAAATTGTCCTTATTATATTGGCCCTACCTATGCATGACCAATTATTAAATGACTTTTAATATTTCTTGGTGTCTTGTAAAATAAATTCCTCTTGCCCAGTTCTAGGGTTTTTTTAAGTTCTTTTCTGCCTGAAGTTTGTGGATCTCTTTCATTTTCAAGCAATATATCTTTTCATAATTTTCTTGAATTCTTTGTACTACTTTTCTTTTTTTTTTTCCGCTAATATTTCCTTAATTCTCTTTTGATTTTTTTGAAGGGCTTTATAAATTCTGCTTTTTGAGCTTCATGTTTTTCCTCTGATAATATATCCATATCATTTCTCTCTCCAGCTACTGGAACTGGTTTAAATGATTCCACTTGAAAAGGTTACAAGGCAAGGCCACAGTGAATGGAGAACTGATGTATACAGAAGACTTTGCAAAGTACACAACTCCTAAAGCTGAGATGTACCAGAATATGGATCCATTCTCTCCTGCTTGTGCTAAGTATGACCTGATCATTAACTCTAAAAAAAGACAAGAAATTGTCCTTACCCAGGAATAGCAGATTCTGGACATTCTCCAGCATGACCTCCTTGTAGAGCTCCTTCTGAGAAGGGTCTAGGAGCCCCCACTCCTCCTTGGTGAAGTCCACCATAATATCCTTGAATGTCACCAACTCCTAAACCATCAAAAGTCACTTGATTTAGAGCTGAAAAGAGACACCAAATTTATCCAGTCCAAAGTTCACAAGTGTCATGTGTCATATTAAGAAAATTCTATGAAGATTTTGGAAAAAGTTTAAAAGTATTTTATATTCTGGGGCCAAAAAGCTGAAAATTAATCATTGAGAAAAGAAAAAAGTAGAGGAATAATTCAGTAAATTCCTTTAAAGCCTAAAATAGTCTTAACTAAATGAAAGCAATAGAAGAATCCTAGAGATATTAGTCTCACTCTGGCCACAATTGAGGGCTATGAGACTCCTTCCAGCCAAGCCAACCAGCATTCCCTAATCTTACACTGAAGAGCTGATTTGGCACTGGATAGGATGGGTCATGGTTAAAGTTATCTACTGTTTATAGAACATATTCATTTATTTCAATTTTGAATTATTGAAACAGAAGAGTCACTCTGTGGGGAAGTGAAGGTTTCCTTCCTTCTTTAAAAAATGGAATACTTTATTAACCAGGGCTTGGAAATTGAGCAAATGCATAAAAAAGACATCAACAGTTTATTTCTAAAAAAGAAATTGTTTCGGTGTCATGTAAGAACTCTAGAACAATGGGGACCAAGGGTCAAGAGAATGAGTAAAAAGCAGACTCATGGCTCTCATACAAAAGAGTGCTCACAACTGTACATCCTTTGATATCTTGGAAGGCATCATTATTTTCCAACCTGCTATCTGTAGGACCCATGCTTGAAAAAATGCTCCTTCCATTTCATTTGCTCCAAATTCCAGCAGAATAATAAGATTATTCAAGATTTTTCATGAGTTCTTTTTTAGGAGGCAATTGTCCGTCTTACAGATAAAAATCTCTTCACTCTTTTTGTCATTGTGATTTTTAAAAATACATCTGAATCAGTTACCTGTAGTGTATATTTCACTTTTAACTTCCATTCTATTATTGAATATGTGGAATCAAAGTGACATTTTCTTATTTTCTACATTCCAAGATCTTTAATAATAACTATATTCAAGAAAAGGGTTCCACTTTGAATGAAGTCTGTGTTGAGTTGAGACTATAAGAGTTCAAACGTGTTAAGACCATAGATGATCTACTAGGTGGAATTTGAGGATTTAATCAAACCACTTCATTACATTCTTTAGACAATGACTCAAGGCTGTTAGGATTTTTAAGACCTGGCCTTGTCTCAAAGTACCTATTTGCCAAAGGCTAAAGAGCTTCCTACATAAGGAGAATTTATAGTCTCCTTTATACATTTGCTAACAGAAAGCTGTTGAAATAATTACTATTAATTTTAAAGCAAAATATACTTAATTCCATTGCTAAATTTGTAAACACTGTTTAATAAATATTCCACACTCTTTGCAGATGATATGATGGTATACTTAGAAAACCCCAGAGATTCTAATAAAAAGTTATTAGAAATAATTCACAACTTTAGCAAACTTGCTGGATACAAAATAAATCCACATAAATCCTCAGCATTTTTATACATCACCAACAAAATGCAAGAGCAAGAGATACAAAGAGAAATTCCATTCCAAACAAATGTTGAGAGTATAAAATATTTGGGAATCTATCTACCAAAGAAAAGTCAGGAATTATATGAGCAAAATTACAAAACACTTGCCACAAAAATAAAGTCAGATTTAAATAATTGGAAAGACATTCAGTGCTCGTGGATAGGCCGAGCGAATATAATAAAGATGACAATACTCCCCAAACTAATCTATTTATTTAGTGCTATACCAATCAGACTCCCAAGAAACTATTTTAATGATCTAGAAAAAATAACAACAAAATTGATATGGAAGAACAAAAGGTCGAGAATTTCAAGGGAATTTAATGGAAAAAAAAGTCAGATGAAGGTGGTCTAGGTGTGCCTGATCTAAAGCTATATTATATAGCAGCAGTTACCAAAACCATTTGGTATTGGCTAAGAAATAGACCAGTCGATCAGTGGAACAGATTAGGTACAAAGGACAAAAAAGGGTACATCTATAGCAATCTAGTGTTAGACAAACCCAAAGATACCAACATTTGGGATAAAAATTCATTATTTGAAAAAAACTGTTGGGAAAACTGGAAATTAGTATGGCAGAAATTAGATATGGATCCACACTTAACACTACATACCAAGATAAGATCAAAATGGGTCCATGATTTAGGCATAAAGAATGAGATCATAAATAGATTAGAGGAACAGAGAATAGTCTACCTCTCACACCTGTGGAGGAAGAAGGAATTTATGACCAGAGGAGAACTAGAGATCATTACTGATCACAAAATAGAAGATTTTGATTACATCAAACTAAAAAGTTTCTGTACAAACAAAACTAATGCAAACAAGATTAGAAGGGAAGTAACAAATTGGGAAAATATTTTTACAGTTAAAGGTTCTGATAAAGGCCTCATTTCCAAAATATACAGAGAACTGACCCTAATTTATAAGAAATCAAACCATTCTCCAATTGATAAATGGTCAAAGGATATGAACAGACAATTCTCATATGATGAAATTGAAACTATATCCACTCATATGAAAGAGTGTTCCAAATCACTACTGATCAGAGAAATGCAAATGAAGACAACTCTGAGATACCACTACACACCTGTCAGATTGGCTAAGATGACAGGAACTAATAACGATGAATGTTGGAGGGGATGTGGGAAAACTGGAACACTAATACATTGTTGGTGGAGTTGTGAAAGATTCTGGCCATTCTGGAGAGCAATTTGGAACTATGCCCAAAAAGTTATCAAACTGTGCATACCCTTTGATCCAGCAGTGCTACTACTGGGCTTATATCCCAAAGAAATACTAAAGAGGGGAAAGGGACCTGTGTGTGCCAAAATGTTTGTAGAAGCTCTTTTTGTAGTGGCTAGAAACTGGAAGATGAATGCTGAATGAATGCTCCATCAATTGGAGAATGGTTGGGTAAATTATGGTATATGAAGGTTATGGAATATTATTGCTCTGTAAGAAATGACCAGCAGGAGGAATACAGAGAGGCCTGGAGAGACTTACATCAACTGATGCTGAGTGAAATGAGCAGAACCAGAAGATCACTGTACATTTCAACAACAATACTGTATGAGGATGTATTCTGATGGAAGTGGAAATCTTCAACATAAAGAAGATCCAACTCACTTCCTGTTGATCAATGATGGACAGAAACAACTACACCCAGAGAAGGAACACTGGGAATTGAATGTAAACTGTTAGCACTATTGTCTATCTACCCAGGTTACTTAAACCTTTGGAATCCAATTAAAATGCAACAAGAAAATTGGATTTACACACATATATTGTATCTAGGTTATATTGTAACACATGTAAAATGTATGGGATTGCCTGTCATCTAGGGGAGGGAGTAGAGAGAGGGAGGGGAAAATTTGGAAAAATGAATACAAGGGATAATGTTCTAAAAAAATTGCTCATGCATATGTACTGTCAAAAAAATTTTTATAAGTATAAAATTAATAAAAATAAATAAATAAATAAATAAATAAATATTCCAACAGTATAAAGCATGGTTTCAGAACATCTAGATTAAAATAGGATTTACTTTCCTAACATCACCATTGGATCAGCCTTAAGGAGTTATTTTTCAAATGACCATATATATGAAGAATGATTAGAATTATAGTAACAAATTATATAAATTTATTGCCAATCAAATAAAAGTAATTCAGTTGAAAGAAGTATTTAATGGCTTCACAAAGAAAATCATTTATCAATTTGACACCTAGAATGATCGAATTCAGATCCTAGAAAAGAGTTGTCGTTCTGATCCAATGATGCTCTGAATTATCTTCATATTGTCTAAACATATTGTCTCTTAATGCTGAGTTTTCAGAGTATTTTTCATTAGGGAATGATCGACAAAGGGAAGTCACACATTATATACTATCTTAAGAGGAAAACATGTGGGATTTTCAATAAAACCACATAATTTACTGTGGAATAAGCTCATTTCCATCAAAACTAGATTTATAGTGAGGAATGTAGACACTGTAGCTGCTTCAGTAGTCCTGGAGTGACTCAACATTTGCTCTGGAAGTGAGCAGCTACAGTTGGTCCTTGGCCTGGTCTATGGATCTATGGGAAAAACCTCTGTAACTAACCTCTCTAACTCTAAATGCACAAACCCACATCTTTTTTTTCTTTTCTGGGTAATGTCCCTTTTCCTTTCTCTGTGCCCTAACCAGATCCCACCCAGAACTTCTTTGTGAGTCTGGGTACAAGACAAAACCTAGCTGAGCCAAAGAGAAGTGTAGCTCAGAAGGAGAGACTGTATCTGTGTGAGACACATATGTCCTTCAGACACTTATGCAAAATGTCACCCTCCTGAGAGGACAAATAAAGCCCAGTACAGTATCTGGCTGGACCCTGCGCTCCCTTACTCTGGGCATCCCCAGCAAGGACCCTAACAATTCTCACAACAGGATCAAAGATCATGTTTCCATGGCTCATGGCAGATGCCACAGAACCAGCGCCCAAAGCCAGGACAGTCTTCTCCCACCTTCTTCCCCTTCTCCTCCTGGACCCAGGGACACTGGGTTCCTGGATGAGCTTTGACCAAGACCCTCCATCCCATAACTCTGGCTTCCAGGGGCTTCTCTAACCCTGGGAATGTCCTCCCTCCTCCCCTGGGCCTCCCGGCCTCCTTCCCATCTCAGTTAAAGTCTCACTTTCTGAAAAAAGAGCCATTCCAAGTCCCCAAACTGGTGGAGCCTTCTCTCTGAGACTGCCTCTAGTCTACACTGTACAGAGCTGGTGTGGACACCCTTGATGAGATGTTTGTTGCAAACTGGATTGTTAGCTCAGGGAGGACAGGGACCATTAGTTTGTAACCTTCCTTTGCCTCCACCTCAAGAGGTTGGCACAGTGCTTGGCATTCAGGAGCCACATTCTCAGTGCTCATTGATGGGACCTGAGACCTAAGCAAAGGAAAAGGACTCAGAGCCCTGGGAGTAGCCGTGTGGCCTGAGGGGGCAGGAAAGGGGCAGCATCAGGAGGACCATTCCTGCCCTGCTGCCAGCTCTGCCAGGGCCCCCCTCCCTCTGACAGGAGGAAGCTTCCTGGGCTCCCTTGGACTCCCCCTGGGCTGATGCTGCTCAGCTCTGGGAAGGGACTGCACTCACCTGGGAAGAGGTTTTCTGGGTGCCAGGGGCCATGTCTCTGGTTCCCGGCTTGGGTCTTCTGTCAACTGGGGTGGGAGGGGGGAAGGACCTCAGAGAGGGAGACGGGGGCTGAGCCTTCCCTGCCCAGACTGGATCTTGACCTGCCCAAAATGAGAGAGAGTTCTGAGGGCAAGGACAGTGGGGAGAGGCTGCACCACAGGAGGAGGAGAAGACATCTCAGAAAGAGGCAGAGAGATCTCAGCTCAGAGAAGGAGGCAGAGATCTTAACTCCCAGAAATTCTGTATCTGGCCCAAGGGGTATAGGTGGGTACTTCTACTCCCAGGAGCCTGGCTCACTGCCCTGCACCTTTGGGAATGACTCCTCTCCTTCCCAGAATTCCAATGTCCCAGAAAGGGTTCTGACTCCATCTGGGCCACTCTCACCTGAGTGATGATCACAGGGAGCTCCCCACCCCTATCTCTAAGCCCCTCTCCCTCCCTTTTCTTCCTCAGCAGCATCTCCCAGCTCTCCCCCCACCCCTACATTCGCTTTGTTCCTCACAAGGCTGTCTCCCTCCCACATCCCTCCAGGCTCCCCCAGCCATTCCCCTCCTTCTTTTCCTCCCCACTCAGGTCCCACATTCTCAACTGCCTGAGCGGCCCACTTGCCCCCCACCTCCAACTCTCCTGGAAGAGTTAGAAGAAACACAGTAAGAAATACTCCATGCTTTTCGGTCTGAAGTTTTCATTTTTTCATTTCAGCCTGCCTGCTGAGCGCACCCCCACCCTCAGCGGGGAGGGTTTCCTTACTCTTGGCCAAACCCCCTTCTCTGCTCTCCCCCTCTATTTCACATTTATTATTCCCGGTGTCTGTTGTATCCCTTCATGTGCCCGGTAAATTTTCCTTTTCCCAAAGATAAAGGCCTATGGGAACTTGTCCCCTCTTTCCTTTGAGGCAGCTTGGCCTCATTTGGGTGCTCAGAACCCCTGGCCTGCGTGACACAGGCTAAGTTCCAATATTTTCCCTCTGAAAGTGGGGGGACCAGGTGAGGACCACTCTGCTCACGGGGTAGAGATGGCCCTGAAAATAGGGGGGAGGTCCTGCCTTTTCTGCGGACAAGTGCATAGAGTGCCCTTCTGCTTCAGGCTGGGATTTGGGGTTCTTGGGGTCTGTGTCCCCAACACAGCAGAAGAGAGTATTATACTATCTGGCCATGGGAAATGTTAACGAGCAGCTCTCTCTCTGGGTACCACCCTGGGCCCGGCTTCCATTTCTGCCTCCCACAGTCTGACTTTGAAAAGCAAAACTAACCAAACTTTTCTTAAGCTAAGCTTCTGGGGGAGGGGGGAGGAGAGGGGAGGAAAGATTTATTGCCCAAGACTGGCCTGATGGCCCCCCACTTGGAAGCCCCCCCAAAATCCCTTTTCCCAAGGGTTGGACCCAATTTTAGTTTCCTTCCCTGTCCTAAAGGCCTCGGGGTGGGGCCCCGGTGCAGGGGAGGCCGTGGCCCTGGCCCTTCGCCTTGTGGCCAGCACGGGAGCTCTCCCTGTGGTAAAGTATCCACTTTATCCCGCGATCAGCCGCGGTCCGGGGGAGCCAGAGGCCTGGGCCCCAGAAGCTCTCCTCCCCCACAGGGCTGGAAAGGGGGGATGCCTGGGCCCGGGCCTGAGGAAGATGGAACAGTGCAAAAGTTCTCCCAGCTCCTTATCTCCAGTTCCCCTCCCCCGGGTTATCTTTTCTCTCTGGTTACCGGGAGCCGCCAGCTAAGCCAGACCTGCCAGAGCCAGAGCTCCGGCCCGACCCCTCCGGGAGGGGGAGAGAGTCTCTGGGCCCGGAGGCACCTGCAGCCTCCCGGAGAGCCCGAGAGCAGAGACCGCCCCTGAAGCGCCTTTCCCCGGAACGGCCCCAGCCCCCCGCAGCTCCTCAGCGCTGGGGCAGCGGGGGCCGATGGGAAAGGGGCACCCCGTCACCAGCCACTGCTGTGGGGACATCCGGGGCCTTCCTCAGGCTGGCTCGGAGACGTCTGCCCCCCCTTCTAGCTCTCTCCTCCAGTCTGTCATTTTCTCTGTTTCTTTCTCTTTTTCCTCCCCCCTTTCTCTTTCCCTCTTCCTTCACTGCCCCTTCCTCTCTCCCCCCCTCCACTTCCCTTCCCCGCTCCTTTCCCTTTGCCCTCTTCCACTCGGGCTCACCCTCCTTCTCCTCCCAGTCCGCTCCCCAGCCTCTGCTCCTCTCCCAGGCCCTCCGAGGGAGCCCCTCCTCTCCCTTTGCTAAATTAGGTTAATTGGCTCCCGGCCACGGTCCGATCCCTTACTTATTCTTGCAAAAAGCTCGGGGCTAGTTCTTCTCCGCGGAAAGGGGGCCGGGCCGGCGGCTGGCTTTTAGAGGAGACGGGTCCCCAATCTCTTCCTCCCTGAAGCCCCCCCCCCATCCCCGCCCTTTCCCGCCCTGAGCCCCGGTTCCGAGATCGGCCCATTTTAAGTCCCGAGTTCAAAGACCGGCCCGCTCTCCCTCGGCTAGCCCCAGCCGGCCCATAGCATATTTTACATTTACATGAGTGAAAGCCCTCTGCGGACCAGAACCCGAGGAACCTGAGGCTGGCGGACCGAACTCCTCGGTCCCGGCCCGCCAGGTCCGCTCCTCTCTAAGCCACGCTCCCCTCGGTCCCAGTTCTGGGCCCTCTCCCCCAGGGTCCTAAAGTCCGTCCGTTCTTGAATCTCTCTAGCGCCCTTGCACTCCCCATGGGAACCTGCGTGTCCGCCTCGTCGCGGCGCGTGTCCGCGGGGGCAGCGGGCCCGGCCGCCCTAACGGTGATGAATCAGAGATGGGTCAGTTCCTTTTCTCTCTCTCCCCAAAGTAACCAAGGGCAGGGTCGGCAGCAAAGGAATTTGCTACTTAATGCTGCATGGAAACAAAGTCTTTATTGATAGTAAAGGGCTAGACAGGCATTTGGCCTTCAGGAAGACCCAAATGCCTGCAAGGGGGACGCCAGTTGACGGGCATTGGCTGGTATAGAGCAAATGCAAAGATTTCATTTTTCAGCCTTCCTTCACACATACATGATGACTAGAGTCATCAAAACAATGTTTGCACAGAGATGTTATCAAGAGGTTCCGGAGATATTTGTCAATAATACAAGAATTCTCTGTTGTGGTAAATAAGACAAAAATTCTCTATTATCTCCTTCAGTCTCTCCCAAAAAAGGAATTTCCTGTTGGTATTTTTGATCTTAAGCTATCTCCTTTCCAAATCTCATCAACGGCACACGCGCTGTGGGATGGGGGACTCCGGGGCAGTTCGGGGGTCACCCTCGTGGGCGGGGCCACGCGTGTCCGAGCTGCGGTTCTGGTTGGGACATGAGCCGGGAGAACCCTCTGCCCGGGCCGCGTGAACGCACTTGTTCCGGGTGCCAGAGCTCGGGAACGTGCGACAAATACTGAAATGAAGCTCTCTGATCACTCACTTTGTACCTTCCAATTAGAGTTAGTTAATTAATCAAATTAATTTCATGGGAAGTTGAAGGCGTTCCTGTTGTTTTCAAAAGTTGTGTTCTGGGCCATGGCGCCAGGAGGTGAGGTCCATCTGAAGGTTCTGTCAGCCCGGCCCGCCGGGGCTTGGGACGCCCAGCTCAGAATAATTTAGTGCGCCCCAGGTTCCGAATCTGAGAACGGTCCCATTTCTTTAATAAAAAGCTGACTATTAACTGAGCCTTCCCAGTGCATGATTCTTTATAGATTATTTTAGAAAACTCGAGGGAATAATTTATAATGCTGGGATACATTATTCCCTTGACTTATCGAAAAAGCGATTTAAAAAACTATTTGTCCAAGACAGAAGGATCCAGTGAAAACTTTGTCCAGATTGATGTCCACGAGCCCTTTCCTCCCCCTTCGCTGTGGGGAAGTGACAAAAAACCCCAAGGGAACCATTCTTTCTAGCAGCTAGCAGGGTCATAAGCCTTGGGAAAAGAGTTTTGCATTCAGCGTGAAATTCTCATACAAGAAAAAACACGCAGGTGAAATCTGACATTTAGAATTCAAAATCTGTATTGTAGTTTTCTGTTAGATCATTTGGGATCTGAGGGTATATTCTGCCCTGCACCCCCCCTTTCACAGATGGGAAGATGGAAAGAATCCCATTCTTGCTCAGTCCTTGCTGCTGAAATTCTTCAACTTTGAATTGTTTCTGTTGTTGAAAGGAATAGCATGTGTCTACAAGGATTAATAATCTTTTCCCCCAAGTTTGTAGTTATTTTAAAGCCAGGAATCCAATATATGCTAAACATGTGCTATTCTTCTATGTATATTTCCATAAATATCTACACAAGAGAAATCAGATCAAAAAGGAAAAAAAGATGAAAAAGAAAATAAAATTCAAAGAACCACAAAAAAGTGAAAATACTCTGTTATGATCCACACTAAGTTCATGATCTAAACATAAAGAATATTATAAACAAATTAGAAGAATACAGGATAATTTACCTCTCAAATCTGTGGAGGAGGAAGGAATTTGTGAGCAAAGAAGAACTAGAGACCATAATAGAACTGCTAGGTCCTGGGTAATCCCAGTTGTGGCTCCTCTATATTTGAATTATTTCTTTCTGGCTGCTTGCAATATTTTCTCCTTGATCTTGTAGTTTTGGAACTTAGCTACAATATTCTTTGGACAATGTCTTTTGAGATCTCTTTCAAGAGGTGATTGGTGTATTCTGTCAATAACGTTTTTATCCTCTGGTTCTAAGATATTAGGGCAGTTTTCCTTAATGACTTCTTGAAAGATATTCTTTTTTTTTTCTTCATGGTTTTCAGGTAGTCCAATAATTTTTAGATTGTTTTACCTGAATCTCTTTTCCTGGTCAGTTGTTTTTCCAATAAGCTATTTTATATTTTCTTCTATTGTTCTCTTTTTTTATTTCACCAATTCATCTTTTCTTTTTCCTTTTCATCAAATCTATTTTAAAGAAGGTTTTGTTGACTATATATATGGTTTCTTTTTTTCCATTTCTGCAAAGGTTTTTTTTTCAAGCTTGAATTTTATTTTTATTTTTTAAAATTAATTTTATAATTATAATTTTTTTGACAGTACATATGCATGGATAATTTTTTTACAACATTATCCCTTGTATTCACTTTTCCAAATTGTCCCCTCCCTCCCTCTACTCCCTCTCCTAGATGACAAGCAATCCCATACATGTTAAATGTGTTACAGTATATCCAAAGGTATTTTTTTAAGAAGTTGTTTTCTTCAGGCAATTTCTGTAGTTCTTTTTCCAAACTCCCCTGCAAAGTTTTTACTTCCTTTTCCTATTTTTCTTCTAACTCCCTTTTAAGATCCTTTTTGAATTGCTTTTAGTGTCCTAAGAGTTTGAAGTCTGTTCTCCCTTATCTCCATAATAGCTATCTATGGTCAGAATTCTTTTTGCTCTTTTGCTCATTTTAAAAAAAGGTATAGGGGAGATTGTCTGGAGCTTCCTCTTACACTGCCTTGAGGCTAGTGTTGCTGCAGGTTTCCTCCTGGAAAATATTAGGAAAACTGTCAACATAATATGCCAAATCAATAACAAAAACAGGAATTACATGATTATTTCAATAGATACTTAAGAAGCTTTTGGCAACACAGCACCCCTTCTTATAAACAGGAGAAAGCATAGGAATAAAGGAAGCCTTCCTAAGTATGATAAGCAATGTCTATCTAAAACCATTAGTAAGTATTATCTGTAATGGAGAGAAGCTAAAAGGCTTTCCAATACGATCAGGCATGAAAGAAGAATGCCATTGTCACCATTATCATTCAAGAGCATGCTACAAAATTTAGCTTTAACAATGAGATGAAAAAAACAATCAAATAAAATTAGAATAGGAAATGGGGAAAGAAAATCATTCCTCTTTCCAGTTGACATGACAGTATACTTAAAGAATCAACTAAAAAAACTGTAAGGGTGAAAGCACAAAGGTCACAGCTCAGTGCAAGCCAGAAGTAAATAAACAAGTAATGCTTGAGATCCCTGGAAGTAATTTCTGTGACCAAAAAAGAGACCACATGTGGGCGGGAACTCTAGCCATATTGAGATACCTTCTTAAGGGAAGCATCTCCTTCTCTGATTGGATATGCATGTGACCTCATAGCCCCTATTTAAACTCTAAAGAGGAGGAAGTCACTCTCTTTAACCTGGTGTTCATCAAGAAGTCAACAGGAGTTCAGGGCAGGATATGAACATGTGAATAAAAGACTCTGAGCTTACACATGGCTGTTCTTGAGCACGCTACCATATATAAACCCCAGTTCATACAAAACAGTGGCCAGAGATCTCTGAAGACCTCAGAAAGAGGTAAACTTAGTAAAATTGGTTTAAGCACTGAGGGCCTGGGAATTAGGAGAGACTGTCAATGTAAATGCAGAGTAGTACTAGAGTATTCGAAAATAAAGTGAATGCCCAGAGTCAAGCATTTACAAAAAAGTACCTTAAATAATCAACAATTTTGGCAAAGTTGCAGGATATAAGATAAACACACAGAAATCATCAGCATGTTTTTTTTTTTTTTGATAATCAACAAAGCCAAGCAGTAAGAGGTAGAAAGAGAAATTACATTTAAAATAAAGAAAAAATATAAGATGCTTAGAAGTCTACCAGCTAAGTAAAACCCAAACACTCTAGGACCACACTTATAAAACACTTCACACAAATATTCAGATCTAAACAACTCAAAAAATAGAAGTTGCTTATGGATAGGCTAAGCCAATATAATAAAAACGGCAATTCTGCCAAAACTAATTTACTTCTGCAGGGCTTTATCAATCAAATTATCCAAAAATGATTTGATAGAGCTAGGAAAAATAACAATAAAATTCATCTCAAAGGACAAAAAGTAAAGGATATTAAGGAAATCAATGAGAAAAAAAATACAAAGGAAGGTGGCCTAGTCATACCAGATCTCAAATCATATTATTCCAAAATGTATTATAATGATCAAAGTTGTCTGATACTAAGAAGTAGATTGTTGCTCAGTGGGAAAGATTAAGTAAAGAAGATGCAGAAGTAAATGACCATAGTAACCTAGTGTTTAATAAACCTAAAAACCCTATTTTTAAAAATAAAAGTTTGCTATTTGACAAAAAATCTTAGGAAAACTATATAGTTTTCTGATTCCAAGAATAGAAAAAGAAAACAGAAATGGGGCACAAACATCTCAAATTATGTGCCAAGAAAAGATCAAAATAAATATACGATTTAAACATAAACATAAAATAAGCAGATTAGAAGATGAAGGAATAGTCTGTTTTCATCACACAGTTAATAAGTATCTGAGGCCAGATTTGAATTTATGAAGATGGTTTTGTGATTACAACCCTAGTGTTCTATACCATAGGCTATCTTACTGCCCTACACTGACTCCTTAATCCTTTGCAAAATGACTTTCATCTTCAACTCTTCTGAAATGCTCTCTGCAAAGTAATCATGGGAACTCTTTAATTGCCAGACTCCTTGGTCTGTTATCAGCCCTAATCTGATTTTATTTCTCTTCCTCATTCAACTCTCTTGAACACCCACCTAATACAAGAAGCCTTTCATGGTCCACTTTCTCCCTTTGATTACCTTGTACATATGTTGTATAGAGAAAAGATGGTGGGGCATTGTTCTTATATCTTAATTAGTATTATATTATAAGTTATTTACAAACTGTTTCCCGTTTTCTTTTTCTATTCTTGGAATCAGAAAAGTCTACAAACAAAAGTTGTTTGGTTTGTACCAGATGTTTAATAAAGATTGTTAATTTGTTTTCTTCACTAGCATAGTGCCTGACCCATAATAAATGCTTGTTGAAATGACTGAGTCCCTAGATCATGGAGACTGGAGTCATCCTTTTATTGTCTGCATTCCAAGATCTACAATATTAATTGTATTCAAGGAAAGGGGTCCATATAGAAGAAAGAGTGCAGTCTGAAGAGACTACCATACATGATATTTCAGTAGAATTTTATAGTTTTCCTAAACCACTTCATTACTGTAGGCAACTTCCTTCTAAGGCTGGCAAAATTTTTTGATCTTGTCAAAAGAAGTTACCCAGCTATGTCTCCATCAAAGCTTCCCAGAGATAGAGAATTTATAGGCTCTTTTGTAATTTTTTTCCAAACATAAAATTATTATTATGTTAAGATTTTAAGGCAAAAAATATCTAATTAAATACATGAGTTTTAAAACATTGTAACCAAATTTTCTCTCACAGTAAAAGCAACATTAGAAGCATAAAAATAATATAAATAATATCAACTTCTTGCCAATAAAATAGCATCATTCAGTTCAATGCATTTCTGAATTAACTTATGTGGAAAATCACTTTTTAAATTTCAAAACAATTTTGAAGCAATGATACTTCAAATTCTTTACTTTATAATTTCTAAATACATTGCCTTAATGCCCAATTTAAGAGTTCTTGTCACTAAGGTGTTGTTGAGGGTCAAAGTTAGCAAAGATCCTAAAAGGAGAACACATGTGACTTTAAATAAGACCACATTATATTTCAGGATAAACTCAGTTCTATGTGCTGCCAGGACCTCAAAATAGAGGACCCATATCTTTGAGTTACTCCAATGCTAAAGTTTTATTATGGCAGTCTTTCTACTTAGAAGAAGTATATGAGTTTCACTGGTAAGGAAGAGAGGTGAAGAAGTAGGGTGAAGAAGAGAGAAGAGGAGGTAATGGACAAATGAGGGAGGAGGAGGAGGAATCAGGGGGATGCAAGTCTTTCATACTTAGACTCAGGTAGCCTTTGAGCCTTGGGGTGGAAGTTGGTAGAGTAGGAGAAAGTCAAAACAGAAGAGGGGTCATTCCCATGGCCAAGGCATTGCATCTGGTGAAGAGGAGAAGAAGAGCAGCTTCTGGCTATGTATGTGAATGGAGAAAAAGGATGCCTGAGGACCCAGGCAGAGAAGGCCTCTTGGACCTTCCCAGAAAGAGACTGGCCCATTGAGACCCATGGAGTCTCTTCTCCATTTAATATGATCCACCTTTCGAAGCAACCTCTGCTTTGGACTCCTCCTCTTGGCACACTGGAAGCCTTTTAGTAAAGGGAATTATCTCCTACAAATCCTGTGCTTGCACTCTCCAGGTAGGTCTGAGCCAGGAGGTCACAGAGTTCGGGCGGTCTACCTATTCTCTAACTGAATAGTCACCAGAGAACAAGCAGTGGCTTTGCATGCCACCATCATGGCATGACTCCTGGTTCCCTCAGCTCTCTAAAGCCCACCCAGAGACCCTGCTCTCCTAACAGGGAAGTCTCTAAAGCTCACCCCTTATCCCCCTACGGCTGCTCCCTCCCGATCTTTCCTCCTGGAACTCTGGGAAGCACAATCACATCTTTTGCACTCATATTCCCCAACTTGAACCAGCGAGGCTTTCATACAGCAAGTGGGGAATGGTTTGATGACATTAATGTAGCCAATGTCCCCTTCAGCATCTCTCTGCCCAAAAAACACTTTTAAGGCAATTCAGACTTACTTCCAGTCCTGTTATTCTATCTAATCTATCTATTAACGTACTCAGGCAGTCTATCTAATTCTTATGAAGAAATAAATCACAGTTTGCTATCTCTGGCTGGATCCTGCGTTTCTAACTCTGGCTTGTCTCTAACAAAGACCCTCTAACAGAGGGACACGCACACTTACGCACAAGCACATTACACACGCGCGCGTACACGCATGCCCTGTGCTCGTGTCCATCCCCTCCTGAAGACGGGGTGCCATTCTCGGGGGCGGATGGGATGATCGGGGGAGAACCTCTCCTCCGGAGCTGGTCTCCCTCCACGCCCCCGCTGTGGCCTGACCTTTGCGGGCACTGCTGGTGCAGCTGTACGGGCGTTCGGGGATCGGTCGTAGAGTCCCCGCCCCTCCCCCTCCCTTGCTGCCCCCCAGATCGATTCCTCAGCATTAAGGCCCCAAGAGCACGTGACTGATCAGGATAGCTACTTAATTGCGGACCGAGCCCGGACTCCCCCGGCCCGAGGGGAAAAGGTCAGAGGGAGGCGGGGCCTGTTCCGCGGGCACTTTGTACTTTGAGGGGTTCCCTGGCCCGCTGCCCTTTCCGAAATCCCTTTTTGCCTTTTACCTTGAGAGTCCGATTTCTGAGTGCTCGGGGTACCTGTCCCCCACGCGGGGAGACTGGGGGGGGCGGAGAGCCCGCCCCTGTCTCCCTGTCCCTCTGGCAGGGAGCCCAGTTTGCTCCTCCGTGAACTGCAGATAATCCCTGCGCCCCCTCCCCCCTCCGCCTTGTGGGGGGGGTCTAAGGAGTTCATGGCCCAGCTCTGGGCCCTAGCCCGGGGACCCAAACAAAACCGAGAGCGACTTGTTTCTTCGCGGACCCATGAACACAAAGGTGAAAAGCCGTATGAACAAACGGCCACAGTGGGAGAAAGGGAGTTACTAATTCTCACACCATCCTCGGGAAGAATTGATGGTTTTGTGGAATTAAATTTTAGAATGTGGGGAGACATCAAAAAGAGGAAAAGGAACTCACTGCGGAGGATAGGAGGTGCCTCCATCAAGTCAAAGAGGAATGGAAATGGAATCTTGTAGATTCCTGAACTGATAGGCTGGATCAAGAAAAACAGGAAAAGGCAGAAAATGGGAGAAAGGAGGGGAAACCTTGTTTCAGAGGTTGTAACAAGTACCATGGATTAAAGCACCTTTGGAATAAGGAATATTTTGTTTTTCTTTTTAATCGTATTTTATTTTCCCCATTACGTGTAAAGACCATTTAGAACTTTTTTTTTCTCTTTTAATTATAACTTTTTATTTACAAAACACATACATGGGTAATTTTTCAACAATGACCCTTGCAAAACCCTCCCTCCCAACTTTTCCCCTTCTTTCCCCCCTCCCCCAGACGGCAGGTAGTCTAATACATGTTAAAGGTTAAAATATATGTGAAATCCAATATACGTATACATATTTATACAATTATCCTGGACACAAGAAAAATTAGACCTAGAAATTAAGGGGGAGAAAAAAAAACACACCTGAGAAGGAAAACAATGCAAGCACCCAATTACAGAAAAAGTGGAAATGCCAGTCTGTGTCCACCCTCATCTCCCATAGTTCTCCCCCTGGTGTAGCTGACTCTCATCACTGAGCAATTGGAACTGGTCTGAATCATCTCATTGTTGAAGGAAGCCACATCCATCAGAGTTGGTCATCATATAATCCTGTTGTTTACAGTGATCTCCTGTGAAATTTCACTCTTACAAGAGTAACGAGTACCAATTAATTGGGGAATGGGACTCTATGAAAACCCCCATGAATTACTGAACACTTATGACAATAGGATTAGAGGCAAATTATTATATATATAGGTATTTATACATTGGATACAATTTGGGATGTGTAATGAAGTCTCTTTTGTTGGGATACCCAAGAAAAAGCAGTGCTCTGGCACAAAGCTTCGGAAACTGTGGGTCTTGACCCCATGAGGAATCAAATTAACTAAATGTGGGGGCTGTAAAAATTTGGCAATATCAAAGGATACTGCAAGAATTGTCTAAAATTAAACAAGCACATGCATTTCACTAATATGCAAATTTGCTTTCCTCTTTCAAAACAGAAAAACAATGTTTACCTAAAAATTGTTTTAAAATAAATTCCTTTATACTTTGCTCTCAGGAAATGTTTGATTTGTTTACTCATTTTATATACAAATATACCTGAGGTCATGTGAGCAGAAAGTGATGATCTCTAGCTAAAAGCCTTCCCACATTAAGCCATAGAGAACTCCTCAGAATGATTTTACTAATAATGAAGATGCTTTGAAATTCATGTAAATGACTTTCCTTATTCTTGACAGTGATGAGATTCTAATATGAATTCTGAGATGGGAAATAGGAGATGTTTCTTGCCTGAAGGCATTACCACCTTGATAATTCACATAAGGTTCCTCTCAAGTGTGGTAAGGAGAAGCTCAGTTTGTCTCAAGTATGAATTCTCTATTGCTTCCCAAGAGTGGAGTTCAGTGTGAAATCATTCCACATTGATGACAATTATAACGTTTCTCTTCAGTGTGGACTTCTAGAAGTCCAGCAATGCTGCAGCTCTGTCTGGGAGCTTTCCACACTGATTACATTCCTAAGTTTTCACCCAATTGTGAATTCTCTGATGTAAAGCAAGAATGAAACTGGATTTGAAAGCCTTTCCACACTGACTACACTCATAAGATTTCTCTCCAGTGTGGATTTTCTGATGTGGTTTAAGATTAGAGCTATTGGTGAAAGCCTTTCCACAATGATTACAAACAAAAGGTTTCTCTCCAGTGTGGATTCTCTGATGTTTGTTAAGACTGGACCTCTGTGTGAAAGCCTTTCCACACTGATTACAATCAAAAAGATTCTCTCCAGTGTGGATTCTCTGATGGACAGCAAGGCGGTAAGGCGATGTGAAAGCCTTTCCACACTGACTACAGTCATAAGGCTTCTCTCCAGTGTGGATTTTCTGATGTACGTAAAGATTAGAGCTATTGGTGAAAGCCTTTCCACACTGATTACAAACATAAGGTTTCTCTCCAGTGTGGATTCTCTGATGTTTAGCAAGACTGGACTTCCATCTGAAAGCCTTTCCACACTGATTACAATAAAAAAGGTTCTGATGTACAGTGAGGTGGAGAGGGAATGTGAAAGCCTTTCCACTTTGACTACACTCATAAGGTTCCTCTCCAGTGTGGATTTTCAGATGAGCATTAAGATTAGAGCTCTGTGTGAAAGCCTTTCCACAACAATTACAAACAAAAGGTTTCTCTCCAGTGTGGACTCTCTGATGTTTAACAAGACTGGATTTCCATGTGAAAGCCTTTCCACACTGATTACAATTAAAAAGTTTTTTTCCAGTATGGATTCTCTGATGCTTAACAAGACTGGACCTCCATGTGAAAGCCTTTCCACACTGATTACAATAAAAAAGGTTCTCTCCAGTGTGGATTTTCTGATGTAAGGCAAGTTGGAAAGGGAATGTGAAAGCCTTTCCACATTGACTACATTCATAAGGCTTGTTGCCAGTGTGGATTTTCTGATGTGCATTAAGAGTATAGCTGTGTGTAAAAGTTTTTCCACATTGATTACATTCATAAGGCTTTTCTCCTATGTGGATTTTCTGATGGGCATTAAGATTAGAGATCTCTGTGAAAGTCTTTCCACACTGATTACATTCATAGGGCTTCTCTCCAGTGTGGATTTTCTGATGTGCATAAACATTGGAACTTTGTGTGAAAGCCTTTCCACAGTGACTACATTCATAAGGTTTCTCTCCAGTGTGAATTTTCTGATGTGTATTGAGATTAGAGCTCTGTGTGAAAGCCTTTCCACAACAATTACAAACAAAAGGTTTTTCTCCAGTGTGGACTCTCTCATGTTTCTCAAGATTGGACTTCCAGGTGAATGCCTTTCCACACTGACTACAATTAAAAAGTTTCTTTCCAGTGTGGATTTTCTGATGTTTATCAAGATGACACTTCTTTCTGAAGATCTTTCCACACTGAATACAAACAAAAGGTTTCTCTCCACTGTGGACTCTCTGATGTTTATCAAGATTGGACTTCCAGGTGAAAGCCTTTCCACACTGATTACAATTAAAAAGTTTCTCTCCAGTGTGGATTTTCTGGTGTTTAGCAAGATGACACCTCCTTTTAAAGGTCTTTCCACATTGATTACAATCAAAAGGTTTCTCTCCACTGTGGACTCTCTGATGTTTAGCAAGACAGGATCTCCATCTAAAAGCCTTTCCACACAGGTTACAATCAAAAAGTCTCTCTCCAGTGTGGCTTTTCTGACGTCTAGGAGTCTCCTGGGACTGAAAGGGCCCTACTTCTTTGGTGACGCATTTGCTATATCCATTGTCCTGAAGACAATCAATCTCTGAGGAAATTTTCTTACAGTGGTTGAGGGTTGAAGACTGTCCAATTCTCTTTCCAATTTCAACAAGTTGACATTTATTCTTTGGATGTTGATCTGTCTCGATATTAGAACCATGTATTTCTTTCAACTTGAGTTCACAGGAACCATCACTCATGACTCTCTGCAGGTCACATTCTTCCACAAAAATTCCCAGCTTTCCAGTCAACTTATTTACTTGGAATCTGGTCTCTACATCTGAAAAAAAAATACACAAATATATGCAATACCAATCTTACTGAAGACTTATAAAGCTCATAACCTTCTCATCTCTAACCCAAGTGCAAGAACACTTCCTAGCTGTACTCTTGGAGCCAACATTAGCATTGGATAGACCATATCACTATAATTAGAAGAGACAAGAGGTGAGAGTGACAAAGGAAATGTGCATCATAGAGGACTGGTCCCATCATAGACTTTCTCACTCAGAGCTAAACAATTCCATTCAACAAAAGCAGCAGCTACAAGCAGGAAGACCGCTGGACTTGGTGTGAACAGATTAGATCGACTCCATGAGAGATGAGTTTGTTCCTCATTTCCAAAGAAAGATATACCAAAGACATTCTGGACCCAGGATTCTAGACTAAGTAAGAGGGCACATGAAATTAGTTGTTTTGTTCTGTTTGCTGATTGTAATAATCAATGATGTACTTTCTGTTATGATTATTAATTGCTTGGATTTCTTCATACAAAACTGGTTGTTCGTATCTTTTGATCATTTATCAATTAGGGAATGATTGGTATTCTTCTAGATTTTACAAAGATCTTTGTATTTTTAAGATATAAGACCTTTATCTGAGAAACTATCTACAAATGATTTTACCTAATTTGCTCCTTTCTTTCTGGATCCTGGCTACATTTGTTTTATTGTAAAAACTCTGAATTTGATAGAATCCGAAATTTATCCCTTTTTGCACCTCACCATGGTCTCTTTTTTTGCTCTCCAATTCATAAGTCTGATAAGTAATATGTTCCATATCCTTCAAAATGTCTTATAAAATCTCTCTTCAAATCTAGAACATTTTAACCTTATCTTGAGAAAGATATTAGTCAATGCCCAATTTCTGCCATATTTCTTTCTACTTTTCCCTACAATTTCTATCACATAATGAATTCTTATCCCAAAATTTTATCTTTATACTTTTCAAATACAAGGTTACCATATTTGATACTATAAATGATATCTCTACTCTGTTCCATTGATTTACCTTTCTATTTTTTAGCTAATACCAAATAATTTTAATAAGTCAGTCTTCTAATAGTTTTAAGAGTTGATACTTCTTTCCTTCACATTTTTAAAAATTGCTTTCTATGATATTTTTGATCTGTTCTTCCAGGTTAATTTTATTATTTTTTCTAGAAGAGTAAAACAATTTTTGGTAACTGAATTGTGATGCTATTGAACATATAAATTTAGATAAAACTTATTTTAATGGTTCTGGCTACATGAACAATTAATTTTTTGTTTATATTTAACTTCATTTCCATAAAAGTTTTTAATATTTATATTCCTGTGCTTCCTGGGTTTAGTTTAGCAGGTTTAACTCCCCCAGAGTTTATACTCTCTTGACCTATTTTGAATATGGTATCTCTTACTATCTTTTCTTGCATAGCTGTGTTGATGATATATAAGAATGCTGATAGTTTATGTAGGTTTACTTCATATTCTGCTTTGATAAGTTATTAAACATTTAAAATTTTTAGTTGAGTCTTTTCAATATTCCAAGGATATCATCACAACATCTTCAAAAAGACAATTTTATCACCTGATTCCCTATTCTGATTCTTTCTAATTTTTTTTTCTCTTACTACTATTTCTAGGATTTCCAATGCAATTCCGGAATAGTATCCATGCCAGTAAGCATCCTTGTTGAACACATCTTCCTGGGAAGACTGCTAGTTTACTTTCATTACAACTAATACTTGCTGATAGTTTAAGGAAAAATCTATTTATACTTCTACATGTTTGTTTTTTTTAAGTAGAAATGAGTGTTGTATTTTACCAAAAGTTTTTTCTTCACTTATTCATTTGACTTTTTTTGTTATTTTATTATTGAACTAATCCATTATGTGAATAACTATGAATAACTTTCCTTATATTAAACCATCCCTGCATTTCTGGTGTAAAACCCAATTGGTCAAAATATACAATCTTTCTAATGAATTGATGCAATCTCCTAGCTAGTATTTTATTTAGGATTTTTGCATCCATATCCATTAATGAAATTGATCTATGATTTTCTTTCTTGTTCATTCTCTTCTAGATTGAGGTAGCAATACCATATTTCTTTCATTTAAGTATGGCTTTTTTGCTTATAATTCCAAAAAATTATTTAATTTTGGAATTGGTTGACCTTGTACTATTTTGTAGAATTCCTTTGGATATCTGTCTAATCCTTGTATTTTTCTGTCAGAAGTTCTTTTATGGCCTATTCAATTGCTTTTTCTAAATTAGGTGTATTTAGATATTCTATTTCCTCCTCTGTTCACCCAGTGAAAATAAGATTTCACACAAATCCTTCACTTCCCACCTATTTCCTCCATCTCAGTCTTTGTTTCAGGACCTGTTCTAGTACCTTCATTGAACTCTTCCTAACCAATTTTATTTTATTTATTTATTTTTAATAAGAATTGACTTTATTGGAAATCTTCAACATAAAGAAGATCCAACTCACTTCCAGTTGATCAATGATGGACAGAGGTAGCTACACCCAGAGAAGAAATAATGGGAAGTGAATGTAAATTGTTAGCACTAATATCTGTCGGCCCAGGTTACATGTACCTTCGGAATCTAAAGCTTATTGTGCAACAAGAAAATGGTATTTACACACATGTATTGTATCTAGGTTATATTGTAACACATGTAAAATGTATGGGATTGCCTGTCATCAGGGGGGAGGGAGTAGAGGGAGGGGGGGGGATAATTTGGAAAAATGAATATAAGGGATAATATTATAAAAAAAAAAAGAATTGACTTTATGAGATTTGTAAGAATTAACCTTCATATTCAACTGAGTCCAACAATTAATGATGACATTTTCACATATAAAAAGTCAAAAGTTTGACTTTATATTTATCTTAAGGTTTTCCTAGATTGTCTAATTTTCCACTGAGTTCTGTTTTTTTTTTAAATCATAAATACTTAAATATCTTTCAATTCATTATATGATCTTTTTTTTTTTTTTTTTTTTTTTTTTTTTTTTTCCCCCTATTCAGCTTTGTTAGGTAAATCACTTTGGTCAGAATTCCAGTTCTCTTGCTCTATAAAATACAATGACCCCAGCCCTGTGGCCTTTTAATTTAGAAGCTACTAAGTCTTGTGTCATTCTGATTGTAGTTCCATACTATAGAAAATATTTTTTTCCCTTGTTCCTTGAAGTATTTTCTCCTTGACCTGGGAGTTTTGAAACTTGGCTAGGATATTCCTGTAAGTTTCATCTTAAGGTCTATTTTGGGGCATTACAAGGCAAAAATCAAATAAAAGAGGTTGAGGAAAACCAAATAAAATAAATAAGACCAACCCCCCAAAATTATGAGAGTCAACCAATTAGAAAAGGAGATTTGAAAACTTAAAGAAGAAAAATACTTGTTTCTTTCTTTTTTTTTTTTTTGGAGGCATTTGGGGTTAAGTGACTTGCCTAGAGTCACACTCAGTGGACCTTCTGAAATGCTTCAGAGAAGGGATCCATTCTCTGCCATTTGACCTAAATTAGCCTGATTATGAACATCAAGAAAAGAGAGGAAATGGTACTTACCCAGGGACAGCAGATTCTGGACATTCTCCAGCGTGACCTCCTTGTAGAGCTCCTTCTGAGAAGGGTCCAGGAGCCCCCACTCTTCCTTAGTGAAGTCCACGATAATGTCTCTGAGCGTCACCATCTCCTAAACCATCAAAAGTCACTTGATTTAGAGCCAAAAGGAATAATTCATCTTGTCCAACCCTCATCGCCTTAGAGGCCGAGATCATCTTCTTTAAACTAAAGGAGGGATGGGATTTGCTTGGAGCTCAGAGAACCTTTAGGAGGGTCAGAGCCAAGAGCTGAAAAAAGTTATTAAGAGCCCAGGGGGAATATTAAGAAAAGCATTTTCTATTTGAAGTGCTTATCATGTCAGAATAAAAAGCTGGAAAAATGTCTTACTACAAACTGCTGCTTCCAGTGGAATTAGGAAGAACACTTGGGGTCTATAGAAGATATGGAGAAAAAAGAGAAAAGATCTTGTGAGATTGCTCCTCACCATGAATATCCTAAGTGACATATTAAGAAAATTCTAGGAAGAGTTTGTAAATTTGCTAAGTCCTGTGTATTCCAAGTGGGAGTAGGGAGGAGGACCCTTAACAGTGATCATTGAAGAGAGAACAAAGATGCACTTTTTCAGGAGTTTAATTATTTTAGAGCAAATCTAATTCTTTTTATTTTTTAATAATTCTTTTTAATTTTTATATTTAATAATTTTTTTAAATAATTTTTTTTTTGGCTGAGGCAATTGGAGGTAAGTGACTTGCCTAGGGTCACACCTAGGAAGTTTTAAGTGTCTGAGGCCACATTTGAACTCAGATCTTCCTGAATTCAGAGCTGGTGCTCTATCCACTGTACCTATCTGCCCCCAAATCTCATTCTTGTAGATCAGAATCTATTCTCTTTTTAAAAACTCATTTTGTAAGTTAGAGTTACAAAGAGAAATTCCATTTAAAGTAACTACCGATAGTATAAAATATTTAGGAATCTATCTGCCAAGGGAAAATCAGAAACTATATGAGCAAAACTATAAAACACTTTCCACATAAATTAAGTCTGATCTAACCAATTGGAAAAATATCAAATGCTTATGGATAGGGGGAGCAAATATAATAAAGATGACAATACTACCTAAACTAATCTATTGATTTAGTGCTATACCAATCAGACTCCCAAGAAACTATTTTAATGACCTAGAAAAAAATAACAACATAGTTCATATGGAAAAACAAAAGGTCAAGAATTTCAAGGGAATTAATGAAAAAAAAAATCAAATGAAGGTGACCTAGCTGTACCAGATCTAAAATTATATTATAAAGCGGGTTACCAAAACCTTTTGGTATTGGCTAAGAAATAGACTAGTTGATCAGTGGAATAGGTTAAGGTTCAAAGGACAAAATAACAATTCTAATAATATAGTGTTTGACAAATCCAAGGACCCCTGCCTTTGGGATAAGAATTCAATGTTTGACAAAAATTGCTGGGAAAATTGGAAATTAATATGGCAGAAACTAAGCATTGACCCACACTTAACACCGTACACCAAGGTCAGGTCAAAATGGGTTCATGACCTAGGCATAAAGAATGAGATTATACCTCTCAGACCTGTGGAAGAGGAATGAATTTATATCCAAAGAAAAACTAGAGATCATTATTGATCACAAAGTAGAGTATATCAAATTGAAAAGTTTTTGTACAAACAAAACTAATGCAGATAAGATTACAAGGGAAACAATAAATTGGGAAACATTTTTACAGTCAAAGGTTCTGATAAACACCTCATTTCCAATATATATAGAGAACTGACTCTAATTTATAAGAAATCAAGCCAATCTCCAATTGATAAATGGTCAAAGGATATGAACAGACAATTCTCAGATGAAGAAATTGAAACTATTTCTAGCCATAGGAAGAGATGCTCCAAGTCATTATTAATCAGAGAAATGCAAAGTAAGACAACTCTGAGATACCACTACACACCTGTCAGATTGGCTAGAATGACAGAGAAAGGTAATGCAGAATGTTGGAGGTGATGTGGGAAAACAGGGACACTGTTACATTGTTGGTGGAATTGTGAATACATCCAGCCATTCTAGAGAACAATTTGGAACTATGCTCAAAAAGTTATCAAACTGTGCATACCCTTTGACCCAGCAGTGTTGCTACTGGGTTTGTATCCCAAAGAGATCTTAAAGAAGGGAAAGAGACCTGTATGTGCAAGAATGTTTGTGGCAGCCCTCTTTGTGGTGGCCAGAAACTGGAAACTAAGTAGATGCCCATCAACTGGAGAATGGCTGAATAAATTATGGTATATGAATATTATGGAATATTATTGCTCTGTAAGAAATGATCAGCAGGATGATTTCAGAAAGGCCTGTAGAGATTTACATGAACTGATGCTGAATGAAATGAGCAGGACCAGGAGATCATTACAAACTTCAACAACAATACTGTATGATGATCAATTCTGACAGATGAGGCCATTTTCAACAATGAGATGAACCAAACCAATTCCAATTGAGCAGTAATGAGGTGAACCAGCTACACCCAGCGAAAGAACTCTGGGAGATGACTATGAACCACTACACGGAATTCCCAATCCCTCTCATTTTGTCCGACTGCATTTTGGATTCCCTTCACAGGCTAATTGTACACTAATTCAAAGTCCGATTGTTTTTGTACAGCAAAACAACTATTTGGACATGTATACATATATTGTATTTAATGTATACTTAAACATATTTAACATGCATTGGTCAACCTGCCATAGGGGGGAGAAGGAGGGGGGAAATTAGAACAAAAAGTTTGGCAATTGTCAATGTTGTAAAATTACCCATGCATATATCTGGCAAATAAAAACTATTAAAATAAAAAAATCATTTTGTGATTTCTTGTTAAATCATTTGATTTGTTCTACTTTTAATCTATATTTCACTTTTATTTTCCTTTATTGGTATTATTGACTTTTTGAGCAATTAGATAATTTGTGACTATTTCCCCTTAATTTTTAGTTTCCCCAGAATTAAAATTTTCCATTTTCCCCGATTCCCTTCATCAGTGTTCTTCACTGTGCTGCATTTATTCACAGTGCAAACCATCCCTCTAGGAGGGCCCGGCTTTTCTGGTCCCTCCCACATCACGGGGGTCAGCACAGCAGCTCCCCTGCTCTCTCTCGTTTGTGGCCCCCCTTTCTCACCAGAGAAGTCGGAGATTGCTCCTTTTCTCTGGACGAATACTGTAGGTTCCAGTAAAATGGGGCTCAAGGATCTGGGCTCCCCGCCTTGTGCTGGCCGTCCCGAATGTCTCCATAACTCCCCCCCCCACACACACACACAAATGCCCATCCGCTTTCCCGCGGGGACCTGCCCGATACCGAAGCCGCAGCGAGAGCCGGGCAGCGGCCGAGACAGAGGCCTGGAGCGTGTCCCTAGGCTCGGCTCAGCTCCAGCCCCTGACACTTCGGACCCCCTTGGAACGTCCCCTTTCTGGCGTCCCTCTACAGAGTCCCCTGCACTCACCTGGCACGCGGGGCTCCGGCTGCCGGGGGCCATGGCTCTGGGTCCGGGCTTGGTCCTCTGCCCGCCGGGCTGGGGAGGGAGAGGGAGCCCAGAGAGGGGGGACGGGTCTGAGGCTCCTCTGCCCGGGGAGGATGCGGATCTGCCCACAATGCTCTCGGGGCAGGGACAATGGGGAGAGAGTGCTCCCCAGCAGGCGGCGGAGAGATCCCAGGAGAGAGGACGAGGCCGAGGGGTAGATTTCAGACAAAAGGAGCTGGTGAAATCTACATCAGCTGCCGGTAGGAAGCACTCGCAGTATCCCAGCCCGTATGTGCAGAAGTGATCTCATTGGGAGGAGGGGGGAGGGGCTGCTCTCACTCCCTTTTCACACGGGACCAGACAGAAGCAAAAGGGGGTCCAGCTATGGAGGCGTCGCCCCTCCCCGCAAGCGTACACAAGACCCCGAGACCCGGTGAACAACCCACGCAAAACGGGGATCCGTGGGTAAAGGGTCGGTGGGGCTTCCGGAGAAATTCAGCAGCTGCTGCTCTCCCTCCCCCCGCAGCTCCACAGGAGTCCGCGAGCACGATCCTCCCCTACCGCGGCCCTCGCAAGGGAAGTCGCTCTCGGCTCGAGGCCTCCAGGTGCGGCCCCGCACCCGCGCGCGGAACTTCAGTACAACCCGCACACACCGACATCCCCCGTGAACACGCCCCCGGCCCGTGCACCTCCCCTGCGCACCCGCCCCGGACCTCGGGGCCTCTGTCACACGAACTGACCCCGCGAATAGCGGTAAAGGGGGATCGTTAAATAGGAAGGGGGAGGGAGGGAGGGAGGAAAAAGAGGGGAGGAAAAGACTCCGAGGTCGCGCCTGCGCACAGACGCCCTCCTCCCCTCCCAGACTCACCCAACACAAAGGAAAAACAATCACACCTGGACCCAGGAAGACGCGCCTGCGCACCGAGAGCCTCCCACTCTGCCCCGGTGCTGAACCGCCGCGGGAGGCGGGGCCGAGCAAGGGCGTGATGTCACTGGGAGGGATTCTGCTGGGCCACGAGTTCAGGGCTCTTTGTGTGGGGCGGGGTTGTGACGTCATTCTCCTCCGGGTCCCGGTCTTCCCCTCACCCCCTTTTCTTCTTCCGGTTCCCGGCGGCTTTTAGTGCGGGAGCTCCTGCGGGGCGAGCCGCTCTCCGCCTTACCCCCAGTATTCCGAACAGCGTAGTCACGATGAGTGCTCATGGGTCCCCGAGAGGTGGCGCTGCCCTCGGCCCGTTCTTACGGACAGGGAAACTAAGGCAGAGGGAGTGCCAAGTTGTGCTGAAAATCCTGCTGGAAAATTCTGCGACGCCGCTCGTCTTTGGGGGTGTAGGGGTTCCCCCAGGTGTCAGAGGGAAAAGGAGAAAGTACTTAGGGCGTGTACACCTGGCCTCAGACCCCGGGAGCTGTGTGAACTCTGCCCGTGCTTTCGTTGACTTCCATGAAGTACTCCCAGACCCGGCACTTCTTCTCCCCCTCCCTCCCACGCGTGCCTCAGTATCCCCACCTGGATGACGTGTGACCCTGGAGCAGTCCCCCATGCCTCAGCTTGCTCCTCTGTACAACTCGGATAACCCCCGCGCCCCTCCCCCCCAGCCTCGTGGCGGGATCCCAGGGCCTGACCGAGCTCTCAGTCCTGGCCCGGGAGCCCAGGAGGTGCCCTTTGAACCTTAGCCACCATTCTCGGAGCATTTGTTAAATGCGGCTCTTGCTCTCGCACCTCTTGGTTTACCTGAACCTCCCGGGTTGAAAAGTCTCCCCCAGAACGCGAGCCCTTCCTTCCTGACAGCCTTGGACATCCCTCGGAAAGGAGTCAGAGGAAGGTTCCCAAGGTCCCGACTCCTTGGCTACCTGGAAATCCGCTTCCTCCAGGAGCTTCTTCAGGAACCCAGCCACCACTGATCCCCCACCGTGCCCCTCCCCCACGGAGCCCCTCCCTCCCTCCCCAAGCCCAGTTCCCCCCAGTGGTGAAGCTTTCCTTTCACTTGGCCACTTCCACACAGGCCGAGCTCCCCCTTTAAGGAAAGCTTCCTCGGACCCTCCCCACCCTCGGAGCCATCCTATCTCAGTCCTTTCCCAGCCAAACTCCCTGAAGCCCGTGGCTGAACTTTGTTCCTTCCTCTGGCTCTGGCTCCTTAACTTTACTCAGTTCTTGTCCTAGTGTCCAAGTCTTCTGGAGCTCAGACTCCAGATTCAGGGAGGCCCTGCGTCCTTCCTAATGTCTACACATATTGCCTTAAGGACCCATTTTCAGAGTGTTTTTCCCTTAGGGCTGATCCAGCTATAGAGGGTCAAACATCACAGCATCCTAAGAGAACACGTGACTTTCAATAAAACCACATCGTTTACTTTAGAACAAACTCAGTCCCATCAGAACTGCATTTACAGGGACCCATCGGTCTATCCTCCAGAACCTCAATTTCCCCAAGACCTAATTTCTGCCAGGACATCACAATGTATCCTTTGGGTAATCTACTCCAAGGTTTTCTAGTGGCAGACTTCCTACTCAGAAGAAGGGTCTGAGTCCCAGAGCACAAAGAAGGAGGGAGACTGGGAGGGGATGGACAGATGAGGGAGGAGGAGGTCTCAGGGGAAACTAGAGGTTTGCATTTGATCCAAGCACTATTGGAGCCCTAAAGTGGAACTGAGTGGACTAGAAGCAGGTCCAGGCAGAAAAAGGGACATCCCTAGGGCCATGGCATTCATGCTCACGATGACCAGGAGTGGGGCACAGGGGCCCTCATAGACCTTCTCAGAAAGACTTGGTTCACTGATGCCCATAAGGTCTCTTCTGCTTTCCACAAGGTCCTCCTTTCTGAGCAACCTGCCTTGGCCTCTTCCTGGCAGACCCCCTGGTTGGAAACAGCCTCCTTTTAGTTGAGAGGATTGTCTCCTAGAAATGGTTGACTGTGCTTGCATTCCCCAGGTAGGTTGGAGCCTGAAGATCAGATGGCCCACCTGTCCTCTCCCTGACTCCTCTTCATAGAACCAGAAGTCTTGGGGGCCACAGTCATGCACACAATAATTATATTTTGCTTTAACATATAGTGAATGATCTTTTGTTATTTGAGACAGAATCTTGTGGGACTTTAAGCTGATATATTTCTAAATTTCAGTTTCATGTAAATGTCTTGGAAGTATTGATGTTCAAAAGAATACCTCAAAAGGTTGGGGTCACAGACCAGTATCGAGAGGTGTCTCAAAAGAATTTGCAGGCTTCAACCCATCTCCAAGGCAAGGGTTAAAATTTATTATAATTGTAATGCCAATTGAAGCATGCTAAGTTCCAAAAGAATTTATCAAAGAACCAGGAGTAACAAGATAAATGTATAGGACAATGTTAGAGAGGCCAGAGCTTCATGTTACTTATTTGGTAATATTATGGGTTACAAGAAGGTTTGAGGCATGGTCTACTCACTATTGTCTCCAGAATTTGGTTGTCACTTACCAACAGATTATCTATCTGACAGTCAGCAATGTTTGTGGGGCCATTCTCTCATTGACAGAACGATCTCACTCTAAGCAGGGGACTTTAGGATCACTGCTATATTTCCTCTGGAGACTGTACCCCATTAGAAGTACTCTTGGAACAAACTTTAGCTGTGAATAGACAGAGAAGATGTGACAATGACAAAGGAGATGTTTGTCACAGAGGGCTGGACCTATCATAGCCTCATCCCTCCAAGCCAAACATTCACATGCAACAGAAGCAGCAGCTACAAGTTAAGATGACTGGGAGAATGAATGTGACCAGATGAGAGCGACTCCTTGGAGGTGAGTTTGTTGCTTATTTGGAGGCAGCTCTACACCAAGAGTAGTTTTCAACATTGGAGGATAAAAGAAGTGGGCAGATTCACAGATTTGTTTTACAATACCTCATTTAATCATCTGGGCCAGCTCACTCCCAAACATCCAAAGTGATTTGACGGTAGTGATGGAGAAACAACAAATCAGAACTTTGCAAGTGTACAGGTAGGCTACTTCATCCATTTCTAGGCAGGCAATATTTAAGTCCACCCAAAGTTAAGCTCCAACAAAGCCTGGAGAGTTTCAGAATTCTGGACTCCATAAGAGGACAAATGAAATTCAGTTTTGTGCTGATAGTGATGTGGTAGCAATTCCTGAGAAACCCTGGCCAAGGGAGTGCTGCAAACCAGGCTGGCCAATCTGGTGGTCAGTAAACTGTAGAACTCAATGATAGGAACTACCCTGTAAGAGCCCTTTAAATGGGCGGACACGGTGCATCGGGAGATTGAGGCCCAGAAGTAATTTCTGTGGATATTAGGACTGCCTTGTAGGTGGGATCCTGTCCATTTTGAGATAGCTTCATAATGGGTGACTCTCTCGCTGATTGGCTGTGTGTGTGACCTCACAGGCCCTTTATAAGCCCACTGCAGGCAGCAGTCGTTCTCTTTAACCTGGCGCTCTTCACCCTGGCTCCCTAGCCTGGGTGGCCAAGCCAAGATGGATAGCTGAGAGGTAAGGATTTTGGTAGTGAACACATGGGTCTTCTGACCAGGTGTTCACTTGGGAACCAACAAGTCAGGGCATCAGTCAGGGCATTATGTGAGCATGTATATAAAGGCTTTTAAGTTTACACGTGGCTGTTCTTGAGTGCGCTACTGGTTAGTAAACTATAGATTCAAGAGATTGTGGCCAGAGACTTCAGAGGAGGTGAGCCGGGTAGAGCTCACACTGCAAAGGTCAGTGGTCAAAGGTACTCTGTTGGGCCTAGGACAGACTAGTAATTGTAACTGCCAGGAGGGCACGTTACACTACCCCACCCCTACGACTCCTCAGTGGTACCTCTACGCCATCATATTAGCACATCAACCTCATCTTTTTATCTTTTTCCTAAAAAATGATCTCCTTGATTCTGTCTCTTAGCTTAGAATTGGCTCACTGTCATGTCAGCAGCCTAATAAATCTTTGCCTCTTAACCTGGAAACAAACTGAATGTGTGAATTCTTTTTGACAAAATGACAACACTGACCAATGGGGATTCTAATATTGTTGAGGTGACTTCCCATCTCAATAATAATAACAATTCAAAGTGTTTTTATAAGGACAGCTAGATAGAGCAGTGGATAGAAAGACTTGAGTTTGAATCTGGTCTCAGACACAATACTTCCTAGCTGTGTGACCCTGGACAAGTCAATTAACCCCAGTTGCCTCAGCAAAGAAACAAACCAAAAAAAAAAAAAAAAAAAAAGTGCTTTTATGATACTCTTGAAGAGGGGACCCTGAAACTAAAAATCCTTAAAGGAGAAAATCTCCTTCAACTCTGCCTCAGGGAGGGACCCCTCCCTGAGGGACAAATAGTTTCATCCTAGTTATCTGGGTGGGGTTGGCTCAGTCCTAAAACTCATTGAATTTAATTCAAATTCCAGCTCAAAGCTAAACCCATGGAGGAGCCAACTTGGGACTCCCATCCATGACCCCCCTTCAGCTTGTAGCCAAAGCTCCTATTATAAAAGAGCCAAACAAAAACCCTCTCTTTGCAGAGGTTCCAAACATGCCAGCTATGCTATGCTTGGCACGCCAAGGGCCTCTGCCCACTGGAATATTCTTTCCAGTGCCATCCTCTCTTTACCCTCACCTATTTCCCTAACCAGACTTTATGCTTTCCTGTCAGGATTTCTAACCTTACTTCCAATCCCCATAATAAACCTTTTATCAATCTAGGTTTTCCAGTCTGTAAATTCTTTTACAGAGAACTTCTGCACCGCCAGAAGGGAGTCCCCAAAACTCACTATCCTTGTGCCAAATGCCAAGGGGTTGCAGGGGAGCCAAACCTCTCCATTTGGTTCCTGAACCCCTAACCTGCCACTAGACCTTATCATTTAATTCCCAGACCACCGGAAACCCTTATCTCATTTTGGTTCCCAAATCTAAACTTTATCACTCAGAAAGGTATTAATGGGCCAAGGACTGAAGGTACAATTATCCAGGATTAATGAATCCACATTAATTAGTGATAAGGATGTGATCCTGGAGAACTGGGCTGAGCATTTCCATAGCATTTACAAAAGACCAAGGACCATCCAATCCTGAAGCTACTGACCCCAAGTTGTACTTAATCCTCTCCAGCCATTCTCCAACTGACAGCAATCCCAGTAATTTACATTTCTCTGTTACTTAAAAGAGAACTGCTATAAATATTTAAAAACATATAAGTTCTTTTGCTTTTTCCTTAATCATCTTGAGAAATAAGTCTAATAGAGACATGGATGGGTTAAAAGTGATTGTTTTATAATTCTTTGGGGATAATTCCATATTGTCCACCAAAATGGATAGATTGTTTAACTAATAGTGATTTAATGTTCCAAATTTATCTCACTATTGCTTTAATTTGCATTTTTCTAATCAATATTAATTTAAATAATTTTTTCACATAATTATTGCCTGAATTTCTTCATTGGGAAACTTCCCATTCTTACCCTTTGATTTCTTACCATTTAGCGAATGACTTTTACACTTACAAATTTGAGAAATTTAATTTGTGATAATTGCTCCATTTTACTTTTCAACTCAGTTTTATTTTTTGCTATCAGCCCATCATCCTTATCTCAGTCCAAGCTTTTCTTTAAACTACCTAGTAATGACATTTTTAAGAGTAGTTTTTAACATTTTCATATATTATTTGACCTCACTGATATTTGGGGTTGACCTTATGGTTTTCTATGTCCTGTTTTCCATTGAGTTCATATGAATTTTTGTCATAAATATGATGAGGTATATGAATGAATGAATGAGATCCCTTTTGCTCAAAGACACAAGTTTGGAAGCAAATGAATTCGCTAACCCCAAGTTCTGTGGCAAAAGTAGGAGGTTTATTTTACACTAAGAGGTTTTTCCCTTAGTAAACCTATTCTCTCAATGGAGAAAATCTGCAAAAAAAAAAAAAAAAGTTAAGAAAAGACCTATTTTATAGGTAAGTCTGGGGGAAGTCTGATAATCAGACCAGGATTTCTCAATTGAATGTGAAATTTTTTTCTTAAGATGTGACTTTTTAAAAGATCAGTAGGAGTATGATTTGCCCTTGAATGGTACTGCTTATCTCACTCTGGGAGGTTTTGAGACTATTTGGAGCCTAGGTTTTTGCAAATGAAGAGGGACATGGTTTTTGTGATTTTACAGAATTTTTTTCAGAATTCACTTGGGTCATTTTCAGTGATTATTTTAGAGTTCACTCATGTTGAAGGTATCTTTTTTTTTAATTAATAATTTTTTATTATATATATATTTTTATAATATTATCCCTTGTATTCATTTTTCCAAATTATCCTCCCCTCCCTCTATTCCCTCCCCCCGATGACAGGCAATCCCATACATTTTACATGTGTTACAATATAGTCTAGATACAATACATGTGTGTGAATATCATTTTCTTGTTGCACAATAAACTTTAGATTCCGAAGGTATATGTAACCTGGGCAGACAGATATTAGTGCTAACAATTTACATTCACTTCCCAGTGTTTCTTCTCTGGGTGTAGCTGTTTCTGTCCATCATTGATCAACTGGAAGTGAGTTGGTTTTTCTTTATGTTGAAGATTTCCACTTCCATCAGAATACATCCTCATACAGTATTGTTGTTGAAGTGTACAGTGATCTTCTGGTTCTGCTCATTTCACTCAGCATCAGTTGATTTAAGTCTCTCCAAACCTCTCTGTATTCCTCCTGCTGGTCATTTCTTACAGAGCAATAATATTCCATAACCTTCATATACCATAATTTACCCAACCATTCTCCAACTGATGGACATCCATTCATCTTCCAATTTCTAGCTACTACAAAAAGAGCTGCCACAAACATTTTGGCACATATATGTCTCTTTCCGCTCTTTAGTATTTCTTTGGGATATAAGCCCAATAACAGCAATGCTGGGTCAAAGGGTATGCACAGTTTGATAACTTTTTGGGCATAATTCCAGATTGCTCTCCAGAATGGCTGGATTCTTTCGCAACTCCACCAGCAATGTATTAGTGTCCCAGTTTCCCCACATCCCCTCCAACATTCATCATTATTTGTTCCTGTCATCTTAGCCAATCTGACAGGTGTGTAGTGGTATCTCAGAGTTGTCTTAATTTGCATTTCTCTGATCAATAGTGATTTGGAACACTCTTTCATATGAGTGGATATAGTTTCAATTTCTTCCTCTGAGAATTGTCTGTTCATATCCTTTGACCATTTATCCATTGGAGAATGGTTCGGTTTCTTATAAATTAGGGTCAGTTCTCTAAATATTTTGGAAATGAGACCTTTGTCAGAACCTTTGTTTTTAAAAATATTTTCCCAATTTGTTACTTCGAAGGTATCTTTTGACTGGAAGAATGCCTCATTGTGATTCTTTGCTGTCTTTGTATTTCATCTGTGTTCTCCCAAACCTCCCAAACCTGACTACATCATGATTGTACTTAGATTTGTTGGGCAAGTTATTTTTGATCACAACCTCAGCTCCCTTGCTGTATAAAATATAATGTCCTAAGTCCAAAGGTTTTTTTTTTCTTGCTAAAGTAGTTAAAATGTATTTTAAAATTTTTAATGGTATATTATTTTCTAATTACATGTAAATATAGTTTTCACTTTCATTTGTGTAAGATTTAGAATTCTAAATTTTTTTCTCTTCTTTCTTTCCCCTCATCTAAGCATAGGAAGCAATCTAATATAGGTTATACATTATACATAGGTAATATCATTTTTTAAAAAAGTATTTTATTTTTCCAATTGCATGTCTGTCAAGATAGTCTTCAAGATTCGTTCTTGTAATATCTTGAGTTCCAAACTTTTTTCTCCTTCCTTCCCTTGCTTTCCACCCCTACCCCCAAAGAGAGCAATCTAACATAAGGTTTACATCTACAGTACTTTTAAACACATTTCTCTATTAGTCATGTTGTGAAAGGGAAAAAGGGAAAGACCACTTGAAAGAAAAAAAAAAAGAAAATTTGGAAATAGTATGCTTGGATTCACATTCAGTCTCTGTAGTTCTCTGAGTGCTGGTGGCATTTTCTATCCCATGTTTACTGGGATTGTCTTGGGTCACCACATTACTGAGAAGAGCCAAGTCTATCAGCTGATCATCACATAATCTTGTTAATGGGTACAATGTTCTCCTGGTTCTGCACATTTCACTCAACTTCAGTTTATGTAATTCTTCCCAGGCTTTTCTGAAATCAGCCTATTCATCATGTTTTATATTCCATAACAGCCATACACTATCACTTATTCAGCCATCCCTCATTTGCATCCACTCAGTTTCCAGGTCCTTGGCACCCCAAAAAGAGCTGCTACAAACATTTATGCACATGTGGGGCATTTCCCCTCTTATCATCTCTTTGGGATATAGATCACTAGTGGTGAAGAGGTTTTGCATGGTGTTTTGGACCAAGAGAAACTAAAGAATAGATCCCTGAAGCCAGCATGGAGAAGGCACTGATGGAGAGCAGTTTAGCTCCATCATGCCCCTTTGGGGAAATCCTCTAGTCAGAAATCCAAGTTATGTCAAACTCCCAACATGCAGCTCTGTAGAAATCCCAGCCATGTCTCTGAGATTACATTTTCCTTACAAACCTACTTGTGGGCCATTGTCTTTGGGCCAGTCCACCATCGCACTCTGCCTCCAATGGCTTTCTCCTTGCCTCTTCTCCGTGGTCTCTCCCCTAACTCCATTATGCTTCCCCAGTCCACTTTTCCTTACAGCTAGCTAGCTCTTTTGGGGGGGCTGAGTCCCAGGATTTAGCCTATCAGTTAAGGGCACCAACCAATCACATGGGGGGGCTCCCTTTCTCCTGGGTAACTGAGTTCCTCCGAGGAACTTGTCTTTCCATGATCTCCCACAATATTTCATATTTACCATTCCCGGGGTCTTTTGTATCTCTCCATTTGTCTGTAACCTTTTCCGCTAAATAAATCTTCCTTTTTGCCTAAGAGAACAGCCATGGTGAAGTCTTTGGATGACCAAACCCCATCAATCCCGTATCACAGACCACAACACTGACATTGCTAGAGCAAAGGTTATACAGAATTTCGTAGTCATTTGGGCATAGTGTAGATGGTATTTTCCATCCTAAATTCTTCAGAATTATCTTGGATCACACTATTGTGATCCAATATAGCTCAGAGATTCAGAGTTGATCATCACGCAATGTTCTAGTTTGTATAGTAGTCTCTTGATTTAACTCATTTTACTCTTCATTAATCCATAAAAGTCAGGGTTCTTCTGAAACCCTCATGTTCTTCATGTATTTTACCATGACTGGGTTCCATTACATAACTTGTTCAGTTATTCCTCAATTGATGGAAAATATGGGTTTCATTGAACAATTACACCAGGAAAAAAAATTGGTTTTTGCCTTGTAAACAGGACAAATACCACCAAATATAAAGAAAGAGAAATGCAAATCTACTCTGCAAAGCTTTAGAATTCACAATACAAAATGATTGTGTTCTAAATAGAAAAGGAGCCCAAAATGACATATCCCACAAAGGTGATATACACTCAATAAGGGTATTCAAAACATTTATAGAAAAAAAAATCAGACTGGCAAAAATCATGTGCTTCTCAAACCTCAGAGGTATCTGAAGAACAGCATACAGAACAACCCCTCTACAACAAAACAACAGAATGACTGAAGGAATTGTTTCTTCCTGTACATACGAACACAAAGATGAAAATATGTATTTTAAAAAGGAATAATGGAAGAAATAGAGTATTAATATTCATGCCATCCTCCAGAAATGATGGGTTTTGTGGAACTAAATTTCAGAATGTGAGGAGCCATAAAAAGGAGGAATAGAAACTCATTGAAAAGGATATGTGAGGTACTTTAATCAAGTCAAAGACTAACAAGGAAAACAAATATAATCTTGTAGATTAGGGGAATAAAAGAACCTATAAGAGAATGGATAAAGAGAAACAGCAACAGACAGAAAATGAGAGAAAGAAAGAAGGGAAACCTTGTTTCAGGGTTTGTAAGAAGTACTACTGATTAAAGCATGGTTGGAATGAGTAATATTTTTCCCCCTCTTAATGCTATTTTATTTTTTCTAATTGCACATAAAGACCATTTTAAACTTTCATCCTTATAAATGAGTACCAATTGATTGAGGAACGGCTGAAGAAATAGGACTCTATGAATGTTATGTATTATTGAAGAATGATGACAACAGGATTAGAGAGACAAATTTGACGTATATTGGGATTTTTGCCTAGAATACAATTGGGGATATATAATGATGTCCCTTCTATTGGGAGTTGCTTATACTGTGGCATAAAGCTCCTGAAATTGTGCTTCTTGATCCTATAAAGGATCAAACAACTACATGTGGGGGTTGTAAAAAAAAAAAATTGACAATAGTAAAAGGTATTGCAAGATTTATTTGTGTAAAAATAAACAAGCACATGCATCTCATTAGTATGCAGATTTCCTTTCCTCTTTAGGGACACAAAAGTGTCCCTAAAAATTGTTTTAAATTCCTTTCTATTTTATCAGTAAATGCTGGATTTGTATGCCAGTTTTATATACAAATACCATAGGCCATGTAAAAATTTTTGGGGCAGAAAGTTTAAGAAGTATTGCAGGAGACCTTCCATTTCTGTTCTTTTTTTTTTTTTTTTTCCCTGAGGCTGTGGTTAAGTAACTTGCCCAGGGTCACACAGCTAGGAAGTGTTAAGTGTCTGAGACCATATTTGAACTCGGGTCCTCCTGAATTAAAGGCTGGTGCTCTATCTACTGCACCACTTAGCTGCCCCCTGACCTTCCATTTTTAAATAGATTTGGTACCTTTTATCTCTGGCATGATTTTTCCAAAGTACAGTAAAGTATGAACTCTAGAGGAAAAGCTTCCCATAACTGTTGAATCAACCTTCATTCCACTATGAGGTAAATTGTCTATTGATCACACTGCTTCAGAAAAAAAGTACAATCCCAGGAGCACATTTGTAAGAGACTTTTTTCTACAATGAATTCACTGACAGAAAGTAAGAGAGAATCTCTAGCTAAAAGCCACAGGGAACCCCTCAGAATGATTTCTCTGATACTGAAGATGCTCTGAAATTCATGTAAATGACCTTCCTTATTCATGACAGTGATTAGATTAGCATCTAATATGAATTCTGAGATGGAAAATAGGATACTCTTCTTGCCTGAAGGCATTACCACCTTTATAATATGCATAAGGTTCCTTTCAAGTGTGGTAAGGAAAAATCTGTTTGTCTCAAGTATAAATTCTCTGTTGCTTCCCAAGAATGGAGTTGGGTGTGAAGTCATTCCATATTGATGACATTTATAAAGTTCCCCCTCAGTGTGGACTTCTAGAAGTCCAGCAATGCTGCAGCTCTGTCTGGGAGTCTTTCCACACTGATTACATTCCTAAGTTTTCACCCGATTGTGAATTCTCTGATGTAAAGCAAGATTGAAGCTGGATCTGAAAGCCTTTCCACACTGACTACACTCATAAGGCTTCTCTCCAGTGTGGATTTTCTGATGTGCATAAAGATTTGAGCTGTTGGTGAAAGCCTTCTCACAATGATTACACACAAAAGGTTTCTCTCCAGTATGGATTCTCTGATGTTTGGCAAGACTGGACTTCTGTGTAAAAGCCTTTCCACACTGATTACAATCAAAAAGGTTCTCTCCAGTGTGGATTCTCAGATGGACAGCAAGGCGGTAAGGTGATGTGAAAGCCTTTCCACACTGACTACAGCCATAAAGCTTCTCTCCAGTGTGGATTTTCTGATGTGCATAAAGATTAGAACTATTGGTGAAAGCCTTTCCACAATGATTACAAACAAAAGGTTTCTCTCCAGTGTGGATTCTCTGATGTTTGTTAAGACTGGACCTCTGTGTGAAAGCTTTGCCACACTGATTACAATCAAAAAGGTTCTCTCCAGTGTGGATTCTCTGATGGACAGCAAGGCGGTAAGGCAATGTGAAAGCCTTTCCACACTGACTACACTCATAAGGCTTCTCTCCAGAGTGTATTTTCTGATGTGCATAAAGATTAGAACTATTGGTGAAAGCCTTTTCACAATGATTACAAACAAAAGGTTTCTCTCCAGTGTGGATTCTCTGATGTTTAGCAAGACTGGACTTCCATCTGAAAGTCTTATCACACAGATGGCAATAAAAAAGGTTCTGATGTACAGCAAGTTGGAAAGGGTATGTGAATGCCTTTCCACTTTTATTACATTCATAATGGTCTCCAGTGTGAATTTTCTGATGTGCATTAAGATTAGAGCTACTTCTGAAAGCCTTTCCACAGCAATTGCAAACAAAAGGTTTCTCCCCAGTGTGGACTCTCTGATGTTTAACAAGACTGGACTTCCAGGTAAAAGCCTTTCCACACTGATTACAATTAAAAAGTTTCTCTCCAGTGTGGATTCTGTGATGGCTAGAAGTCTCCTGGGACTGAAAGGGCTCTATTTCTTTAGTGAAACATTGGCTGTATTCAGTGTCCTGAAGACAATTAATCTCTGAGAAAATTTTCTTACAATGGTTAAGGGTTGAAGAATGTCCAAATCTCATTCCAATTTCAATAAGTTTACAGTCACTCTTTGGATGCTGATCTGCCTTGATATTAGAACCATGGATTCCTTTCAACTTGAAGTCATAGGGATTATCACTCAGGACTTTCTGCAGGTTACATTCTTCAACAAAAAGTGTCAATTTACTAGTCAACTCATTTACTTGGAACCTGGTCTCTCCATCTGAAAAAACAAAACAAAACAATGAAATACACACACACACACACACACACAGACCAAAAATACATGCATTACAGAAGACTTATGAAGCTATAACTTTCTCTTTCTGATTCTAATTGTTAAAAAGTTATTTTTGGGTGGCAGTGGATAAAGCACAGGCCCCAAAGTGAAGAATATCCAGTTCAAATGTGGCCTCAGACACTTCATACCTACTAGCTGTGTGATCCTGGCAAGTCACTTAAGCCAAAATGCTTCACAAAAAAAGAAAAAAAGTTATTTTCTTAAGTTTTTTAATATCTTTTTCTAAGTGGTTCACTTTTTTTTCATATTTCCTTGTGCTAATCCTATTTATTTTTTACCAATTTTTGCTCAATCTTTTATTTGATTTTTGAACTCCTTTTTAAATTTGTCCAATAATTTTTTGAGGGCTTGTGACCATTTAACATTTCTCTTTGAAATAAGAATGGGTTTTAAACTTCACTTTCTCTTTTTTGACTATGAACCCAAATTGCCTCAATCCCCACAGTAGCTATTATATTCAGGTTCTTTCTCCTTTGCCACCTCATTTTTATCTTTACTTTTTTATTCTAAGCTACTTATTACTGTCAGCTCTCTAGTCCTGATTTTGGGGGGAGAATAGCCCAGGCTCCAAGTCCTCCTCACTGTCATTGGCAGAGCTCTCTCGGGGCACCAACCCTGGGCACTCCCCAGTATCCCTGAGTCCAGGTCAGGGCCCCCAGCCACACTGCCCCAGCACAGGCTCCCTCTCCCTTTGGTCTGCAGCCACAAACCTCAGCTGGCTCCTCTGCCCAGTGAGTGAGACCAGGATCTCTTCTCTCCTACAGGTGCCCACAGCCAGCAGGGTCCCTGCCTCCCATACCCCCCAGCTGTGGGCTAGTTCTTTCTTGGCCACAGCCACAGGCTGGCACTGAGTCTGCTCAGCACAACAGGCCCTGTTCCAGGCATATCCTGGGGCCCTTTCTTCCTCCCCTTCCAAGCTCTGAACCCATCACCCATCCACCCCCACAGTCCCAAAGGGGAAAGTTGCCCCAGAGTCTGCTCTTGCTGGACTGAGCAGAATCTCCCTGCAGGTGTTGGCCCTTCATGTGGGCCGAACCTCCATCCCAGGGGGGGTCAGGGTGTCCCCAGAGTCCTGTCCAGGTATTTCAGCAGCACAAATTCTGGACTTTGAACCACCTCTGCTGGCCCAGGTCATGTTGAGATGACTTTTTCTTGTGTTTTTGGCACTGTGGGAGAGCCAAGCATTCCCTGCCCTATTCTCCCATCTTACCAGAATCCCCTTCCATGGTTTTTAAAGTCATGTTTTCAGTGAATTTCTCAGATACCTGGCCTGGGGGTGAAGAAGATATCAAGGTCAGCCCCCTGACTGATGGCCACTGATTGAACTTTAGGCAAGAAGCCAGGACCCCAGTGGCTGGAGAGCTGGTGCTTGTGGATGAGGGTGCACTCAGGGAGCCTTCTGAGATGGTTCAGAGAAGGGATTTCTTCTCTGCCACTGGGACTACTTTGGGCCTGAGGATGAACATCAACAAAAAAGAGGAAATGGTCCTCACCCAGGGATAGCAGGTTCTGGACATTCTCCAGTGTGACCTCCTTGTAGAGTTCCTTCTGAGAAGGGTCCAGGAACCCCCACTCCTCTTCAGTGAAGTCCACGATAATGTCCCTGAATGTCACCACCTCCTAAACCATCAAAAGTTACTTGATTTAGAGCCAAAAGGGACAATTCATCTTGTCCAACCCTCATCACCTCAGAGGAGGAAACTGAAGAAGGGATGGGATTTGCCTAAAACTCAGAGAACCTTTAGGAGGGTCAGAGCCAAGAGCTGAAAAAGTCAGTAAGAGCTCAGGGGAATATAGAGAAAAACATTTTCGATTCAAAGTGATTATTATGTTGGAATAAAAAAAGCTGGAAAAATGTGTTACTAGACTGCTGCTCCCAGTGGAATTAGGGAGAACATTTGTATCTATAGAAGATGTGGAGAAGAAATAGAACAGATCATGTGAGATTGTTCCTCACCAGGAGTGTCCTAAGTGAGGCATTAAGAAGATTCTAGGAAGAGTTTAGTAAGTCCTGTGCATTTGTGGTGGAAGTAGGGAGGAGGAACCTTAACAGTGATCACTGAGGAGAGAACAAAGATGTACTTTTTCAGGAGTTAAGTTATTTTGGAGCAATTCTAGCTCGTTCTTATAGATCAAATTCTGTTCTGTTTCTTAAATACATTTTGATTTCTTGTTAAAACATCTGATTTATGCTCTATTTTAATCTATATTTCATTTTTGGCTTCTTTTATTGGTATTATTGACTTTTTGAGCAATTAGATAATTTGTGACTATTTTCCCTTAATTTTTAGATTCCCAACAATTAAAATTTTCCATTTTCTCTGATTCTCTTCATCAGTGTTCTTCACTGTGCTGCATTTATTCACAGTGCAAACCATCCCTAACCATAAAAAAACCCATAAAAGGCAGATAGCCTTCTAACCATGTTTAGCCAGTAGTCCTTTATTTCAGGAAGCACAAGAATCTCATTCTAAATATCATCAGGCTGCTCAAGCTTTATGTTTACAATTTGGAATCACAAGAGAGGAAGCTAGGAGCATAGTAAAAAGCTGTACAGCTTGTCTTCCTTTCCACACTCCTACACTCCCTTCAGGGAAGAATCTTCTTGGTTTGAGACCCAATGAAATCTGGCAAATGGATGTGACCCACTATAAATCTTTTGGTCATTTGTCTTTCATCCACGTGGTAGTAGATACTTTTTCAGGATTCACTTTTGCAGTGCCAACAGCAAAAGAGACAGCCCAAGTGGTCACTGAATTCCTTATCCAAGCATTTGCAATTATGGATGTGCCACAAGCAATAAAAACAGACAATGGACCTGCATATACTTCTAAATATTTTGCGCACTTTTGTGCACAGTATAAGATTTTACACATTACTGGAATAACTTTTAATCCGCAAGGTCAGGCAATAGTAGAGAGAAGAAACAGAGTCATTAAGACACTCCTCTAAAAACAAAAAAAAAAAGGGGGAGCCACAGGTAACCCTAGAGAACTTCTAAATTTAGTTCTCTATACCATTAATTTTCTAATTTTTGACAAAGATGCACTGGCTCCAACAGACAGGTTTTATAACCCACCAGAAGGGCAGTGTCCAGTGCGAGCAGCTCCACTGTCCTTAGATAATCGCCAGGTGATGTGGAGAGACTCAGAAAGTGGTGAATGGAAGGGACCAGATAGGTTAACTGCTTGCGGGAGAGGGTTTGCTTGTATTTCTTCAGATGGAGAAGATATCAGATGGGTGCCAACGAGTCAATTCGCCTTGTCCATCAGAGAGAGACAGAAAAAGAGAAAGACCTCAAAACAAAGAAGATCTAAGAAACATCTGACACTGAAAGCATGGCTGATCAGAAGACTGTTAAAAGAACTTTAAAACTTGCAGGAATTAGTGGATTTCTGGCACATGATGATTATTTGATCATGTTATTTGTTACATCACTTCTAGCATGTGTTATGTTATTGTGTTTATGTAATTTATGTAATTATGTGTAATACCTCCCATGTTGATGGATTTATGTTTCAAGGCCATGACCACCCTATGTTCTAAATCAAAAGAAAGGGGGAGATGTTAGTATTACAAGGTGATAACTCAGGTTGTCTGGGAAATTCTCTAGCTCAAAATTCACACCTTTGGTTCAGGCCTTTAAGGGGAGTTTACACCTTTGGACTTCTGAAGAGGAGTTTGAACATTTAAAGGAGTTTACACCTTTAAAAGGAGCAAGTTCATTGGTACAGGAGTTCTCGCAAGGCCCATTCTCTGGGAGGATAAAAGAGGCAACATTGGGCCTGGAGAACAGTCTAGTCTGGGACAGAGTTGGGTCAGCAGTCTGGAAGGAGAGAGTCTGGACTGGGGAAGACAAGAGCTGGAGGAGATTCAGAGCCAGGGTTCAGGAAGAAGAGGATTCGAGATTCTACCTTCGCTCTGGCTGGAGGCTCCAGAAGCCTCTCAAGAAACCTGCTCACAGAGGAAAAGATTATACAGAAAAGAAACCTCCTCCCAGAGAAGGATTATAACTTAGAGATGACAGGACCTTGACAGGAGGGCCCGGCTTTTCTGGTCCCTCCCACATCACGGGGGGGGGGGGGGGGGGCAGCACAGCAGCTCCCCTGCTCTCTCTCACTTGTGGCCCCCCTTTCCCACTAGAGAAGTCGGAGATTGCTCCTTCTCTCTGGACGAATACTGTAGGTTCCTGTGAAACGGGGCACAAGGATCTGGCCACAAGCTCCCCGCCTTGTGCTGGCCGTCCCGAATGCCTCCATGACCGCCCCCCCCAAATGCCCATCCGCTTTCCCGCGGGGACCTGCTCTATACGGAAGCGCAGGGAGAGCCGGGCAGCGGCCCTGAGCGTGTCCCTAGGCTCGGCTCAGCTCCAGCCACTGGCGCTTCGGACCCCCTTGGAACGTCCCCTTTCTGGCGTCCCTCTACAGAGAGTCCCCTTAACCCCGAGAGGCGCCTGCACTCACCTGGCACGCGGGGCTCCGGCTGCCGGGGGCCATGGCTCTGGGTGCGGGCTTGGTCCTCTGCCCGCCGGGCTGGGGAGGGAGAGGGAGCCCAGAGAGGGGGGACGGGCCTGAGGCTCCTCTGCCCGGGGAGGATGCGGAGCTGGCCACAGTGAGCCACAGAGAGAGAGAGCTCTGCCCTAGGAGGAGGCCGAGAGAGAGAGAAAGAGACAGAGACAGTGAGACAGAGGGAGAGAGGGAGAGATCTCACCTGTGGGGGCAGGGAGACTCTCCCAGACCTCAGCACTGGACACTAAGGTCTCCTGAACACTGGGGGGAGGGGCAGCCAGAATCCCTGGGAGGCCAGTGTGACCCTGGGCAAGCCCTTCATCCCAGTCTGCCTCAGTTCCCGCATCTGTAACGGGGACCCCCGTCTTCCAAAGACCCCTAGAGAGGGAAAGAGGTCAAGGGGCAGAGCAGGATGGGAGGCCCAGAGACTGAGCAGCCCCTCCTCCACCCCAGCTGTCACTGGGCCAAATGAGGGGACTGCTGGGAATTTACAGCAGAGCTGTATGTAGAGGGCGCTTGCTGTATACCCAGCCCCGTACTTAGAGCTTTACAGAAAGGATCTCATTGGGAGGGAGAGGGGGAGGGGCTGCTCTCAGGAGGAAACTGAGGCAAATGGGGGTCAAGTTAGAGTCCTCGCCGCTCCCCCAAAGGTTCCCCGGCCCTCGGGGCGCCCCGGGAGAAGCCCACGCCCACTGTGGCTCAGGGCGAGGGGCGCTCAGTTGGGCCCCTCCCCCCCGGGCGCAGGGCTGCGGAAGCGCCTCCATCTCAGCCGGGCCGGTGCAGTCACTCCCGGCTCGGGCCCCGGGGCGGTCCCACACCCACGCGCAATCCCACGGGGGTCCGCGCCCCCACGCGGTGCACTCCGCTTTGGCACAACCTTCTCTGCACGCGCAGCGCCCTCCGGAACCCGCACGCGCGCACCCGACGGCGGGGACTCCGCCGCGCGCCCCGGCGCTGACAGCTGCGGAGAGGGGGACTCCTGAAGGAGGAAGGCGGGGCAGCCCGCGAGGGCCGCGCTTGCGCGCAGACGCCCTGCTGCCTTTTCGCCTCCCGCAGCGCTGAAGAACTGAAGCGAACGCCGAACAAGAAGCCGGGCCTCAGCAACGGGACACTCCCGGCATTCCCTGGGATTCAGCAGCGGCGGGAGGGGGGCTGAGGAGGGAGGCGTCCTGTCTGGCCACGTGCTCGAGGGTCCCTGGCCGGGGAGGGGCGGTGACGTCACTCTTCCTGCTCCGGGACTCCCCGCTTGCCCACTCTCTACTTCCGGTTCTGGGATACCCTTTAGAGTGTAAGAGGTACCATGCCCGCCCTCTGACCCCCAGAATTCAGGACACTGCTTGGTACATGGTTGGTGCCCAATGAGTGCTCAGGGCTCCTTTAGAAGTGGAGCTGACCGCGGTCCATTGTTCTAGACAGAGAAACTGAGGCAGGGGATGAGAGCCGAGTTTTTCTCAACATCCTCGAAAATGCTGGGACAGACCTCTTTTCTTGGGGGTCACAGGGGTGCACCCCAGGAATTAGAGGCATGGGTGGCCGGGAGCAGAGTGCTAGGCCTGCAGCCAGTAGGCTCTAGGTTCACATTTGGCTTCAAAGCCCTTGGAGATGTGAGACCTTTTCTGCCTCCTTTCATCCCACAACCTCCCCCAAACCGCGGCCAAGAGTGCCTTAGTTTCTTCCGCTGGATGACTTTGATCCTGGAGCCATCCCCTCCCCCACCACCTGAGTTTTCTTCCCTGGACCAAGTGGGATGCTGGAACAGTGCCAGACACTCCACCCTCCACCCAACTGTGCCAGCATGCCCACCTGGATGTCAGGGGACCCTGAAGCAGTGCCCTGTGCTGTAAAACACAGATAACCCCCGCGCCCCTCCCCCCAGCCTCGTGGCGGGATCCCAGGGCCTGACCGAGCTCTCAGTCCTGGCCCGGGAGCCCAGGAGGTGCCCTTTGAACCTTAGCCACCATTCTCGGAGCATTTGTTAAATCCGGCTCTTGCTCTCGCACCTCTTGGTTTACCTGAACCTCCCGGGTTGAAAAGTCTCCCCCAGAACGCGAGCCCTTCCTTCCTGACAGCCTTGGACATCCCTCGGAAAGGAGTCAGAGGAAGGTTCCCAAGGTCCCGACTCCTTGGCTACCTGGAAATCCGCTTCCTCCAGGAGCTTCTTCAGGAACCCAGCCACCACTGATCCCCCACCGTGCCCCTCCCCCACGGAGCCCCTCCCTCCCTCCCCAAGCCCAGTTCCCCCCAGTGGTGAAGCTTTCCTTTCACTTGGTCACTTCCACACAGGCCGAGCTCCCCCTTTAAGGAAAGCTTCCTCGGACCCTCCCCACCCTCGGAGCCATCCTATCTCAGTCCTTTCCCAGCCAAACTCCCTGAAGCCCCTGGCTGAACTTTGTTCCTTCCTCTGGCTCTGGCTCCTTAACTTTACTCAGTTCTTGTCCTAGTGTCCAAGTCTTCTGGAGCTCAGACTCCTGATTCAGGGAGGCCCTGCGTCCTTCCTAATGTCTACACATATTGCCTTAAGGACCCATTTTCAGAGTGTTTTTCCCTTAGGGCTGATCCAGCTATAGAGGGTCAAACATCACAGTATCCTAAGAGAACACGTGACTTTCAATAAAACCACATGGTTTACTTTAGAACAAACTCAGTCCCATCAGAACTGCATTTACAGGGACCCATCGGTCTATCCTCCAGAACCTCAATTTCCCCAAGACCTAATTTCTGCCAGGACATCACAATGTATCCTTTGGGTAATCTACTCCAAGGTTTTCTAGTGGCAGACTTCCTACTCAGAAGAAGGGTCTGAGTCCCAGAGCACAAAGAAGGAGGGAGACTGGGTGGGGATGGACAGATGAGGGAGGAGGAGGTCTCAGGGGAAACTAGAGGTTTGCATTTGATCCAAGCACTATTGGAGCCCTAAAGTGGAACTGAGTGGACTAGAAGCAGGTCCAGGCAGAAAAAGGGACATCCCTAGGGCCATGGCATTCATGCTCACGATGACCAGGAGTGGGGCACAGGGGCCCTCATAGACCTTCTCAGAAAGACTTGGTTCACTGATGCCCATAAGGTCTCTTCTGCTTTCCACAAGGTCCTCCTTTCTGAGCAACCTGCCTTGGCCTCTTCCTGGCAGACCCCCTGATTGGAAACAGCCTCCTTTTAGTTGAGAGGATTGTCTCCTAGAAATGGTTGACTGTGCTTGCACTCCCCAGGTAGGTTGGAGCCTGAAGATCAGATGGCCGACCTGTCCTCTCCCTGACTCCTCTTCATAGAACCAGAAGTCTTGGGGGCCACAGTCATGCAATAACTTCTGCTTCCCTCAGCTATCTAAAGCCTACTCAGAGGCCCTGCTCTCCTGACTGAAGAGACTTCTCAATTGGCCCTACCCTTATGCTCATACTGATGCTCTCTGGCCATTGTGTCTCCCAATGTCTTTCCTCCTTGCACCCCAGAGATCACAATCACATCTTTTGGACTCACATCCCTTCACTTTTATCACTAAGCCTCTCCTACCTAGCAAGAAGGTAATGGTTTTCCAAATAGAATTTCTGAAGAAATATACCTGACTCCATTTCATGCTGGATGGGCTTTTCCTGTATCAATGTACTCAAGGTCCCTTTTTGTAGTGTATATGTATTTTTACATTTTCAATAGTACATTTTTTCTAATTACATGTAAATATGGTTCTCAATATTATTCTGTGTAAGATTTGGAATTCCAAATTTTTTTTCTCCCTCCCTTTCTTACTTCCCCACCCCAAGATAGGAAATTATCTAATAGAGGTCATACATATACAATTATTAAAAAAAATTTTTATTTTCACAATTACATGTCAAGATAGTCTTCAAGATTCATTTTTGTAATCTTTTGGGTTTCAAACTTTTTTCTCCTTCTCTCTTACTTTCCACACCCCTTACCAAGAGCAAGCAATCTCCTTTTTAAATTATTTTAATTTATTTGTTTGCTGAGGCAATTGGGGTTTAGTGACTTGCCCAGGGTCAGACAGCTAGGAAGTATAAAGTATCAGAGGGTAGATTTGAAATCAGTTCCTCCTGACATCAGGGCTGGCTCTATCCACTGTACCACCTAGCTGCCCTAATTCCATATATTACTGAAGATTGATGCCAAACAATAAGATTACAGACAAAAATTTTTACATACATAAAGATTCTTGCATAGGATAGAATTAGGGATGTATAATGAAGTCTCTTTTGTTGGGAGGTCTAAGGGACTGAGCTGATGCACAAAGCTTCTGTGGTTCTTGACCCCAAAGGGGATCAAATAACTAAATGTTGGGGCTTAAAAATTTGGCAACAGTAAAAGGTGTTGCAAGATTTAATTCTTTGTGTAAAAATAAACAAGCACATGCATGTCATTAATAGGAATATTTGCTTTCCTCTTTCATAAATAGTAAAACAAATGTACCCCTAAAAGTTGTTTTAAAATAAATCCCTTTATACTTTTTCTCAATAAATGATTGATCTGTATACCTATTTTATATAGAAATATACCTGAGGGGGCAGGTAGGTGGCGCAGTGGATAGAGCATCAGCCTTGAATTCAGGAGGACTGGAGTTCAAATCTGGTCTCAGACACTTAACACTTCCTAGCTGTGTGACTTTGGGCAAGTCACTTAACCCCAGCCTCAGATTAAAAAAAAAAAAAAAAAAAAAAAAGAAATATACCCGAGGATAAGCAAAAATTTCTTGGGCAAAAAGTAGAGTTTAAAAAGTCCTATAGGAGGCCTTCTATTGTTAAATAGATTCCCTTTGTTTTATCTGTGGCATGATATCCCCAAAGTACAGTCAAGTATGAACCCTAGAGGAAAACCTTCCCACAATTGCTGTATCAACCTTCTCTTTTTTTTCCCTATCAAATTTATTTATTCTTAATATGCATTACTTTATGAATCATGTTGGAAGAGAAAAATCAGAGCAAAAGGGAAAAACCATTGGAGCGGGGAAAAAAAAAAAAACAAACAGAAAAAAAGTAGTGAAAAGAGCATGAGTTGATTTACATTCAGTTCTTTTTCTGGATGCGATGGCATTTTCTGTCCAAAGTCTATTGAGATTACTTTGGATCACTAAACCCTTCCTTTCATAGTTGATCATTGCACATTCTTGCTGTTACTGTGTATAATGTGCACCTGGCTCTGCTTCTTTCACTCAGCATCATTTCCTATAAATCTCTCCAGGCCTTTCCTCATATACCACAATTTGTTCTGCCATTTCCCAACTGATGGGCATCTATTAATTTTCCAGTTCTTGCTGAATCCACCTTGATTCCATTATGACTGTAGTCGTCTACTGCTTATTCCTCTTCAGAAAAAAATGAAGTCCTAGGAGCATATTTACAGGAAACACTTTTCTCTACAATGAATTCACTGACAGAAAGTAAGAGAGAATCTTTACCTAAAAGCTTTCCCTCACTGAAGCCATAGGGAACTCCTCAGAATGATTCTTTAAATGGGCGGCCACGGTGCAACAGGAGATTGAGTGGCCCAGAAATAATCTCTGTGGATATAGGACTGCCCTTTGGGTGGGATCCTGGCCATGTTGAAATTTGAATTTTCTCATTTTTTAAGAAGTCTTTTCCCCTCTGATTAATGGGGGACCTTTACGCTGAAAAATAAATAAGTTTTACTGTTTTAAATTTAAATTTCCATTTACAAAAGGTAGCACTAATTTTAACTCTTATAGATTCTTTTATACCTGACCCATAGGTATATCCTGTGATTTTTAACCAAATACCAGTCCAGCTGGCACATCTAATAGCTATATTACTTACATCTGTGTCTACCAACCTTTTCAATGGTCTGCCACTCCTATAGTTAATGAGAAAAGGACACTGGGCTATGAAAGCTTCAGTCTATGATATCCCTGAATTCTTTTGCCTAAAATCAAAGTTTGAATTTCTAATACTGAGTTGTACTTCAGAAGTATGAATTAACAAATCTGATGCTACTTTTCCTCCTGGGTCAAAGATCACACACTGTCTATTTTTTCTAGTGATTAAGACAGCAATTTTCCAAACCATTCTGAAAATACTTGTAGGGGGTTGGGAAATCAAGCCCACCTATGGAAGTAGAAAATCTACAAATTAAGAAAAGAGGAGTTCCAACTCTCCAAAGACTATCCTAGAAATTTTATAAGTATAAAACTCCACTCTCTCTAACTGCAAGGTCTTATACTTGTAAGGTTTCTTAGAAGTTAATTGAACTGTATTTTTAAAATTTTTCTGAATATTATAGTCAATACACCACAATTCCTTTTTGCTTTGGGCCATAAAGCCCTTGGCCCACGAAGGTGGGGCTGAGGGAAGAGGGTCAGGAATTGGAAAATTCCCCAAAGGCTGATTTAAAATCCAAACTGAGTTTTGCACATAAAAAGAACTAAACCTCTTCTCAATGGAAAGGTAATCAATAAATTCCTTAAGACAATAATACATGAGGTAAATCAACAAAAGGCTAACAAGAATTTCTCCAACTGAAGTCCATATATTTCCTTTATTTCCCTCCTTAGCTTCAGTCACTAGTTTGAACTCTTGCTGTTTTAACTGTAGTAACCTAGCCTTTTCTTCTTTCTCTATCTCAACCTGTAATTTAATCTACAATTCTAGTAATACTTTTTAAATTGTTTGTCGTTCTATTTTTAACTCAACTTCTAGTTGTCCCATTTTATACTCTATACTGTCATACATATGTCATACATAGCTCTAGGTTGCTCCCTCTCCAAGCTATATTTAGTGGGTGTGGGGGCAGCTTTCTCAGAGATTGATTACAAGCTTTCTGCTATCCTTCAGCAGTGATCTTTATGAAAAGATCTTCCATTTGGCTCTTTAACTGATTTATATAAGCATTATGTTCAGCTGTATCCTTGAGCCTGATCCCGGAGTCCTGGGTCCATATTGCCTGCCTTCCCTCCTAAGCGGCGTTTCTACCGGGTCTTTCAGAATCTTAATTCTGAATATTAAATATTGATTTTCAAAACCTGATAACTTATGATGCCCCATGTTGGGCGCCATCTGTAACATGCCCTCCTAGCAGTTACAATTACCAGTCTGTCCTAGGCCCAACAGAGTACCTTTGACCACTGACCTTTGCAGTGCCAACTCTACCCAGCTAGCCTCCTCTGAGGCCTTCAAAGGTCTCTGGCCACGGATTTCTTGAATCTATAGTTTAATAAACGGTAGTGCACTCAAGAACTGCCACGTGTAATCTTAAAAGCCTTTATTATACCTACTCACATAATGCCCTGACTTGTTAGCTCCTTAGTGAACACCTGGTCTGAAGATCCATGTGTTCACTACCAAACTCCTTACCTCTCTCGGCTATCCATCAGCTTGGCTTGGCTACCCCAGGATAGGGAGCCAGGTTAAAGAGAGCAACTTGCTGCCTGCAGTAGTCTTATAAAGGACCTGTGAAGTCACACACACAGCCAACCAGTGAGAGAGCCGTCACCTATTACGAAGCTATCTCAATATGGCCAGGATCCCACCCAAAGGGCAGTCCTATATCCACAGAGATTACTTCTGGACCACTTAATCTCCTGTTGCACTGTGGCCGCCCATTTAAAGGATCCTTACACTGAAGATGCTCTGAAATTCATGTAAATGACTTTCCTTATTCTTGACAGTGATGAGATTAGTATCTAATGTGAATTCTGGGATGGGAAACAAGAGATGCTGAGGGCATTACCATCTTGATAACATGAATAAGGTTCCTCTCTAGTGTAGAACCTCTTCTAGTAAAACATTCAAAGAGTTAAGTAAAAGCTCAGTGTGTCCTAAGTATGAATTCCCTGTTGCTTCCCAAGAGTGGAGTTCAGTGTGAAACCCTTCCATATTGATGACACTATAATGTTTCTATTCAGTGTGGACTTCTTGAAGTACAGCAATGCTGCAGTTCTGTCTGGGAGTCTAAGTTTTTGCTCGATTGTGAATTCTCTGATGTAAAGCAAGATTGAAGCTGGATCTGAAAGCCTTTCCACACTGACTACACTCATAAGGCTTCTCTCCAGTGTGGATTTTTTGATGTGCATAAAGATTAGAGCTACTGGCAAAAGCCTTTCCACAATGATTACACACAAAAGGTTTCTCTCCAGTGTGGACTCTCTGATGTTTAGCAAGAAGGGACCTCTGAGTGAAAGCCTTTCCACACTGACTACAATCATAAAGCTTCTCTCCAGTGTGGATTTTCTGATGTGCATAAAGATTAGAACTACTGGTGAAAGCCTTTTCACAATGATTACAAACAAAAGGTTTCTCTCCAGTATGGATTCTCTGATGTTTGACAAGACTTGACCTCTGTGTGAAAGCCTTTCCACACTGATTACAATCAAAAAGATTCTCTCCAGTGTGGATTTTCTGATGGACAGCAAGACGGGACCTCTGTGTGAAAGCCTTCCCACACTGATTACAATCAAAAAGCTTCTGTCCAGTGTGGATTTTCTGATGTGCATAAAGATTAGAGCTACTGGTGAAAGCCTTTTCACAATGATTACAAACAAAAGGTTTTTCTCCTGTGTGGATTCTCTGATGTTTGTCAAGACTGGACCTCTGTGTGAAAGCCTTTCCACATTGATTACACACAAAAGGTTTCTCTCCAGTGTGGACCCTCTGATGTTTGGCAAGATTATACCTCTGTGTGAAAGCCTTCCCACACTGATTACAATGAAAAAGATTCTCTCCAGTGTGGATTCTCTGATGGACAGCAAGACGGGACCTCTGTGTGAAAGCCTTTCCACAATGACTACAGTCATAAAACTTCTCTCCAGTGTGGATTTTCTGATGTGCATATAGATTAGAGCTACTTGTGAAAGCCTTTCCACAATGACTACAAACAAAAGGTTTCTCTCCAGTGTGGACTCTCTGATGTTTAGTAAGACTGGATTTCCATTTGAAAGTCTTTCCACACTGATGGCAATAAAAAAGGTTCTGATGTACAGCAAGGTGGAAAGGGAATGTGAAAGCCTTTCCACTTTGACTACATTCATAAGGTTCCTCTCCACTGTGGATTTTCTGATGAGCATTAAGATTAGAGCTATTTGTGAAACCCTTTCCACAACAATTACAAACAAAAGGTTTCTCTCCGGTGTGTACTCTCTGATGTTTAACAAGACTGGACTTCCAGGTGAAAGCCTTTCCACACTGATTACAATTAAAAAGTTTCTCTCCAGTGTGGATTCTCTGATGCTTAACAAGACTGGACCTCCGTGTGAAAGCCTTTCCACACTGATTACAATAAAAAAGGTTCTCTCCAGTGTGGATTTTCTGATGTAAGGCAAGTTGGAAAGGGAATGTGAAAGCCTTTCCACATTGATTACAAACAAAAGGTTTCTCTCCAGTGTGGACTTTCTGATGTCTAGAAGTCTCCTGGGACTGAGAGGGCTCTACTTCTTCAGTGAAACATTTGCTATATCCATTGTCCTGAAGACAACCAGTCTCTGAGGAAATGTTCTTACAAAGGTTGAGGGTTGAAGACTGTCCAAACCTCTTTCCAATTTCAATAAGTTGACATTCACTCTTTGGATGTTGACCTGTCTCGATATTAGAACCATGGATTTTTTTCAACTTGAAGTTACAGAAATCATCACTCAGGACTTTCTGCAGGGTACACTGTTCAACAAAAAGTGTCAGTTTGCTAGTCAACTCATTTACTTGGAATCTGGTCTCTCCGTCTGAAAAAACAAAACAATCAAATACACACACTCATATAGACATATAAATGCATGTATTACTGCAGACTTATGAAGCTGTAACTTTTTCTTTCTGATTCTAATTTATTTTTTATTAGAGCTTTTTATTGACAAAATATATGCATGGGTAATTTTCCAACACTGACCCTTGCAAAAACTTCTGTTCCAACTTCTACCCTCCTTCCCTCCACCACCTCCCTTAAATGGCAGGTAGTCTCATACATGTTAAATATGTTAAAGTATACATTAAGTACAATATGTGTATACATATTTATACAATTATCTTGCTGCACAAGAAAAATCAGATTAAGAAATATGGTAAAAATTACCTGAGAAGGAAAACAAAAATGGAAGAGGACAATAACAGAAAAAGTAGAAGTGCTATGTTGCAGTTCACACTCATTTCCCAGTGTTCTTTCCCTGGGTTTAGCTAGTTCTGTTCATTATTGATCAATTGGAACTGATTTGGATCCTTTCATTGTTGAAGGGAGCCATGTCCATCTGATTCTAATTGTTAAGAAGTTATTTTGGGGGGGCAGTGGATAAAGCACAGGCCCCAAAGTGAAGAATATCCAGTTCAAATGTGACCTCAGATACTTCATACTTATTAGTTGTGTGACCCTGGCAAGTCAAGCTCAAATGCTTCACACACACACACACACACACACACACACACACACACACACACACACACACACACATACACACACAGTTATTTCCTTAAGTTTTTGAATCTCTTTTTCTAATTTGTTGAGTTTCTTTTCATGTTTCCCTGATTTTCTTTGTGTTGATCCTACTTATTTTACCTTTTTTTGCTCAATCTTTTATTTGATTCTTGAACTCCTTTTTAAGTTGGTCCAATAATTCCTTTGGGCTTATGATCATTTAACATTTTTCTCTGAAATAAGAGTGGGTTTTAAACTTCACTTTCTCTTTTTAACCATGAACCCAGATTGCCTCAATCCCCACAGTAGCTATTATATTCAGATCTTTCTCCTTTGCCACCTCATTTTTATCTTTACTTTTTTATTCTAAGCCACTTATTACTGTCAGCTCTCTAGTCCTGATTTTGGGGGGAGAATAGCCCAGGCTCCAAGTCCTCCTCACTGTCATTGGCAGAGCTCTCTCAGGGCACCAACTCTGGGCACTCCCCAGTATCCCTGAGTCCGGGTCAGGGCCCCCAGCCACTCTGCCCCAGCACAGGCTCCCTCTCCCTTTGGTCTGCAGCCACAAACCTCAGCTGGCTCCTCTACCCAGTGAGTGAGACCAGGGTCTCTTTTCTCCTACAGGTGCCCACAGCCAGCAGGGTCCCTGCCTCCCATACCCCCCAGCTGTGGGCTAGTTCTTTCTTGGCCACAGCCACAGGCTGCACTGAGTCTGCTCAGCACAACAGGCCCTGTTCCAGGCATATCCTGGGGCCCTTCCTTCCTCCCCTTCCAAGCTCTGAGCCCATCACCCATCCACCCCCACAGTCCCAAAGGGGAAAGTTGCCCCAGAGTCTGCTCTTGCTGGACTGAGCAGAATCTCCCTGCAGGTGTTGCCCCTTTCTGTGGGCTGAACCTCCATCCCAGGGGGGTCAGGGTGTCTCTAGGGTCCTGTCCAGGTATTTCAGCAGCACAAATTCTGGACTTTGAACCACCTCTGCTGGCCCAGGTCATGTTGAGATGACTTTTTCTTGTGTTTTTGGCACTGTGGGAGAGCCAAGCATTCCCTGCCCTATTCTCCCATCTTACCAGAATCCCCTTCCATGGTTTTTAAAGTCATGTTTTCAGTGAATTTCTCACTGAAGAAGATATCAAGGTCAGCCCCCCGACTGATGGCCACTGATTGAACTTTAGGCAAGAAGCCAGGACCCCAGTGGCTGGAGAGCTGGTGCTTGTGGATGAGGGTGCACTCAGGGAGCCTTCTGAGATGCTTCAGAGAAGGGATCTCTTCTCTGCCAGTGGGACACTTTGGGCCTGAGGATGAACATCAACAAAAAAGAGGAAATGGTCCTCACCCAGGGACAGCAGGTTCTGGACATTCTCCAGTGTGACCTCCTTGTAGAGCTCCTTCTGAGAAGGGTCCAGGAACCCCCACTCCTCTTCAGTGAAGTCCACGATAATGTCCCTGAATGTCACCACCTCCTAAACCATCAAAAGTCACTTGATTTAGAGCCAAAAGGGACAATTCATCTTGTCCAACCCTCATCACCTCAGAGGAGGAAACTGAAGAAGGGATGGGATTTGCCTAAAACTCAGAGAACCTTTAGGAGGGTCAGAGCCAAGAGCTGAAAAAGTCAGTAAGAGTCCAGGGGAATACTCAGGAAAGCATTTTCTATTTGAAGTGATTATTATGTTGGAATAAAAAAAGCTGGAAAAATGTGTTACTCGACTGCTGCTCCCAGTGGAATTAGGGAGAACATTTGTGTCTATAGAAGATGTGGAGAAAAAAGAACAGATCATGTGAGATTGTTCCTCACCAGGAGTGTCCTAAGTGAGGCATTAAGATTCTAGGAAGAGTTTAGTAATTTCTGTGCATTCTGGGTGGGAGTAGGGAGGAGGAACCTTAACAGTGATCACTGAGGAGAGAACAAATGCACTTTTTCAGTTATTTTGGAGCAATTCTAGCTCGTTCTTATAGATCAAAATCTGTTCTGTTTCTTAAATACATTTTGAATTCTTGTTAAAACATCTGATTTATGCTCTATTTTAATCTATATTTCACTTTTTGGCTTCTTTTATTGGTATTATTGACTTTTTGAGCAATTAGATAATTTGTGACTATTTCCCCTTCATTTTTAGTTTCCCCAGAATTAAAATTTTCCATTTTCCCGATTCCCTTCATCAGTGTTCTTCACTGTGCTGCATTTATTCCCAGTGCAAACCATGCCTCTAGGAGGGCCCGGCTTTTCTGGTCCCTCCCACATCACGGGGGGCAGCACAGCAGCTCCCCTGCTCTCTCTCGTTTGGGGCCCCCCTTTCCCACTAGAGAAGTCGGAGATTGCTCCTTCTCTCTGACTGGACGAATACTGTAGGTTCCTGTGAAACGGGGCACAAGGATCTGGGCTCCCCGCCTTGTGCTGGCCGTCCCGAAGGCCTCCATAACCGCCCCCCCAAATGCCCATCCGCTTTCCCGCGGGGACCTGCTCTATACGGAAGCCGCAGGGAGAGCCGGGCAGCGGCCCTGAGCGTGTCCCTAGGCTCGGCTCAGCTCCAGCCCCTGACACTTCGGACCCCCTTGGAACGTCCCCTTTCTGGCGTCCCTCTACAGAGAGTCCCCTTAACCCCGAGAGTCCCCTTCACTCACCTGGCACACGGGGCTCCGGCTGCCGGGGGGCATGGCTCTGGGTGCGGGCTTGGTCCTCTGCCCGCCGGGCTGGGGAGGGAGAGGGAGCCCAGAGAGGGGGGACGGGCCTGAGGCTCCTCTGCCCGGGGAGGATGCAGAGCTGCCCACAATGAGCCACAGAGAGAGAGAGCTCTGCCCTAGGAGGAGGCAGAGAGAGAGAGAAAGAGACAGAGACAGTGAGACAGACAGAGGGAGAGAGGGAGAGATCTCACCTGTGGGGGCAGGGAGACTCCCAGACCTCAGCACTGGACAAAGGTCTCCTGAACACTGGGGGGAGGGGCAGCCCTGGGGGCATGAGCCACATGGGATCAAGGCCTTCACCAGAATCCCTGGGAGGCCAGTGTGACCCTGGGCAAGCCCTTCATCCCAGTTCCCGCATCTGTAACGGGGACCCCCGTCTTCCAAAGACCCCTAGGGAGGGAAAGAGGTCAAGGGGCAGAGCAGGATGGGAGGCCCAGAGACTGAGCAGCCCCTCCTCCACCCCAGCTGTCACTGGGCCAAATGAGGGGACTGCTGGGAATTTACAGCAGAGCTGTATGTAGAGGGCGCTTGCTGTATACCCAGCCCCGTACTTAGAGCTTTACAGAAAGGATCTCATTGGGAGGGAGAGGGGGAGGGGCTGCTCTCAGGAGGAAACTGAGGCAAATGGGGGTCAAGTTAGAGTCCTCGCCGCTCCCCCAAAGGTTCCCCGGCCCTCGGGGCGCCCCGGGAGAAGCCCACGCCCACTGAGGCTCAGGGCGAGGGGCGCTCAGTTGGGCCCCTCCCCCCCGGCGCAGGGCTGTGGAAGCGCCTCCATCTCAGCCGGGCCGGTGCACTCACTCCCGGCTCGGGCCCCGGGGCGGTCCCACACCACGCGCAATCCCACGGGGGTCCGCGCCCCCACGCGGTGCACTCCGCTTTGGCACAACCTTCTCTGCACGCGCAGCGCCCTCCGGAACCCGCACGCGCGCACCCGACGGCGGGGACTCCGCCGCGCGCCCCGGCGCTGACAGCTGCGGAGAGGGGGACTCCTGAAGGAGGAAGGCGGGGCAGCCCGCGGGGGCCGCTCCTGCGCGCAGACGCCCTGCTGCCTTTTCGCCTCCCGCAGCACAGAAGAACTGAAGCGAACGCCGAACAAGAAGCCGGGCCTCAGCAACGGGACACTCCCGGCATTCCCTGGGATTCAGCAGCGGCGGGAGGGGGGCTGAGGAGGGAGGCGTTCTGTCTGGCCACGTGCTTGAGGGTCCCTGGCCGGGGAGGGGTGGTGACGTCACTCATATTCATTCAACATTCATATACCATAATTTACCCAACCATTCTCCAATCGATGGACATCCATTCACCTTCCAGTTTCTAGCTACAAGAAAAAGGGCTGCCACAAACATTTTGGCACCTACAGATCCCTTTCCCTTCTTTAATATTTCCTTGGGGTATAAGCCCAGTAGTAGCACTGCTGGGTCAAAGGGTATGTACAGTTTGATAACTTTTTGGGCATAGTTCCAGACTGCTCTCCAGAATGGCTGGATCCGATCACAACTTCCACCAACAATGCATCAGTGTCCCAGTTTTCCCACATCCCCTCCAACATTCATCATTATCTTTTCCTGTCATCTCAGCCAATCTGGCAGGGGTGTAGTGGTATCTCAGAGTTGTCTTAATTTGCATTTCTCTGATCAATAGTGATTTGGAACACTCTTTCATATGAGTGGATATAGTTTCAATTTCTTCCTCTGAGAATTGTCTGTTCATATCCTTTGACCATTTATCAATTGGAAAATGGCTTGATTTCTTATAAATTAGGGTCAGTTCTCTATATATTTTGGAAATGAGGCCTTTATCAGAACCTTTAACTGTAAAAGTATTTTCCCAATTTGTTACTTCCCTTCTAATCTTGTTTGCATTAGTATTGTTTGTACAGAAACTTTTTAGTTTGATGTAATCAAACTCTTCTATTTTGTGATCAATAATGATCTCCAGTTCTCCTCTGGTCATAAATTCCTTCCTCCTCCACAGGTCTGAGAGGTAGACTATCCTCTGTTCCTCTAATCTATTTATTATCTCCCTCTTTATGCCTAAATCATGGACCCATTTTGATCTTATCTTGGTATAGGGTGTTAAGTGTGGATCCATATCTAGTTTCTGCCATACTAATTTCCAGTTTTCCCAGCAGTTTTTGTCAAATAATGAATTCTTATCACCAAAAGTTGGGATCTTTGGGTTTGTCAAACACTAGATTGCTATTTTTATTCACTATCTTGTCCTATGAACCTAGCCTATTCTACTGATCAACTAGTCTATTTCTTAGCCAAATGGTTTTGGTGATGCTACTTTATAATATAGTTTTAGATCAGATACTGCTAGGTCACCTTCATTTGCTTTTTTTTTTTTTTTTTTTTTTTTCATTACTTCCCTTCAAATTCTCGATTTTTTGTTCTTCCATATGAATTTTGTTGTTATTTTTTCTAGGTCATTAAAATAGTTTTTTGGGAGTCTGTTATATCACTAAATAAATAGATTAGTTTAGGGAGAATTGTCATCTTTATTATATTCATTTGTCCTATACAAGAGCACTTAATATTTTTCCAAATATTTAAATCTGACTTTATTTTTGTGGCAAGTGTTTTGTAATTTTGCTTATATAATTCCTGACTTTCCTTTGGTAGATGGTTTCCCAAATATTTTATACTATGGACAGTTATTTTGAATGGAATTTCTCTTTGTATCTTTTGCTGTTGGACTTTTTTGGTAATGTATAAAAATGCTGAGGATTTATGTGGAATTATTTTGTATCCTGCAACTTTGCTAAAGTTATGAATTATTTCTAATAGCTTTTTAGCAGATTCTTTGGAGTTCTCTAAGTATACCATCATATCATCTGCAAAGAGTGATAGTTCGGTTTCCTCATCACCTACTCTAATTCCTTTAATCTCTTTCTCAATTCTTTTTTAAATTGGAAAACTGCTTATTCCTATCCTTTGGCCACTTATCAATTCAGGAATGTTGTAGTCTTATATATTCAATGAAGTTCTTTATATATTGGAGATAAGATCTTATCTGAAAAATTGTCTAAAACAATGCTTTCTCAATTTTGTACTTTCCTTTTGATCTTGAGTACATTTTAAAAACACTTTTTAAATTACTGTGTCTAAAATTATCCATTTCACAAGTCACAATGCTCTGTATCACTTGTTTGTTCACAAATTCTTTACTATGTCCATAATTGCGACAGTTAATTTGTTCTATGTACTTTAATTTCTTATGATGTCTAATTTTATAGGTTGATCATATATCAATTGTGACTTTATTTTAGCCAGTGGTGTACTGTTAGGTTCTTACTAAGTGCTAATGAAATAATGAGATATTAGGTTCTTACTAAGTGCTAAGTCGGTACTCGACAATTCTCTAGTTCCGGCCTTTCCTGGGGAAGAGCTTGCATGCTTAGGAGGAGCAAGTTCATTGGTTGAAGTAATTCTTCCCAGAAGCCCTTGCATTATCCCACATCCATTCTCTGGGAGGATAAATAGGGCAGCTCTGGAGGAAAAAGGGAGTCTCTGCTCTAGACCAGACTTGAGGCAGCTCTCTGCAGGAAGGGAATTCACTTCTCTGGACCAGAGTTAACGGCAACTGTCTGGAGACAACGGCTCTCTACAGGAAGAAGAATCTGTCTGAGAGATTTGAGTTGACACAGCAGATCTCCACCTAGAGGAGATCGGCAGCTTCTGGAGACAACAGCACGTTACAGTGTACACCCAGTTTCTGCCAGAGTGTTTTCGTGTTTTCCATAATTTTTATCAAATAATGAATTCTTAATATTTTTCAAACATAAGATTACACTAATTCTTTCGTACAAAGTATTATATGTCTCCTCTGTTCCGCTGATCTACTTTTCTATCTTTAGCCAGTACCCGATAGTTATTTATTTCCATTTTATATTTTTATTTATTGTATTTTGAATTCATGGAATAACAAGCATTTTCATAACAGTATAATAAAAATGATTGCACATGAAAAAAACAAATCAATTCTGTATTAAATTTATAGTAAATTTATCACATACAATTTTTTAATTCCCTTTTTTCTTCTCCACTACATCCATGCCCAAAAGATGGCTATCTTTAGACACATATATTTTCTTCTTAAAATAATAATCCTGATATTGTATATAATACTCTTTTGGTGCTGCTCCTTTCTTCTTCATTTAGAGTAAGTCTTTCCATGTTTTTCTAAAATCACTGAACTCATCATTTATAGTGCAGCAATATTCCATTAAATCGTATACTACAACTTGTTCAATCATTCCTCAATTAATGGGCAGTCCTGCAATTAACAGTTCTTTGCCACACAAAATAGAACTGCTATAAATATTTTAGAACATAGAGATCCTTTTCTTTATTCTCCAATCAAATTGAGCAACAGACCAGGTAGTGGTGTTACTGGGTCAAAGGATATAGGCAGTTCCAAAAGTCTTTGAGCCTAATTCCTGTCTGCTCCCCTAAATGGTTGGATCAGTTCACAATTCTAACAAGGAATGAGGGTCCCAATTTTCCTACATCCCATCCAACATCTATCACATTCCCTCCAAACATTTTAGCCAATCTCAAAGCTATATAAAATGATAATGCATTTCCCTAATCAATGATTTAGAGTATTTTTTCTTATGACTATGAATTATTTGTATTTCTTCATTTAAAAAAAAAAAACTAGCTGTTCATATCCTTTGATTATTTATCAATTGGGGAATGACTGGTATTCTAGATTTTACAAAAAATCTTTACTTTTCAAATATAAGGTTACCATATTTGATACTATAAAAGATCTTTCTGCTCTGTTTCACTGATTTACCTTTTTATTTCTTAGTACCAGATAGTTTTGATAAATCTGGCCTAATAGTTTTAATAGTTGATATCGTTAAAGCTCCTTACTTAATATTTTTCCTTACTTTGATATTCTTTGATATTCTTTATCTTTTCTTCTTTCAAATGATTTTTATTATTTTTTCTAGATCAGACAAACAATTTTTTGGAAACTCAATTGGGATGCTATTGAATCTATCAATTAATTTAGATAAAATTTATTATACCGTTCTGCCTACCCATGAACAAGTAATTTTTCTTTAGTTGTTTATATTTGACTTCATTTCTATAAAAAGTTTTTAATATATATGGTCACGTATTTCCCAGGTTAGGTTGGTAGATATAACTCCCAAGAAGTTTATACTATTTAGACCTATTTTGAATAGGATATCTCTTATCTTTTTTGCACAGTTGTGTTGATATATAGAGGAATACTGATGGTTTATGAGGATTTACTTCATATCCTGCTTTGCTAAAGTTATTAAACATTTAAACAAAGTTTTTTGTTGAGCCTTTTCAATATTCCAAGACATCATCATATCACCTTCAAAAAGACATTTTATTGCTTCGTTCCCTATTCTGATTCCTTCTATTTTTTTTTCTCATTTCTATTTCTAGGATTTTCAAAGCAATACTGAAAAGTATTATTGACAATAAGCATCCTTGTTGAACAGATCTTTCTGGGAAGAATTTACTTCTATTACAAGAATGTTTGCTGATAATTTAAGGAAAAATCCACTTATACTTCCAAGTGTTTTTTAAATTCAAATGAGTGTTGTATTTTACCAAAAGTTCTTTCTTCAGCTATTGATATGACATTGTTTTTTGTTATTTTATTATTGATCTAATCTATTATGCAAATAACTTTCCTTATATTCAACCATCCCCTGCCTTCCTGATATAAATCCCAAAATTGGTCAAAATGTACAATCTTTGTAATGTATTGTTGTAGTCTTCTTAGTAGGATTTTAATTAATTAATTAATTAAAAATTTTTTTTGAATGAGTAATTTTTTTTTAATAATATTATCCCTTGTATTCATTTTTCCAAATTATCCCCTCCCTCCCTCTACTCCCTCCCCTTTATGACAGGCAATCCTATACATTTTACATGTGTTACAATATAACCTAGATACAATATATGTGCGTAAATAGCATTTTCTTGTTGCACATTAAGTATTAGATTCTGAAGGTATAAGTAACCTGGGTAGATAGACAGTAGTGCTAACAGTTTACATTCACTTCCCAGTGTTCCTTCTCTGGGTGTAGTTGTTTCTGTCCATCACTGATCAACTGGAAGTGAGTTGGATCTTCTTTATGTTAAAGATATCCACTTATAGGATTTTAATTTAGTATTTTTGTATCCATATGCATTATTATTGTCAGTTCTCTAGTCCTGATTTTTGGGGAAGAATAGCCCAGTCTTCAGGTCACCTCAGTTTCTTCCTTTTTCTTTTGCTCTAAAAGCCCACATGACCTACAGGTCCCGGCTTTTCCAGGCTTCTTGCCTTCCTGTCACTTTCTCCCTAGTCCCACAATTCGGGGCTCCTTGCCAAGCCAGGAAGACGCTCCCTCTCTGGGCTTCCAGCACGTGGCCCTCCCAAGCAGCTGTGATCCTCGGCCTCCTGGCTTCCTTCAGGTCTCAGTCAAAATCCCACCTTTGACTTTTTCCAGCTTGCAACTTATTGGATTTCACTCTCTTAAGAAGACATTTCTGTGGTGGACGCCCCAGAACCCGCCTCCAAAATGGGCCACTTTTCTCACAACTTACTCCTCTTCTCCTCTCGGACCCAGGGACTCCGGGCTCGGGGCTAATCATTCATCAGGAAACGCTGTCTTTCCAATGGCTTCTTTCATGTCCTCCTGGCTCAAATCTCCCCTTGTGAAAATAAGCTTTTTCTTGGTCTCTGAAACTCAGAGCCTGCCCTCTGAGAGCGCCTCCTGTCTACACTGTACAGAGCTGGTGTGGACACAGCTGATGAGGCGTTTGTTCCAAACTGGACTCTTAGCTCAGGGAGGGCAGGGACCATTAGTTTGTAACCTCTCTTTGCCTCCACCTCAAGAGGTTGGCACAGTGCTTGGCACCCAGGAGCCACATTCTTAATGCTCATTGATGGGACCTGAGACCTGGAAAAGGAGAGGGACTCAGAGAGCCCTGGGAGCAGCCGTGAGGTCTGAGGGGCAGGAAATGGGAAATGCCAGGAGAGAGATTCCTGCCCAGCTGCCAGCCCTGCCAGGGCCCCCCTCCTTCTGACAGGAGGAAGCTTCCTGGGCTCTCCTGGGCTCTCCCTGGGCTGAGGCTACTCAGCTCTGGGCAGGGACCGCACTCACCTGGGACGAGGGGCTCCGGCTGCCGGGAGCCATGTCTCTGGTTCCGGGCTTGGGTCCTCTGTCCGCCAGGCTGGGGAGGGAGAGGGACCCCAGAGAGGGAGGAGGACAGGATCTGAGGCTTCTCCGCCCAGGCTGGATGCTGACCTGCCCACAATGTGAAAGAGCTCTCAGGGCAGGGATGGTGGGGAGAGGCTGCTCCCCAGGCGGAGGCCCAGAGATCTCAGAGAAGGAGGCCGAGAGATCTCAGCTCAGAGTTGAGTGAGATAAATTGAGTGAGGACCCTCTCATAAGAATGATTGCTACTTGAGACTTTGCAAAAACAAGTTAAGTTATAGCTCTAAAGTGCAGGTGTTGGCTTATCTTAGACAAACATGTCCCTACTTTCTTCCCCACATTTTCATTAGCATTTAAGTACCTAATAAGATAAAGAGGGTGTTATTGAATAGTATTCTTGGTTTTTTGGGCTCTGGGTAAATCAGAAGTCCCCCCATGGGGGAAAAGGTCAGAAGGAGTGGGGAGGGGTCTTCTGCTTGGGTTTATATAATTTCCGATCTTGCACTTTGCGCTCCTCCCAAGACGCCTTGTTAAGAGTTGCCCTTTCTCCTGAAAGCACAAAAAATCCTTTTTTGTTTTTTTACCCTGAGAGTCTCTGGTTTTCCCTTGGGTAAGGGTCTCGACCCACACAGAGGGAAGGAGGCAGAGGGCTCTCAGCTCCCTGTGATTCTGCTTCCCACCAAGGGGCTGTGGGTGGGTGGATCTTCCTGATCCCAGGAGCCCCGCCAGCTCTGTCTGCACCTCCTGGGATGACCTCTCTCCTTCCTAGGATTCCACCCCCATCTTCTGAGCCCCCCCCTTCTCCTCCTCAGCAGAATCTCCTGGGCTCCCCTCCCCCCCACACGGCTCCTTCCTCCCTGGAAGGAGTCCATGCTACCTCCCTCCAGGCTCTCCCCGCCATTTCTCTCCCCCATTCCCTCCCTCACGTCAGGCCCACCTTCCTTGCTGCATACGGGGCTCCAGACTTGTCCCCGCATCCCCTGCCATAAAAAGGAAAGAGCCCTTCTGGGCCTTTGTTAGTTCCAGCTAGGGTCAGAAAACAAGATGATAAGTTTGATTCCTGCGAAATAGTTCAAGGTCTTAGTGCCCCCTTTCCCCCTCCCCTCCTCAGAACCTTGTCTGACCCACCCAGTGGGTGAAGGGCTACCTCCCCTGAGCCCAAGCAGCGCCCCCTGCTGCCTGCTGGTAGTAAAGGCCCTTCCTTTGTGAAAGGAGCCCAGCTCTCTCTGCTAAACTCCAGGGGAGAAGTGGGGAACTCTGTACTGACAGAAGGAAAGGAGTTGAATTTGTGTAGGGGTGTTTTGTCTACTATATTTCTCTCAGTCGGCTGAAATACAAAGAAAAAGGTCTGACCATTTTAGGATTTAAAAGCACCGATTTGGTACCACTGTAAGTCAGTTTGCCTCTCAGGCATTTTGAGATAAACTAACCTGAATATTTCTCTTTTTTTTCTTTTTCCTTAATTCTTAATTGTATTTTTTACTGAGGCAATTGGGGTTAAGTGACTTGCCCAGAGTCACTGTCTGAGGCTAGATTTGAACTCAGGACCTCCTGACTTTAGAGCTGGTGCTCTAGCCACTGTACCACCCAGCTGCTTCCTGAATGTCTCTGAAGCTTTCCAGCTTCTCTTCTGGAGTGGACTGGGAACAATGGCCAGGGCCAATGGACAGCCTATCCAAAATAGGCTCCCCCAAAACCCAATGCTGGGGAGTCAGCCTTAGTTTCTCTCTAGATGGGTCCGGAAGTCTCCCAGCTCCCTCAGAATCCCAAAACTCTTCTCAGGGGTCTCTGGGCACATCCCTTAGGGAAATCTGGGGAAATCCTCTTTACCCGTTAAAGTCTTTGCTCCTTCCCTCTACAGCAGTCCACATAGGGCAGAGTACAAATTTAGGGCCTGAGATACGAGCCGTCGCCATTTAGCTCCCAGGGGTCTGTGTCTCCGTCTATCTCTCTGGAGGCTCAAATAGCTTACTAGCATTCCAAAGATTTCAAGCAGTCTAGAAGAGTAAAGTTTTTGAGGGGGAAGAAAATGTGACCTAAATCTCTGTGTGCTTTCATTTAAATTGTAAATGATAGAATTATTTTCATTTGATACATTTGGGAATAAGATTTTAGAAATATGTGTTATTTAACATGTATTGGTTAACCTGCCATCTGGGAGAAGGGGTGGGGGGAAGGAGAGGAAAAGTTGAAACAAAAGCAATTGTCAATGCTGGAAAATTACCTATGCATAAAATTTTTGTAAAAATAAAAGAAATTAAATTTTAAAAAAGAAAGAAATATGTGTGCATTGATATTGAAGTATTGCTACTAGAAGTTTCAATCTGTATTTCATTTAAGTAAAAAAATTGGGTATTAAAACACTTCTGTGGTATTTACCTAAAGAGGTCACATCTTTGTATTTCCCAATTAGATGATAGATAAATCGTATATTAGGCGACTTATAAAAACTATATGAGCAATGCTTTAAAATTTTGTCTGCTCTGCTGGATAGGTGGTACATTTTGTGAAATTTGGTCCAAAGTTATTTAGATGTTACCTAGATTGTGAATCTTAAGGTTTGTTTTGTTTTCTCTCTTTAACAAATATACTTAAAGGGTAGAATTTATAAAATTTTATACAAAGTTTTTTTTAAAAGTGGTTTTAAAAACAAGGACAAGAAAGGTGGATTACAAGATTAAAAGGGCCAGTTTGGCTCTCACAAACTAAAGTATTGATTTTAAAATAACTGTTTCATTTGGTGTTTATAAAAATTAGAAATTTGACTGTAAATTAGATGAGATTCCATTTTTGCAATAGGTTGTTATGTCTGTTTGGCTGTCACTTATGAAAAATGTGAGGATGCTAATTCAACTATTTGGAATTACTCTCATAATATTGAAACATAAAATTGGTGAGTTCTGGTGATGCGGGTTAAGACTGGTTTGAGGACCAACATGGGGGGGTATGGACGCCAGATGAGGGCAGGCGCCCAAAGTTGGGGTTTGGTTGTGTGAAGAGTTCACAAAGGCCATTCTTTTTGGCAAAAGGTCATTTTATTTAGGGGAAGAAGCCACAGACAAAATGAAGGGACCCATGGACATTGGAACGGTAAATATGAAACAGAGGGAGAGCAGAAGAGGGGATTTTAATAATTAATGATGGAAAGTGGAACTTGCCATTTTCCAGGAGAGGCTGGGGGTGCCCTTGGCTGGCAGGCTGAGTCCTGACTAAGCTCCCTGAAAGAGCAGGCTATGGGGAGAAGTGGGGTTGGGAAGCCTGGTGGAATTGGGAGGAAGGGAGGGAGATGGATGCCATGAGGCAGTGTGCCGTGTGGTCATGGGATGGCCCATGGGGATGCTTTGTGAGGGGACTTTCACCTCAGGCATGTGACTGGGAGTTTTGGGGGACTCGGCAAGGTTGTTTGGGACTCGGAATCGGACTGGGCTAGCCTGTCCCTAGGAGGCGGGATCTCTGTCTGCGCCTTCTCCCTACCCACCTCACAGAACAACCCCCCTGCCAACACTGGAAATCACTCTGTGTGGGGGAAGCCCCCAGCAGCTCCAAGGTGGGCAAACCGGGGAAGTGGGCTCAGCTCCTGCTCCAGGTCCATTCCCTGGTCCGGGCACATGTTGGGTCCTGAGAACAGAGTTCCAGTCTCTTCACCTCGAGGCTTCTGGAGATTCTGGATGGGGATTTTTGGTAGTTAATCCTGTGTGGGGCAGCAACCCTCAAGGTAAAAAGCAAAAAGGATTTATTACTATCTGGAGAGAAAGGGGAGCTCCCAATGACTGGAGTGCAATGCATAAACTGAAAAATACAGGATTGTATGGACGAAGTTCTCCTATTGTCTGGAGCCCAGGCTTACATCCTAATCTACCCAGACACTGGCTAAAAATCTAAAAGACAAGGACACCCTCTTTATCACATTAGAAACTTGATGCTAACTGTGGCAAAAAGGGGGGGGAACAGGAGGGAGATTATGTTTCTCTGAGATAAGCGAACACCTGCAACTTTTGGCTGGAGCCCGACTTGTTCCTGCCAGGTTTCGGGTGATGATTAGGGAACAGGCAGAGGACACCTTCTTAGGAGAGGTTTTCCCTCAGTTTGTCCCATTCAGTCTGAGATTTAGAATTGAAAACTATTGAGTTATTTGCATGATCTGTGGGCTTGGGAAGGTGAAGGTTTAGTCTACACTAGATAGATAGTTTAGGATCTAAAACCTGATTAGTGAAACTTGATATGGGGATGAAATCTCTTGGGATTATAACTGTAATTGTTTTGAGTTTTGAATTCGGGAATGATTATCTGATGAATTAAGTTAGTAACCTACAATTTGAGAGCTGAATGGCCTATGAGATGGGGCTGTTACTATGTGATTGGTTGTCAACTATGACTATTAGGTGTCCTCAGGCCCAAGCCTAAAGGACCGATTCTGATGCTATTATAATCATGTCCCTGCTTTTCCTCTTATAGAAAGTTTCTCTAATCAGAGTAAATGGTCAAAGTACAATTCAGATAGGCAATATTTTGCTATTTTTCAATCTGAAAATATATAGTTATTGTATCCTAAATAATTAAGTAAATGAATATTTAGCCTAGTCATCTATCTGTGCTAGATTATTGGAACCAGAATGGAAACATCTTTAGTATGGTTCAGAGAAAAGGTTTTTAGTATATTTAAGTTTTCTTAGAAGGATGTAACTTATGGAATATTTTGCTCCGTCACTGGGAAAGTCGATTTTATTTAAGTTTGTTACTAATGTGGGGACAATTTTTGTTTATATGGGGTATCCTTTGTTTTCCTTTGAATAATTTATATGAAAAGACCTGTAAAGGAAAGATTTTTGTGAATATCTCCATTATTTTGATGAGATTCCCCCTTTCTCAGAATTGCTTTGGAGTTATAATGTAGTCCCTATTAAAAAGAGATGATGTTTACCTAGCTATTTACAGAATCTTCAGGGATGATATAAGCACACCTCCCAAGAATGAGGGCTCTACCATTTGGACTTGTTCTCTCTCATTCTAGTTCTCTTAATTTCCTTTTCCTCTAGGCTTTGAGCAGTTCGAATGGCCAACACTGGACAGCTTCATTGACTAGCTTCAATGAGCTGATCTTCAATCAGCCAAACCTCTCCAAGGGGACCCAGGATGACCCAACTCAATGCCCATTCTCAGGAGGAAGGAGTTTCGGAAGAGGAAATCACTCTCCATATCCCAAAGGAGTTGGGGCCCCATTTGTTGGGAAAGGAACCAAAACTGCATGGTAAATGGACTTCAAACTCCCCAGTGTCTGAGGGGGTTTCCTAGAAGTGATGTGGGCGGTAGCCTCTTTAAGATTCCTTTCTGATTCTCAACCCCCATCCCCTTTAAGATTCCTTTCTGATCCCCAACTCCCAAGGCTGACCTTTGATTTACAAGACCTGGTCAAAAGCACCCTTTGGATTCCAAAGGGAGATATCCGGATCTGAGTTAATTAATGATCTGCTCAGGTTTCCCAACCCCCACCTGGTGGGTTCTGGCTCTCTCTGGGTTCAGCAAGCCAACTTGGGACTCTATCCATAGGCTCCTTTAACCAAATAAAAGAGCCAAGCTGGAATCATCTCTTTGCAGAGGGTCGAAACATGCAAGCACCATGCTTTGCATCACAGACTCTCTGTCCGCCACTTATGGTGTATTCTTTTCTCTATCTATTACCTTTTACTAAACAGACTTTAATCTTACTTCCAAACCCTACAATAAACCTTTTTTTTTAAATCAATCTAGGTTTTCGGGCCTGTAAATTCCTTTACAGGGGACTCTCGCCACTGCTAGAACTCATTTAACTCTGTATCCTTGCACTGAATCCAAAGGGGTTGCAGGGGAGCTCAATTTGACTCCCTGTACCCCAAACCTGCCACTAGACCTCAATTAACCCTAATTTTATTTAGGTATCCCTTATCTAGACCTCATCAAAGGGAGTTCTGATTTTTTTCTCCCAACATGATTCATAAAGCGATGTGCATTAAAAATAAATAAACTTACTACAATAAAAAAGGAATAAAAGAACTATAGCACTTTAAGATGAGGCTACCTTAGGATTGCTGCTATATCTTTCCTTAAAATCTGGGGAAAGAAATATGATGTTCCTAAGGCCAGAAGACTTTTAGAATCATTCACAGACAGATTGTTAGAACAATAGCACTCTAAGGTCAGGGGACTTCAGGATCACTGCTATATTTCCTCTAGAAGCTGTACCTTATCAGTAGGACATTAAACCAACTTGGGGGTAAACACTAAATTCATTAGTGGTCAGCAAGCCAGGTCTTCAAGGTTCATCAATTGATCCCCACAGGACACTAGATCAACTTGGGGTAAATATGGGCTAACCCCTTCTCCAACAACTGTCAGTAGAAGTCCATAAGGATACATTGCTCATTCTTTTTCCTCTCAGGAAATTAATATATTCAAGAAATAGCTAAAGATCCACCTGTTCATGCTTCCTCCTTCTCTTCCCTCTGAGCATCTGAACGAGAGCCCAGAATGGGAAGATTATTTTACAGACCAGCTGCCTCCATTGACTTCTACCCCTATATGCAAGGAGGAAGAGCTTCTCGGGGTCACTTCTATCGGGATGGACTCCTCCCCCTCCACTGGAGTGGACCATGTGTCCATTCAAACCCAGTCAATTTTTTTAGATTGAAAAGTATCTTTTATGGAAGAAAGGCCATGCCTTCTGTTGACAGGATATCCTTGAGACTCCACGCAGAGAACATGCATTCTCTCTCTCTCTATGTGTGTGTGTGAGTGTGATTCTTCTCATCTCTCGCCTCTTCACAAGTCTTCCCTCAGATGCAGATCCCTAGATCCCTATATATTTTAGAAATGAAGCCTTTATCAGAACCCTTAAATATAAAAATGTTTTCTCAATTTATTGCTTCCCTTCTGATCTTGTCTGCATTAGCTCAGCCATTTCTCTAGCCTTCCTCCAGACCAGGAGTGCTGCTGAAGCTTGGGGCCATGGAGGCTTCCGCCGACATCTAGCGAGCCCTTTGAGAAGGCTGATTGCCGACATTTATGATAGAAAGAGGTGTTAAATTGTGAAAATAGAAATATAAAACAATCACCCCACCCATATTCAGACTCCATGAAGTTTCTCTGTGGAGAAGCCTGAGCCAGTGTCTCCATCAGTCCTTCACACCCGGTCTGATGAGCCATCCTTCGCTTTTCCCATCCGGCCCCAAAGCAGCTGCTGCCATCCCCCTCAGGAGGACATGCAGAGTGACTGGGGAAGCTGCCTGACAATGATATCCAGGGACCCTCCTTTTCCCAGTTTCAAGTGAGGTGATCATCCTTCCCCTCTGTTGTGTTTCACTATATCCTTTTATTTGTGGATTTCCAACTAGGATGGGAATTCTTTGTCAGCCCATCTGTTTAATAAGTTTCTGGGAAAACTTGATGGTATCAGCTGACCCTAGTCTGGCTGTCTTTCTTTAAAGCCTTTTATTTTCAAAACATATGCAGGGATAATTGCACAACACTGACCCTTGCATAGCCTTGTGTTTCAGATTTTTTCTCCTTCCCCCTACCCCTTCCCCTAGATGGCAAGTAATTATGTGTTATGCGTGTTAAAATATATTAAATCCAATATGTGTGAACATATTTATACAATTCTCTTGCTGCACAAGAAAAATCAGACCAAAAGGAAAGAAAATAAGAAAGAAAACAAAATGCAGGCGAACCACAACAAAAAAAGTGAAAATACTATGTTGTGATCTACTCTCTATTCCCACGGTCCTCTCTCTGGGCGCAGATAGCTCCCCTCATCACAAGAACATGGGAACTGGTTTGAATCATCTCAATGTTGAAGAGAGCCACGTCCACCAGAATTGATCATCATATAGCCTTGTTGTTACCTTGTACAATGATCTTCCAGTCCTGTTCATTTCCCTCAGCACCACTTCATATAAGTCTCTCCAGGCCTCTCTGAAACCATCCTGATGGTTGTTTCTTACAGAACAATAATATTCCATTACATTCATATCCCATAATTTATTCAGCCAATCTCTAGCTGATGGGCAGCCACTTAGTGTCCAGTTTCTTGCACTATAAAAAAGGCTGCCACACACATTTGTGCACATGTGGGTCCCTTTTCCTCCTTTAGTATCTCTTTGGGATATAAGCCCAGTAGTAGCACTGCTGGGTCAAAGGGTATGCACAGTTTGATAACTTTTGGGGTATAGTTCCAGATTGCTCTCCAGAATGGCTGGATTCTTTCACAACTGCACCAACAATGCATCAGTGTCCCAGTCATTATCTTTTCCTGTCATCTTAGCCCATCTGAGAAGTGTGTAGTGGTATCTCAGAGTTGTCCTAATTTGCATTTCCCTGATCAATGGTGATTTAAAGCACCTTCTCATATGATTAGAAATAGTTTCAAAATAATGTTTGGACATGTATACATATATTGTATTTAATTTATACTTTAACATACATAACATGTATTGGTCAAACTGCCATCTGGGGGAGAAGGGTGGGGAGAAGGAAGGGAAAAATTGGAACAAAAAGCTTGGCAATTGTCAGTGCTGTAAAATTACCCATATATATATCTTGTAAATAAAAAGAAATAGTTTCAATTTCTTCCTCTGAAAATTCTGTTCATATCCTTTGACCATTTATCACTTGGAGAACGGCTTTGTTTGTATACAAACTTTTAAACTTAATATAAACAAAATTATCTATTTGATATTCAATGATGAGTTCTAGTTCTTGTTTATAAATTCCTGCCTTCTCCACAGATATGAGAGGTAAATTATCCTATGTTCTTCTGCTTTGCTTATATTATTCTTTATGTCTAAATCATGAATCCATTTCAAACTTATTTTAGTATGTGAGTCAATACCTAGTTTCTGCCATACTAGTTTCCAATTTCCCCAGAAGTTTTTGTCAAATAGTGAATTCTTATCCCCAAAGTTGGCTGATCCTAGTCTTTCAAGGCTGATGAACTAGATTCACGTCCATCAGAATTGATCATCATTTATTCTTGTTGCCTTGTATACCAATCCTGGTTCTGCTCATTTCACTCAGCATCAGTTTTTTAAAGTCTCTCCAGGCCTCTCTGATCATTTCTTATAGAACAATAATATTATATAACATTCATATACTACAACTTATTCAGCCATTCCCCAACTGATGGGCATCCACTCAGTTTCCAGTTCTTTGCCACTACAAATATTTTTGCACATGTGGGTCCCTTTCCTTTTTTTTTTTATGATTTCCCCAGGATACAGACCTAGTAGTGACCCTGCTGGATCAAAGGGGATGCACAGTTTGATAGCCTTTTATGCATAGTTCCAAACTGCTCCCCAGAAAGGTTGGATCAGTTCACAACTCCACCAGTAATGCATTAGTGTCCCAGCTTTCCATATTCCCTCCAATGTCTGTCACTATCTTTTCCTGTCATCCTAGCCAATTTGGGAGGTGTGAAGTGGTGCCTCAGAACTGAGACCAGATGCTTCTTAATGTGTAACTCAGGACCGGAAACCCAGTCGGGTCCAAAGAGTGATGCAAAATTTGTAGGGAGTTTTCTTCTGGAATACATCTTAAACATCCTCCATATCTAATCTGGAAATTGCCTTTGTGCTGGTCAACCAGCTTTTTTTTGGTTCCTTTATTTGAATTGTACGATACGTGTACCTTATAGATACTGGGTGAAAAGGAGGGGGTTGGACACCCCTTTTTTAGCTTCCTCCTCTAATGACTAATTTGATAGACTTCTTGCTAAATTAACCCAGTTTAAGAATCTTTTGTTCTTAGCTCACAGTCTATAAAGTGGCACTGCAAGAAATGATCACACAAGTCATTCATGTTTTACAATAAAGTCGTTTATTAGAAGAAAACACAGCAAGAGGAGAGCTGCAAAAATCACCTCAGAAATGTTGCCGCCCTGGGCTCTCACTTTCTTGACTCAGGTTCACAGTGGCTTTTATTGGATGCCAAACCCCTGGAGTCCCTTAGGACAAGGATCCAAACCTGGTTAACCTGAACCTCTCCCCTTCCAGATGAGGATTTTCTATTCAAGGGGAAAAAGCTGGAGTTTTCTAGAGTGGGTGGGCCAGGACACTTCCAAACATGCTGATCTTCTCTGCCCCAAATGGGACCCCAGCACAGGAACTCTCTGGGTGGGGAGGAAATGGAAACCTAGGCCACGTGGACAGTCATGGAGTCAGCCCAGACTGCCCTCTCCACAGGCCCAGAAAAGGCTGGAGACAACAATGGCTACAACCCACCTATTGACTTTCTCATTCTTATAGACGGTCTACATGCACATCAAAGATAACTGCAATTAAAACGTAACAAACAGGCTTTCACCAAAAGTCCTCAATAACAGATAACACCCTTAGTTACACAGTGAACTGATGGAATGTTGCAGGGAATATAAGAATCCACAGCATAAGCTCATTGATTACACACAAAAACCCCAAACACTTAATTGGACAAAGACAAGGCAATCTCTGAGACTCTTCTCTTCCCCCACCCAAAGGAGGCTCTCATTCATTTGAGATCAACCCCCATTCTCCGACAAAGACCTCCATGAAGATGAATGTGTAGTCTGCATGTTGGCCAGTCTTGTGGATGATCTGTAAATATAAAGGGAGAAGGGGTTTCCTGTAGATGCTACTTTCCTTATTTCCTCAGGATACTGAAAGTACATGATAAACGTCTGTTGGTTTGACTTGACTTGAGGGTATGGTCCTCTGGGCACTCCTATCTCTGGATGCTATTATGTAAGTGATTGCACACCCCGCTCTTCTGCTCCATCTCTGACCCTGTGAAAATCTGAAAATTGTAGGGTCTTCTCAGAGAGACCCTGAGTTACAATTGATAAAAAGTAAATGGATGAAAAATTTCTGTTGTCCAAACTATGACATAACTGGGTGGTTAGTCTACTATATTAGTCTACTGAGACACCTAGTTGGAACAGAAATCGTAAATGATAACGACAAAGATCCAAACTGAATAGAAAGATGGGGACAAATATATTTGGGAAATTCTGCACTGTTATTAGTGATCCCAGGCAGTTTGCTGGCTTATTGACATAAGCACTTTTTGCAAGGATGACATATTGTTGGAATTCCATCACCTGGAAGAAAAAAAGCTGCAGGACCCAAATGGGCAGGTTCAGATAAACTGCAATCTAGTTTCAGTGAGGAGCCATGGTATCTGGGATAGCACTGAGGACATACATGGCCAGAAACTGGGGGAGAACTTGTAAAACATAAGAAACCAGAGGAAGGCCTCCAACACTTAAGGTGGATTCTCTGGTGAAATGGTAGGGTGCTCTATGGGATGACTTAATGAAAATTGCCAGTGGTGAGAGAGCAATCCGTACTGACAGAAGGAATACCTTGGTCAGTGGGATCAGTTTCACTAAAAGCAGTAAGGAAAAGTGAGAATGAGAATCTGCCCATGGACAGAGACATTCTGCTCTCAGGTTCCACTATCTCCTGAATAACTGAACCACTATTGAGGGCCTTCTTACTTTCATTGCATTTATAGGGCTTCTCACTAGATAAACTCTCTGCTGTGTGGTAAGGCTTTCCCACATTTGTCAGGACTAATGAACTTTTACATTAAAAAATACATCCAAATAAGCTCCCACATTCTTTGATGATATTAACTGCAGCTAAAGGCCTGATTACATTTATTATATTTCCCAGCTTCTTTCCTATGTGTTTTCTGGTGCTCAGCAAGCGATGTGCTTTGGTTGAAGGCTCTGTCACACTGATTACATTTGTAGGGTTTCTCACCAGTGTGGATTCTCTGATGTCGAGTAAGGTTCATGTTCTGGCTGAAAGATTTCCCACACTCATTACAGTGATAGGGCTTCTCTCCAGTATGAGTTCTCTGATGTCGAGTAAGGTTCATGCTATGAGTGAAGGCTTTCCCACATTCATTACATTTATAGGGTTTTTCTCCAGTGTGAATCCTCTCGTGCTGGGTAACTGAGGAGCTATTGCTGAAGGCTTTCCCACATTCGCTGCAATTATAGGGTTTTTCTCCAGTATGAATCCTCTCATGCTGAGTAAGAGATGAGCCATTACTAAAAGCTTTCCCACATTCGTTACATTTATATAATTTTTCTCCAGTGTGAATTCTCTGATGTCGTGTAAGGTTCATACTCTGGGTGAAGGCTTTTCCACATTCATTACACTTATAGGGTCTCTCTCCAGTGTGAATTCTCTGGTGCTTAGTAAGACTTCCCTGCTGACTGAAAGCTTGTCCACATTCATGGCATATGCAGAGTTTCTCTCCAGTATGAATTTTCTGGTGACGAATAAGGCTCGTGCTCTGGCTGAAAGTCTTTTCACACACATTACATTTGTAGGGTTTTTCTCCAGTGTGGATCCTCTGATGCTGAATAAGAGTTGTGTACTGGCTGAAGGTCTTCCCACACTCATTACATTCATAAGGTTTCTCTCCAGTGTGAATCCTGTTATGTAGAATGAGAGTTGAACTGTTGCTGAAGGCTTTACCACATTCATTGCATTTATAGATTTTCTCCCCAGAATGAAGTCTCTGATGCTGAGTAAGGTGTATATTTTGACTGAAGGCTTTTCCACATTTTTTACACTTAAAGGGCTTCTCTCCAGTATGAATTCTTTGATGTTGGATAAGGCTTCCCTGTTGAGCAAAGGCTTGTCCACAATCACCACACCCATAGGGTTTCTCCCCACTGTGAATTCTCTGATGTATACTGCAGGATGAACTGTTGCTGAAGGTCTTGCCACATTCATGACATCTAAAGAGTTTTTCTCCAGTATGAACCCTCTGATGTCGGATCAGGTTTGTGCACTGACTGAAGGCTTTCCCACATTCACTGCATTTGAAGGGTTTCTCCCCTGTATGAATTCTCTGATGTCTAAGAAGGCTTGTGTACTGACTGAATGATTTCTCACACTCCTGACATTTATAGGACTTCTCTCCAATATGAAGTCTCTGATGTGGAGACAGGGATGAGCCGCCATCCAAGGCTTTCCTACATACATCACAATCACAGAGTTTCTCTCCAGTGTGACTTCTCTGATGTAGCGTAAGAGTTAAGTTATCACTGAAGGCTTTCCCACATTCATTATACATGTGGAGGTTCTCTGCTGTAGAGGCTTTCTGATGCTGTATAAGGTTTCTCTGGTGGAAAGTTTCTCCAAATTCACAACACACAGAGGGTTTCTCCCCATTAAGTGTCCTGTGACAGTTTGCCAGGTTTGGGTAACTTAAGGTAATACTGCATTCATCATGTTGACCAGGTTTTTTCCCTGAGGTGATCCCATCAAGTTGAATTAGGTCAGAGTGTTGGTCAAAGTAAAGTTGCTGTGAATCATACTTAGGGAGACTCTTTCTGGAACTCTGTTGTATCACAAAAATTGGGTCTGAACAGTAACGTCTCTCAAAGTTATGACATTCCTGACTTGCTGGCTTATCAGTTTTCTTGTGGCTGATTGGTACTTGTCTGAAATTTTTCTCCTGGTTCCCCTGCTGTCTCTTAAACCTGCCACCATATTCCCAGGATTCCCCCCAATTAAAACTCCAGAGACCATGCCAGGTTTCTTGGAATGATTTTTCCATAGCGAAATAAGACTTTGAAATTGTTTCCTTGGTCTCAACTCTGGCCTCCCAATCTGAAAGAAACAAGAAAATATAAATGTTCCTTGTTCCACAGTCAGTCATCAACCAGTTATTAATATATACTTTCTATGTATCAAACACTATACTAATGCTGGGAAGACAGAAAACAGTGAAAGATAATTCCTGCTCTCAAGGAATTAATAATCTAATGGAGGAGACAGAATATACACAGCTATGTATATACCAGATATTTATATGATAAATTGGAGATACACAATAGTGGGAAAGCATTGGAGATTGTAGAGGGACAAGAAAAGAGTGGCTGTGGCAGGTCAGATTTCAGTTGAGTCTTAAAGGAAATTGGGAAAACAAAAGGGCAGAGATGTAAAAGAATATTTTAAGAATGGAAAACAGCAAATGACTGACAGGCGTGGATTCAGAAGACAGAATCACACTCAAGGAACATCAAGTAGGGCAGATTAGAAACAAAGGGCAAAGCTGAAATGAGAGTCAAAGATCCTGGATGAGGAAGAAGATGGCAATGTCCTGGCCAGGAAGCAGGAAAGTGGGGAAGGAAAGAAGGGTCTGGGAGGAAAGAGAATGACTTCCGATGCCTGCAGGACATCCAGCTCCACATGTCCAAGAGGCCGATGGAAATGGGGACTGGGCTCAGAAAGAAGTTAGGAGAATTGGAAGAGAACAGTGTCCCAAAAATCCAGAGGAGAGAGAACCAAGGAGAGGGAGATCTTGCAAAGGCAAGAAGGATGAAAACTGAAAAAAACCTTTAAATTAAGAAGTCGCTGATGGCTCCGAGCGAGATTTACTTGAAGAAGGAGGTCAGAAGCCAGAGAGCAGAGGACGAGTAAGGCAGTGGGAGACGGCTCTCCTTGGAGCAAAGCTGAGAAGGAGAAGAGATGGGAGAAGAGCCATTTGGTTGTTTGTCCAAGGGAAGAAGCTAGGGTGCAGAGAGATTACGGAGACTGAGGATATGGAGAAAGTGTAATTCTGGGCAGAAGTGGGGAAAGGCAGGTGCAGGGATGCCCAGATTGGGTTTCCCTTGAGAAGAGGGACATGTCTCCATGTGAGAAAGCTGAAGGAGGATGAGCAGAAAACATCTTGGGGATCCGAGGAAGGGGGTATGGAGTGAGGAGGGGGTTTTGTGGAATGGCCTTCAGTAATCCTCAGGTGCCAGGGAAGCAATGGAAGCCCCGAGGAAGGACGAAAAGCTCTGGAGTCGAGTGGGCTCCATTCAGGAAATATAAGTGGAGATGCAGCCAATATTATCTAACCTAAATGCACAAAGTACCCACCTGCCCTGCTTTTGTGACTTTCTCTAGCTTGATTAAACAGCACATGGAGAGTGTCAAGGATTGTGTTGGGGAGTCATCCAAGGCCGGCTTTGGCTGGGTCTCATTAGGGATAGGATGAGAGGGAAGAGCTTTGAGGAGGAATTGGGCTGATTCACCAAAGCCACCAAGGGAAGGCAAGGGGGAGAAGGTAGCTATGTGGAGAGAGGGCCTGGGAAAGAGCGGAGGGGCGAGGGACTAGAGGTTCCTTTGTGGGGGATGGGTGGGGTTGGGATTATTTATATGGCAGTAGGGCCAGGGAAGGATAGAAAATGATAATCAGATAAAGGACTTTCAGATTCAGGAATATCCAAGCAGAAAACTTGGGGGAAATGTAAGGGGCTGAAACTCTTAAGTCAATGCACTGAGGTGGGACAATTGAGCACTTGAGACTAATTACTGCTTGGACAATATCCTATAAGAATATGCTTGGAAAATGGCCCTTCCCACTATCCTGTGCTGGCCCAATTGTTTGCTGTATACAGAGAATTGTGGGATGGACTAGGAGGTGCAGGGAGACTAGCCAGGATCACTTCTGTGAGAGAGACAACAGAGCTCCTACATGTCCACTCTCTCTTCACTTCTACCACTAAAGACCAAGAATAAAGACTTTTGCTTATCCTGACTCCGGCTGCTTCCAAGATACCCAGGGTGCTAGCTCATCGGCACAGGGAAGCACTTTGTTTATTGTGGATACAATGCCCAGAGCACAAAAAATTACTTCCGGACCCCAGAAACTCCTTTTTTTGAAAGTGCTTCATAAGCTGGCCCTCCTATCTTGCCAGTCCACTTGCCTATGACTCCTTCCACACTCCCTGTTCCCACAAGAGAAATTCCACCTACTCAGCTCCCCCTTTGGAGAGAATATCCCTCAAGTCTCATTTTTGCAAGAGGTCTTTCCCAAAAGCCCAAGGATAAGTACCTTCTCTTCTTAGAATGGAGGGAGCTCTCTACAAGTAAGAGCTTTTTGCTTCTTTATACTCTAGTGCTTAGCCCTTGAAGTGCCTGACACAGAAGAGGGATGCCCTTCATCACACTTACACTTATCTCAGAAGGGCTGTTCTGAGGATCAAATGAGGATAATTTTGGTAACATTGGTAAGGCATTTACCAAATCTGCAAAGTTCTTTAGAAAAACTATCTTAACTAATGCATTGTTGGTGAAGTTGTGAACTGATCCCACCATTCTGTAGAGCAATTTGGACTTATGTCCAAAGGGATATCAAACTGTGTATTCCCTTTGATCCAACAATACCCCTTCCTAGCTCTGTACCCAAGAGACCAAAAAAAATGGAAAAGGACCCACATGCACAAAAATATTTATAGCATCTCTTTTGTGATGGTAAAGAACTGGAAATTGAGAGGATGCCCACCAATTGGAGGATGGCTGAAAAAATTGTAATGTATTATGTAATGGAATATTGTTGTGTCAAAAGAAATGATGAACAAAGACATCAGAAAAACCTGGAAAGTCTGACATGAACTGATTGCTACGAAGTGAGCAGAACCAGCAAAGTGCACACAGTAACAGCAACTCTGTGCAACGACCAACTTTCATATTCTTAGCTCTTCTCGGCAATACAATGGTTTATGACAATTCCAAAAGTCACGACTCATGATGTAAAATGCTATCCAGATCCAGAGAGAATTATGCAGTCTGAATGCAGATTGAAACATACTATTTTCACTTTTTTTTCTTATGATTTTTTCCTTTTGTTCTGATCCTTTTTAAAGAACATGATATGAAAGTGAATGATGAAAACTAGCTTTACATGTAATTGAAAAAATATTAAGTAAAAAGTTTTTTAAAATTTCTCTCAAATATATGTGTATATCTATATAAAGGAAATATATATTTACATATATAAAGGAAATAACATCTTATTTGATCCTCACAGGAAATCTTGGAGGTAGGTGATAATGTCATCTTCATTTTATAGATATTACAGGTGAGGAAACTGAGGAAAACAGAGGTGAGGTCTTAGGACTTTGTGACTCCTGAAATACAAATTATCACCTAGCTGGTTAGAACAGATGTAAAGCACTCAGCAAACCAATATATATACATATATATGTGTGTGTGTGTATATATGTATACATATACACATATACAACCCCCCCCACACACATATATGCTATATAACTGTTATTCACTGAGCACTGTGTCCATGATCACTGGATGAGGAATAGAGGAGGAGAAGGGTTTAAAGCACTCTCCATGATTGCTAGATGATGTATACAGGAGGAGAGGTCCTGCCAGAGTGGACAAAGACCAAGGTCCTGGCTGCCAAAGAATGGACGGGAACCTGCCCCTTCCAAGTCAGGGACCTTGATTGAGACTTCAGGCAAACCTGTCAGCCCATCCCAACCTAAATCCCTCCTCTTGGGTAGATCTCTGATCTCTGTGGCTTTTGAGCTAGAAGGCAGGAGCCCCAGGCACCCAATGGGAGCCTTTGTTTTCATTTTCTCTCCTCACTTATCTCTAATTATCAAGTCTTCCAAGAGATTGGAACACATTGGCTGGTTGTACATTCACAGCCACCAGCCTTCCACCACTGAGGAGTCTGGCTGGGACTAGCGGGTGAAGGGCTGGTCACAGAGGGCTGCTCCACAAGGACAGAAGCTGAGAAAATGCCCCAATAGCTGGCAGCTCATCGGTATCAGTCGTACCTTTGGGGGAAGTCCTTTTTCTCCCCAAAGATACTGGAGGAGCTGGCCCTTTCCTTTCCCCCGTTGATCCAGTGCATCCCTCTTGTTGAAAGGGTCGTGACTTGCCCAGGGCCCCATGGCTAGGAAGTGTCTGAGGCTGGATTTGAACAGGCCCAGGCCCAGGACTACATGCACTGAGCCACCGGCAGCCTCCTGGATAGGAGACTTGGACAGAATGGCTCCACGGAGTGTTTGGGGTGAAAGCCAGATTGTAGTCCTTAAGAGAATAGAATGGGAACTGAGACCATGGAAGGACGCTTTGTCCAGGCAGGAAAGACCAAGAAAGGAAGAGCTGAGAGCAGACAGAAGGATTCTCCAGGGCAGCCCAGGGATCCCGGCAGGTGGAAGAAAGGAAATGGGGGGAAGACCCCAAAGACCATCAGCAAGTGACCCTGGGCATTGGGTCCTCCAAGGGAGGGAGATGGAGTGTGGAGGGAACTGCTGAGCACAAGGGGAAGTTTACAAGTAAGGAAGCTCAAGAGCTTCTCAGAGACCAGAGGGAAATACAAGGAGGAAAACACCAGGAAAGTTACTGATTGAGGAGCAGGATCACTCAGCCGTTGGGCCAGAGCTGAGTTGAGTGCTGAGAGGGAAGGATACAGCTGAAGGGGGACACAACAGACAGGAGAAGAGGGAAGGCATAGGAAGCCCTATGAAAGGCTTGCGCCCCAGGCTCGGGCCTTCGTCACCTGGCTGGGTACCCAGGAAGCATCTCAAATGCCACCTGACTGCAGAAGAGGTCCTCCTTTAATTTTAAATTCATCTTTCTCAAAGGAAAATCTTCCCAACTTCCCTTCCACATCCAGTCTCCCCATCCCCCCCCACACACACACTGAGGAAGCAACAACAACAGCCTTGTTATAAAACCCAGATATAGCTAAATAAAACAGACCCCACGTTGGGAATACACACAAATGTACATTATATACATATGCACTTTATGTATTTATGTAGCCTACATAGATGAATAAATATTCTCAGTGTGAGGATCTGCTTTACTTATTTATACACACATGATATATGTATGTATTACATATATACACAAACATACATTAATTTCTTCCAATGTGAGACTCTACACTTTGTCTCTCTCTTTCTCTGTCTTCCTTTCTCCCTCTTTCTGTCTCTCTCACTCTCTGTTTCTCTCTCTTATCCTATTCTATTTTAAACCACTACAGCCTAATTCCACATTGTGTATCTGAGGACGGCTTTTTGAGCTGTGACCCACTGCTTGCGTTGGCTCCCACCTACCTGAAACTCGTCCCCTCACCTGAAAAAATGCCTCCTGCAGTTGCTCTCTCCAGCATCCTTGGTGTTCTGCTTTGCTCTAGTTGTAAGATCACATTTGGTTTGGAAACAGGATGTCCTGCTCATGAGGAAGAAATAGGAAAATGCTGGGAACCGAGAGACTTCTCAAGAGAAGGCTCTCCCCTTCTTCTGCCAGGGCCCTGCAGCAGGGATCCACGGGGACTCTGGGAGACCCTCAGAGGGCATGCTCTCAATCGCCTTCTCCCCCTCCTGTCAGTGATGTCGCCCCAGCTCTTCTCCACCTCCCACACCTGGTGGCCTGGTCCTGGCAGCTGCTTAATAAATGCCCAGTGACTGATGGAACCCGGTCCCTCTCCCCCAGCTCTCTCCTTCTGACTTCATTATCTCTGTGAATGGCCCTGGCCCTCACTCACTCTCAAGTCCGACACCCTAATGCAGCTTTTGACTTTTCCTTCTACATCTTTCCCACTCATTCCTCCTTCCCTATTTCCATCTTCCCAGAGCCCTTCGTCCCAGCCCATTGGACTCCTGCTACAAGGTCCTGGCAGCTCACCCTGCCTGTCACAGCCCCTCCTCCCCCAGCCTGGACTTTGCAGCAATATCAGGCTCATTTTCCATGTGTATGGACCCAACACCTATTTTCTCTGCAGTGGTGAGTGAGTGGAACAAAATCACGGTGCCTTAAGAAACAAAGGCCCTGATGAATCCAAAGAAGCCTGGAAAGATTTCCATGAACTCAAGCATAGGGAGAAAACAAACTACCCAATGATGGCCACAATGTCACTGGAGAGGAAGACCAAGACAAACTACAGGACACAAAATGTGGGAAAACTGTAACAAACAATCCCAAAGAAGGACCATGAGAAGACACCCCCTCCCAGGAAGTTGCAGGGCTTGGAATCCATACGTGTGGGACACTGCAGAGAAAATCCTATTTTTTGAAGATGTCAATCAATTCTGCTGACTTTTTTCCTTTTAAAAAAATTCTTTATTATGAGAAATGACTATCTGGAAAGGAGAGAGATGCGGGGGGAAATCTAAATAACATGAAAAACCAGAAGCTGTTGACAAAATCTATTTTTTAAAGGAAGAAACCCATCCTTACCCAGGGAGACCAGGTTTCTATAGTTTTCCAGCATCACATCTCTGTACAGGGCCTTTTGACCAGAGTCCAGAAGCTTCCACTCTTCCCAGGTAAAGTCGACAGCCACGTCCTTGAAGGTGACCAAGTCCTGAAACACCAGATGGATTACTGCTCGTCCGGCCGGCCCTTCACACAGCAGGCAAGGAGGGGCCGGGCCCTTGTTTCTCCCAGTCTCAGAACGCCAATGAAACCAACCCCGTCCAGTCTTTGGCTCAACAGGACATCCCTGTCTCCGGACTAATCTAAAGCCCCTCGTTATAGAGCTGCAGGGACTTCGGAGCCTCGTGGTACAGGTGGGGACGGGCTGAGAGTGTAAGGGAACGGCCCAAGGCCACAGGTCTCCCTGGTCCCTGGGTCTCTGGAGAGGTTTCTTTCACTGTCCCACAGAAAACAGAGAAACTTGTTATAATGATCTCGATCGCGCCTAACAATGTCTTCTGTCACAGACCGAGTGACTGACCTGTTTCATGGAATGCTGCTGAGCACTCTGGGAATCCGGTTTTCTCTCAAAGTTTACCAAGAGATTTCACTCGGGCATTTTAATTTTTAAGAGTGATTTTCTTTTGAGGAATATCTAACTGCCTGTCCAGATTTATTTCTTTCCCCCTTGGTCACATTTCAGTAGTTGTGAAAAAACTAATAAGATTTGACATCCTCTTGTGGGAAAGGTCCTAAAAAGAACAGACTATAAAGAGAGCGCTTTTTTCTTTGGAAGACTTGGACGACTTGCTGTGCTGGGGAAGGGACGGGAGTGCATTTCCTGGAGCTTCTTCCCGGCCAAGCCATCATGTTTAACTAGAGTATTTGGTTTCAATTGGCTTTGGGCTCTGCCTGTCTACAGTGCGGCAGTCACCACATAGAGAGAAATGACTCCTAATCACCATCAGGAATATCTGCTTGAAACTTATTGATAAAAGCAAGTCAGACACAGCCATTAAAAATGGAAGCAAATCAGGCGGACCGTGACTCGTCGCATCAACCTGGACACTCTTGCGGTAAATGAAAGCAGAGGCCAGAGAAAGGCAGCGAAAGCCGAGGGCACATCCCACTGCCCAGAGAAAAACCACGTGGTTTTTTACCAGCAGCCAAAGACAAATGGGAACAGTACTTGCCACCACCCATTAGGGCCTGTGGCAAGAAACACTGAGAATAACAGCAAGCACTGAAGAGGGTTTGAGTTTGTTTTTAACTTTGTTTTGTTTTGTTTTTTGATTTAAAGCTTGAAAAATCCTTTGCAAGTGTCTCCTTCAAATCTGGTTCTGACTTCAAATCCAGCCCTGGATATTGACTAGCTGCGTGACCATGTCCAGGTCACTTAACCTTTTCCTCAGTTTCCTCATCTATAAAAGGCGTCTTTCTTCCAGGGTTTTTGTGAGGATAAAATGAGATAACCATTATTATTATTATTATTAATCCTCTCTGTTTCATTTTATACATGTAAAAGAGAAAAGGTGCAAGGGGGTCTAAGGCCCAAGAGAAATTAAGAAGCTTTAATGACTATTAATGACCCCAAGATAGTCAAGAGTCTTCTGGGGAAAGATGACTGAGGTCCAGGGCCCTGGAGGACATCGCTGGGCGGGGTACAGAAGTGGAAATGGGGCTCACATTTTGGGACCTGAGACAGCATTTCTGAGGGGCAAAGTCCACGTACCTGTGACCTCCCACTGTGACTGGTCAGGCCTCCCGCAGCCATTTCTTCTTCCTCCTTTAGGGTCCTTTGCTGGGGAAGGGCGAGTCCTGAGAAGGCAGAGCTGCAGAAGGAAGAGGAGCCATGGGAGAGACCAAGGCCGGCCTGTGGCTGCCAAGCTTCCCCCAGGGTGGACTGTTCCCCAGAGAAGCTAGAGCACAGAACCAGGGCTGAGGAACAGGTGGGCGGCCTCGAGGAATGAGAGAGCAGGCCCCGAACACCAGGGGGCCCAGCGGTCTGAGTCCCCTGAGAGGGTTTCAGGGGTGCCTCTCCAATACCACCCCTGGTGGCGGGGTTCTGGAGGAGAAGGCTCCAAGAAGAGTGTGCTGTCCCTGCTCAAGCTCGGCAGGGCAGAGCCACCCCAAAGAAGGAAGAGAAGCCCCGGGCTGCAGGATGGGACCCAACTGGGCCCCCCCCCCCAGGAAAAACAGACCCTTTGTCCTCTCTTCTTTCAAAAAATTTCTCTTGGATTGCACAGTTCACATATATTGGATTCCTTGCCCTCTAGAAGGAGGGAAGGGGGAAGGGAGGGGGAAAATTTGGAACACAAGGTTTTGAAAGCATGAATGTTAGAAATTATTTGTTTTGCAACTGTTTGGACATGTATACATATATTGTATTTAATTTACACTTTAACATTTAACATGTATTGGTCAACCTGCCATGGGGGAGGGGAAGGAGGGGAAACATTAGAACAAAAGGTTTGGCTATTGTCAATGGTGTGGAACTACCCATGCATATATCTGGTAAATAAAAACTATTAAAATTAAAAAAAGAAAGGAAATTATATGTTTTGCATATGTTTAGAGAATAGAGAGCTTTCATTTAAAAAAAATAAAATAAGCGAGGGGGCGCAGTGGATAGAGCACCAGCCCTGAAGTCAGGAGGACCCGAGTTCTAATGTGGCCTCAGACACTTGACACTTCCTAGCTGTGTGACCCTGGGCAAGTCACTTAACCCCAGCCTCAAAAAACCAAACAAAACAAAAACCAAAACCTAGAAAAAAGAAAATAAAAGGCTTTATTTTTAAAACTGCTTGTTAACTGAAAGAAATTTATCCTGGCATCTGTTGGCATTGGTATCACCTACAATCCCCAACTTTATCCCCTCAAGGGGGTCATCCACTATAATTAAGACTAAAATAAGAGGAAGAAAGGCAAAGCTCATCAGCTCCTCCAAAGTCTGAGATTACAGTTTCCTCCGCCTGTGAGCCCCCCTTGCCCCACTGAGGTGGTCCCTCTAGTCCCTGCCAGGCAGGGGATCTCCCTGGGGGATAAAGTGTATGAAGCGCGTAGACACCACACACCATGCAGCATATCACACACAGCACGTAGTATGTGACCGATTTCAGACGCCGTGTCCTCCCCAGAGCTCTCCTTTTGATATTCTCCAGGCCTGATGTTAACCAGGGCCGGCCAGGTGGGGTCGCATGGGGGCTGGGGGGGTTTCACTTGAAGAGTTCGGGACGAGCAAAGAAAAGGGGGAAAACTGGTTTGGCCAAAACCCTCTGGAGCGGTTCTGGCGGAGGCCAATGGGGGCCAGTCTGAAGGGGGGGTGGGGCCCCACAAGGAACCGCTCCTGCACCCTAAGGGGCCCCGCTGGGACCGTGCAGGGAGGACCCCTGCGGCGCTCCCCAGTGAGCAGCCCCGGCAGTCCCGGCAGTCCCGCACGAACGCAGCGGGGCTGAGCCGCGGGAAATCCCCGATAACGGAACATCCACGGCTCTCTCCACTGCCCACCTGAGGAAGTCCGCGCGGCCGGCGCGCACTCACTCATTTCAGGGTTTTTGGTAACTTGGCCAATCTAGAAGATGCTTCACCTGACTTCCGGTACAGGAGGCCTGCGCCCCCCCACGGGTGGGAGGGGACACGGGCACGAGGGTCTCGTAAAGACGGCAAACCAAGAAGTTAAGGGTCAGTAAATGAGTGACCTGGGGGCGCCCCGTCTGCTCTTCTGGGAGGTCACGGTCCGGCCTTTCTCTCCCCCAGTCCTTACACCGGGGCCATCCACATGGCTGCGGTTGCTCCCCAACACCCCGCGACTCCGCCCCGGCCATCTGGGGTCCCATGGAAAGCCCCTGCCCTCTCTCCCCGGCTCCCCTCACTGGCCTGGCAGCCGGGAGCTGCCCTTCCTGCTGCAGTCCGCCGGTGGCAGGTCGGGAGGAGGAAGGCCGGCCAAGCGCCGGGCAGTCAGGGTGACCAAGGGCAGCGGCCGGGGCAGAGAGAGGCGACGGGGGCGGGGGGGGGGGGGGGGAGAAGGGGAGACAAGCGCAGCCCCGGAGTGACACAGGGCCCAGAACCCGCACAGGGCCGGCCCACCGCCGGCTTCCTATTCTGCAAAACTAAAGGGCTGGACTTCTTCCAGGGCCTCTACGAGGCGCGCTTCCACCCATCCCCCCTGCCCCCTCCGCAGCCACCCCACCACGCGGGGGTCTGCCCTGGCAGCCTCCGCCCCTCCCGTGGAGACCCACCGGGGGTCCCGATTCCCAGCTCTGGGGCAGGGGCCTGCAGGGGGAATGGAGCCCTCAGAGAATGTGCTTATTCCTGTCACAGCGGACCCGGGACCTCGAGCGTCCCTTTCACTCACCATTCAGGACCTGAGGGACAGCCCCTCCCCCCCACCGGGAGGGAAAGAGGCCAAGGGAAGAGCTGGACAGGGAGTGCAGGCCCGGAGCAGCCCCCATCCCCCACCCCTACTGGGGGGAAGGGAGCTGGGCGAAATCTACTGTAAGAGCCCTAGCGGTCTATCTGGTCCTGAATTTAGTGCTTTACATTAGCTCTGGCGAACGGGAGAAAGGGAGGGGCTGCTCTCGTCCTCTTTTTACATCGAAGGAAACTGAGGCAAACGGGGGCGATTCAACTGCTGGGGAGAGACACGGCTAGGAAACAGCTGAGGTGTCCTGGCCTGCAGCGGGGCGGGAAGGATCCCCATTCCCCCTCCACCCCCCCAGGAGGCCAGCTTCCCGGCACGAGCAAAAACAGTCAAGGACGCCCTCAGCCCCTCCCCTCACTAGCACTCACATACCCACACACTCACCGGCCCCTCCCCTCACACTGCACGGGCAATCACACTCACGGTCCCCCTCAGCCCCTTCCCTCACATACCCTCACTCACCGGCCCCTCCCCTCATACACCCCTGCACGTGCAATCACAGGGCCCTCCTCAGCCCTTCCCCTCACTAGCACTCACCTGCACACTCACCGGCCCCTCCCCTCATACACCCCTGCACGTGCAATCACACTCACAGCCCCTCTCAGCCCCTCCCCTCACTAGCACTCACCTGCACACTCACCGGCCCCTCCCCTCACACACCCCTACACATGCAATCACACTCACGGCCCCCTCAGCCCCTCCCCTCACATACACCCCTGCACGTGCAATCACACTCACAGCCCCCCTCAGCCCCTCCCCTCACTAGCACTCACATACCCACACACTCACCGGCCCCTCCCCTCACACTGCACGGGCAATCACACTCACGGTCCCCCTCAGCCCCTCCCTTCACATACCCTCACTCACCGGCCCCTCCCCTCATACACCCCTGCACGTGCAATCACAGGGCCCTCCTCAGCCCCTCCCCTCACTAGCACTCACCTGCACACTCACCAGCCCCTCCCCTCATACACCCCTGCACGTGCAATCACACTCACAGCCCCCCTCAGCCCCTCCCCTCACATACACCCCTGCACGTGCAATCACACTCACAGCCCCCCTCAGCCCCTCCCCTCACTAGCACTCACCTGCACACTCACCGGCTCCTTCCCTCATACACCCCTGCACGTGCAATCACAGGGCCCTCCTCAGCCCCTCCCCTCACTAGCACTCACCTGCACACTCACCGGCTCCTCCCCACATACACCCCTGCACGTGCAATCACACTCACGGCCCCCCTCAGCCCCTCCCCTACACACTCACCGGCTCCTCCCCTCACACATCACGTGCAATCACACTCACAGACCCCCCCTCAGCCCCTCCCCTCACATATCCGCACACTCACCGGCCCCTCCCCTCATACACCCCTGCACGTGCAATCACACTCACAGCCCCCCTCAGCCCCTCCCCTCACATACACACCTGCACGTGCAATCACACTCACAGCCCCCCTCAGCCCCTCAGGGCCCTCACTAGCACTCACCTGCACACTCACCGGCTCCTCCCCTCATACACCCCTGCACGTGCAATCATACTCACGGCCCCCCTCAGCCCCTCCCCTCACATACACCCCTGCACGTGCAATCACACTCACAGCCCCCCTCAGCCCCTCCCCTCACTAGCACTCACATACCCACACACTCACCGGCCCCTCCCCTCACACTGCACGGGCAATCACACTCACAGACCCCCTCAGCCCCTCCCCTACACACTCACCGGCCCCTCCCCTCACACATCACGTGCAATCACACTCACGGACGCCCCCCCCCTCAGTCCCTCCCTTCACATATCCGCACACTCACCGGCCCCTCCCCTCATACACCCCTGCACGTGCAATCATACTCACGGCCCCCCTCAGCCCCTCCCCTCACATACACTCCTGCACGTGCAATCACACTCACAGCCCCCCTCAGCCCCTCCCCTCACTAGCACTCACCTGCACACTCACCGGTTCCTCCCCACATACACCCCTGCACGTGCAATCACACTCACAGCCCCCCTCAGCCCCTCCCCTACACACTCACCGGCTCCTCCCCTCACACATCACGTGCAATCACACTCACGGACGCCCCCCCCCTCAGCCCCTCCCCTCACATATCCGCACACTCACCGGCCCCTCCCCTCATACACCCCTGCACGTGCAATCACACTCACAGCCCCCCTCAGCCCCTCCCCTCACATACACACCTGCACGTGCAATCACACTCACAGCCCCCCTCAGCCCCTCAGGGCCCTCACTAGCACTCACCTGCACACTCACCGGCTCCTCCCCTCATACACCCCTGCACGTGCAATCATACTCACGGCCCCCCTCAGCCCCTCCCCTCACATACACCCCTGCACGTGCAATCACACTCACAGCCCCCCTCAGCCCCTCCCCTCACTAGCACTCACATACCCACACACTCACCGGCCCCTCCCCTCACACTGCACGGGCAATCACACTCACAGACCCCCTCAGCCCCTCCCCTACACACTCACCGGCCCCTCCCCTCACACATCACGTGCAATCACACTCACGGACGCCCCCCCCCTCAGTCCCTCCCTTCACATATCCGCACACTCACCGGCCCCTCCCCTCATACACCCCTGCACGTGCAATCATACTCACGGCCCCCCTCAGCCCCTCCCCTCACATACACTCCTGCACGTGCAATCACACTCACAGCCCCCCTCAGCCCCTCCCCTCACTAGCACTCACCTGCACACTCACCGGCCCCTCCCCTCATACACCCCTGCACGTGCAATCATACTCACGGCCCCCCTCAGCCCCTCCCCTCACATACACTCCTGCACGTGCAATCACACTCACAGCCCCCCTCAGCCCCTCCCCTCACTAGCACTCACCTGCACACTCACCGGTTCCTCCCCTCATACACCCTACACGTGCAATCACACTCACGGCCCCCTCAGCCCCTCCCCTCACATACACCCCTGCACGTGCAATCACACTCACAGCCCCCCTCAGCCCCTCCCCTCACTAGCACTCACCTGCACACTCACCGGTTCCTCCCCACATACACCCCTGCACGTGCAATCACACTCACGGCCCCCCTCAGCCCCTCCCCTACACACTCACCGGCCCCTCCCCTCACACATCACGTGCAATCACACTCACAGACACCCCCCCCCCTCAGTCCCTCCCTTCACATATCCGCACACTCACCGGCCCCTCCCCTCATACACCCCTGCACGTGCAATCACACTCATGGACGCCCTCAGCCCCTCCCCTCCCCTCCCATCCCATCCCTCCACGCTCACCAGTCCCTTCAAGAACCGGTTCCAACCTCTTCCTCTCTTGCACACACAGTCCCATACTTGGCCACACGCACACGAACATGAACATACACACTTGCACAGACACAAGTTCACTAACCCTGCTGGGTACGGGACCGTCTTCCGCCCTGGGGGGGGTAAGGAGAAGGAGGGCCCCCCCCAGTCGGGCTGGGTGGGACCGCGCCTGCGCACTGACCTCCTGCTCCCCCCCCCACCCGCGAGGCCCGAGAACAAAGGGCCGAAAAACCGCAGGGGGGGGGGGGTGAGGGAAAAGGGAGCTACGCCTGCGCACCTCGAGACTCCTGATATGCCCTGGGGTTCTGCCGCGGCAGGAGGGGCAGGGCTCTGGTGACATCATGGACGAGGCATTCTGGGAAATGGAGTCCGTAGGCGGGGTGCTCCGAGTGAACCTGGCCTGGGATGGGATGAGCTTCTGGCTGCCACGTGGGACCCTGGCGAGGCGGTTTAGTTGGTGGGGGGGGGGGGGTCAGAAGGCTACGTGGGGCCCGGCGAGGGGGACTTTTCTCCAACCCCTTTCAGCTACACTTGGCCTGTCCCAGCCGCTGCTGTCCACATGGCCAGGACTGTCCCGCGGTCTGGGCGCCCAGAGGGGCACTGTTGGGGGGCGCCTAACCTAGAATAAAGCCCCATATGGGGGCCCCTAACGAACTGTGGGGACCAAGAAAAGCTAAAACCTCCCCCCCAAGACTGAATTCCTTGGTGTTAAATAGCATTCATATCCAACTTTGCCTTCGTTTATACTAAATGGTAAAATCACACGTATACCCAAGAATGGGCTTGAAATATGATTTGTTGTCAGTAATGGTTGATTGGTATTTATACACCTCCATACCTGAGGCCATGTAAAAATTCCCGGGGGAAACGGGGTGAAGAGGAGGAAAAGCTAAAGAAGAATAGCAAGACCTGGGCTAGGGATTAACTAGGAAGACAAAACCACCAAGGTCACTTTCTGACACTCGCCTTACTTCATGGTGCTGCCCCTGGATGGGAAGGGACTGGGACACCGTGCGCAAAAGCGCTTGCGGCAGCCCGCGGAGTGGTGACAAAGAACTGGAAACCGCCGGGACGGCGCTCAGCTGGGGAGTGGCTGAGGACGTCACGGTAAAGAAATGGAACGGGGTATTGGGGTTCCCTAAGAAGCGCTCAGCGGGCTGATTTCAGGAAAAGTGACGCTACGTGAGCAGGGCCAAGAGAACAATGTACGCGGCAAGAGTGGGATTTTCATTAAATTGTACAGAGTTTGGGAATACCCCATGAGCTCACCAAAATAAAGGCATCCAGATCATAATTTAGAAATGAAAGAAATTTGATTTTTTTATATATAATTTTGGTTTCTAAGCCAATTCTCAATCTTAGTATTTGTCTTTCATCTCAGCAATCTCCAATAAGGACAGTGTTGCAAACAGAGAAAAAAGAGATTTGTCCTTTTTTGAAACTTTATTTTTAAAAGACCTTTCCTTTCTTTTCTCCTTTCCTTTCTCCTTTCCTTTCCTTTCTTTTCTCCTTTCCTTTCTTTTCTCCTTTCCTTTCTCCTTTCCTTTCCTTTCTTTTCTCCTTTCCTTTCTTTTCTCCTTTCCTTTCTTTTCTCCTTTCCTTTCTCCTTTCCTTTCCTTTCTTTTCTCCTTTCCTTTCTTTTCTCCTTTCCTTTCTCCTTTCCTTTCCTTTCTTTTCTCCTTTCCTTTCTCCTTTCCTTTCCTTTCTTTTCTCCTTTCCTTTCTTTTCTTCTTTCCTTTTCCCTTTCCCCTTTCCTCTTTCCCCTTTCCCTTTTCCCTTTTCCCCCTTCCTTCCTTCCTTCCTTTCTCTGTTTATTTTGACTGATCACACCAAAATAAAAAGTATAGATCAAACACATATTAGCTACCTGTTAGCTATGGCTTAGCACAAGGTATAAATAGCTCAGCACTGACCAAACACTTATTTGCCAATTCTCTTAAATTTTTTTCCTAATTGTATAAAGGTCCCTTTCATTCTGACATAAAGAAACTAACTTTCCTAAAATTAATTTCATCATTTACAAAATGGACAAGACACAACATTAAATCAGGATTAAATATCTCTTTAAGTTTTTCTCTACGAGATTTGGAAGTCAAGATCTTACCTGTTTCTTTCTTTTAAGTAGAGAAATTATGATCCTCTTGTGGTTGAGTCCTATTGTCAGTCTAAGAGAATTCTTCTCTTTTCTAATAATATTAATGCTTTTAAAATCTCACCCAAAATATATATAATTTAGTAACAATGTAAAGTTAGTCTAATTTTCCAGTCTAAAGTTTCCAGCACATAAAATGCATTTTGTATTTAGTCCCTAATATTAGTAATAGAAGAGCTGGTTAAAGTTCCACTACTTAACTTTTAGCCAATAATCTGATGAAAAATTTAGCAATATTGATATACTGTAGCTCCTAGGGTAGGATAGAGTTATAATGCTAAGATCTTCATCATAACCAGATCCTTTAATAGGGAAAACACCACTTTGGGGTTTCTCAGGTGCAAAGGCAGGAAATCTAGAGGGAGGGTCAGAGAGCAGATAGAATGCACATGGCAGACAAAGTCCCAGACCTGCCCCAAAAAGCTAATCCAGATAGTGTGGGAAAGCTAAGTTCCATCAAGGGTAGTTGTGGATGTCTTTAAAGAGTCTAACCAGATTGTAGACAGGATGGATGTATTGGTCTATTGACTCTGACTGACTACATATTATTCTATACAAATAGAATTTGGGCTTCTTCCTGATAGGGGAAGGGAATAAGTTACATCAACCCCATTCTCAAGTTAGAAGGGGGGGAGATTGCTTCTAGTGTGGTCTCATGCCTTGACAGCTTATATGATTATCTCAATAGATGCAGAAAAAGCATTTGATAAAATCTAAGACCCATTCCTAATAAAAATACTAGAGAGTGTAGGAATAAATGGACTTTTCCTTAAAATAGTCAGCAAAATCTATTTAAAACCATCAGCAAGCATCATATGTAATGGGGACAAACTAGATCAGGAGTGAAACAAGGCTGCCCACTATCACCATTACTATTCAATATTGTATTAGAAATGTTAGCCTCGGCAATAAAAGAAAAAGAGATTAAAGGAAGTAAAGAAGGTCATGAAGAAACCAACAATCACTCTTTGCAGATGATATGATGGTATACTTAGAGAACCCTAGAGAATTAACTAAAATACTAGAAACAATTCACAACTTTAGCCAAGTTGCAGGATACAAAATAAATCCACATAAATCACCAGCATTTTTATATATTACCAACAAAGTCCATCTGCAAGAGATACAAAGAGAAATTCCATTCAAAATTCCTGTCAGTAGTATAAAGTATTTGGGAATCTATCTGCCAAGGGAAAGTCAGGAACTATATGAACAAAACTAAAAAACACTTACCACACAAAATCAGACCTAATCAATTGGAAAAATATCAAGTGCTCATGGGTTGGCCGAGTGAATATAATAAAAATGACAATACTACCTAAATTAATCTACTTATTTAGTGCCATACCAAACTCCCAAGAAATCATTTTACAGATCTAGAAAAATTAGTAACAAAGTTCATGTGGAATTGCATGTTTAGCATATATTGAATTATAAAGGGCCAAAACTCTGGAGAAGTATATTTGAAACAAGGTGTTAACTCAGTGGAATTGATGAGATAATGGTTCTCTAGTTCACATGTATACTTCATAATTAGTATGGTGATGTAATGGTTCTCCAGACCACATAATCAGTATTCTGCAATGATGTAATTACAATAAGGTATATAAGGTCTAAGAAGGACTGGAAGAGATACATTCTATCTTTGACCAGCATTGTGGTGGCTCTCCTGCCTCCTTCACTAATATCAGGACTGGGCCAGAATAAAGAATCTAGACTCTATTCTTGACCATTCTCATGTGTCTATCCTGCTGAGATCAAAGCCCATCCCAAGAACCTACAAAAAGCTAACCTGAATATTACATTGGACTACTTGATTTAAAACAACTACAAACTTGAAAAAGAAAAACAATTATTAACCCTTGTAGACACATGCTTGGCCTATCCAAGAGCACTTAATATCTTTCCAATTATTTAAATCTGACTTTATTTTTGTAGCAATTGTTTTGTAATTTTGCTCATATAATCCCTGACTTTTCTTTGGTAGATGGATTCCCAAATATTTTATACTCTCAACAGTTGTTTTGAATGGAATTTCTCTTTGTATCTCTTGCTGTTGCATTTTGTTGGTGATGTATAAAAATGCTGAGGATTTATGTAGATTTATTTTGCATCCAGCAACTTTACTAAAGTTGTGAATTATTTCTAATAACATTTTATTAGAATCTCTGGGGTTCTCTAAGTATACCATCATCTCATCTGCAAAGAGTGATAGTTTGATTTCCTCATTACCTACTCTTATTCCTTTAGTCTCTTTCTCAACTCTTATTGCCAAGGCTAGCATTTCTAATACAATATTGAATAATAATGGTGATAGTGGGCAACCTTGTTTCACTCCTGATCTTACTGGGAAAGGTTCCAGTTTATCCCCATTACATATGATGCTTACTGATGCTTTTAAATATATGCTCCTGACTATTTTAGGGAATAGACCATTTATTCCTAAACTCTCAAGTGTTTTTAGTAGGAATGGATGTTATATTTTATCAAATGTTTTTTCTGCATCTATTGAGATGATCATATGGTTTTTGTTAATTTGATTGTTAATATGGTCAATTATATTAATAGTTTTCCTAATATTAAACCAGCCCTGCATTCCTGATATAAATCCTACTTGATCATAGTGTATTATCCTGGGGATGATTTTCTGATGTCTTTTTTGCTAATATCTTATTTAAGATTTTAGCATCAATATTCATTAAGGAGATTGGTCTATAGTTTTCTTTCTCAGTTTTCAACTTACCTGGTTTAGGTATCAGTACCATGTCTGTGTCATAAAAGGAGTTTGGTAGGACCCCTTCAATCCCTATTTTTTCAAATAGTTTATATAACATTGGGGCTATTTGTTCTCTAAATGTTTGGTAGAATTCACATGTAAATCCATCTGGTCCTAGGGATTTTTTTCTTGGGGAGTTGATTAATAGCTTGTTCTATTTCTTTTTCTGAAATGGGACTATTTAAGCAATTTACTTCCTCCTCTGTTAATCTAGAAAGTCTATATTTTTGGAGGTAGTCATCCATTTCACTTAAGTTATCAAATTTATTGGCATAAAGTTGGGCAAAGTAACTCCTTATTATTGCACCCAGTGATTTTCAAATTCTTTACAACAACAGAAAAAGGTGCTACAAATATTTTTGTGCATGTGGATCCATTTCCCTTTTTTGTGATTTCTTTGGAATACAGATCCAATAGTGCCACTGTGGATCAAACAGTATGCACAGTTTGATAGCCCTTTGGGAAAATTTTCAAATACCTCTCCAGAATGGTTGGATCATTTCACAACTCCACCAGCAATGTATCAATCCCAGTTTTCCCACATCCCCTCTTACATTTATCATTATATTTTTTTGTCATCTTAGCCAATCTTAGAGGTATGATGTGGTACCTTAGAGTTGTTTTAATTTGCATTTCTTGAATCAGTAGTTATTTAGAGCATTTTTTTCATATGAGTACAGATGGCTTTAATTTCTTCATCTGATGATTGTCTGTTCATATCCTTTGGGCTATTTATCAGTTGAAGAAAGACTTCTTTTCTTTTCTTTTTATTAAAGCTTTTTATTTACAAAACGTATGTGTGGGTAATTTTTCAGCATTGACCCTTACAAAGCTTTCTGTTCTAAATTATCCCTTCCTTCTCCCCAACTCCTACCCTAGATAGCAGGTAGTCTAATACATGTTAAATATGTAATGTTCTTTGTTCGGTTTTCTTGGGGTCTCTGGGGCAGCATTCATTTCAGTTCAGTAATCACCAAAAGAACAGCCAGGTGTTAATGTCCAAATCCCTTATTATCTCCTTCCTGGGGCTGGGCAGCTTTCTGGAGAACCTTTCAGACCCCGCTTTGGTGTCAGTGGGGGAAGTGCAGGAGGCCATGTCAGTCACCAGGAGACTGACTGAAGGTGAAATGAATTTCTGTCTCCTTGTCTCAGAGAGCTTCTAGTGAGCTTGTCCTCTGTGGCTCTCAGTCCCTGCTTATATGCTCCACACTGAGTATAAACCAATCATTATATCTCTAGGAAACCAGTATTTGTTGTAAGATTAAATCAGTCATACTGAACCATGCTAAACTAGATAATCCATCAATTCCACTTACTTGATGTCTTGTAAGAATTCTTGTTTCATGGATAGAGCACCAGCCTTGAATTCAGGAGGACCCGAGTTCAAATGGTCTCAGACACTTAACACTTCCTAGCTATGTGACCCTGGGCAAGTCACTTAACCCCAGCCTCAGGGAAAAAAAAACAAAAACAAAGAATTCTTGTTTCAGAGTTCTGGCCTATAACATAAATATGTTAAAAATATGTGTCAAATCCAATATATGTATACATATGTATGCAGTAATCTTGCTGCACAAGAAAAACCAGATTAAGGAGGAAAAGAAAAACCTGGGAAAGAAAACAAAATGCAAGCAAACATCAAGAAAAGAGTGAGAATGCTCTGTTGGGCTCCACACTCAGTTCCCACGTCTTCTGTCTGGATGCAGATGTCTTTCTTCATCACAAGATCATTGGAACTGGCCTGAATCACCTCATTGTTGAAAAGAGCCCTGTCCATCAGAATTGATTACTATATAATATTGTTGTTGAAGTATGCAATGATCTCCTGGTTCTTCTCATTTCACTCAGCATAAGTTCATGTAGACCTCTCCAGGCTTTTGTGAAATCATTTTGCTGATTGTTTCTTACAGAACAATAATATTCCATAACATTCATATACTACAACCATTCTCCAGTTGATGGGCACTCATTCAGTTTCCAGTTTCTAGCCACTACAAAAAGGGCTGCTACAAATATTTTTGCACATACAGGTCCCTTTCCCTCATTTAAGATCTCTTTGGGATATAAGTGCAGTAGTAACACTGTAGGGTCAAAGGGTATTTGATAACTTTTTGAACACAATTCCAAATTGCTCTCCAGAATGGTTGGATCAGTGTCCCAGTTTTCCCACATCTCTCCAACATTGGTTATTATCTTTTCCTGTCATCTTAGCTAATTTGGAATACAGATCCAGATAATCTGACAGGTGTGTGGTGGTATATCAAGAGTTGTCTTAATTTGTATTTCTCTGATCAATAGTGATTTGGAGCACTTTTTCATCTGACTAGAAATAGTTTCAATTTCTTCATCTGAAAACCGTCTGTTCATATCCTTTGACCATTTATTAATTGGAGAATGGCTTGAATTCTTATAAATTTGAGTCAATTCTCTATATATTTTAGAAATGTGGCCTTTATTAAAACCTTTGAATGTAAAAATGTTTTCCCAGTTTATTGCTTCCCTTCTAATCTTGTCTACATTAGTTTTGTTTATACAAAAACTTTTTAACTTACTATAACCAAAATTATCTATTTTGTGATCAATATCGATCTCTAGTTTTTCTTTGGTCAGAATGACTTGTTTTCTTATAAATTTTACTCAGTTGTTTATATATTTTGGAAGTGAAACCTTTGTCAGAAACACTGGGTATAAAGAAATTTTTTTCTCAGCATTTTGCTTCCCTTTTAATCTTAGTGACACTGGTTTTGTTTAAGCAAAAAAATTAATTTAATGTAATCAAAATATCTATTTTGCATTTCATAAATTTCTGTAGTTCTTTAGCCATAAATTCCTTTTTTTCTCCAAAGATCTGATAGGTAAACTACCCCTTGCTCTCCTAATTTACTTTTATCACTTTTACACCTAAATCATGTACCTATTTTGACCTTATTTCAGAATGAGGTTTTAGATGTAAATCTGTGTTTAGTTTAGTTTTCCAATTTTCCCAGCAATTTTTGTCAAATAGTGAGTTCTTATTCTGGAAGTTATCCCAGAATCTTTAAGTTTAACAAATAGTAGATTAGCATAGTCATTGGTTATAGTGCCATGTGTATATATCCTGTTTGACTGATCCACAATTCTTATTTTCAGTCACTAGCAGATAGGTTTGATGACTTGCCTTAAAATAGAATTTTAGATCTGGTATGGGTAGGCCACTAGCCTTTGCTTTTTTTTTTTTCATTAATTCTCTTCATATTTTCCATCTTTTTTTCCCAGATGACATTTGTTAATATTTTTTCTAGCTCTATAAAGTAATTTTTTGGCAGTTTGCTTGGTTTAGCACTGAAAAAGTAGATTAATTTAGGTAGAATTGTCATTTTTATTATATTAGCTCTGACTTACCCATGAGCAATTGATTGTTTAAATCTGATTTCATTTGTGTGAAAAGTTTTTCTCATTGTATTCTATAGTTCCTGGGTTAGTCTTGGCATATAGACACCCACATATTTTATTTTTTTTAAAAAGGAATTTCTCTTTCAATTGTAAAAACATAGGAGTCATTTCTAAAGTGATAAATGGTCAAAGACTAAAAAGCAAACCAAAATCAACACTACAATCATATGGGAAAATGTTCTAAATCATGATTTATTATGCACATTCAAAATAAAGTAACCTTGAGATATGATTTTTACCTATTAGATTAGCTGCAGTGATATAAGGGGAAAGTGACAAATGTTGGAGAAGATATGGAAAATTTGGGTCATGAATTATCACTGTGAACTCATCCATTCATTTTGCAAAACAATCTGGAATTATGCCCAAAGGCCTATCAAATGTCTTTTCTCCTTGTCCCTTAATTCTGTTATTCAAGATGATTAAGGAAAATTGGAAAAAAGACTTCTACGCAGCTCTCTCTTGGATGGCCAAAGATCTGTAAATTGCAGGAATGTCCATCAATTGGGGAATGTTTTGAAAGGGATTGAGTACAACTTGAGTTAAATAGTGGCTTCAGGATTAACCTGTTCTGTTTTCTATTTTTAAAAACTTTCAAAATTCATTTTATTTCACTGAGTTTTAAATAACTGATCAATGAGGTTGCTTTTGAGCACTCCACTATGGACGAGATAACGTAAAGTATGGGGGGAATTCAAGAAAAGTATTAGATATGACCCCTGTCCTTGAGCTCCTGATACTCTAATTGAGAAAACAAGAATACTATGTGGAGATTAAGCCAACCCACATGAGATGTCAGAATTGTTGGAATGTTCACCCTTTATAGTGTCTGGACTAGCTCTCTGGAGGATCTTGGGACCAGCTTTGGTCTTAGTGGAGGAGTGAAGGAGGCAGGAAAGCCACCAGGATGATCAGAGATGGAGTCCGCAGTCTTCTCTGTGTCTATGTCTGAGACTCTGAGTTCCCAGTCCTCTCAGCTTTTAAATGCCTCAGTACGATTACATCACTGCATGTGCCAACTATAGAACCATTACATCACCATATCACACTAGAATGATTACATCATTACATCAAACTAAATATATGTTAGAGAACCATTATCTCATCAATCACACTGAGTAAACACCCTGCTGTAAGTATCAAGTATACCTTTCCAGATCTACAGATCTGCTCATCATTTCTTATGAAACAGTAGTATTCCAGGGAAGCTAGGTGGCACAGAGGACAGAGCACCAGCCCGGAAATCAGGAGGACCTGAGTTCAAATTTAGTCTTACATAGTTAATCCTAGCTGTGTGATCCTGGGCAAGTTACTTAACCCCAATTGCCTCAGCAAAAAAACAAAATAAAATTTAGTATTCTGTTACATTCACATACCACAATTTATTCAGTCCTTCTTCAGTTGATGGGCGACCCTTCCATTTCCATTTCCCTGCTCCCAGAAAAAGAGGTGCTACAAACATATTTGCCCATGTTGGTCTGTGTCTCTCTTTTATGATCTCTTTGGGATACAGACCTAGTAGTGACCCTGCTGGATCAAAGGGTATATACAGTTTCATATTACTTTGGGCATAGTTTCAAATTGCTCTCCACATTGGTTGGACTCGTTCACAACTCCACCCACAATGTATTAGTGCCTAATTGTTCTTCTTCCCTTCCAACATTCCTCATTACTTTCCCTGTCATCTTAGCCAAATTGAGAGGTGTAAGATGATATTCAGATGGTGCCATGGGGCAGAGTAAAGGAAAACCCCCCTAACCTCTTCCCCAAATTTCTCCAGATTTAAAAAAATGACTAAATATATTTGACACTGTCAGCACACCCAAAAAAGGGACTAGAACTTTTTCCAACAAAAGGCAACTTAGAAAGTCAGTAGAAAAGTTCTGTGACATCAGGGTGGGCAATCAGCATGTAGTCCTTGGGCAGGCCATGCCAGCTGGGGCCCTGCCCCAATCCCAACCCCAGCATTAGTGAAGTGGGACCCTCTGAAATGGCTGAAGTGCTGGTGCCTTCTGCACCACTCAGCCCAGCTGAGAGACACAAGGGCGAACTTGGAAGGTCAGGGGAGAGGGTATGTGGTAACAGGGCTGGGTGCAGTCCCAGTGCATGTTGAGACAGCACAGTCCCAGCCCTGGCCAGGATTCTGCCTTGACTTCAGCTCCAGCTCTGGCTGTTCCTAGCACCATCAAGGCAAAACTCTGTGGCTTTAAGATACTTGATTTTGCAGCTACATTGGTCTGGGACACTCCAAACAATTCCAGGGCAAAAAAGAATGGCTGTCATTTCTCATCATATGGAAAGGCGCTCTAAATCACTACTGATCAGAAAATTGCCAGGTAAAACAACTCTGAGATACCACTACAATACCACTACACACCTCTCAGATTGGCTAAGATGACAGGAAAAGATAATGATTAATGTTGGAAAATTGGGACACTGATGCATTGTTGGTGGAATTGTGAATGCATCCAATCATTCTGCAGAGCAAGTTGGAATTATGCTCAAAACGTTATCAAACTGTGCATCCCTTTTGACCCAACAGTGTTTCTGCTTGGCACATCAAACCCTAGGAAACAGCACATTACTTTAACAAAGAGTTTAAAACTAGTCTATTAGGAAAACAAGTAGACAACAAAAAGTTTCTGACCAATAAAAGTTATTATGGTGATAGAGAAGATAGAGATACACTCTGAAGAAGAAAACAAATTCAAAGTTCCTACATCCCAAGCCATCAAGAATAATAAGAATTGATCCCTGACCATGGAAGAGTTCAAAAGAGATTTTGAAAATCAGGTCAGAGAGACAGAGGAAAAAATAGGAAAAGAATTGAATTATATAAAAGAAAATACAAAAACCTAAAGGGGAGAATATAAAGTTCTTGAATTGTGAGGGTCTGGTCGTCTGCTCAATTATAATCCTTCTCTGGGAGGAGATCTGTAAAATCTTTTCCTCTGTGCGCAGGTTTCTTGGGAGCTCTGAATCTCCTCCAACTCTTGTCCTTCCTCAAACCAGACTGGTCTCCTTTCAGCCTGCCTGGCGTCAAGACTTTATCCCAGAGTGGATTCTTTCAGACCCAATGCTGCCCTTCTTTTATCCTCCCAGAGAATGGGCATGCGATAACGCAAGGGCTTCTGGGAAACATTACTTCAACCAATGAGCTTGCTCCTCCTAGAATTCCTAAGGTGTAAACTCCCTTTAAAGGCCCGAACCAAAGGTCTGAGCCAAAGAACTGTCAAGTCAACCTGAATTCTCACCTTGTCACTGTCCAGACAACCTGAGTTCTCACCTTGTCACTGTCCAGACAACCTGAGTTCTCATCTGGTAATCCTAACAGGAGAAGAATGTCTTAAAAACAAAACTGGCCAAGAAGGATGGTTGGTACAAAAGCTCACTGAGGAAAATAATTCCTTACAAATTAGAAGTGAGGAAATGAAAGCTAATGACTTTATGAGAAACAGATACAATAAAGCAAAACCAAGAAAATGAAAAATAAAAAAGATGAAACATCTTTTAAAAATTTTTTATTTTTAAAACATATGCATGGGGGCAACTAGGTGGTGCAGTGGGTAGAGCACCAGCCTTGAAGTGAGGAGGATCTGAGTTCAAATATGGTCCCAGACACTTAACACTTCCTAGCTCTGTGATCCTAGGCAAGTCACTTAACCCCAATTGTCTCAGGAAAACAACAAAAACAACAATAACAAAAACATATGCACAGATAATTTTTCAACATTGACCTTTGCATAGTCTCGTGTTTCAGATTTTCCCCTCATTCCCCCCTCCCCCTCCCCTAGATAGCAAACAATCCAATATGTTATACATATTAAAATATATGTTAAATCCAATATGTGTAAACATATTTATATAATTCTCTCATTGCACAAGAAACATCACATCAAAAAGGAAAGAAAAAGTAAGAAAAGAAAAGGCAAGTGAACAATAAAAAAAGTGAGAATGTTATATTATGATCCACATTCAGTCCCCACAGTCCTCTCTCTGGGTGTATATGGCTCTCTTCATCACCTGATCATGGCAAAAATCATCTCATTGTTGGAAAGAGTCATATTCATCAGAATTGATTGTCCTGTAATATTGATGTTGCCATGCACAATGATCTTCTGGTTCTGCTCATTTCACTCAGCATCAGTTCATGTAAATCTCTCTAAGCTTCTCTAAAAATCATCCTCCTGATCATTTCTCATAGAACAATAATATTCCATGACATTCATATACAGTAATTTATTCAGCCATTCTCCCAAGATGGGCATCCACTCATTTTCCAGTTTCTTGCCACTACAAAAGGGCTACCACAAACATTTTTGCACATGTAAATCCCTTTCCTTCCTTTAAGATCTCTTTGGGATATAAGCCCAGTAGTAGCACTGCTAGATCAAAGGGTATGCACAGTTTGATAACTTTTTGAGCATAGTTCCAAATTGCTCTCAAGAATGGCTAGATCCACCAACAATGTACTAGTTTCCCACTTTTCCCACATTTCTTCCAACATTCGTCATTATCTTCCCCCCCCCCCCGCCCACCCCCCGAGGCTGGGGTTAAGTGACTTGCACAGGGTCACACAGCTAGGAAGTGTTAAGTTTCTGAGATCAGATTTGAACTCAGGTCCTCCTGAATTCAAGGCTGGTGCTCTATCCACTGTGTCACCTAGCTACCTTCCTCCCCCCCTTCCCCCCTGTCATTATCTTTTAAAGGTGAAATATCTTGAAACAATTGCCTTGCAAAATAGATCCAGAAGAGATGAATTATAAATTATTGGTCTCTATATTGAACTACTTCCTCTCCAGGGGAGAGGGAAGGGAGTAAGGGAAGGAGGAAAATAATATGTAACACAAGATTTGGTAAAGGTAGAGGTTGAAAACTATCTTTGCATGTATTTTGAAAAATAAATAGTTATGTAAAAATTTTAAAAATAAAAAAATGACTGATAAAAATTATTGGTCTAAATGAAAGAACCATGATCAAAAAAAAGAACCTGGACATCATCTTTCAAGTTATCAAGGAAAACTGTCCTGATATTCTCAAACCAGAAGATAAAATAGAAATTTAAAAAAATTCACATCACCTGAAAAAAATCACAAAGTGAAAACTCCTAGGAATATTATGGACAAATTCTGGAATTCTCAGGGCAAAGGAAAAATACTGCAAGTATTCAGAAAGAAGCAATTCAAGTAGAGTGGGGTCATGGTCAGAATAACACATGATTTAGCACTTCTACATTAAAGGACCGAAGGGCTTGGAATATGATATTCAGGAGAGTAGTGAAGCTGGTTATTACAGTGATAGAGAAGATAGAGATACACTCTGAAGAAGAAAACAAAGTCAAAGTTCCTACATCCCAAGCCATCAAGAATAATAGGAATTGATCCCTGACCATGGAAGAGATCAAAAGAGATTTTGAAAATCAAGTCACAAATCACAACCAAGAATCACCTTCCCAGCCAAACTGAATATAATCCTTAATGGGGAAAGTTATACATTCAGTGAGATCAAACATTCCTGATGAAAAGATCAGAGCTAAATGGAAAAGTTGATTTTCAAATATAGGACTTAAGAGAAGCCTAAGGAGGTAATCAGGAAAGTGATAACAGAAGGTATTTAATGAGGTTTATCTGTTTAAATTCCCAAATGGGAGGATGATTCTTGTAAGTTATTAGAACTTTCTCATTATGGCAGTTTGAAGAAATAGTGATGGCCCAGATGCAGGTTGAATATGAAGGAATGCTATTTAACAAAAAGATAAAACTAAGGGAGGAGAAAAGAATGTACTGGGGAAAGAGAAAGGGAGAAGAGGAGCAGTATAAATTATCTGCCATCAAAAAAAGGGGAAGAAAAAGTTTTTCTTTAGAAGGAAAGAGGGGAACATGAGTGAGTGAGTGAACCTTACTCTTATCAGAATTGGCTGACAAAAAAAATAACACACACACACACACACACACACACACACACACACACACACACACTCAATATGAATAGGAATCTATCTTATCCTGCAGGAAAATAAGAGGGAAAAGGTGATAAAAGGGAATGATATTGGAAGGATTGGTCAGTAACAATACTTTTGAGGACTGGCAGCTTCAAAGGAGATAGAGAATAGACTCCATGAGGAAAGATACAGTGAGTAATAATAAATGTAAAAAAAAAATTAAAGCAAGTTTCTCTGATAAGGCTTTATTTCTCTCTTTTTTTAAATTAAGGTTTTTAATTTTCAAAACATATAATAGATAATTTTCAACATTCACCCTTGCAGAACCTTATATTCCAAATTTTTTCCCTTCCTTCTCTCCACTTCCACCCCTAAATGGCAAGGAATTCAATATATGTTAAACACGTGCAATTCTTCTATATGTATTTCCACAATTATGTTGTACAAGAAAAAATAGATCAAAAAGGGAAAAATGAGAAAACAAACAAAATTCAAGCAAACAACAACAAAAAGAGTGCAAATACTATGTTGTGATCCACACTCAGTCACCATCCTCTCTCTGAGTGCAGATGGCTCTCTTCATCACAAGACTATTGGAACTTGAATCACCTCAGTGTTAAAAAGAGCCACGTCCATCAAACTAGATTGCAACATAATCTTGTTATTGCCATGTACAATGATTTCTTGGTTCTATTTAATTTACTTACCATCAGTTCATGTACATCTCTCCAGGCTTTGTTATGGGCCAGAACTCTGAACTTGAAACAAAGGATGCTTACAAGGTACTAAAGTCACTGGAATTGATAGAGACAATAATTATCTAATTTAGCATGGTTCATTGTGATTGATCTGATCCTACAAGGAGATGTTATAGGCCAGAACTTGAAACAAGGTACTAAGTGGAATTGAGGAGACAATGGTTAAATCTAGTTTAGCTTTGATTTAATCCTATAACAAATAATGGTTTCCTAGTGATATAATGATGGGTTTGTACTCAGTGTGGGGCATACAAGCTAGAAGCCTCTGCCAGGGAGATTTCAGAGACAAGGGGATAGAGGGCTGGAGGTTGAAGGATGGAGCCCAAACCCTTGGACTTAGACAGATGGGATGCATCCCATCCCATATCACACCACCTTGGTGGCAGGCTCTCCTCTTTTGCTTCTCCACTGAAACTAAGACTCTAGAAGGCCTCTAGAAAAGTATCCAAGCCCCAAGTGAAGGAGATAGGACTTTGAAGGAGACAAATTAAGGATTTGGACTTTAACACCTGGCTGCACTTGTAGTAATTACTGAACTGAAACAAAGGCTGCTCCCAGAAACCTCAAGAAAATCTCAACAGAGAACATTACATTTCAGAGAGAACATTGCCAGGCTTCTCTGAAATCAGGCTACTCATTATTTCTTTTTTCTTTTTTTTAAAAGCATCAATAAAATTTTATTTTAAAAATTAACTAATTGTTTTGTATGTTTGGTTTATTGTGTGCTTTTCTTGATGGTTATTGTTTATAAATTTTATTTATTTTTTTTTCTTTTGATATTTATATGTTTACTTTTTAAAAAAAATTTTATTTAGAATTTTTTTCCACAGTATATATGCATGAGTAATTTTTTTTATAATATTATCCCTTGTATTCATTTTTCCATATTATCCCCCCCTCCCTCCACTCCCTCCCCACAATGACAGGCAATCCCATACATTTTACATATGTTACAATATAACCCAGATACAATATATGTGTGTTAATACCATTGCACATTAAGTATTAGATTCCAAAGGTATAAGTAACCTGGGTACATAGACAGTAGTGCTAACAATTTACATTCACTTCCCAGTGTTCCTTCTCTGGGTGTAGCTACCTCTGTCCATCATTGATCAACTGGAAGTGAGTTGGATCTTCTTTATGTTGAAGATTTCCACTTCCATCAGAATCCATCCTCATACAGTATTGTTGTTGAAGTGTACAGTGATCTTCTGGTTCTGCTCATTTCACTCAGCATCAGTTGATTTAAGTCTCTCCAGGCCTCTCTGTATTCCTCCTGCTGGTCATTTCTTACAGAGCAATAATATTCCATAACCTTCATATATCATAATTTACCCAACCATTCTCCAACTGATGGACATCCATTCATCTTCCAGTATCTAGCTACAACAGAAAGAGCTGCCACAAACATTTTGGCACATATATGTCTCTTTCCGCTCTTTAGTATTTCTTTGGGATATAAGCCCAGTAATAGCACTGCTGGGTCAAAGGGTATGCACAGTTTGATAACTTTTTGGGCATAATTCCAGATTGCTCTCCAGAATGGCTGGATTCTTTCACAACTCCACCAGCAATGTATTAGTGTCCCAGTTTCCCCACATCCCCTCCAACATTCATCATTATTTGTTCCTGTCATCTTAGCCAATCTGACAGGTGTGTAGTGGTATCTCAGAGTTGTCTTAATTTGCATTTCTCTGATCAGTAGTGATTTGGAACACTCTTTCATGTGAGTGGATATAGTTTCAATTTCTTCCTCTGAGAATTGTCTGTTCATATCCTTTGACCATTTATCAATTGGAGAATGGTTCGGTTTCTTATAAATTAGGGTCAGTTCTCTATATATTTTGGAAATGAGGCCATTGTCAGAACCTTTGTTTTTAAAAATATTTTCCCAATTTGTTACTTCCCTTCTAATCTTGTTTGCATTAGTATTATTTGTACAGAAACTTTTTAGTTTGATGTAATCAAAATCTTCTATTTTGTGATCAATAATGATCTCTAGTTCTCCTCTGGTCATAAATTCCTTCCTCCTCCACAAGTCTGAGAGGTAGATTATCCTCTGTTCCTCTAATCTATTTATTATCTCCCGCTTTATGCCTAAATCATGGACCCATTTTGATCTTATCTTGGTATATGGTGTTAAGTGTGGATCCATATCTAATTTCTGCCATACTAATTTCCAGTTTTCCCAACAGTTTTTCCAAATAATGAATTTTTATCCCTAATGTTGGTATCTTTGGGTTTGTCAAAGATTAGGTTGCTATATAGGCACCCTTTTTTGTCCTTTGTATCTAATCTGTTCCACTGATCTACCCGTCTATTTCTTAGCCAATACCAAATGGTTTTGGTGACTGCTGCTATATAATATAGCTTTAGATCAGGTACACTTAGACCACCTTCCTCTGAGTTTTTTTTCATTAGTTCCCTTGCAATTCTCGACCTTTTATTCTTCCATATGAGTTTTGTTGTTATTTTTTCTAGGTCATTGAAATAGTTTCTTGGTAGTCTGATTGGTATAGCACTAAATAAATAGATTAGTTTGGGGAATATTGTCATCTTTATTATATTCGCTCGGCCTATCCAAGAGCACTGAATGTCTTTCCAATTATTTAAATCTGACTTTATTTTTTTGGCAAGTGTTTTGTAATTTTTCTCATATAATTCCTGACTTTTCTTTGGTAGATGGATTCCCAAATACTTTATACTCTCAACATTTGTTTGGAATGGAATTTCTCTTTGTATCTCTTGCTGTTGCATTTTGTTAGTGATATATAAAAATGCTGAGGATTTATGTGGATTTATTTTGTAACCTGCCACTTTGCTGAAATTTTGAATTATTTCTAGTAGCTTTTTAGCAGAGTCTTTGGGGTTCTCTAAGTATACCATCATGTCATCTGCAAAAAGTGATAGTTTAATTTCCTCATTTCCTACTCTAATTCCTTGAATCTCTTTCTTGGCTCTTATTGCCGAGGCTAGCGTTTCTAGTACTATATTGAATAGTAATGGTGATAGTGGGCAACCTTGTTTCACTCCTGATCTTACTGGGAAAGGTTGCAGTTTATTTCTATTGCATATTATGCTTACTGACGGTCATAAATATGCTCCTGATTATTCTAAGGAATAGTCCATTTATTCCTATACTCTCAAGAGTTTTTAGTAGGAATGGATGTTGGATTTTGTCAAATGCTTTTTCTGCATCTATTGAGATGATCATATGGTTTTTATTAATTTGATTGTTAATATGGTCAATTATATTAATAGTTTTCCTAATATTAAACCAGCCCTGCATTCCTGGTATAAATCTACTTGATCATAGTGTATTATCCTGGGGATGATTTTCTGAAGTCTATTTGCTAATATCTTATTTAAGATTTTTGCATCAATATTCATTAAGGAAATTGGTCTATAATTTTCTTTCTCAGTTTTCGATCGACCTGGTTTAGCTATCAGTACCATGTCTGTGTCATAAAAGGAGTTTGGTGAGACTCCTTCATCCCCTATTTTTTCAAATAGTTTATATAGCATTGGGGCTAATTGTTCTTTAAATGTTTGGTAGAATTCACATGTAAATCCATCTGGTCCTGGGGATTTTTTCCTGGGGAGTTGATTAATAGCTTGTTCTATTTCTTTTTCTGAAATGGGACTATTTAAGCAATTTATCTCCTCCTCTGTTAATCTAGGAAGCCTATATTTTTGGAGGAAGTCATCCATTTCACTTAAGTTATCAAATTTATTGGCATAAAGTTGGGCTAAGTAACTCATTATTTCTCTAATTTCCTCTTCATTGGTGGAAAGATCCCCCTTTTCATTTGTAAGACTAACAATTTGATTTTCCTCTTTCTTTTTTTCTGATCAGATTTACCAAAGGCTTATCTATTTTATTGGCTTTTTCATAAAACCAACTCTTGGTTTTATTTATTAATTCAATAGTTTTTTTACTTTCAATATTATTGATTTCTCCTTTTAATTTTTGAATTTCAAGTTTAATTTTTGGTTGGGGGTTTTTAATTTGGTCTTTTTCTAGCTTTTTAAGTTGCAGGCCCAATTCGTTAATCTCCTCTTTCTCTATTTTCTTCAAATAAGCCTCTAAAGATATAAAATTTCCCCATATTACCACTTTACCTGCATCCCACAGATTTTGGTATGATGTCTCATCATTGTCATTATCTTGGGTGAAATTATTGTTTCTATAATTTGCTGTTTCACCAAGTCATTCTTTAAGATGAGATTATTCAGTTTCCAATTACTTTTTGGTCTATTTACCCCTAACTTCTTACTGAATGCTACTCTTTATTTCTAAAAATACCCCAAAAAACCAAAAAAACAAACCACAATAATATATTCTATAACATTCATAAACCATAATTAATTCAGCCATTCTCCAACTGATGGGTATCCACTCAGTTTCCACTTTCTTGCCACTACACAAAGGGCTGCCAAAGACATTTTTGCACATGTGGGTCTCTTTCCCTTCTTTATGATCTCTTTGGGATACAGGCCCAGTAGAGACACTGATGGTATGCATAGTTTGATAGCTTTTTGGACATACTTCCAAATTCCTCTCTAAAATGCTTGAATCACTTCACTACTCCACCAATAGTGTATGTGTATGTCCCAGTTTCCCCATTTCTCCTTCAACATTCATCATTATCATTTCCTGTCATCTTAGCCAGCTTGAGGTATATAGTGGTATCTAAGAATTGTCTTAATTTGCATTTCTCTGGTCAATAGGAATTTAGAACACTTTTTCATATGACTAGCAATCGTTTTAATTACTTCATCTGAAAATTGTCTGTTCATGCCTTTTGACCATTTATCAATTGGAGAATGGCTTGTATCGCTATAAATTTGAGTCAACTCTCTACATATATTTGAAATGAATGAGGTAAGGCCTTATTTTTCAAAAAAAGAGGGGATAGAGTCACATTTATAAAAAGAGCCATTCCCCAATTGATAAGTGATCAAATATATGATATATGTCCCAAGGCCATAAATTTATGCATATTCTTTAACCTAAGGCTGCCATTACTAAACATGAATGCCCAAAAGAGATTTCAAATAATGAAAGGACCTATATGTACAAAAATATTTTTAGTACCTATGTTATCAGTGCAAAAAAAAAAGGAAATAAAAAAAATGCCCCTCAGTTGGTGAGTGGCTGAGAAATGAGGGTGTGTGATTGTCATTGAATGTTATTGTTCTATGGGAAATGACGAGCAGGATGTTCTCAGAGAAAAATCTGGAAGTCCTCCATGAACTCAAGTAAAGTTAAATATTTCATATACAAAGCAATAGCAATGTTCTGGTTGATCAGTTGCAAATGACTGATTTTCTCAGCAGCACAACGATCCATGACTACTCTGAATGTCCTATGATGAAAAATCTTATCCTTCTCAAGAGAAGAAACTGATTATGTCTGAATCACCCTCTCTCTCTTTCTTTTTTTATGGTATATGTTTTATTTTTTTATAAAAGGATTTTATCTTTCAAATTACATAGCTTTCGGCATTCATCTGTACAAAAGCCCATTCTCCAGAGCTTTCTCCATCCCTCCATACATGCCCCCTCCTACATATAACAAGCAGTCCAACACAGGGGAAACGGGCAATTTTCCCAAACATATCTCCACATCCATCATGCTGCACAAGAAAAATCAGACCAAAAAGGGGGGGAAAGGTTGCTTTCTCTTTTTTTAACTGTATTTTTCCTCAAGGTTTTGTTTCTTTTTTTTTAAATCGGGGGGACGATTTAGGTTTTCCTTCACAACATGATTTTTATGGAAATGTTTTGCTTAACTTCAGTGAAGGCTGGGGATGGTGTTAGGGAAGAGAATCTGGAGCTGAAAAGTTTTGAAAGAATAGATGGAAAAAAAGTTTTGAAAGAACAGCAGGCAATACTTGCGGTCCTGTCCTGGCTCTGGGGGTTCATACTCTGTGACTCTGGGCCAGGAACAAGTCTGTCTCCCTCACCTCCTCTTGGAAATGGGGAGGGGTGCTTCAGGGGCTTTCCTGTGCCCTTCCCCCTCTAAGTGTGTGTTCCCCTCCACAGCAGAGTCCTGTGTCCTTTACCCCCACGCTCTTCCTGTATTCTGGGACTGAAATCCCAGGACCAGATCTACGCCTATAGCAGAACACTGAGGAAGAAAGGTCTTGGGAAGCTTGGAGAAATTGGGTATGTCAAACACCAAGAAAGATAGGTGGAGTAAGCTCAGATCACTTACTCCAAAGCCCTCCCTTAGGAGGCCGGTACATACTGAGAACTGCTCCGTGTTGGAAACAGCAAAAAGCAGCCTGGCAGAGAACAGAAATGGCCTCTGGGGGGATGGAGCGCTCTGGGGCCCAGCTTAACTCCTGAGGAACAGGGACTGAGAACAGCCCTAGAAGGCGGGAAAGGGACTCTTATGAGAGAGGATTGAGAGTCACTCAGGAGGCGGCAGCAGAGCTTTCCTATAGCCTTTCCCACATGCCAGGCTTTCCTTGCAGAACCTCAGAGAGCCCAGAGCCCTTTCTCCAGGCTTGCCTTTGCCTCCTCCTCAGGGTTTCAACTTGGCACTTCCTTGCTCCCCATGGATGAAGATGTTGCTCTCCAACTGCTGACCCTGGCTCCAGAGTGGTTGGAGTTGGCACGTGGAGGAATCAGTGCCTCTTGGCACATCTTTGCTTCCATTGTGGGCACCCTGGACATCAGGGTATGATGGTGGAAGAGGACTGGGAAGAAGACTTGGGGGGAGATTAGGCTGAGAGCCGGGGAGTTCTGACCCTGAAATACCCCACTGAACATGGAGTAGTCACTAACTCCAGGGACGTGGAGAGCTGGGACCATGCTTTGTATAATGCATTCCATGAGACCACCAAAGAGCCCCCTATGCTGCTCACAGAAGCCCCCCCTGACACCATGGGAAAAAAAAGGATGGCACAGATTATGTTTGAGAACTTCAGCCCCCTGCCACATTCCCTGCCATCCAACCTGGCTGCCTCCCTGCCTCTGGCCGTGCCCCTGGGGTTGTGATCAATTCTGGGGATGATGGGACCCACCCAGGACATCCTTGCAGGAGTCAAACTCTTCCTGGCTTTGCCTGGCTGTGATCTGACAGACTTTGGCATGAAGATTAGGTCCCAGAACTTATAAAAAAAATTCTCTCTTTCTCTCTCTCTCCATATATATATATATATATATATATATATATATATATATATATATAAAACCTTAATTAATAAAAAATAATCATTCCAGATATCGTATAATGCAGTGTGACAGAGGGTTTCTTCCCTCTAGGAAGCCTGTCCTGCTTGATAAAAAGCAGCTAGTTAACATCAGTCCAGATGTGGGAGAGGAGGCTGGGGTGGAGGAGGTACAGGTATTTTGTATTTTCTGCCCTTCTTTGTGTAACTATGCAAGCCTAAACTGTCTCCTGCCCCCAACATGAATGAACTGGAAAATTTTAGAATCTTCCCTGGAATATTATGGGATTGGTGACAATACTTGGGAGACTGCAGGAGAGTTTCCTGTTCCCTGATTTAAGACCACTTCCAATAACAGAGAGCACATTAAAGAGGCTTCAAGAAAAACGAATTTCAGACACCTGCTTTCTGCAGCGGTTTAGTCTGTTTAATTGTTATTTCTCAGGGTTTTTTTGGAACCACTTGGTGACTCCCAATTGGTAATCCTTAATTCTTTTCCTTTGGGAGGCTGGTTTAGAGGAAATTATAACGCATGGAGCTTTAATCGTGGTTTTCAAATAATCTTGCCACCCTTAATGGTCCATGTCATAAAGTAGTAAATTTCCTTTATAACCGCAGTCCTGTCCATTTCAATGTGAGTTTTCCCAAGCCCAGTGACAGCCTTTAGATCACAGTCGTTCTGGAGGGATCCTCAATTCTTTTCCTAACCCACTAGCATTTGAGGCAGAAAGTACTTCGCCAACCTCTGAGCCTCCTTCCCTCAGATCTCTCCAGGAAAGTACCTGAAAGACCTGAGGAACTGCATGGGCTTTGAAAAGAAATAAACAGAACAAAAAAATCTCAGTACAGGGAATTGATCCCCACAGGCCTTGAGTCCTCCCCATGGCACCCCCACTCAGGAAACCCCCGGGGCGCCCATCACACTCTGGGGTTCCTGTAGAAAAGCTTCAGGCCCCAGCTGCCCCCCACGATGGTGACACCGGGCGGCCCTTCTCCCAGCACTGGCCTTTGGGTTGACTGTTCCAGGGTTAGAAAAGCCACCCCTGCCTTAGAATCCCTGAGTGTCCTGGAAAAGCCCTAAAGAAGGTGAATCCTCATCTGAGCACTGAGCTTTAGCAGGAAGCCCAGCAGATACTGAAGTGCATGAAGGGGTGCGTGCGCGCGTGTGTGTGTGTGCCCGTGTGTGTGTGTGTGTGTGTGTGTGTGTGCAGGCAGCTGTGCTCATTTGTGTATATCTCTGTACTCTCCTTTGGGGTCATTTCCACCCCAATGGTTCCCTGTGCCCTCCAGCTCCGGTGACAAGAACCAGGTGATCCCCGCGGTGCTCCAGCACTGGATGACGGGTGTCAGTCTGAGCCCTAAGGCCCCACTCTGCAGCCTCTCCCTGCCCACCCCTCCCCCCAGCAGGAAAAGGTCCAGGAGGGTGGGGGGGGGGGGAGTTGGTTAATCAGGAACCAGCCCAAGCCCTAGTCTAGGAGGGAGGTGAGATCGGTGTCAGTGGGTGGAGAAAGGGTGTAACGGGGTTTGGGCTCAGGCGCCCCGGGCATCTGCGGGTTCTCGGCGCCGCCTTTCGGACTCCCCGCTCCTCCTCCATCCCCGGCTTCCAGCGGGAGAAATCGGGTTAGTTCCAGGCTCAGGGACATGCTCCTCCATCGCCCGGCCCGGCTCCGGGCCCCGACCTAGGAGAAGGCCTCAGCCGGGCGCTGTCGGGGCGGGCTTTCTCGTCCCGGGCGGAGGAACTGGGGGCGGGCCCGGCCCCTCCAGTCCCGGGCGGAGGCGCGAGGACCAGCTTCGGGTGCGGGAAGAAAGCTCCGGATCCTCCCGGTTCGGCAGCGCGGCCGGACCCGCTGAGGACCCGGATGGGCCGGACCGGCTTCGGAATCGGCCTTTGCGGAAAAGCTGCAGAGAGCCAGAAACCCCCCGGCCCCCGGAGCTTCCCCGCAGCGGGGCCCGAGGCAGCCTCTTCCCCTCGGACCCTCCGCGGAGAGGAACGGACTCTGCCCTTAAAAGCACCGGCGCGGGCGGGAGAAGGGAAAGCCACGGGCGCTTCTTGTCACTTTCTCCACGGGGCCGAAGGAGGCTCTTAAAGGGGGGGGGCAGGTCCCGAGTAAAGCGGCCCCTCAGGGAGAAGGGGCACCGCGCCCCCATCTGTAATTCTGCAAGTGATGCAACACAAAACGTCCACACCCACTTTTCCCGCTGGAATTTCCGATCGCATCCGGGTCTCTTTCTCGTACGGAACTGAACTTCACTCTCCATCCCCGCCCCTCCCCACAGGCTCGGCAAGGGGCGGACGGAGCCAGGAATGAAAGGAGCCGGGAGAAAGTCCTCTCGGGTCCTAGAAGGCCTCCAGGTGACGTCACGCCCCGCCTCGGCCCCAGGGCTGCCGAGCCGCAGGGCATGCCGGGAGTCCCCTGGGAGCAGCGCTGCATCCCGGCTCCCGGGCTTCTTTCTGTTCTTTATTCGCCGCTGGGGGGGGGGGGGGGAGAGGAGGAGAAGGAGGAGGGGGAGGGAGGAGGGCGTCTTGCCCAGCGCGGGCCGCGGCTTCTGCTTTCGTTCTTCAGGCTCCTCCCCTTCCGCGGCAGCTCCGGACCGGTCTGCGGCGGAGTCTGGAGATCGGCTGCGCGGTTCGGGCTCCGAGTGCGGGGCGCGCGTGTAAGAGAGGGTGCAAAAGGCAGAAGCGGCGCGGGGGGGCGTGTACCCGAGTGCGCGTGGGCGTGGCTGCCCCTGGGCCTCAGCCCCGAGTGATTTCACCCGCGTGGGCTGAGATGGGGGAGGGGCGCGCCTGTGCATCCCCGTGGCTTTGGGGGGCATAGAGTCGGGAGTGTGGAGTTCCTTGGGGAACCCAACTGACCCCTCCCCCACAGGGCCCCCAGGTTTGCGTGGTCCCCTCACCGGCCCGTGAACCTTTGCGCACTTGGGGGAGGGGGAGGATTCTGTAGTTCTACGTCCTTTGCCTCAGTTTCCTCCAGTGCAAAATGGGGCTGAGAGCAGCCCCTCCCCTCCCCCACGAGATCCCTTCTGGGAAGTGCAGAGTACCGGGCCTGGTATACAGGAAGCGCTCCCTACATGCAGCTCTTAGTGCAACTCTGCCCAGTCCTTCTGTTTGTCTGGAGGAGGTTCCCTGGCAGGAGGGGGAGGGGGGCTCCCATCAGCCTCTTCTCCTTGACCTCTTTCCCTCCTGTGGCCTTGGGACATCCTCATCATTTCTGGGGCCTTGGGCCGGTGGGGGACCCATGTTACAGATGGAGAAACTGAGGCAGGGATCAAGGGCTTGGCCAGGGTCACACTGGCCTTCCAGGGATGCGGGTGAAGGCTTTGTGATCTTGACCCCAGGGGGCTCGGGCTCCTGCAGTGAGCAGGAGGTCTTAGTGTCCAGAGGTGCTGGGAGGCTCTCCCCGCCCCCACAGGTAACAGCTCTCTGCCTCCTCCTGGGGCGCAGCCGCTCTCCATCTCTGCCCTCAGAGCTCTCTCTGTCTCTCATCGTGGGCAGGTCCGCCTCCAGCCTGGGCGGAGAAGGCTCGGACCCCATCCTCCCTCCCCAGCCTAGTGGGCACAGGACCCAAACCAGGAACCAGAGAGATGGCCTCAGGCAGCCAAAGACCCTCCTGCCAGGTGAGTGCAGTCCCTCCTGGGAGCTGAGCAGCCTCAGCCCACGGGGAGTCCAAGCTTCCTCCTATTAGAGGGAGGGGGGCAGGGCTGGCAGCAGGGATAGAATCACCCTCCTGGCACTATTACCTGCCCCCTCAGACCTCACAGCGGCTCCCAGGGCCCTCCGAGTCTCTCCTTTGCCAGCTCAGATCAAGCCAATAAATGTTTAGAAAGTAGCTCCTCTGGGCCAAGCTCCTGCTAACCACTGAGGATGCAGAGGGAGGTTAAAAAAAACCCAGATTCTGCCCTCAAGGAGCTCCCAGGGGAGAAAACATCTCATGAGCTGTGTCCACACCTGCGCTGGACAGTGTAGATGGGAGCTACTCTCAGAGGGAAGGGTCAGCAGTTTGGGGACATGGAAAAGCTTTTTCAGAAAGGGAGAATTTAGCTGAGATGTGAAGGAAGCAGGAGGGGAGGGAGGAGGCCGGAGGCCGTTGCAAACAGGAGAAAGCCCGGAAAAGGCCCAGGGCAGGGGACAGAGGGTCCTGGTTAAGCATAGGCCAGGAGGCCACTGTCCCTGGGGCAGAGAGGAAGACGAAGGTGTGAGGACGCTGGGCTGGGTGTCGTGGTGTCTGCCATGTGCCAGGAGCCACATAAAGATCATCCCATTGATCCTGTGGTGGGAATGGTCAGGGTCCTTGGTAGGGAAAGCCAGAGTCAGGGAGCTCAGGGACCAGCCAGAGAGTAAACTGTGCTTTATTTATCCCCTGGGGTGGGGCAGACTCCATGAATGGGGGGTTACATTTCCTCAGCTGTCACAGACACCGTCTCCTCCTTGCCTGACTGTGCTTTGGGTTGCATTTGTTGGGTCTCCTAGCCAGTTATAAAGAAGTTAGGACCCAGGTATAAAAAGGTACATTTGCTTGTTTGTTTTAAATTCTTTTCAATTTAATGACATGACCATTTGTAGCATTCATGTTTACAAGATCTGGAGTTGTAAATTTTTCTCCATCCCTTTCTCTCCTTAAAACTGTGGGCAGCTTGGTATAGGAATATCCCTGCTATCATTTAACCATATTTCCCTATTAATCTGAATTGTGAAAAATGAAAGATCAAAAGAGGAGAAGAAAGAATAAAGTAACTAAAAGATAAATTCTTCAATCACTTTCAGAGCCCATCAGTTCTTCACTTAGCGTGTGGAAAGCCTTTTCCTTCTTGAGTCTTTTCTATTTCCATTAGATCCTTGTGCTCCTGAGAAGTGAGAGTCCTTCACAGCTGATCACTGTTGCTGATTCTGTATTCAGTCTTTTCCTGGCTCTGCTCATTTCACTTTCCATTAATTTGTTTTTTTAGTTCTTTCTGAAATCTGCCTGTTCACCATATCTTATTGTGCAATACTATTTCATTATATTCCTATACCACAGCTTGTTCAGCCATTCCCCAGTTGATGGGAATTCCCTCAATTTCCACAATGTTGCCTCCAGGAAAAGGAATGGCATAAATATTTGTGCTCATGTAGGCCCTTTCCCCCTTTTTGTAATCTCTGTGGAACATTACAGACCTAGTGGTGCTCTATTGGATCTAAAGATTTGCACAGTTTGGTTGCCTTTTGTTCATAGTTCCAAGTTGCTCCCCAGATAGCTTGTATCATTTCACATTTTCTCATCAGTGCCCTAGTATCCCAGTATTCCCACATTCTTTCCAGCCTTGATCATTTTTGTCTTATTAGTTAATCTGATATATGTGATATGGTATTTTTGAGTTTTTATTTGCATTTCCCTAATCAAAAGTGATTTAGAGCATTTATTTCCTAAATTATTTTTGGTTTCCTCATCTAAAATGTGTTCATTTTCTTTGATCATTTCTCAGTTGAGGAATGATTTTTATTCTTAGACATTTGACTCAGTTCTCTGTGTATTTGGGAAGTGTGCCTTTTGTCAGAGACACTTGCAGTAAAGTTCATTTCCCATCTTTCTGCTTTCCTTGAAAAGTATATTTTTACCAAAATTAAAAAAAATGTGAATTGAGAGTTCAAGTGTGAAGTCTTTTGTACAGCTATTTATGTTGGAGCAGGAAAACACAGAAGAAAAAAATAACTGCTTGATTACTCAGGTAGTTTGGCAACATTTGCTAAGTCCTTTGTACCTTCTTAGACAGTAACAGGACTGGAAGTGAGCGCTCTGAGTTTTCTTCAAAGAGATTGGGGGGACGAGAGATACTGAAGGGGATGTCTAGTATATTGATAAAAGAGGAGCAGAACAGCATCAAGTGAAGGCAGTGATGCTTTCTCCAAAATTCACTTATTACTAGATGTGTAAAAGTCTGGGCCATAGGATTTGAGGGACAAGATTGTACTTCCCAGAGTTAAAGAAGGAAAGAGATTGACATTGGATGGCAAAGAGTAATGAGGGGGAAGCGGTCGCAGCAGGTTCAAAGGTCTCCCCAGCCAGGAGAGCCTGATCTCTGGATGGGCTCTAGAGTTCTGAGTGAAGCAGGATTCAGAGCCAGAATGTGGCATCAGAGGTCACAGCATTGGCTTTCCAGGAGACAGATAGTGTCCCAGCTAATTATCTGTCACAGAACACATTTCATTAAGAAGCTCACTTTGCGAAGAGATAAAGCTTCATCACTTGTCTGGAAAGTCTCATACCGGCTACTTGAGGCCAGATTCTCTTTAAAATTCTTTTCCTACTTCCATCTAGGTTAGATTTCATTTTAGACTCATAGGAAATTTACTAGATAATTTCTTTGTTCTCTCCTCAGTGATCACTGCGAATGGTTTCTTCCCCAGAATACACATTATTTATGTTTTCACAAATTTTTCATAGATTTGTTTAAAATACATAATCACTATGTAAATTGTTAGCACTACTGTCTATCTACCCAGGTTACTTATACCTTCGGAAGCTAATACTTAATGTGCAACAAGAAAATGGTATTTACACACATATATTGTACCTAGGTTATATTGTAACACATGTAAAATGTATGGGATTACCTGTCATGGGGGGAGGGAGTGAAGGGAGGGAGGGAATAATTTGGAAAAATGAATAAAAAAAAAATAAAATACATAATCACTTAAAACCCTTCTTGTGAGGAGGGATGTCACATCATCTTCTCACTTTCATCTCTACAGGTTCTATAGAATTCATTTACTATCCCTAAATCCATTGGGAGACTCATTTGATAGTAATATATTTTTCCAACATTTATTATCCAACATGACTCATTTCAAATGGAAAATGCTTTTCTCAATATTCCACTGGGTTTTTAATGCCTGGTTCCAAGTGTGGGCTCTGACACTCCTAAAGGTTCTATGAGTTTTAGGCAAATTCCCATCTCTGCTTCAGTTTCCTCTTCTAAGTTGTTGAGGGTTGGAGTAGATGAATTCAGCAGGATCTTTCAGCTCTAAATCAAGTGCCTTTTGATGGTTTAGGATTTGGTGACAATCAAGGATGTGATGGTGGACTTCACTGAGGAGGAATGGGGGCTCCTGGACCCTTCTCAGAAGGAGCTGTACATGGAGGTCATGCTGGAGAGTGTCCAGAACCTGCTGTTCCTGGGTAAGGAAAATTTCATGTCTTTTCTTGGTGTTCATCATTAATTCAAAATGAGCACAAACACCAGAGAATTGATCCATACTGTGTTGTATCCCTGAAATTGTATTGAGTGCTCAGTCACCTGATTGCACCAAGTCTCCATCCCTTTTGGTCGTGGCTGCATCTTTATGAGTTACATAATTTACCCTCAGTCAGATAGCTGACCTTACTGCCACATCTGTTAGGTAAACTCCCTGAAAACCTGCTGAAAAGCATGTGAGAGGGTTCTGGCACAATAGGACAGAAAATATTTAGCCCCCTAAGAATCTCCCCTAAAACAAAAAATGCCCCAAAATTCATTTTGAGCAGCAAAAGTGACCCAAACTCCAGAAGTTTTCCGGACCTTAACAGGGTCATAGGAAAGACCTCATCTCCTAGGTAGGGATTTGGCCCAAATGAAGGATTAGGCACTCTAGGCAGACTCTGCTAAGTTAGCCAGGAGAAAGCCTTGGGGGCTTCTGCATTGGCCTGGGGTCTCAGTCTCCAAAGCTTTCATGTCTGGCACAGTGAGGGGTAGGGCAGGTACTTGCTCACATCATGCCCTGACCTGTTAACTCCCAAAGAAGGTTGGGAATTTGAAAATTCCCCAAAAGCACATGCTCCACATTAGGCCAAATTAAAGTCTAAAACATGTTTTGCACATAAAAAGAACTGAACCTCTTCTCAATGGCAGGTAGTCAATAAAATCCTTAACACAATAATATCCCAGGTAAACCAACAGAACACTAAGGAGAATTTGACTTGTTGTTTCCCTCCTTAGCTTCAGCCACTGTACTGAACTCTTTCTGTTCTGACTTGTAACCTAACTTTCTCTCCTTTATTTGTCTCACCCTGTAATTCAATCTGAAATTCTATTAACTGTTTTTTAACTGTTGTTCTACCTCCAACTCAACTTTTGACAGTTGTATTTTATGCTTTATACTCTCAATCATCTCTCTCTATTAGCTGTAGAGCTGTATAGCCAAGAGAGGTAAGGAACTTGATTGTGAACACATGGATCTCTCACAGACCAGGTGTTCATCTGGGAGTTAACAGGTCAGGGCATTATGTGAGCAAGTATAATAAAGACTTTAAGTTTGCACATGGCTGTTCTTGAGCTTGGTATCCGTTATTAAACTATGATTCAAGGAATCAGGGCCAGAGATCTCTGAAGGCCTCAAAGGAGGCAGCCAGACAGAATTAGTTGACACTTCGAAGGTCAGTGGGCAGAGGTTCTCTGCCACCCTGGCAATTAGGAGAGACTGGTAATGCAAAATACCGAGTAACGGTAGGGCATTCGAAAATGAAGTGACTGCTCAGGGTTAAGTAATAAATGGTATTTTACAACTATAGTTTTGCTGAAATTATGAACTGATCTATTCAATTTAGAGAACAATCTGGAGTTATGATGAAAGAGTTATAAAATTGTATGCCCTTTGACCCCAAAATACCACTAGAAGATCTGTTTACTAAGATAATTAGGGAAAAAAGAAGCAAATTTATACATTTTAAAAGATTGATAGCACCTCTCTTTTTAAGTGACAAAGACCTAGGGGATGCCATCAATTCATGAATGGTTGAAGCGGAATGGAATAAGACTTAACATCAATGGTTAATAGCTTCAGAAGTCATTGATGATGGTATATTGAGAACTTAATGAAACAGTTCAGCCCATCTCTTCTATCATCACATCCTTATCACTAATCCATGTAGCTCCATCAGCATTGGGCAGCTTAGATAGCTCTTTGGTCGATAAATAGTTTTCAGAGCATTATAAAAGAGCTTCAAATTGTTACACTCAATATAAAAATGAACTTTATCAGCCTTTATGTACTGGGCCAAAAATCCAACATGTCTGTAATCTTTGCCTAAACTTTTGAGAGAGTTTAAACGCTGCCTTCCTAGAGATGGATGATCTAAAGTTTTTGTAAATCTTGTAGAGTTCTTATTTTTCATTTCTTCTGAATTTTCCCATCATTTTCATCATACCAATTGGATGTTTACTTTTTTCCCTGATGAGTAAATGTGGTACTATCCAACAAATCTCTGAAAGGGGTCTACTCCTTATCTGCTCTACAATTTTCATTGTGTATTGGCTCAGTTTTCACTCTAAATTAGTAAACACTATTTCAACACAAAGAAGACTCTAATCTACTGTCATGAAATATTTGATAGCTCTCTTGGCCTTGGGCTCCTGCCTTTGCTGAATGTATATTTTTCTTTGGGAGAGGATAAGTCTCTGATTGGTCCAGTACTTTGAGATGCACATCTCACATATTATCTGTCTTTTTTTTTTTTTTTTTCCAGAGGCATTTGCAGTTAAGTGATTTGCCCAGGTCATACAGCTGGAAAGTGTTAAGTGTCTGAGGTCAGATTTGAACTCAGATTTTCCTAATTTCTAGGCTGGTGCTCTATACAATTCACCACCTAGCTGCCTCCAGTTTGTCTCTTCTTAAAAATGACTTGGGGTATTAAAAGCCATTGTTTGCACTGAATACACATATGAAGTTTTGTATATTTAGTTTGGTAACAAGCTGCAATGACTCTTATATAACATTGCTATTTTGTTTGTTTATGTGTGTACATCTTTTTGTATATTAATGTTTGTCTTTTTCAGATGTAGAAACTGGGTTCACAGTAAATGAGATGAGTGAAAAGCTGGGAATCTTTGTGGAAGAACAGGATCTGCAAAGAATCTTGGATGATGGTCCCTGTGACTTCAATTTTAAGGAATTGCATGATTTTATTCTTAAAATAGATAGATATGTAAAGAATGATTCTGAATTGCATGAAATTGGAAAGAGATTCAGATGGATTTCTATTCTAAATCACTGTAAGACAATAACCTCAGGAAGTGATTATCTTCAAGGTAGTGAATTCAAGAAATGCCTCACTGAAGAGGTACAGCCCTTGGTTCCAGGTAATCAATGGGATATAGCTGTGAAGGGCACTTCAGACCTCAGTGGTTATCAGAAGAGTAACACTGAAGAAATTGTTTCTATAAGCAATAATGATGAGAAGGCTGTCAGTCAGAACTCTAATCTCTTTACTCATCAGCAAATGCATATTGGAAAAGAACCTGATGAACACAATGTATGTGAAGCAACCTCATCCTGTCTCTCATCTCTACCTTACCACCCTGGAGTGAAAAGATATGTTTATGATCAATGTGGGAAAGGTTTTGGTTGGAATCCTGTTCTTGCTAGCCCTCAGAAGGCTCATACTGAAGAGGTGTCTCATGAATGTACTGAATGTGGGGGAGCTTTTTGTTACAGATCATTCCTGATTGACCATCAGATAATACACAGTAGAGAGAACCTTTATTTATGTCTTCAGTGTGGAAATCCTTCCATATGCAATCAAGGTGAAGAAAATTGTACAGATATCTCTAGTCCAGGAAAACATAAGAAAACCCACATTGGAGAGAAGGCTTATGAATGTAATCAATGTGGAAAGACTTTTAGATCGAACTTCCAACTTACTAGACATCAGGGAATCCACAGTGGAGAGAAACCATTTAAATGTAGTCAGTGTGGAAAGGCTTTCCTAACTAATTACAGACTTGCAGAACACCGGAGAGTCCACACTGGAGAGAAACCTTATAAATGTAACCATTGTGGAAAGACTTTCACACGGGGCTCCAGTCTAGCTAAACATCAGAAAATCCACAGTGGAGAAAAACCTTTTAAATGTAATTATTGTGGAAAGACTTTCACACAGCGTGCCCATCTTGTTTTACATCAGAGAAAGCACACAGGAGAGAAACCTTTTAAATGTAATCAATGTGGAAAGGCTTTCAGTTGCAAATCAAGACTTGCTAGGCATCAGAGAATCCACAGTGAAGAGAAACCTTTCAAATGTAATCAGTGTGGAAAGGCTTTCAAACAGAGTTCCAATCTTGCTTTACATCACAGAGTCCACAATGAAGAGAAACCTTTTAAATGTCTTCAGTGTGGAAAGGCTTTCAAATTCTCCTGCAATCTTGTTACACATAAAAGAATCCACACTGGAGAAAAGCCTTTCAAATGTAATCAGTGTGGAAAGGCCTTCAGACAGAGTTCCAGTTTTGCTTTACATCAGAGAGTCCACACTGAAGAGAAACCTTTTAAATGTATTCAATGTGGAAAGGTTTTCAAATTCTCCTCCAATCTTTTTACCCATCAAAGAATCCACACTGGAGAAAAGTCTTTTAAATGTAATCATTGTGGAAAGGCTTTCACATTCAAGGGAAGTCTTAGCAAACATCTGAAAATCCATACTGGAGAGAAACCTTTTGAATGTAATCAATGTGGAAAAGCTTTCAAATTCTCCTCCAATCTTTTTACACATCAAAGAATTCACACTGGAGAAAAGTCTTTTATATGTAATCATTGTGGAAAGGCTTTTGCATTCAAGGGAGGTCTGAACAAACATCAGAAAATCCACACTGGAGAGAAACCTTTTCAATGTAATCAATGTGGAAAGGCTTTCATAAAGAGAGCCAATCTTGCTTTGCACCAAGGAATCCACACAGGAGAAAAGGCTTATAAATGTATTCAATGTGGAAATTCCTTTACAAACAGGTCCCTCCTTATTACACATCAGAGAATCCATATTGGCAAGAAACCTTTTGAATGTAATCAGTGTGGAAAAACTTTCATAAAGAGAGCCAGTCTTGATTTGCACCAGGCAATACACACAGGAGAAAAGCCTTATAAATGTATTGAATGTGGAAAGACTTTCACACGCAAGGGAGGTCTTACCAGACATCAGAAAATCCACACTGGAGAGAAACCTTTTAAATGTAATTATTGTGGAAAGGCTTTCATATATAATTACAGGCTTATAGAACATCAGAGAATCCACACAGGAGAAAAGCCTTATTAATATAATTGATGTGGAAAGGCTTTCACATGCAAAAGAGATCTTAGCAGACAACAGAAAATCCACCCTGGAGATAAACATTTTAATGTATTCAATATGGAAAAGCTTTTACAAACAAGTCCCTCCTTGCTACACATCACAGAATCCACAGAAACCTTTTGAATGTAATCAATGTGGACAAGCTCTTACACTCAGTGCTTGTCTTGATAAACACCAGAGAACTCACAGTAGAAAGAAACCTTTGAAGGTATTCATTGTGGAAAGGCTTTTGCCAGAAGTGAAACCTTGTTGAACATCAAAGAATCCACCCTGGAGAGAAACTTATAAATGAAGTTAATGTGCAAAGACATTCAGCTACAAATCCAAGATTGGTAAACATCAGAGAATGCTCACTAAGGAGAAGCATTATGATAATTATAAACGTGACACTATTCCATAAAGAGTTCCCATCTGGCTGATATGAGACAGTCCACCCTGGAGAGAAACCTTATCAATGAATTCAATGAGGAAAGGGTTTCAGACAAATAATCCTGCTCAACATCACAGTAGCCACACTGGAGAGAAGTATTTTCAATGTAATCAATGTGAAAAGATTTCATTCTGAGCTCCAATCTTTCTAAATATTAGACAATCCACACTGGAGCCAAACCTCATGAGTGTGGTGAATGTAGCACAGCTTTGACTTATCATTCTGAGTCTGTTTAAGAGAAGAGGGTCCCCACTTCAGGGAAACCTTATGCACATGACCAAGATGGTAATACCTTCCAGCACCAATCATCTCTTATTTCCCACCTCAGAGTACATGTAAGAGAAAAATCTGATCATTGTCATAAGGAAAGACACTCAAATGGAATTTTTCTCTATTGGAGAGATCACATTGAGCAGCAGATCTCTGGGCACTCAGTGGGGGAAGTCTTTCACCCAGAGATTATCTCTTACTTTATCTCTGAGGATTCATTGAAAAGTCTTAAAATAGGTCCATGTGACTGTGCTTTTCCCTGGAAGAGGAGGACCAGAAGACAACCTTATTCTAGTGGATGGAAGATGGATAAAGGCCTTCTCTTAGAGCTGATACTTGATTGGCCTCTGGAGAAATCCTGCTGGAGATGAAACTTGGGGTTCTCATTCACAAGAGAACGCCTCCTTCTGCAGCACAGCCTTCATTAGACTTTCAACAAAATGAAACATTCATGAAATAGCCCAAATTTCCATCCTGTTGAGAGGGAGGGAATCAATAAAGCAGTGTACAGGAGAAACTGAGGCAGAGTTCTGAGCCCAAACCTTATTAGAGGAGTCTGGTTCTCTCCTAACCAAGTACACCCCAGACCTGGCTCTCCCATCTGAGGTACTCCTTCTTTCAAGGCTCTGTTACAGGAATACAAGTATCTATCAATAGAACATCATATCATTGGTTACTGTAAAATGTCTTGGCTAAAATATGGATACCAGGGCCTAGAGTTTCAGGATGGCCAGTGCAGGAAATCTATCCACTGACTAGATGGTCATAAGCTGGATGATGTCCTTGGCTTGGGCCAGGGATGATGGGGCTTTCAGTGATCAGGAGATGGATGAGCCATTCCTGGGGTTGGGCAAGTGCAAGAACATTTCAGGGAGGACTTGGGGGCTTTCCACCGTGCCAGGTTGGCATGTGGGGAAACAGGATGGAGAGAGTTCTTGTCGTCATTCTCAGATACTGAAGTTATGGAAGTCGGCCTCGTGCTGTTATGGAAATTATACAAGCATGAAGTCTGCCCAAAGCCTCTAGCAGAAGGTACATTCCTATGTAGTTCCTACAATGGTAAATTATTTGTTCTTGCCCTTACTAGTAAATGACTATTAAATATTACCAAATGAAAAATCAGGAACGATCCTTGTCTACCATAAAATCATAATGGACTGGTTAATACTGATTCAAGGTTGAGGGGGAGTCCCCTGTAAGCTTTCTTATTGAGCATAAAAGTCCCTACATGTAATGGTTTTTGTCTCAAATCCCAATGTTGGTCAGTGCTCCTCAATCGTTCTTGAGGGTCACAGAGTATGATTCCTTCAGCCATTCCCCAATTACTTGGTGTTCTGTTTGTTTTCTGTGATTTCTGCCACAAAATATCCTTGTAATAATGCTTTGCTAAGCAGACATGAGTTTCTGTAATCTTTATGCTGCTTGGTGGCGCCCTGGATTAAATGTTGTGTTTGGAACCACAAGGCCTGAGTTCTAGTTCCTTCTCTGGCCCTTCCTGGCCTGTCATGTAACCTGATCCTGCCTGAGTTTCCCCATCTGTGGAATGGGGATAACAAGGGCATCTGCTTCCCAGGGTGGAGATGAGGATTATATTGAACAATAATTATGAAGCACTTTGCAAACATGAAATCACTGTGGAAATCCTGGCTTTTTTATTGTTATCTTTCCTTGGGTCCCTGGTCTCAGAGTAAAGTCAGTTGCTGGAACAAGAGGACATCTGTGTCTTAAATGATATTCTGAAGAGAGCCTTTACTTGAATGAACAGGGGACTAGATCAGGCAATACTTGAGGCCCCATCCTGGCTCCGGGGGTTCATACTCTGTAACACAGGGCAAGGAACAAGTCTGTCTCCATCACCTCCTCTCTGAAACGGGAAGGGAGGCTTCAGGGGCTTCCCTGTGCCCTTCCCCCTCTAAGTATATGTTCCCATCCAAAGCAGAGTCCTGTGGCCTTTACCCCCACACTCTTCCTGTATTCTGGGACTGAAATCCCAGGACCAGATCTCCAGTTGTAGCAGAACACTGAGGAAGAAAGGTCTTGGGAAGCTGAAGAAATTCAGTATGGGAAGGACCGAGGAGGATGGGTAGAGTAAGCTCAGATCACTTACTCCAAAGCCCTCCCTTAGGAGGCCAGTACATACTGAGAACTGCTCCATGTCAGAAACAGCAAAAAGCACCTGGCGGAGAACAGAAGCCGCTCCTGTGTGGATGGAGCGCTCTGGGGGCCCAGCTTAACTCCTGAGGAACAGGTGACCTTGGAAATAGATGAGGAATGAGAGGGAAGTCGACAAAACACATGGATGGATAGAAGAAGGGCTCATCTGGCAAGAAGGGTCACAGCAAAGTTTGTTCAAAGGGCACCGTTTATCCATACCAAGCAGTGTGTCTTAGAGGAAAACGGAAGCATTTAACTGGGAAACACATGATTGTGCATCCCTGTGACACAGCAGGGCTGCTGGAGTCCTGTTTGGGGGAGCCTGACTGGTCCCCCAGGCACTGAGCTCCCAGTTTTCCAGGAATTCAGCAGTCTCCTGTGATCCTCTATGCACTTGGAGGGAGGGGCTAGGATTCTGTGGCTTGACCCCCATTTGCCTCAGTTTCCTCCTGTGTAAAAAAAGTCCTGAGAGAAGCCCCTCCCCCTCTCCCTCCCAATGTGATCATTTCTTAAAAGTATTAAGTACAGGACCTGGTATACAGCAAGCACTCTCTACATGCAGCTCTTACTGTGATTTTGAACCCCATGTGGCTCATGACTCCAGAGCTTCCCCATCCCCCAGTGTGCAAGAAACCTTAGTATCCAGTGCTGGGGACCCATAGTTGAGATCTCTTTCCCTCTTTCTCTGAGCTGAGATCTCTCTTCCCCCTTCTTTCTGAGATGTCTCTATCTCTCTCAGCTTATATCACTTGGCCTCCTTCTCTTTGAGATCCCTCAGCCTCCTCTCTGAGGTCTCTCTGTCTCTATCTCTCTGAGCTGAGATCTCTCCATCTCCTTCTCTCTGAGATCTCTTGCCCTCCTCCTGGGGCGCAGACTCTCCCCACAATCCCTGCCCTGAGAGCTCTCTCATTGTGGGTAGGTCCATATTCAGCCTGAGCAGAAGAGCCTCAGACCCTGTCCCCTTCTTTGGGGTCCCTCTCCCTCTCCAGCCCGATGGGCAGAGGACCCAAGCCAGGAACCAGAGACATGGCCCCTGGCAGCCGGACGACCAGGTCCCAGGTGAGTGCAGGCCACCTCTTTAGAGGGCCGCCAAAACGGAAACGTTACAAGGGAGCATCAGACTTCCATTCAAGGTCTCCAGAATGAGAGGTCCACCATGACACTCCCAAAGCACATTGTGCATTGCAGGCCAGTGTCCAAAAGAATTTGTTGGCCCAAACTTGCTCATCTAGGAGTCCAGAGGCCATTCTGCTGCTGAAGGCAGGTCTGCCCAGAGCTGGCTAGTGAATGCCCAGTGGCCTTTCTCTTTGGCCAAAGGCCAGATGGCCACAATTATCAACGTGAAATCGTCTCAGCCAGCGCCAGTTAGCAAGGTAGGGGCTTGGACCAAATACTGCTGGAAAGTGCGGGGCTCCTCGAAGAGTCCCAAGGAAGCAGCAAAGAGAGAGGATGATGGGCCCTGGACTGGCCCAGAAGGCTCAACGGGATGTTGTCCCCAACCAAGAGTCACTTGGGACCAGGATAAAGACACCAGGAACTTGAGGTGGGGACGCGACCAGGATGGCCTGGGCCCGGGCAGATTTATAAGGTACACGTGACCTCCAGGTTTGACAGAACTGGGATTGCTGTGCTCAGGGCTGGCCCCCCAGGATCTGCATGGGGGCTAGCACTGAGCTGGAACTGATCCCCCTTAGGGCCCTTCCCTGAGTGCCTCAGGGAGAATTCCAGCTCTCAGGGTTCCTGCTCTCTCTGCTTCTGTCAGTCTGTGTGCCTTGGGGTGTCTCTGTGGAGCTGGGGCACTGAGCCCCCCAAAGTGTGCAGGTCTTGGAGGACGGGCCCTCCCCCCAAGGTGGGGAAGAGGGAACTTGGGAGAAGCAGAAGAAAAGGCTCTTAAGGACCAGGGAGGGACACGCTCGGGGACGCTATCTCGGCCACAGGCCAGCTCTCTCCCTGCGGTTTCTGTATCGCACAGGTCCCCACGGGAAAGTGGATGGGCATTTGGGGGCGGGGGTTTGTGGAGACCATTCAGGACGGCCAGTACAAGGCAGGGAGCTTATGGCCAGATCCTTGAGCTCTGTTTTACAGGAATGGGCAGTATTTGTCCAGAGAAAAGGAGCAATCTCCGACTTCTCTGGTGGGAAAGGGGGGCCACAAATGAGAGAGAGAGCAGGAGAGCTGCTGTTCTTACTTCTGGGTTGTGGGAGGAACCAGAAAAGACAGGCCTTCCTAGAGGTAAGGTTTGTAGTGTAAATAAACGCAGCGCAGTGAAGAACACTGATGAAAGGAATCTGGGGAAAATGGAAAATTTTGATTCTTGGGAATCAAAATGAAAAGAAAATAGTCACAAATTATTTAATTGCTCAAAAAGTCAATAATACCAATAAAGGAAACCAAAAAATGAAATGTCGATGAAAATAAAGCATAAATCAGATGTTTTAACAAGAAATCATAACATGATTTTTTAAAAAGAGAACAGAGATTTTGATCTGTAAGAATGAGAATTGCTCTAAAATAATGGAACTCCTGAAAAAGTGCATTTGTTCTCTCCTCAGTGATCACTGTTAAGGTTCCTCCTCCCTACTCCCACCCCAAATGCACAGGAATTACCGAACTCTTCCTAGAATCTTCTCAATAGGTCAATAGGAGCAATTTCACATGATCTGTTCTCTTTTTTTCCCCCACCTTTTATAGACACAAATGTTCTCCCTAATTCCACTGGGAGCAGCAGTCTAGTAAGACATTTTCCCAGCTTTTTTTATTTCAACATAATAATCACTTGCAATAGAAAATGCTTTTCTCTATATTCCCCTGAGCTCTTCCTGACTTTTTTCAGCTCTTGGCTCTGACCCTCCTAAAGGTTCTCTGAGTTTTAGGCAAATCCCATCCCTTCCTAAGTTTCCTCCTCTATGGTGATGAGGGTTGGACAAGAGGAATTGTCCTTTTTGCCTCTAAATCAAGTGACCTTTTTTAATTTTTAAAGTTTTTATTTTTAAAACATATGCATGGATAATTAGACAATATTGACTGTTGTACAGCCTTGTGTTTCAGATTTTCTTCTCCAGAGAAAATCATCCCTAGATGGCAAGCAATCCAATATGTTATACATGTTAAAATATATGTTAAGTCCAATATGTTTAAACATAGTTATACAGTTCTCTGGCTGCAGAAGGAAAATAAGATTTTAAAAAATGTAAATGAGTAAGAAAACAAAATGCAAATGAACAAGACAAAGAGTGAGAATGTTATGTTGTGATCCACACTCAGTTCCCACAGTCCTCTTTCTGGGTGTAGTGGGTTCTCTTTGTCACAAGACCATTGGAACTGGTCTGAATCATCTCATTGTGGAAGGGAGCCATGTCCATCAGAATTCATATAATCTTGGTGTCTTGTTCAGTCATTCTCCAATTGATGAGCATCCATTCAGTTTCCAGTTTCTTGCCAGTATAATAAGGGCTGCCACAAACATTCTTGCACATGGGGGTCACTTTCCTTCCTTTAAGGTCACTTTGGGATATAAGCCCAGTTGAACCACTGTTAGATGAAAAAGTATGCACAGTTAAATCAAGTGACTTTTGATGGTTTAGGAATTGGTGATGTTCAGGGGAATTATCGTGGACTTCACTGAGGAGGAGTGGGGGCTCCTGGACTCGTCTCAGAAAGAGCTCTACAAGGAGTTCATGTTGGAGAGTGTCCAGAACCTACTGTCCCTGGGAAAGGACTGTTTCCTTTCTTTTCAAGTTAAATCAGTGGCCATCAGTCAGGGGGCTGACCTTGTTATCTTGTTCATCCTCAGGCCAAGTGTCTGACAACTCCACTGAAAACTTTATTCTAAAAATCTTGGAAGGGGATTCTGGTAAGATGGGAGAATAGGACAGGAAGTGCTTGGCTCTCCCAAAGTGCCAAAAAAAAATCTGAACATGACCTGAGAGCAGAGCTGGTTAAAAGTGGAGAATTTATGCTGCTGAAACACCTGGACAGGAACTTGGGGAGGCCCTGACCTCCCTTGGGTGGAGGTTCATCCCAAATGAAGGGCCAGCACCTGCAGGGAGATTCTACTCAGTCCAAGAAGAGCAGACACTGGGGGCAGCTACCCTGTCCTGTGGTCTCAGTTTCCATAGCTTTCACCTCTGGGACTGTGGGGGTGGGGAGGTGAGTGATGTGCTTGGACCTTGAAAGAGAAGGAAGGAAGGAAGGAAGGAAGGATTAATTAATTTATTTTTTAAATTTTTATTTAGAATTTTTTTCCACAATATATATGCATGAATAATTTTTTTATAATATTATCCCTTGTATTCATTTTTCCAAATTATCCTCCACACCCTCCCCCTGATGACAGGCAATCCCATACATTTTACGTGTGTTACAATATATCCTAGATACAATATATGTGTGTGCACATTAAGTATTAGATTCCGAAGTTATAAGTAACCTGGGTAGATAGACAGTAGTGCTAACAATTTACATTCACTTCCCAGTGTTCCTTCTCTGGGTGTAATTATTTCTGTCCATCATTGATCAGCTGGAAGTGGGTTTGATCTTCTTTATGTTGAAGATTTCCACTTCCATCAGAATCCATCCTCATACAGTATTGTTGTTGAACTGTACAGCGATCTCCTGGTTCTATTAATTTCACTCAGCATCAGTTGATGTAAGTCTCTCCAAGCCTCTGGACATTTCTTACAGAGCAATAATATTCCATAACCTTCATATACCATAATTTACCCAACCATTCTCCAACTGATGGACATCCATTCATCTTCCAGTTTCTAGCTACTACAAAAAGAGCTGCCACAAACATTTTGGCACATAAAGGTCCCTTTCCCCTCTTTAGTATTTCTTTGGGATATAAGCCCAATAACAGCAATGCTGGGTCAAAGGGTATGCACAGTTTGATAACTTTTTGGGCATAATTCCAGATTGTTCTCCAGAATGGCTGGATTCTTTCACAGCTCCACCAACAATGTATCAGTGTCCCAGTTTTCCCACAGCCCCTCCAACATTCATCGTTATTTGTTCCTGTCATTTTAGCCAATCTGACAGGTGTGTAGTGGTATCTCAGAGTTGTCTTAATTTGCATTTCTCTGATCAGTAGTGATTTGGAACACTCTTTCATGTGAGTGGATATAGTTTCAATTTCTTCCTCTGAGAATTGTCTGTTCATATCCTTTGACCATGTATCAATTGGAGAATGGTTTGATTTTTCTTATAAATTAGGGTCAGTTCTCTATATAATTTGGAAATGAGACCTTTGTCAGAACCTTTAACTTTAAAAAATTTCCCCAATTTGTTACTTCCCTTCTAATTTTGTTTGCATTAGTATTGTTTGTACAGAAACTTTTTAGTTTGATGTAATCAAAATCTTCTATTTTGTGGTCAATAATGATCTCTAGTTCTCCTCTGGTCATAAATTCCTTCCTCCTCCACAGGTCTGAGAGGTAGACTATTCTCTGTTCCTCTAATCTATTTATTATCTCATTCTTTATGCCTAAATCATGGACCCATTTTGATCTTATCTTGGTATATGGTGTTAAGTGTGGATCCATATCTAATTTCTGCCATACTAATTTCCAGTTTCCCCAACAGTTTTTTCCAAATAATGAATTTTATCCCTAATGTTGGTATCTTTGGGTTTGTCAAAGATCAGATTTCTATAGATGTACCCTTTTTTGTCCTTTGTATCTAATCTGTTCCACTGATCTACCTGTCTATTTCTTAGCCAATACCAAATGGTTTTGGTGACTGCTGCTATATAACATAGCTTTAGATCAGGTACACTTAGACCACCTTCCTCTGACTTTTTTTTCATTAGTTCCCTTGCAATTCTCAACCTTTTATTCTTCCATATGAATTTTGTTGTTATTTTTTTCTAGGTCATTGAAATAGTTTCTTGGGAGTCTGATTGGTATAGCACTAAATAAATAGATTAGTTTGGGGAGTATTGTCATCTTTATTATATTCGCTCGGCCTATCCAAGAGCACTGAATGTCTTTCCAATTATTTAAATCTGACTTTATTTTTGTGGCAAGTGTTTTGTAATTTTTCTCATATAATTCCTGACTATTCTTTGGTAGATGGATTCCCAAATACTTTATACTCTCAACATTTGTTTGGAATGGAATTTCTCTTTGTATCTCTTGCTGTTGCATTTTGTTGGTGATATATAAAAATGCTGAGGATTTATGTGGATTTATTTTGTATCCTGCCACTTTGCTAAAATTCTGAATTATTTCTAATAGCTTTTTAGCAGAGTCTTTGGGGTTCTCTAAGTATACCATCATGTCATCTGCAAAGAGTGATAGTTTGATTTCCTCATTTCCTACTCTAATTCCTTGAATCTCTTTCTCGGCTCTTATTGCCGAGGCTAGCGTTTCTAGTACTATAGTGAATAGTAATGGTGATAGTGGGCAACCTTGTTTCACTCCTGATCTTACTTGGAAAGGTTGCAGTTTAATCCCCATTACATATGATGCTTACTGACGGTCATAAATATATGCTCCTGATTATTCTAAGGAATAGTCCATTTATTCCTATACTCTCAAGAGTTTTTAGTAGGAATGGATGTTGGATTTTGTCAAATGCTTTTTCTGCATCTATTGAGATGATCATATGGTTTTTATTAATTTGATTATTAATATGGTCAATTATACTAATAGTTTTCCTAATATTAAACCAGCCCTGCATTCCTGGTATAAATCCTACTTGATCATAGTGTATTATCCTGGGGATGATTTTCTGAAGTCTTTTTGCTAATATCTTATTTAAGATTTTGGCATCAATATTCATTAAGGAAATTGGTTTATAATTTTCTTTATCAGTTTTCGATTGACCTGGTTTAGTATCAGTACCATGTCTGTGTCACAAAAGGAGTTTGGTAGGACTCCTTCATCCCCTATTTTTTCAAATAGTTTATATAGCATTGGGGCTAATTGTTCTTTAAATGTTTGGTAGAATTCACATGTAAATCCATCTGGTCCTGGGGATTTTTTCCTGGGGAGTTGATTAATAGCTTGTTCTATTTCTTTTTCTGAAATGGGACTATTTAAGCAATTTATTCCTCCTCTGTTAATCTAGGAAGCCTATATTTTTGGAGGAAGTCATCCATTTCACTTAAGTTATCAAATTTATTGGCATAAAGTTGGGCAAAGTAACTCATTATTTCTCTAATTTCCTCTTCATTGGTGGAAAGATCCCCCTTTTCATTTGTAAGACTAACAATTTGATTTTCCTCTTTCTTTTTTCTGATCAGATTTACCAAAGGCTTATCTATTTTATTGGCTTTTTCATAAAACCAACTCTTGGTTTTATTTATTAATTCAATAGTTTTTTTACTTTCAATATTATTGATTTCTCCTTTTAATTTTTGTATTTCAAGTTTAATTTTTGGTTGGGGGTTTTTAATTTGGTCTTTTTCTAGCTTTTTAAGTTGCAGGCCCAATTCGTAATCTCCTCTTTCTCTATTTTTTTCAAATAAGCCTCTAAAGATATAAAATTTCCCCTTATTACCGCTTTAGCTGCATCCCACAGATTTTGGTATGATGTCTCATCATTGTCATTATCTTGGGTGAAATTATTAATTGTTTCTATAATTTGCTATTTCACCCAGTCATTCTTTAAGATGAGATTATTCAGTTTCCAATTACTTTTTGGTCTATTTATCCCTAACTTCTTACTGAATGTAGCTTTTATTGCATTGTGATCTGAGAAGAAGGCATTTATTATTTCTGCCTTCCTATATTTAATTTTGAGATCTTTATGTCCTAATATATGGTCAATTTTTGTATAGGATCCATGAACTGCTGAGAAGAAAGCATATTCCTTTCTATTGACATTCAGTTTTTTCCAAAGGTCTATCATATTTAGTTTTTCTAATGTTCTATTTACTTTTTAAATTTCTTTCTTATTTGTTTTGTGGTTTGATTTGTCTAAATCTGAGCATGCAAGGTTGAGATCTCCCACTATTATTGTTTTACTGTCTATTTCTTCTTGCAGTTCTCTTAACTTTTCCTTTAGAAAGTTAGATGCTATACCACTTGGTGCATATATGTTTAGTATTGATATGGCTTCATTATTTATGCTACCTTTCAGCAGGATATAGTTTCCTTCCTTATCTCTTTTAATTAGATCAACTTCTGCTTTTGCTTGATCTGAGATAAGGATGGCTACCTCTGCTTTTTTGGCTTTACCTGAAGCATATTAGATTCTACTCCAACCTTTTACCTTTACTTTGTATGTATCTCCCTGCTTTAAGTGTGTTTCCTGTAAACAACATATTGTAGGGTTCTGACTTTTGATCCAGTCTGCTATCCCTCTCCATTTGATGGGAGTATTCATCCCATTCACATTTACAGTTAAAATTACTAATTCTGTATTTCCTGCCATCATATTATCCCCAGATTATGTTTTTTCCCTTGACCCCCCTGAACCCCTTCCCCAATATTTAATTTATAGACCCCACTTGTGACGCGCAGCCCTCCCTTTTTTTAGTATCCCTCTCTCCTCCCTCCAAGTCCCTTCCCTTATTCTCCTTTTCCTTTTCCCTTTTCCTCTCCCCCCTTTTAATGAGGTGAGAGAAAATTCTCTGAATAACAAATATGTTAATTATTTACTCTTTGAGCCTCTTCTGATGAGAGTAAGATTCACACAATGTTTCTCCCCCTCTCTAAATTCCCTCAGATATGGTATATTTTCTATGCCTCTTCCTGGGATGTAGTTTCCCTCTTTTTATCACTCCTTCCCCTTTTTCTGATACTACCCCCTTCCCTTTACTACACCCCCATTTTTTTATATCAGTAAAATCAAATTATCCATGCGTACTTTCTATATATCCACAACAGAAATACAGTTCTCAAGGGTTCTGTGTACCTTTTTCTGTTTCTCTTCAGTCTTGTGGATGTAGATCAAATTTTTTGTTTAAGTCTAGTTTTTTTCTTAGAAACATATGGAATTCCTCTATTTCATTGAATGACCATCTTCTTTCATGGAAAAAAAATGCTAAACTTAGCTGGGTGGTTTATTCTTGGTTGCAATCCTTGATCTTTTGCCTTTCGGAATATCAGGTTCCAGGCCGGAAGGATTAATTTATGACTAGATCAAAATTGATACATGATCAAAATGTAAAATTAGGCATAAGAAATTAAAGTAAATAGAATATATTTTCTTTGCCACTTATGTATAAGTAAAGAATCTATGAATAAACAAGTGATACACAGCATGGTGAGATATCAAATGGATAATTTCAATCTAAGATTAAAAATACTCAAGGGCAGCTAAATAGTGCTGAACTCCGAAGGACCTGAGATCAAATCTAGTCTCAGACACTTAACACTTCCTAGCTATGTGACCCTGGCCAAGTCATTTAACACTAACTGCCTCATAAAAAAAAAAAAAAAAAAAAAAAAAAAAAAAAAAAAAAAAAAAAAACTCAAGTTCAAAAGGAAGAAAGTAGAAAATTGAGAAACCATTTTTGAAGAGTTTTTCAGATAAAGATCTCATCTCGAATATATAAAGAACTTTGTTAAATATATCAGAATACAAGTCATTCTTCAATTGATAAATGATTAAAGGATAGGAATAGGGTGTTTTCCAATGAAAAAAATCCAACTAATTTATCATCATCTGAAAACAATGCTCTAAGTTTTTGGAACATTAGAATAGAGAATTACAAATTAAAACAAACTTAAGAGATCATTCTTGGAATACTAACTCACTATTGTTAGAATTGTAACGTGATTTTAGTCATTTTAGAGAACAAGCTGAAATTGTGCTAAGTTGTGGAACTGCAGGTATCACTTGATCCATCCCTGAAAAATTTAGGTCCTGTTCTCAAGATGAAGAAGGAAAAGGAAAAGAACTTTTATGTTGTCTAAATATTTATAGTAACTTTTTTTTTTGTAACAAAGGATTGTAAAGTGCAGGGATACCTATCAGTTGGGGAATGGCTAGAGAGGGATTGAGGACAACCAATGGCAAATGGCTACTGGCTTCTGTAGTGGTTGATGATAGTCTATTAACACTGCAAAAGTGTCCTTATTACTAATGAATGGTGCTCTTTCAGCCCTGAATAGTTGAGATGACCTTTGACCCCTAAATATCTTTCAGAGAGAATCATAAAAGTGCTCTGGATTAAATCACTATTAATTGGGGGCAGCTAGGTGGCGAAGTGGATAGAGTACCAGCCTTGAATTCAGAAGGACCGGAGTTCAAATCTGGACTCAGAACTTAACTCTCCCTAGCTGTGTGACCCTGGGCAAGTCACTTAACCCCAGCTTGGGGGGGGAATGAGGAGGGGATCACTATTAATCAGAGAAATGCAAATTTAGACAACTCTGAGATATCACTACACACCTGTCAGATTGGCTAAAATGACAATAAAAAATAATGATGAATGTTGGAGGGATGTGGGAAAACTGGGACACTGATGCCTTGTTGGTAGAGTTGTGAAAGAATCCAACCATTCTGGAGAGCAATCTGGAATTATGCCCAAATCTGTGCATCCCCTTTGATACAGCATTGCTGTTATTGGGCTTATATCCCAAAGAAATACTAAAGAAGGGAAAGGGACCTGTATGTGCCAAAATGTTTGTGGCAGCCCTTTTTGTAGTGGCTAGAAACTGGAAGATGAATGGATGTCCATCAATTGGAGAATGGTTGGGTAAATTATGGTATATGAAGGTTATGGAAGATTTCAGAGAGGCTTGGAGAGACTTACATGAACTAATGCTGAGTGAAATGAGCAGAACTAGGGGATTATTATACACTTCAACAACAATACTGTATGAAGATGTATTCTGATGGAAGTGGATATCTTCAACATAGAGAAGAGCTAATCCAATTCCAGTTGATCAATGATGGACAGAAACAGCTACACCCAGAGAAGGAACACTGGGAAATGAGTGTAAACAGTTTGCACTATTGTCTTTCTACCCAGGTTATTTTTATCTTCTGAATCCAATTCTTATGGTGCAAGAAGAAATTTGGTTTTACGCACACATATTGTATCTAGGATATACTGTTACACATTTAACATATATGGGATTGCCTGTCATCTAGGGAAGGGGGTAGAGGGAGTAGTAGCACTGCTGGATCAAAGGGGAAATGAAGTGAGTAAAAGGGATAATGTAAAAAAATTACCCATGCATATGTACTGTCAAAAATTATAATTATAAAATTAATTTAAAAAATAAAATAAAATTGGCCAGTCTGATGTAAATCAAAAAAGTGCTCTGGATTTATACTATCAGCAAAAACCAAACATCCAACCCCCAAAAGAACTAATTTCATGTGTGTGGTTAGTCCAGCATCCTGGCCCAGCAGGGCTCTGGGTTTTGCTTTACCTAACTTTTGGTGGGGGGGTGCACAGCCTTCTTAGAGATGGGTGCAGTAATTTACTCGTAGGCTCTAGAGAGGCCTCAAATTTTGTTTAGCATCTTTGATTCATGATCCAGGGGAAGATATGAAGCATGAGGCATGGGAGGAGGGGGAAGGAGGGGGTGGTGGAGAGGACAGCTCCAGATTCACATATGGTCCAGGGGAAGAAATTGAGGCACAATAGGGGAGGGGACTGCTCAAGGGTCATTTGTGGTCCAGGGGAGGATATTGAAGCATGGGACCATCCCTCACTGCAAATCTACTTTTTATTGGAACTCAGATTGTTGTAAACTAAATCATGTGGGTCTCATTGAAAATCCAACCTGTTCTCCTCTTAGGCTACTGTGATATGTGACTTCTATAGATGAATCATCCCTTTATGAAAAATATTCTAAAATTAGGTATTAATTTAGACAATTGATTAAGACAATTAAGTTTGACAACATGAAGATAATGGCTGGATCCCTTCACAATTCCACGAACAATGCACTAGTTTCCCAGTTTTCCCACGTCCCGCCCAACATTCATCATTATCTTTTTTTTTTTAATTTTATAATTATAAATTTTTTTGACAGCATATATGCATGAGTAATTTTTTAATAACATTATCCCTTGTATTCATTTTTCCAAATTTTCCTCTCCCTCCCTCTAACTCCCTCCCCTAGATGACAGGAAATTCCATACATTTTACATGTGTTACAACCTAGATACAATATATGTGTGTAAATCCAATTTTCTTGTTGCACGTTAAATATTGGATTCAGAAGATATAAATAACCTGGGTAGATAGACAGTAGTGCTAACAATTTACATTCACTTCCCAGTGTTCCTTCTCTGGTTGTAGTTGTTTCTGTCCATCATTGATCAACTGGAAGTGAGTTGGATCTTCTTTATGTTGAAGATATTCACTTCCATCAGAATATATCTTCATACAGCATTGAAGTGTACAGCGGTCTTCTGGTTCTGCACATTTCACTCAGCATCAGTTGATGTAAGTCTCTCCAAGCCTCTCTGTATTCCTCCTGTTGGTCATTTCTTACAGAGCAATAATATTCCATAACCTTCATATACCATAATTTACCCAACCATTCTCCAATTGAGGGACATCCATTCACCTTCCAGTTTCTAGCTACTACAAAAAGAGCTGCCACAAACATTGGCACATACAGGACCCTTTCCCCTCCTCAGTATTTCTTTGGGATATAAGCCCAGCAGTAGCACTGCTGGATCAAAGGGTATGCACAGTTTGATAACTTTTTGGGCATAATTCCAGATTGCTCTCCAGAATGGTTGGATTCTTTCACAACTCCATCAACAATGTATTAGTGTCCCAGTTTCCCCACATCCCCTCCAACATTCATCATTATTTGTTCCTGTTATCTTAGCCAATCTGACAGGTGTGTAGTGGTATCTCAAGAGTTGTCTTAATTTGCATTTCTCTGATCAGTAGTGATTTGGAACACTCTTTCATATGAGTGGATATAATTTCAATTTCATCATCATCATCTTTTATTTTTTTTTATAATTATAACTTTTTTTTTGACAGTACATATGCATGGGTAATTTTTTACAACATTATCCCTTGCACTTACTTCTATTCAGATTTTTTCCCTTCCTCCCCCAACCCCCTCCCCTAGATGGCAGGCAGTCTTACACATGTTAAATATATTACAGTATATTCTAGATACAATATATGTGTGTAGAACCGAATTTCTTGTTGCACAGGAAGAATTGGATTCAGAAGGTAAAAATAAGTTTACACTCATTTCCCACATCATTATCTTTTAAAGGTGAAATACCTTGTTAGAAAAATACATCCAAAGAGATGAATTACAAAGTATTGGTCTCTTATATCGAACTACTTGCTCTCTAGGGGAGAGGGAAGGGAGGAAGGGAAGGAGGGGGAAAATATGTAACAAGGTTTGCAAAGATAGATGTTGAAAACTATCTTTGCATATATTTTGAAAAATAAAAAGTTAGATAAAAATTTAAAAATAAAAATGACTGATAAAAATTATTGGTCGAAGTGAAAGAATCATGATTTAAAAAAGAGCCTGGACATCTTCTTTCAAGTTATCAAGGAAAACTGTCCTGATATTCTTGAACCAGAAGGTAAAATAGAAATTGAAAAAAATTCACGGGGCAGCTAGGTGGCGCAGTGGATAGAGCACCAGCCTTGAATTCAGGAGGACCCAGTTCAAATCTGATCTCAGACATTTAACATTTCTTAGCTGTGTGACCCTGGGCAAGTCACTTAACCCCAGCGGGGGAGGGGGGGGGAGTAGAATTCACTGATCACCTGAAAGAGCTCAAAAAGTGAAAACTCCTAGGAATGTTATTGACAAATTCTGGAATTCTCAGGGCAAAGAGAAAATACTGCAAGTATTCAGAAAGAAGCAATTCAAGTAGAGTGGGGTCATGGTCAGAATAACAGATGATTTAGCGCTTCTACATTAAAGGACCAAAGGGCTTGAAATATGATATTTGGGAGAGCAGTGGAGCTAGAATCACAACCAAGAATCACCTTCCCATCACATATATAATCCCTAAAATATAATATACTATATCTTATATATAATCCTTAATAGGAAAAGGTGTACATTCAGTGAAATAGAGGATTTTCAAACATTCCTGATGAAAAGATAAGAGCTGAATGGAAAAGCTGATTTTCAAATATAGGACTTAAGAGAAGCCTAAGGAGGTAATCAGGAAAGTGACAACAGAAGGTATTTAATAAGATTTATCTGTTTAAATCCCTAAAGAGAATGATTCTTGTAGGTTATTAGAACTTTCTCATTATGGCAGTTTGAAGAAAATAGAGAGTGCCCGCCCAGATGAATATGAAGGAATGCTATTTAACAAAAAGATCAAATGAAGGGAGGAGAAAGGAAGGTACTGGGAAAGGGAAAGGGAGAAGAGGAGCAGTGCAAATTATCTGCCATCAAAAAAGGGGGAAGAAAAATTTTTCATTAGAAGGAAAGAGGGGAACACGAGTGAGTGGGTGAGTGAACCTTGCTCTTATCAGAATTGGCTAACAAAAAAAATAACACATACACACACTCAATAGGAATAGGAATCTATCTTATCTTGCAGGAAAATAAGAGGGAAAAGGTGATAAAAGAGAGTGATATTGGAAGCATTGGTCAGTAACAATACTTTTGAGGAGTGGCAGCTTGAAAGGAGATAGAGAATAGAATAAATGAGGAAAGATACAGTGAGGTAATTGTAAAAAAAAATTTAAAGTAAGTTACTCTAAGGCCTTATTTCTCTCTTTTTTAAAAATTAAAACTTTTAATTTTTAAAACATATACATAATTTTCTTTTTTTTTTCATAGATAATTTTCAGCATTCACCCTTGCAGAACCTTGTATTCCAAATTTTTGCCCTTCCTTCTCTTCACTCCCACCCCTAGATGGCAAGGAATTCAACATGTTAAACACGTGCAATTCTTCTATCCGTATTTCCAGAATTATATTGCACAAGAAAAGTCAGACCAAAAAGGGGGGGAAAGGTTGCTTTCTCTTTTTTTAACTTTATTTTTCCTCCAGGTTTTGTTTCGTTTTTTTAAATCGGGGGGATGATTTAGGTTTTCCTTCACAACATGATTTTTATGGAAATGTTTTGCTTAAGTTCACCCAGGCTTTCTTAGTGAAGGCTGGGATGTGTTAGGGAAGAGAATGTGGAACTGAAAAGTTTTGAAAGAATGGATGGAAAAAAGTTTTGATTGAACAGCGGACTGGATCAGGCCACACTTGCGGCCCGCCCTGGCTCCGGGGGTCCGTACTCTGTGACTCTGGGCCAGGAACAAGTCTGTCTCCCTCACCTCCTCTCTGGAAGGGGGAGGGGGGCTTCCCTGTGCCCTTCCCCCTCTAAGCGGGTGCTCCCCCCACAGCAGAGTCCCGTGGCCTTTACCCCCACACGCCTCCTGTATTCTGGGACAGATCCCAGGACCGGATCCCTGTCACGGCGCGGGAAGGAAGGTCTGGGGAAGCCGAAGAACTCTGTACGTGAAGGGCCGAGGGGGGGTAAGCTCGGGCCACTTCCTCCCTCCGGAGGCCGGGGCGTACAGAGAACGGCCCCTGGCGGAGACGGAAGCGGCCCCGGGGGAGGGAGCGCTCCGGGCCCAGCTTAACTCCCGGGGAACGGGGACTGAGACGGAGACGGCCCCGAAGGCGCGGGAGGGGCCCTCGTGAGAGCGGACTGAGAGTCCCTGAGGAGCAGCAGCGGAGCCTGCCCTCGGCCGGGCACAGACCCCCCGCCCTCCCCACGGGCTCGGAACCCGCGGGAAAGAAGGGGCGGGCGGAGCCAGGAATGAAAGGAGCCGAGGAAAGTCCTCTCGGGTCCTAGAAGGCCTCCAGGTGACGTCACGCCCCGCCTCGGGCTCTGGGCTGCCGAGCCGCAGGGCATGCCGGGAGTCCCCTGGGGCAGCGCTGCATCCCGGCTCCCGGGCTTCTTTCGGTTCTTCCTTGGGCGCTGGGGGCGGGGGCGGGGGGAGGAGGGCGTCTGGCCGGGCGCGGGCCGCGGCTTCCGCTTTCGTTCTTCAGGCTCCTTCCCTTCCGCGGCAGCTCCGGGCCGGTCTGCGGCGGAGTCTGGAGATCGGCTGCGCGGTTCGGGCTCCGAGTGCGGGGCGCGCGTGTAAGACAGGGTGCAAAAGGCAGAAGCGGCGCGTGGGGACGTGACCCGAGTGCGCGTGGGCGTGGCTGCCCCTGGGCCTCAGCCCCGAGTGATTTCACCCGCGTGGGCTGAGATGGGGGAGGGGCGCGCCTGTGCATCCCCGTGGCTTGGGGGGCATAGAGTCCGGAGTGTGGAGTTCCTTGGGGAACCCAACTGACCCCTCCCCCACGGGGCCCCAGGTTTGCGTGGTCCCTTCACAGGTGGCCCGTGAGACTTTGCGCACTTTGGGAGGGTTCGGTAGCTTTACACCGTTTGCCTCAGTTTCCTCCAGTGCACAAAGGGGAGCAGCCCCTCCCCTCCCCCACGAGATCCCTTCTGTGAAGTGCTCAGCACCAGACCTGGTATACAGGAAGCGCTCCCTACATGCAGCTCTTAGTGCGAATTCTGCCCAGTCCTTCTGTTTGTCTGGAGGAGGTTCCCTGGCCGAAGGGGGAGGGGGGCTCCCATCAGCCTCCTCTCCTTGACCTCTTTCCCTCCTGTGGCCTTGGGACATCCTCATCATTTCTGGGGCCTTGGGCCGGTGGGGGACCCATGTTACAGATGGAGAAACTGAGGCAGGGATCAAGGGCTTGGCCAGGGTCACACTGGCCTTCCAGGGATGCGGGTGAAGGCTTTGTGATCTTGACCCCAGGGGGCTCGGGCTCCTGCAGTGAGCAGGAGGTCTTAGTGTCCAGAGGTGCTGGGAGGCTCTCCCCGCCCCCACAGGTGACAGCTCTGCCTCCTCTGAGCTAAGATGTCTCCTCTTCCTGCTGGGGTGCAGACTCTCCCACCGTCCCTGCCCTCAGAGCTCTCTCTCTCTCTCATTGTGGGCAGGTCCGCCTCCAGCCTCAGGCCCAGTGCTCCCTCTCTGAGCTCCCTCTCCCTCCCAACCCGGCAGGCCGGGAACCCAAGCCCAGAACCACAGAGATGGCCTTGGGCAGCCGGAGCCCCTCCTGCCAGGTGAGTGCAGTCCCTCCCCGGAGCTGAGCAGTGTCATTCCCTGCCCCCCCCAGGTCACAGCGGCTCCCAGGGCTCTCCGAGTCTCTCCTTTGCCAGGTCTCAGATCAAGCCAATAAATGTTTAGAAATTAGCTCCTCTGGGCCAAGCTCCTGCTAACCACTGAGGATGCAGAGGGAGGGGAAGAAAAAAAGTCAGCTCTGCCCTCAAGGAGCTCCCAGGAGAGAAAACATCTCATGAGCCTGTCCACACCTGCGCTGGACAGTGTAGACGGGAGCTACTCTCAGAGGGAAGGGTCAGCAGTTTGGGGACATGGAAAAGCTTTTCAGAAAGGGAGAATTTAGCTGAGATGTGAAGGAAGCAGGAGGGGAGGGAGGAGGCCGTTGCAAACAGGAGAAAGCCCGGAAAAGGCCCAGGGTCAGGGGACAGAGGATCCTGGTTAAGCCAGGAGGCCACTGTCCCTGGGGCAGAGAGGAAGAGGAAGGTGTGAGGAGGCTGGGGTGGGTGTCCGTGGTGTCTGCCATGTGCCAGGAGCCACATAAAGATCATCCCATTGATCCTGTGGTGGGAATGGTCAGGGTCCTTGGTAGGGAGAGTCAGGGAGCTCAGGGACCAGCCAGAGAGTAAACTGTGCTTTATTTATCCCCTGGGGCTGGGGCAGACTCCATGAATGGGGGGTTACATTTCCTCAGATGTCACAGACCTGTGCTTTGGGTTGCATTTGTTGGGTCTCCTAGCCAGTTATAAAGAAGTTAGGACCCAGGTATAAAAAGGTACATTTGCTTGTTTGTTTTAAATTCTTTTCAATTTAATGACATGACCATTTGTAGCATTCATGTTTACAAGATCTGGAGTTGTAAATTTTTCTCCATCCCTTTCTCTCCTTAAAACTGTGGGCAGCTTGGTATAGGAATATCCCTGCTATCATTTAAACCATATTTCCGTATTAATCTGAATTGTGAAAAATGAAAGATCAAAAGAGGAGAAGAAAGAATAAAGTAACTAAAAGATAAATTCTTCAATCACTTTCAGAGCCCATCGGTTCTTCAGTTAGGGTGTGGAAAGCCTTTTCCTTCTTGAGTCTTTTCTATTTGCCTTAGATCCTTGTGCTCCTGAGAAGTGAGAGTCCTTCACAGCTGATCACTCTGTTGCTGATTCTGTAGTCAGTCTTTTCCTGGCTCTGCTCATTTCACTTTCCATTAATTTGTTTTTTTAGTTCTTTCTGAAATCTGCCTGTTCACCATATCTTATTGTGCAATACTATTTCATTATATTCCTATACCACAGCTTGTTCAGCCATTCCCCAGTTGATGGGAATTCCCTCAATTTCCACAATGTTGCCTCCAGGAAAAGGAATGGCATAAATATTTGTGCTCATGTAGGCCCTTTCCCCCTTTTTGTAATCTCTGTGGAACATTACAGACCTAGTGGTGCTCTATTGGATCTAAAGATTTGCACAGTTTGGTTGCTTTTTTGTTCAGAGTGCAAGTTGCTCCCCAGAAAGCTTGGATCACTTCACATTTCCTCTTCAGTGCACTAGTATCCCAGTATTCCCACATTCTTTCCAGCCTTGATCATTTTTGTGTCACTAGTTAATCTAATAGACATGAAGTGATTCTTATGAGTTGTTTTTATTTCCATTTTGCTAATCAAAAATAATTTAGAGCACTTCATTGTCCTACATTATTTTTGATTTCATCATCTAAACTGTTTATTTTCTTTGATCGTTTCTCTATTGAGGAATGGTTTTTATTCTTATACATTTGACTCAGTTCTCCATATATTTGGGAAATGTGGCCTTCATCGGAGATACTTGCAATGAAGCTCATTTCCCATCTTCCTGCTTTCCTTGAAAAGTACCACCTTCACCAAAAGAAGAAACTATGAATTGAGAGTTCAAGTGTGAAGTCTCTGGTACAGCTACTTATGTCAGAGCAAGAGAACACAGGAACAAAGAAATAAGTGCTCCAGTTAACCTGCTAGTTGGCAACATTTGCTAAGTCCTTTGTGCCTTCTTAGACAGGACTGGATGTGAGTGCTCTGAGTTTTCTCCAAGGATTGGGGGAGGAGAGATAATGAAGGGGATGTCTGGTATATTGATAAAAGAGGAGCAGCACAGCATCAAGTGAAGGAAGTGATGCTTTCTCCAAAATTCTACTAGATGTGTAAAAGTCTGGGCTATAGGATTTGGAAGACATGATTGTATTTCCCACAGTTAGAGAAGGAAAGAGATTGGCATTGGGTGGCAAAAAATAATGAGCAGGAAGCAGTCACAGAATAAGGATTGGGCCGGTTCAAAGGTCTCCCCAGCCAGGAGAGCCTGATCTCTGGATGGGCTCTAGAGTTCTGAGTGAAGCAGGATTCAGAGCCAGAATGTGGCATCAGAGGTCACAGCATTGGCTTTCCAGGAGACAGATAGTGTCCCAGCTAATTATCTGTCACAGAACACATTTCATTAAGAAGCTCACTTTGCGAAGAGATAAAGCTTCATCACTTGTCTGGAAAGAGTCTCATACCGGCTACTTGAGGCCAGATTCTCTTTAAAATTCTTTTCCTACTTCCATCTAGGTTAGATTTCATTTTAGACTCATAGGAAATTTACTAGATAATTTCTTTGTTCTCTCCTCAGTGATCACTGCGAATGGTTTCTTCCCCAGAATACACATTATTTATGTTTTCACAATCTCTTCATAGATTTATATATATATATATATATATATATATATATATATATATATATATATATATATTTATATATAATATATGTTTTATATATATTATATTATTATATATATACATACACACACACACAGACACACACAGACACACACACACACATATATATATAAAATCACTTAAGACCCTTCTTGTGAGGATGGATGTCACATCATTTTCTGTCTTTCATTTCTACAAGTTCTATGGAATTCATTTATTATCTCTGAGCTGAGATGTCTCCTCCTCCTCCTGGAGAGCAGCCTCTCCCCACTGTCCCTGCCCTCAGAGCTCTTTCTTCCATTGTGAGCAGGTGAGCATGCAGCCTGGGCACAGGAGGCTCAGACCCTGTCCTCCCTCTCTGGGATCCCTCTCCCTCCCCAGCCCAGCGGGCAGAGGATCCAAGCCTGGAACCAGAGACATGGCCCCTGGCAGCCAGAGCCCCTCGTCCCAGGTGAGTGCGTTCTCTGCCCAGAACTGAGCAGCCTCAACCCAGGGGGAATCCAGGAAGCTTCTTCCTGTCAGAGGGCGGGCCTGGCAGGGCAGGAAGCAGAGCAGGAAGCAGAGCAGGAATCATGCTCCTGGCCCTGTCCATTTCCTGCTCCCTCAAAGCACATGGCTGCTCCCATTGGGAGAAATCCCAATCCATTGGGAAAACCATTTGATAGTAATCCATTTGTCCAATTTTTATTATCCAGCATGACTCTAATTTGAAATGAAAAATGTTTTTCTCAATATTCCACTGGGCTCTTAATGCCTGGTTCCAACTGTGGGCTCTGACACTCCTAAAGGTTCTCTGCCTTTTAGGCAAATTCCCATCTCTGCTTCACTTTCCTCCTCTAAGTTGATGGGGGTTGGAGTAGATGAATTCTGGAGGATCTCTCAGCTCTAAATCAAGTGCCTTTTCATGGCTTAGGAGTTGGTGACATTCAAGGATATGTTGGTGGACTTCACTGAGGAAGAGTGGGAGATCCTGGACCCTTCTCAGAAAGAGCTGTACATGGAGGTCATGCTGGAGAGTGTCCAGAACCTGCTGTCCCTGAGTAAGTACCATTTCCTCTCTTTTCTTGGTGTTCATCGTCAGTTTAAAATGAGCACAAACAGCACAGAAGTGATCCAAACTCTGTTGTATCCCGGAAATTGGACTGAGCACTCAGTCATCTGAGGGCACCAAGTCTCCATCCATTTTGGTCTTGGCTGCACCTTTATTGTCACATCTGTTAGGTAAACTCCCTGAAAACCTGCTGAAAAGCATGTGAGAGGGTTCTGGCACAACAGGACAGGAAATACTTAGCCCCCTAAGAATCTCCCCTAAAACAAAAAATAAATCCCCCCAAATTCATTTTGAGCAGCAAAAGTGACCCAAACTCCAGAAGTTGTCCAGGCCTTAACAGGGTCATAGGAAAGACCTCATCTCCCTAGGTAGGGATTTGGCCCAAATGAAGGATTAGGCACTCTAGGCAGACTCTGCTAAGTTAGCCAGGAGAAAGCCTTGGGGGCTTCTGCATTGGCCTGGGGTCTCAGCCTCCTCAACTTTCACCTCTGGCACAGAGAGGGGCAGGGTCATGTACCTAACGGAGAACAAAGGGCCCTGTTCTAGAGAAAACTTCTCAGCTGAAGATCTCATGTCTCAAATACTAAAAGGGACAAGAATAGGTAATTTCTGATGAAGAAATCAAAATTATTTATAGCCTTATGAGAAATGTTCGACCTTATTATTGATTAGGGACAAAAACACCATTTTGATATCAAGTGGAAGACACGAATATATGTAAAATACCGTTGCATTATTGAAGTACCCAAGCAAGAGGAAACACAGGGCAACCAAAATAATGAAGTTTTCAGAGTGTTTATTACCGGCCAGGACTGATCCCCCAATACCAAACTGGAGGGTTCAGTAATGAGAGTTCTCAGGGCCACATATTTATAGAAAGAAGAGAGAGACATCAAAATGTTTCTTGATACATTTGTCATAATAAAAGGAATGTCTATTCTAAACAGGAGGCAAAAGTTATCGCTCTAAGGGTCTCATTCCCAGAGAGCAATAAAACAATATTTCTTTTTTTTTTTTAATTAGTTAATTAATTAATTTTTACAAAAATTTTATGCATGGGTAATTTTCCAGCATTGCCAGTTGCAAAACCTTTTGTTTCAACTTTTCCCCCTCTTTCCCCCCACCCCTTTCCTCAGATGGCAGGTTGACCAATACATGTTACATATGTTAACGTATAAGTTACATACAATATATGTATACATGTCCAAACAGTTGTTTTGCTGTACAAAAAGAATCAGACTTTCAAACAGTGTACAATTAGCCTGTGAAGGAAATTAAAAAATGCGGGCAGACAAAAATAGAGGGATTGTGAATTCAATGTAGTGGTTCACAGTCATCTCCCAGAGTTCTTTCACTGGGTGTAGCTGGTTCAGTTCATTAAGCAGTATTTCCTTAAGTTTATCCAGTTGTGAAGGTGTTCGGTTTTTCAGCACAGCACATCTGGCGGTATAAAAATACCATCTGCATTAGGGTATGAAGAAGTAGTAATAAGCTGCTAACTACAAAGATTGAAGATCATGTTTCTCGAGGGCCCATTTGGGGTGCATTTCCACTTCACTCCCCCCTTTTCTTGAGACCATTAGAGACTGGACTCATCAGAGGCCAGGGGAGAGTAAGTGACCCTGGCAACAAGCAACTTAACTGCCTGCATCCTCTTCATGATATGTGTGGTTAAACAATCAGGCAAGGACAATCAGTAGAGTCAGCAGAAATAGGGTAAGGGGGCCTATCAGGGAGGTCACAAGAGAAGTTACCAGGGGGAGCAATTGAAAATTGACTGGGACCAGGGCATTGATTGGTGTTAAGCTTTTTCCCGGTTCTTGATCTAGGTCTAACTGCAGAAAGGGATTCTTTTTTTTTTTTTTTAATTTTTTTTTATTATTAATTTTATAATTATACATTTTTGACAGTATATATGCATGAGTAATTTTTTTATAACATTATCCTTTGTATTAATTTTTCCAGATTTTCCCCTCCCTCCCTCTACTCCCTCCCCTAGATGACAGGCAAAACCATACATTTTACATGTGTTACAGTATATCCTAGATACAATATATGTGTGTAAATCCAATTTTCTTGTTGCACGGTAAGAATTGGATTCCGAAGGTATAAGTAACCTGGGTAGATAGACAGTAGTGCTAACAATTTACACTCACTTCCCTGTGTTCCTTCTCTGGGTGTAGTTGTTTCTGTCCATCACTGATCAGCTGGAAGTGAGTTGGATCTTCTTTATGTTGAAGATTTCCACTTCCATCAGAATATTTCTTCATACAGCATTGAAAGTAAAGCGATCTTCTGGTTCTGCTCATTTCACTGAGCCTCAGTTCATGCTATTTTCTCCAAGCCTTTCTGAATTCATCCTGCTGGTCATTTCTTACAGAGCAATAATATTCCATAGCCTTCATATACCATAATTTACCCAACCATTCTCCAATTGATGGACATCCATTCATCTTCCAGTTTCTAGCCACTACAAAAAGAGCTGCCACAGACGTTTTGGCACATACAGGTCCCTTTCCCCTCCTCAGTATTTCTTTGGGATATAAGCCCAGTAGTAGCACTGCTGGATCAAAGGGTATGCACAGTTTGATAACTTTTTGGGCATAATTCCAGATTGCTTTCCAGAATGGCTGGATTCTTCACAACTCCACCAACAATGTATCAGTGTTCCAGTTTTCCCACATCCCCTCCAACATTCATCATTATTTGTTCCTGTCATCTTAGCCAATTTGACAGGTGTGTAGTGATATCTCAGAGTTGTCTTAATTTGCATTTCTCTGATCAAATTTGTAGTGATTTGGAACACTCTTTCATATTAGTGGATATAGTTTCAATTTCATCATCTGAGAATTGTCTGTTCATATAGAAAGGAATTCTTTTATTACCCCCAGTTGTTAGCATAGAAACTGCAAGCTGCCCCGAGGGCCATATGCACCCTTCCTTGCTTAAGATAGAGTAAATCTGGGCTCCGGCAATTCTGTGGGACTGCCTCTGCCAAGGAGTTCAGGGAGTTCTCCAAGAAGGATATGTGATTTTCCTATTCCTTCAAGTCCTGGTCCACCTGGGAACCCAGAGCTAACAATTGGCTGTCACCATGGATGAAGGAAGCAGTCCCAACAGCTGTGGAGCCTGGTATTCCTAGTCCCACCAGAAGGGGGCCAAGAGTAGGAGCAGCCCTCCTTGCCCTAACAGACCAAAATGTCCTTCGGCCCCTTCCTCAGAATTCAGATAGACCTGAGGGAGCCAGTAAACAAGCAGGCAAAGCTCGGGAGAGTCTTTCAAGGTTAAAGCGAATTCACTGATACAAGGGGTTAATCCCATAGTGCATGCAAAATAGGACCCTTCAGGGGCGTATTACAGAGTTGCAGTATCCTTGTGGGGGAACCGGCAACAATTTCCACTCAGTGCTTCTTGTTTGGGAGCGCTCCAAATCGTAGCCCTCTGAGTGATGTACCGTGCCTCTCCCTCCACCCCTCCCAATGTTAACCTGGGAACATGAGTGGTGCATTCTGGGGCAGGTTCTCCCTGAGAGTGAAAGATTCTGGATGGAGGGGGCCTCTGTCCCCCAGGTGGCATTTACGCCTATGCCCACAATGTAGGGGGGGGCCTGCATCCAGGCAGAGCTTGTAGCAAGGGTGGGGCTGGTCAGGTTTATCAACCAGTATACTTCATCAAAGGCTGACATAAAGGTTTTATAGGGAGACAACAGTCCTCTGGGGAGTGGAGGCTGAGGGGGTCAGGGACAACTGTCTTGGCTCCCCCTTTCAGTTGAGAGGTGGCTGTGGCTGATTTTTAGAGGCGAACAAGGGGGATTAATAACCTCATTAGGGCCTATGGGGACGCTTTCCTTCGGAAGGGTCCTCCTTCTCTGGATTGTGAACAGGGTCCCCAAATCTTTTCTTTCTTTTTTCTTTTCCTGAGGCTGGGGTTAAGTGACTTGCCCAGGGTCACACAGCTGTTAAGTGTTAAGTGTCTGAGACCAGACTTGGAACTCGGGTCCTCCTGAATTCAGGGCTGTTGCTCTATCCACTGTGCCACTTAGCTGCCCCCACCCAAATGTTTTTGTGATGCATAAAACCTGATACCCCAGCACCTCCCCCATCCCCAGGCCTCATTATGCCATTCTTGCATTGTAACTGCAGTAGGATGGCAAATGGCTTCCTTCTGACATTGTTGTGTTATGTGGTGTTAACCACCTTCATGTAGGATCCTTGCCTCCGTCAGTGAGCCAGTCTGCTCTGGTCTCACAGACCCGTGATCCACAGTGATACTGGCCCGACCCTTGACACTTCAACGGACCACCTTCTGGCACATACAGCGTGGTCTTCTTAACCCTTTCTCCATGTTCCAGGCCCAGCCCCATATGAGGGGAGGGCTGTGTTCCCACACTCCCTCCCTTCAGTGTGGAGAGATCGGTTTTTCATGTGTTGTAAAACAATGTCAGGGCGGGGGGGAATTCCAAGAGGTCCTCAATAGCTGATATAGATGTGGATAAAACCATGGGTGCCCGTAAGTCTCTTTCTGGGTCGACACCTCCCCCCCAGTAGTCTGTATCAGAGTCCACATATATCTATGGGGGGAATAGCGGCTGGGCTTTCCCAACAGGGTGGGAGAAGCCTGAGGGAGGAACACACTGCAAAAGGGGAGGAGACAGAAAACCATCCTCTCCTCGAATCAGATCATGTGACATTCTCCTCACCAGGAGTGTCCTAACTGACCTATTAAGAAGATTCTAGAAAGAGTTTGGTAAGTCCTGTGCATTTGGGGTGGGAGTAGGGAGGATCCCAGAGAGGGAAGACAGGGTCTAAGGTTTCTCTACCCAGACTGCATGCTGACCTGCCCACAAGGAGAGAGCTCTTGGGGCAGGGACAGTGGTTGAGTCTGCACCCCAGGCGGAGGCCCAGAGATCTCAGAGAGAAGGAGACGGAGAGATCTCGGCTCAGAGATAGACACAGAGAGATCTCAGAGAGGAGGCTGAGAGATCTCAGAGATCTTGGCAGAGAAAGGATATTGGGTTTCGGGGGAAAAGGCGCAGCTCTGTTGCCAGAAAATCACACACATGGGTTTTGTTCTCAAGGAAAGGTTTTGCTTCCTCCCCTTCCTGCATCTCCAGGATTCTGAACCCCCACTACCAAGCGTCAGTTGAGGGTATTTCTGGGAGCCGCTGGGTACTGCAGACTCTGGGTTCTCAGCTTTGCCGAGATTGCCAGCCCTTATATGCCTCCCTCGCTGGCCCCGGGGAATCCCTTGGGTGGCCCTGCTAGACCTCTCTAAACCTTTTCATCTTTTTGTTGCTGAAAAAACAGGGCTGGCTAAGGGAGTCCCAACCCAGAGACTTGGTCATTAAGGAGAATTTCTCCAACTGATGTCCACTTGGCTTGTTGTTTCCCTCCTTAGCTTCAGCCACTTACTGACTGTACTTTCTGTTCTGACTGTTGTAACCTAACTTTCTCTCCTTTATCTGTCTCGCCCTGTAATTCAATCTGGAATTCTATTAACTCTTTTTTAACTGTTCTTCCTCCAACTCAACTTTTGACTGTTTTATTTTATGCTTTATACTCTCAATCATCTCTCTCTATTAGCTGTAGAGCTGTATAGCCAAGAGAGGTAAGGAGCCTGATAGTGAACAGGTGGGTCTATCACAGACCAGGTGTTCATCTGGGAGTTAAGGTCAGGGCATTATGTGAGCAAGTATAATAAAGACTTTAAGTTTGCACATAGCTGTTCTTGAGCACGCTATTGGTTATTAGACTGCGATTCAAGAAATCAGGGCCAGAGATCTCTGAAGGCCTCAGAGGAGGAAGTCAGGTAGAATTAGTTGACACTCTGAAGGTCAGTGCCAAGAGTGTAAGGAGGCACAAGGTGAGCCGGAAACATTGGTCTTTATCTGGGGCAGCCAGCAGCAGATCATCAACATATTGTAACAGGACAGCTCCAGGGTTAGCAGCTCTAAAGTCCTGCAAATCGCTCTCCAATGTATCTCCAAAGACTGGGGGAATTCTTAAACCCCTGGAGGTGCCTGGTCCAGGTTAATTGCTGAGAGTTCCAAGGAATGGAATCCTCCCGAATAAAGGCAAAAATAGGTTGGCTAACGGGTGCCAAGGGGACTGAGAAGAACGCATCTTTAAGCTCCAGTACTGTATACCCGGTCAGAGCAGGGTTCAGGTAGGACAAAAGAGTATAAGTGATGGGAGTTAGGGAAGGGGAACCCCCCTTTTGGGTCGGCGCAAAGATAGTTGCGTGATGGCGCAGAGTCCCTGTAAATGAATTTACAGGCCCGAAAACCTAGATTGATAAAGGTTTATTGTAGGAGTAAAGTTTAGTTAGTAAAGTTGAGGGTGGAGATAAAAGGGCACCGGATTAGGTCCGGTGGGCAGAAACCCTTGGCATGACCGACATAAGGATGCCATGCTTAGGACTTCTGCAAACGTGGACTCCAAAGTAGCCCCTTTTATAATGATCTTGAAGGTAGGTGGAGTCCCAGGCTCCTGGCGGGCTTTCAGCCAGAGTCAGCATTGAATAGAATTCAGTGGGTTTAAACTGTGGGGGCTGGGAAAACTCAAGTTTAGCTCAGATGTGGGGGATAGGGAAAGCCCACTGACCAGGATTTGTAAACCAAAGGTCAGCCATAGGGAGAGTTTCTTAAAGGGACCTCAACCCCCATCATAAGGATTAGACATAGTCGGGTGTATGGTCTCGACCCGCTTATTCACCTCCCTAAGGTCCTGAACGGGGCAGAAATCTCCTAATCCCCAGGTTTCCTGACTGGCAAGAGCAGAATATTCCATGTGCTCTGGCAAGGGCAAAATATTCCTGCTTTTAAGAGTCTATCAATGTGAGGCTTAATCCCCAACAAAAAATTGCTGAAGGATAAAATATTGTTTTACCTGTACAAGAACAGCAGTCGCCTTGAGTTGGACTATCACATGGGGGTGGTGAGCAGCATGTTCAAATGGGAAGTCTTCAGCCCAGACGGCGGGAACTAGGGATTTTAAAGTAGGCAAAAGTATACTCATGGGCTCTTGAAATTGAGGTACCAGAGCCAAGGAGCCTGGATTCCTCTGAGAGAGGGCAAGAAACAAGCAGTTGTGGGGCAAAGGAAACATGGGGATCATCTGAGTCCTTGAAGGAAATAGTTGCCTGCAGTTTGTGTAAAAGATCCCTCCCAAGGAGGGGGTAAAAAGAATGGTTTACCACCCCTCGGCCCAGGTCGACTATACATGAGGGTGGATAAGGGACCTTCTTTATTTTTCCGGTAGCTCCCTGTATATAGATAGTGTCCTTTGACAGGGGTCCCAAGGGGGTTTGGAGAACAGATTTTGTAGCTCCTGTATCCGCTAAGAAGTGGATAGAGCAACCCGCCCACACACATTCCAAGTGACTCTCGGCTTCTGGGGGTCTGTGAAGTGACACGGGAGCCCAGGCATCCCTATTCAGTTTGCGCAGTGGCCATAACTGGTTCCCCTCCCCTGCTCTCTGGTCATTCGTTTTTCCAATGTCCATGTTTCTTGCAGTGTGGACATTGATCAGATCCCAGCAATTGCCTGTTCCCTTTCAGGGGCCCCAATCTATTTGGCATCCGTCACTCCCCCCCTTTCTCCACCAGCCGCCTCTTTTAGTCCTTTCTAGGGCTGCTAGAACTGCTTTAGCCATTTTCTTATTTTGTTAGTACTGGGGTTCCTCCTGGTTATTAAAAAAACCTGTGCAATTTCAATTAGCTCCAAGACTGAGCAACAAAATCAACAACAATTGCCCTTCAGGTATTTGAATCCTCTGAGTCAATAGGTGTGTAAGTATGATAGGCTTCCAACAACCTTTCCAAAAAAATAGCTGGCACCTCATCTTTTCCCTGCTGTACCTCAGTAACCTTAGACAAATTGGCAGGCTTCCCCTTGGCCCCCCTAAGCCCTGCTAAGAGCAACTGGCGGTTCCAGTCCCCAATTGGGACATCTATCAGGGACCACCCCAGGCAAATTCAAGGAGTCAAGCGTTGGGTGGCTGTCTGAACCTCTGACCACTGACCTTTGCAGTGCCAACTAATTCTAGCCGGCTGCCTCCTCTGAGGCTTTCAGAGGTCTCTGGCTACGATTTCTTGAATCACAGTTTAATAACCAATAGCGCGCTCAAGAACAGCCATGTTCAAACTTAAAAGTCTTTATTATACTTGCTCACATAATGCCCTGACCTGTTAACTCCCAGATGAACACCTGGTCTGTGAGAGATCCATGTGTTCACTATCAGGCTCCTTACCTCTCTTGGCTATATAGCTAGCAAGGGAACAATGTAGAGCTAATAGAGAGAGAGATGATTGAGAGTATAAAGCATAAAATACAACAGTTAAAAATTTGAGTTGGAGGTAGAATGACAAACAGTTAAAAAAGAGTTAATAGAATTACAGGTTGAATTTCAGGGTGAGATAGAGAAAGGAGAGAAAGTTAGGTTACAACAGTCAGAACAGAAAGAGTTCAGTCCAGTGGATGAAGCTAAGAAGGGAAACGAACAAGCCACGTGGACGTCACTTGGAGAAATTCTCCTTAGTGTTCTGTTGGTTTACCTCAGATATTATTGTCTTAAGAAATTTATTGACTACCCTGCCATTGAGAAGAATTCAGTTCTTTTATGTGCAAATTTTAATTTGGCCTAATGCTGAGCATGCACTTTTGGGGAATTTTCCAATTCCTGACCCTCTTTGGGAGTTAACAGGTCAGGTCATTATATGAGCAAGAATAATAAAGACTTTTAAGTTTGAATATCGCTGTTCTTGAGCGCGCTATTGGTTATTAAACTGTGATTCAAGAAATCGTAGCCAGAGACCTCTGAAGGCCTCAGAGGAGGCAGCTGGGTAGAATTAGTTGACACTTTGAAGGTCAGTGGCCAGAGGTTCTCTGCCACCCTGGGAATTAGGAGAGACTGGCAATGTAAAATACCAGGTAACGTTAGGGCATTGGCAAATGATTTGGCTGCTCAGGGCTAAGTAATAAACAGTATTTTATAAATAAATTGTTGCTGAAATTATGAACTGATCCCTTCTATTTGGAGAATACTCTGGAGTTATGATGAAAGAGTTATAAAATTGTATGCCCTTTGACTCCAAAATACCACTAGAAGATCTGTTGGCTAAGATAATTAGGAAAAAGAAGCAAATTTGTTCATTTTAAAAGATTGATAGCACCTCTCTTTTTGAGTGACAAAAAGCTAGTGACTTTGGGGATGCCATCAATTCGTGAATGGCTAAAGAGGAATGGAATATGACCTAAGATCAATGGTTAATAGCTTCAACAGTCATTGATGATGATATATTGAGAACTTTATTAAACAGTTCAGCCCATCTCTTCTATCATCACATCCTTATCACTAATCCATGTAGCTCTATCAGCATTGGGCAGCTTAGATAGCCCTTTGGTCCATAAATACTCTTTAGGGCATTATAAAAGAGTTTCAAATTGTAAAAATGAACTTTATCTGCCTTTATGTACTGGGCAATCCAACATGTCTGTAATCTTTGCTTAAACTTTTGAGAGAGTTTAAACACTGCCTTCCTAGAGATGGATGATCTAAAGTTCTTGTAAACCTTGTAGAGTTCTCATTTTTCATTTAATGCCTTCTGAATTTCCCCATCATTTTCATCAAACCAATTGAATGTTTACTTTTTTTTCCCAGATGAGTAAATGTGGTACTATCCAACAAATCTCTGAAAGCTGTCTACTCCTTATCTGCGCTAAAATTTTCAATTGTGCATTTGCTCAGTTTTCCCTCTAAATTAGTGAACACTGTTCCAGCACAAAGAAGACTCTAATTTACTGTCATTAAATATTTGATAGCCATCTTGGCCTTGGGCCCCTGCCATTACAGAATGTGTGTATTTTTCTTTGGGAGAGGATAAATCTCTGATTGGTCCAGTACTTTGAGATGCACATCTGATGAGGCATTTGGGGTTAAGTGACTTGCCCAGGGTCACACAGCTAGGAAGTGTTAAATGTCAGAGGTCAGATTTCAACTCAGGTTTTCCTTATTTCTAAGCTGCTGGTGCTCTATACACTTCACCACCTGGCTGTCTTTTCTTAAAAATAACTTGGAGTATTAAAAGCCATTTTTTTACACTGAGTGAACTTATAAAGTTTGGTATATTTAGTTTGGTGACAAGCTGCAATGACTCTTATATAACATTGCTATTTTGTTTATATATGTGTATATGTCTTTTTTGTGTATTTATGTTTGTCTTTTTCAGATGTAGAAACTGGGTTCACAGTAAATGAGATGAATAAAAAGCTGGGAATCTTTGTAGAAGAACATGACCTGCAAAGATTCATGGATGATGGTCCCTGTGACTTCAATTTTAAGGAATTGCATGATTTTATTCTCAAAATAGATAGATATGTAAAGAATGATTCTGAATTGCATGAAATTGGAAAGAGATTCAGATGGACTTCTGTCCTAAATCACTGTAAGAAAATGACCTCAGGAAGTGATTATGTTCAAGGTAGTGAATGCAAGACATGCTTCTCTGAAGAGGTAGGGCCGTTTGTTCCAGGTAATCAATGGGATGTAGCTGTGAAGTGCACTTCAGATCTCAGTGGCCATCAGAAAAGTGATACTGAAGAAATGCTTTCCATAAGTAACAAAAGTGAGAGGTCTGTCAGTCAGAACTCTAATCTCCTTACTCATCAGCAGACACATATTAGAAAAGAACTTTATGAACACGATGTATGTGAAGCAGCCTCATCCTGCCTCTCATCTCTACCTTACCGTGCTGGAATGAAAAGATCTGGATGTGATCAGTGTGGGAAAGCCTTTAGTTGTAATCCAGCTCTCATTATTAGCCCTCAGAAGGCTCATACTGGAGAGGTGTCTCATAAATGTACTGAATGTGGGAGAACTTTCTATTACAGATCAATATTGATTGACCATCAAAGAATCCACACCAGAGGGAAGCCTTATTCATGTCTTCAGTGTGGAAATCCTTCCATATGCAATCAAGGTGGAGAAAATTGTACAGATATCTCTAGTCCAGGAAAACACAAGAAAAGCCACATTGGAGAGAAGGCTTATGAATGTAATCAATGTGGAAAGACTTTTAGATCAAGCTCCCACCTTGCTAGACATAAGAAAATCCACACTGGAGAGAAACCTTTTAAATGTAATCAGTGTGGCAAGGCTTTCATAAGCAATTACAGCCTTGCACAACATCAGAGAATCCACACTGCAGAGAAGCCTTTTACATGTAATCAATGTGGAAAGGCTTTCACACGCAATGACAATCTTGTTGCCCATCAGAGAATCCACACTGGAGAAAAACTATTAAAATGTACTCATTGTGGAAAGGCTTTCAAATGGAGTGCCCATCTTGCTTTACATGAGAGAAAGCACACTGGAGAGAAACCTTTCCAATGTAATCAGTGTGGAAAAGTTTTCACACAGAGATCCAGTCTTGTTTTACATCAGATAAAGCACACAAGAAAGAACCCTTTTAAATGTAATCAATGTGGAAAGGCTTTCACACGAAGTGGCAGTCTTGCTAAACATCAGAGAGTCCACACTGGAGAGAAACCTTTTAAATGTAGTCAATGTGGAAAGGCTTTCATATATAATTACAAGCTTGCAGAACATCAGAGAGTCCACACTGGAGAGAAACCTTTTAAATGTAGTCAGTGTGGAAAGGCTTTTATAAGAAAGTACCAGCTTGCAGAACATTATAGAATCCACACTGGAGAGACACCTTTTAAATGTAGTCAGTGTGGAAAGGCTTTCATAAGAAAGTATAAGCTTGTAGAACATCAGAGAATCCACACTGGAGAAAAACCTTTTAAATGTAATCAGTGTGGAAAGGCTTGCAGACAGAGTTCCGAACTTGCTTTACATCAAAGAATCCACACTGGAGAAAAACCTTTTAAATGTAATCATTGTGGAAAGACTTTTAGACAGCGTGTTCATCTTGCTTTACATCTGAGAAAGCACACAGGAGAGAAACCTTTTAAATGTAATCAGTGTGGAAAGGCTTTCAGTTGCAATGCAAACCTTACTAGACATCAGAAAATCCACTCTGAAGAGAAACCTTTTAAATGTAATCAGTGTGGAAAGGCTTTCAGACAGAACTGCAATCTTGCTTTACATCAGAGAGTCCACACTGAAGAGAAACCTTTTAAGTGTAGTCAATGTGGACAGTCTTTCAAATTTTCCTGCAGTCTTGTTACACATCAAAGAATCCACACTGGAGAAAAGCCTTTCAAATGTAATCAGTGTGGAAAGGCTTTCAGACAGAGTTCCAGACTTGCTTTACATCGGAGAGTCCACACTGAAGAGAAACCTTTTAAGTGTAGTCAATGTGGAAAGGCTTTCAAATTTTCCTCCAGTCTTTCTACACATCAAAGAATCCACACTGGAGAAAAGTCTTTTAAATGTAATCATTGTGGAAAGGCTTTCATATTCAAGAGAGGTCTTAGTCAACATCAGAAAATCCACACTGGAGAGAAACCTTTTAAATGTAATCACTGTGGAAAAGCTTTTACATCCAGCTCCCATCTTGTTACACATCAGAGAATCCACACTGGAGAGAAACCTTTTAAATGTAATCAATGTGGAAAGGCTTTCAAATTCTCCTCCAATTTTTTTACACATCAAAGAATCCACACTGGAGAAAAGTCTTTTAAATGTAATCATTGTGGAAAGGCTTTTACCCGCAAGGGAGATCTTAGCAAACATCAGAAAATCCACACTGGAGAGAAACCTTTTAAATGTAATCAATGTGGAAAAGCTTTTATATCCAGCTCCCATCTTATTACACATCAGAGAATCCACACTGGAGAGAAACCTTTTGAATGTAATCAATGTGGAAAGGCTTTCATAAAGCGAGACACTCTTGCTTTGCACCAAGGAATCCATACGGGAGAAAAGCCTTATAAATGTATTCAATGTGGAATGGCTTTCACTCGCAAGGGAGGTCTTAGCAGACATCAGAAAATCCACACTGGAGAGAAACCTTTTAAATGTAATCATTGTGGAAAGGCTTTCATAAGAAAGTACAAGCTTACAGAACATCAGAGAATCCACACTTGAGAAGTCTTTTAATTGTAATCATTGTGGAGAGGCTTTCACATTCAAGGGAGGTCTTAGCAAACATCAGGAAATCCACATTGGAGAGAAACCTTTTGAATGTAATTAATGTGGAAAGACTTTCATAAAGAGAGCCAGTCTTGCTTTGCACCAAGGAATCCACACAGGAGAAAAGGCTTATTAATGTAATTGATGTGGAAAGGTTTTCACGTACAAGAGAGATCTTAGCAGACAACAGAAAATCCACCTTGGAGATAAACATTTTAATGTATTCAATATGGGAAGGCTTTTACAAACAAGTCCCTCCTTGCTATACATCAGAGAAACCACACTGGAATGAAACCTTTTGAATGTGATCAATGTGGACAGGCTCTTACACTCAGTGCTTGTCTTGATAAACACCAGAGAACTCACAGTAGAAAGAAACATTTTGAAGGTATTCATTGTGGAAAGGCTTTTGCCAGAAATGAAACCTTGTTGAACATCAAAGAACCCACACTAGAGAGAAACATTTTGAATGTAGTCAGTGAGGAAAGGATTTCACACAGAGGTTCTTTTCAGCTGCACATCAAAGAATCCACCCTGGAGAGAAACCTTATAAATGAAGTTAATGTGCAAAGACATTCAGCTACAAATCCAAGATTGGTAAACATCAGAGAATGCTCACTAAGGAGAAGCATTATGATAATTATAAACGTGAGACTATTCCATAAAGAGTTCCCATCTGGCTGTATACGAGACAGTCCACCCTGGAGAGAAACCTTATCAATGAATTCAATGAGGAAAGGGTTTCAGACAAATAATCCTGCTCAACATCACAGTAGCCACACTGGAGAGAAGTATTTTCAATGTAATCAATGTGAAAAGATTTCATTCTGAGCTCCAATCTTTCTAAATATTAGACAATCCACACTGGAGCCAAACCTCATGAGTGTGGTGAATGTAGCACAGCTTTGACTTATCATTCTGAGTCTGTTTAAGAGAAGAGGGTCCCCACTTCAGGGAAACGTTATGCACATGACCAAGATGGTAATACCTTCCAGCACCAATCATCTCTTATTTCCCACCTCAGAGTACATGTAAGAGAAAAATCTGATCATTGTCATGAATAAGGAAAGACACTCAAATGGAATTTTTCTCTATTGGAGAGATCATATTGAGCAGCAGATCTCTGGGCACTCAGTGGGGGAAGTCTTTCACCCAGAGATTATCTCTTACTTTATCTCTGAGGATTCATTGAAAAGTCTTAGAAATAGGTCCATGTGACTGTGCTTTTCCCTAGAGGAGGAGGATCAGAAGACAGCCTTATTCTAGTGGATGGAAGATAGATAAAGGCCGTGCTTGGAGGAAGGGCTTCTCCTAGACCTGATATTTGATTGTCCTCTGGAGAAATCCTGCTGGAGATGAAACTTGGGGTTCTCATTCACAAGAGAACGCCTCCTTCTGCAGCACAGCCTTCATTAGACTTTCAACAAAATGTAACATTCATGAAATAGCCCAAATTTCCATCCTGTTGAGAGGGAGGGAATCAATAAAGCAGTGTACAGGAGAAACTGAGGCAGAATTCTAAGCCCAAACCCTTTATTAGAGGAGTCTGGTTCTCTCCTACCCAAGTACAGCCCAGACCTGGCTCTCCCATCTGAGGTATTCCTTCTTTCAAGGCTCTGTTACAGGAATACAAGTATCCTATCAATAGAACATCATATCATTGGTTACTGTAAAATGTCTTGGCTAAAATATGGATACCAGGGCCATAGGGTTTCAGGATGGCCAGTGCAAGAAATCTATCCACTGACTAGATGGTCATAAGCTGGATGATGGCCTTGGCTTGGGCCAGGGATGATGGGGCTTTCAGTGATCAGGAGATGGATGAGCCATTCCTGGGGTTGGGCAAGTGCAAGAACATTTCAGGGAGGACTTGGGGGCTTTCCACCGTGCCAGGTTGGCATGTGGGGAAACAGGATGGAGAGAGTTCTTGTCGTCATTCTCAGATACTGAAGTTATGGAAGTCGGCCTCGTGCTGTTATGGAAATTATACAAGCATGAAATCTGCCCAAAGCCTCTAGCAGAAGGTACATTCCTATGTAGTTCCTACAATGGTAAATTATTTGTTCTTGCCCTTACTAGTAAATGACTATTAAATATTACTAAATGAAAAATCAGGAACGATCCTTGTCTACCATAATGGACTGGTTAATACTGATTCAAGGTTGAGGGGGAGTCCCCTGTAAGCTTCCTTACTGAGCATAAAAGTCCCTACATGTAATGGTTTTTGTCTCAAATCCCAATGTTGGTCAGTGCTCCTCAATCGTTCTTGACGGTCACAGAGTATGATTCCTTCAGCCATTCCCCAATTACTTGGTATTCTGTTTGTTTTCTGTGATTTCTGCCACAAAATATACTTGTAATAATGCTTTGCTAAGCAGACATGAGTTTCTGTAATCTTTATGCTGCTTGGTGGCGCCCTGGATTAAATGTTGTGTTTGGAACCACAAGGCCTGAGTTCTAGTTCCTTCTCTGGCCCTTCCTGGCCTGTCACGTAACCTGATCCTGCCTGAGTTTCCCCATCTGTGGAATGGGGATAACAAGGGCATCTGCTTCCCAGGGTGGAGATGAGGATTATATTGAACAATAATTATGAAGCACTTTGCAAACATGAAATCACTATGGAAATCCTGGCTTTTTTTATTGTTATCTTTCCTTGGGTCCCTGGTCTCAGAGTAAAGTCAGTTGCTGGAACAAGAGGACATCTGCGTCTTAAGTGATATTCTGAAGAGAGCCTTTACTTGAATGAACAGGGGACTGGATCAGGCAATACTTGAGGCCCCATCCTGGCTCCGGGGGTTCATACTCTGTAACACAGGGCAAGGAACAAGTCTGTCTCCCTCACCTCCTCTCTGAAACGGGAAGGGAGGCTTCAAGGGCTTCCCTGTACCCTTCCCCCTCTAAGTATATGTTCCCATCCAAAGCAGAGTCCTGTGGCCTTTACCCCCACACTCTTCCTGTATTCTGGGACTGAAATCCCAGGACCAGATCTCCAGTTGTAGCAGAACACTGAGGAAGAAAGGTCTTGGGAAGCTGAAGAAATCTGGTATGGGAAGGATCGAGGAGGATGGGTAGAGTAAGCTCAGATCACTTACTCCAAAGCCCTCCCTTAGGAGGCCAGTACATACTGAGAACTGCTCCATGTCAGAAACAGCAAAAAGCACCTGGCGGAGAACAGAAGCCGCCCCTGTGTGGATGGAGAGCTCTGGGGGCCCAGCTTAACTCCTGAGGAACAGGTGACCTTGGAAATAGATGAGGAATGAGAGGGAAGTCGACAAAACACATGGATGGATAGAAGAAGGGCTCATCTGGCAAGAAAGGGTCACAGCAAAGTTCAAAGGGCAATATTTAACCCCTCCAAGCAGTGTGTCTTAGAGGAAAACGGAAGCATTTAACTGGGAAACACATGATTGTGCATCCCTGTGACACACCAGGGCTGCTGGAGTCCTGTTTGGGGGACCCTGACTGGTCCCCCAGGCACTGAGCTCCCAGTTTTCCAGGAATTCCTCTATGTACTTGGAGGGAGGGGCTAGAATTCTGTGGCTTGACCCCCATTTGCCTCTGTTTCCTCCTATTGAAAAAAGTCCTGAGAGGAATTATATGAGAAAAATTACAAAACACTTGCCACAAAAATAAAATCAGATTTAAATAATTGGAAAGACATTCAGTGCTCTTGGATAGGCCGAGCGAATATAATAAAGATGACAATACTCCCCAAACTAATCTATTTATTTAGTGCTATACCAATCAGACTCCCAAGAAACTATTTTAATGACCTAGAAAAAATAACAACAAAATTCATATGGAAGAATAAAAGGTCAAGAATTGCAAGGGAACTAATGAAAAAAAACTCAGAGGAAGGTGGTCTAAGTGTACCTGATCTAAAGCTATATTATATAGCAGCAGTCACCAAAACCATTTGGTATTGGCTAAGAAATAGACCGGTAGATCAGTGGAACAGATTAGATACAAAGAACAAAAAAGGGTACATCTATAGCAATCTAATCTTTGACAAACCCAAAGATTCCAACATTAGGGATAAAAATTCATTATTTGGAAAAAACTGTTGGGAAAACTGGAAATTAGTATGGCAGAAATTAGATATGGATCCACACTTAACACCATATACCAAGATAAGATCAAAATGGGTCCATGATTTAGGCATAAAGAGGGAGATAATAAATAGATTAGAGGAACAGAGGATAATCTACCTCTCAGACTTGTGGAGGAGGAAGGAATTTATGACCAGAGGAGAACTAGAGATCATTATTGATCACAAAATAGAAGATTTTGATTACATCAAACTAAAAAGTTTCTGTACAAATAATACTAATGCAAACAAGATTAGAAGGGAAGTAACAAATTGGGAAAATATTTTTAAAAACAAAGGTTCTGACAAAGGTCTCATTTCCAAAATATATAGAGAACTGACCATAATTTATAAGAAACCAAACCATTCTCCAATTGATAAATGGTCAAAGGATATGAACAGACAATTCTCAGAGGAAGAAATTGAAACTATATCCACTCACATGAAAGAGTGTTCCAAATCACTACTGATCAGAGAAATGCAAATTAAGACCACTCTGAGATACCACTACACACCTGTCAGATTGGCTAAGATGACAGGAACAAATAATGACAAATGTTGGAGGGGATGTGGGGAAATTGGGACACTAATACATTGCTGGTGGAGTTGTGAAAGAATCCAGCCATTCTGGAGAGCGATCTGGAATTATGCCCAAAAAGTTGTCAAACTGTGCATACCCTTTGACCCAGCAGCGCTACTACTGGGATTATATCCCAAAGAAATACTAAAGAGCGGAAAGAGACATATATGTGCCAAAATGTTTGTGGCAGCTCTTTTTGTTGTAGCTAGAAACTGGAAGATGAATGGATGTCCATCAGTTGGAGAATGGTTGGGTAAATTGTGGTATATGAAAGTTATGGAATATTATTGCTCAGTAAGAAATGACCAGCAGGAGGAATACAGAGAGGGTTGGAGAGACTTAAATCAACTGATGCTGAGTGAAATGAGCAGAACCAGAAGATCACTGTACACTTCAACAACAATACTGTATGAGGATGTATTCTGATGGAAGTGGATATCTTCAACATAAAGAAGATCCAACTCACTTCCAGTTGATCAATGATGGACAGAGGTAGATACACCCAGAGAAGAAACACTGGGAGGGGAATGTAAATTGTTAGCACTAATATCTGTCTGCCCAGGTTGCATGTACCTTCGGATTCTAATGTTTATTGTGCAACAAGAAAATGATATTCACACACATGTATTGCACTTAGACTATATTGTAACACATGTAAAATGTATGGTATTGCCTGTCGTCGGGGGGAGGGAATAAGGGAGGGGGGGTAATTTGGAAAAATGAATACAAGGGATAATATTATAAAATATATATATATATATATATAATAAAAAAAAAATTAAAAATAAAAAAAAAATAAAAAAAAAAAAAGAAAAAAGTCCTGAGAGAAGCCCCTCCCCCTCTCCCTCCCAGTGTGATCATTTCTTAAAAGTATTAAGTACAGGATCTGGTATACAGCAAGCACTCTCTACATGCAGCTCTTACTGTAAATTACACTGGCCCCTCCCTCTCCCATTTGACTGGAGGATAGTGAGGGTGGAAGAGAGACAGCACATGGTCTGGTCTAGTTTTGCCCCTTGGCCTCTTTCTGTCCCTGTATTCCTGGGGCATTAGTCTGGGTTCCTCCTGCCGCTTTGGGAGGTGGGGGAAACTGAGGCAGCCAAAGATAAAGTGCCGCACCAGCCTTCCAGGAATTTGGGTGAAGGCCCTGTGATTTTGAACACATGACCCCAGGGCTTCCCCATCCCCTAGTGTGCAAGAAACCTTAGTGTCCAGTGCTTGGGACCCATAGTTGAGATCTCTTTCCCTCATGGTTTACCTCTCAGACTTGTGGAGGAGGAAGGAGTTTGTGTCCAAGGGAGAACTAGAGACCATTATTGATCACAAAATAGAAAATTTTGATTACGCCAAATTAAAAAGTTTCTGCACAAACAAAACTAATGCAAACAAGATTAGAAGGGAAGTAACAAATTGGGAAAACATTTTTACAGTTAAAGGTTCTGATAAAGGCCTCATCTCCTAAATATACAGAGAATTGACTTTAATTCATAAGAAATCAAGCCATTCTCCAATTGATAAATGGTCAAAGGATATGAACAGACAATTTTCAGATGATGAAATTAAAACTATTTCCACTCATATGAAAGAGTGTTCCAAATCACTATTAATCAGAGAAATGCAAATTAAGACAACTCTGAGATACCACTACACACCTGTCAGATTGGCTAAGATGACAGGAACTAATAACGATGAATGTTGGAGGGGATGTGGGGAAACTGGGATACTGATGCATTGTTGGTGGAGTTGTGAAAGACTCCAACCATTCTGGAGAGCAGTTTGGAACTATGCCCAAAAAGTTATCAAACTGTGCATACCCTTTGATCCAGCAGTGCTACTACTGGGCTTATATCCCAAGGAAATACTAAAGAAGGGAAAGGGACCTGTATGTGCCAAAATGTTTGTGGCAGCCCTCTTTGTAGTGGCTAGAAACTGGAAAATGAATGGGTGTCCATCAATTGGAGAATGGTTGGGTAAATTATGGTATATGAATGTTATGGAATATTATTGTTCTGTAAGAAATGACCAGCAGGAGGAATACAGAGAGGCTTGGAGAGACTTACATCAACTGATGCTGAGTGAAATGAGCAGAACTAGGGAATCATTATACACTTCAACAATGATACTGTACGAGGATGTATGCTGATGGAAGTGGATATCTTCAACATAGAGAAGAGCTAATCCAATTCCAATTGATCAATGATGGACAGAATCAGCTACACCCAAGAAAAGGAACACTGGGAAATGAGTGCAAACTGAGAGCATTGGTTTTTTGTTTTGTTTTGTTTTGTTTTATTTCTCTTCCCAGATTATTTTTACCTTGCAAATACAATCCTTCCTTTGCAACAACAACAACAACAAAATTCGGTTCTGCACATATATATTGTACCTAGGATATACTATAAGATATTTAATATGTATGGGAATGCCTGCCATCTAGGGGAGGGGGTGGAGGGAAGGAGGGGAAAAACTCGGAACAGAAGGGAGTACAAGGGATAATGTTGTAAAACAAAAAAATTACCTATGCATATGTACTGTCAAAGAAAATGTTATAATTATAAAAATTAATAAAAAAATAACAAAAAAAAAGAAACACTAAAATAAAAAAATAATAAAAAAAAAGAGAAGGGGGAAAATGTTATCTGAATTCATTCAGTTAGAAAATTATAGACTTCCGGCCAAGATGGCGGCGTGGAGGCAGACAGCTGCTTGAGCTCCTCGTTTTCTCTCAGAACTTACTTCATGACAAGCCTCTGACTTAATGCTTGACCAAGAAAGAAATCCACAAATTATCACCAAGAGAAGACATCCTTGAAAGTCGCCAGAAAAGGTCTGTGTTTGTTCGGGGGAGGGTCAATCAGACTGGGCGCAGACTGAGGGCAGACAGCCAGAGCAAGACAGGCAGCTCACACAGCTCAGACCGGAGGGGGAGGGGTGTGATCTCTGCAGTTTCTGCGAAAGGGCTTTTGCCCCAGTGTGGATGCTCCGTCTTGGCAGCAAGCCAGGAGCAGCAGAGAGGGTGTAAACCGGAGGTGAAGATTAAAACCCCAGAAAGCCAGCGTCTCTCAGAGCCCGGCCACCCCCAACCCCCACCTGGACTGACTCGGTGCGTTCTCAGAGCCTCAGAGCGCAGACTCTGTACAGTCATTGCTGTTCTGTTAGTGGCTCTCTGCTGCCCTACCCCCAGTCTGTAGAGGAAGCCCATTAATACCATCCAACCCCATCCCCCGCAAAACAGACCAATTGTTTCTCTTGTCAGTTTGTTTTCTTTGATTCCTACTCTGAAAAAATGAACAAAAAATTCAAAAGGGCTCTAACCATTGACAGCTTCTGTGTGGAGAGGGAGCAGACTTCAAATGCTGAGGAGACTAGGAACAGACTGTCCCCAGATGTATCCCCTGGGAGGGATGTAGGCTGCTCCTCAATACAAAAGAACCTCATAGAGGAAATCAAAAAGGCTCTCACAAGAGAGCTGGAAGAGAAATGGGAAAAGGAAAGGGAAGCTTGGCAAGAGAGCCTGGAGAAGTCATCCCATGCATTCAAAGACAGAATGGATAAAGAAATCAAATCATTGAGAAACAAGATTAGTGAGCTGGAAAAGGTAAACAACTCCAAGGAAAACAGGATTAGTGAGCTGGAAAAGGTAAACAACTCCAAGGAAAACAGGATTAGAGAGCTGGAAAAAGAAATCAGCTCTCTAAAAAATAAAATGGATAAAATGGAAAAAAATTCCATAGAAGATAAAAACTCAATTGGACAATTACAAAGAGATATAAAAAAAGTGAGTGAAGAAAATACATCATTGAAAATTAGACTGGAACAAGTAGAAATGAATGACTCAAGGAGAAACCAAGAGGGAGTCAAGCAAAACCAGAGAAATGAAACAATTGAAAAGACTGTCAAGTACCTTACCAGAAAGACAACAGACCTGGAAAACAGATCCAGGAGAGACAATTTGAGAATAATCGGACTCCCTGAAAAATGGGAGGAAAAAAAGAGCCTGGACACTATTTTCAAGGAAATTATCAAAGAGAACTGCCCAGACATTCTGGAAACAGAGGGTAAAATAGACATTGAAAAAATTCATCGATCACCTACTGAAAGGGACCCTAAAATCAAAACGCCAAGAAATATAGTGGCCAAGTTCAAGAACCATCGGACAAAGGAAAAGATATTGGAAGCTGCTAGAAAAAAACAATTCAGATATGGAGGATCCACAATAAGGATAACACAGGATCTAGCAGCATCCACATTAAAAGAACGCAGGGCCTGGAACATGATATTCCGAAAGGCTAAGGAACTTGGTATGCAGCCAAGAATAACTTACCCAGCAAGAATGAGCATCGTTTTCCAGGGAAGAAGATGGACATTTAACGAAATAAATGAATTCCATCTATTTTTGATGAAAAAACCAGACCTACATAAGAGGTTTGATCTTCAAATACAGAACTCAAGAGACTTCTAAAAAAGGTAAAAAGAAATCTTGAGAACTATACTTCTGTCAAAAAAATATGTAAAAAACATATGTACAATTTGTCTTAGAAAATAGAGGTGGAAAGGAGATTATATCATAAAAAAGTATAAAGTGGTGGTACTACATCTCATGAAGAGGCAAAGGTAACCTATTATATCTGAGAGAAAGAAAGGAGGGAGATGAACATAGCGTGTATCAATAGACATATTCGATTTATGGTGAAACTTCTTCCACTTCATTGAAAAGTGAAAGGGAAGGAGTAAGCTAAGGGGAAGGGAATACAGTAATTTCGAGGAAAAGGGGTAAAATAAGGGGAGGATCTTTAAGGTGGGGGAGGGATCCTAAAAAGGGAGGGCTGTGAAAAGCAAGTGGTGTTTACCAGTTTAATACTGGATAGGAGGGTAAAAGGGAAGGAAAGGGGAAAAGCATAAGCAGGGGTTAATAGGATGGCAAGCAATATAGAATTAGTCCTTCTAACCATAAATGTGAATGGGGCAAACTGCCTCATAAAGAGGAAGCAGTTAGCAGACTGGATTAAAAGTCAGAATCCTACTATATGTTGTTTACAGGAAACACACCTGAAACAGGATGAGACATTCAAACTAAAAGTAAAAGGGTGGAGCAGAATCTATTATGCTTCAGGCAAAACCAAAAAAGCAGGAGTAGCCATCCTCATCTCAGATCAAGCAAAAACAAAAATTGATCTAATTAAAAGAGATAAGGAAGGGCATTATATCCTGCTAAAGGGAAGCATCAATAGTGAAACAGTATCAATATTAAACATGTATGCACCAAGTGGTGCAGCATCTAAATTCTTAAAAGAGAAATTAAGAGAGCTGCAAGAGGAAATAGATAGCAAAACTATAATAGCGGGAGATCTCAACCTTGCACTCTCAGAATTAGATAAATCAAACCACAAAATAAATAAGAAAGAAGTCAAAGAGGTAAATAGAATACTAGAAAAGTTTGATATGATAGATCTTTGGCGAAAGCTAAATGGAGACAGAAAGGAATATACTTTCTTCTCAGCAGTTCATGGAACCTATACAAAAATTGATCATATACTAGGGCATAAAAACCTCAAAATCAAATGCAGTAAGGCAGAAATAGTAAATGCATCCTTTTCAGACCATAATGCAATCAAAATAACATTTAATAAAAAGCCAGGGGAAAATAGACCAAAAAATAATTGGAAACTAAATAATCTTATACTAAAGAATGATTGGGTAAAACAGCAAATCATAGACATAATTAATAACTTCACCCAAGAAAATAACAATAATGAGACATCATACCAAAATGTGTGGGATACAGCCAAAGCAGTAATTAGGGGAAGTTTTATATCTCTACAGGCCTACCTGCATAAAATAGAGAAAGAGAGGGCCAACGAATTGGGTTTACAACTAAAATTGCTAGAAAAGGAACAAATTAAAAACCCCCAGACAAACACAAAACTTGAAATTCAAAAAATAAAAGGTGAGATTAATAAAATTGAAAGTAAAAAAACTATTGAATTAATTAATAAAACTAAGAGTTGGTTTTATGAAAAAACCAACAAAATAGACAAACCCTTAGTAAACCTGATTAAAAAAAGGAAAGAGAAAAAGCAAATTGATAGTCTTGAAAATGAAAAGGGTGAACTCACCACTAATGAAGAGGAAATTAGAACAATAGTTAGGAGCTACTTTGCTCAACTTTATGCCGATAAATTCGATAACTTAAATGAAATGGAAGAATACCTTCAAAAATATAGCTTGCCCAGATTAACAGAGGAAGAAGTAAGTAGTCTAAATAGTCCCATCTCAGAAAAAGAAATAGACCAAGCTATTAACCAACTTCCTAAGAAAAAGTCCCCAGGACCAGATGGATTTACAGGTGAATTCTACCAAACATTTAAAGAACAACTAACTCCAATGCTATGTAAACTATTTGAAAAAATAGGGATCGAAGGAGTCCTACCAAATTCCTTCTATGACACAGACATGGTACTGATACCTAAACCAGGTAGATTGAAAACTGAGAAAGAAAACTATAGACCAATTTCCTTAATGAATATTGATGCTAAAATCTTAAATAAGATATTAGCAAATAGACTTCAGAAAATCATCCCCAGGATAATACACTATGACCAAGTGGGATTTATACCAGGAATGCAGGGCTGGTTTAATATTAGGAAAACTATTAGTATAATTGACCATATTAATAATCAAATTAATAAAAACCATATGATCATCTCAATAGATGCAGAAAAGGCATTTGATAAAATCCAACATCCATTCCTACTAAAAACGCTTGAGAGTATAGGAATAAATGGACTATTCCTTAAAATAATAAGGAGCATATATTTAAAACCTTCAGTAAACATCATATGTAATGGTGATAAACTAGAACCTTTTCCTGTAAGATCAGGAGTGAAACAAGGTTGCCCACTATCACCATTACTATTCAATATAGTACTAGAAACTCTAGCCTTGGCAATAAGAGCCGAGAAAGAGATCCAAGGAATTAGAGTAGGAAATGAAGAAATCAAATTGTCACTTTTCGCAGATGACATGATGGTATACTTAGAGAACCCCAAAGACTCTGCTAAAAAGCTATTAGAAATAATTCAGAATTTTAGCAAAGTCGCAGGATACAAAATAAATCCACATAAATCCTCAGGATTTTTATACATTACCAACACAATCCAACAGCAAAAGATACAAAGAGAAATTCCATTCAAAATAACAGTCGATAGTATCAAATATTTGGGAATATATCTACCAAAGGAGAGTCAGGAATTATATGAGCAAAATTACAAAACACTTGCCACAAAAATAAAGTCAGATTTAAATAATTGGAAAAACATTCAATGTTCTTGGATAGGCCGAGCGAATATAATAAAGATGACAATACTCCCCAAACTAATCTATTTATTTAGTGCTATACCAATCAGACTCCCAAGAAACTATTTTAATGACCTAGAAAAAATAACAACAAAATTCATATGGAAGAATAAAAGGTCGAGAATTGCAAGGGAACTAATGAAAAAAAAGTCAGAGGAAGGTGGTCTAAGTGTACCTGATTTAAAGCTATATTATAAAGCAACAGTCACCAAAACCATTTGGTATTGGCTAAGAAATAGACTAGTTGATCAGTGGCATAGGTTAGGTTCACAGGACAAGATAGTGAATAAAAATAGCAATCTAATCTTTGACAAACCCAAAGATCCCAAATTTTGGGATAAGAATTCATTATTTGACAAAAACTGCTGGGAAAACTGGAAATTAGTATGGCAGAAACTAGGCAGGGACCCACATTTAACACCACATACTAAGATTAGATCAAAATGGGTCCAAGATTTAGGCATAAAGAACGAAATCATAAATAAATTGGAGGAACATGGGATAGTTTACCTCTCAGACTTGTGGAGGAGGAAGGAGTTTGTGTCCAAGGGAGAACTAGAGACCATTATTGATCACAAAATAGAACATTTTGATTACACCAAATTAAAAAGTTTCTGCACAAACAAAACTAATGCAAACAAGATTAGAAGGGAAGTAACAAATTGGGAAAAAATTTTTACAGTTAAAGGTTCTGATAAAGGCCTCATCTCCAAAATATACAGAGAATTGACTTTAATTTATAAGAAATCAAACCATTCTCCAATTGATAAATGGTCAAAGGATATGAACAGACAATTTTCAGATGATGAAATTAAAACTATTTCCACTCATATGAAAGAGTGTTCCAAATCACTATTGATCAGAGAAATGCAAATTAAGACAACTCTGAGGTATCATTACACACCTGTCAGATTGGCTAAGATGACAGGAACAAATAACGATGAATGTTGGAGGGGCTGTGGGAAAACTGGGACACTGATGCATTGTTGGTGGAGTTGTGAAAGAATCCAACCATTCTGGAGAGCAATCTGGAATTATGCCCAAAAAGTTATCAAAATGTGCATACCCTTTGACCCAGCCATACTAATACTGGGCTTATACCCCAAGGAACTACTAGAGAAGGGAAAGGGTCCTGTATGTGCCAAAATGTTTGTGGCAGCCCTTTTCATAGTGGCTAGAAGTTGGAAGATGAATGGATGTCCATCAATTGGAGAATGGTTGGGTAAACTATGGTATATGAATGTTATGGAATATTATTGTTCTATAAGAAATGACCAACAGGAGAAATACAGAGAGGCTTGGAGAGACTTACATCAACTGATGCTGAGTGAAACGAGCAGAACCAGAAGATCATTATACACTTCAACAATGATACTGTACGAGGATGTATGCTGATGGAAGTGGATTTCTTCAACATAGAGAAGAGCTAATCCAATTCCAATTGATTAATGATGGACAGAACCAGCTACATCCAGAAAAGGAACACTGGGAAATGAATGTAAACTGTTATTTTTACCTTCTGAATCCAATTCTTCCTGTGCAACAAAAAAAATTCGGTTCTACAAACACATATTGTATCTAAATTATACTGTAATATATTTAACATATATAAGACTGCTTGCCATCTGGGGGAGGGGGTTGTGGGAGGAAGGGAAAAAATCTGAATAGAAGTAAGTGCAAGGGATAATGTTGTAAAAAATTACCCATGCATATGTACTGTCAAAAAATGTTATAATTATAAAATAAAATAAAAAATTAAAAAAAAAAAAAAAAAAAAAAGAAAATTATAGAGATTCAAGTCCCATTCCTGTGACAGCAGGAATGGTGGTCTTCCTTAGTAATTTTGCTGAATTATTAGGTAAACTAATAAAATAAATTTAAAAAAAAAGAGAGATCTCTTTCCCTCTTTCTCTGAGCTGAGATCTCTCTTCCCCCTTCTTTCTGAGATGTCTCTATCTCTCTCAGCTTATATCACTTGGCCTCCTTCTCTTTGAGATCCCTCAGCCTCCTCTCTGAGGTCTCTCTGTCTCTCTCTCTCTGAGCTGAGATCTCTCCATCTCCTTCTCTCTGAGATCTCTTGCCCTCCTCCTGGGGCGCAGACTCTCCCCACAATCCCTGCCCTGAGAGCTCTCTCATTGTGGGTAGGTCCATATTCAGCCTGAGCAGAGGAGCCTCAGACCCTGTCCCCCTCTCTGGGGTCCCTCTCCCTCTCCAGCCCGATGGGCAGAGGACCCAAGCCAGGAACCAGAGACATGGCCCCTGGCAGCGGGAGGACCAGGTCCCAGGTGAGTGCAGGCCACCTCTGTAGAGGGACGCCAAAACAGAAACGTTACAAGGGAGCATCAGACTTCCATTCAAGGTCTCCAGAATGAGAGGTCCACCATGACACCCCCAAAGCACATTGTGCATTGCAGGCCAGTGTCCAAAAGAATTTGTTGGCCCAAACTTGCTCATCCAGGAGTCCAGAGGCCATTCTGCTGCTGAAGGCAGGTCTGCCCAGAGCTGGCTAGTGAATGCCCAGTGGCCTTTCTCTTTGGCCAAAGGCCAGATGGCCACAATTATCAACGTGAAATCGTCTCAGCCAGTGCCAGTTGGCAAGGTAGGGGCTTGGACCAAATACTGCTGGAAAGTGCGGGGCTCCTCGAAGAGTCCCAAGGAAGCAGCAAAGAGAGAGGATGGGCCCTGGACTGGCCCAGAAGGCTCAATGGGATGTTGTCCCCAACCAAGAGTCACTTGGGACCAGGACAAAGACACCAGGAACTTGAGGTGGGGACGCGACCAGGATGGCCTGGGCCCCGGGCAGATTTATAGGGTACATGTGACCTCCAGGTTTGACAGAACTGGGATTGCTGTGCTCAGGGCTGGCCCCCCAGGATCTGCATGGGGGCTAGCACTGAGCTGGAACTGATCCCCCTTAGGGCCCTTCCCTGAGTGCCTCAGGAAGAATTCCGGCTCTCAGGGTTCCTGCTCTCTCTGCTTCTGTCAGTCTGTGTGCCTTGGGGTGTCCCTGTGGAGCTGGGGCACTGAGTCCCCCAAAGTGTGCAGGTCTTGGAGGACGGGCCCTCCCCCCAAGGTGGGGAAGAGGGAACTTGGGAGAAGCAGAAGAAAAGCCTCTTAAGGACCAGGGAGGGACACGCTCGAGGACGCTATCTCGGCCACAGGCCAGCTCTCTCCCTGCAGCTTCTGTATCACACAGGTCCCCACGGGAAAGTGGATGGGCATTTGGGGGCGGGGGTTTGTGGAGACCATTCAGGACGGCCAGTACAAGGCAGGGAGCTTATGGCCAGATCCTTGAGCTCCATTTTACAGGAATGGGCAGTATTCGTCCAGAGAAAAGGAGCAATCTCTGACTTCTCTGGTGGGAAAGGGGGGCCACAAATGAGAGAGAGAGCAGGAAAGCTGCTATTCTTACCTCTGTGATGTGGGAGGAACCAGAAAAGACAGGCCTTCCTAGAGGGATGATTTGCACTGTGAATAAATGCAGCTCAGTGAAGAATACTGATGAAAGGAATCAGGGGAAAATGGAATTGCTCCAAAATAATGGAACTCCTAAAAAAATGCATCTTTGTTCTCTCTTCAGTGATCACTGTTAAGGTTCTTCATGCCTATTCCCACCCTAAATACATAGGTCTTACCAAACTCTTCCTAGAATTTTCCTAACAAGTCACTTAGGACATCCTGTTGAGGAACAATCTCACATGATCTGCTCTCTCCTTCCTCCACACCTTCTATAGACACAAATGTTCTCCCTAATTCCACTGGGAGCAGCAGTCTAGTAAGACATTTTCCCAGCTTTTTTTATTCCAACATAATAATCACTTCAAATAGAAAATGCTTTTCTTGATATTCCCCTGAGTTGTTACTGACTTTTTTCAGCACTTGGCTCTGACCCTCCTAAAGGTTTTCTGAGTTTTAGGCAAATCCCATCCCTTCTTCAGTTTCTTCCTCTAAGGTGATGAAGGTTAAACAAGATGAAATGTCCCTTTTGTTTCTCAATCAAGTGACCTTTTTTTTTTAAATTTTAAAGTTTTTATTTTCAAAACATATGCATGGATAATTAGACAATATTGACTGTTGTACAGCCTTGTGTTTCAGATTTTCTTCTCCAGAGAAAATCATCCCTAGATGGCAAGCAATCCAATATGTTATACATGTTAAAATATATGTTAAGTCCAATATGTTTAAACATAGTTATACAGTTCTCTGGCTGCAGAAGGAAAATAAGATTTAAAAAAATGTAAATGAGTAAGAAAACAAAATGCAAACGAACAACAAGAAAAAGAGTGAGAATGTTATGTTGTGATCTACACTCAGTTCCCACAGTTCTCTCTCTGGGTGTAGTGGGTTTTCTTTGTCACAAGACCATTGGAACTGGTCTGAATCATCTCATTGTGGAAGGGAGCCATGTCCATCAGAATTCATATAATCTTCTTGTTCTGTACAATGATCTGGTTCTGCTCATTTCATTTAGCATAACTTCATGTAAGTCTCTCCAGGATTCTCTGAAATCATCCTGCTGGTCGTTTCTTGCAGAACAATAATATTCCATCACATTCATATAGCAGAATATATTCAGCCATTCTCCAACTGATGGGCATCCATTCAGTTTGCAGTTTCTTGCCACTACAAAAAAGGGCTGCCACAAACACTTTTGCACATGGGGGTCCCTTTCCTTTCTTTAAGGTCACTTTAGGATATAAGCCTAGTTGAAACACTGCTGGATCAAAAAATATGCACAGTTAATTCAAGTGACTTTTTTTTAATTATAGCTTTTTATTTACCAGATATATGCATGGGTAATTTTACAGCATTGACAATTACCAAACCTATTACAATTTTTCGCCTTCTTCCCCTCACCCCCTCCCTCTGATGGCAGGTTGGCCAATACATGTTAAATATGTTAAAGTATAAATTAAATACAATCTATGTATACATGTCCAAACAGTTATTTTGCTGTACAAAAAGAGTTGAACTTTGAAATAGTGTACAATTAGCCTGTGAAGGGAATAAAAAATGCAGGCAGACAAAAATAGAGGGATTGGGAATTCTATGTAGTGGTTCATAGTCATCTCCCAGAGTTCTTTTGTTGGGTGTAGCTGGTTCAATGCATTATTGCTCCATTGGAACTGATTTGGTTCATTTCATTGTTGAAGAGGGCCACATGCATCAGAATTGATCATCATACAGTATCGTTGTTGAGGTATATAATGATCTCCTGGTCCTGCTCATTTCACTCAGCATCAGTTCATGTCAGTCTCTCCAGGCCTTTCTGAAATCATCCTGTTGGTCATTTCTTACAGAACAATAATATTCCATAATATTCATATACTACAATTTATTCAGCCATTCTCCAATTGATGGGCATCCACTCAGTTTCTAGTTTCTGGCCACTACAAAGAGGACTGCCACAAACATTTTGGCACATACAGGTCCCTTCCCTTCTTTAGTATTTCTTTGGGATATAAGCCCAGTAGTAGCACTGCTGGGTCAAAGGATATGTGTCTTACTAAATGCTAATGAGATAATGAGATGTTAGGTTCTTACTAAGTGCTAAGTCGGTACTTAACAATTCTCTAGTTCACACCTTTTGGTTCTGGCCTTTATGGGGAAGTTTACCCCTTTGAACTTCTGAGGAGGAGTTTACATATGAAAAGGAGTTTACACAACCTTTAAAAGGAGCAAGTTCATTGGTTGAAGTAATTTTCCCACAAGCCCTTGAGTTATCCCACCCCCATTCTTTGGGAGCATAAAAGAAACAACATTGGGCATGGAGAAATAGAGTCTGGGCCAGAGTGGGGACAGCGGCCTGGAGGAGGAGTTCTGGATTGAGTCAAGGAGAAGATGTCCTGTGGATTCAGTGGATTCGCAAGTCCAGCAATCCCATACTTTTGGAGGGGAAAGAAGAGGAGAGAGAAAAAGATTCACAGAGAAAAGAAACCTCCTCTCAGAGAAGGATTAATTGAGAGACAACAGGACCTTTACAGGTATGCACATTTTGGTAACTTTTTGAGATAGTTCCAAATTGTTCTCCAGAATGGCCGGATTCTTTCACAACTCCACCAACAATGTATCAGTGTCCCTGTTTTCCCACATCCCCTCCAACATTGCACATTATCTTTTCCCTCTCATTCTAGCCAATCTGACAAGTGTGTAGTGGTATCTCAGAGTTGTCTTAATTTGCATTTCTCTGATTAATAATGACTTGGAGCATTTTTTCATATGGCTAGAAATGGTTTCAATATCTGCATTTGAGAATTGCATGAGAATCATATCCTTTGCATTTATCAATTGGAGAATGGCTTAAATCAAGTGACTTTTGATGGTTTAGGAATTGTTGGTGTTCAGGACATTATTGTGGATTTCACCAAGGAGGAGTGGGGGCTTCTGGACCCTTCTCAGAAAGAGCTCTACAAGGAGTTCATGTTGGAGAGTGTCCAGAACCTGCTGTCCCTGAGTAAGGACAGTTTCCTTTCTTTTCAAATTAAATCAGTGGCCATCAATCAGGGGGCTGACCTTGCTATTTTGTTCATCTTCAGGTCAGGTGTCTGACAACTTCACTGAAAACTTTATTCTAAAAACCTTGGAAGGATGTTAGGATTCTTACAAGGTACTTATGTACTTATGCACTTAGTTCACACCTTTAAAGGAGTTCATACCTTTAAAGGACTTCACTCATTGTTTCACACATTAGACTTTACACCTTTAGAGAGCCTTAAAAAGGACAAGCTCACTGGGAGAAGGTGCAGAGTCAGGATTCAGTCAAGGGGAGAACTTTGGGGACTTTGGGAGATCCACAAGGCAGAAACCCACAAGCCCATACTCTGGGAGGAAGATTTAAGATTCATTCCCACTTCAACCTTCATGCTGGCTGGAGACACTCCGACAAGAGCTCTTGGGAACCAAAAAGAGAGACAGGCCTTTAAGAAAGCTAGCCGGGTACAGAAAAAAGATTCAGAATTTTGAAAGACACAATGATCTGGATTTTAACTCCTGACTGCATTTTGGGATGAAACTGAACTGAAACTAAGGCTACCTCCAGAAGGTCCCCAAGAAACCTGTCCCCAAGAGACAATTAAAATTTAGAGAAGAGAACATTACAGATGGGGATTCTGGTAAGATGGGAGAATAGGACTGGAAGTGCTTGGCTCTCCCAGAGTGCCAAAAAAAAAAAAAAAAAAAAAAAAAAAAATCTGAACTTGACCTGAGATCAGCAGAGCTGGTTAAAAGTCTAGAATTTATGCTGCTGAAACACCTGGGTAGGAACTTGGGGAGGCCCTAATCTCCCTTGGGTGGAGGTTCATCCCACATGAAGGGCCAGCACTTGCAGGGAGATTCTGCTCAGCCCAAGAAGAGCAGATCCTGGGAGCAGCCCCTGTCCTGTGCTCTCAGGTTTCAGAGCTTTCACCTTTGGGACTGTGGGGATGGGGAGGTGAGTGATGGGCTTGGACCTTGGAAGGGGAAGAAGGAAGGAACGAAGGATTAGTTTAAGGTAATTATTTGGTAAAAAGTATGAAAAAAGCTGGAAAAGTCTAGCAAAAACTTGGCATAGACCAATATCTTACACCATTGGCTTATAATAAAATCAAAATTGATATACATGATCAAAATGTAAAAATAGACATCATAAGAAATTAAAGTACATAGAACATATTCCTTTGCCACTTATAGATAAAGAATCTATGAATATACAAGTGATACACAGCATGGTGAGATATCAAATGGATAATTTCAAACTAAATTTCAAAAGAAGTTTTTTGTTTTTTGTTTGTTTATTTGTTTTTTAATATTCAAGGGACAGCTAAGTGGTGCTGAAATCCCGAGAACCTGAGTTCAAATCTAGTCTCAGACACTTAACACTTCCTAGCTGTGTGACCCTGGCCAAGCCATTTAACACTAATTGCCTCAGCAAGAATACCCCAAAAATCCAAAAACAAAAAGCCAAAATAAAAAAACCACGGAAGTTCAAAAGGAAGAAAAAAAAAGTTGAGAAACCATTTTTGTAGTTTTTCAGATAAAGATCTCATCTCATATCAGAATACAAGTCATTCCTCAGTTCATAAATGGTAAAGGATAGGAATAGGGTGTTTTCCAATGAAAAAAATCCAACTAATTTATCATCATCTGAAAATAATGCTCTAAGTCCTTGGAACATTAAAATAGAGAACTGCAAAATAAAACAACTTTAAGAGATCATTCTTGGAATACTAACTCACTATTGCTAGAATTGTAAAATGATCCAGTCATTTTAGAGAACAACCTGAAATTGTGCTAAGTTGTCGAACTGTGGGTACCATTTGATCCATCCCCGAGAATTTTAGGTCCTGTTCTCAAGATGAAGAAGGAAAAGAACTTTTATGTTGTCTAAATATTTATAGTAATTTTTTTTGCAACAAAGGATTGTAAAGTGCAGGGATACCCATCATTTGGGGAATGGCTAGAGAGGGATTGAGGACAACCAATGGCAAATGGCTAGTGGCTTCTGTAGTGGTTGATGATGGTCTATAAACACTGCAAAAGTGGCAGGTGCATCTCTCCAGAATTATGCGCTTTATCACTGAGTGGAGCTCTCTCAGCCCAGAATAGTTGAGATGTATCTTTGACCCCTAAATAGCTTTCAGAGAGAATCATAAAAGTGCTCTGGATTTTTACTATCAGCAAAACCAAAAATCCAGCCCCCAAAAGAACTAATTTCAGGTGTGCTCTTAGTCCAGCATCCTGGCCCAGCCGGCTCTCGGTTTTGCTTTAACTCACTTTTGGTGGGGGGTACACAGCCTTGTTAGAGACGGGTGCAGTAATTTACTCGTAGGCCCTAGAGAGGCCTCAGGGTTTGTTTAGCATCTTTCATTCATGATCCAGGGGAGGATATTGAAGCATGGGGGGGGAGGGGACTGCTCCAGGTTTATGTCAACCAGGTGGGGAAATGAGGAGCGGGGGAGGGGAAGGCTCCAGGGTCCAACCTCTCCCAGGGGTCTGAGCCAAATCTGCACCCAGAGCCTACTGGCTGCAAGCCCTGCATTCTGCTCCCGTCAGTCCATCCGCCTGATTCCTGGGGGGCAATCTTGCGCCCCAAACCAAGAGGCTTCGGAGCATTTCCAGGACGCGAATCTGCTCTCAGGATCTGCCTCGGTTTCCCGGTCTGTAAGAATAGCCTGAGGAGGGCACCTGTCACCAGAGCGGCTGTGCATTCATTAGGCGCTATCTGTGTGCCTATGAGTATCCCGAATTCTGGGTGCCAATCAGAGGGCGGGCCCTGCCTCCCAGGAACTTACATTTCAAAGGGTCACTCCGTACCGGAAGTAGGGAAAAGGGTGGGGTTGAGGGGAGGACGTCACCAGCCTGCCCCACCGGGGAGCACGAGGCCGGACAGAATCCCTCCCTGGGCGCTCACGCCCCGCCTGGCTGGTTGAACTCCGGGCAATGCTGAGAGGCTCCTGGTGCGCAGGCGCAGCTTCCAGGTTTGCGGGTTTGGTTCAATTCTTTCCTCGGTGCTGGGTGAGTGGGACAGAGGAGTAGGAGTCAGTGCGCACGCGCAGCGTCGGAGGATTTTTTTTTTTTTTGTTGTTTTTTTTTGGTTTGGTTTGGTTTGTCGTTTGCTTGTTTGTTTTGTTTCTCCCCCTCCCCCCATCTCTTAAGGTACCCACCTTCACGCAGGGACGTAGTTGGGGTCAGTTCCCGTGGCAGGGTCCGAGTGTGGGGGTGCGCGTGCAAGAGGGGGGTGCCGAGTGTGCGAGCCGTGCAGAATGGAGTAGCACCGCGGGGGTGCGAGTCTCGGAATGGTGGTTGTGGGGGTGTAGCTGCCGCGGGTGTGGGGGAGGGGCTGTGGCCCTGAGTGATCTCACCTGCGTAGGCTGAGGTGGGGGAGGGGCCGCGCTTGGGCATCCCTGTGGCTGCTGGGGTCCGAAAGTTTCTCCGGGAGTCCCCAGTGAGCCCCGGTTTGGCGTGAGCGTCTCATGGGGACTCCGGGTTCAGTGCCCACTTGGGGGGGCGGACTCTAGCTTGACCCGTTTGGCTCAGGTTCCCCCTGGGTAAAAAGGGGACGAGAGCCGCCCCTCCCCCTCTCCTTCTCCGGCCCGGTGAGATCTGTAAAGCACTAAATGCCGGGCGGGGCATACAGCAAGCACTCTCTACGTGCAGCTCTCCGTAAATTTCCCTCGGTCTCTGCTTTTGCCTGGAGGACCGTGGTGGTGGAGGAGGGGTGCTCAGCCTCTGGCCTCCCATCCAGCTCCGCCCCGGGCCTCTCTCCCTCCCTGGGGTCTTGGGTGCTTTGGGAGGCGGGGCGTATGCTATAGACGGGGAGACTGAGGCAGGAATCCCAGGGCTTGGCCAGGATCACCAAGCTCCCAGGGATTCGGGCGAAGGCCTGTGGTCTGCACCCCATGCGGCTTGCGTCCCCAGGGCTGCCCCTCCAAAAAAGCGTGCAGGAAACTTTAGTGTCCAGTGATGGGGGTACTAGAAGGGTCTCCCTGCCCCCCCATGGGATCTCCCTGTCTTCTCTGAGCTGAGATCCCTCGGCCTCCTCCCCGGAGCAGCCTCTCCCTACCCTCCCTGCCCTGAGAGCTCTCATTCTGGGCAGATTAGCATCCAGTCCAGGAAGGGAAGGCTCAGGCCCCGTCCTCCCTCTCTGAGATACTTCTCTCTCCCCAGCCCGGCAGGCAGAGGACCCAAGCCCGGAACCAGAGTCATGGCCCCTGGCAGCCGGAGCCCCCCGTCCCAGGTGAGTGCGGTCCTCCCCAGAGCTGAGCAGGGGGAGTCCAAGGGAGCCCAGGAAGCTTCCTCCTGTCAGAGGGAGGGGAGGAATCAACCTCCTGGCCCCCGGGCTGCTCCGAGGGGTCTCTGAGTCCCTCTCCTTTGCCAGGTCCCAGGCCCCATCAAAGAGCATTGAGAATGTGGGCCATGACAAGCACTGTGCCCACCTCTGGGGTGATGAAGGAAGGTTAGATGAAAGTGCTAAATGACAAGGTCAGGAAGGAGACTGGGAGGTGGTTCCTTAAGGGTGGCCAGACGGCAGCACTGGGAGGCATGGTGAGGGTTGGTGCCACTGAGAAGTCTCCCCAGTCAGCAGGGCCTCTGGGTGGGCTGAGAGCGGAGGGAAGCAGGAGTCATGGTATGAAGGGGACCCCCAAGGCCTCTTCTGGTTCTGTGAGGGGGAGTCAGGGAGAACACAGGTCGGCCCCTGACCTCTCTGACCTCTGGGATCAGACCTGCCTGGGGAGTGCAAGCACAGGATTCATTTCTAGGAGACAGTTATGTCAAGGAAAAGGGGGCAGCTCCTCCCCGAAGGGAACAGAAGTTCCAGGCAAAGTTTGCTCAGAAAGGTGAGTCCCGTGGAAATGAGTCCCTGTGGGCCTCAGTGAACTGACATTTTTCTGGGAGCATAAGAGAATTAAACTGATACAATATGTATTAAACAATGTTTACAAATTTATGCCTGCAATTAGATCTATTTTGCTTTAGTTAAAATAGTAACAGCTTTCTGTTAGCAAATGTGCAAAATTTTCCTAACTAGTTTCTTTTTTGCCTTAGTCCTGTGACCTCAAGATCATCCCCTTTCTCCACTCACACCCATGGCCAAGATACAACTTTGTTAGTAAACTCTTTTCTGCTAGAAGAAATGGCTTTTGGGAAAATTGAGATTCTGAAGACGTACCATCCCTCACTGCAAATCTACTTTTTATTGGAACTGAATTTGTTGTAAACCAAATCATGTGGGTCTCATTGAAAGTCCCACCTGTTCTCCTCTTAGGATACTGTGGTATGTGACTCCATAGGTGGATCATCCCTTCATGAAACATATTCTGAAAATTAGGTAATAAGTTAGACATTTAAGACAATTAATTTAGACAATATGAAGATAATTCAGAGCCTTATTGGATCAGGATTACTCTGTTCTGGTATCTGAATGCCATCATTCTAGCTGTCAAGTTGATAAATGGTTAAATGATTCTTTTTGAATTAATTTCAGTGAATTAATTTTATTTGGCAATAAGTTTATAAAATTTGCATTACTTTGATTCTGATAATTCTTTTATTCTGATACATGGTCATTTGGAAAAGTAATTCCTTGAGGCTGATCCAATGGCATCCTTCCCTTTTTTTTTTTTTTTTTTTTTTTTTTTTTTCCCCTGAGGCTGGGGTTAAGCGACTTGCCCAGGGTCACACAGCCAGGAAGTGTTAAGTGTCTGAGACCAGATTTGAACTCAGGTCCTCCTGAATTCAAGGCTGGTACTCTATCCACTGCACCACCTAGCTGCCCCTAATGGCATACTTCCAAAAGGATCTTTTAATCTAGATGTTCTGAAATGATGAATTACACTGTTGGAATATGTATTAAGTGGGGTTTACAACTTTATGCATGAAATTAGGTCTATTTTGCTTTAAAATCAATGGTAATAATGACAACTTTCTGTTAGTAAGTGTACAAAGGAAACTGTAAATTCTCCTTATCTAGGAAATTCTTTGGCCTTTAGCAGGAAGGTACTTTGGGACTAGTCCAGGTCTTCTAAATCTTTACAGCTTTGACTCATTGTCTAAAAAATGTAATGGAGTGGGTTAGCAGAATCCCCAAATTCCACCTAGTGGATCATCTATGGTCGTAATATGTTTGAGCTCATGTAGTTTCAAATCAACTGAGATTTTTCAAAGTGGAACCCTTTCCTTGAATACAGTTGTTATTAAAGAACTTGGAATAGAGAAATTAAGAGAAATCTTTTTCTTTAATTGCTCACAAATTCAAAAATAGACAGAATGGAAGCTAAAAGTGAAATATCCAAGTAGATGAGTCAGATGTTTTACAGAAAATGAAAATGGAACAAAAAGTGAGGAACTTTTTTATCTGTAAGAAAAAGAAGGGCTCTGCAAAAAGAACTCATGAAAAAGCAAATCTTATCATTCTGCTGGAATTTGGAAGAAAATGAAATTGAAGGGCATCAACTGGCAAGTATGCTTGTCAAGCCCTGGTTCTTCAAGTTGCAGCTTAAGTAGTAATAATGCCTTTTAGGGGATCAAAGTGATGAGCCCTCTCTTGTGTGAGAACCATGAGTCTGCTTCTTATTGATTCTGGATCTCCAGTGATATAGAACTCTTACATGATGTTGAAACAGTGTCTTTTTCAAAAATAAACCATCAATATCTCTCTTATGCATTTGCTCAGTCTCCAACCCGGGCTGATGAAATATCACATTTTTTAAAAGAAGGAAACAAATTCTCCTCCCCACCCCAAACTACACTTCTGTTTCAGTAATTCATGAAATGAATGAATACATTCCATAAACAAATGAAAGCAATCATAAAGCAAAGACAGCAGATCATTCTGGCCATGACCTATCCTACCCAGTGTCATCTCAGCTCTTCAATGTAAGAATAGAGCTTAGCTTTGCTGGAGGCAATCTCATAAATGGACATATTAAGAGTACTACATCTCTAGGATACTTCTCTTGCTTTCATCTAGTTACGAATATTTTAGATTTTAAAGAAATTTAGCAAATCATTCTTTTTTCTTTGTTCTTTACTCAATGATCACTTTTCATTTCCACCCCTCAGAATATAAAATAATTTTCAACTTCTGCCCAACTCGGCATAGAATTTCTTAAATTCTTAAGACTTGACACACATGATGGTGAGGAATTTCCCATTACCTCTTTCTCCTGCACATATTTTTATATCTTGCTGATACAGCCCAAATCTATTTCCTAATTCCATCAGAAGCATTGTGTAATAAAACATTTTTCTTTTTCTTTTTTTTGCTGAGGCTGTTGGGGTCAAATGACTTGCTCAGGGTCACACAGCTAGGAAGTGTTAAGTGTCTGAGGGCAGATTGGAACTCAGGTCCTCCTGACTTCATGGCTGGTATTTTATACACTGCACCACATAATTGCCTTTAATAAAACATTTTTTCCAATTTAAATGATTACAACAGGATCAACACTTCAAATAGAAAATACTTTTCTCCCTATTCCATTGGGCTCCTAATGCCTAGTTCCAGGTCTTGGCTGTGACAGTCATAAAGTTTACATAACTTTTTGGCAAGTCCCATTTGTGCCTTACTTTTCTCCTCTGAATTGATAAGATTTGGACCAATTAAATTCTGGAATGTCAGCTCCAAATCAAATAACTTTTGATGGTTTAGGAGTTGGTGACCTTCAAGGATGTGATGGTGGACTTCACTGAGGAGGAGTGGGGGCTCTTGGACCCTTCTCAGAAGGAGCTTTACAAGGAGGTTATGCTGGAGAATGTCCAGAACCTGCTGTCTTTGGGTAAGGACCATTTCCTTTCTTTTCTTGGTTTTAATGGTCAGGCCAAAATCAGTGCAAGCCAGAGAAGGTGGATCCCCAATCTCCGCTCTGGTGCAAGTCAGCCTTAGGAGCTGTGTGCAGTGCAAAGACCTCTGTGTACCTCAACTTTTCATCTACTGTGGCCTTGCCTTGTAGCCTTTTCAAATGGAATCAGTTACCATTAGTCCAATGGCTGCAGAGGCAAATGGTGTGGATTCACTGTCAGAGGAAAGACATGAAGTTTAAAAAGAGGGACAACTTTATCTAAACTACTTTGTCTTCCCAATTTGATTGTCCCATTCAAATTACTGAAAACTAATTTGTCCAAATAAAAGCAATATACCTAAGATTAAAAAAAAAAAGAAAAGAAAAAAAATCTTTCTAGACTCCTTAGAGTTCTCTTACTTCATATGTATATACAAATATCTTTCTAAAAATCTAAAAGAAAATGAGTCATTCACCTATTGACAGTTAAAAAGATATAGAAAGATAGTTTTCAAATGAAGAAATTGAAACATTTTGAAATCATATGAAAAAAGTGCTCTAAAATTTTTTTCTCTTTACATTTGATATTATTTCTTTTCGATATTATTCCTTTGATATTCTTGATATTTTGTTTTTTTTCTATTAAAGCTTTTTTATTTTTAACATGTGCATAATATGAAAAGGTGTTCCAAATCATTATTGATTGGAGAAATGCAAATTAGGACAACTCTGAGATACCACTACACACCTCTCAGATTGGCTAACATAACAGGAAAAGATAATGTCGAATGTTGAAGGGGAGGAGAGAAAACAGGGACACTGATGCATTGTTGGTGGAGTTGTGAAGTGATCCATTCATTCTGGAGAGCAATTTGCTCAAAAAGTCATCAAACTGTGCATACCTTCTGATCCAGCAGTGTTACTACTGGGCTTATATCCCAAAGAGATATTAAAGGGGGGAAAGGGACCTGTATGTGCAAAAATTTTTGTGGCAGCCCTTTTTGTAGTGGCCAGAAACTGGAAACTGAGTGATGCCCATCAATTGGAGAACAAGCATACCTGCCAGTTGATGCCCTTCCATTTCATTTTCTTCCAAATTCCAGCAGAATGATAAGATTTGCTTTTTCAAGAGTTCTTTTTGCAGAGCCCTTCTTTTTCTTACAGATAAGTTGTTTATGTGAATGTTATGGAATATTATTGTTGTCTAAGAAATGACCAGCAGAGGGATTTCAGAAAGGCCTGTAGAGACTTACACTAAGTGAAATGAACAGAACCAGGAGATCATTATACACTTCAACAAGAATAGTATATGAGGATCAATTCTGATGGAGGTGGCTCTCTTCAACAATGAGAGGATCCAAATCAGTTCTAATTGATCAGTAATGAAGAGAACCAGCTACACCCAGTGAAAGAATGATGAGAAATGAGTATGGACGTAGCATTTACACTCTTTCTGTTATTGTTTGCTTGCATTTTTGTTTTTCTTCCCAAGTTATTTTTACCTTCTTTCTAAATCTGATTTTTCATGTGTAGCAAGATAACATAAATATGTAAACATATATTGTATTTAACATGTACTATAGCATATTTAATATGTATGGGACTACCTGCCATCTAGGGGAGGGGGTGGAGGGAAGGACGAGGAAAAATTGGAACAGAAGTTTTTGCAAGGGTCAATATTGAAAAATTACCTATGCATATGTTATGTCAATAAAAAGGTATAATTAAAAAAAACATATGCATGGATAACTTTTCAACATTAACCCTTGTAAAACATTGTGTTCCAAATTATCCATCCTTACCCCTATCCACTCCCTTAGATGGCAAATAATATGTTAAACATGTTTAAAAAATATGTTAAATCCCATATAAATCCCATGTTTATACAATTATCTCACTGCACAAGAAAAATGAGATCAAAAAGGAAAAAAATGAGAAAGAAAATAAAATGCAGGCAAACAACAAAAAGACTGAAAATACTATGCTTGGTCCATATTCAGTTCCCATTGTCCTCTCTTTGCCGTGCAGATGGCTTTCTTCATCCCAAGGCCATTGGAACTGGCCTGAATCATCTCACTGTTGATGAGAGCCATGTCCATCAGAATTGATCATCGTATAATCTTGTTGTTGCCATGTACAATGATCTTTTGGTTCTGCTCATTTCATTCAGCATCAATTCCTTTCCAGGCCTTTCTGAAATCATCCTGCTGATTGTTTCTTACAAAACAATAACATTCTATAACATTCATATACCGAAATTTATTCAGCCATTCTCCAATTGATGAGCATCCACTTAGTTTCCAGTTTTTTGTCACTACAAAAAGGGCTGCCACAAACATTTATGCACATGTGGTTCCTTTCCCTCTTTTAAGATCTCTTTGGAATACAAGCCCAGTAGTAACACTGCTGGGTCAAAGGATATACATATTCTAAGTTATTGTTGATCATGTTTGAGAAATTTAAATGGGAATTAAAACAATCTATGTCGTTTTACACTTCTCATATTGGCTAAAATAGTCTGCAGAAGTGATAATGTATTTTTTTTAATGTTTATTTTCTCCAGTTACATGTATATTTGTGGCAGACACTGGAAAGTGAGGGAGTTATGGTATATGAATGTTATGGCATATTACTATTCATACAAGGATGATTCCAGGAAAGCTTGGAGAGACTTATGTAAACCAATGCTGAGTAAAGTAAGAAGAACCAAGAGAACGCTGTACACAGCAACAACAAGATTACTCTGATAGATGAGGCTCTTTTCAACAGTGAGGTGATTCAGGCCAATTCTAATAGACTTGTGATGGAGAGAGCTATCCGCTTCCAGAGAAAGGATTGTGGGAACTGAATATGGATCATAACATCATATTTTCACCTTTTTTTGTTCTTTGCTTGCTTTTTTTTCCCTTTCTTTCTCATTTATTTTTCCTTTTTGATCTGATTTTTCTTCTTCAGCATGATAAATGTGGAAATATGTAGAAAAGAATTACAAATGTTTAACATAAAGTGGATTACTTCTTCTCTAGGAGAGGGGGATGAGAGAAGGGAAAGAAAAAAATGTGGAATAGAAAGTTGTGGAAGGGAGAATGTCATAAATTATCTCTGCATGCATTTTGAAAAATAAAAAGCTATTATTTAAAAAAAAAAAAAAAAAGGGAAAAACCCAGAAGATAAGAAAAGTGAATGTAGCATGTATTGGTTTACATGCAGTCTCCATAGTTTTCTCTGCAGATGTGGATGGATGTTTTCCACTCAGAATTTATTGGGATGAACTTTGATTAATGAATCTCTAAGAAGAACCAAGTCTATTATTATTAATCATCACAGAATCTTGCTATTGCTATATACAATGTTGTCCTGGTTCTGCTTGTTTGACTCAGCATCAATTCATATAAATCTTTCCAAGTCTTTCTAAAATCAGCTTGTTTATCATTTTCATAGAAAACTAATATTCCATTCCTTTCATATATCAAAACTTATTTGGCCATTCTAATTCTTCAGTTCTTTGCCACTACCAAAAAAAAAAAAAAAAAGTATTACAAACATTTTCACATGTGAGTCCTTTTCCCTCTTTTGTGATTTCTTTTTGATACACACCCAGTAGAGCCATTGCTGAATCAAAGGGAATACACAGTTTGATAGTCCTTTAGGCAGAGTTTCAAATTGTCATCCAGAGCAGTTGGATCATTTCACAGCTCCACCAACTATTTATTAGTGTCCCAGTTTCCCACATCCCCTCCAACATTCCTCATTATCCTTTCCTGTCTTCTTAGCCAATCTGAGATTGGAGGGTTTGGCACCTCAGAGTTATTTTACTTTTCATTTCTCTAATCAGTAGTGATTTAAGGCATTTCTTCATGAGCATATCTGGCTTTTTTTTTTTCCTTCACCTGAAAACTCTCTTCATATCCTTTAGCCATTTATTGGTTGGGTAATGACTCAAATGTTTATTTTAGAGATGAAACATTTAACAGAAAAACTGGTGTAAAATTTTTTCGCCCACTTTCTGATTCCCTTTTAAGCATGGTCACATTGGGTTTTTTTAATGCCAAAGATTTTAATTTAATGTAGTCAAAATTATCCATTTTGCATTTCATAAAGTTCTCTTTATTCTCCTTTGACCATAAATTCCTTTCTTCTTGATAGTTCTGACAGAAAAATTATCCCTTGTTCTTGTAATTTGCTTATGTTATCACCCTTTATGCCTAAATCATGTACATATTTTGATCTCATTTTACTAGGGATTTGAGATGTAGATCCATGTTGAATTTCTGACATAGTATTTTCCAGTTTTCCCAGCAATTTTTATTAAATTGTGAGTTCTTATGCCAGAAGTTGGAGTCTTTGGGCTTGTCAAACAGTATTTTTACAAACAGTATAGTTATTGATTATTGCATATCTAAGTTGTTCCACTGATCTACTACTTTATTTCTCAGTCAGTAACAGATGCTTTTGATGATTGTTACTTTAAAATAATTTTAGGTCTGGTACTGCTAGACCATCATTTACATTTTTGTCTTCATTAATTCCCTTGATATTTTTGACCTTTTCTTGTTCCAGATTAAATTTGTTAGTATTTTTTCTAGTTCTATAAAATAATTTTAATTTTATTAGCTCAACATACCCATGAGCAGTTGATACTTTTCTAGGTGTTTACATCTGACTTCATTTATTTTTGTAATTGTGTCTTACAGTTCTGCATTTGTCTTGGCATATAGACACCAAATATTTATTTTTTAACAGTTATTTTAGATGCAATTTGTCTTTCAAACCTAAAAGAATATGAGTCATTTCCCAAGTAACAACTGGTCAAAGGTTAGTACCAAGTAGTTTCTTATAAAATCAAACGTAATTACATATGGGAACATATTCTAAGTCATGATTTATTATAGAAATGCAAATTAAAGCAGCTTTGAGATATTTTGTTTATTACCTATTATTATCTATTACATCACTTGCAATGATAAAAAGGGAAAGTGAGAAATGTTGGCGAGGATATGGAAAATTTGTGTCACTAATTATCAGTGTGAATTGATCCATCCATTTTGGAGTACAGTCTGGAATTATGTCCAGAGGGTTATCAAACTGTGTTTCTCCTTTGTCCTAGCAATACCATTATTAATGCTAATATTCAAGTTGATTAAGGAAAAAAGGCGGGGGGAGAACTTCTATATTTTAACATATCATTGTAGCTCTCTTGGGTGTAAATACCTATAAATTGCAGGGATGTCTATTAATTGAGTAATGGTTTGAGAGGGATTGAGTGCAACCTGAGGTAAATGGTCAGTGGCTTCAGGACTGCTTACCCATGGTCTGTCTGTCTTTTTTTTTTAAGTTTCAAAATTCATTTTATTTCCCTGAAATTTAACTCACTTATCAGTCAAGCTGTTTTTGAGCACTCCACTATGGACAAGATAATTTGTAAAGCATTGTGGGTAGTGCAAGAGAAATATTAGACATGATCCCTGTCCTTGAGCTCTTCATAATCTAATTGGGAAAACAAGAATACTATGTGGAAATTTAGCCAACACACATGAGGTGTCTCAAGGATAGGACTGAAGACCAAGAAAAGGTCATTCTCTACCAGGGTAGTTACAAAAGACTTTGTGAAAGAAGGTTCAGACACCATTTGCGTCTTCAGTTTGGGAAGAAGGACATATATAAGCAAACTGGCAGCAGAAGTAAGTCACATCTCCCCAGATGGGAAGATTGTTTCTTCTCAAACATAAGCACCTGTGGGTTTTTCACAGAATTGTCAAAATGTTCACCCTCCTCATGAAAAAAAGAGAAAAGCCAATGGAATTGTTATTGTCAGTGAAACCTCCATTTTCTTACTGTTCCTTGAGCCACTTCTCCAAATCCTGCCCAGTTCATATCAGACTATCTCCATGAAACTTGCCCTGTATTCCCTTCTCTGATTGATTTTTTTAAGCACATCCAGGGAGAAAAAAAATCAGTAATATCCAGGATGGATTCACAAGTTTGGACAACCATCATTTTCTGCTTGTATAAGATTAGCAGGCAGGAAGATATAGCCATAGAGCCATAGAGAGTTATCCTGAAGGATATATTTAAGGAGATCTCCAAAGCACTCATTTTGCAGCTCAAGAGCCAAAAACTGAAGGAATTAGATTATTTTGATTTGGTTTGACATTTGGTTCCAGAAAGTCTTTAAAGATAATCGCCCCCAGACAAGATTATATCTATCTATATCTATATCTATAGATATATCTATATCTATAGATATATCTATATCTATCTATCTATCTATCTATCTATCTATCTATCTATATATATATATATATATAGGGTAGATGATAGTACATAGTTGAATAGCAGCCTGAGATTGTCATTAACCTAAAAGAATTCTTTTTGTTTTCCATTAATAATGTTTCATTTTTTCTAATCACATGTAAACATAGTTTTCAATGTTTATTTCTGTAACATTTGAGTTCCAGATTTTTTTTCCTCTCCCTCCCTTTGCTCTCCCCTTCCCAAGACAGCAAGCAAGTAACTTACTTATAGGCCCTGCAGAGTTCTGTCATTTTATTTTGTACCATCTGAATTTCCTCATCATATTCAGCAGATCCATTTGGATATTTCCAAGTGTTCTGGCTTAGATGAATAAATGTGGTTGTGTACATCAAATCTCTGAACACTGCCCAGTCCTTTTCTGATGAAATGTTGCAAAGCCTGTGCCTCCCTCCAAGTTAAAAATGAACTGTTCTTCCATGGAGAATCACTCTAATCTGTTGACAGTCAGTCTGGTAGACATCTTGTCTTGTGGCTGCCCTTTCTGTTGAAGATGAATGTTCATCTTGGAGTGAATAAGTCTCTTATGGGAGCAATACTCTGTGGTGAACACCTTGATCACCTTCACATCACACATATCCTCTTCTTCTTACAGAAAAAAGATCTATGGATAAGTCGTAAGCCTTGCTGTTGCCTTTAATTATCTGTGTACACCATTGTACTTCTGTTTTTGATGGCTCTTTTTCTTTTTCTTTCTTTTTCTTTTTTTGGTTTTTTAAAACTTTATAATTATAACAGTTTTGTTCTTTTTTTTTTTGACAGTGCATATGCATGGGTAATGTTTTACAACATTATCCCTTGCACTCCTTTCCGTTCTGAATTTTCCCCTCCTTCCCTCTACCTCCTCCCCTAGATGGCAGGCATTCCCATACATATTAAATATGTTATAGTATATCTTAGAAACAATATATGTGTGCAGAATTGATTTTTTGTTGTTGTTGTTACAAAGGAAGAATTGGATTCAGAAGGTTAAAAAAAAAATGCAAACAGTTTATACTCATTTTCCAGTGTACTTTCTCTGGGTGTAGCTGATTCTTTCTGATGGTTATTTTTCTTCAGATGTGGAGCCCAAGTTTGAATGGAATGAGATCAGTAGAAAGCTGGGGATTTTTGTGGAAGAACGTGATCTGCAAAGATTCATGAAGGATGGTCCCTGTGCCTTAACTTTGAGGGAAATCCATGCCTCTAACATCCAAGGAGATAATTCAAGAAAGAGGCAATCTTCTTTCCTAAGTCATTGTAAGAAAATGCCCTCAGGGAATAACTGGCTTTTCGATAGTGAATATCAGAAATGTTTTCCTGAACAGGTAGAGCTTTTTCATTCCCAGGAGAAGTATGCTGAAATACAAATCAATCCAGGTATTCAAGGGGAAATGTCCTTCAGCAAGAGTTCAGACATCATTAGACATCAGAAAAATGATAATGGGGAAATGTTTTGTGGAAGTAATGAAGTTGGGAAGGCCTTGAGTCAGACTTCTAAGCTCATTACTCATCAGCAAATTCACACAAGAAAGCAACCTGATGAGTATAATGAATGTGAAGCAATCTCATCCCATCATTCATCTCTTCCTTACCATTGTAGAGTTGACTCTGGAATGAAAAGTTTTGGTGACTGTGGGAAGGCCTATGGTTGGAACTCAGGTATTGATAGCTCTCAGAAGATTCATACAGAAATGGTTTATAAATGTAATGAATGTGGGAAGACATTTCCACAAATATCTAATTTTCGTAAACATCAGAGAATCCACAGTGGAGCAAAACATTATAAATGTAATCAATGTGGGAAGGCTTTTGTGTACAGGTACAGTCTTGCTAACCATCAGAGAATCCACACTGGAGAAAAACCTTATAAATGTAATCAATGTGGAAAGTCTTTTCGATGGAGTTCCAGTCTTTTTTTCCATCAGAGAATCCACACTGGAGAAAAACCTTATAAATGTAATCCTTGTGGAAAATTTTTTCGATACAGTTCCAGTCTTGCTTTACATCAGAGAATCCACAATGGAGAAAAACTTTATAAATGTAATCAATGTGGAAAGTGTTTTCGATGCAGTTACAGTCTTGCTTTACATCAGAGAGTCCACACTGGAGAAAAACCTTATAAATGTAATCAATGTGGAAAGTCTTTTCGATGCAGTTCCATTCTTGATAAACATCAGAGAATCCACACTGGAGAGAAAGAAAAATCTTTTGAATGTCATCAGTGTGGAAAAGCTTACAGGAACAAGGCAAAACTTATTGAGCATGAGAGAAGCCACTCTGGAGAGAAACCTTTTGAATGTATCCAGTGTGGAAAGACTTTCTTATATGAGAGAAGTCTTGCTAAACATCAGAAAATCCACACCGGAGACAAACCTTATAAATGTAATCAATGTGCAAAAGCTTTCATAATGAGGTACCAGCTTGTTGAGCATCAGAAAAGCCACACTGGAGAGAAACCTTTTGAATGTAATCAATGTGGAAAGGCTTTTTGTTACCCTTCCAGACTTACTCGACATCAGAGAATCCACACTGGAGACAAACCTTATAAATGTAATCAGTGTGGGAAAGCTTTCATAATGAGGTACCAGCTTGTTGAACATCAGAGAATTCACACTGGAGAGAAACCTTTTGAATGTAATCAATGTGGGAAAGCTTACAAAGTAAGATATCTTCTTGCTGAACATCAGAGAAGCCACACTGGAGAGAAACCTTTTGAATGTAATCAATGTGGAAAGACTTTTTGTTACCCTTCCAGGCTTACTCGACATCAGAGAATCCACACTGCAGAAAAACCTTTTGAATGCAATCAGTGTGGAAAGACTTTTATATACAATTCTCTTCTTTCTAGTCATCAGAGAATCCACACTGGAGAGAAACCTTTTGAATGCAATCAGTGTGGAAAGACTTTTATATACAGTTCCCTTCTTTCTAATCATCAGAGAATCCACACTGGAGAGAAACCATTTGAATGTAATCAATGTGGAAAGGCTTTTAGGCTTTGTTCCATTCTTACTAAACATCGGAGAATCCATACTACAGAGAAACCTTTTGAATGCAATCAATGTGGAAAAGCTTTTAAATACAGTTCCCTGCTTTCTCAACATCAGAGAATGCACAGTGGAGAGAAGCCTTTTGAATGTAATCAATGTGGGAAAGCTTTCATAATGAGGTACCTTCTTGTTGAACATCAGAGAAGCCACACTACAGAGAAACCTTTTGAATGTAATCAGTGTGGGAAAGCTTACAAAGTGAAGTACCTTCTTGCTGAACATCAGAAAACCCACACTGGAGAGAAACCTTTTGAATGTATTCAGTGTGGAAAGAGTTTCACATACAAGAGAATTCTTGCGAAACATCAAACAATCCATGCTAGAAAGAAACCTTTTGAAGGTAATTAATGTGGTAAAGATTTCACGCACAAGGGAAAACTTGCTGAACATCAGAAAATACACACTGGAGAAAAACTTTATGTAATCAATGAGGAAAGACTTTTTCATAGAGTTCTAGTCTTGCTAAACAATTGAGAATCTGAAGGAGTCCTACCAAATTCCTTTTATGACACAGACATGGTACTGATACCTAAACCAGGTAGGATGAAAACAAAGAAAATTATAGACCAATCTCCTTAATGAACATTGATGCAAAAATCTTAAATAAAATATTAGCAAAAAGATTACAGAAAATTATCCCCAGGATAATACACCATGACCAAATAGGATTTATACAAGTAATGCAGGGCTGGTTCAATAGTAAAAGAACCATTCACATAATTGGCTATCAGTAACCAAATGAACAAAAACAATATGATCATCTCATAGATGCAGAAAAAGCATTTGATAAAATCCAACACCCAACATTAGAGAGTATAGGAATAAATGGACTTTTCTTTAAAACAGTCAGTAGCATCTATTTAAAACCATCAGTAAGCATCATATGTAATGGTGATAAACTAGAACCATTCCCAGCAAAATCAGGAATGAAACAGGGGTTGCCCACTATTGCCATTACTATTCAGTATTGTATTACAAATACTAGCTTTGGCAATAAGAGATGAAAAAGAGATTAAAAGAATTAGAGTAGGTAATGAGGCAACCAAATTATCACAGTTTGCAGATGATATCATGGTATATTTAGAGAACCCCAGAGATTCTGCTAAAAATCTATTAGAAATAATCACAACTTTAGCAAAGTTGCTATTTACAAAATATTGATCCACAAATCATCAGCATTTTTATACATCACTAACAAAATCCAACAGTAAGAGATAAAAAGAGAAATTCCATTCAAAATAACTATCAATAGTATAAAATATTTGGGAATCTATCTGCCAAGGGAAAGTTAGGAAGTACAGGAGCAAAATTATACAAAAACTTTCCCCACAAATAAAGTCAGATTTAAACAATCTGAAAAATATTAAGTGTTTTTTGATAACTCAAGTGAATATAATAAAGATGATCATACTACCTAAATTAATCTATTAATTTAATACTATACTAATCAAATTCCCAAGAAATTATTTTAATGACCTAGAAGAAATAACAACAAAATTCATGTGGAAGAACAAAAGGTCAAGAATTTCAAGAGAACTAATAAAAAAAAAAATCAAATGAAAGTGGCCTAACTGTACCTGATCTAAAACTATATTACAAAGCAGCAGTCACCAAAACCATTTGGTATTAGCTAACAATTGAGAATCCACACTGGGGAAAAACATTTTTGTATATAATCTGTTTGGAAAAACTTTCACAGAGTTCCTTCTACCTGCACATGAGAGAATCCACACTTGAGAGAAACCTTTTTAATGTAATCAATGTGGAAATCTTTCATAAAGAACTTCAAACTTGCTTAACATAAGAGAATTCCCTGTAGAGAGAAACCTGTTGATTATAATCAGTGTGGGTAGACTTCCACACAAAGGTCCAATGTTGCTGAACATCAGAGTATCCACAATGGGGGGAAAAAAAACCTTCATGAAAGTAATTGTTATTTAGTGATTTGACAGAGTTCTATTTTTTAAAAAATAAATGACCATGTTTTTAATAATGGTTTATATTCTTATAATTTGAGTCAATTCTCTTATCTATTTTAGAAATGAGGCCTTTAACAGAAACACTGCTGGTAAAATTTAGAGATTTCTACAAAAAAGATCTCATAAAATATCCCAAATTCCATCTTATTTTGTGTGTGGGGGAAATCACCCAGGAATGGCACAAAGGAGAAATTGATGCAGAGTTCTGAGCCAGAGACAGAATTTATTAGAATGCTCCTCTGTAACCCAGAAGATTCCAGGCCTTTCTCTCCATCTAAGATCCCCTCCTTCCCTCAGGGTTCTGTTTTTGTAGGGATAAAATTATCCTATCAATAGGACAGCATTTCATTGGTTACTGTAAAATCCTTTGGCTAAAATATGGATACCATTAGGGCCTAGAGTTTCAGGATGGCCAGTGGGGGAAATCTATCCACTGACTAGATGGTCATAAGCTGAATGGTGTCCCCTCTTAGCTTGGGCCAGTGAAGATGGGGCCATTCAGCAATTAGGAGATAGATGAACCATTCATTGGGCTGGGCAAGTGCCCATAACCTCTCCCTCTAAAGGACCAAGGATAGTGGGAACTCTGGGAAAAGTATACTTAAAACAAGGATACTTACAGCAGGGTGTTGACTCAGTTTAATTGATGATATAATGGTTCTCTAGTTCACATGTACTTAATGTGATGTAATGATGTAATTAGTACTTAGTGTATATGGTGATGTAATGGTTCTGCAGGTGGCACATGCTCAGTGTGCTATAAGTGATGTAATTGTACTAAGGTATTTAAGGGCTGAGAGGACTGGAGACTAGTGTGTGTGCTGGAGCTCAATCTCAGGCTCCAGACTCCATCTTTGATCATCCTCGTGGTAGCTCTCCTGCCTTCATCATTTCTCCACTATGACCAAGACCCGTCCAGAGATCCTCCAGAAAGCTAGTCCGGACACTACGTCACCCCAAGAAGATTTCAGGGGAACTTTGGGGCTTTCCATCATACCCAAATGATCTATGGGTGAAACAGGATAGAATTGGTTCCTATCATGGTTCTGACAATTTGTAGTTATGCAAATAGACCTCATGCCTGATGTGGAAATAATTTCTATTCTATAAGCTTGAGGTCTACAAAAAAGTATCTTAATGGAATGTATATTTCCATATGATTCATTCAAACTTTGAATTAGTTATACTATTAAGTGATCAGCTAGGTAAGTATAAGCTAATGATCTACCATAAAATCATCATGGGCTGATTAATACTGAATTGGATTTGAATACAGCTCCTCAGTGTGTCAGTTTTCTTAATGTGCATGAAACTCAATAAATGTAATGATTTTTCTAGCAAATCATGTTTGTTATCATTCCTCAATTGTTCTTAGCATTCATAGACTATCATTTCTTCATCATTCCTGAAGTAATTGTTGCTCACCTTGTTTACTGCCATAAAAAAGCCCTTATATAAATATTTTGCTGTTAGATGTGAATTCCTTTTTCTTTTAAGTTTCTCTTTAATTTTAAAACACATTGTTTTATGACTTATGTTGGAAGAGAAAAATCTGAACAAATGGGGAAAACCATGGGAGAGAAAAAAAATAAAGAAGGGAACACAGTGTGTGTTGCTCTATATTGAATCTCCTTAGTTCTTTTTCTCCCTTCAGTCTTGGGAGGTGGGGGCCCCATGTTACAGATGGGGAAACTGAGGCAGCCAGGGATGAAGTGTCACACCAGTCCTCCAGGGAATTGGGCGAAGGCCCTCTGACCTTGAACCCCATGTGGCTCATAACCCCAGGGCTGCCCTGTCCCCTAATTTGCAGGCAATTTTAGTTTCCAGTGTTGGGGCCCCTAAGAAGTTCTCCCTGCTCCCATAGCTGAGATCTTTCTGCCTCCTTCCCTGAGCTGAGATCTCTCTATGTCCTCTTTGACACAAGAAAAAACAAGGTGAACATGACCTGGGACCAACAGAGGTGGTTCAAAGTCCAGAATTTGAGCTGCTGAAATACCTGGACAGGAAACACCCTGACCTCCCTGGAGTGGAGATTGAGCCCACATGAAGGGTCAGAACCTGCAGGGAGATTCTGCTCAATCCAAGAAGAGCAGCTCCTGGGGGCAGCTTTCTCTTCTGGTACTGTGGGGGTGGGTGGGTGATGGGTATGGAGCTTGGAAGAGGAGGAAGGAAGGACCCTAAGTTATGGCTAGAACAGAGCCTGTTGTGCTGAGCAGACTTGATTCCAGCTTGTGGCCATGGCTAAAAACGGCCTAACCCACAGCTGGTGGTTGGGGGAGGGGGGCAGGGACCCTGCTGGCTGTGGGCATTTTAGGACAGCAGAGACCCTGGTCTCACTCACTGGGCAGAGGAGCCAGCTGAGGTTTCTGGCTGCAGACCAAAGGGAGAGGGAGCCTGTGCTGGGACAATGTGGCTGGGGGCTCTGGCCTGGACTCGAGTACTGGGGAATGCCCAAGGTTGGGTCCCCAAGAGAGCTCTGCAAATGACAGTGAGAAGGACCTGGAGACTGGGCTATACTCCCCCCCCCCCCAAATCAGGACTAGAGAGCTGACAATAAGTGGCTTAGAATAAAATAATATAAAAATAAAAATGAGGTGGCAAAGGAGAAAGAACCTGAATATAATAGCTACTGTGGGCATTGAGACAATCTGGATCCATACTCAAGAAAGAAAGTAAAGTTTATTTTTAAAGACTTTTTTTAAAATTAAAGCTTTATTTTCAAAACACATTAATCCTTGTACAACCTTGTATTCCAATTCCGCCCCCCTCCCACATCCAGCCCTTAGATGGCAAGAAGTCCAATATATGTTAAACATGGTAGAAATATATTTTAAATCTAATATATGCATACATATTTAACTTGCTGTACAAGAAACAACAAAAAGAGTGAAGATGCTATGTTGATAGCATAGATAGCATAGAACACACTCAGTTCCCACAGTCCTCTCTCTGGGTATAGACGCATCTCTTTCTCACAAGACCATCAGAACTGGCCTGAATAGTCTTATTCTTGAGAAGAGCCAAGTTTATCAGAATTGAAAATCATATTATCTTCTTGTTGCCGAGTACAATGGATCTCTTGGTTTGAATCATTTTGAAAGTGAAGTTTAAAAAGCCACTCATATTTCTAAGAGAACAGTCACAAGCCCCCAAAAGGATTATTGGATTAAGTTATAAAGGAGTTCCAAAGTCAAATAAAATAGATTGAACAAAAATTGGTAAAATAAATAAGATCAACACAAAGAAAGACAAGAAAAACATGAAAAGAAAGTCAACCAATTAGAAAAGGAGATTCAAGAACTTAAGGAAGAAAATAGCTTTTTTTTTTTTTTTTTTTTTTTTGTGAGTCATTTGGGCTTAAGTCAAGGTCACACAGCTAGTAAGTATGAAATGTCTGAGGTCACATTTGAACTCATGTATTTCTTTGGGACCTGTTCTTTATGCACTACACATAGAAAATAACTTCATAATAACTAGAATTAGGAAGACGAAATTAATGAAAAGGAATATTAAAAGATAAAAATACAAAACAGTCAATCAAAAAAAAAATACCAGTGAAGGTGAAAAATCTCATTAGAAGAAATCAAGTAGACAGTATAAGAATTGTTGTATTGCCTGAATGTTATGATAAAAAATAGAAATTAAATATAATATTTCAATAAATTAAGAAAAATTACCTTGAAGTTCTTGACAAAGGAGTGAAATTAAAAAAAAAAAAAATCTGCCTTGCACAGCTCAAAGTAGACCTGAAGATGAAAACTTACAGGAATATCATAGCCAAACTTCAAAATTCCCAGGTCAAGTAGAAAATACTACATGGAAAAAGAAAAAAACAATTTCAGTGTTATGGAACTACAATCAGGATAACATAAGACTTAGTAGCTTCTCAATTAAAAGACAACATGGCTTGAGGCATTGTGTTTATAGAGCAATTTTGTAACCCAAAGTGATTTATCCAGCTAAGCTGAGTAGAATTCTGAATTGAAAAAAACAAAAAAGGTCACATAATGAATTTAGAGATACTGGGGTACTTATGACAAAATGACCAGAACTCAGTGGAAAATTTGACATAGATAATCTAGGAGAATCATAAGATAAACATTGACATGCAGTCATAACAGGTTCAATGAAGTCAAATTGTTGACTTTTTATATGTGAAAATGTCATCATTACAGGGTAATTTGAAAACAAAGCTTGAACTCAGTTGAGTATGATGGGTCAATTATAAATAAATAAATAAATAAAATTGGGTAGGGAGAGGTAAAATGGAAGAATTAGAACCAACAAGTCCAGAAATGTGAAGGGCTGAAACTCTGAGTAAGTGCACTGGAATCAGACAACTGAGCTCTTAAAGATAATTACCCATTGGACAGTACTCTATTAGCATATGCTTGGAAAATGGTCCTTCTCACTATTCTGTGCTCGCTAAATCTTTTGGTGTATACAGATAATTGTAGGAGGGATTAGGGAGTGGAGTAAGACAAGCCAGAGTCACTTTTGTGGTGAAAGAGGAGAAGGGAGGTTATGGAGAGCTTGTGTCCATTCCCTTCACTTCTACCCCTAAAGACCAAGAACAAAGACCAAGGACTTTTGCTTATCCTGGCTCTGGCTGATTCTAAGGCATCCAGGGTGCTAACTCCGTCTTCACATTTGATGCCCAACATGTGAACCAAGGACCCTAATTTCACTGAAGAAGTCCCTGGTGACCAGGAAATAGGGTGAGTATTTTAATAGACAAACAGGGAACTTATTTTGTTAAGGGCTACACAAGTAACCTTTTCTAGCTGAAATGGGGCAGATATTAGGAAAAGATTCTTCCTCACCCCCACCCTGAGGGGGGACTATAGAAAGCATACTCAAGTTGATCAAGGGACAAGGCTTACTTGTAACTTGGGAGCAGATCACTGGACTCTTAGGTACATTAGAACCTTGGTTTTTACAGGAAGAGGATATATGGTCAGATAATTGGAAACTAGTAGGAGTTGAGACACCTTTGTGTCAGGACCCACCCGAACCTGGATCTGTCACCGTGGCAACTGACACAGTAGGATCTGGGTGAGTGCAGGGGAGGCACAGTAAGGACTGGCTCCACCTTTGGGGAGGAATCAGGGAGGAGTCCAAACTCAAACGGGGAAATATGCAAAAAAGACAAATGGGCTATAAAAGAGCGAACACAGAAGGGCTGGGGGGAGACACTACAGACTTGTAACTTCAATAAACATCACTGTGTTCTATCCACCTCGGCTCTGTCTGGTGATTCCCTCCTCCCGTCTCAACGAGGAGGGCCGGAGACGTCCGAAGCCCCATCGGGTCGGGGAAGCTGGAAGAGGCAGTCACCATTGAGGTTTCCTGTGAACGGTCCCGGCCCCTAACACTCAGGGAGGCTTAGGGGATGGTCCATGCCAATGATGTTTCGGAGTTCCTCCACTGTGTCAGCAGGAAGTGGGATTCCTCTTTTCTTGCCATAGAACAAGATGGTCTCAGGGTTAATGGCTCCATCCAGATGGACATGAAGTTCTACTTTAGGTTTGTCAAACACTGGCGACTGGCTCATGGTGACAGTCTGCTTTCGGTCCGTCAGTCCTTCATTTCGGCCCGCTCTCTGCCGGGGGTTTCCAGTCTCCCGTGATGGATTCTTGAAGAAAAAGTTTCTAAAGTTCCTCTTAAAGTACCAACTATCTTTACAGATGCATCAAAACATAATATTTGCACTCTTATGATTTAACTATAAAGAGAATAGTCAGAACTTCTTTTCATTCCACTCAGCAGAATAGATTGTATGCAATCATTCTAGCTCTTACTTATTATCCAGGAGATATAAATTTAATATCTGATTCAGCATATTCAGTAGGTGGGGTACAAAGAATTGCCACCCCAAATAAAATTTGTAGTATCTAATATATATCAGCTCTTTAAGGAACTTCAAGAGCAAGTGAGAAAGCATCCAGGTAAGATTTATACCTTGCATGTCCACTCTCATAGTGGACTTCAAGGTCCTATTTTTGATGCCTAATTCAAAGGCAGATAGCCTTCTAACCATGTTGGCCAATACGCCCTTATTTCAGGAAGCCCAAGAATCTCATTTTTAAACATCATCAGGCTGATTGAGCTTTATATTTATAATTTGGAATAACAAGAGAGGAAACTAGGAGCACAGTAAAAGCCTATAGTTTCCCTTCTTTCCATATTCCTACACTTCTTTCAGGGAAGAACTCTTGTGGTTTGAGACCCAATGAAATTTGGCAAATGGATGTGTCATGGGCTGAAACTGAGCAGATGCACTGAGGATCGAACAAGCAAGGCTAATTGCCAATTGGACAATACTCTATTAGCATTTGCTTGGAGAATGACCAGGCCCACCATCCTGTGCTGGCTCAATCTGTGGGTGTTTACAATGAATGAAAGGAGGCTTCAGAGGGTGGTTAGGAAAAGTGGGATCATTCTTGGTCAGTGGAGAAAGAGAAAGGAGGTGTAGAAATTCCTATATCTATTCCTCTGACAGCAACCCCAAAAGACCAAGAATAGAGATTTTTGCTTATCCTGACTCCAGCTGATTCTAATGTATCCAGGGTGCTAAAGTGGTCATTACATGGATGTGACCCAAATCTTTTGGTCGTCTGTCTTTTATCCATGTTGTGGTAGACACCTTTTCAGGGTTCACATTTGCAATACCAGCAGCAAAAGAGACAGCCCAAGTGGTCACTGAATTCCTTATCCAAGCATTTGCAATTATGGGTGTGCCACAAGCAATAAAAACAGACAATGGACCTTCATATAGTTCTAAACATTTTTCACCCTTCTGTGCACAGTATAAGATTTTATACACTACTGGAATACCTTTTAATCCACAAGGTCAGGCAATAGTAGAGAGAAGAAACAGAGATATTAATACACTCCTCCAAAAACAAAAGAAAGGGGGAGCCACAGGTAGCCCTAGAGAATTTCTAAATTTAGTTCTCTATACCAATAATTTTCTAATTTTTGACAAAGATGCACTGGCTCCAGCAGAAAGGTTTTATAACCCACCAGAAGGGCAGTGTCCAGTGCGAGCAGCTCCACTGTCCTTAGATAATTGCCAGATGATGTGAAGAGACCCAGAAAGTGATGAATGGAAGGATCTGGATAAGTTAACTGCTTGGGGGAGAGGGTTTGCTTGTATCTCCACAGATGGAGAAGGAATTAGATGGGTGCCAATGAGGTGTATTTGATTTGTCCAATGAACAAGAGAGAAACAGAAATCAAACCCTTGAAATGAAGGAGAAAACCCAAGAAACATTGGGTGGTTCTGTCACTGACTGTGCCCACCACTTAAAGAGCATGGCAGTTTTGGCATTTGATTCATGGACATCAAAAATTGGTTAGGACTTCAAAACCCTCAGGAATTATTGGATTCTCTGAGCCATGATAAGACTGTTGTAGGACTTCAAAACTCTCAGATATCATTGGATTCTTTGAGCCATGATAAGACTGTTGTAGGACTTCAAAACCCTCAAGAATCATTGGATTCCCTAATACCTAAAAAGACTGTTGCAGGACTTCTTGGGGTGATTCAATATTGATTCAGATAACTGAAAGGATGTAGGAGAAAGGGAGGAAATTTCAGGAAGGCTTCCAGGAGAGGGGACTGCCAGGTGGAACTCAGAAGTTAAGGATTCTGAGTAGCTGGGAGAGAGATGAATTCCTCGTGTGCCCCAAGAACAGCCCGGGCAAAGGCTCCCAAGTGGGACACAATGAGGAGATCCCATCATCCAAGGAGCCCAGAGCCCATGTTCTCATGAGCCACAGCATAGGAATTTTCAGGTTTTTTACTCCTTCCTGAAAGCTGACTTGGTTGTCTGACTTACCTTCACAGGGCAGGATCTTGTATGTGGGCCAGGGTATGGTACTGGTGAAAGCTGCTGTGCTTGCAGACTTGGCAGATTCTTTGATTGTCTTCTTGATACAGGAGGGTGAAGGGCTCACCCTGCTCAGGGCACCATGCCCCCGAGACTAGCTGGATCTCTTCTAGCCTTGGTTTCAGCAAATGGAGTAGATTCAACAGGCTCTTCATCTGCCAGTTGATGTGAGCAGCTGGGAATCCTCACAGAATACAGGAAAGACAGATGGAGTTTCTGGAGAACATCATGATAGGATCACTGAAACAATTTCTGCACAATGGGAAGTTTAGGAGGTTCTGGAAACCATCATTCAACCTTCAGGGATCCATAACTCCTACAAGCAAAGTAATCACAATATCATGGAGAATGAACATAGCATTCACTCTTCCTTTCTATAGTTTGTACCTTGATTTTCACAGAGAAGTCCACAGATAAAGGCAGGAAGGAGATCATGATTCCCCTTGTCTACATTTGGAAACTGAGGGCCAGGGAGGACAAGGGCCTGCCTTCAGGTCCCACAGAAATTTGAATGTCTCAGTAGGAGGGCTGGGAGACCCATAGGCAGGAGAGGTGATGGGATGAAAGACTGAGAACCATCCAAGCTAAGCTCTGCATTGTCTAGTTGGGGAAACTGAGAGGAAGCCCATGGAGAGGCTGCTCTCCAGTCACTCCTCTGCTAAGTATTTTTTCCCCTTGAAATTTCTTTTTTTTATTATAACTTTTTATTGACAGAACATATGCATGGGTAACTTTTTACAGCATTATCCCTTACCCTCACTTCTGTTCTGACTTTTCCCTTCCCACCTTCCACCCCCTCCCCTAGATGGCAGGCAGTCTCATACATGTTAAATATATTATAGTATATCCCAATACAATATATTATGCAAAACCAAACAGTTCCCTTGTTGCACAAGAAGAATTGGATTCAGAAGGTAAAAAAAAACCTGGGAAGAAAAACAAAAATGTCAACAGTTTGGAAAACCATTACCTACTTCTACATAGGAGAGGCTTAGTGATAAGAGTGAGGGCATGAGTCCAAAAGATGCGATTGTGATCATTGTGCAAGGAAGAAAGTCATTGGGACACACAATGGCCAGAGAGCAGCAGTATGGGCATAAGGGTTGGGCCAATTGAGAAGTCTCTTCAGTCAGGAGAGCAGGGCCTCTGGATGGGCTTTAGAGAGCTAAGGTAAGCAGGAGTCATGGCATGAATGTGGTGCAAAAGACTATAGTTTTTTTTTTTGTTTGTTTGTTTTTTTTCTATAATGGAGTGTCAGGGAGAGCACAGGTTGGTCACCTAGCCTCTCTGACCTCCAGGCTCAGACTTACCTGGGGAGTGCAAGCACAGCACCCCGGTTCTAGGAGACAATCCTCTCAACTAAAAGATAGGCTGTTTCCAACCAGGGGGTCTGCCAGGAAGAGGCCAAGGCAACTTGCTCAGAATGGAGGACCTTGTGGAAAGCAGAAGAGACCTTATGGGCATCAGTGAACCAAGTCTTTCTGAGAAGGTCTATGAGGGCCCCTGTGCCCCACTCCTGGTCATCGTGAGCATGAATGCCATGGCCCTAGGGATGTCCCTTTTTCTGCCTGGACCTGCTTCTAGTCCACTCAGTTCCACTTTAGGGCTCCAATAGTACTTGGATCAAATGCAAACCTCTAGTTTCCCCTGAGACCTCCTCCTCCCTCATCTGTCCATCCCCTCCCAGTCTCCCTCCTCCTTTGTACTCTGGGACTCAGACCCTTCTTCTGAGTAGGAAGTCTGCCACTAGAAAACCTTGGAGTAGATGACCCAAAGGATACATTGAGATGTCCTGGCAGAAATTAGGTCTTGGGGAAATTGAGGTTCTGGAGGATAGACCGATGGGTCCCTGTAAATGCAGTTCTGATGGGACTGAGTTTGTTCTAAAGTAAACCATGTGGTTTTATTGAAAGTCACGTGTTCTCTTAGGATACTGTGATGTTTGACCCTCTATAGCTGGATCAGCCCTAAGGGAAAAACACTCTGAAAATGGGTCCTTAAGGCAATATGTGTAGACATTAGGAAGGACGCAGGGCCTCCCTGAGTCAGGAGTCTGAGCTCCAGAAGACTTGGACACTAGGACAAGAACTGAGTAAAGTTAAGGAGCCAGAGCCAGAGGAAGGAACAAAGTTCAGCCACGGGCTTCCGGGAGTTTGGCTGGGAAAGGACTGAGATAGGATGGCTCCGAGGGTGGGGAGGTCCAAGGAAGCTTTCCTTAAAGGGGGAGCTCGGCCTGTGTGGAAGTGACCAAGTGAAAGGAAAGCTTCACCACTGGGGGGAACTGGGCTTGGGGAGGGAGGGAGGGGCTCCGTGGGGGAGGGGCACGGTGGGGGATCAGTGGTGGCTGGGTTCCTGAAGAAGCTCCTGGAGGAAGCGGATTTCCATGTAGCCAAGGAGTCGGGACCTTGGGAACCTTCCTCTGACTCCTTTCCGAGGGATGTCCAAGGCTGTCAGGAAGGAAGGGCTCGCGTTCTGGGGGAGACTTTTCAACCCGGGAGGTTCAGGTAAACCAAGAGGTGCGAGAGCAAGAGCCGGATTTAACAAATGCTCCGGGAATGGTGGCTAAGGTTCAAAGGGCACCTCCTGGGCTCCCGAGAGCTCCGTCAGGCCCTGGGATCCCGCCACGAGGCTGGGGGGGAGGGGCGCGGGGGTTATCCGAGTTGTACAGAGGAGCAAGCTGAGGCCGCCGTGGGCTCCCCTGCCAGTGCTCAGGACCCGGCTGCTACCTGTACTGCAGCTCCTGCTGGCCCCGCAAAGGTCAGGCCACAGCGGGGGCGTGGGGGGAGACCAGCTCCGGAGGAGAGGTTCTCCCCCAGATCATCCCATCCGCCCCCGAGAATGGCACCCCGTCTTCGGGTGGGGATGGACACGATCACGTGGGCGTGCATGCACGCGCGCGAGTGCAAATGTGCTTGTGTGTAAGTGTGCGCGTCAGCCCTCCCTGGAGCTCCCGGGGTCCGAGAAAGAACCCGGTCCCTGTGCTCGAGGCAGCTGCGACCCCTCGGTCCGAGACCTGACTGGGGAGGCCCGGAACGCCCCCAGGGTACCTTGGGAACGAGTCTGGGGCGCAGCAAACTATTGTCAGCGGGAGGCGGGGCGGGAGGCGGGGCGTGAGGGGCGTGGAAGGCGGGAGGCGGCCCTCGGCTCCCTCGGGATCCGCTTCGCACGTCGGGATGAAGGTGCTTCAGATCTCGGGGCGCAGGGGACAAAACTGAGAGTGCGGGAGGGGACGGCTCCGGGGGCATTCGTGGTCCCGGGAGGATCTGGAAGCATGGGGGGAGGGGACGGCTCCGGGGCATTCGTGGTCCCGGGAGGATCTGGAAGCATGGGGGGAGGGGACGGCTCCGGGGCATTCGTGGTCCCGGGAGGATCTGGAAGCATGGGGGGAGGGGACGGCTCCGGGGCATTCGTGGTCCCGGGAGGATCTGGAAGCATGGGGGGAGGGGACAGCTCCGGGGCATTCGTGGTCCCGGGAGGATCTGGAAGCTTGGGGGGAGGGGACGGCTCCGGGGCATTCATGGTCCCGGGAGGATCTGGAAGCATGGGGGGAGGGGACGGCTCTAAGGTTATATCATCCAAGTGGGGAACTAAAGCGTGGGGGAGGGGAAGGGTCCAGGGCTGAGGCCAAATCAGAGCCCCCTGGCTGCCGCCCCGCATTCTGCTCCCGTCAGTCCATCTCCTGACTCCTGGGGGGCACTCCTGCGCCCCTAAACACAAGAGGCTTCGGAGCATTTCCAGGAGGACTCGAGTCTGCTCTCAGGATCTGCCTCAGTTTCCCTGTCTGTGAGAATGGCCCGAGGAGAGCACCTGTCATCAGAGCCTGTGCGCATTCATTAGGTGCCACCTGTGTGCTTATCACAATCCCGTATTCTGGGCGCCAATCAGAGGGCGGACCGTGCCTCCCAGGAGCTTACATTGCCAAGGGTCGCTCCGAACCGTTAGTAGGAAAAAGGTGGGGGTTGAGGGAGGGACCAGACCAGGAGGAGAATGACGTCACGACCCCTCCCCACCCGGGGAGCCCCAGGCCGGACAGAATGCCTCCCGGGGCCCTCACGCCCCGCCCGGGTTGTCGAACTCCGGGGAATGCTGGGAGTCTCCTGGTGCGCAGGCGCGGCTTCCTGGTTTGGGAGGTTGGTTCAATTCTGTGCCGGGTGAGTCGGGGAGGGGAGTAGGGGCGTCAGGGCGCACGCGCGGCCTCGGAGTTTGCCCCCTGTCCCTCTCCCTCCCCTGTCTTAAGCTTCACCTCCCTTCACCTTCACGCAGGGACGTAGTTGGGGTCAGTTCCCGTGGCAGGGTCCGAGTGTGGGGGTGCGCGTGCAAGAGGGGGTGCCGGAGTGTGCGAGCCGTGCAGAATGGAGTAGCACCGCGGGGGTGCGAGTCTCGGAATGGAGGTTGTGGGGGTGTAGCTGCCGCGGGTGTGGGGGAGGGGCAGTGGCCCCGAGTGATCTCACCTGCTTGGGCGGAGGTGGGGGAGGGGCCGAGTTTGGCATCTCTGGATTGGCGTGGGCTTCTCGCGGGGACTTCAGGGTCCAGTGTCCACTTGAGGGGAGCTCAAGTTTTTGCTCAGGTTCCCCCTGTGTGAAAAGGGGATGAGAGCAGCCCCCCCCTTCTCTTCCTCCCCGTGAGATCTGTAAAGCACTGAATACCTGGCAGGGCACTCAGCAAGCGCTCTCTACGGGCAGCTTACTGCTCGTTTCCCCAGCCTCTCCACCTGCCTGGAGGACTGTCCTGGTGGAGGAGGGGTGCCTCTGGCCTCCCATCCAGCTCTGCCCCCTGGTCTTTTTCCCTCTCTGGGTTCCTGGGTCTGTTGGGAGGTGGGGGGGGCCTATGTTACAGATGGGGAAACCGAGGCAGGAATCCCAGGGCTTGGCCAGGATCACCAGCCCTTCAGAGGTTCCGTTGAAGGTCCCGTGATCTTGACTTCATGTGGCTTAGGTCCCAAGAGCTCTCTCTCTGTCTCTCATTGTGGGCAGGTCAGCATCCAGCCTGGGTAAAGAAGGCTCAAAGCCCATTCTCTGACTCTGAGGACCCAGCCCGGCGGGCAGAGGACCCAAGCCGGGAACCAGAGCCATGGCCCCCGGCAGCCGGAGCCCCTCGTGCCAGGTGAGTGCGGTCCCTCCCCGGAGCTGAGCAGCATGGGGGGGGGGGGAGCCCAGGAAGCTTCCTCCTGTCAGAGGCAGGGCTCCCTAGCATGTCCCCCTGGCACTGCCCATTTCCTGCCCCCTCAGCCACACGGCTGCCCCCAGGGCTCTCTGAGTCCCTCTCCTTTGCCAGGTCTCTCCACCCGTCAGTGAGCATTGAGGATGGCTCCCGGTGCCAAGCACTGTGCCAACCTCCTGGGGAGGCAAAGGAAGGATAAAACATGGCCCCTGCCCTCCCTGAGCTAACAGCCCGGTTTGGTACAAACGTCTCATCAGCTGTGTCCCTAGCAGACCTGCAGGGGGAGGGGGAGATGGGAGGCGCCACCACTTTGGGGACCAGGAAAGTCTCTGTTCTGCAGAAGCTGAGATGGGAAGGAGGCCGGGAGGCCCAGGGGAGGAGGGAGGACTTTCCCAGGAGGACAGAAGGCCCTGGATGCCAGAGTTAGGGGATGGAGGGGCCTGGGCGAGGCTCAGCCAGGGCCCAGAGTCCCTGGTCCAGGAGGAGGAGGGGAGGAAGGTGGGGGAAGCCTGGCCGGGCTTTGGGCGCTGCTTCTGTGGCATCTGCCAGGAGCCATGGAAACATGATGCTCTGTGATCCCCTTGTGAGAATCTTCAGGGCCCGTGCTGGGCACGCCCAGGGTAAGGGAGCTCGGGATCCACCAGACACTGACCTGGGCTTTATTTGTCCCCTTAGGAGCCTGACACTTTCCATGAGTGGCTGTTGACAGAGACATAGTCTCTTCTCCTGAGCCACGGGTTTTGTCTTGTATCCAGACTCACAAGCTCTGGGTGAGATCTGGTTAGGACACAGAGAAAGGAAAAGGGACATTATTCAGAAAAGAAAAAAACATGTTGGTCTGTGCATTTAGAGTTAGAAAGGTGTGTACAGAGGTTTTTCCCATAGCTCCATAGCCCAGGCCAAGGACAACTGTAGCTGCTTCATTAGTCCTGGAGTGACTCAACATTTGCTCTGGAAGTGAGTCCATGAATTTTCTGAAAGGGTTTGGCAGAAGGAATATAATGAAGGGGACATTGAATATATATAGATACACATATACACATATATATTTGTTTATTTATTATAGCTTTTTATTTACAAGTTATATGCATGGGTAATTTTACAGCATTGATGATTTCCAAACCTTTTGTTCCAATTTTTCCCCTCCTTCCCCCCACCCCATCCTTAAGATGGCAGGTTGACCAATACATGTTAAATATATTAAAGTACAAATTAAATATAATATTAATATACAGGACATTGAGTATATTGATATTTAGAATCAAGTGGAGTTAGGTTTTCTTAACAATTCACATTTTAAAAGCCCACATGCTAGATTAAAGGCTTTGGAAAGAGATTGTGTTAGAGTGACTTAAAGATGGCCAGACATCAGCACTGGGTGTGATGGTGAAGGTTGGTGCCATTGAGGAGTCTCCCTAGTCAGGAGAGCAGGACTTCTGAGTGGGCTGAGAGCTGAGGGAAGTAGGGAGTTATCTCTTAAAAATGGCTTCCAAGATCCTTTGAGAAGGAGTCAGGGAGAGCATAGGTCATCCCAATGACCTCTCTGAGCTTCAGACTCAAACCTACCTGGGGAGTAGAAGCACAGCTGTGCATTTTTAGAAGACCGTTATCTCAAGAAAAAGGGGTGCTTTTTCCCCTCAGGGCTTCCACAGAGCAGACAAGTCCTAGGCAAAGTTTGCTCAGAAAGGTGGGTCCTGTGGAAATAAGGAATCCTGTGGGCCTCAGTGAACTGATGCTTTTCTGGGAGCATAGAAGAATTACACTGTTGAAACATGTATTAAGCAATGTTTCAAATTTATACAGGCAAATAGGTCTATTTTGCACATTTTTTGTATTTGTGTTTTTTTTTTTTTTTTATTTAAAGCTTTTTATTTACAAAACATATGCATGGGTAATTTTTCAACTTTGACCCTTGCAAAACTTTCAGTTACAAAATTTTCCCTCCTTCCTCCCCACCCCCTACCCTAGATGGCAGGTAGTCTAATAGATGCTAAATATGTTAAAATATATGTTAAATCCAACATATGTATACATATTTATACAGTCATCTTGCTGCACTGGAAAAATTGGATCTAGGAAAAAAAAAAAAAACCTGAGAAGGAAAACAAAATGCAAGCAAACATCAACAGAAAGCATGAAAATGCTATGTTGTGGTCCACACTCAGTTCCCACAGTCCTCTCTCTGGGTGCATATGGCTCTCTTCATCACTGAGCAAGTAGAACTGGTTTAAATCATCTCATTGTTGATGAGAGCCACATCTATCACAATTGATCATATATAGTCTCGTTATTGCCGTGTACAATGATCTCCTGGTTCTGCTCTTTTCACTTACTATCAGTTCATGTAGGTCTCTCCAAGCCTCTCTGTATTCATCCTGCTGGTCATTTCTTACAGAACAATAATATTCCATAACATTCATAGACCATAACTGATCAGCCATTCTCCACTTGATGGGCATCCACTCAGTTTCCAGTTTCTGGCCACAAACATTTTTGCACATGTGGATCCCTTTCCTTCCTTTAAGATCTCTTTGAAATGTAAGCTCATTAGAAATAATGCTGGGTCAAAGGGTATGCACAGTTTGATAACTTTTTGAGGATAGTTCCAAATTGCTCTCCAGAATGACTGGATCCATTTACAGTTCCACTAATAATGTATCAATGTCCCAGTTTTCCCACATCTCCTCCAACATTCATCATTATTTTTTTGTTGTCATCTTAGCCAATCTAAGAAGTGTATAGTGGTATCTCAGAGTTGTTTTAATTTGAATTTTTCTGATCAATAGTGATTTGGAGCACCTTTTCATATGACTAGAAGTAGTTTCACATTCTTCATCTGAAAATTGCCTGTTTATATCCTTTGACCATTTGTCAATTGGAGAATGGCTTGAGTTCTTATAAATTGTAGTTAATTATATATTTTGGAAATGAGGCCTTTATCAGAATCTTTAACTATAAAAATGTTTTCCCAGTTTGTTACTTCCCTTCTAATCTTGTCTGCATTAGTTTTGTTTGTACAAAAACTTTTTAACTTACTATCAACAAAATTATCTATTTTGTGGTCAATACTGATCTCTAGTTCTTCTTTGGTCACAAGTTCTTTCCTCCTGCACAGATCCTATGTTCTTCTAATTTGCTTATAATACCATTCTTTATGTCTAGATCATCAACCCATTTCGACCTTAATCTTGGTATATGGTGTTAGGTGTGGGTCAAACCCTAGTTTCTGCCATACTAGTTTCTAATTTTCCCAACAGTTTTTTTGCCAAATTGTGAGTTCTTAATTGAAAAGCTGGGGTGTTTAGGTTTGTCAAACACTAGATTACTATAGTCATTGATTGTTTTTCAATGTTCAAGTATTCTATTTCTTAGCCAGTACCAAATGGTTTTTGTAACCACTGCTTTATAATATAGTTTTAGATCAGGTACAGCTAGGCCACTTTCATTTGCCTTTTTTCCCCCTCCCCCCCATTAGTTCCCTTGAAATTCTTGACATTTTGTTCTTCCAGATGAATTTTGTTATTTTTTCTAGGTCATTAAAATAGTTTCTTGGGAGTTTGATTGGTATAGTGTTGGAATACACAGGAGCTTTTGGAATACATGGAAGCCACCTGACAGTGGCTGCTGGAGATCCAATCCAGAGCATCAGAATGGATCTCCTCTTGTGAGAGGATGGTACAAGGAGACTGAGAGGCAGTTGCTGTTCTCTGACCTCTCTCCTATTCCCTCTGCCTCCAATTTATCTCATACCTAGTCCACAACACCTGTGTCAGCAAAGGCAACCTTGCACCTCCTTTAGATGTTATGGTCCACAGTTGTGGAGGCTCTCTAGGAATTGACCTGTCTCTTAACAGTATAGCACTAAATAAATAGATTAGTTTAGGTAGTATTGTCATCTTTATTATATTAGACCTATCCAAGAGCACCTTATACTTTTCCAATAGTTTAGATCTGACTTTATTTGTGTGAAAAGTGTTTTGTAGATTGTCTATTTTGCTTTAAAGTTAATAGTAATAACAATTCTGTTAGCAGATGTACAAAGGAAACTATAAATTCTCCTTATCTAGGAAGTTGTTTAGTCTTTAGCATGTAGATACTTTGGGACTAATCCAGGTCTTCTAAATCTTTACAGCCTTGACTCATTGTCTAAAAAATGTAATGTACATCTCAATAGATGCAGAAAAAGCATTTGATAAAATCCAACATCCATTCTTACTAAAAATGCTTGAAAGTATAGGAATAAATGGACTATTCCTTAGAACAATCAGGAGCATATATTTACGACCGTCAGTAAGCATAATATGCAATGGAGATAAACTGGAACCTTTCCCAGTAAGATCAGGAGTGAAACAAGGTTGCCCACTATCACCATTACTATTCAATATTGTATTAGAAATGTTAGTCTCGGCAATGAGTCGAGAAAGAGATTAAAGGAATAAGAGTAGGTAATGAGGAAATCAAACTGTTACTCTTTGCAGATGATATAATGGTATACTTAGAAAACCCCAGAGATTCTAATAAAAAGTTATTAGAAATAATTCACAACTTTAGCAAAGTTGCTGGATACAAAATAAATCCACATAAATCCTCAGCATTTTTATACATCACCAACAAAATGCAACAGCAAGAGATACAAAGAGAAATTCCATTCCAAACAAATGTTGAGAGTATAAAATATTTGGGAATCCATCTACCAAAGAAAAGTCAGGAATTATTTGAGCAAAATAACAAAACACTTGCCACAAAAATAAAGTCAGATTTAAATAATTGGAAAGACATTAAGTGCTCTTGGATAGGCCAAGCGAATATAATAAAGATGACAATACTCCCCAAACTAATCTATTTATTTAGTACTATACCAATCAGACTCCCAAGAAACTATTTTAGTGACCTAGAAAAAATAACAGCAAAGTTCATATGGAAGAATAAAAGGTCGAGAATTTCAATGGAATTAATGAAAAAAAAGTCAGATGAAGGTGGTCTAGGTATACCAGATCTAAAGCTATATTATATAGCAGCAATCACCAAAACCATTTGGTATTGGCTAAGAAATAGACCAGTCGATCAGTGGAACAGATTAGGTACAAAGGACAAAAGGGTACAACTATAGCAATCTAGTGTTTGATAAACTCAAAGATACCAACATGAGGGATAAAAATTCATTATTTGAAAAAAACTGTTGGGAAAACTGGAAATTCATATGGCAGAAATTAGATATGGATCCACACTGAACACCATATACCAAGATAAGATCAAAATGGGTCCATGATTTAGGCATAAAGAATGAGATAATAAATAGATTAGAGGAACAGAGAATAGTCTACCTCTCAGACCTGTGGAGGAGGAAGGAATTTATGACTAGAGAAGAACTGGAGATCATTATTGATCACAAAATAGAAGATTTTGATTACATCAAACTAAAAAGTTTCTGTACAAACAGTACTAATTCAAACAAGATTAGAAGGGAAGTAACAAATAGGGAAAATATTTTTACAGTTAAAGGTTCTGGTAAAGGTCTCATTTCCAAAATATATAGAGAATTAATCCTAATTTATAAGAAATCAAACCATTCTCCAATTGATAAATGGTCAAAGGATATGAACAGACAATTCTCAGATGATGAAATTGAAACTATATCCACTCATATGAAAGAGTGTTCCAAATCACTATTGATCAGAGAAATGGAAATTAAGACAACTCTGAGATACCACTACACACCTGTCAGATTGGCTAAGATGACAGGAACAAATAATGATGAATGTTGGAGGGGATGTGGGAAAACTGGGACACTGATACATTGTTGGTGGAGTTGTGGAAGAATCCGGTCATTCTGGAGAACAATTTGGAACTATACCCAAAAAGTTATCAAACTGTGCATACCCTTTGATCCAGCATTGCTGTTATTGGGCTTATATCCCAAAGTAATACTAAAGAGCGGAAAGAGACCTGTATGTGCCAAAATGTTTGTAGCAGCTCTTTTCGTAGTGGTTAGGAACTGGAAGATGAATGGATGTCCATCAATTGGAGAATGGTTGGGTAAATTATGGTATATGAAGGTTATGGAATATTATTCCTCTGTAAGAAATGAGCTGCAGGATGAGTTCAGAAAGGCTTGGAGAAGTTTGCATGAACTGATGCTGAGTGAAATGAGCAGAACCAGAAGATCACTATACACTTCAACAACAATGCTGTATGAGGATGTATTCTGATGGAAGTGGATATCTTCAACATAAAGAAGATCCAACTCATTTTCAGCTGATCAAAAATGGACAGAAACAGCTACACCCAGAGAAGGAACACTGGGAAGTGAATGTAAATTGTTAGCACTACTGTCTATCTACCCAGGTTACTTATACCTTCAGAATCCAATACTTAATGTGCAACAAGAAAATGGTATTTACACACATATATTGTATCTAGGTTATACTGTAACACATGTAAAATGCATGAGATTGCCTGTCATCTAGGGGAGGGAGTAGAGGGAGGGAGGGGAATATCTGGAAAAATGAATACAAGGGATAATGTTATAAAAAATGCATATATATTGTCAAAATATATAAATATAAAATTAATTTTTAAAAAAATGTAATGTACAGGCAGATAGATGGTGGAATGGATAGAGGACCAGCCCTGACGTTAGGTAGACTTAGTTCAAATTTGGCCTCAAATACTTAACACTTCCTAGCTATGTGACCCCAGGCAAGACACTTAATCCCAATTGTCTCAGCAAAAAAGTGTGTGTGTGTGTGTGTGTGTAAATATAAATGTAATAGAGTAGTTTAGGAGAATCCTCAAATTCTACCTGATAGTTCATCTATGGTTGTAACATGTTTGAGCTCATGCAGTCTCAACTCAACGCAGATTTTTTTCACAGTGGAACCCTTTTCCTTGAATACAGTTGTTATTAAAAAACTTGGAATAGAGGAAACAAGAGCAATTTTTTTCTTTAATTGCTCACAAATTCAATAATAATCAGAGTGGAAGCTAAAAGTGAAATATACAAGTAAATGAGTCAGACATTTTACACAAAATGAAAATGGCACAAAAAGTGAAGAACGTTTTTATCTGCAAGAAAGAGAAGGGCTTTGCAAAAAGAACTCTTGAAAAAGCAAATCTTATCATTCTGCCGGATTTTGGAAGAAAATGAAATGGAAGGGCATCAACTGGCAGATATGCTTGTCAAGCCCTGGTCCTCCAGGTAGCAGCTTGGGGAATAATGCCTTTCAGGGGATCAAGCGTGGGCAAAGTGGGGAGCCCTCTCTTGTGTGAGAACCGTGAGTGTGCTTCTTATTCCTTTATCAATTCTGGATCTCCAGTGTTCTAGAACTCTTACATGATGTTGAAACCATTTCTTTTTCAGGAATAAACTATCAGTGTCTCCCTTATGCATTTGCTCAATTTTCAACCTGGGTTGATGAAATAACACAGTTTTTAAAAGAAGGAAGTAAACTCTCCTCCCCCACCCCCAACTGTACTTCTGTTTCAGTAATTCAATAATGAAATGAATGAATATGTTCCATAAACAAGTGCAGGCAATCATCAAAGACAGCAGATCATTCTGGCCATGACCTATCCTACTCAGTGTCACCTCAGCCTTTCAGTGTAAGACTGGAACTTGGCTTGACTGGAAGCTTTCTCATACCACTCCATCATGGACATATTGAGAGTATTATATCTCTAGGATACTTCTCTTGCTTTCATCTAATTACGAATATTTTAGACTTTAAAGAAACTTAGCAAATCATTCTTTTTTTTCTTTGTTCTTTACTCAATTTTCATTTCCACCCCTCAGAATATAAAATAATTTTCAACTTCCACCCAACTCGTCATAGCATTTCTCATCATCTCTTTCTCCTGCACATATTTCACTGATACAGCCCAAATCTATTTCCTAATTCCATCACAAGCATTGTAAAACACATTTTTCCAGATCTTATGATTACAATATAATTAGCACTTCAGATAGAAAAAGCTTTTCTCCATAATCCATTGGGCTCCTAATGCCTAATTCCTAGTGTTGGCTGCGACAGTCATAAAGGTCATGTGACTTTTAGAACAATTCCATCTGTGCCTCAGTTTCCTCTTCTGTGTTGGTGAGGGTTGGACCAGATAAATTCTGGAATGTCAGCTCTAAATCAAGTGATTTTTTTTGTTTTGTTTTTTAAATTTTTTTATTAATTTTTATAATTATAACATTTTCTTTGACAGTACATATGCACAGGTAAATTTTTTTTTTTTTAACAACATTATCCCTTGTACTCCCTTCTGTTTCGAGTTTTTCCCCTCCTTCCCTCCACCCCCTCCCCTAGATGGCAGGCATTCCCATACATATTAAATATCTTATAGTATATCCTAGGTACAATATATATGTGCAGAACCGAATTTTGTTGTTGTTGTTGTTGTTGCAAAGGAAGGATTGTATTTGCAAGGTAAAAATAATCTGGGAAGAGAAATAAAACAAAACAAAACAAAACAAAAAAACAATGCTCTCAGTTTACATTCATTTCCCAGTGTTCCTTTTCTTGGGTGTAGCTGATTCTGTCCATCATTGATCAATTGGAATTGGATTAGCTCTTCTCTATGTTGAAGATTTCCACTTCCATCAGAATACATCCTCATACAGTATCATTGTTGAAGTGTATAATGATCCCCTAGTTCTGCTCGTTTCACTCAGCATTAGTTGATGTAAGTCTCTCCAAGCCTCTCTGTATTCCTCCTCTTACAGAACAATAATATTCCATAACATTCATATACCATAATTTACCCAACCATTCTCCAATTGATGGACATCCATTCACTTTCCAGTTTCTAGCCACTATGAAAAGGGCTGCCACAAACATTTTGGCACATACAGGTCCCTTTCCCCTCTTCAGTATTTCCTTGGGATGTAAGCCCAATAGTAGCACTGCTGGATCAAAGGATATGCACATTTTGATAACTTTTGGGGCATAATTCCAGATTGCTCTCCAGAATGGCTGGATTCTTTCACAACTCCACCAAAATGCATCAGTGTCCCAGTTTTCCCACATCCCCTCCAACATTCATCATTATTTGTTCCTGTCATCTTAGCCAATCTGACAGGTGTGTAGTGGTATCTCAGAGTTGTCTTAATTTGCATTTCTCTGATCAATAGTGATTTGGAACACTCTTTCATATGAGTGGAAATAGTTTTAATTTCATCATCTGAAAATTGTCTGTTCATATCCTTTGACCATTTATCAATTGGAGAATGGCTTGTAAATCAAGTGATTGTTGATGGTTTAGGAGTTGGTGACCTTCAAGGATGTGGTGGTGGACTTCACTGAGGAGGAGTGGGGGCTCTTGGATCCTTTTCAGAAGGAGCTGTACAAGGAGGTCACACTGGAGAATGTCCAGAATTTGCTGTCCCTGGGTAAGAACCATTTCCTTTCTTTTCTTGGTTTTAATGGTCAGGCCAAAATCAGTACAAGCCAGAGAGAGTGGATCCCCAATCTCTGCTCTGGTACATCTTAGCCTTAGGAGCTGTGTGCAGAGCAAAGACCTCGGTGTACCTCAACTTTCCATCTACTGTGGCCTTGCCTTGTAGCCTTTTCAAATGGAATCAGTTACTGTTCGTCCAGTGGCTGCAGAGACAAAAGGTGTGGATTCACTGTCAGAGGAAGGACAAGAAGTTTAAAGAGAGGGACGATTTTACCTAAAGTACCTTCTCTTTCCAATTTGATTGTCCCATTCGAATTACTAAAAACTGATTTTACTCAATTAGATAAAAACAAAGAATTTATTTGAGAGATCAAAATGTCAAGAATGTTGAAGTAATGAAAAGTCATGCAAAGGGAAGAGATTTAGCAGAACCAGATCATAAAGTGTATTAAATTATCAAATCTAGTGCATACTGGCTAAGAAATAGAAAAGCAAATTACTGGAATAGAGTAGACATAGATTTTGTAGCATCAAATAATTACCCTTGCATTTGAAAAATGCAGAGGCTGAGGATTCCTTAATTGCTAAAAATTGCAGGGAAACATGAAAAGTGTGATGGAAAGTGGGCCTAGACCAATGATTTATAACTTTTATCAAGATCCAGTCAAAATGTTTATAAATGGAGTTATTACAAGAAAATTTAAAGCTCATAGATCATAGTACATAATTCATTTATGGAAATGTTAAGAATTTATGAATATACAAGAGATAGAGAAAAGAATGAAGTGTGATATGGATAATTTTGATTACTCTAAATAAAAATTTTGTACAAATATAAGCAATGTACCTAAGATTAGAAGGAAAGCAGAAAATTTTAAAGAACTTTCTAGACTTTTTCTTAGAGTTCTCCTGCTTCATAGATACAAAAATCTTTGTAAAAATCTGAAAGAAAATGAGTCATTCTATTGACAGATGATTAAGAGGATAAGAACAGGCAGTTTTCAACTAAAGAAATCCAAACATTTTGAAATCATATGAAAAAAGTGTTCTAAATTTTTTTTCTCTTCTTTCCTTTCATATTTTGATGTTTTCCCTTTGATATTCTTGATATTTTGTTCTTTTTTAAAAGTAAAGCTTTTTATTTTTAAAACATATGCATGGATAACATTTCAACAGTGACCCTTGCAAAACCTTGTGTTCCAAATTACGCCTCCTCATCTGGTCTCCCAGATGGCAAGTAATCTAATATATATTAAACATGTTAAAAATATATGTTAAATCCCATATGTGTATTCATATTTATACAATTATCTTGCTTCACAAGAAAAATCAGATCAAAAAGGTTATAAAAAATGAGAAAAAATAAAATGCAAGCAAACAACGACAAAAAGAGTGAAAATACTATGCTGTGGTCTGTATTCAGTTTCCATTGTCCTCCCTCTGGGTGCAGATGATTTTCTTCATCACAAGGCCATTGGAACTGGTTTGAATCATCTCATTGTTGAAGAAAGCCATGTCCATTGTATAATCTTGTTGTTGTCATGTACAATATCCTCCTGGTTCTGTTTATTTCACTTAGCATCAGTTCAGGGCTCTCTGAAATCATCTTGCTGTTCTTTTCTTACAGAACAACAATATTCCATAACATTCATGTATCACAATTTATTCTGCCAATCTCCAACTGATGGGCATCCACCTAGTTTCCAGTTTCTTGCCACTACAAAGAGGGCTGTCACAAACATTTATGCACATGTGGGTCCCTTTAAGATCTATTTGGGAAATGAGCCCAGTAAAAACACTGCTGGGTCAAAGGGTATGCACATTGTAAGTTATTATTGATCATAATTGAGAGATGTGAATTCAAACAATCTTGATGTCATTTTACACTTCTCATCTTGGCTAAAATAATTGTCGGCAAAAGTGATAATGGTATATTTGTTAAAATTTTAACTTTCTCCAGATGTATATTTATGGCAGCCCTTTTTGTAGTGGCAACAAACTGGAAAGTGAGTGACTGTTCATACGAAATAATCAGCAGGGTGATTTCAGGAAAGCTTGGAGAGACTTATATAAACCAATGCTGAGTAAAGCAAGGAGAACCAAGAGAACAATGTATATAGCAACAACAAAATTATTCTGATAGCTGGGACTCTTTTCAACAATGAAGTGATTGAGGCCAATTCTAATAGACTTGTGATGGAGACAGAGAGCCTTCTACATCCAGAAAATGGATTGTGGGAACTGAATATGGTTCATAACATTATATTTTCACATTTTTTGTCATTGCAAGCTTTTTTTTTTTCTTTTTTTCATTTTCTTTTTCTTTTTTGGTTTGATTTTTCTTCTGCAGCATGATAAATGTGGAAATATGTAGAAAAGAATTACAATTGTTTAACATAAAGTGGATTACTTCCTTCTAAGGGAGAGGGATGATGGAAGGGAAAGAAAAAAAAAATGTGGGGACAGAAAGCTGTGCAAGGGAGAATGTCATAAACAATCTTTGCATGTTTTTTGAAAAATAAAAAGCTATTATTAAAAAAAAACAAAAAACAAAAAACTACAGCCTTGAATTCAGGAGGACCGGAGTTCAAATCTGGTCTCAGACACTTAACACTTCCTAGCTGTGTGACCCTGGGCAAGTCACTTAACCCCAGCCTCAGGAAAAAACAAAACAAAACAAAACAAAAACTAAAACTAAAAAATGGGGAAAACCAGAAGATAAAACAAAAGTGAATGTAGCATGTATTAGTTTACATGCAGTCTCCATAGTTTTCTCTGCAGATGTGGATGGATGTTTTCCACTCAGAATTTATTGGGATGAACTTTGATTAATGAATCTCTAAGAAGAACCAAGTCTATTATGATTAATCATCACAGAATCTTGCTATCGCCATATACAATGTTATCCTGGTTCTACTTTTTTCACTCAGTATCACTTCATTTAAATCTTTCCAGACCTTTATAAAATCAGCCTGTTTATCATTTTTATAGATAAATAATATTCCATTACTTTCATATATCAAAACTTATTTGGCCATTCCCCAATTGATGGGCATTTACTGATTTTCCAGTTCTTTGCCACCACACACAAAAAAAAAAGTATTACAAAAATTTTTGCACATGTGGCTCCTTTTCCCTCTTTTGTGATTCTTTTTGATACACACCCAGTAGTTCCATTGCTGAATCGAAGGGAATGCAGTTTGATAGTCCTTTGGGCAGAGTTTCAAATTGTCATCCAGAGCAGTTGGATCATTTCACAGCACAATGGATCGGTGTCCCAATTTCCCACATCCCCTCCAACATTTGTCATTATCCTTTCCTGACCTCTTAGCCAATCTGAGGTGTGAAGTGGCACCTCAGAGTTGTTTCATTTTCCGTTTCTCTAATCAGCCGTAATTTAGGGCATTTCTTCATGAGCATATCTGGCTTTTTTCCCCCTTCATCTGAAAACTGTCTGTTCATATCCTTTACCCATTTGTCAGTTGGGGAATGACTTAAATGTTATTTTAGAGATGAAGCCTTTAACAGAAACATTGGTGTAAAAAATTTTTGCCCCTTTCTGATTCCCTTTTAAGCTTGGTCACATTGGTTTTTTAATGCCAAAGTTTTTTGTTTTTTTTTTTTACTTATAGCTTTTTATTGACACAACATAATCGTGGGTAATTTTTTAACATTGTCACTCTCACTCACTTCTATTCCAACTTTTCCCTTCCCTGCCTCTGCCTCTTCCCCTAAATGGCAGGCAGTATCATACATGTTAAAACACAATATATATGTGTAGATTCGTACAGTTCTCTTATTGCACATGAACAATTGGATTCAGAAGGTAAAAATAACCTGGAAAGAAAAACAAAAATACAAGTAGTCCACATTCATTTCCCAGTGTTCCTTTTTTGGGTGTAGCTGATTCGGTCCATCATTGATCAATTGGAACTGAAATGTGTCTTTGTTGAAGATATCTATCATTTCCATCAGAATACATCCTCATACAGTATTGTTGTTGAAGTGTACAATGATCTCCTGGTTCTGCTCATTTCACTCAGCATCAGTTGATGTAAGTCTCTCCAAACCTCTCTCTGTATTCATCCTGCTGGTCGTTTCTTACAGAACAATAATATTCCATAATATTCATATACCACAATTTACCCAACCATTCTCCAATTGATCAGCATCCATTCAATTTTTAGTTTCTAGCTACAACAAAAAGAGCTGCCACAAACATTTTGGCACATACAGGTTCCTTTCCCTTCTTTAGTATTTCCTTGGGATATAAGCCCAGTAGTAGTATGGCTGGGTCAAAGGGTATGCACAGTTTGATAACTTTTTGAGCATAATTCCAAATTGCTCTCCAGAATGACTGGATCCATTCAAAACTCCACCAACAATGCATCAGTGTCTCAGTTTTCCCACATCACCTTCAACATTCATCACTATTTTTTCCTGTCATCTTAGCCAATCTGACAATTGTGTAGTGGTATCTCAGAGTTGTCTTAATTTGCATTTCTCTGATCAGTAGTGATTTGGGACACTCTTTCATATGAGTAGAAATAGTTTCAATTTCATCATCTGAAAATTGTCTCTTCATATCCTTTGACCATTTATCAATTGGAGAATGGCTTGATTTCTTATAAATTAGAGTTACTTCTCTATATATTTTGGAAATGAGACCTTTATCAGAACCTTTAATTGTAAAAAATGTTTTCCCAGTTTATTGCTTCCCTTCTTTTTTTTTTTTTAATTTATTTTTTTTTTATAATATTATCCCTTGTATTCATTTTTCCAAATTATCCCCTCCCTCCCTCCACTCCCTCCCCCCGATGACAGGTAATCCCATACATTTTACATGTGTTACAATATAACCTAGATACAATATATGTGTGTAAATACCATTTTCTTGTTGCACATTAAGTATTAGCTTCCGAAGGTATAAGTAACCTGGGTAGATAGACAGTAGTGCTAACAATTTACATTCACTTCCCAGTGTTCCTTCTCTGGGTGTAGTTATTTCTGTCCATCATTGATCAACTGGAAGTGAGTTGGATCTTCTTTATGTTGAAGATATCCACTTCCATCAGAATACATCTTCATACAACATTGAAGTGTACAGTGATCTTCTGGTTCTGTTCATTTCACTCAGCATCAGTTGATGTAAGTCTCTCCAAGCCTCTCTGTATTCCTCCTGCTAGTCATTTCTTACAGAGCAATATTCCATAACCTTCATATACCACAATTTACCCAACCATTCTCCAATTGATGGGCATCCATTAAACTTCCAGTTTCTAGCTACAACAAAAAGAGCCACAAACATTTTGGCACATACAGGTCCCTTTCCCTTCTTTAGTATTTCCTTGGGATATAATCCCAATAGCAGCAATGCTGGGTCAAAGGGTATGCACAGTTTGATAACTTTTTGAGCATAATTCCAAATTGCTCTCCAGAATGACTGGATCCATTCAAAACTCCACCAACAATGCATCAGTGTCCCAGTTTTCCCACATCACCTTCAACATTCATCACTATCTTTTCCTGTCATCTTAGCCAATCTGACAATTGTGTAGTGGCATCTCAGATTTGTCTTAATTTGCATTTCTCTGAGCAGTAGTGATTTGGGACACTCTTTTATATGAGTAGAAATAGTTTCAATTTCATCATCTGAAAATTGTCTCTTCATATCCTTTGACCATTTATCAATTGGAGAATGGCTTGATTTCTTATAAATTAGAATTACTTCTCTATATATTTTGGAAATGAGGCCTTTATCAGAACCTTTAATTGTAAAAATGTTTTCCCAGTTTATTGCTTCCCTTCTAATCTGGTTTGTATTTGTTTTGTTTATACAAAAACTTTTTAATTTGATATAAATAAAGTTTTCTATTTTGTGATCAATAATGATCTCTAATTCTTCTTTGGTCACAAATTCCTACCTCCTCCACAAGTCTGAGAGGTAAACTATCCTATATTCTTCTAATTTATTTATAATTTCGTTCTTTATGTCTAAATCATGAAATCATTTTGATGTTATCTTGGTATGTGGTGTTAAGTGTGGGTCCATACCTAGTTTCTGTCATACTGATTTCCAGTTTTCCCAGTAGTTTTTGTCAAATGATGAATTCTTATCCCAAAAGTTGGGATCTTTGGGTTTGTCAAACACTAAATTGCTATAGTCATTGACTATTTTGTCCTGTGAACATAACCTATTCCATTGATTACTCCATTTCTTAGACAATACCAAATGGTTTTGGTGACCACTGCTTTATAATATAGTTTTAGATGTAGTACTGCTAGGCTGCCTTCATTTTTTTTTTGTTTTTTTTTTCTTTCATTAATTCCCTTGAAATTCTTGACTTTTTGTTCTTCCATCTGAATTTTGTTGTTACTTTTTTTAGGTTATTAAAATAGTTTCTTGGGAGTCTGATTGGTACAGCACTAAATAAATAGATTAGTTTAGGGCGTATTGTCATCTTTATTATATTTGCTCGGCTTACCCAAGAGCACTTAATGTTTTTCCAATTGTTTAAATCTGACTTTGTGTGGAAAGTGTTTTGTAGTTTTGCTCATATAATTCCTGACTTTACTTTAGCAGATAGATTCCCAAATATTTTATGCTATCAAAGTTATTTTGAATGGAATTTTTCTTTGTAGCTTTTGCTGTTGGATTTTGTTGGTGATTTATAAAAGTGCTGAGGATTTATGTGGATTTATTTTGTATCCTGCAACTTAGCTAAAGTTGTGGATTATTATAATTTTGTTATATATAGCATTTTATTTACAAGATATATGCATGGGTAATTTTACAGCACTGACAAATGCCAAGCCTTTTGTTCCAATTTTTCCCCTCTTTCCCTCCACTCCCCCCCCCAAGATGGCAAGTTGACCAATACATGTTACATATGTTAAAGTATAAATTAAATACAATATATGTATACACGTCCAAACAGTTATTTTGCTGTATAAAAAGAATCGGACTTTGAAATAGTGTACAAATAGCCTGTGAAGGAAATCAAAAGTGCAGGCAGACAAAAATAGGGGTATTGGGAATTCTGCGTAGTGGTTCATAGTCATCTCCTAGAGTTCTTTCGCTGGGCGTAACTGGTTCAGTTCATTACTGCTCTATTGGAACTGATTTGGTTCATCTCATTGTTGAAGAAGGCCACGTCTATCAGAATTGATTACCATATATTATTGTCGTTGAATTATATAATAATCTTCTGGTCCTGCTCATTTCACTCAGCATCAGTTCATGTAAGTCTCTCCAGGCCTTTCTGAAATCATCCTGTTGGTCATTTCTTACAGAACAATATTCCATAATATTCATATACCATAATTTATTCAGCCATTCTCCAATTGATGGGCATCCACTCAGTTTCCAGTTTCTGGCCACTACAAAGAGGGCTGCCACAAACATTCTTGCACATCCAGGTCCTTTTCCCTTCTTTAAGATCTCTTTGGGATATAAGCCCAGTAGTAACACTGCTGGATCAAAGGTTATACACAGTTTGATAACTTTTTGAGCATAGTTCCAAATCATTCTCCAGAATGGCTGGATGTATTCATAATTAGTTGTGGATTATTTTTAATAGCTTTTTAGAAGAATCTCTGGGATTCTCTAAGTATACCATCATATCATCTGCCACGAGTGATAATTTGGTTTCTTCATGACCTACTCTAATTCCTTTAATCTCTTTCTAAATTCTTATTGCTGGAGCTAGCATTTCTAATACAATATTGAATAGTAATGGTGATAGTGGGCAACCTTATTTCACTCCTGATCTTATTGGAAATGGTTCCAGTTTATCCCCTTTACATATGATTATACCAAAGATTTTAATTTAATGTAGTCAAAATGATCCATTTTGCATTTCATGAAGGCCTCTCATTCTCCTTTGACCATAAATTCCTTTCTTCTCCACAGTTCTGATAGGAAAACTATCCTTGCTCTCATAATTTGCTTATGTTATCACCCTTTGTTCCTAAATCGTGTACATATATTGATCTTATTTTACTAGAGATTGAGATATAGATCCATGTTGAATTTCTGACACAGTATTTTCCAGTGTTCCTAGCAGTTTTTATCAAATAGTGAGTTCTTATGCCAGAAGTTGGAGTCTTTGCGTTTGTCAAAGAGTGAAGTACTATAATTATTGATTATTGCATATCTAAGTTGTTCCACTTGATATACTACTCAATTCCTCTGTCAGTACCAGATACTTTGATGATTGTTGCTTTAAAATAATTTTAGGTCTGGTACTGCTAGACCATCATCATTTGCATTTTTGTCTTCATTAATTCCCTTGATACTTTTGACCTTTTGTTTTTCCAGATGAAATTTGTTAGTATTTTTTCTAGTTATATAAAATAATTTTTGGCAGTTTGGTTGTATGGCACTGGAAAAGTAAATAAATATGAGCTATTTTAATTTTATTAGCTCAGTATAATCATGAGTAGTTGATACTTTCCATGTGTTTACATCTGACTTCATTTTGTGAAAAGCTTTTTGTAATTGTGTATTACAGATTTGCATTTGTCTTGGCACATAGACACCAAATATTTTATTTTTTAACAGCTATTTTAGATGCAATTTCTCTTTCAAATGTAAAAGAATGAGTCATTTCCTAGGTAACAAGTGCTCAAAGGTTAGGGCCAAGTAGTTTCTGATAAAATCAAAAGTATTTGCATATGGGAACACTTTTTAAATCATGATTTATTACAGAAATGCAAATTAAAGCAGCTTTGAGATATGAATTTATCTACTATCTATTACATCACCTGTGATGATAGAAGAGGAAAGTGACAAATTTTGGAGAGGATATGGAAAATTTGGGTCACTAAGTAATTATCAGTGTGAATTGATCCATCCATTTTGGAGTATAATCTGGAATTATGTTCTAAATCATGGTTTATTACAGAAATGAAAATTAAAGCAGCTTTGAGATATGATTGTATCTATTATCTATTACATCACCTGCAATGATAGAAGGAAAAAGTGACAAATGTTGGATAGGATATGGAAAATTTGGGTCACTAAGTAATTATCAGTGTGAATTGATCCATCCATTTTGGAGTACAATGTGGAATTATGTCCAGAGGGTTATCAAATTGTGTTTCCCCTTTTTCCTAGAAATACCACTATTAGTTCTAATATTCAAGTTGATTAAGGAAAAAGGAGGAAAAACTTCTACGTTTTAAAATATTCTTGTAGCTCTCTTGGGTATAAATACTTGTAAATAGCAGGGATGTCCATCAATTGAGTAATGGTTTGAGAGGGATTGAGTGCAACCTGAGGTAAATAGTCAGTGGCTTCACTACTGGTTATCCATGGTCTGTCTTTTTTTATTTTTTTAAGTTTCAAAATTCATTTTATTCCCTGAATTTTAAATCACTTATTAATCAAGCTGTGTTTGAGCACTCCACTATGGACAAAATAGTTTGTAAAGCATTATGGGTAGTGCAAGAGAAATATTAATCATGATCCCTGTCCTTGAGCTCCTCATAATCTAATTGGGAAAACAAGAATACTGTGTAGAAATTTAACCAACATACATGAGGTGTCTCAAGGCTAGGAATGAAGACCAAGAAAAAAAAGGTCAGTCTCTGCCAGGGTAGTCACAGAAAGCTTTGTGAAAGAAGTAGGTTCAGACACCATTTGGGTCTTTAGGTTGGGAAGAAGGGCCTATATAAACAAATTCGCAGCAGAAGTAAGCCACATCTCCCCAGATGGGAAGATTCTTTCTTCTCAAACATAAGCACCTGTGGGTGTTGAAATGTTCATCCTCCTCATGAAAAAAAGAAAAGAGCCAGGAATTGTTATTGTCAGTGAAGCCTCCATTTTCTTACTGTTCCTGGAGCCACTTCTCTAAATCCTACCCAGGTCATATCAAACCATCTCTATGAAACTTGCCCTGTCTTCCCTTCTCTGACTGATTTCTTAAGTACTTTCAGGGAGAAAAAAATCAGTAATTGTTAGGTTCTTACTAATTGCTAATGAGATAATGAGATATTAGGTTCTTATTAAGTGCTAACTGGGTACTTAACAATTCTCTAGTTCTGGCCTTTACTGGGAGTTTTACTTCTGTGAACTCCTGGGGAGGAGGTTACATGCTTAGGAGGAGCAAGTTCATTGGTTGAAGTAATTTTTCCCAAGAAGCCCTTGCGTTATCCCACGCCCATTCTCTGGGAGGATAAAAGAGGGCGACACTAGAGAGAGGAAGAAGAGTCTCTGCTCTAGGTCAGACTTGGAGTGGCTCTCTGGAGAAGAGAGTCTTGTCTGGCTGGGCCAGACCTGAGGTGGCTCTACACGAGGTCAGAATTGGCGGCAGTTAATGACAGCAGATCTCCTCCCAGAGAGCGATCCGCAGTTTCTGGAGACAACAGAACATTACAAGTAATATCCAGAATGGATTCACAAGTTTTGACCACCATCATTTTCTTCTTGTTTAAGATTAGCAGCCAGGAAGATATAGCCATGGAGCCATAGAGAGTTACCCTGAAGGATATCTTTAAGGAGCTCTCCAAAGCACTCATTTTGCAGCTCAGGAGCCAAAAACTGAAGGAATTAGATTATTTCGATTTGGTTTGACACTTGCTTCCAGACAAGATTATATATTATATATATACATATATATATATACATATATATACATACATACATATATATACATACATATATATATATATACATACATATATATATAGTAGATGAGAGTACATAGTTGAATAGCAGCATGAGATTGGCATTAACCTAAAGGAATTCTTTTTGTTTTCCATTAATAATGTTTTATTTTTTTCTAATCACATGTAAACATAGTTCTCAATGTTCATTTCTTTTGTGTGTGTGTGTGTGTGTGTGAAATTCTTTTTTTAAATTAATTTTATAATTATACATTTTTTGACAGTATATATGCATAAGTAATTTTTTTTTTATAACATTATCCCTTGTATTCATTTTTCCAGATTTTCCCCTCCCTCCACTCCCTCCCCTAGATGACAGGCAATCTCATACATTTTACATGTGTTACAGTATAACCTAGATACAATATATTTGTGTAAATCCAATTTTCTTTTGCACGTTAAATATTAGATTCCGAAGGTATAAGTAACCTGGGTAGATAGACAGTAGTGCTAATATTTTACATTCAATTCCCAGTGTTCCTTCTCTGGGTGTAGTTGTTTCTGTCCATCTCAATGTTCATTTCTATAAGGTTTGAGTTCTAGATTTTTTTTCTCTCTCCCTCCCTTTGCTCTCCCCTTCCCAAGACAGCAAACAAGTAACTTACTTGCAGGCACTGCAGAGTTCTGTCATTTTATTTTGTACCATCTGAATTTCCTCATCATATTCAGCAGATCCATTTGGATATTTCCAAGTGTTCTGACCTAGATGAGTAAATGTGGTTGTGTACATCAAATCTCTGAACACTGCCCCAGTCCTTTTCTGATGAAATGTTGCAAAGCCTGTGTCTCCCTCCAAGTTAAAAATGAACTGTTCTCCCATGGAGAATCACTCTAATCTGTTGACAATCAGTCTGGTAGGCATCTTGTCTTGTGATTGCCTTTTCTGTTGAAGGTGAATGTTCAGCTTGGAGTGTATAAGTCTCTGATGGGAGCAATACTCTGTGGTGAACACCTTCTTGGTCACTTTCACATCACGTATATTCTCTTCTCCTTACAGAAAAAAGGTCTATGGAATGCCAGTTTTTGCTACAGGAATATATTCATGACGTTTTATTCTATTGAGGTTGGTGATGAGAAAGTCAGGAGCCACATAAGTCTTAAATAAGCCTTGCTGTTGCTTTTAATTATCTATGCATACCATTTTGTACTTCTGTTTTTGATGGTTATTTTTCTTCAGATGTGGAGCCCAAGATTGAATGGAATGAGATGAGTAGAAAGCTGGGGATTTTTGTGGAAGAACGTGACCTGCAAAGATTAAAAAAGGATGGTCTCTGTGCCTTAACTTTGAGGAAAATCCATGCCTCTAACATCCAAGGAGATAATTCAAAGAATGACTGTGAGTTGGATGAAATCAGAAAGAGATTCAGGCAATCTTCTTTCCTAAGTCATTGTAAGAAAATGGGCTCAGGGAATAACTGGCTTTTGGATAGTGAATATCAGAAATGTTTTCCTGAACAGGTAGAGCTTTTTCATTCCCAGGAGAAGTCTGCTGAAATACAAATCAATCCAGGTACTCAAGGTGAAATGTCCTTCAGTAGGAGTTCAGACCTCATTAGACATCAGAAAAATGATAATGGGGAAATGTTTTGTGGAAGTAATGAAGTTGGGAAGGCCTTGAGTCAGACCTCTAAGCTCATTACTCATCAGCAAATTCACACAAGAAAGCAACCTGAGAAGTATAGTGAATGTGAAGCAATCTCATCCCATCATTCATCTCTTCCTTACCATTGTAGAGTTGACTCTGGAATGAAAAGACATGCATTTGGTGACTGTGGGAAGACCTTTGGTTGGAACTCAGATATTGATAACTCTCAGAAGATTCATACACAAGTGGTTTATAAGTGTAATGAATGTGAGAAGACTTTCTCACAAATGTCTAATTTTTGTAAACATCAGAGTACCCACAATGGAACAAAACGTTTTGAATGTAATCAATGTGGGAAGGCTTTTGCATACAGGTATAGTCTTGCTAACCATCACAGAATCCACACTGGAGAAAAACCTTTTATATGTAATCAATGTGGAAAGTCTTTTCGATGGAGTTCCAGTCTTGCTTTACATCAGAGAATCCATACTGGAATAAAACCTTATAAATGTAATCAATGTGGAAAGGCTTTTGCATGCAGTTCCAATCTTGCTTTACATGAGAAAATCCATCCTGGAGAAAAAGAAAACCGTTTTGAATGTAATCAGTGTGGAAAAGCTTACAGAAACAAGGCAAAACTTGTTGAGCATCAGATAAGCCACACTGGAGAGAAACCTTTTGAATGTAATCAATGTGGAAAGTCTTTTCGTTACCCTTCCAGGCTTGCTCGACATCAGAGAATCCACACTGGAGACAAACCTTATAAATGTATTCATTGTGGGAAAGCTTACATAATGAAGTACCAGCTTATTGAACATCAGAGAAACCATACTGGAGAGAAACCTTTTAAATGTAATCAGTGTGGGAAAGCTTACAAAATGAAGTACCTTCTTGCTGAACATCAGAGAATCCACTCTGGAGAGAAACCTTTTGAATGTAATCAATGTGGAAAGGCTTTTTATTACTCTTCCAAGCTTGTTCAACATCAGAGAATCCACACTGGAGAGAAACCTTTTGTATGCAATCAATGTGAAAAGACGTTTTCATCCCGTTACCTTCTTTCTAATCATCAAAGGATGCACACTGGAGAGAAACCTTTTCGATGCAATCAGTGTGGAAAGACTTTTGCTCGGCGTTTCCGTCTTTCTAATCATCAGAGAATTCATACTGGAGAGAAACCTTTTGAATGCAATCAATGTGGAAAGACTTTTAGACACAGTTCTGTTCTTTCTGTTCATCAGAGAATCCACACTGGAGAAAAACCTTTTGAATGTAATCACTGTGGAAAGGCTTTTATATATAGTTCTATTCTTACTAAACATAAGAAAATCCACTCTACTGAGAAAGCTTTTAAATGCAATCAATGTGGAAAGGCTTTTAGATATAGTTCCCTGCTTTCTCAACATCAGAGACTCCATAGTGGAGAGAAACCTTTTGAATGTAATCAATGTGGGAAAGCTTTTGTAATGAGGTACCTTCTTGTTACACATCAAAAAAGCCATACTATGGAGAAACCTTTTCAGTGTAATCAATGTGGAAAAGCTTATAAAACGAGATATGTTCTTGCTGAACATCAGAGAATCCACACTGGAGAGAAACCTTTTGAATGTAATCTATGTGGAAAGGCTTTTAGACGCAAGGGAAGTCTTAGAGAACATCAGAGAAATCACAATGGAGAGAAACCTTATAAATGTAATCAATGTGGAAATGCTTTCAGATCTTTGTTTAATCTTACTGAACATCAGAGAATCCATACAGGAGAGAAACCTTTTAAATGTATTCAGTGTGGAAAGACTTACACATACAAGAGAAGTCTTGCTAAACATCAGATAATCCATACTGGAAAGAAACCTTTTGAAGGCAATTAATGTGGTAAAGAGTTCACACACAAGGGAAAACTTGTTGAACATCAGAAAATCCATATTGGAGAAAAACCTTATAAATATAATCATTCAGGAAGACTTTCTGATAAGTGTTCCAATCTTGCCAAACATCAGAGAATCCACACTGGAGGGAAACCTTTTGAATGTAATCAATGTGGAAAGGCTTTCACAAAGCTTTCAGACTTGCTTAACGTCAGAGAATTCCCTGTGGAGTGAAACCTGTTGATTGTAATCAATGTAGATAGACTTTCATATGAGAGAGGTCCAAGGATGCTGAACATCAGAGTATCCATACTGGGAAGAAACAACAATAACAAATAACTCATGAATGTAATCATTTTCTAATCGTTTGACAAAGTTTTAATTTTTTGAAAATAAATGTTTTAATAATAGCTTATATTCTTATAATTTGAGTAAATTCTCTTATCTGTTTTATTTGGTTTTGTTGTTTTTTGTTTTTTTGCTGAGGCTTTTGGGGTTAAGTGACTTCCCCAAGGTCACATAGCTAGGAAGTGTGAAATGTCTGCAGTCAGATTTGAACTCAGTTCCTTCTGACTTCAGGGCTGGTATTCTATCCTCTGTGCCACCTAGCTGTCCCTCTCTTATCTACATTAGAAGTGAAGTCTTTATCAGAAACACTGGCTGCAAATATTGGATAATTCAACCAAAAACACCTCCCAAAATATCCCAAATTCCACCTTATTGTGGGAGGGGGAAATCACTCAGAACGGCACAAAGGAGAAATTGATGCAGAGCTCTGAGCCAGAGACAGAAATTAATAGAGGACACTGGCTACCTTTTGACCCAGCAGACACCAAGCCTTCTTCTCCATCTGAGGTCCCTTCCTTGCCTCAGGGTTCTATTTTTATAAGGATAAAATTATCCTATCAATAGAACAGCATTTCATTGGTTATTATAAAATGCCTTGGCTAAAATATGGATACCAGGGCCATAGGGTTTCAGGATGACCAGGGCAGGAAATCTATCCACTGACTAGATGGTCATAAGCTGGATGATGTCCCCCTTTGGCTTGGCCCAGGGAAGGTGGGGCCTTTCAGTGATCAGGAGATGGATGAGCCATTCATCAGGCTGAGCAAGTGCATATAGCCTCTTCCCAAGAAGATTTCAGGGGAATTTCTGGGCTTTCCATCATACTCACATGGCCTGTGGTTGAAACAGGATAGAGATGGTTCCTGTCATTGTTCTGACCTCATGCCTGATATGCAAATAATTTCAATTCTATAAGCATGAAGTCTACAAAAAGCCTCTTTTAACATAATGTATATTTCCATATGATCCATTCAAATTTTGAATTAGTTATACTATTAAGTGATTGGCTAGGTAAATATAAGCTAATGAGTAACTAGTACCAATCTTAGTCTACCATAAAATCATCATGGGCTGATTAATACTGAATTGGGTTTGAATAGAGCTCCTTAGTGTGTCAGCTTTCTTATTGTGTGATAAACTAAATAAATGAAATGATTTTTCTATGAAACCGTGTTTGTCATCACTCCTCAATCGTTCTTAGCATTCATAGACTATTTCTTCAGCATTCCCCAAGTAATTGGTGATCACCTTGTTTACTGCCCTAAAAAAGCCCTTATATAAATATTTTTCTGTTAACTTGAATTTCTTTCTTTTTTTAGGCTTTTAAGTTTCTCTTTAATTTTGTTTTATGAATTATGTTGGGAGAGAAAAAAAAATAAAGGGAACATAGTGAGTTGCTCTACATCGAGTCTCCTTAGTTCTTTTTCTGGATGCAGATGGCAATTTCTGTCCCAAGTCTATTGGGATTGCTTTGGATCGCTGAAGAATTGAGTCTTTCCTGATTGATCATCATACATTGTTGCTGTCACTGTGTACAACATATTCCTGGTTCTGCTTGTTTCGCTCAGCATCAGTTAATGGCATGAATTTCTGTATGCTCTTTTTATGCCGTTCAGTGGTTGTGTTTGGAACCACAAGGCCCCAGTTCTAGTTCCTTTTCTGGCTCTTCCTGTAGAATGGGGATAACAAGGACATCTGCTTCCCAGGATGGAGATGAGGATCACATTGGACAATAATTATGAAACACTTTGCAAACATGAAATCACTATGGAAATCTTGACTGTTTTTATGATTATCTTTCCTTGGGTCCCTGGTCTCAGAGTAAAGTCAGTTGGCTAAAACATAAAAACGTTTGAATCAAATTGATATTTTGAAGAGAGCCATTACTTGAATGAACTGGATCAGGCAATACATGCACCCCCATTCTGGCTCCAGTGCTTCATAGCTCTGTAACTCTGGGCAAAGAACAAGTCTGTCTCCCTCACCTCCTCTCTGAAATGGGGAGGGGGGACCTCAGGGGCTTCTATGTGCCCTTCCCCTTCTAAGTATGTGCTCCCCTCCACAGCAGAGTCCTGTGGCCTTTACCCCCACACTCTTCCTGTATTCTGGGACTGAGATCCCAGGACCAGATCTACGGTTATAGCAGAACACTGAGGAAGAAAGGTCTTGGGAAGCTGAAGAAATTAGGTATGGGAAGGACCGAGCAAGATGGGTGGAGTAAACTCATGGTCACTTAATCCAAAGCCCTCCTTTAGGAGGCCAGTACATACTATAAGAACTACTCTGTGTTGGAAACAGCAAAAAGCATCCTGGCAGAGAACAGAAATGGCTCCTATGGGGATGGAGTGCTCTGGGGGCCCAGCTTAACTCCTGAGGAACAGGTGACCTTGGAAATAGATGAGGAATGAGAAGGAAGTTGAGGAAAACACATGGATGGGTAGAAGAAGGGCTCATCTGGCAAGAAGGGTCACAGCAAAGTTCAAGGGGCAAAGTTCATCCCCAGCAAGCAGTGTGTCTTAGAGGAAAAGTGAAGCTTTTGACTGAGAAACTCCTTTGCAGGCAGCGCCCTCCATAAGGGTCTCAGGTCCTAGTCTCCAAAGAGCAGACTGGGCTTGTATCCCATCACTGAAAGAAGCCGGAGGACTGGGTAGCCAGCTGACGAAGATTTTGGCTCTTCTCAACAAGGAGGTGACACAGACCGTTTGCAGCAGCTTTGAGATGGAGAGAGCCTCCTGCTAGGGCTCTTGTCGCCATTCTGTGGGTGTTTGCTCTTTTTCTCTTTCCAGTTTTTCCCCTTTTTGATTTGGTTTTTCCTGAGCAGTTTGATAAAGGTGGAAGTACCAGTGGAATTGAACTTACCTGCTGTCCAGGGGAGGGGGCAAGGAGAGAAATTTGGAACAGCAGGCTTTGCAGGGGTGAAGGTTGAAAATTATCTCTGCAAGCATTTGGAAAGATAGAAAGCTAGTATTTACGAAAAAGACTTAGGCCACAGCATCTTCTAGGACTTTGAGCACACTTGACCGGCAGTCTCTTAGTTTCCATGTCTATAAGAAGGGCCAAGGATGGCACCATCTCCGTAGGGGTGCAGAGGATCAAGGTGGCATGCCTAACCTGCGCTCATTAGATGCTTACTGTGTGCCTGGCAGTGCCCTAAGGAGGCATGTCATGGGGGCAGCCTGCCCTCCAGGAGCTCACATTCCCGAAACTGGAAGTCGAAAAGGGGATGGAGTGGGGAAGAAGGCTGGCACCCAGGGAGAGGATGGCATCACCACCCCCTCCGCCTATTTCCCCAGCAGCTGGTTGGCTCACCAGGTCCCAGAATGCCTCACTGTGATCCAGTGCTTCTCTAGCCCTAGGGCATGCTGGGAGTCTCCCAGGGCCCAGGCGCAGCTTCCTGGGTCCCAGCCATGTTTCCTCTTCCTGGGGTAGGTGAGGTGGCCTCAGTGCACAGGCACATCCCTCTCCCCACACTGCAGGGGGAGCCTCCTCTCTTGGACCTTTCCCGGTTTTTCAGCACCTGAGGACCTCACTGAGGTAAGTTTGTGTGGCAGAGTGCCAGAAAAATTGTGTGGATGCAAGAGGGGTGTGGATGTGTAACTGGTTGTGGGTGGGTGTGTCAGTGATTGCATGTGGGTGAGTGTGTAAATGAATGAGTGTGGGGGTGTAACTAGTTGTGGTAGCTGTGTCTCTGATTGCATGTGAGTGGGTGTGTTACAGTGATTGAGCTTGGCTGTGTGTGTAAATGAATCCTCATGGGTGGGTGTGGAACTGCAGAGGTAGGTGTGTAAATATGTGAGTGCATATGGCTGAGTGTGTAAATGCTAGTGCACATGGCTGTGTAACTGCACCTTCATGATTTTTACCAGCCTGGGCTGTCATGGGGAAGGGATGCTTGTGCATCCCTGGGGTCTGATTGTATTTTGAGGAGTTTAATTCCCCCATCAACTGAGCCCCCAGTTCTGAGTGGGCTTCTCACTGGTTTCCCAGTGGTCCTGTATACACTTGGGGGGAGGTGGAAAACCCAACAGCTTGACCCCCATTTGCTGTATGAAAATAGGGTGATAGCAGCCCCTCCCCCTCTCTTTCACAATGAGATCCCTTCTGAGTACAGGGCCAGGTATACAGCAAGCGCTCCCTACAAGCAGTTCTTACTCTAAACTTTGCCCAATCCTCTTAGGTGGAGAAGGGGCTGCTTAGGGTCTGATTGTCCAGCTCTGCCCCTTGATTTCATTTCCTCTCTGTAATCCAGGGCAATTGGTCACCATTTTGGGGGCCTTTGAGGTGCGTTCCTCCTTGCAGCCTTGGGAGGTGAGGGCACTATGTTACAGATAGTTAAACTGAGGCAGGTAGGGATTAAGAGGCTTGGCCAAGGTCACACTAGCCTTCCAGGCAATTGGATGAAGGCCCTGTGATCTTGACCCCATGTGGCTCATGCACCCAGGGCTGCTTTCTCCCCACTGCTCAGTAGAGCTTAGTGTCTGGTGCTGGGAGTCCTGGGAGAGTCTCCCTGTCCCCACAGGTGAAATCTCTTTGATATCTCTGTGCCTTCTCTTCTTTAAGCTGAGATCTCTTGGCCTCCTCCTAGGGTGCAGCCTCTCCCCACTGTCCCTACTCTCAAAGCTCTCTAGGTCTCATTGTGGGTGGGTCAGCATCCAGCCTGGGCAGAGAAGCCTCAGACCCTGTCCTCCCTCTTTGGGGTCCCTCTCCCTCCCCAGCCCAGCTGGCTTAGGACCCAAGCCCCAAACCAAAGACAGCCCCTGGCACCCAGAAACCCTCTTCCCAGGTGAGTGCAGTCCCTCCCCACAGCCGAGTAGCATCAGCCCAGGGGGGTCCAGGAGAGCCCAGAAAGCTTTCTTCTGTCAGAGGGAGGGGGTCCCTGACAGGGCTGGCAGCTGGGCAGGAATCACCCTCCTGGTGCTGCCCATTTTCTGCCCCCTTAGGCCACATGGCTGCTCCCAGGCTCTCTCTTCTTTGCCAAGTCTCAGGTCCCATCAATGAATACTGAGAATGTGGCTTCCAGGTGCCAAGCACTGTGCCTACCTCTGAGGAAGGGGACAAAGGAAGGTTACAAACTAAGGGTCCCTGCCCTCCAGGAGCCAATAGTTCAGTTTGGAATGAACTTCTCATCAGCTGTGTCCACACAAGCTCTGTACAGTGTAGACTGGAGTCACTCTCACAGTAAAGGCTCTGCCACTTTGGGGACCAAGAAAGTCTCTTTCAAATGGGAAGGAGGCTAGGAGGCCCAGGGAAGGAGGGAGGACATTCCTAGGGTGAGAGAAGCCCCTGGATGCCAGAGTTATGGGATGGAGGGTCTTGGTCAAAACTCAACCAGACTCTTGTGCCCCTGGATCCAGGAGGAGGAGGGGAAGGTGGGAAAAAACTGGCCTGACTTTGGGGGCTGGTTCTGTGGTGTCTGCCATGAGCCAGGAGCCATAGAAATAGGGTCTCCTTTGATCCTTTGATCCTGTTGTGAGAATTGTCAGGGGCCTTGCTGGGGACAGCCAGTGGAATTAATTACCATTAGTCCAATATCTGGAGAAAGAAATGGTGTGGATTCACTGCCAGAGGAAGAACATGAAGTTTAAAAAGCTAAATCTCATTCAAAAAGAAATGTGAAATGCTCACAAGGTGAATAAGAGTTCTTGGAAGAATTTATAAAGCCCTTCCAAAAATCACAGGAGAGACAGATGGAAATGAGTGGCAAAAAAAGAATAGTGCAAAGAATTCAAGAAAATGATGAAAAGAAACTACAGAAAATGATGCAAATGAAAAAAGAGATCCCCAAACTTCAATCAGAAAATAACTTTTTAAAAACTTCTGGAAAAAGAATGAGATTATAAATAAATTACAAGAACATAGTTTACCTCTCAGACTTGTGGAGGAGGAAGGAATTTGTGACCAAGAAGAACTAGAGATCATTATTTATCACAAAATAGGAAATTTTGATTATATCAAATTAAAAAGCTTTTGTAGAAACAAAACTAATGCAGACAAAATTAGAAAGGATACAATAAACTGGGAAAACATTTTTACAGTCAAAGATTCTGATAAAGGCCTCATTTCCAAAATATATAGAGAATTGACTCTAATTTATAAGACATCAAGCCATTTTCTAATTGTTAAATGGTTAAAGGATATGAACAGACAATTTTCATATAAAGAAATTGAAACTATTTCAAGCCATATGAAAAGATGCTCCAAGTCATTATTAATCAGAAAAATGCAAATTAAGACAACTACACATCTCTCAGATTGGCGAGGATGGCAGGGAAAGATAATGCTGAATGTTGGAGTGGATGAAGGAAAACTGGGACACTAATACATTGTTGGTGGAATTGTGCCAGCCATTCTGGAGAGCAATTTGGAACTGTGCCCAAAAAGTTATCAAATTGTGCATACCCTTTCATCCAGCAGTGTTATTACTGAGCTTATATCCCAAAGAGATCTTAAAGAAGGGAAAGGGACCTGTATGTGCAAGAATATTTGTGGCAGCCCTTTTTGTAGTGGCCAGAAACTGGAAACTGAGTGGATGTCCATCAATTGGAGAATGGCTGAATAAGTTGTGGTATATGAATGTTATGGAATATGATTTCAGAGAGGCCTGGAGAGACTTACATGGACTGATACTGAGTGAAATGAGCAGGACCAGGAGATCATTATGTACTTCAACAACAATATTGTATGATGATCAATTCTGATGGATGTGGCCATTTTTAACAATGAGATGAACCAAATCAGTTCCATTTGTTCAATAATGAAGAGAACAAACTACACCTAGTGAAAGAACTCTGGGAAATGAGTGTGAACCACTATATAGCATTTGCAATCCTTCTGTTTTTGTCTGCTTTCATTTTTTATTTCCTTCTCAGGTTAATTTTACCTTATTTCTAATTCCGATTTTTCCTGTGCCGCAAAATAACTGCATAGATATGTATATGTATATTGTATTTAATATAACACATATTTGATATGTATGGGTCTACCTGCCATCTAGGGGAGTGGGTGGGGGGAAGGAAGGGAAAAGTTGGAACAGAAAGTTTTGCAAGGGTCAATGCTGAAAAATTACCCATGCATATATCTTGTAAATAAAAAGCTATAAAAAACAAAACAAAATAAAAACAAAAACTAGAATTAGGCAAGAGGAAACTATGTCAGAAGACACCATGAAATATTAAAAGTCATTGGAGAGGTAAAAATTGGTCATGCTTAAACTCTTCCCAATTTGATTGTTCCATTGGGATTACCAAAATCTGATTTTAGGGGACAACTAGATGGTGCAGTGGATAGAGCACTAGCCCTGAAGTCAGGTGGACCTGAGTTCAAATCTGGTCTCAGACATTTAACACTTCCTAGCTGTGTGATCCTGGGCAAGTCACTTAGCCTCAATTGCCTGGGGTGGGGCAGATTTTGCTAAATTAGGCGGGGGGGGAAAGCATTGGGAAGATGCTCTGGTCAAGAATATAAAAGGAAGCAATGAAAAATCATGCAAAGGAAAGAGATTTTTGCAGAGTCAGATAATAAAGTGTATTATAAGGCAATTATTGAAACTATTGGATACTGGCTAAAAAAATGGAAAAGTAGAGCAGTGGAACAGAATACACACACATCTTCCAACAGCAAGTAAATAAATACCTTTGTATTTGAGCAGTGTAAAGACGTGAGATTTTGCAATAATGGTTCCTAATTTGGTAAAAATTGTTGGGAAAACTGGAAAGTATGTCAGAAACTGGGTGTAGACCAATGACCTGCAGCTTTATCAAGATCAGGTCAAAATGAATAAGCTACCTAAATCTAAAGGGTATTATAACAAGGAAAAAAAACCCATTGGGGAGCCCTGGATCTAGCTGGGTATGGCTACAGCCTCAGTAGGAACCACAGAAACTTTCACCTTCCGGACTGTAGAGTAGGAGTCTGAGTCCAGCAGGCCTGGGGGAACCTCATCTGATTTGAGAATGCCTTGAGTGAGAAGCAACCAGCCCCCCAGGGGTCCAGTGGCAGGGCTGAAGTGTGGAGCTTTTGGTTTGGAATTCCTGGTCAAAGGGGATTGCTGAAGTGAAGCCAGAAGCACCATTCCTCCCCACCCCATGATTACACTAATTCTTCTTATTTAAAAAATGAATTGGCAAAGAAGAAAGAAGAAAAAACCCCAATATAGAAACTTACTATGGGAACAAGGAAGACCAGGGTTTATCTTCAGAGGAGGACACTGAGGTAAGAATAAAAGCTTCTACTCCAAAGAGTAATATGAAATGGCTCGCTGTCCAGAGAGAATTTATAGAAGAATTCAAAAAAATTTAAAAATCAAATGAGAGCTATTGAGGGAAAACTTAAAAAACTAAAAGCCATCCAAGAAAAACACAATCATGAAAACAAAAATTAACCAAGTAGAAAAGGAAATAGAATCTCAAAGGTGAAAATAACCTTTGAAAATTAGAATTGGGCAAAGGGAAGCCAGCGAAGTTGTAAAAAGACCAAGAAATAACGAATAGATTATAAAGGATGAAAAAATACTACAGAATGTGAAACATAAGAAAAATGATAAATGTGGAGAATAGATCAAGAAGAAAAAATATATAAATAATTGGACTTCCTGAAAATTGTGACAAAAACAGAACCTTGACACAATAATGCAAGAAATAATCCAAAACAAATGTCCTGGAGCGATAGGAAAATAGAACTAGAAAAAAATCCATCTATTACCACCTCAACAAGATTCTTTGTGGAAAACATTGAAATAGAATCACCAAGTTTTGAAACCCCCAGATCAAAGAGAAAATTTTGCAAGAAAGAAGAGAAAAACAATTTTAAAATACTGAAGCTATAATTAAAATTGTATGGGACTTATCAACAGCCACAAAAAAAGATCGCAAGTCCTGGAGTCATATCCACTGACAATCAAAAGGACTAGGCCTTTGGGCCAAATCCATATCATACCTAGCAAAATCATGTCTAATATTAAACAAGAAAAAAATGGATATTCAACGAACCTGCAGATTTTTAGGAGCTTCTATTAACCAAACCCAAACTTAATAGAAAATTTAACATATAAAAGTCAATATCAAAGATCAGTTTTAAGGAATTCAACATGGACAAATTGCTTATGATTTTTTTACATGTGAAATGTATACCTTATGACCTAGATTGACATAAACAATATAGCAGAGGAGGCAGCTAGGTGGCGCAGTGGATAGAGCACCAGCCCTGAATTCAGGCGGACCTGAGTTCAAATCTGGTCTCAGGCAAAATAGCAGCTCAAAAGAAAGATTGGGGCAGAGTTAAGATAAAAATACTCATTATGTTATACAGATTAGAGGAGAGTTTGTAGTTCTGAAAATCTACTCACATCAGGAATGGGTTCAATAGAGAACACTACATATATACCATGAAGGGCAGAGCATCTGCCAAAATGTGTAAAGAAATAAGGGTGAAGAGAAAGGTAAATGGGGAAGCAAAGAAGACAAGAGAGGGATCCATGGGTGGGGAAAGGTAAAGTAATAGTAAAGAAAATTAAGGAGCAGAATTTAAGCAGAGTCAGCAGAAATAGAAAAGACATGTGTGTATGTATGTGTTTATATCTTTACACATAAACATATTGTAGAACAAAAGGTCAAGAATTTCAAGGAAATTAATTTTTAAAAATACTAATAAATGTGCCATAGCTGTGCCAGACCTATAAAGCAGTGGTCATCAACACCATTTTGGTGCTGAAGAGACAGAGTAGTTCATCAGTGGAATAGGTTAGGTTCCCAAGTCAAAACTGTCAATGACTACAGTAATCTGGTGTTTGACAAACCTAAAGACCCCAACTTTGGAGAAAAGAACTCACTATTTGACAAAAACTGATGGGAAAATTGGAAAGTAGTATGGCAGAAAATAGTCATTGATTCATACTTAACATCTGGATTCATGATTTGTACATAAAGGGTGATGTCATAAACAAATTAGGAGAACAAGAAATAGTCAGTCTCTCAGATCTGTGAAGGAAGGAATCTGTGGCCAAAGAAGAACTAGGGAACATGGAAATGCAAAATTTATTTAACATCAAATCCAGACCAGGGAGAGAGGACAATAGTGTGGGAGAAGGCATTACTACTGCTTTACATGCAAATGATGTAGTCCTTTCAAAAAGTTGAGACTTGTTCTTATGTTTAATTGGCAGAGCCCATTTCCAGGTCCCTGAATTCCCTCCCTGTCCCCAGCATTAATGTAAAGGAAGATTTTTGAGCTTCCCCAAAGATATTATTAATAGACATTGATGACAATAATTGGCTAGAAGAGATTTACCTGAAGACTGATTTAATACCAGCTGAAATAAAAGTTCAAGCTTTGAAAAATTTGAAGAAAATAATTCAGAGGTTGACTTTCAAAAGTAATTCAGAATGTTTAGGTTTCATTTCTCAGTTATTCTTTGAGCCACTTGCTGATTTATATAATAGAGCAGTTATAAATAGTGACACACTGAAGTCTTTCCCTTTAGGAGGCTAGTTTAGAGACTTTTTTACTATGTTTTTAAAACCATTACTATCTTTAGCTGAAAGCTAAAGCTTTCATAAGATACAAACCTTCCTTTTACCCAATGACATCAATTTAAACCCTTTCAAAGTAACTCTACACAGGTAGAATTACAAAATTTAGATCACAACAATGTGTAGAAGATTGGAGGGCTCCTTTAAGCTTTTCTTTTTTTTTTTTTTTCCTTTCCCCCACATTTTTATTAGCTTTTTATTTTACCAAATTTATGCAAAGATATATTCAACATTCACCTCTACAAAACCTTGTGTTCCTAATTTTTCTCCTCTCCCCTATCCCTTCTATGGGCAGCAAGCAATCCAATAATAGATTAAAGGTGCAATTCTAAATATATTTCCATATTCATCGTGTGAGCAAGAAAAATCAGATCAAAAGGTGAAAAAAAAAACAAACCCAAAATCAAGCAAACAACAGCAAAAAATAAGGTGGAAATACTATGCTTTGATCCTTTTTCAGTCTCCATAGTTCTCTCTCTGGATGCACATGGCTCTTTCCATCACAAGTCTAATGGATATGCTTTGAATCACTATTGTTCCAATAGACTTGTGGTGGACAGAGCCATCTGCATACAGAAAGAGGACTGTGGAGACTGAAGGAGGATCACAACATAGCATTTTCACCTTAATTGTTGTTTGCTTATAAAACAAACAAACAAACAAACCCCCCCCCCAAATCCCACCTCATTGTTGAAGAAAACTAATCATAGTTGATCATCATATAATCTTGTGTGACCCTGGGTAAGTCACTTAACCCCAGCCTCAGGGGAAAAAAAAAGCATGTTCTTCCCGTTAAAAGAAGACACCCATTTCCAAGCATATGCCCAATATTCTTCCTAAATTCTATAGTTCTTATAAGAAAACAAAGTCTAAAGAATGACATGGTTTGTTTGTTTTTAAATAAAATGCCAAACTTTTCAGAATCTTTCCAAGTCAAATTTCATCTATTTAGGAAATCATTCATGTGATCATCTTAGAAGTGCTTTTTTTTTTTTTTTTAAATCTTTTTATTTTCAAAATATATGCATGGATAATTTTCAACATTCATCCTTGCAAAACCTTATTTTCCAATTTTTCCCCTACCTTCACCCCACCCTTCCCCTAGATAGCAAGCAATCCAATGTATGTTAAACATGTTTCCACATATACATATTTCCACAAATACTAAATGTGTTTAGACCAAAATCCAACCATAGTCAATCTTTTAATATATTACTAATTAAAAAAAATTTTTTTTTTGGTTTATGGGTTCTGCACTCATTATTCTTGTGACTTTGCAAATCAAAATAACCTGAACTGTCCACCAATTTGGTAGATTTATTGATTTCCTTTTTGTATTCCCAGCACTTAACATAGTACCTAACACATTATACTTAATGTTTTTCTTCCTCCTTCCTTCCCTTCCTCCGTCTTTACTTCTCCTTTCTTCCTCCTTCCCTCTCTTCCCCTTTCCTCTTTCCTCCCTCTTCTTCCCTTCCTCCTTCCTTCCCCTCCCAACCTCTTTCCCCTTCCTTCCTTTCTTTCCTTCTTTTCCTTCCTTCCCCTCCCAACCTCTTTTCCCTTCCTTCCTTTCTTTCCTTCTTTTCCTTCCTTCCTCCCAACTTCTTTTCCCTTCCTTCCTTTCCTTCTTTTCCTTTCTTCCCTTCCTACTTCCCTCTCTCCTCCCCTCCCTTTCCTTTCTTTCTTTCCCACTTCCTTCCCTCCCTCCCTCCTTCTTTCCTTCCCTAGAAAGAACCTCAGTAACTCCCCCCCCAAGTTTCTGCTGAGATAACAGATCCAGAAACATTACCTGATATTATAAAGATGATATACTTTAGAGAGAGGATTTGAACTCAAGGGTTTTCTGAATGCAGTAAATGCTCTTTGATCCTGGAAACCCTTTGATAATTTTATTTATTTTTATTTTTATTATTATTATTATTATTATTTTTTTTTTTTTTTGCTGAGGCAATTGGGGTTAAGTGACTTGCACACAGCTAGGAAGTGTTCAGTGTCTGAGGCCAGATTTGAACTCGGGTCCTCCTGACTTGAGGACTGATGCTCTATCCACGCACCCCCTTTGATAAGTTTTGAGCATTTCCCCCCCCTGCCTTTGTTCCTAGTAGTTTAAACATGTAGAAATATTTGAGTAATTCTGTCCATTTGGGGGAGGGCTTTTCTCCCATATGGCATTTATCTTCTCCAGTGAGAAGAGAGAATTTAGGAGTGGCAGAGCTATGAGTGAGTTGTCCCAGCTCTTCCCATGTGGCAAGAAATCACTTATCAAGAGTCTTTGATATGAAGCATTTATATACATATTTTAATCTGAAGAGACCTCAGAGAGTGGCTAAGGCAATCTGCCCATTTTATAGATGGGGTAATTGAGGGCCACATAGCTGAAGTGCTTTGCCTTAGGTAGAGATGTACTAAGTGACACGCAAAGATTCTCCACCATCCTTCTTCACCTCTGAAGTGATACTTGGGAAGGCGGAGTGTACTTAGCATGGATGAGAAATGTGTCTTGACTTTCGTTTTTTTTTCTGAAAGAAAGCTATCGGTTATGTATCCGGAAATATCTATGTAAAACTTGGAATAGCATGTGAAAGTGTCAAGGACATGATAAAATGTAACTTTTTATGTAACGTAGCATTATTAATGCTCAAAGTTTTTCAGAGTCTTAGAAGTTACATTTTTTGAAAACGCAGCTTGGTTTTGAAAGGAGTGACCTGCAGTTTAGGGTCACGGAGGAGACACTGAAATGAAACTTTTTATCTGTGGGTATGATAAGAAGTTATTGTGAGACGGGGGTAAATGTTTCACATGGTGCCCAGGGATTTGGTGGTATTGATCATAATGGGGTTTGCTTGACTCTATCTTCTTTGCATTGAAAGAGCACGTGTCCTTGGGCATCAGTGGGTATCACCAGTGCTTAACGTTGGCAGGCTGTGCTGGGGTTTCCCTGATTTACTGTGGCTCTGTGCGCTGAATATCTCATCTCCTATGTACCTGCTAATGCAATTAGAGCTGGAAGATGTTGTTATGGGAGGAAGGGGCCGCTTTCATTGCTTGTGAATTTTCTTCTTTCTCTACGACGGCTTTGGAAGGAGAAGTGGGGGAGACGGTAGAGGAAGACCGAGGACACTTCCTGAATTCCGGAGGGAACAAGTAGAAAAAGCAGGAGGGTGAGGGAAGGCCCCAAAGAACAGTGGCCCTTTAAAGGTTGCTTTTAAAGTGGAAACGGTTTGCGGGGATCACCGAACGCATCGGTTATGCGGGGAGAAGATGGACCTAGGTAGCTTAATGTTTCTCCCCCCCCATCTTTTCCTAGCGTTTCGGGTCCAGATCGCTCAGCGTGTAGTTACACGTGACACGGTCCGTTAGTCGCAGGCGCTTCACCAGCAGGGGCTCCGTTACAAGTCCGGAGAGGTCAAAGCGGAACCCCCACTGCCAGGGGAGCGAACGTTCTCGGCGTCTCGCGCGGTTAAGCAAGCTTTCTTCCGCTCCTTAGAAGTCCAGGAAACCCTGGAGAGGCCGGAAGGGCTTCCCGCGGTCTCCGTCTCTCGGCTTCCAGGCCAGCCCCAGCCGCGGAGAGCAGCCGGAACCTCGGAGCCGAGGCCGGGAAGCGGAAAGGACGCTTGACGTCAGAGCAGCCCCGGAGCAGCCGGAAGCGGCGTCCGAAGATGGAACGCCGGCTTTCCTGGGAGAGCTGCTAGTCCGCGGGCCTTAGTCCGGCGGGCGCCGCGCCGGGGGCGTGTGGGCGCCCTAGCCGGAAGCTCCCGCGGGGCCACGTGCGGCCGGAGCGGCCCTTTCCGCCCTGGGGCCGGGGCGCGCGCGGCCGTGTGCGGACATGTGTGTGTGGTGTCTCCAGGTGTGTGTAGCGGGTCGTGGTGAGGGGAGCGCCCGGCGCTCCCGGCCCCTCGCGCGGGGGACGGGGGAGGATGCCGGGGAAGCCCGGCCACCCCGCCATTCCCCGGGGCTGAATCTGGGGTGGGTCTGATGCGCGCGGGGGGGGGGGGGGGGGGGGTAGGCTTCGTAGCCGAAAAGGCTGGAAGAGGAAGCGCTGCCGGGGCCGAAGCGCGTTGGTGCCGGTTCCTAAAGCCGTGGGGTGAGGAAGCGGACATTGATTCCCTTTGGAAGTTGTTTTGGGAAGAGGGGAGACGCTGCCAGACTTGGACGCCCTCCGCCCCACTTCGGCTGGATGTGCACGCACGACTCCACCCCGGCGGCCCCTTGGGGCCCGGACCCCTAAACCGCAGTTTTGTCCCGGGGGGGGGTTTCTGGGCATTGGAATTTGGAAGAATGCTTCCCCCCCCCCCCCGGAGCCCTGGAATTCCAGTCATTCATAACCGTCGGGGAAGTCTTCGGGACACCCGAGGGGGAGCTCCACGGCCCCTCCTCAGCCGCGACCCCCCCTCCCCCATCGGGACCCTCCCGCCCCACTGTCACCTCCGAGCCTGCCGCAGTCCTTACCTCCGGGCCCGAGGCCAGACCCGAGCCACGCGGCGGCAGCCTGACTCCCCCAGGTTCCTTACCTCCTGGGGTGAGAGTGGGGGCGGGGAGGAATGCGCGGAGCCTGGGACCCTTCCCCGAGGTGGGGGAGAGGGAGGGAGGGAGCCACGGGGAACCCCGCCCCCCCATCCATTTTCCCCTGGAGAAAAAAATACACAAAAAAAGCCTTAGCCTTCAAACATCCACCCCAACAAAACGCCCACCCCCTAATCCCGGGCACGCTCTAGATCTTCCTAAAGCACCGGATTCTATTCAGTACTACTGAGCTATCCCCCGGGAGGAGAAGCCGAGATTTCCCTAGCTTCCTTATTTTCGTTCTGTCCTTCACGAATCATCCCCCGGGTGGAGGCCGGGAAGACTCCCCTCGGACTGATTTTAAAGCAAGGTCAGGCTGGAGCCCCAGTGGGCTGAATTCGCCCCGATAAACTGCGAATTGCAATTTTTCGCTGGGGCTGGGGCTCTCGGGTTTCCTTTCTCCGTTTTTCTACCTTCTCCACACCCGCCTCTGACCCATTCCTGGCCATCTCTGGGTAGCTCTTGGAGTTTATTAGCCTGGGAAGGAACTTTTTTTGAATGAATGCATCCAGCCCCACCCTTCTACCCAGTGCTGGAATTAGCCCGAAATTCCGCTCCCACATCTCTAGAAGATGTCATTAATAGCTTTGTTTTCTTCCAGAAATCATCTCCCAAGCTGAGATAGCTAAGTAGAGCTTTGTGAACACTAGCGATTTTCCCCTTCCCTGAAAAAGTTTTCCCCATGAGGTCTCCTCCCTTCTCTGGAAAAAGTTTCTTTGAATAAATACGTTAACATGTTAGTATTAATTAGTAAATACTTATAATAAATAAGCCAATATTTTAAGTATTTTAGAATTATTTAATTCCCCCAACAAAGCGGAAAAGTAGGTGCTATTATCCTCTTGTACATTCCAAGATTGATCAAATTCTGTAATAGACTAGAATTACAGTGTGGTTTCTAAACCAAACTTCCCTCCAAATCAACGTTTGATTTGCTAACAACTAAATTTAATTTTTCATAAGGATCTACCCTTATGATTTTCATAATTTTTCATAAGGGTAGATCCTTTGGCAGATCCCTTGACTCCTATTCAAGAAATCATGATGCTCTCACCCCCAGAACTGCTTCTGTATTTTTTTTTTTTTGAGGCTGAGGTTAAATGACTTGCCCAGGGTCACACAGCTAGGCCATGTTAAGTGTCTGAGCTGAGATTTGAACTCGGGTCCTCCTGAATTCAAGGCTGGTGCTCTATCCACTGTGCCACCTAGCTGCCCCCTGTCTTTTCTTTCAATCACCTACAGAACCAAACCAATTCCTTTTGGTTTTCAGGCTTAACCTTGCCAGCGTGCTTGTGAGGGTTTAGTGAAGGTTTCCTTGGTGATCGGGGAACCCAGGTATTTTTGAACTCTGCAGGAAAGGGACCAGGTGATCAGGAAGGTTGTGTTCAGGCCCCTTCCCCCACCTCTGGCCCTTCCTCCATCCAATTGGATTAGTATTTGTTATTCCTTCCTTCTCTCCTATTCCTAGACTCCAGAATTCCATCCCCCCCTCCCCTTTCTTTTCCTGGGCTTTCATTCCTCCCCCTCTCGTCCATTTGGGAGGAGGAGCAGGAGCTGCTGTTGGGGGAACTCCACCCCTCCCGATTCCTCCAGCTCCCCTAGCTTTTTCTCTAGAAATTCTTCACAGTTTGGAAAGCCAAGATCCTTTGTAGTCCCTTTGTTCTCACCATAAAATACAAATCCGAACCTTTCTTTTGGACTTCAGGTCTTTGAAAGGATTCCGTTGGGGCCATGAAATGCTAATGATCCTCCCCCCAATTTATGCTGCCCAAGGCCCACCCCCTCCCAGTCTGGGCCCTTGTGTATCCGGTGGATGCCCCCACCTGCTTTGCCTTTCCTCCCGGATGCGGGGGTCGTCCCCCCACGGATGGTGATCTTGGGCGTGGATGCCAGCCCCAGAGGGGATCCCCGAATGTGTGTGTGCGTTACGTGTGCCAGGTTGGGTGTCTGTGCACTCCGGGTTTAGTTTTCAACCCCAATCTTCCCCTTTCCCCTCCAATAGAGGTGACAAGACCTAAGGTGGCGCCCAGCTCCGCTCCGGGACCTGGACGGTAAGTGTCAATCTACTCCCTGTGCTGAGCCCCTCCCTGCCCGCCCCTCCAAAAAGGTCCAGGAGGGTGGGGGCCACCCTTACTGAGGTGAAACTCAAAAGCCAGAGGCATCCTGAAGGACCCTGAGCTTTGTGTGACCTTCCCCCCCCTCAGTCCTCCCCGGCCTCCTTCCCAATCTCCTGCCATCCCTGGGCCTCAGGACCCACGTGTTCTGCTCTCACCATCCCTTTCTCATGAGGGGAATCGGGCCCCCCAGTTGGTAGTCAGGTAGTGCCGGCCCAACCCCTAGACTTGGTGGAAGACGAGAAAGTTTGTGCAAGTGGGTAGAGGTGTGTAATGGGGGCTGGGCTCATGTGCCCCGGGACCTCCCGGGCCTAGCTCCTGCTTGGGGTGCGGCTGACTTCAGGTGAGAGATCTCGGGGAATCCAGGAGATGGAAGGGAAAGGGGTCCCGAGGGCTCAGCTCTGGCCCAGGGGGAATGGCTGGGAGAGTCTGCAGGGAGGGAGGATGGAGATAGCCCAGGGAGGAAGGAGCTAGGAGCCCTAGAGATCTTGCAGAGGAGGGGAGGGGATGGGGGAGGGGATCAGCCAGTTAGGTGTGGCCCAGGTGGAATTCTAAGTCTGCAGAGATTTGAAAACCTGGGTGGAGGTAAGGGCTCATTCCCGAAAATGGAGGTCTGGCCTGGCCGGGGCCCTTGGGATTAGGAGGGCACCCTGAGGAGGAGGGCTGGAAGCAGAAACACTGGGAGCTGTGATCTCTCTGCCTCCATCTCCTCTCTGACATCTCTTGGCCTCCTCTGGGTACAGCCTCTCCCCACTGTCCCTGCCCTGAGCTCTCTCTTATTCTGGCCAGGTCCACATCCAGCCTGGTCGGAGAAGCCTCAGACCTCGTCCTCCCTCCCCGATGTCCCTCTCCTACCCAAGCCTGGAACCAGAGACATGGCCCCTGATAGCCGGAGCCCCTTGTCCCAGGTGAGTGCAATCCTTCCCCGGAGCTGAGCAGCCTCAGCCCAGAAGGAGTCCAGGGAAGGTCAGGAAACTTCCTCCTGTCAGAGGGAGAGCCTGGCAGGGCAGGAATCACCCTCCTGGCACTACCCAATTCTTTTCCCTTAGACCAGAGCTTTCTGGGAGCAGCAGCCTACTAAGACATTTTTTCAAATAGAAAATGCTTTCCTGAGTATTCTCCTGGACTCTTACTGACTTTTTCAGCTCTTGGCTCTGACCCTCCTAAAAGTTCTCTGAGTTTTAGGCAAATCCCATCCCTTTTTCGGTTTCCTCCTCTAAGGTGATGAGGGTTGGACAAGATGAATTGTCCCTTTCAGCACTAAATCAAGTGGCTTTTGATGGTTTAGGAGTTGGTGACATTCAGGGATATTATCGTGGACTTCACTGAGGAGGAATGGGGGCTCCTGGACCCTTCTCAGAAGGAGCTGTACTGGGAGGTCACACTGGAGAATGTCCAGAACCTGCTGTTCCTGGGTAAGGACCATTTCCTCTTTTTTGTTGGTGTTCATCCTCAGGCCCAAATTGTCCCACTGGCAGAGAAGAGATCCCTTCTCTGAAGCATCTCAGAAGGTTCACCGAGTGCACCCTCATCCACAAGCACCAGCTCTCCAGCCACTGGGGTCCTGGCTTCTTGCCTAAAGTTCAATCAGTGGCCATCAGTCAGGGGGCTGATATTGTTACCTTGTTCATCCCCAGACCAGGTATCTGAGAAATCCACTGAAAACATCACTCTAAAAACCATGGAAGGGGATTCTGGTAAGATGGGAGAATAGGGCAGGGAGTGCTTGGCTCTCCCACAGTGCCAAAAACACAAGAAAAAACCATTTGAACTTGACCTGGGACCAGCAGAGGTGGTTCAAAGTCCAGAATTTGTGTTGTTGAAACACCTGGACAGGACCCTGGGGAGGCCCTCCCCCCTTCCCCTCCAAGGTTGGGCCCACATGAAGGGCCAGCCCCTGCAGGAAGATTCTGCTCAGTTCAAGCAGAGCAGACCCTGGGGCAGCTTTCCCCTCTGGGTCTGTTGGGGTGAGTGGGTGGGTGATGGGCTTGAAGCTTGGAAGGGGAGGAAGGAAGGGCGTCATGTTATCGTTAGAACAGGGCCTGTTGTGCTGAGCAGATTCAGTCCCAGCTTATGGCTCTGGCCAAGAATGATCCAGCCCACAGCTGGTGGGTATGGGGGGGGCAGGGACCCTGCTGGCTGTGGGGACTTATGGGAGAGCAGAGACTCTGGTCTCACTCACTGGGCACAAGAGCCAGCTGAGGTTTGTGGCTGCAGACCAACGGGAGAGGGAGCCTGTGCTGGGACAGTGTGGCTTGGGACCCTTGCCTGGACTCAGGGATACTGGGGAGTGCCTAGGGTTGGGGCCCCGAGAGAGCCCTGCAAATGACAGTGAGGAGGACTTGGAGCCTGGGCTATACTCCCCCCTCAAAATCAGGACTAAAAACCTGACAATAATAATAGAATAAAAAAGTAAAAAAAAATGAGATGGCAAAGGAGAAAGAACCTGAATATAATAGCTCCTGTGGGGATTGAGGCAATCTGGGTTCATAATCAAAAAGAGAAAGTAAAGTTTAAAAAGTTACTCCTACTTCAAAAATAAATGCCAAATGGTCATCAGCCCCCAGAAGAGTTCTTGGATGAACTTAAAAAGCAATTCAAAAATCAAATAAAGGAGACTTCTACATTAAGAAACCATAGCTTGGGACATTGTATTTTATAGACCAAGGTAGCTGAGATTGTGATGAAAAATAACTTGTCCAGGAAATGTTGAGTACAGACCTGAATTACAAACAATGTACATATAACGAACTGAAAATCACTGAGGGATTTATGAGAAAAAGACCCATACTCATTGAAAAATTGCATTTTGAAAATGTGAGAGAAGCATAAGGTAAAACACCAAAGGGACCCAATGAGGTCAAACTGTTGGCTTTTTATAAGTGAAAATGTTATCAGTAGTCTTAAAATGTCATTAATACTTGTTCAGGTTAAAAGCAAACTTTGGGCTAATTTCAGGATGATGAATTGATTCTAAAGAATAAAACTGAGTAGAGAGAGGTAAAATGGAGGAATTATTCTTAATAAACAAGTCCTGAAAAAACTGATTTGGAGGAAACAAATGGTCGTGGAAAGATGGCAGTGCTGAAATCGTATTCTCATAAGTTTACCAGAAGAAGAAATAGAATATTGAGCTTCTTAAGGAAAATGTGCCAGGACTAGACATGTTTACAAAGGAATTCTATCAAACATTAAAAGGTCAATTAATTCCAATATTAAGTAAATGATTTGGAATAATAGCTAAAGAAGGCTATCACCAGCCTCCTTTTACGCAACAAATGTAGTATTGCTAGGAAGAATAAAGAGAAAATTATAGACAAATTTCATGAATGGTCATGGATGCAAAAATTCTAAATAAAACATTAGTTAAAAGATGACAATTGCATATTATAAAGATTGTACTTTGTTCCCAATTGATTTTCATAGCAGGAATGCGGGGATGTAATTATTCACATAACTACATCAATAATTAAAATAACAAATGATATGATTATATATCAACAGCTAGAGAAAAATCTTGATAAAACACAGCACTCATTTTTATTTTAAAAAATATTTGAAAGTATAAGAATGAATGATTTTTCCTTAAAACTGGTTGAAAAATCAAAACACAATGACATTTACTCAAAAAATATATATAAAACTTACAATTCCAGGTCAGAGGAAGGAGCTGAAGTGAAGCTGAAGGCACCAACTCCCCACTCCAGGATTAGAGGTGCTTACACTAACACTTCTTTAAAAAAAAAAAAAAAAAAATGGAACAGGCAAAGAAGAAGAACCCAATCATAGAAACTTACCATGTGAGGAGGAAAGACGGGGGTTTATCTTTAGAGGAAAGCAGTGATGTAAAAAAAAAAAAAAAGCTTCTTCCCAAAGAGTAATGTTAACTGGCTTCATGCCCAGAGAGAATTTATAGAACTCAAAAAGGTCTTTGAAAATCAAATGAAAGAGATTGAGGAAAATTAAAAAAAAAAAAGAAAGAAAAAGAACACCACCCAAGAAAACTATTATATTTTTTTAAAAATTAACCAACTAGAAAAGGAGATACAGTTTTAAAACTAAAATTAGAATCAGACAAGGGGAAGCCAGTGAAGTTACAAGAAATTACAAAACAATGTAAAAAATGAAAAAATAGAACAAAATGTGAAACATTTTATAAGAAAAATAAGAAATCTAGAGAACAGATCAAGAAGAGAAAATATAAGAATAGTTGAACTTCCTGGAAGCTGTGACCAAAAATAGAATTTTGATACATTAATGTAAGAAATAATCCAAGAAAATTGTCCTAGAGTGAAAGAATGTGAGATGAAAGTAGAAATAGAAAAAAATCCACTGATCACTATCTCAAAGAGATCCTTTGTACAATACACATAGTATTATTATTGCCAAATTTTGAAACCCCCAGATCAAAGAGAAAATTTTGCAAGAAACAAGAAAAAAACAATTCGAATACTCTGAAGCTACAGTTAGAATTGTGCAGGACTTAGCAGCAGCCACACTAAGAGACCTCATGTTCTGTAATCATATATACTGGCAATCAAAAAACTAGTCCTGGGGCCAAAAATATCCTATCTAGCAAAATTATCGATAATATTGAATGGGAAAAAAAAGATGGACATTCAACGAATTTATACATTTCCAGGACTTTCAATCAAACTAATAATAGAAAATTTAACATAACGATTAATTTCAAGGAACTTAACATGGACAAATTGTTTTTTCCATGGAAATGTATACTACACATGCTTAAGATTAACATCAGTAATTGCGTACCTCAAAAGAAGGATTGGGGCAGTATTGAGGATGATCTGACTCTACAAAAGTCTAGGAAAAGATTTAAAAAAAAAAAAGTAATTTTAATATACAAATGAAGTGCAGTGGGAGAATAGACACAGAGGCATTAGAGGGGAGAGTACGACTCATTGTTTTGAAAAGCAGTTCATATCTGGAATGGATTAAATGGCAACACTCCATAGATACCATGTAAAGTATAGCACCCTCCAAAAATCTATAAATAAATAAGAGGAGAGAGAATAGGATGAGGTGGGCTCTTGAAGGATATAGAGATTTATGGCAGTGGGTTGAGGTGTAGAATATAAAGGGCAAGGGTAAATGATACAGAAGGACATGTAGAGTAATGGCTGTGGGACAAGAGAAAGGGATAAAGGGGATGGGGGGAAGGATGGCACAGGACAAACTGGGATATAAAAGGATGTTTGGAGATGGGAGGAGGATAAGGGAGGGATCCAGGGATTGGTGGAAGTTAAGTAATAGCAAGGCAAGTTAAGAAGCCGAAGAGTCATCAGGGAGAGGAAATAAGAGATATACAGAAAGTCTACAACAAGGATCAGGAGTAGAATTTAGAGAAAAAAAAAAAAACTTAAAGAAATCTACATTATGTGTCAACCATGTTACTATTATTTTAGATACATGTTTGCCTACAAGAAAATGCATCTGCACATATGTGTGTGAGGGTGCATCTGTGCGTATATATATATATATATATACATATATATATGTACATGTATGTATGTATGTATATACACATTAACAGATATATGTGTTGGGAAGGTAGGAAGATGAAAGGGGAAAAAGAATAAAAGTGTTCAGCAGAGAACAAAAGAATAACCTACAAGGAAGCAAAAGATAGACATTTGCAAAAATAGTTTCTTCTATTATTACATATGGTTTCTTAAGATGGAAATCTATTGTTATATATTTTTAATACTCCCTGATATTCTGCTGAGTACATGACAGTGTTTTGGTTTTTTATTTCCTTTTTTTCTGTCTGTCTTTTTTCTATTCTATTTTTTCTTATTTTGTTATTTAGTTCAATATATTTTTTTTTTCATGTGTGTGCCCTTTGAACCATTACTACCTCTGCAAGGTATGTTTCCCAAGAAGATGAAGAAAAAAGGAAAAGAACTTATATTGTAAAATATTTATGGCAGCTCTTTTTGGTACCAAAAATTGATGACATTGCAGGGATGCCCTTCAATAGGGGAATGGCTAAAGAGGGATTGAGGAGAGCCAATGGTAAATGGCCAGTGCCTTCCGTCTCTTGAGAACACTATGGAAGTGGTCAGTCCTTTCCAAGATAATGTCCTAATCAGCAATCAACGTAGTTCCAGCATGACTGGATAAATAAGATGCCCCAAAGGTCTTTGATCTCTAAACAGCTTTCAGAGCATCATAAAAGTGCTTTATCATCAGTAAAACTGAATTTCTTTTGCCTTCTTACCAAGCCAGAATCCTGAAAGCAGGCTCTCTTTACATTTTGCTCACACTTACCTTTTGGTGGAATTACATTCTGCCTTGGAGCTAGATGAAGTAAACTGTTGGTAGGGCCTGGAGAGTTCTCATTTTTTGCTGGGTGCTTTCTGAGTTTCCCCATCATTTTCATCCAACCAATTTAGATATCTGAAAGTGTTCTGGCCCAGATGAGTAAATGCATCACTGTACAGCAAATCTGTGGGAGCTGCCCTATCCTTTTCTGTTACAGTGTCGGAGTTTTCCCTCCAAATTAGCCACAGACTCATCTCCCTGTCTGGTGGGCACCCTGCCTTGTGAATGCTGCTTTTGTAGAATGTGAGTGTTTAGCTCTGAATGACTGTGGCCATGACAGGTCCAGCCCTCTTCCATGCACATCTCCTTGGTCACTCTCACATCCTGTCCATCTCTTCTCCTTAACAATGACATTCTCTTTAATGTCAGTGTTTGTTCTTACAGTCCAGGTATGAAGTTTCCTTGCATTTACATTGGTCATGAGCTTCCTAAGTCTCCAGTAACCATTACTATTGCTTTTATTATGAATGTATATACTTTTGTATCCATAAATATATGTGCTTATATATATATTTCACTATGTCATCTCATCTGTCTGTACATGTGTATATAAATGTTTGGTTTTTTTTTTCAGATGAAGAGGCCAGATTCCAAGTAAATGAGATGACTAGGAAGCTGGGAACTTTTGTGGAAGAATGTGACCTGCAGAGAGTCATGAGTGATGGTCCCTGTGACTTCAAATTGAAAGAAATCCATGATTCTAATATCAAGGTAGATAAAAATCCAAAGAGTGCCTGTGAATTTGATGAAATTGGAAAGAGATTCATTCAGTCTTTAATCCTAAATCAGTGTAAGAAAATGACCTCAGGGAATGATTGTTTTCAGGATCAGAAACACAGCAAAGGCTTTACTGAACAGGTAGAGCTTTTTCAGTCCCATCAGCAACCTCCTGAAATGCAAATATGTCCAGATAATCAATGGGATGTGGCCTTTAGCAAGAGTTCAAGCCTCAGTAGGCGTCAGGAAAGTGATACTGGAGGAAGGTTTTTTGTAAGTCATCAAGGTGGGAAGACCTTGAGTCAGAAAGCTATGCTCATTAGTCATCAGCCAATTCACAGTACAAAGGAGTCTGAGGAATATAATGAAGGTGAAGCAACTCCATCCCATCGCTCATCTCTTCCATACCATGCTAGAGTTCACCTTGGAAGGAAAAGATATGCATGTGATCAGTGTGGGAAGGCGTTTGCTTGGAAATCAGGTCTTGGTAGACCTCAGAAGATTCCTCCTGGGGAGGAGTTTTATAAATGTACTGAATGTGGGAAGGCTTTCTGCTATAGATCTCTCCTCACTGACCTTCAGAGAATCCACCCTGAAGAGAAACCTTATGAATGTGATAAATGTGGAAAAAGGTTTGCAAGGAAAAATAATCTTGCTTTACATCAGAGAGTCCACACCGGAGAGAAGCCTTTTGCATGTCTTCACTGTGGGAAGACTTTCCGATACAGGTCCACTCTTGTTGAACACCAGAGAATCCACACTGGGGAGAAACTTTTTGAATGTAGCCACTGTGGAAAAGCTTTCACACAGAGGTCCAGTCTTACAAAACACCAGAGAATCCACACTGGAGAGAAGCCTTTTGCTTGTAATCAGTGTGGAAAGGTTTTTGCAGAGACGTCCAGTCTCATTAAGCATCAGAGAATCCACAATGGAGAGAAACCTTTTGACTGTAGTCACTGTGGAAAGGCTTTCACCCAGAGGTCCACTCTTGCTGAACATCAGAGAGTCCACACTGGAGAGAAGCCTTTTGAATGTCTTCAGTGTGGAAAGGCTTTCAGACATAGGTCCAGCCTTGTTCAGCATCAGAGAGGACACACTGGAGAGAGACCTTTTGAATGTAATCAATGTGGAAAGGCTTTCGCACAGAGGTTCACTTTTGTTAAACATCAGAGAATCCACAGAAGATAGAAACTTTTTCAATAATTAATGTTGAGAGACTTAAATCTCAAGCTCCTACCTTGCTACAGGAGAGAATCTACAATGTAGAGAAACTTTTCCAATGTATTCATGGTAGGATGACTTTCAGAAATAGGTCCTATCTTGCTAGATATCTGAGAGTCTACACTGGAGAGAAACCTTTTCAATGTAATGAAATATGTGGGTGATTTTCCAAAAGAGAAAGAAGAAATTAATATAGTAGACTAAAAGAGAAGAAGACATTTTGAGTTCTGAATCCTTGCCTTCCCTCCCATCTTTCACTGGTTTAATGTTACGGCAACAAATACAATACCTGTTATATATATGAAACCATGGACAGCATTACCATGCCAGGGGGAGGAGGGAAGAAGATAGGGGAGCAAAATATGTTTCTAATTCCATTCATACTCTTATCTTCCTGTGGATAGCATTTCCATCCTAAATCCTTTGAAATTATCTTGGATCATTCATCAGAAAAAGAAATTATTCAGAGCTGATCATCATACAACGTTGCTGCTGTTCTGTGCAGTGGTCTCCTGCTTCTTTACACTTTACTCTTTAAGAATTCATATCATTCTTTCAAGGTTTTTCTGAAAGATCCTGCTCTTCATGTGACATAACATAATATTGTTCCATCACAGTCAAATCCCATAACTGGCTCATTTCTTCCCAACTGCTGAGCATCCCCTCAATTTCTCATTCTTTGCCATCGCCAAAAGTACAGTTATGAATATTAATATTGTACATTCCCCCCCCCCCTTTTCTTTGGTCTTTCTTGTTGCTTAGTTGGCAGGTATGAGTTATTTGATTGCCCCTTGGTCATGGTGCCAAATTGCTCTCCAGAATGGTAGACCAGTTCATATTCCTACCAAGAGTGTATCAGTATTCGTTTTTCCACATTCCCTTCAACTTTTGTTCTTTTCCTTTTTGTTTTCTTTCAGCAAATTTGATAGGGATGATGTAGCCCCAAGTTGTTTTAATTTGCATTTATGTAATCAATAGTGATTTAGAACTATTTTAATATTTCTGTAGATGCCGGTAATATCTTTTGAAAACTGCTAATTCATGTCCTTTGACTACTTATCAATGAGAGAATCACTTGGACTCAGTTTTCTATATATTTGAGGATTGAGATCTTTGTCAGATAAATCGTGAATTTCCTCCATCCCTATTCCCACCGGTCCCTGCAGACGGGCTTCAGAGTACAGTTCGCCAAAAGGAGATGAAAAGCTTTTCTCCCCTGGGTCCTCAGGGCGATGGCGGAGAGGCAGGACAGCCAAATGGTGGCTAAGGAGCAGGCGGCACAAATGGCCCATCCTGAGTGTGATATTAGAGCGGGGACCTTCCTGTACACTCACGGATAGCTCATAATTTCTAAGTGATTGCTGATAAAACTCATTAATGACTTAAGCTGTGACCTACAATATCCCCACATTGGCCGGGAGAGGGCCCGCTTCCTGAAACAGCAGCACTAGAACATCCAAGGATGTGGCTGGCGGGGCTCCTGAGAGTCTTGAATAAGAGGACTTGGCCGTACTTTTCTCCCAGCAGTAGCATTATTTTCTCACAAAATATATTTCATTGTTTTGAAACATTTTGTCATATCCTTATATATAACGGATGCATTTATGATCCAACAGCATTAAAATGAAATTTAACTTGCCTGAACAAAGAGAAAAACAGTTTAACAGAATGCACTTTCACAACATGATGGAGAGAAAATCATTCATTCTCTATCCTTTGGCATTTTAGCAATCGCACTAATGACATCTCAGCCCAGTGTAGAAACATTGAGCACAGAGTCATTGCAGGTAGTTAATGAGATATCATCATTCTGTTCTGCAGTATTTCCTAGGCTAAATTCTAGGCTCTTCGAGATGGCTTTCAGGATTCTCAGAAAGCGGAGAGCTCCTTCTGCAAGCTGGCCCTTGCCTCCTCCCTTCCTCTAGGTCCCTTCCATGTCTTCTCCCTTAGGGGTTTCAACTTGGCACCTTAACGCTCCCCATGGATGAGGATCTCAAGAGTGGGCAGAGTTGGCATGTGCAGGAGGCAGTGCCCCTGTGCTTCCATTGTAGGCACCCCGGACATCAGGTTGTGATGGTGGGTGAGGGCTAGGAAGAAGGCTCATTGGGGGATTAGGCTGAGAGACCCTGAAATATTCCACTGAACATGGAGTCACCATCTGGAGGGGCGAGGAGATCTGGGGCCCTGCTTTCTACATATTCCAAGAGCACCCCAAAGGAGACAGAGAAAGGATGGCACAGACTATGTTTGAGACCCCTAACAACCAGCCATGTACACTACCTATATCCAGGTATTGCTGATGGGAAGCAGAAAGAGATTGGAGAGATGATGGCGCATCAAACTATAAATCCACAAAGTACAACTTGCTGTTCCTTTGAAATGGAGGATAAAGTTATTGTATATATTTCTTTTTCTTTTCTGTATTTCCTTCCCTCATCCTTCCCTAGATGGTTACCAATAGACATTAAAATGAATAACTAATCACTTAAAAATTCTTTTTATGGAGTAAGTGGTCTGTCCAGTTTTACTTATTAAACTTTGCAAAGCTTGCTGGTACCTCAAACATTCACTAAAATACTAGGGGAAGGGGACAGCTCTGAAATCAGAAGAACCTGAATTTAAATCTGGCCTCAGAAACTTAACACTTTTTAGCCATATGACCCTGGGCAAATCACTTAACCCCAATTACCTCAGGAACAAAAAAAAATACTAGGGGCAGCTAGGGAGTGCAGTGGATGGAGCACAGAAGAATGGAAGTTTAAATCAGATCTCAGATGGTTGATACTTAAGAGGTGTGCAAGTCAGTTAACCCCCAATGCCTTGCAAAAAAAAAAAAAAAATGAATTTTATGAAAGTGAGTAGACTCAGGAGAACATTGTATCCAGTAACAGCAAGATTATGATGATCAACTATAAAAGACTTAATTCTTCTCAGCAATACATTGATCCAAGACAATTCCTATAGACTTTGAATGGAAAATGCCATCCATATCCAGAGAGAGCGAGCTATGGAGAGTGAATGTGAATTGGAGTTTTCACCTTTTTTTTTTTGTTTTGTTCTATTGTATCTTTTTTTTTTTTCCTTGTGGTTTTTCCCAATGTGACTCATTTGAAAATATGTTCAAAATAATTGCACATGTATAACCTGTATCAGATTGCTTGCTGTCTTGGGGAGTGTCGAGGTAAGAGAAAGATGGAAGGGGAAAAAATTTGGAACTCAAAATTTTACAAAAATGGAAACACTCTTTTCATGTAACTGGAAAAATATTTGACTATTAAAATAAAATAAAAAATTTTAAAATACCCATTCACCTTTTTTGTTTTTATTGTTTTTTCTTTTGATCTGATTTTTCTTGTACACCGTGACAAATATGGAAATATGTTTAAAAGAATCGCACATATTTAACTTAGATTGTTTGTTCTCTTGAAGAAGGGAGGGAAAAATTTGGAACATAAAGTCTTAAAAAAAGAATTTTGAAAACTATCTTTATATGTGTTTGGAAAAATAAAAATACTATGAAGATTTAAAAAAAATAAAAATACAAGTCACTTTAAGTCTTTTAGAATGATTTGTTGCTCTTTTCTTTTTAAAAAAATTTTTTTACAAAGTTTGCTAATACTGCAAAAGCTCATTAAAATATTGACAAATTTTTCAAATCATATTTTAGATATTTCCAATAGAGAATTGACCCGTTCAATTTTTTTAAAAAAAATTTTTATCAGTCTTTCATCTCTACAACTTCTAATTCAGTCAGTATTTGAATATGGAGATAAAAGAGGGAAGACTTTTCTGAAGACTTTTTGAAGTTTTTACTCTTTCTCCCTTTTCCCTTTTTTCCCCTTCGTTAAGTAAGCCAGAGGAAAAAGCATAGAACAAAAATGCTTGGAAGCACCTTTTGGCACAGATTAGTGCAAAGATCCCATATAACAGCATAGATTTCCCAGTGTATGAGGGGTAAAGTTCTTTCATCAACGGTCCTGGTTCATAAAGATCTCTCTAATTATATAAGGTCACTTTCTATCTGCTGCAATCAACCCACTATTCCCAAATTTAGTTCTCTCATTCATAAAAGAGACACACTCTCAGAATTTACAATATCTGACACAGCATTGAAACCTACTTGAATTTCTTCTAAATTTCTTTAGGACATTTAGAGATTGGGATCTTATCTGTCTCTATTAAGTTAACAATTTAAGACAACTGCAATCCTGCTAGTAGGTTGAATAATTTTCCTATTTAGTCCTTATAAAAACATTCACAATTTTATCAAAACAGCATTTGTCAATTGGTCTAGCCATTTAAAGAGCATTTTTTTTTATTGTTGTCATTGGCAAGGCAAAGATCAAGTGCCTTGTTCAGGATTAAAAACCTAGTAATTGTCAAGTGTTGAAAGTCAGATTCTTCCCCCCAAAAAAAAATCCAGGACTGGTACTCTGTGGCCCCAGACTTCTAATGTAAATAAAGATTTCTTAATGCTTTAGCAATCACACTTGAGCAAAGTTTTCCTCCCTGTGCTTTTTAGGAACATCCTTGTTTAAAATAAAGACCTTCTCAAGTTCATCTTTTCTAGCTTCTTTACTAAAGTATATGTAGAGTTATTGTTTAGTTTTGTTTTTTTAAAGAGGTTTCTATTTGTTTCTTCTAGAATCTTCTTCCTTAGTACAGATGCTAAATTTCTTAGTAAAAAGCACCCCCTTCCCGAAATATGGAGGAAAACTTCTCTAAAGTCCCTTTAGAAGCTTTTTCTTTCCCACTTGTATGAAGAATACCTTAATAGAAAACTTTTACTTCTCCAAAATGGAGGGCTATTTTAAACATCAAAGAGATGAAGAAATTTGCACTTAACTATACTTGCAAACTAAGAAAAAGGTCGAGAATTTGCTAGTTTCCTTCTCAAAGGAGACTAATGTGATATCACTCTGTTAGTGGAGTTACAGGGTGTCTAATTGGCTAATCAGACCGATACAAGCTCGGAATGCTCCACCACAGGTTGACACAAATAGTCCCTATGAACATTTGGGCTGGATTCTCTAACTTTGTGCATCTTACGTTTCTTCTGAGCTAATTCTCTTTTGCTCACAGAGCACAGATGGGTGGTCCTGTGCCAGTGCCTCCCATGTCATATAATATATCCTAAAATTCTTAAGAGAGACCTTGAGAGTGACCCTGTTATGAGCATTTGCCCTGTGTGAATTCTCCATAAAATAATCGTTTTTTGGCAAGCATACATTTGGCATTTGAACAATGTGGCCGACCCAACAGAGTTGTGCTCTCTGCAGCAGAGCTGGTAAATAATCTCATCCTAAAGAATGAGTGGGTGAAACAACAGAACAAATACACAATCATTTCATCCAAGAGAATGACAACAATGAGACGACATCCTAAAATTTATGGCATGCAGCCAAGCACTTTTTAGGGGAAGTTTTATATCAAAAAGGACCTCAGGCTCCAGTCCCTTATCCTGCCAGATCTTCCTAAGACAATTCAAATGGAAGCGATTCCATTTCCTAGCACGGTACTGAGGGACAGTCCAGGTTTCACAGGAAGACCACAATGAGGTCAGTACAAGGCTCTGGACACCTTTAGTCTGGTGGTCAGTCTAGTATCTCTCCTTTCCCACACTTTTTTCGGAGCCTCCCAAACACTGGGCTAGCTCTGGCCATGTGTGTCAATCTCATTATCAGTGTGGATGTCCCCTCAAAGGAAGAGAACTTCTCCATTGGCTGTAACTGGTAGATCCACATGTGTACGGTAAGGTGCTAACTGGTGGAGGACCTGAGTTTTTTGGTGTTAACTATTAGGCCAAAATTATCCCGCTCCCCCACCTTGTAAATCTCAGTGGAAATAGAATCACCATCCAATGCTTTGACACAAGAAAGCAGCCTAATGGCCTTCAAAACCCCTTCTTCAGATGGAACTTCAGCTAAGGCGTCACTGACTTCAACTTGAAATAAATGGTCAGAAGCTTCAGCATTGATTGCTGATGGCCTGTTGAGAACATGATGGAAGTGTTAGGTCCATCTCAATGACCATTTCCTTCTCACTGATCTATGTGGCCCCATCTATACTGAGTAGTTTAATAGTATCAGGGTCTTTGGCCAATAAACAGCCTTTATAAAAGTACTCTGAAGTATTAGTGTCACTATAAAACTGAATTTCACCTGCCTTCTTGCTGAGCCAAGAATCCTACAGCTCTCTCAGTTTTAATTGCACTTTTGATGGGATTGGATGCTGCCTTCCTGGAGATGGATGACCTATCCTGGTGGAACAGCCTGTGGAGTTCTCGGTTTTCCTTCAGTAGCTTCTGAATTTCCTGGCATCTTCACGGCCTTCATTTGTCAGCCTTGCCACTCTCAGGGCTGCTCGCCGGGTGAAATGCTGTTGAGTTCTCTCCCACCCAGAGCTCTTTTTCTTCCAGGCCTGCTGGATTTTGTTGGTATGTAAGTGTACGCACATCCCATACCAGTGGCAAGAGGAATCAGCTTTTCGGAAGTTTGGTACATTTGTGAGTGAATTGGAGTGGGACCAGGCCAGGGTTGGGGAAGCAGACAGTTTTTAGGGCACCTTTTCTGACCCCTTCCTCACACCTGGAGGGCAGCAGTGTGACCTTTGAACAGCTGCTTGGACACCTACATCCCACTGTTCTTACAATAAGAAAATGATCCTATGGCCTGAGTGGCCTGTATGCAGTGTGGGGGATACAGTTCCCTGCACTCACCCGTTGCCATAGGACATAGAAAGAGGGTGTAGCATGGTAGAGATGTACAGAGTTGTTGGCCACCACCGTCCAGGAGTGGGATTCAAGATGGAGGGATGATCTAGGTGTCTTTGAGTGCTTTACGTCTGCTCCCCTGCCTTCCCAGCAGCTCTCCTGCTACACTGCAGCATGTTGTTCTCATCTGCCCCTTCCATGGGGAGGGGGGTTTCAAGGATTCCCCCCCCCCAGCTCCCTCTAGGCTTTGAAATAGCCCATCTGCCCAAAGTCTGCATGCTACAGCTTCCTGGAGCTGCAGGTGAGAGCGAGGTGGGTCAGGTGGACCCAGAAGCAGCCCTGGGAAGGGCCGGCAGCCCTCACCCTGAACACGCCGTACACGTCTTCCCTTAGCTCAGCAGAGCTGCTCCGGTGAAGAAGAAGGGAGGGATCACTCAGCAACATCATGACCTTCTGCTATGATTGTTTTATGTCATGAATAAATACAACCAAAGGAAGAATCATAAGTCAGAATATCAAGTGAAAAGGAACATTTTGTAAATACTTAGGAATCTAAAATAATTAAGAAAAGACCAATACATGTGTTAATTCCTCACAAATTCAATGAGGGTTCAGTCACATGTTTTAAAGAAAGTGAAAATGAGAAAAAAGTGAGGAAACTTTTATATAAAAGAGAATTGCTCCAAAATAATAGAAATTTTGAAAATGGGAAAAATAAATATTGCAAGAAAATGAAATGGAGGAACATCAGCTGCCAAGTGCATTTCCCAAACATGGGTGCTACACAGAGCAGGTTGGAAAATAGATGATGCCGTCCAGCATATCAAAGGCAGATGTGGGCACTTTCTTGTATGAGAGCCACGAGTTTGTCTCTTGACTCATTCTCTTTATTCCTGATCCCCAGTGTCCTAGACTTCTTATACCATGTTGAAATGATTTATTTTTTAGAAACAAAGTATCAGTGTCTTATGTACTGATAAAATGTTACATTTTTACTGAAGGAACCAAACTTTCTTCATATAGTTACTCTTATTTTTCGATAATTCTGTAATTTTCTATAATTTGCAAATATTAAAATAAATGAATATATTTATGACCAAGTGAAAACAATCATTAAGCAAAGACAGCAGACATTTTTGAACATGATCCATCATACTCTGTGTCATCTTAGCCCTTCAGTATAAGAATAATTAATGCTGCTATAAGCAATTTCATATCACCCAACTGAGTTCAAATTGTGAATAATATCTCTTTAGAATTCTTGTCATGCTTTAATCTAGCTAAGATTATTTGAGACTGTAAGGAAATTTACCAGATCATTCCTTTTTCATTGTTCTTTCCTCAGTGATCACTGTTCAATCCCTCCCCTTCCACTCTCTCCCAGTTCTCAAGTACTTGAGAACTTCTCATAAACACTTAAATGTTCTTAATATATCACTTAAGATGCTTCTGCTGGGGAGGAATGCCACATTACCTTCTCTCTGTTTTCTCCTAAATTTCCATATCTCACTAATAGAATACAGATCTTTTCTATAATTCCACTGAAAGAAACAATATGTAGTAAAATATTTTAATCAACTTTTATTATTCCAACATGACTGTCACTTGTCACTTCAAACAGAGTTCTATCAGGCTCCTAATGCCTGGTTTCAAGTGTGAGCTCTGACCATCTCTGCTTCAGTTTCTTCCCTTTGTATTTGAGGAGAGAGTATGTAATAGATGAATTCTGGAGTTTCTTCCAGCTCTAACTCATGTGACTTGACTGTTTAGGAGTTGGTGACATTCAGGGACATTATCGTGGACTTTACTGAGGAGGAGTGGGGGCTCTTGGATCCTTCTCAGAAGGAGCTCTACAAGAAAGTCACGCTGGAGAATGTCCAGAATCTGCTGTCCCTGGGTAAGGACGGTTTCCTCTCTTTTCCTGGTTTTAGTTTCGGGCCAAAATTAGCATAAGCAGGAGAAAATGGATGCATACTCTGGTTCATCTCAGCCTTAGGAGCTAGATCCTCTGGGTGCTCCAACTCTCCACCCATTCTGGTCTTGCCTTGTAGCCTTTTCAAGGGGAGTCACTTACCAGCAGGCCCATAGCAAGAGGGAGAAACTATCTGTAGTCCTTGAAAGGAAGTTTAAAAAGCCATACCTCATTCAGAGAGATATGTCAAATGCTCACAAGGTCAAAAAGAGTTCTTGAAAGAATTGATAAAGCCCTTTAAAAACCAAAGAAGAGATTGAGGAACAATTAGAGGGAAAAAATAAAAGCGATCCAAAAATATTAAGAAAATTATGAAAACAAATCTAATCAGAAAAAAGATATCCACAAATTTAAGGAGGAAAATAACTTTTTAAATACTAGAATTGGGGAAAAGGGAGTTAATGATGTTACAAGCACTAAGAAACTGACAAAGCCAAAAGTAAGAAAGTTGAAGAGATGTGAAACATTTCATTAGAGAAAGAAATGATATGGAAACTAGGTCAAGGAGAGATTACATAAAATTGTTTTAACTAATTGAAAGTTATAATCATAAAAAGTATCAAGATAGAATATTTCAGGAAAGTATTAAAGAAAATTGCTATGAAGTTTTTGAACAAGAGGAAAAAGTAGAAATAGAAAAAACAAAAAATTCCCTGTTCAACCCCCAAAGAGATCCCAAGATGAATACTTACAGGAATATGATAGTCAAGTTTCAAAGCTCTCAAGTTAAGCAGACAATCTAGGAGCAACAAGGAAAAACATTGTAAATATCGTGGAGCCTCGATCAGGATACCTCGAGATTTAGAAGCTTCTATGTTTCATAGAACAAAGGTTGTGACCAAAAAGTAACTTACTCAGGAAAGCCGAGTATAATCCTGGATGGAAAAATTTTAAAGAACATTTAAGGAATTGAAAGACATAGAGGCATTTACAACAATAACAAAAAAAAAAAAAAAAAAAAAAAAAAAAGGATAACTCAATGTAAAATTTTACATAGGAGATCTAAGAGAAATAATAAGGTAAACATTAATTACTAGTTATAAGGGACTCACTAAAGTCAAACTTTATTTTTTACATGTGAAAATAATATCAGTAGTTGTTTTTTTTTTTTTTTTTTTAACAACATCCTCATTACTTGGGTAATTTGGGGGAAAAAAAACAAAAAACCTTGGGCTAAGTTGAGGATGATGGATTGATTCTCAACAATAAAACTGGCTTGGGAGAAGTCATATGAAGCAGTTATCACATAAAAATGAGTCTTGAAAAGAAGAACTGATACAGAGGAAGGAGGGATTCGAGGGCAGTAGTGCTGGAGATTTATTCCCAGGAGATTAACTGAAGAGGAAATAGAATATCTGCATGGTCCTATTCTAGAATCATAAATGAGCTTTCTAAGAATGAAACATCAAGCTCACACAGATTTGCGAGGGAATTCTACCAAACATTTCAAGGTCAGCCAATTCTAATATCCAAAAACTGATTTGAGAAAATAGGCAAAGAAACTCCTTTCATGAAACAAATATGGTATTGATTTTCAAATGCTGGAAAAGCAAAAAAGAGATCAAAATTAGATTCCAATTTAATTAATATATACAGATGCAAAATTCCTGTATAAAATAGTAGCTGGGAGAATACAATGATATATTATGGCGTACATTGTGACAAACTGGGGTCAGATCAGGAATAAAGAATGGATTAGCTTAAAGAGCATGTTTGTTTAGTTGGTTGGGGGTTCATTCTCCAAGAAGACCAAAATGATATCACTATGTTAGGGTCAAGTTGTTATGTTATGTCCCACTGCTCAGTCCAAGAGAAGCTCAGAATGCTTTGCCACAGGTTGACCATAGATGGTCCTTGTGGGAATATTCTCTGACTTGCTGCATCTCACATTTCTTCTGGGCTCATTCAGTTCTGCTTTGCTCATAGAGCCCTTTCTCTGAGGAAGGCAAGCTGGGTCGCGAAAAGGTCCTAGGCCAGCATCTCCTGGTCATACTAAAGTCAATTCTAAAGTTATTAAGAGAGACTTTGAGAGTGTCTTTGTATGGCTTTTTCTGACCCCCTTGAGAGTGTTTGCCCTGTGTGAGTTTCCCATAAAACAGTCTTTTTGGCAAGTGTACATTTGACATTCAAAAAATTTGGCCAATAGAGTTGTGCTCTTTGTTGTAGTTTGACTGCTTGGCAGTTTAGTTTAAGAAAACATTATAACAATAAGAAAAGGTGAAGGGGTGGGTGGAATCATATGATTACATCAATAGTTGAAGAAAAAACTTGATAACATACAAAACTTATTTCTATTATTTTTAATCTTGAGCTTTTGCCTTAAAAATATTTATAAAATGATTTTTCCTTAAGTTGATAAAAAGCATTTACTTAAAACTGTGACAGTAATACAGTCAGAGTTAAGTAATTTGGAGACATAATTGTTCATTCATTGAAAGGACCAATAAAATAAAAATGACAGTTTTACTTAAGCTACTTTCTCTTCCCAATTTGATTATCCCAATCAAATGACTAAATATTTATTTTACTGAATTGGAAAAAAAAATAGCACTTATTTGAAAGAGCAAAACTTCAAGAATATGAAAAGAACTAATGAAAATGTAAAGCAAAGAAGTTTAGCAGAACCAAATTTTAAAGAGTATTATAGTATAATATATAGTATTATATATAAGGTATTATAACTTTCAAAACTATCTGGTACTGATTAAGAAATAGAAAGTGGGTCAGTAGAGCAGAAGTCATACAATTCACAGCAACAAATAATTAGAATAACCTGGTATTTAACAAATGTAGAGATTGAAGATTTTTGGGTTCAGAATTTATTCCTTGGTGAAAATTGTTGGCAAAAGTGGAAACAGTATGACAGAAATTGTTAACAGTCATTCTGATACTTATCTTGCCTTTTGGCTGTTGCTTTTATTGAATGTATTTATCTTGCAGTGAATAAGTGTATGATGGGGCCAGCACTCTGTTGTGTACGTCATTAGTCACGTTCACATACTGTCTGTCTTTTCTCTTTACAATGCCATAGTCTATTAAGTGCCAATTTTTTCTGCAAGAATATATTCCTGAAATTTCATTGCATTTAGATTGGTGATGAGAGGGTCACGAGTTCCATAACACTTAAATAATTATTGCTGTTGCTCATGTGTATATGGTTTGGTTTTGTTTTTAGTTGTAGAGCCCAAGTTTGAAGTAAATGAGATGAGGAGAAAGCTGGGACTTTTTATGGAAGAACGTGACCTGCAGAGATTCACGAAGAAGGGTCCCTATGTCTTCACTTTGAGGGAAATCCTTAACTCTAATGTCCAAGTAGATAATCCAAAGAGCGACGGTGCGTTGGATGAAACTGGACAGAGTTTCAAGCAGTCTCCACTGCTCAGTCAATGTAAGAAAATGGCCTCTGGGAACAAGTCTCTTCAGCACAGGCCAGGCAGCCAAAGCTTCTCCATACAGGGCGAGCTTCTTCAGCCCCAGGAGAAGCCTCCCCAAGTGCAAACCTATTCAGAGAGACAATGGCAGGTGGCCTTGAGCCATTATTTAGACTTCCTTAGACCTCAGGAAAGTGATGCTGAGGAAACACTTTGGGGGAGGGATCCAGGTGAGGCAGCCCCCTGCCAACACTCAGCCCCTCCTGGCCCTGCTGACTTGAAGAGACAGGTGTCTCAAGTGGGTGGGAAGGATGCTGGCTGGGACCTAGGACCTGGAGGGCCTCTGTGGACTCACCTGGGAAGGCTTTACAAGGGTGTTGGTCCTGAAAAGCCCTTCTGGGGCAGACTCCTTGAGCATCAGAGGATCCATGCCAGAGAGAAGCCCTTTGGATGTTATCAATGTGGAAAGAGTTTCACATGGAGCTCCAATCTTGCCAGACACTGTAGAATCCACACTGGAGAAAAACCTTTTGATTGTGGCCAGTGTGGAAAGACTTTTGCCCAGAGGTCAAATTTTGCTGAACACCAGAAAATCCACACTGGAGAAAAACCATTTGAATGCAATCAGTGTGGAAAGACTTTCACTAGGAGCACGCATCTTGCTACACACCAGAGAATCCACACGGGAGAGAAACCTTTCGATTGTAATCAGTGTGGAAAGACTTTCACACAGAGTTCCCACCTTGCAGAACATCAGAGAATCCACACGGGAGAGAAACCTTTTGAATGTAATCAGTGTGAAAAGGCTTTCAGAAAGAGATCCAATCTTGTTAAACATCAGAAGATCCACAATGGAGAGAAACTTTTTGATTGTAATCAGTGTGGAAAGGCTTTCGGAAGGAAGTGTCATCTTGCTACACATCAGAGAATCCACAGCGGAGAGAAGCCTTTTGAATGCAATCAGTGTGGAAAGACTTTCACACAGAGTTCCCATCTTGCTCAACATCAGAAAATCCACACTGGAGAGAAACCTTTTGATTGTAATCAGTGTGGAAAGGCCTTTAGAAATAGGTCCAATCTTGCCAAACATCAGAGAATCCACAATGGAGAGAAAACTTAGGAATGTAACGAATATGGAAAAACGTGACAGGAAATAAAAAAAATTCTTCAAAAGAGACAAAATAAATTTAAAAAAAACTAAAAGAAAAAAAGAATTTTTGACTTCTCAATTCTCTTCTTCCCTACTAACTTTCCCTGACCTGCTGTTAAAGTAACAAATATAATATCAATTGCTCATGTGAAAATATGGAAATATGGAAAATATTTCCCTGTTAGAAATAACAGCAAGAAAAATGTGCTACAATTTCTACTCATACTTTATCCATTCCCTCTCTGGCAGTTTTCATCCTAACACCTTTAGAATTATTTTGGATTGTTGTATTGATCAAAATAACTAAGTCTTTCAATAGTTGTACATGATACAATATTGTTTTTGCTTTATACATTGATCTCCTGCTTCTTCATATTTTACTCTTCATCAGTTCATATCAGTTTTACAAGGTTTTTCTGGAACCATCCTGCTCTTCATGTTATATAACAAACATAATATTGTTTCCTCATAATTAAATATCATACTGGCTCAACTACTCCCCATCTTTTGTGGAGATAGGGAATTAGAAATTGATTATGATTAAACAATATTGTGTTATATAATCAATTTCTAATTCCTTACTACCACAAAAATATAGTTATCAATAAATATTGTATATTTAAGTTCTTGTCCTTTATCTTTGATGTTTGGGACATAGGCCTAGCAAATATGCACAGTTTGAATCTTCTTGGGGCACAGTTCCAAATTGTCCCCCAGAATAGTAGATCAATTCACAGCTCTACCACGAGTGTATCAATATCCCAAGTTTTCCATATTCCCTCCAACAATAACTTTTGAGCAAAGTTGATAGGTATGGTATTATAGCTCAGATTTGTTTTAATTTCCATTTCTGCGATAGTGATTTTGAACTATTTTAATATTTCTATAGATGGCTGTAATTTCTTCTGAATACTGCCTGTTCATTTCCTTTGACCATTTACCAACTGGAGAATGACTCACATATTTACAACTTTGACAGTTCTAGTTCTCTATACATTTGAGAATTGAGGCTTTTATCTGAGAAACTTGTAATTTTTTTGCTCATTTTCCTGCTTTTTCCCCCCCTAAACTTGGCTGCATTGGTTTTGCTTTTGCAAACTCTTTTTAATTTTCTATAATGGATATGATTCATTGTGCTCAATCCTCTATTTCTTAATTGGTCATCAATTCTTTTTTTAATGTATAGATCTGATAGGTAAGATTTTCCACGTCCTTCAAATTTGCTTATGATATTACCTCTTTATGTCTGAATTTTGTCCCCATTTTGATTTTATTTTGGCCCATTGTATGAGTCCTAGTTAGCCAATTGTGTGACTGGATTTCATACTTAGAATTAAGCAGGTGGGAATATGTCTTGCATAGTAACTTCAATCAAGAAAGTCCTTATTGTGCCTTATTGAAAGGTGCCGTAAGGTACCACTTCCATCTATTCCCCAGGGACAGATTTCCTTTGGTAGGAGTTTATAGATGTCATTCCCATTGAGCTGCTGCCATTTTCCTTAATGGATGAACTACAAGAGGTCAGACACTTATACCTGAAATCAAAGCTTAAAGCTATATTGGATCAAAGCCCCACAAGATTCTGCCTCCAGTAGTAAAACTTCATTCATTATATGTCAGGGCAGATTATAGTTGTTTTCATATGGCAATAATCATTAACAGAATTAGTTCAAATTCATATACTTTTCCTTAAAATTTTCATACATTCAATAGACTTGTTGGAGTCAAAATTTACCACATATAATTAACAGCATATAATTCCAAGATTTTCTAAATGATTTCTGATAAAATGCAGTAATTACTTAAATTTTAACCCACCTGTTTTCTTACTTCGGCTCATAAGTATAACAAATAACAGCATATAATTCCATGATTTTCTAAAAAATTTCTGATAAAATGCAGTAATAACTTAAATTTTAACCCACAAATTTCCTTACTTTGGCTGATAGGTATACTAATTAACAGCATATAATTCTGTGATTTTCTAAATGATCTCTGATAAAATGCAGTGGTTACTTAAATTTTAACCCACACATTTTCTTACACTGGCGGAGAGAAGTCCTGGTTCCTGAAACTGCAACACTATACAATCTCACAACACTGTCGGCAGAGCTGGTGAGAGTTTTTAACAGGTTATATAGGAAGAACAAAGGAACCTCACAAAGATCTCTTAAGATGATTTTGTTATACTTTTCTCCCAATGGTTAATCATGTGTATCATTATCATTTTTTTCTTACAAAATATATCTCATTCAATATTCTTTTCAAACATTCTGTCATACACTTTAATAGGCATTGTGGTGATTAAAATGATCCCATCTACAAAACATAAGACTGAGGCAGAACTCTTAGTCAATGGGACTCTTATCCAACAGTCCATGGTCCCCTCAGTGGACCTCAGATATTCCTCACAATCTGAGATTCCTTCTCATTCCAGGGCCTATTTTTATAGGGCTAGATATCCATCACTCTGGAACAGCTACCCCCTATTTCCACGTAGTTGTGCTCTCTGCTACATAGCCCTTGGTAACCAAGACAAGGAAAAGCAGGGATGCAGGGCCTCTATTTAATTTCCTGTAAGTAAGCAAGTAAACCTAGAAGCTGCAGCTCAAGTCTGGGGCCTTATAGAGAGAGGATTTAGACATAATTCTGTCTAATTGATTAATACTGATTTGAGGTCCAACTGCATTATTTCTCTCAATACATTCATAATCTACCATTATCCAGATATAACAACCCACCTTAACAGAAAAAAACAGTTCAAGACAATGCATTTTCAAAAGCCATTACGGGGAAGACCATTCATCCTGTATCCTTTGGCATTTAGTAATCGCATCTAATGACCCAGTGTGCAGTTATTTATAATAGAGAACTACTGGGTTTTCCAAGATGGTCTTGAATCCATGACACCCCAACTACTTCACCTTGCCCAAAGTAGCTGCTTATTTCAACTAACAAACCAAAGTCCCTCTCATGTCTAGGTGCCCCTAATCCCCTCATTTGAGGTCAGTCACATTGACCTAGAAGGAGTAGGAGAGGTGTTGGGATAGGTAGGGAGAGTGAATACCTACTAGGAAATAGGAGAACAGCCATGCTGTGCGTCAACTGTTGGCACTCCGGATCCATTCAGGGCACAGTGAGTCCATCTATTTCCCTAGAAATTAGGAATTAAATAACATTGTAAGAGAGGTTGGAGTTGCAGGATGTAGAACCTTGGATACTAGATTGAGTTCGAGAACATGTATACATTGTGCATCTGGTGAATATTTTTGAGAGTAATTTATCCCAAGCATTTTCAGATTTTATGAAGCGAGGGATGGGACAGATTGAAAAATAGAATGAAGACTGCAAGATGTTTGGAGACTTTGGTAGTAGCTAGGTATGAGGAGAGGGGACCCTGCATCTGGGCAATAATCCTAAAATAAGAAGAGGAGGAAAAGATGCATGAGAGAGACATCAATGCAATGGGAATCAAGAGGATTTTTTTTTTTTTTTTTTTTTTGATCTGTGTAACATGGAAGACCCAGAAGGGAATTCAAAGATGGCACCACAGTTTCCGCCTGGATGACCAGGACCATAAAGACCCTTGAGTGGTGTCAGGGGCTTGGAGTCAGGAAGACAGGAACATCCCCCTCACCCATTTTCCTGAACCACCTTGGAATAACTGATGTCCTTCCCGAAGAAGGCCAAGATGACATGTCGGACACAAGTAGAGTTACATACAGTGTGTCTAATGGTGGCCGATCAGACCAATACAAAGCTGGGCCACAGGTCAGACACAAATAGTCCTTGTAAACATTTGGGGGGATTCCCTAACTTTGCACATCTCCCATTTCTTCTGAGCTACTCCAATCCTGCTTTGCTCACAGAGCCCAGCCCCTTCCCTGAGGAGGGGCCCCCCATGTGAGCATGGCCCTGGGCCAGGGTCTCCCATAGCACACAATCAAGTCTAAATTCTTTAGAGAGACCTTGAGTGTCCCTGTATCACTTCTTCTGACTATCTTGTGAGTGCTTGCCCTACATGAATTCTCCTTAAAATAGTTTTTATTTATTTTATTTCTTGGGGTTCACTAATAAGCCAGATTTCATGGTGTCATACTTATTCAGATTCTAGAGAGCGGACTACGAACTGCTGGCAAATTCTCCAAAGTGAAGAGGCCGGCGGGCTGAGCTGGGGCCGCACTGTTTGCCGGTGATCGTCCGCTCTCAAAAGCTGAGATGTGACAAAGCATGGATCCATTCACCATGAGGGAATGCAGGCTATAGAAACAACTGTCTTTATGGGGTCGCGGAGGAGCCACTTCCAGACCTCTCCAGGAACTTAACTGGACTAATTTAAGTAACTTAACTCGTAGGTTTTGTAAAAAAGACTGGAAAAAAGTCCAAGTTGATGGAGAAGGGCCTCTACAGGCCTCCCCACTTCACCTTCACTCAGGAAGTTCCAGTGGCTCCCAGAATAGCTAAGAGCGATTACAGCCGCTCTCTTTTGCTGTTGAAAATCTCCTCAGAACCTGGCCCCAGCTACACCTCCGGGAATGGCCCAGGGTGCCTCCTCCCTCAGCGCCCGGCAGCCAAGCTGGCTTTGGGGCTGCTTCTGGGTGATGTTCCGCTCCCCGGGGTTTGGCCTTATGCTGGCTCTTCCCTTCCCGGGTTTAGAAAGCCATCCCTGCCGTAGAATCCCTGAGTGTCCTGGAAAAGCCCTAAAAAAGGTGAATTCTCAGCTGAGCACTGAGCAGGAAGCCCAGCAGATACAGAAGTGCATGAAGGGGGTGTGTGTGTGTGTGTGTGTGTGTGTGTGTGTGTGTGTGTGTGTGTGTGTGTGTGTGTGTGTGTGTGTGTGTGTGTGTGTGTATTTACACATGTGTGCAGACAGGAATGCAGGTTTGGGGGTATTTGTGCACACTCCTTTGGGGTCATTTCCATCCCCAATGTTCCCTGTCCTCTGCAGCTCAGGTGCCAAGAAGGAGGTGATCCCTGCTGTGCTCCAGCATGCGGAGGACGGGTGTCAGGCTGAGCCCTACGGCCCCACTCTGCCGCCCAGGACCCTCCTGAACCCTGGAGCTCCTCCCTCCCCTCCGCAGAAAGGGTCCGGAGCGCTGGGGTCGCCCTCACTGTTGTTTAAAAAAAAAAGCCAGAAGCATCCTCCAGGATCCTGAGCTTTGCTTTTGCCTCCCCCACCCCCACAGCCTCCTCCCCTCAGCCCTCCGCTGGCCTCCTTCCTAATTTCCTGCCATCCTTGTGCCTCAGGACCCACATGGCCTGCTCGCCGCATCTCTCCCCTTCCCAGGACGACCCGGATGTGGAGGGGTAAAGAGGGAAATCGGGGGGCCTCCCGGTCGGTTAATCGGGTACCGGCCCAAGCCCTGGCCTGGGAGGGAGACCGGAAGGTTCGTATGAGCGGCTGGACAAAGTGTGGAACGGGGGCTGGGCTCGTGTGCCCCGGCCCGGGCCCGGGCCGTCCTGGGCTCCCGCTTAGGGTCCGGCTGACTTCCGAAGAGAGATCTCGGGACATCGGGGCAAGAAGGGGAAGGGCCCCAGTGTCAGGACGGGGTGCAGGCCCAGCTCTGGCCCGGGGGGCGGGGTGGGGGAGGGGAACGGCCGGGAGAGCCGGAGGGATGGAGGATGTGGACGCGCTCTAGGGAGGAAGAAGCTGGGAGCCCCGGAGGGCGGCGGGAGAGGGGCGCAGAGAGGGGGGAGGGGAGCTCTCCGAGACGATCGGCCAGGTAGGTGTGGCCCAGGTGGAATTCGGCTTCGGGGGTGATTTGAAAAATCTGGGAGGAGGTAAAGGAAGAAAGGGCTCATTCCCGAAAATGGAGGTCTGGGCGGGGCCCTTGGGATTAGGAGGACTCACCCAGAGGAAGCGGGCTGGAAGCGGAGGCCCTGGGAGCTGCCATGTCTCGGAGGCCACATCTCTCCGCCTCCTCCCCCGGAGCTCACATCTCTCCGCTGCTTTCCCCCTGAGCTCGGATCTCGCTGCCTCCTTCCCCCGGAGCCGAGATCTCTCCGCCTCCTTCCCCCGGAGCCGAGATCTCTCCGCCTCCTTCCTTCTGAGCCGAGATCTCTCCGCCTCCTTCGCGGAGCTGAGATCTCTCTGCCTCCTTCCTCCGGAGCCCGGGTCTCTCCGCTTCCTTCCCGGAGCCGAGATTTCTCCGCCTCCTTCCCTCAGACCTGAGATCTCTCTGTCTCCTTCTCCCGGAGCCGAGATCTCTCTCCCTCCTTCCTTCTGAGCTGAGATCTCTGGGCTGCCTTTCCCACAGATCTGAGGTCTCTCTGCCTTCTGGGAGCCATCTTTGCACCTGCAGATCCCAGGTAGGTCTGCCCCAGGGCCCCTCCTCCCTGCTTTTGCTAGCTGCTATTTCCACTGGGCTCATCTTCCCCCTCTGGTCAGTGGCCTCCAGATTTGCCAGGGGCTGGCCTCCCTCCGAGTCCAGGCTCAGGAGCACAAAAGACCTGGCGTGTCATTCCCACTCACTGCGGGTCAGCGCTTCCTGACCTGCACACCTCACCTTTAGGATGGAGAGCTCTGGGTCAGGGGTCACTGAGGCTCTGCTGGTCTCATCCCCCCTGGGATCCCAAAGCCCCTTCTGCCTCCTAGTCTGTAGGAGGCTGGGCCAGGGACATGAGGCCAAAGAGAAGGAGTTGAGGGTGGGGGAAGAAGGCAAATTCTCCTGCTTAGACCCAGGTCACTTCTGCGTCTGACCCTCCCTGCTGACCTCCTCCTGGGGCTTAGTCTTTTTGAGAGGTTTTTAGGATTTTTTTGGTTTGGGTTTAAGGCTTTGTCCTTAAGAAAGCAATCCAGTCAGTAATATATTGGAAAGGTTCAGAAGTGCAAAAGAGGAAAAAAAGCTTTTAAGAGCCTCTGTAGGTAAGGGTGTGATACCCTATGTGGGCAGAGGGAAGGAGGGAGGGCGCCTTCCAAGTGGCCAATTCCAATTTTGAGCCACCTTTAGTCACAGAGGGTTGTGGTTTCTTCTCCAAGAGAATCAGAGGGGAGATGCCATGACCTGCAAGTGTCATCGGGAGAGAGAGCTGGGCAAGATCAGCGGCTTCACTTTCCCCTCCAGAGCCGTCTGGGTCCAGTGGCCAGGGGTAGATCTTCCGATGGCCCTGGATGCTGTGGGAGACCTGGGCTCTTCTACACAGCTCATTTTGACCAAGCAAAACCACTCTGATTCCCTTTGGTCACCCAGAGGACCCAGGCCAAGCTCCATTTGGTCAATGTTTGGGTCCAGATTGACTCAGATTGAATATAAATAGCGATCATTTCTGCTTTGGCCAGAAAGCCTGAAGGTCTTCCCCTCCCAGCTTAATTCATTTCAGTTTGTTTTGGACAAGGTAAAAGGAGATTCTATGCTTCAATTGCTCCCTAGCCTTAATCACTGAATTTAATCACTTAAATCAGTCAAATTGAGACCTGTTTGAAGAACTTAGCTTAAAAAGACCCAGGTTTCCCACTGTATCTGGGGCCATCTCCAGGCCTGATCCATATCTGGCCCCTGGATCCTGATGGCTCTGGAGGGGAAAGTGAGGCTCGTGACCTTGCCAGATCCAATCTACTTGCTTGTCCAGGTGGCACCTCCCTGAAGTCATGGCCTTCTCCCAGAGTGAAGGACAAATAACCACAACAACCTTCTGGGGTGGAGCCTCTCCCCTGAAGGCAGGGCCCTTGTCTCTGCCCTAAGAGCTCTTTTTAATTCTGGGTAGGTTGTCATCCAGCCCGGGTAGAGAAGGCACAGACTTTGTCCTCCCTTTCTAACATCCTTCTCTCTCCCCAGGCCAGCTGGCAGAGAACCCAAGCCTGGAACCAGAGAGATGGCTCCTGATGGCCAGAGACCCTCCTCCCAGGTGAGTACAGTCTCTCCCCAGAGCTGAGCAGCATCAGCCCAGAGGGAGTCCAAGAGACCCCAGGAAGCTTCCTCCTTTCAGAGGGAGGGGCTCCCTGGCAGCAGGGCAGGAATCGTCCTCCTGGCATTGCCCATTTCCTGCCACCTCAGGTCACACTGCTGCTTGCTTTCGGGTCTCTCTGAATCCCTCTCCTTTCCTATATCCTTAGGTCAAGACAGTAAGGATTGAGAATATGGCTCCTCTGTCCCAAGTACTGTGCTAACATATTGGGGATGCAAAGAAAGGTTAGAAAGTAACAGTCCCTGCCCTCCATGAACTAGATTTGGGAAAAACAGTCAGCAGCGTGTCCAAACTAGCTCTGTACAGTGTAGACTGGAGACACTCTAAGAGAAAAGGCTGAGCTGTGAAGGAAGTCCCAGGAAACAGGGAGGACATTCCAAGCTGAGACAAATCAATGGAAAGGCAGAATCAGGGGATGGAAGCTTTTGGTCAAGGCTTAGACAGGAGTCCATGTCCCGGGGTCCAGAAGGAAAAGAGGAATAAAGTGGGAGAATTCTGACTGGGTTTGGTGGCTGGTTCTGTGGGGTCTGCCATGTGCCGGGAGCCATAGAAATATGATCTCCTTTGATCCTGTTGTGAGAACTGCCTTGCTAGGGACAGCCAGAATAAGGAAGCCTAGGGAGGCTTATAAACTGGTTTATTTATCCACTGAAGAACGTGACATTTTCCATGAGTGGGTGATGGACATGGGTGTCTCATACTTCCACAGATGACATAGTCTCTCCTGAGCTACATGACCATATCTTTGGGTAGAGAGGTGAGGTCTTGTAGGGAGGCTTATAAAGAAGTGTGAGAAAAAAGCAGTTTAGTGGACCTGGATTGGGACATAGCATCTGCTTAATTAATTAGTGGTTAATTAACATTTGCTTAGCTCTTTGTGTCTTATTAGAATAGGACCATATGTGAGTCATATGAGTTTTCTCAAAGAGATTGGGGGAAGGGATATACTGGTATAAGAACAGCCCATATAGCATCAAATGGAGTCAGTTATGTTTTCTCTAAATTTCACTTTTGGAAACCATTCTCTATTGGCTATATGAAAGCATCATGGTTAGAGTTGGGGGATATGAATGCAAAAGATGTGATTATGCTTCCCAGAGTTAGAGGAGGGAACAGATGGGGCTGGAGGGCATAAAAATCAGAGCAGCAATCAGGGGATAGGGGTCGGACTGATTGAGAGGTCTTCTTAATCAGTATAAGAGGTCTCTAGAGAGCTGAGTGAAGCAGGAAATAGACAGGAAGGGGCATCAAAGACCCCTTCTTTTTATTAGAAGATGAGTCAGAATATAGATAGACCATCCGACTTTTGTGATCTGCTGGGGTCTCAGACCTACATGGGAATTGCAAGCACGGGATTTCTAGGAGACAGTTACTTGGAAGAAGCCAAAAGGATGGCTTCTTCCAGCATGGGGGTCTGCCAGGAAGAGGAGTCCAAGGGTAAACTTGGTAAGTCATGTGGAAGAAAAAGAGGCCCTATTTCCCTCAGTGAGTCAAGGCCTTTCTGCAAGGGTCCAAGAGGCCCAAGCATCATCCTCTTCTTCCATTTATCATCAAGGCCTGAAACTCAGGCCTATGCTTCCTTTCTGCTCCTCTTCCTGGCACTTTTATCAGCTGCAATGCCATGGCCATGGAAAAGACCCCTCTTCTGCCATGTCTTTCTACTAGTCCACCTTCCATCCTAGGCCTTAAATTCTACCTGGGTGAAAACACAAAAGACTGGTTTCCCCCTGAGAGCTCCTCCTCCCTCAGCTGTCCCTCCTGTCCCAGTTTCTCTCCTTGATTCTACTTTGTATCTCAGACCTTTCTCCTGCATAGGAAGACCGACAAAAAGAAACTTAGGGAGTAGACTAGCCGAAAGGAATGGACCCTATATTTTGTGGTCCTGGCAGCAAATGATTCTTGAAAAAATTAAGATTTTGCGTGATATCCCATTTGTAAGTATAAACGCAGCTTTCATAGAACTAACTTTCTCCTCATCTGTGTTGTCTCATTGAACGCATATGTTCTTTTTTTTTTTTAAATTATAGTTTTTTATTTACAAGATATATGCATGGGTAATTTTACAGCACTGACAATTGCCAAGCCTTTTGTTCCTATTTTTCCCCCTCTTTCCCCCTCCTCGCTCCCCCTTTCCCCTGATAGCAGGTTGACCAATACATGTTACATATGTTAGAGTATAAATTAAATACAATATATGTATATGTCCAAACAGTTATTTTGCCGTAGAAAAAGAATTGGACTTTGAAATAGCATACAATTAGCCTGGAACACATATGTTCTTCTCTTAACATCCTTGTGGTATTTGATCCTAGATACGTGGATCATATGTTATGACACATATACTCTTGAAATTGGCATTAAGACAATATGTTTAGAAATTATAAAGGTAAGAATTAAAAACATTATTGAATCAAAATTACTCTATTCTGGGATGGAAATGCAAGCAGCCTAATATCAAACTGATATATGGATGAGGTGATTTCCTATATAAAAAAAAAAATTCAGAAATGCATTCAACTGAATTGATTTTATTCGATTGGCAAGAAAGTTCTATTATTTATATTATTATTATGATTCTAATTTTTCTTTATGGTGATACCTTTGTTACTTTTAAAAATGACTACTAGAGGCTGATTCAATTGTAGCCTTAGGAAACAAACTCCTCTTTTCAACTACATGCTGATAAATCATTAAGCTGTTAGATTGTGTGGTGACAATATTTAAAAACTTTTGCTTGCAATTATGTATATTTTGCTTTAAAATCAATAATAATAGAACAATAACAAATTTCTGTTTGGGAAAAGTACATAAAATTCTCCTTATCTGGAAAGTTCTTTGGATACTTAGCTGGAGTTTGGGGCTTTCTTTTTGGCAAGGTCATAAGATCTTATCAGTCTGAGAAAGAAATTGCCCAAAGAAAATATTGAAATAGTTGAGGGAAATTATAAAATTCCACCTGGAATATCATGTATGGCAGTTACACATTTGAGCCAAGTCAGTCTCAACAGATCTCAGCCTTCATTCAGGCTTCCTTCCTTGAATACGGTTGATATAGCCATATCTTGGAATTCAGAAAATAAGAGAAGGGCTCCAATCCTCATGATATAGGCACTCACTCATGGTGTTGAACAAGCTTTTATTAGGCACTGATTATTAGGCTCTGCTAAGTGCTGGGAGTAAAAAACCAGCTGAAACAAAGTCTGCTATGATGGAGCTTGCTTTCCAGTTATCCTGCCAACAAATCAGGCTTTTTATTAAGCATCTGATATGAACCAAGCAATTCTTACACTCTTGAGATTCCAAGAATGGAAAAAGAAAACAGGAGGCAATTTGTAAATAACTACATACATACATACATACGTACATACATAGAAAATCCCAAGCTACGATGTATAATGGGTAGAATTCATGGCCAGGATTCCAGAAAAACTGAGCTCAAATTCTACTTCAAACACTGTTTAGAGAGTTGGTCTCAAATTTTATTGACTGTAAAATGGTGGTAGGTGGATTACATATCACTGTTAGAATTAGATGAGTTAATATTTATAAAGTGGTTGTGTCTGGCATAGTAATACTGTTTTGTTTCCTTTCTTTTTTTTTTTTTTTCTGAGGCAATTGGGGTTAAGTGACTTGTCCAGGGTCATATAGCTAGGAACTGTTAAATGTCTGAGGCCAGATTTGAACTCAGATCCTCCTGACTTCAGGACTTTCTTTCTTTTTCTTTTGGTGAGAAAATTGTAACTAAGAGACTTGGCTTTGGTCATACAAATAGTAAATGTCAAGAGTCTGAGGCTGGATTTTCACACCAATCCTCCTGAATCCAGGGTTAGCGATCTCCCTACTACCACACCTGGTTGTCTGTCCATATTTCCTACTTACAAAATATGTGTAAAGTCAACTTCATGAAGTCAAAAGAAGAACATGGACCATGAAAGGCTTTTTGTATTAGATGGGTGGTCAAGAGCATCGACTGAGGAAGAGAGGTCAAATAGGATTAGAATTGAAAAAAACACCCAGAAATCTGGAAATTAAAGCATTCAAGAATACTTTGGAGAGAGAACTTTCCAGAAAGTGAAAATGAAAGCCATTTCTGAAGGATGAAGGAGTCAGGAGTGGTAAGGTAGTATGATGGATAAAACACTGGGGTTAGAGTCAGAAGACTCATCTTCATGAGTTCAAATCTGACCTGAGACACTTATTAACTGGGTGATCCTGCACTAATCACTTAATTTTGTTTGCCTTAGTTTCCTCACTTTTAAATGAACTGAAGAAGAAAATGACAAACCAGTCTAGCACCTCTGCCCAGAAAACCCCAAATGGGGTCACACAGAGTCACATATGAATGAAAATGGAGAAAGAGAGCCATTGTCAGATCTCACGAAGAGGCTTTAAGAAGGAGAATATGCAAGCAGTCATTCAGGGAAGATTTATTGAGCCCCTGTGTGCCAGGCATTGTGCTTAGTAATGGGCATGGGGCAAACAACAATATCTGGAGCTCACAATCTAATGGGGGGGACTACAGGCACTCAAATATGTAGCTATAGACTTGGTCAATGGAACATTGAATGAAGAGGAGATGAAAAAGACTTCCTATAGGAGGTGAGACTTGAAGGAACACAGGAGGCCAAAATGAGGAGGCAGAGAATTCCAGCCATTGTGGAGAGCCAGAGCCTAGAGATGGAGCATCTTCCATTGTCATTGGATCAAGGAGAAGTTGACAGGAAGTGAGGTGCAACAAGACTAAAAAAGCAAATGTCTAGGTCATGGTGGGCTTCAAGAGCAGAAGAAAAAGAAAAATACTCTGTTTGCATGATCCATAGTCAATAAGCATTTATTAAGCATAGTTAATAAGCATTTATTATTTATTTATTTAGTATGTGATAAGCCAGAATTTGAAATACAAAGGAAGAAAGACTCTCTTGACTCCTGGAATTCATTCACATTTTCCACAGAAAGATAACATCCAAAAGGAAGCATGCACAGGACAAAAGACACCAGACACCAGGACAATGTGGCAAATTCAATCAGATGGCCCAAAGTGGTGTCTTGAGGTGTCTGCAAAGTTGGGTGAACTGAGCCTTCCATAATGGGAAGATCTGGAGTATGTGACCTTACCCCATGATGGTAGAGAAGGAATACAGGAGATAGAATAGAAAAGAATAGAAAGAATTAGTAAGGATGTACTAGATTACAGCTATCTCTTCCACATCACAGCTTTCTCCATTGCAGATTCAATATCTAGCAGGTCAGCATGAGAACCAAATGAAAATCTGGGAGGGAGTTTTATGCAGATAATACACAGAGGCTAGCATATCACATAAAGCTTATTACCCAATACTCAACCCAAATTTTAGAATATTCTACTGTAAACACTCAATAAAACAATATGAAAAATTTTAGACTTTTCTGGTGTCAAAGGAGGGCCCAAAATGTTATAGATAGCAATGGTGCTGCTCTTCTAGCCCCCATGGGTAGAAGGGATCACTGTTATTATAGATCAATAAAAAGGTTGTCTTCCTATAGTGATTGTTTACACTAGGGATAAATACAATGCAATAAAGAACAATGATGAAGTGGATCTGATGAAAAGGAAAAAAATAAATTCTTGGGAATTTAAAAAATTAAGGGGAAAAGTAACACATTATTTAATTGCTCACAAGTTCAATAATACAAATAAACTAAAAGTGAAATATAGATTATACATAGAAAAAAAAAAGTCAGATGTTAAATGATTTTTTAAAATGGCAACAGAAAGGGCAGCTAGATGAAAGAGTGGATAGAGCACCAGCCTTGAAGTCAAGAGGACATGAGTTCAAATTTGACCTCAGACACTTAATATTTTCTAGATCTGTGACCTTGGGTAACTCACATAACCCCAAATGCCTCGGGAGAAAAAAAAGGAGGGCCACAGAAATTTTGATCTACAAGAACAAGAATTGCTCCAAAATTTTGGAATGTCTGGAAAAACACATTTTTCTCTCCTCAGTGATCCCTGTTAATGTTTCTTCTTCCTACTCCCACCATGAATGCATAGGACTTAGCAAATTCTTCCAAACTCTTCCTAGAATTTTCTTAATATGTCAGTTAGGACACTTCATGGTCGGAAGAATTTCACATGATCTTTTTTCTTTTTCCTCCACAGATTCTATAGAACACAAATGTTCTCCCTAATTCCACTAGAAGAACCATTTTCTAATAAGATGTTTTTTTTCCAGATTGTATTATTCCAACATGATAATTGCTTCAAATAGACAATGCTTTTCTGGGCTCTTAATGACTTTTTTCAGTTATTGATTCTGACACTCATAAAGATTCTATGAGTTTTAGGCAATCCCATCTCTGCTTCAGTTTCCTCCTCTAAATTGATCAGGTTTGGACTAGATGAATTCTGGAGGCCCATTAAGCTCTAAATCATGTGATTTTTGATGGTTTAGGAGTTGGTGACGTTCAGGGACATTATCGTGGACTTCACCGAGGAGGAGTGGGGGCTCCTGGACCCTTCCCAGAAGGAGCTCTACAAGAAAGTCACGCTGGAGAATGTCCAGAATCTGCTGTCCCTGGGTAAGGACCATTTTCTGTCTAAATTATCAGGCCCAAATTAGGCAGGCCTAAAAGGCAGGGAATTGATCCATAATCTGGAGTGCACCCTCATTCATAAGCACCAGCTCTCTGTCCCCTGGTGTTCTGGCTTGTCCCCTAAAGTTCAATTAGTGGCCATCAGTTAGGGGGCTGACCTTGTTACTTTGTTCATCCCCAGGCCAGGTGTCTTACAAATTCACTGAAAATATCATACTAAAAACCATGGAAGGAGATGGGAGAATAGGGCAAGAAGTGCTTGGTTCTCCCATAGTGCCAAAAACACAAGGAAAAAAGTCATCTGAATGTGACCTGGGACCAGCAGAGGTGGTTCAAAGTCCAGAATTTGTGCTGCTGAAACATCTGGACAGGACCCTGGGGAGGCCCCAACCCCCCCGGGGAAGGAGGCTGGGCCCACACGAAGGGCCAGCACCTGCAGGGAGATTCTGCTCAGTCCAAGAAGAGCAGACCCTGGGACATCTTTCCCCTCTGAGATTGTTGGGGTGGAGAGGTGGGTGATGGGCTTAGAGCTTGGAAGGGAGGAAGGAAGGGCTCCAGGTTATGTCTAGAACAGGGCCTGTTGTGCTGAGCAGACTTATTGCCAGCCTGTGGTTGTGACCAAGAATGACCCAGCCCACAGCTGGTGAGTATGGGGGGGGCAAGCACCCTGCTGGCTGTGGGCACTTGTAGGAGAGCAGAGACCCTGGTCTCATTTACTGGGCAGAGGAGCCAACTGAAGTTTGTGGCTGTAGACCAAAGGGAGAGGAAGTCTGTGCTGGGATAGTGTGGCTGGGGGCCCTGGCCTGGACTCAGGGGTACTGGGGAGGGCCCAGGGTTGGAGCCCTGAGAGAGCTCTGCCAATGACAGTGAGGAGGACCTGAAGACTGGGCTGTTCTCCCAAAATCAGGATTAGAGAGCTGACAATAATAATAGTGTGGCTTAGAATAAAATAATATAAAAATAAAAATGGGGTGGCAAAGAAGAAAAGCTGAATATAATAGCTACTGTGGGGATTGAGACAATCTGGGTCTATACTCAAAGAAAGAAAGTGAAGTTTAAAAAGCTACTCCTACTTCAAAAATAAGTGTCCCATTTGACACCCTAAAAGAGTTCTTGGATGAATTTCAAAAAGAGTTCAAAAATCAAAGGAGATTGAGGAAAATGTAAGGAAAAAATTAGAACAACCCAAGAAAATCAAGAAAATTGTAGAAAGTCAATGGATTAGAAAAGGAGATCCCAAAAGTCAAGGAAGTGAATAACTTCTTAATTAGAATCAGGTAAGAGGAAATTACTGCTGTTATAAGACAACAAGAAATGTCAAAACAAAAACAACAGAATGAAAACAGAAAAGAATGTGAAACATCTCATTAAAAGGAGAAATGGTTTGGGGAATAGATGAAGGAAATAACATAAGAACTGTTGGACTGCCCAAAAATTATGATTACAAAAATTCTTGATGTAGTATTTCAAGAAATTACTTGGGGGTAGCTAGGTGGCACAGTGAATAGAGCACCAGCCCTGAAGTCAGGAAGACCTGATTTCAAATCCGGCCTCAGACACTTAACACTTCCTAGCTGTGTGACTCCAGTTGCCTCAGCCAAAAAGAGAAAGAAATTATTAGGGGAAATTGCCCTGAAATTCCAGATCCATAGAAGAAGAAACTATCACCCAAACTATCACCTACTCCTTAAAAGAGATCTGAAAATGAAAACTTAGTGGGGATTTTATAAAAGTTTCCAAGCTCCCAGGTTAAGGAGAAAATCTAGGGGCATCAAGAAAATAACTTTAAATACTGTGGAGCTATAGTGAGGATAACTTAAGACCTAGTAGATTCTACATTAAGATTCCATAGCTTGAGTCATTATATTTTATAGATCAAGTTAGCTGGGCTTGTGATGAAAAAATAACTTTCCCAGGAAATCTGAATATGGTTCTGAATAAAAAGCAGTGTACATAATGAAATCATTGAGAGATTTGATGAGAAAAAGACCCAAACGCGTTAAATATTTAGATAGTGGGGATGAGAGACACATAAAGTAAACACTAAAGACCAGTTTTAAAGGACCTAATGAGGCAAACTGTTTACTTTTCATCAAGGAAAATGTCATCAATACTCTTAAAAATATCATTATTTGGCAGGTTGAAAACAAACTTTGGGCTAAATTCAGGGTGATGGGTTGATTCTAAAGAATTCTAAAGACATTGAACAGGGAGAACTAAAATGAAAGAAAGTACTCATATGGAGCAAGCAAATGATAGTGATGAAACCATATTCTCATAGGCTTATCAGAAGAGGAAATAGAATTGTAGAAAAAGAAATTCAACAGGTTATTAATGAGCTTTTTAAAGAAAATGCACCAGGACCAGACATATTTACAGGGAATTCAACCAAACAATAAAATGTCAACTAATTCTAATATTAAATAAGTGATTTGGGATAATAGGTAAGAAGGATGCTACCAACGTCCTTTTATGAAACAAGTATAGTATTGATACCTAAACCAGGAAGTTTAAAAAAAAGTCAAAGAAAACTATAGACCAGTTGCATTAATGGATAATGATACAAACATCCTAAATAAAATAGTACCAGGGAGATGACAAAGTATTACAAGTTTTACACTTGCTGACTAATTGGAATTTATAACAGGAATGCAGGGTTCACATAAAAGATAAATTATTTACATAATTATATGTTATTAAAAAACAAATATGATATGTCAATACCTAGAGAAAAAACTTTGTAAAACACAGTACTCATTTCTATTAAAAACATTTGAAGATATAAGAATGAATGATTTTTTTCCCTTAAACTTTGAAAAAAAACTAACATTTTCTTAAAATCATCAGAAAGCATTATTTGTAATAGGCATAAGTTATAAGCCTTCCCATAAAAACCTAGTTTTCAGCAAGGATGCTGTCACCAATATTATTCATTATTCTATTGGACACCCTAGCAATAGCAACAAAAGAAGAAAAAAATAGAAGGAATCAAAAGAGGTAATGAGATAATGTAATGATCTCTTTGTGATGATAATTTGATGATAAGCTTGGAATACTGAAAAGACTCAACTAAAAAGTTAGTTGTAAATTTTAATAATTTTAACAAATTAGGACATAAAGTAAATCCACATAAATCATCATTATTCATATGTACTACCAACAGAACTCTGCAAGAAGAGATAATAAGAAATACTCCATTTTAAAAAACTCTAGAGAGTATAAACTTATTGGAAATATACCTGCCAAAACTAATCCAGGAATTATTTGAACATAAATATAAAATACAGAAATAAAATTGGATTTAAACAATTGGGAAAAAAACTAGTTGTTCTTAGGTAGGCAGAGCCAAAATAATAAAAATAACAATTTTATCTAAGCTAACTTATAGGTTCAATAACATGCCAGTTAAATTACAAAATAAAATAAAATAAAATAAAATAAATTACTCATCTAGCGAACATAACAAAGTTCATTTTGAAGAAGAAAAGATCAAAAATATAAAATTAGGTAATAAAAATATTAAGAAAGGATGTTTAGTAGTATCAGATCTTAGAGTATAAGTCAGTAGTATTGAAAACTATCTGATAACTAAGAAACAGAAAGATAAATCAATGAACAGAGTAGGCATACCATTTACAGTATCAAATAAATATAGTAACCTTGTATTTGAGAAGTGTACAGATACGATTTTGAGATAAGAATTCATTATTTGGCAAAAATTGTGAGGGAAACGGGAAAGAATTATGTAAAGTCCAGGTTAGCACCTTGGATGCCTTAGAATCAGCCAGAGTCAGGATAAGCAAAAGTCCTTGATTTTTAGTGAGAGAAGTGAAGGGAAAGGACACAAGTTCTCCACTATCTCCCTTCTCTTTGTCCACCTCAAAAGTGACTCTGGCTTGTCTTCCTTCACCCCCTAATCCCTCCTACAATTATCTGTATATATCAAAAGATTGAGCCAGCACAGAATAGTGGGAAGGGCCATTTTCCAAGCATATATTAATAGAATATTATCCAATAGATAATTAGCCTTAAGTGCTCGGTTGTCTGATTTCAGTTTACCTACTCAGTTTCAGACCTTTACAGAATTATGGCAGAAGTTAACTAATATCTTATATCATCTCTCAATAGATCAGAATGGATATATGATCTAGATTTATAGAGAGATTTTACAAGAAACTTTGAAAATCATGGAATATATTACTTAACAGACTTATGGCTAGGCAAACAATTTATGAATTAAAAAGAGATAGAACAACATGGTGATATACAAAGTGGATAATTTTGAATTACATTAAATAAAAAAAGGCTTTTGACCAATAAAGAATATGTAGCCAAGATTCAAAAGGAAAGAGCACATTATGTAGCATTACTTTTAGAGTTTCTCAGATAGAGATCTTATATCTCAAATTTTGAAAGATCTTTGTAAAACCTAGAACACCAGTCATTCCCCAATTGATAAAATGATCAAAGGATATGAACAGTTTTCCAATGAAGAAATCCAAGCAATTTACAGTCATACTCTAAATTATTATTGATTAAAGAAATGCAAATGATGACAACTTTGAAATGTCATTTTATGTCTTTTAAACTGGCTAAAATATTTCAATGGGGTTGTAATAGATGTTGGGGGGATGTAGGAAACTTGGGACCCTAATTCATTATTGGTGGAATTGTGAATTGCTCCAATCATTTTGAAGAGCAAACAGTTATGAAACTGCCTATAATATGCTTTGAACTGTGAGTAGTAGTAGTAGTAGTAGTAGGTCTGTATCCCAAGTTGGTTAGGAAAAAAGGAAAAGATCCTCTATGCTATTAAATATTTATAGCAATCTTCTTTTTTGATAGCAACTGGAAATTGAGTGGATAATATCTGGAGAATGATTGAACAAGTTGTAGTATATGATTTGATGGTACACTAATGTGCTGTAAGAAATGATAAACTCAGTGATTTTAGAAAAATATGAAAAGACTTGCACTAAATCATGAAGAGTGAAATGAGCAGAACTAAGAAAAAATTGTATATAGTAAGAACAGTATTTGAAAAACAACATATGCCTGTCTAATGGCAGCAATCTCTTAGGGGTGTGGGGAAGAAAAAAGTGGGAAAAAAAGATTGTATGATCACTTAATTATATATTTAAAAGAAATATTCAGTTATATGTAATTGAATTGTCTTTTCATATGTAATCATCTATTTTTATATACAATGTTATTTATATGCTTTTTATTCCATAAATTAAAAATGAAATATACTGATAAAAATCATCTTCTATTGATTAACAGATATAAAAGTAGATCAGTAGAACAGAGTATACATACGACACATTGTAGCAAATAATTATAGTATAATCATTAGTATAATATATATATAATATAGTGTAATAAACATAGTATAATATTGGCTTTGAAAAATGTAAAGACAAGTTTTTTTTGGCTAAGAATTTGTTATTTGTTAAAAAATAGTGGAAGAAGCTGGAAAGCCATGTGGCAGAACCTAGGCATAGATCAATATCTTACATCTTTGAATAAGGCAAAGTCAAAAAGAATACATGACCAGCATGTAAAATTAGACATCATAAGAAATTAAAGATCTTATCTATTGCACTTTTAATCAGGTAAAGAATTTATGAATAAACAAGTGATAGAGAGCATGGTGAAGTATGAAGGGATAATTTCAAATACATTAAGTTAAAAAAGTTCTGTACATGGGGCAGTGAGGTGGTACAGTGGATAAAGCACCAGCCCTCAAGTCAGGATGACCTGAGTTCAAACCTGGCCTCAGACACTTAACACTTCCTAGCTGTGTGACCTGGGCAAGTCCCTTAACCTCAATTGCCTCAGGAAAAAAAAATTATCTGTACAAAAAAATCTTAACAAAACTAAAAGTCAATGTAAACAAGAACAGAAGGAAAACAAAAAATTGGGAAGACATTTTTATATTCAGTTTCTCAGATAAAGGTTGAATCCCAGATATAAGAGGAACTTTGTCAAATTTGTAAGAATACAAATCATTCCTCAGCTAACAAATGAACAACGGAGTAGAATAGATAGTTTTCCAATGAAATTCTAAAAATTTGTAGTCATCTAAAAAATGTTCTAAATTATTGGTATATTCAGTTTGAGAAGTTTAAACTGAAGCAATCTGAAGACACCACTTTTGGAGCACTAACTCATCATTAGTAGAACTGGGAATTGATCCAACTATTTTGGAGAACTATCTGGATCTATGTCAAGTTGTAGAACTCTGTGTACCCTTTGACCCATCACTACCTCTATAAGATATGTTTCCCAAGAAGATGAAGGAAAAAGAAAAAGAACTTATATTTTAAAATATTTATGGCAGCTTTCTTTTTGTACCAAAGGACTATAAATTGCAGGGATGCCCTTCAGTAGGGGAATGGCTAGAGAGGGATGGAGGACAATCAATGGTAAATGGCTAGTGGTTTCAGTAGTGGTTGATGATGGTCTTTTGAGAACACTATGGAAGTGTTCAGTCCTCTCCATCTTGTCCTGTTCACTAATGAATGTGGTGCTATCAGCACAAAGTAGTTGAGATTCTCATAGGTCTTTGACCCATAAATAAACTTTAGGGTATAAAAGTGCTTTGGATTGTTACCATCAGCACCAAATGGAATTTCTTTTGCCCTCTTACTAAGCCCAGATTCCTGAAAGCAGGCTCTCTTTACATTTTGCTCACACTTTTGGTGGAATTAGATACAGCTTTCTTGGAGCTGGATGAAGTAATCTATTGGTAGGGTCTGGAGAGTTCTCATTTTTTGCTGGGTGCTTTCTGAATTTCCCCATCATTTTCATCCAACCAATTTAGATATCTGAAAGTGTTCTGGCCCAGATGAGTAAATGCATCACTGTACAGCAAATCTGTGGGAGCTGCCCTATCCTTTTCTGCTCCAGTGTTAGACTTTTCCCTCCAAATTAGCTACAGACTCATCTCCCTGTCTGGTGGGCACCCTGCCTTGTGAATGCTGCTTTTGTAGAATGTGAGTGTTTAGCTCTGAGTGACTGTGGCCATGACAGGTCCAGCCCTCTTCCATGCACATCTCCTTGGTCACTCTCACATCCTGTCCATCTCTTCTCCTTAACAATGACATTCTCTTTAATGTCAGTGTTTGTTCTTACAGTCCAGGTATGAAGTTTTCTTGCATTTACATTGGTCATGAGCTTCCTAAGTCTTCAGTAACCATTACTATTGCTTTTATCATAAATGTATATACTTTTGTACCCATAAATATATATGTTTATATATATCTCATTATATCATTTCATATGTCTGTGCATGTGTATATAAATATGTTTTTTTTTTTTTTTCAGATGAAGAGACCAGATTCCAAGTAAATGAATTGACTAGAAAGCTTGGAACTTTTGTGGAAGAATGTGACCTGCAGAGAGTCATGAGTGATGGTCCTTGTGACTTCAAGTTGAAAGAAATCCATGATTCTAATATCAAGGTAGATAAAAATCCAAAGAGTGCCTGTGAATTTGATGAAATTGGAAAGAGATTCATTCAGTCTTTAATCCTAAATCAGTGTAAGAAAATGACCTCAGGGAATGATTGTTTTCAGGATCAGAAACACAGCAAAGGCTTTACTGAACAGGTAGAGCTTTTTCAGTCCCATGAGCAACCTCCTGAAATGCAGATGTGTCCAAATAATCAATGGGATATGGCCTTTAGCAGAAATTCAGACTTTGGTAGATGTCAGGAAAGTGATACTGGAGGAAAGTTTTTTGTAAGTCATCAAGGTGGGAAGACCTTGAGTCAGAAATCTAAGCTCATTAGTCATCAGCCAATTCACAGTACAAAGGAGTCTGAGGAATATAATGAAGGTGAAGCAACTCCATCCCATCGCTCATCTCTTCCATACCATGCTAGAGTTCACCTTGGAAGGAAAAGATATGCATGTGATCAGTGTGGGAAGGCGTTTGCTTGGAAATCAGGTCTTGGTAGACCTCAGAAGATTCCTCCTGGGGAGGAGTTTTATAAATGTACTGAATGTGGGAAGGCTTTCTGCTATAAATCTCTCCTCACTGACCTTCAGAGAATCCACACTGAAGAGAAACCTTATGAATGTGATGAATGTGGAAAAACTTTCACAACAAAACACCTGCTTGCTTTACATCAAAGAATCCACACTGGAGAGAAGCCTTTTGAATGTATTCACTGTGGAAAGGCTTTCAGATATAGGTCCACTTTTGTTGAACATCAGAGAATCCACACTGGAGAGAAGCCTTTTAAATGTAACCAATGTGGAAAAACTTTCAGACAGAGGTCCAATTTTACTACACATCAGAGAATCCACACTGGAGAGAAGCCTTTTGATTGTAATCAATGTGGAAAGACTTTCACTCAGAAATCCACTCTTATTAAACATCAGAGAATCCACACAGGACAGAAACCTTTTGATTTTAATCAGCGTAGAAAAGTTGTTGCACAGAGGTCCAATTTTGCTAAACATCAGAGAATATACATTGGAGAGAAGCCTTTTAAATGTAACCAATGTGGAAAAGCTTTCAGATGGAGGTGCATTCTTGCTCAACATCAGAGAATCCATACTGGAGAGAGGCCTTTTCATTGTAATCAATGTGGAAAGAATTTCACACACAGATCCAATCTTGCTAAACATCAGAGAATCCACACTAGAGAGAACTCTTTTGATTTTAATCAGCATAGAAAGATTTTTGCATGGAGGTCCAATCTTGCTAAACATCAGAGAATATACATTGGAGAGAAGCCTTTTGAATGTATTCAATGTGGAAAGGCTTTCAGATGGAGGTGCATTCTTGCTCAACATCAGAGAATCCACACTGGAGAGAGGCCTTTTCATTGTAATCAATGTGGAAAGACTTTCACACAGAGATCTAGTCTTACTAAGCATCAGAGAACCCACAATGGAGAGAACCCTTTTGATTTTAATCAACATCGAAAAGTTTTTTCACAGAGGTCCAATCTTGCTAAATCTCAGAGAATATACATTGGAGAAAAGCCTTTTGAATGTATTCAATGTGGAAAGGCTTTCAGATGGAGGTCCAGGCTTGCTAAACATCAGAGAACACACTCTGGAGAAAAGCCTTTTGAATGTATTCAGTGTGGAAAGGCTTTCACACTAAGGTTCAATCTTACTAAACATCAAAGAATCCACAGTGGAGAAAAACCTTTTGATTGTAATCAATGTGGAAAGGCTTTCAGATGGAGGTGCACTCTTGCTCAGCATCAAAGAATCCACACTGGAGAGAAACCTTTTGATTGTAATCAATGTGGAAAGGTTTTCAGATACAGTTCCAGTCTTGCTAAACACCAGAAAATCCACAGTGGGGAGAAACCTTTTGATTGTAATCTATGTGGAAAGACTTTCATAGACAGTTCCCATCTTGATAGACATCAGAGAATCCACACTGGAGAGAAGCCTTTTACTTGTGATCAATGTGGAAAGGTTTTTGCAGAAAAGTCCAATCTTGCTAAACATCAGAGAGTCCACACTGGAGAGAAGCCTTTTGATTGTAATCACTGTGGAAAGGTTTTTGCAGAGAGGTCCAATCTTGCTCAACACCAGAGAGTTCACACTGGAGAGAAACCTTTTGAATGTATTCAGTGTGGAAAAGCTTTCAGATACAGGTCCAATCTTGCTAAACATCAGACGATGCACACTGAAGAAAAACCTTTTGATTTCAGTCAATGTGGAAAGGCTTTCTCATGGAGATGCGGTCTTGGTAAACGTCAGAGAAGCCATACTGGGAAGAAGCCCTTTTAATCTAATCAATGTGGAAAGTCTTTCACACAAAGCTCCAGTCACGTCAAATATCAGAGTCCACACTGGAAGGAAATTCAAAAGAATGTTATCAATGTAGAAAGACTTTCATAGACAGTTCTCTTAATAGACATTGGAAATTTGGAGAGAAAGCTTTTGAATGTAATCATTGTTGAAAGGGTTTTGCTCAGAGATCCAATCTTGCTAAACATCAGGGAATACACACTGGAGAGAATGCATCTGCCTTCCTCTCTGCTCCCATTTCTAACTCCATCACCTGCAATGTCATGGCCATGGGAATGATCTTTATTCTACATTGGCCTTCTCCTAATCCATCACCTTCTACTCCAGGACTTAAATTCTATCTGGGTCTAAATGCAAAAGATTGGTTTCTCCAAAGAGTTTCCCCTCCTTCAGTTTTCCCTCTACTGTCTCTCCCCTCCCACTCTTCCTCCTTCATTCTACTTTGGGCCTCAGACCTTTTTCCATCTCAGTAGGAAGACTGTCACAATGAAACTGAGACAGGAGACCAACCCAAAGGACTAGACCCTAGTTTTGAGATCTTGGCAGGATGATTCTTGAAAAAAATTAAGGTTTTGTATAATGTCCCATTTATAACTATAAATTCATGTGAAAATTTACCAGAATTTATAGTGATACTGAAATGTTGTTACTTTTTTGGTACTAGGTCTTCTTGTACTTCTTTTACTGTTTTCTTTATACATAGAAATGTTAAGACATTTGGAGTCTAGACTTTTAGTATTCATATTCATTCATATCTATGGAGTCTAGACTTTTAGTATTCATATTCATTCATATCTATGGTTCCTTTCAGTGTGATATAGTTTCTTTGCTTGTCTCTTTTTATGTTTTTAATGATTGTTTTTGCTTAATTGCAAATTCTGAATTTTTTTTAGATTTACCCAATTAGTAGAACATATTTTATCAGACCATTTATCTTTATTCTGTGTAGTTTAAAAATATTTTAAATATTTCAACTATACAACAGACAATGGTTTTATTTTCTAAATTATCACACCATTTCTTTTTTCTTTTACTTTTACTTAAAATTAAGTGTTAGGTTCATATCTCTATCCCATCCCCACATATTAAACCTGTCTCTAGATATATTTTGCTTATTTATCCCTTTTACCTTGTTTCCTCTTATCTAATCATTTAATTCATCTTCCTTTTCTTCTCCTAATTGTTAAGTAGAATCCCTTTTTCCTGTTGTCTACTTCCAATTATTTTGGTTTTTTTAACTTCATTTTTCTTGCCTTTTCCTTGAAATTTTCTCCATTTCTCTTTTCTTTCTGATTATTGAATCTTTTTGTTTTTTGATTCGTGAGAGTTATACTGAGTTAGGCCTTCTTTCTTTTTTGTATATCTTAAAGCATTAAGAATTTTTAAAAGTTAGTATTTCATTTCCCCCCCAAGTTTATGTTAAGACTAGCATTTTTTTTAAATTTTCCCCCCTGCTTTCCCTTTGTAAAATGATAGGCAATTTGATATAAATTATATGTGTGTGATTATGTAAAACATATTTCCACACTAGTCCCAGTTGTGAAAGAAAAAATAGGTCAAAAGTAGAAAAAACACACACACACAAAAATGAAGTGAAGAAAATGATTTGTATTGAGTATACTAGTTCTTTATCTGGATGTGGACAGCACCATGAATCCTTTATAGAGTTGTCTTGGATCATTGTGTTGCTGAGAAGAGCTGTCATTATTAGATGATCATTAGACAATATTGCTGATGCTTGGTACAGTTTTTTCTTGGTTCTTCTCATTTCACTTTCCATTAGTTCATACAAGTCTTTCCAGGTTTTTCTAAAATCTTCCTGCTCATAATTTCTTATTGAACAATTGTATTCCATTACATTCATATACCACAACTTATTCAAGCATTCTCTAATTGATGAGCATCCCCTCAATTTCCAGTTCTTTGCCATCATGAGAATGTCTGCTATAAATATATTTTGCACGTGTAGATTCTTTCCCTCCTCTCCCTTCTTATCATCTGTATGAGATACAGCCCTCGCTTTTAAGGATATGCAAAGTTTAGTTGTCCTTTGGACATAGTTCCAAATTGCTGTCTATTATAGTTGGTTCAGTTGGATCAGTCCACAAATCCAACAGTACATTAAGGTCCCAATTTTCCCACATTATCTCAACATTTGTTATTTTCATTTTTTGTCTTATTAGTCAATATGATAGGTGTGAAATGGTACTTCATAGTTGTTTGACTTTACTGTTTCTATACACAGAAGTGATTTAGAGCAAGACTTCTTAAATTTAATATCTCTTTTTCCCCCAGAAATTATTACATGACCCTGGGTATATAGATATCTACAATAGTAATACAAATCAAACTTTTACTGATAATCATAAAAATTTTATTTTAAAACAATTCTATGGTGTTCATGTAATTCTATCATTTATTAAAGATGAAGTCAAATTTTTCCATAAAGAATTAGATCTTTTTTTTTTCCCCCCTGAGGCTGGGGTTAAGTGACTTGCCCAGGGACACAGAGCTAGGAAGTGTTAAGTTTCTGAGATCAGATTTGAACTCTGGTCCTCCTGAGTTCAGGGCTGGTACTCTATCCACTGCGCCACCTAGCTGCCCCAAGAATTAAATCTTCCTAGCTGTGTGACCCTGGGCAAGTCACTTAACCCCAATTGCCTCAGCAAAAACAAATATATTAAATCCACAAAGGAAAAAAAAAGAGAGAATTAAGTCTTGCAGAATATTTGATACTTTTTACTGTTGCCAAATTTTGGTGACCATCACGTTCAATTATGCAATCTCATATTGAGTTATGAACCACAGTTTAAGAAGCTTTGATTTTGAGCATTTCTTCATATGCTTTTAGATAGCTTTGATTTCTTTACCTGAAAACTGCCTCCTTTGGACATTTATCAATTAAGGTTCTTATAAATATGACTTGTTTCTTTATATATTTGAGAAATGATCCCTTCATTAGAGATTACTATAAAGATTACTATTACTGTAAAGATTATTTCCCAGATTTCTGATATCCTTATAATGCTGATTACATTGATTTGTTTGTGCAAAAAAATTTTTTAGTTAAAATAATCAAAATTTTTTTATTTTTCATTTTTTAATGTTAACTATCTTTTATTTGGTCATAAATTCTTCCCATCTCCACAATTCTGATAGATTGTTCCTTGCTCTTCTAATTTGCTTTGTATCATCATTTATATCTAAATCATGTAGCTATTTTGACCTTGTCTTGGTATATGGTGTGAGATGTTGGTCTATACTTTGTGTCTTATTGTTTTCCAGTTTTCCCAGCAGTTTTTGTCAAATAGTGAACTCTAATCCCAAAGGCTAGAGTCTACTATAGTCATTTACTCTTTGTCTTCTTTACCTAATCTTTCTCACTGATTCACCATTCTATTTCTTAGCCAGTTTTAATGATCACTGCTTTATAATATGGTTTGAGATCTGATATGGGTAGACCACTTTACTTTTTTTTTTTTTAATTAAGTCCTTTGATATTCTTTATTTTTTGTTCTTCCAGATGAATTTTTTTAAGCTCTGTAAAATAATTTTTGGTATGATTGGTATGACACTGAAAAAATAAATTAGTTTAAGCAGAAAGGCCACTTTTATTATTTTGGCTGGGCCTACCTATGAGCAACTGCTATTCTTCAAATTATTTAGGTCTGACTTTATTTATGTGGAAAGTGTTTTATAATTGTGTGCATAGCGTTCCTGAGTTGTCTTAGAGGTAGAATCCCAAGGATCTTATATGATTTATAATTATTTTAAATGGAATTTCTCTCTTTCTATCTCTTGCTGTTTATTTAATTTGATTCTCTAGGATTCATAAAGTATATACCATCATATCACCTGCAAAGAGTGATCTTTTTTTTCTTCATTGCTTACTCTAATTCCTTTGATTTCTTTTTCATATGTTAGTGCTAAAACTCACATTTCTGGTATTCTATTGAATGATAGTGGTGATAATGGATATCCTTGCTTCACTCTTGGCCTTATTAAGAAGATTTCTAAGTTATCTCCATTACATATAAAGCTTGCTGATGGTTGTGGATAGATACTGCTCATCATACTAAGGAAGATTCCCTTTATTCCTTCACTCTGTAGTGTTTTTAATAAGAATGGATGTTATATTTTGCCAAGAGCTTTTTCAACTTCTATTGAGATGATCATATGGTTTCCATTTGTTTTGTTACTGATTGGTAAATTATGTTGAAAATAGGGGCAGCTAGGTGGCACAGTGGATAGAGCACCAGCCCTGAAATCAGGAGGACCTGAGTTCAAATCTGACCTCAGACACTTACTTCCTAGCTGTGTAACCCTGGGCAAGTCACTTAACCCCAACTCCTCAGCAAAAAAAACAAAGCCAAACCAAAAAGAAGTTGAAAGTTTTCCTAATATTTGAACCAACCCTGCATTGCTGATATAAATCCCACCTGCGCATAGTATATAATCCCTGTGAAATATTGCTATAATCCCCTTGATGAAAATTTTTGGGAATTTCATAAAAGACTGATCTTATTCCTTGAAGAAGCCCTTCAGAAACTGCCTGGTGAGCTAGCTTGAGAAGTAGGGTCTGAGAGAATGAAACATTTGCTCATTTCATTTAATCCCATAGTCATTTTCAGTGTTGTTCCCAAATTTTCTTCTTTTCTATTCAGATCCAAAAATAGTATTCCATTTGCTGTCACTATAGTAATGATTCATATTATTATTGAATATAAATTATGCTGTTCCTTTCCTTACTGAAGTATGATGGACTCTTTTTTTTTTTTTTTTTTTTTGATTTTTTTTTGATGAGGTAATTGGAGTTAAGTGACTTATCCATGGAAGGGTTAAGTGTTCTAATGCTACATTTGAACCCAGGCCCTCCTGATTCCAGAGTCAGTACTCTATTCACTATGCCATCTAACTGCCTCAAGATGAGGGGCTCTTGAGATAATATGAGACATAATATAAGTACATGTGCGACAAATGGCTTAATATCTTTGGAACCAAATAGAAAATAAGAGAAATCAAATAATGAAGTTTCTTGCTTGGTACTTTTTTTTCATTGCAGGGCTGGAGTTTATTTTATTTTTTATAATAGCTTTTTATTTTTCAAAATACATGCAAAGATAGTTTTCAACATTCACTCTTTCAAAACCTTGTGTTGCATATTTTTATCCCTCCTGTCTCCTCCCCTAAACAACAAACAATTCAATAAAGGTTAAATATGTGGCAGTTCTTCTAAATATATTTTCACATTTATCACTGCATGACACTTTAAAAAAATTAACCTTTTTTTAGTATATAAAAATTTCCAGGAATGATCAGGTAGGTGATAGTGCATCCAAATTGATCAGTATAGTATAACAGAATGATGTCCTGAAATCAATAAAATTATAATTACAGTCAGGAAGATAGAAAGTGAAATGGTGAAAGGTAATCCAGTACTATGGACAAAATATGTTTAGTTATAGAGTTTGGGTGTTCACTACCAAACTCCTTACCTCTCTTGGCTATCCATCAGGTTGGCTCGGCTATCCCAGGCTAGGGAGCCAGGTTAAAGAGAGTGACTGCTGTCTGTAGTGGGCTTATAAAGGACCTGTGAGGTCACACACAAAGCCAACCAGCGAGAGAGGCGTCACCCATTATGAAGCTAGCTCAATATGGCCAGGATCCCACCCACAGGACAGTCCTATATCCACAGAGATTACTTCTGGGGAACGCAATCTCCTGTTGCACTATGGCCACCCATTTAAAGGATCCTTACAAGTTTGAATTCTAGTCTCAACTACAGGGATATTAGTTGAGTCACTTAGCCATTATGGCTTCAAAGCCTAGTTGTGAAGAGTAATGAGAATGCTGGACCTGCTTGGTCATTAGTTTGTTATGAAAGCACAATATTAGATTGTATGTGAGGTTATTTCTAAAATTAGCACTTGGAGCTGTGATCAAATGGTATTTCCAAAGATTGATTTTGCCTGTTTTAGTTTGAAAATTCTTTTTGTTGGTTGGAGAAATAAAGTATAGTTCCCTTTATGATTGGTTATTTATTTTCTCCAGATGCAATGACCAGATAAAAGCTCATTACTCATCAGCAAATAATCACATTAGAAAGGAGCCTGATGAATATAATGAATGTGAGGCAACCTTCTTTATTCATCTCTTCCTTACCATGCTAGATTTCATCCTGGAATGAAAAAGAGTTGCATGTAATCAGTGGGGAAAGATCTTTGGATAGAACTTAGATTTTATTTTGCATCAAAAGAGTGATAATGGAGAAAAGGTTTACAAATGTAATGGATATGGAAAGTATTTCTTCTATAGATAATTCTTCACTGGCCAACAGAGAATCCACATTGGAAAGAAACTTTTTGAGTGTAATCAATGTGGAAAGGCTTTCAGAAAGAGCTATGATCTTACTTTGCATCTGAGAAATCACACTGGAAAGAAATCCTGTAGATGCAATCAATATAGAAAGGCTTTTAGTTTGAGCTCCAGCTTTCTACACATCAGAGAATTCACACTGGTAAAAAGCTGCTTGAATGTAATCAATATGGAAAGGATTTCTTATGTACCTCCATTCTTGCTATACATTAGAGAATCCATTACACCAGAGAATGCCCTCAATGTGGAAAGACTTGCAGAGAGGGCCAGTCTTGTTAATCTCAGATAATGCACATTAGAGAGAAACCTTATGAATATAGTCATTGTGGAAAGGCAACTGAGGGTCCATTTTGTTATCCATCAAATAATCCACTCTGCAAAGAAACCTTAAAAATATAGCCAAAGTGGTAGTGTCTTCAGGCAACTAACTTCTCTCAATTTTCCATTTGAGAATTTCATATTCATAGAAATTGTATCACTGTCAAAAGGAGAAGCATTCTAATGAAAAGTAGAATATCCAAAGATTTCTTCAGAAAAAGAAGTGATCTGTAGAACAGTCAAAGAAAAACAATATAAGAATTTCTGAGCCACCTGAAAATTATAAAAAAAAAAAAGAATCTTAATAAAATATTATGAGGAACTATTAAGGAAAATTGTCCTGAAGTTCTAGAACAAGTGGGTAAAATAGCAACAGAAAAAATCAAAAACCAAAACCAAAAACTGCAGCTCACCACTTGAATGAGATTCCCAGGAGGAAAACTCATAGGAATATTATAGTTAAGTTCAAACTTTCCAGATTAAGGAGAAAACATTTCATGCAATTAAAAAAAAAAACAAATTTATATACTGTGGAGATATTACTGGGATTTGATAAAACATAGCACTTTCTATACTAAAAGATGTTAAATTTTTAAAAGCAAAAGATCTTGGGTTGCAAAAAAGAATTGTCTAGTCAAGTTGGGTGTTATCCTGAATGGGAAAAAAAATAAGATAATATTTGATAAACTGAAAAACTTTCATATAATTGTGAGAAAAAGATCAGAATTCAATGGAAAATAGGTATACATGGAATTTTGCTTAAATTGATAGAGTTTAACTAAAATAATCAATCAGTAAGAATTATTTGTAATGGGTATAAGATAGAAGAATCATGTGAAAGAAGGATGCCCATTGTCACCAATATTATTAACTATTGTGTTAGAAACCCTAGAAATAAGAGGAAAAAAAAGAAATAGAATCAGAATAGGAAATAAGGTATTAGCACTATCTCTTCTTGAAATTGATGTGATCATACATTTGGAAAATCCCAGTGACTCAATGAAAAAATTAGACAATTTTAGCAAAGTAGCAGGATATAAAATAAATCCATATTATCGTTAGCATTCCTATACATCACCAACAAAACTCAGCCAAAAAAAGAGATAATAAGAGGTAACTCCATTTAAAGTAACTCTAGATAATAGAGAAATCCTGAGATCAAACCTAGGAAAATGTAAACAAAATGATAAAAAATTTGTATGAATAACATCACATTAAAACAATTGGAGAAATGCTCATTGTTTATGAGTAGCAGGGCTGATCTAACAAAAATGACAATTTTGCTTAATTTATATATTCAATGTCATCTCAAAATACTGAAAGATTATTTTACTGAATTAGAAAATTCAAACAAACAATTACAATTTATTTGGAGAACAAAAAGCCAAGAATATCAAAGGAACCAATAAAAAAAATAACATAAAGGAAGGAGGCTTAGTAATACACAATCTTAAACTCTAATGTAAAGCAGTAATGATCACAAAAACAAAACTATGTGGTACTAAATAAGAAATAGAAAGATAGATCACTGGAAGAGAGTAAACATAAAATTTACAGTAGCAAATTGCTGGAACTCTATCTTCCCAGAAATCAGCAGGAGTCAGGATCACTAAACGTCTTTATTCTAGATCTTTACCGTCACCTCCAATGCCAGGTCATGAGTTCGAGTGAGTGTGTGTTTCACCACCAAGTTTCTCCTACTCCTCCCACACAAGTCACTTCCCCCTCTTTGTCCCACCAATCAAGTCAGCATAGAACAGCTGGGGAGGGTCAACCTTCAAACAAGTTAATAGGGAACTGTCCAATTGGCAATTAGTCTCATGTGCTTCATTATCCAAGTGCATTGCTCAGTTCTAGCCCTTTACATCAAATCACTATTGTAATCTGGCATTTCACAAGTAAAAGGCCTGAGTATGGGGGGATAAGAATTCACTATTTGGTTAAAAAAAAATGTTGGGAAAGCTGGAAAATATTTTGGTATGTATTATGTCATTCACCAAGATTAGGTCAAAATATATACATCATCTAAATCTAAAGAACTATTACAAGAAAATTTGAAGATATGGAACATTCTATGATACTTATGGATAGATGAACAATTTATGAATAAACAAGAGTGTGAGATATAAAAAAAAGAGTGAGATATAATTTCACTTACATTAAAAAACACATAACCCAAGATCAGAAAAATAGAAAACTGGAGGGGAACTCTTATAGACACTTTCTCAGATATAAGTTTCATATCTCTTATATAAAGAACATCACAAAATCTATGAGAACGCCAGTCATTCTCCAATTGATAAATGATCAAAAGATGTGAACAGTTTTCCAATGAAGAGATCCAAACAGCTTATAGTCATCTTCAAAAATGCTTTAAACCAAAATTTATTGATTAGAGAAATGCAAATTAAAACAATCTTGAGATATCATTTTACACCTATCAGATTGACTAAAATGATTGAAAGAGAAAGCTATGTGGAAAAATTGGGGCACTAATTTATTGTTGTGGAATTGTGAACTGATGCAACTATTCTGGAGAGCAATCTGGAATTATGCCCAGAGTTATTAAACTGCCTATGCCTTTGACCCAGCAATTTCACTACTTTGTCTATTTCTTTACATAATTAGGGAAAAAGAAAAAAACCCTTTATGTTTTAAAATGTTTATAGCAGCTTTCTTTGTGGTGGCAAAGGACTGGAAATTGAAGGGGTGCCCACCAATTGGGGAATAGTGGAAGAAGCTGTAATTTGATTGTGATGGTATATTACTTTGCTGTTAGAAATGATGAGCTTGATTATTTTAGAAAAACATGGATTGACTTACACAAAATAATGAAGAGTGAAATGAGCAGAACCAAGAGAACATTGTATACAGCAACAGAATATTGTTTTTAAAACAACTTTGAGTGATTTTTGACTATTACAAATAGCTAAATAAATTACAAAATGCTTATGAAGGAAGATCCTAAGGGTATCCAGACAAAAAAACTGATAAATGGAAGTATGTTTAAAATGATTTTACATACATATGCCTTTGTGTCTAATGATAGCCATCTCTAGGCTGAGGTGGAGGGGGAAAAAAAAGAAAAAAAAAGACTACATAATAATTTTGTTATATATTTAAAGTGAATAGCAAATTTTACATAATAGATTTGCAGTTTCATATGAGTTTTTTTTAATTGTACTAAGTTTTAGAAATGCTTGTTTTAGTCTATAAATTATAAATAAATAAAATTTAATTTACAAAAAGGAATGGTTATGGTCAGTAATTTATGTGTAGCTCATATTTGACTGTACACTGGAGAAACCAGGAAGGCCTCCTGCTGCAGCACAGATTTCATTAGACCTCCCAACAAAAGGGACTATTCTTTATCTAAAATCCTATAAATGTAACGAGGTGTAGAGAGTGTTCAGGGAAGACTATTACCTCTGGTGTGAAGGGCTGCTTGCCGCCTTTGATGTTCACCTGATCCACTTAATTCTCACCTGTGACTCCAAGAATCTATAGCATGCATGGTGGCCACATCGTGGTAAACCATTTTGGCAACTGGGATTAACCAGGTTGGGGGTAACCAAGGGGTCTCAGACCCTATCGTGAATTCGGTGGTTGACTATCTCAAGCATGTAAAGACTTCTGATGGAATGAGTAGATGAGAACAATTTGTTCCAGTGGCCATGAAGGCAGGAGAAGCAGATATGGAGTGCTTAGGGCTTAGTTAGACATTGAAGACACCTAGATCATCCACTATACCTTCAGTCTTTCCCCAGTCAACTTGATTCTTTCCTGGCTCTGGATAGTGATGACTCTTGAAAAGAAATTGAGAGCATCAATTTTGTGCATTTATGCAACCTTACAAAATCCAATTCTCACCCAAATCAGAAGTATTTTACAATTTCTATTTGTCAAAGACCTGTGGTGATGGATGAGGGATGAAGCAGCCCAGTGGATATACTGGGAGCTGTAGTCAATCTTGCACACAAGCATCCCAGGTAATAGGGTCATCTCACTGAAAGTAGCAGTGGGATTTATCAGCCCCCTCAGGTGTCTGAGAAGCCTTTTAAGGATCACACTGATCACCTCCAGATGGAAGGAAGGGGCCAGAAAAGGTGTCCTGAAATTTTTCTGCTTGTCCAGCCCTGATCTGATTATTGTGGCAGGGGAGGATGTTAACACCTAAAAATGTACAAAAACTACAAAGTTGATCCTACTCAACATTGGAAAATGGAATGTGCACACACTTATAGATGACACAAAATCCAGTATACTTGAAAGGCCAAAAAAAAAAAAAAAAAAAAAAAAGCAAAGTGTGCAAATTTAGAGAAGCCATCCCAAATGTTCAGAGAGACTCTTTGTGTCCATCCCATAGCAAAGTATTCCGAAATCATATTGGTCCAATCAGCCATAGCTGGACACCCTAACTTGATTAACATAGCGATGTCATTTTGGTTCTCTTCAAGAATGAAGGTCCTTAACACTTCCTAGCTGTGTGACCCTGGGCAAGTCACTTAACCCCAGCCTCAGAAAAAAAAAAAAAAAAAAAAAAGAATGAAGGTCAACAACCAATCAAATAAATATAATGCACTTTCCTCTGCAATCCTGTTTGTCATCACAATTAGTAATTTGTGGCATTCAGAGACTATCATTTCTTCAGCCATAACCAATTGGTGCTCACTTTGTTTCCTGTTGTTTGCTGAAACAAAAAATCATAAATGTTTTGGTAACTGTTGAAAATTAAATTTTTTTTTTGTTAAAGTTTTTACTTCTGGTGCAACTAGGTGGCACAGAGGATAGAGCACCAGCCCCGAATTCAGGAGGACCCAAGTTCAAATTTGATCTCAGACACTTAACTCTTCTAGCTGTCTGACCCTGGGCAAGTCACTTAACCCCAGCCTCAGGGAAAAAAAAAAAAGTTTTTACTTCCAAAACATGCATGGGTAATTTTTCAACACTGACCTTTGCAAAACCTTTTGTTCTGAATTTTCCCCACCCCACCCCCTTTACATGGCAGGTAGTCCAATACATGTTAAATATATTAAAATTTATGTTAAATTTAATATAGAACATTAATTTCTATAATGATTTCTTTAATCCATTTGATGGCACCATCAATGCAATTTCACTTGAAACCTCAAGGTCGGAATTCCAATGCAGTTTATGGTACTCTCTACCTGAAAAATAAAGATTTTTCCCCTCAAGAGTATTTTATTTTCCCAAATACATGGAAACATCCAGTAACTTTGTGCTCATTTAATTCAAAGATCTCCATTACAATGCCTATACTATACTTACAAAGTGTTGGAAACACAGCAAAGTAGTATGGCACAAAATAGATATGGACCATTGAAGATATGGATCACAATGTAGATCAGATTAACTTCTGATGAATACGACTTAGAAAGGTCACTTCAAAGAAATTGGAGGAGTCTTGAGGAAAATATATTTATGGGTTGTGTAAGAGCTCATCTTCACATGGGAGATAGAAAGAATTACAAGAAACTTAAATAGGCAATTTCATCACATAACCCACATTGCATCTAAAATTTAAAGGGAAGCAATTGATTAGAAAATACAGTTGCAACAGGTTTTCCTTCATAAAGGTTTAATGTCCAAGATCTAAAAATCAAATATTGGTTCAATATAAGCCTATAAAGGAAGGATACAATAGACTTGGTCCCAAGCTAGTTTGTTTTCTTTTTTTTTTTAATTAATAGCTTTTTATTTTCAAAATATATGCAAAGATAATTTTTAACATTCACTTTTGCAAAAGCTTGTATTTTAAATTTTTCTCCTCTCCTCCCACTGCTTCCCTTGGACAACAAGTAATCCAATATAGGTTAAACATGTACAATTTTTGTAAACACATTTTCTCAATTATCATGCTGCACATTTTTTTTCAAAAATCAGATCAAAAAGGAAAAAATATTGAGAAAGGGAAAAAACAGAAGCAAACAACAACAATAACAACAAAAAATGGTGAAAATACTATGTTGTAATCCACATTCAGTACCCATAATCCTTTTGCTGGCTACAGATGGTTCCATCACAAATTTATTGAAGAGTTCATTTTCAAAGAAGAAAATGCCAGTTATCAGTGATTGTAAGAAAAAGGCAAGTAATAATCACTAATCCAAATCACTCACTAATAATTCAAAAGAGTTTTAGATTGGGAAAGATGTAAGAAAATGAGCATCACAAACATTGTAGTGAACTGTTTCCTAAACTATACTTGTTACAAGAGTTTTGTATACTTTTTCCTTTTCCATCTTGCACAGGAGAGAAAAGTGAGGGGAAAAAATGCATAAATACATATATATACACATATGTATACATATATGTATACATATATATACATATATATGTATGTGTGTGTGTATATATATATATATATATATATATATATAATTAAAAAAAAAAACTTAAGGAAAAATGGTCCAAATCAGTAAAAGGGTTGGAAGAGTTCTGGAAAAAGACACATTAGTTTACAGCTGGTGAAAGTATAAAGTTTCCCACAAGTCACAAAGCCTTAGATTCAGAGATAGCACTAAAGGGCAGCCATCTTTCATTTATTTATTTGTTTGTGAGACAATTGGGATTAAGTGATTGGTCCAGAATTACACAGCTGGGAAATATTATGTGTTTAAGATCCTCCTGATTTCAGGGCTGATGCTCTATCCACTACCCTTAGAGGGCATCCATCTTTCAAGAAAGGTAGAGGGAAGCAAGTGCTCCAAAATATTTGTACTAGCTCCATTTGTTATGTTAAAGAACTAGAAAGTAAAATGTGATGTCCAACAATAAATAGTGCCATGACTGAACAAATTTTGGTATGTGAATGTTATGGAAGAATAATATCATAAATGGACAATTTTCTATGAAACCTGGAACAGTTGTATGGACTGACACAGATTAAAAGGAGTAATTAATAAAAATAACCACGTTGTGAAGGCCAACAACTTGATAAGGTATCCCCCTCTTATTATTGTCATCATTAACCAGAATACTATGGATTAGTCAGAATCTGTCACCTTAATAAGAGGTGATAGATACAAAATTTAGAATGAAAAATACATTTTGGAAAGTGGACAGTGTGGCATTTGGGTTTCCTGGACAATGTGCTTACAATACAAATATTTTGTTGGTTGATAATTTTTTTTTTAATTTTGGGCTCAAGAGGATAGTGGTGGCAGCGAAAGAACTCTGGGAGATGACTGTGAACCACTACACTCTATTTTTGTCCACCTGCATTTTGGATTTCCTTCACAGGCTAATTGTACACTATTTCAAAGTCCGATTCTTTTTGTACAGCAAAACAACTGTTTGGACATGTATACATATATTGTATTTAATTTGTACTTTAACATATTTAACATGCATTGGTCAACCTGCCATTTGGGGTGGAGGGGAAGGAGAGGAAAAATTAGAACAAAAGGTTTGGTATTTGTCAATGTTGTAAAATTACCCATGCATATATCTGGCAAATAAAAACTATTTAAGAAAAAAAAAAAAAAAGAGAGAGAATAGTGGTGGGAAGGGCACTGGCAATAAGATTGTCCTGCCTCAATCCTTCATGCACCAAAATAATTAGGAAGGAAATTGGTATATTGTAATAATATATATGATAGAACAGAAGGAAGGCCAGAAGTAATAAAAAAGCTTTGAAAGTGTTATTTTGTATTCATTATTACTCAAAAAGAAAGTCAAACTATACACATTGTACACATTGCACACATGTACTGTCCTTTTCTGTTTTAGGGTGTATGTACAATGTTCTTTTTCTTTCATTTTTGTGAATTTCAAATTTTTTTTAATCAAACAATGGTTTCCTATTTCTTATTTTCACCAATTCTGAAAGTGTAAGAAGAAATGACAAAATTATTTTTATGACTTTTTTTTTATTACTAGTCTTTTGGAATACCTTTCAAATATCAGTTATGGTTTCAGGGCTTGGGAAAACTTATTATTATTTTAACATTACTCTATTGGCATTGTTCCTTTGTCCACATGGATATTAGTTCTTTCCATGTGTAGATATAAATAATTTTAGAGGGTTTATCATACTTGATTAATTCTGCATGCTACATTTTCTCTTCTAATTTGATTTTTGATAAAATATTTAAATTTTGTCTGGTTAGATTTATCTATATTTTAAATCTATATCTTGAATCAAAAATTCTAGCCATAGTTGTGAAATTACTTGAATATTTATTTCTATTTTTAAAAAATGTTTTCATCATGAAAAGTTCCATGTACTCTCCCATCTCAGATTAAGAAGAAAGCAAACATCCTTCCCCACATTAAAATATGGATAGTAAAGCACAACATTCCTTCTTTGTCCTAGTCCTAAAATATATTTTGTTGAAGTTATATTCTTAGAATTGGAAAATGAGTAGACACCCATCAGTTGGGGAATGGCTAAATAAGCTAAGGTACATAAAGATAAGGGAATATTAGTGTTGTATATAAAAAAATTGATGAACAAGCTGATTTTACAAAGGCCTGGAAAGATTTACATGAATTGATGCTGAATGAAACAAGTGGAACCAGGAATACATTGTATACAGTAACAGCAAGAATGTGCAATAATCAACTATGAAAGACTTGGTTCTTCTCAGTGGTTCAGTGATCCAAGGCAGTCCCAATAGACTTTGAATAGAAAATGCCATCTGCACCAGAAAAAGAACTAAGGAGATTGAATGCAAATTAACCCATGCTATGTTTACTTCTGTTTTCTATTTATTTTTTAAATCTCTCTCATTGTTTTTCCCTTTTGCTCTGATTTTTCTCTCCCAATATGATTCATAAAGTAATGTGTATTAAAAATAAAATAAAAAGTTATATTCTTTTTTTAATTTTATTTAGAATTTTTTCCACAGTATATATGCATGAGTAATTTTTTTTATAATATTATCCCTTGTATTCATTTTTCCAAATTATCCCCTCCCTCTCTCCACTCCCTCCCCCCATGACAGGCAATCCCATACATTTTATATATGTTACAATATAACCCAGATACAATATATGTGTAAATACCATTTTCTTGTTGCACATTAAGTATTAGATTCCGAAGGTATAAGTAACCTGGGTAGATAGACAGTAGTGCTAACAATTTACATTCACTTCCCAGTGTTCCTTCTCTGGGTGTAGTTATTTCTGTCCATCATTGATCAACTGGAAGTGAGTTGGATCTTCTTTATGTTGAAGATATCCACTTCCATCAGAATACATCTTCATACAGCATTGAAGTGTACAGCGATCTTCTGGTTCTATTCATTTCACTCAGCATCAGTTGATGTAAGTCTCTCCAGGCCTCTCTGTATTCCTCCTGCTGGTCATTTCTTACAGAGCAATAATAGTCCATAACCTTCATATACCATAATTTACCCAATCATTCTCCAATGGATGGACATCCATTCATCTTACGGTTTCTAGCTACGACAAAAAGAGCTACCACAAACATTTTGGCACATACAGGTCCCTTTCTGCTCTAGTATTTCTTTGGAATATAAGCCGAATAACAGCAATGCTGGGTCAAAGGGTATGCACAGTTTGATAACTTTTTGGGCATAGTTCCAAATTGTTCTCCAGAATGGTTGGATTCTTTCACAAAAAGTTATATTCTTGAACAATTCCCATTTAGAACAAACCATATGCTTTTTGCATTTTAGTCTCTGGTATTTTGTTCAGATATAATTTTTTTTTTTGAGATGCATCCAAATCAATTAAAAATGTACTAGAAACAATTCACAACTTTGGCAAAGTGCAGGATACAAAATAAATCCACAGAAATTATGAGAATTTCTACATTTTTTCCAACAAAGTCTAGTAGCAAAATACAAAGAGAAATTCCATTTAAAATTACTGTAGATAATATAAAATATTTGGGAGTCTACTTGTCAAGACTAAGTCAGGTAGTATATGAACACAACTACAAGACACTTTCCACACAAAGTCAGATCTAATCAATTGGAAGAATATCAAGTGCTCATGAATAGGCTGAGCTAATATAATAAAAATGACAATTCTAGTGAAATTAATCTCTAATTCAGTGCCATGCAATCAAATATTCAAGAAATTATTTTATAGGGTAGAAAAAATAATAACAAAGTTCATCTGGAAGTAAAAAAGGTCATGAATTTCAAGGGGATTAATGAAAAAAAAATGCCAACGAGGTGGCCTAGCTGTGCCAGACTTAAAACTCTATTATAAAGCAGTGGTCATCAAAACCATTTGGTACTAGCTAAGAAACAGAATAGTTGATCAGTGGAATAGGTTAGGTTCACAAGATACAGTAGTAAATGACTAGTAATCTAGTTCTTGATAGATCCAAAGACTCCAGTTTGGGGGATAAAAACTCACTATTTGACAAAAATTGCTGGGAAAATTGGAAATTAGTATGGCAAAAATTAGGCATTGACCCACACCTAATACTGTATACCAAGATAAGGTAAAAATAGGTTCGTGATTTTGACATAAAGAGTGATACTATAAGCAAATTAGAAGAACAAAGGATAGTCTGCCTCTCAGATTTGTGGAGAAGGAAGGAATTTGTGGCCAGAGAAGAACTAGAGTACTTTATGGAATGCAAAATGGATAATTTTGATTGCATTAAGTTAAAAAACTTTTGTACAAGCAAAACCAATGCAGATAAGATTAGAAGGAAAGCAGTAAAGTGGGGGGAAATTTTCCATCCAAAGGTTCTGATTAAGACTTAATTTCTAAAATATATAGAGCATTAACTCAAATTTATAAGAATACAAGCCATTCTGCAATTAATTAATGGTCAAACGTTATGAACAGACAATTTTCAAATGAAGAAAGTAAAATCATTTCTAGTCATATGAAAAAATTCTCTAAATCATTATTGATTAGAGATTCATCCAAAACTGAAGTAGAATCCATTTTCCTGTTCTCTCTTTGAAATTATTTATTTGTGGATCTTCTTGCTTAAAAGGACTTTTTCCTGTTTCTTCATCATTTTTGACTATTGAACCCTTTTTTATTTTTTGATTTATGACACTTACAGTGGGTTAGACCCCTCTTTATTCACTATATTCCTTATGGCATTGATACCTTTGAAGTGTCTCTTTAGGCTTCTCTCTTCTAAAGAGATTCTGCTGAAAAAGCATTTGACAAAATGATAGACAACATCAAAGCCTAATTAAAAACCACTAGAGAGCATAGGAATAAAGGAAGTTTTCCTTAAAATGATGAGTAGCATTTATCAAAAATCATAAGCAAGCATCATACGGAATGAGTATAGGCTAGAAACATCAGAAGTGAAACAAGAATGCTCATTATCACCTCTAATATTCAATATTGTACTAGAACTATTAGCTTTAGCAATAACAGAAGAAAGATTGAAGAAATTATAGTAGATAATGAGGAAACAAAATTATTCCTTACAGATGATATGTTTATGTTTAGAGAATCAACTAAAATCTATTTGAAAAAATTAACAGCTTTAGCAAAATTAACAACTTTTGCAGGATATAAAATCAACTCACATAAGTTATTGACATTTCTATTTCTTACTGACACAGCTGCAAGAGATAAAAAGAGAGATTCCATTTAAAATAACTAGATAATATAATATATTTGGTAGTAAACCTGTCAAGACATACTTAAAAATTTTATGAACACAACTATAATCACTTTGCACAGAAATAAAATCTGAACAATTGGAAAAATATTAATTGTTCATGTGTAGGTAAAGCTAATGTAATAAAAATGACAATTTATCTAAATTTACTTATTCAGTGCCATACCAGATAGCCAAAAAATATTTTTAATATGGAAATATGTTTTAAAAGATTGCATATGTTTAATCTATAACAGATTGCTTGCTGTCTTGGGGAGGGGCAAGGTAAAGGGAGGAAGGGAGAAAAAAATTGGAACTCAAAATCTTACAAAAAGGAATGTTGAAAGCTATCTTTACATGTATTTGGAAAAATGAAATGCTATTCAGAAAAAAAATTATAGAGTTTGAATTCTATTGAAAAGCTCTAAAAGAGGGGCACAGCTAGGTGGTACAATGGATAGAGCACCAGTCCTGAAATCAGGAGGACCCAAGTTCAGATCTGATCTCAGACACTTAAGACTTCCTGGCCGTGTGACCCTGGGCAAGTCACTTAACACCAATTACCTGGGGGGTGGGGGGGAGGAGAGAAAAAAGAAGAAGAAAAAAGAAAAGCTCTTAAAGCTGAGCAATATGTCATATCAAGAAGCAAAGCAAATATATAAGTATATACTTGTCCGTATTTATATATGTGTATATATATATGTGTGTATATACATATGCATACATGTATGTTTGTATATATTTGTATATGTATCTTTGAAGTTTATTTTTCATCACAAAACTTTCCCTTTCCTTTCCAGTTGAGGTAAGAAGAACTAATATCCCACTCTACATCAGTACCTGGATGATAAGTGTCAATCTATGCTATGCCCTAAGATCTCACTCTCATGGGATATGAAGGGGGAGGGAATCAGGGGAGGAGAATTACTGAGATAACTTGAAGGGATATAAGAGGTATATATCCTAGCAAGGAAGAAGATGGATGTAGGAGAGGGAGAGCTAGAAGATCAAGAAATCCTGCTGAGGAGAATTGAACTCTCAAAGCTAAGTTAGGGAGAGAGGAAGAAGTGACAGAACAGTTGGGGAGGGGAGATGACCACTTAGGTGAGATGACCCTGGTGGAATTCTATCCCTAGGATGGTTGGAAACTTTGGAGGAGGTGAGGAGAGAGAGTCATTCCAGAAGATGCAGGACTCTTGAGATTAGCAGGACCTACCCAGAGCTAGGTGGCCTAAAGCAGCTGCACTAGGAGTTGAGATTTTCTCCTTCTTCTCCCAGAGCTGAGATCTCTCTGCCTCCTTCCCTCTGAGCTGAGATCTCTCTTCCTTCTGGGAATCATCTCTGCATCTGCAGGTCCCAGGTAGCTATGACCCAGGGCCCCTCCTCCCTGCATTCCACTTCTGCTGGCTAATCTTTTTATTAGGCCTCATTTTCCCCCTCTGATCTTTTATCAGTGTCCCCCAGGCTTGCCAGGAGCTGGCCTCCCACCAAGTGCAGACTCAGAGTCACATCCCAAAAGTTCTGGGGTGTCAGAACTCATTCACTTCTTCCTGACTAGCACATCTCCCCACAGTATCAGATGGAGGGAGAGCTCTGGGTCAGGGGTCACTGAGGCTCTACCTAGTCTCATCCCACCTGGAACCCACAATACCCTTCTACCCCCTGGTCTTTGTAGAAGGCTGAGTGAGGGGCATGATGTGAAAGAGAAGAAGTTGGGGGGGAGGCAAGTCCTCTACCTGCTCAGACCCAAGACATTTCCAAGCCTGACCTTTCCTGCTTCCCTCCTTCTGAGTTGGAGCCTCTCCCCTGAGGGCAGGGCAGGGCCATTGTACCTGCCCAGAAAGCTCTCTCTATCGTTGGGCAGGTCTGCATTCCGTCTGGGTAGAGAAGGCTCAGACCACATCCTCCTTCTCTGAGGTCCTCTCTTCCCGGGCCAGCTGACTGAGAACTCAAGCCTGGAATCAGAGAGATGGCCCTTGATGGCCAAAGCTATCCCAGGTGAGTGCAGTACCTGCCTAGAATTGTGCTCAGTGCATCAGCCCAGGGGAAGCCCAAGAAGCTTCCTCCTGTTGGAGGGAGGGGATCCTTGGCAGGGTTGCAGCAAGGCAGGAATCATCCCCCTAGCACTGCCCATTTCCTTCTGGCTTAGGTCACATTGTTGCTCCCTCTCCTTTGCCATGTTTTAGATTAAGTCAATAAGTATTGAAAATGTGGCTCCTTTGTTTAGGAAGTTGATGTCCTGTCAGTTGATATTACCCAAGAAGTTTTGTGTAAGATCAGGTTGGGGCACTAAAAAAAGAAAAGGTACATTATTAGCAAAAGAAAAAGATATGGTTCTACTTCCCACAGCCCAAAATATAAAATTAGAAAAAATCTTTAGCATGATTATACCTATAAAGAAAACAGTACTTACTTGATTAATCTAGTAATCAGCTTTTGCTGAATCTTTTGTGCTTTACTAGAAGAATAACAGAATAGGAATTTATTTAGGAGCTTTCTTAAAGAGATTGGGGGAAGGGAGGTACTGAATGGGATATACTATACATTGATGTAAGAATAGTCAGTATAGTCTAAAATGGAGTCAGGTATATTTTCCCAAAAATTCACTTTGAAAACTCATTCCCCATTTGCTTTGTGAAAGTCTCAGTGGTAAGAGTTAGGGAATTTAAAGACACTAGAGAGAATAGGAATAAATGGAGTTTTCCTTAAAATGATAAATAGCATCAATTTAACATCATTAGCAAGCATTATATGTCATGGGGATAAACTAGAAGCATTCCCATTAAGATCAGAGGTGAAACAAGAATGCCCAATTTCATCATTACTATTCAATATTGTACTAGAAATGTTAGCTTTAACAATGAGAAGAAAAACAAATTGAAGAAATCAGAGTAGGTTAATGAGGAAACAAAATTATCACTCTTTGCATATGTTATAATGTACTTAGAGAATCCTGTAGATTCAACTTAAAAAACTACTAAAAAAATGAACAACTTTAGCAAAGTTGCAGGATATAAAATAAACCCACATAAATCATCAGCATTTCTGTATGTTATCAACAAAGTCCAGCAGCAAGAGGTAGAAAGAAAACTCCCATTTAAAATTACTATAGATAATATAAAATATTTTGGAGTTTACATGCCAAGATAAAGCCAGGAACTATGTGAACACAATTACAAAACACTTTTCACACATGTAAAGTTAGATCTAAACAACTGGAAGAATATCAAGTGCTCATGGGTAGGCTGAGCTAATATAATAAAAATGACAATTCTTCCTAAATTAATCTGCTTATTTGGTACCATACCAATAAAACTTCCAAGAAATTACTGTATAGAGCTAGGAAAGATAATAATGAAAGTCATCTGGAAGAACAAAAAGTCAAGAATTTCAATGGAATTAGTGGGGAAAAAATGCAAACAAAGATAATCTAGCTGTACCAGACCTAAAACTATATTATAAAAAAAGTACTCATCAACACCATTTGATATTGGCTAAGAAACAGAATAATGGATCAGTGGAATAAGTTAGGTTCACAAGATACAATAATCAATGCCTATAGTAAGTGTTTGATAAACCAAAAACTCCAGCTTCTGAGATAAGAATTCACTATTTGACAAAAATTGCTGAGAAAATTGGAAAACAGTCTGGCAGAAACTAGACTTTGACTAACACCTAAAAACCTATACCAAGATAAGGTTGCAATAGTTTCATGATTTAAACATAATGATACTAAAAGCAAATTAGAACAAAGAATAATCTGCTTCTCAGATCTGTGGGAAAGGGTAGAATTTATAGCTAAAGAAGAACTAGAGAACATTATGTAAATGCAAAATTGATAATTTTGATTATGTTAAATTTAAACATTTTTGTAAAAACAAAATGCAGTCAAAATTAGAAGGGAAGCAGAAAGCTGGGGAAAATTTTTTTACACCCAGGTTTTGTGAAAAAGGCTTCATTTCTTTTCTTTTCTTTCTTTTTTTTTTTTTTTTTTTTTTTTTTTTTTTTTTTTGATTATTGACAGTTTATTATTCAAATTACTTTTAGGCAAGTGAAACCCTGACCTAAATAGGTTTCAAAGAAAAGGCCTCATTTTAAAGAATATAGAGAATTGACTCAAATTTATAAGAATACAAGACATTCCCCAGTTGATAAATGTTCAAAGGATATGAACAGACAATTTTCTGATGAAGAAATTAAAGCCTATTTCATCAGAGAAATACTATCATCAGAGAAATACAAATTAAGACAACTCTGAGATGCCATTTCATCCCTTTCAAATCAGCTAAGATAGCAGAAAAAGATAATAATAAATGTCAGAGAGGATGTGGGAAAACTGGGACACTAATATATTGTTGGTGGAGTTGTGAACTGATCCACCATATCCTGGAGAACAATTTGGAATTATGCCCAAAGGGCTATCAAACTTTGTATACTCTTTGATCAAGCAGTGTGTCTACTGAGCCTGTATTATAAACAGATTTAAAAAAGGGGGGGGGGGGTAAAGGACCTATATGTGCAAATGTTTGTAGCAGGCCTTTTTGTAGTGGCAAGGAATGGAAAATAGATGTCCATCAGTTGGGGAATGGTTGAATAAGTTACAGTATATGAATGTTATTGTTCTATAAGAAATGATCAGCAGACTGATTTTGGAAAAGCTTGGAGAGATTTACATGAACTGATGTAAGCAAATGAAGTGAGCAAGATATTATACACAGCAACAAGATTAAATGATGATCTACTGTCATGGTTCTTTTCAACAATTAAGTGACTCAAGGAAATCCCAATAGAATTGTGATGTAAAGAGCCATCTGCATCCAGAAAGATGACTATGGAGATTGAATGTGGATCAAAGTATAGTATTTTCATTGCTGGGAAAATTGGAAATTAATATGGCAGAAACTAGGCATTGACCCACATTTAACACCGTACACTAAGATCAAGTCAAAATGGGCTCATGACCTAGGCATAAAGAATGAAATTATAAATAAATTAGAGGAACATAAAATAGTTTACCTCTCAGACCTATGGAAGACGAATGAATTTATGTCCAAAGAAGAACTAGAGATCATTATTGATCACAAAGTTGAAAAGTTTGATTATATCAAATTGAAAAGTTTTTGTACAAACAAAACTAATGCAGATAAGATTACAAGGGAAACAATAAACAGGGAAAATAATTTTACAGTCAAAGGTTCTGATAAAGGCCTCATTTCCAAAATATATAGAGAACTGACTCTAATTTATAAGAAATCAAGCCATTCTCCAATTGATAAATGGTCAAAGGATATGAACAGACAATTCTCAGATGAAGAAATTGAAACCATTTCTAGCCATATGAAAAAATGCTCCAAGTCATTATTAATCAGAGAAATGCAATTAAGACAACTCTGAGATACCACTACACATCTATCAGATTGGCTAGAATGGCAGGGAAAGATAATGAAGAATGTTGGAGGGGATGTAGGAAAACAGGGACACTGATACATTGTTGGTGGAATTGAATACATCCAGCCATTCTGGAGAGCAATTTGGAACTATGCTCAAAAAGTTATCAAACTGTTCATACCCTTTGACCCAACAGAGTTACTACTGGGCTTATATCCCAAAGAGATCTTAAAGAAGGGAAAGAGACCTGTATGTGCAAGAATGTTTGTGGCAGCCCTCTTTGTGGTGACCAGAAACTGGAAACTATGTGGATGCCCATCAATTGGAGAATGGCTGAATAAATTGTGGTATATGAATATTATGGAATATTGTTCTGTAAGAAATGACCAACAGGATGATTTCACAAAGGCATGGAGAGATACTGAGTGAAATGAGTAGGACCAGGAGATCATTGTGAACTTCAACAACAATACTATATGATGATCAATTCTGATGGATGTGGCCATCTTCAATAATGAGATGAACCAAATCGGTTCCAATAGAGCAATAATGAACTGAACCAGCTACACCCAGCAAAAGAACTCTGGGAGATGACTATGAACCACTACATAGAATTCCCAATCCCTCTATTTTTGTCTGCCTGAATTTTAGATTTCCTTCACAGGCTAATTGTACACTATTTCAAAATCCGATTCTTTATGTACAGCAAAACAACTATTTGGACATGTATACATATATTGTATTTAATTTATACTTTAACATATTTAACATGTATTGGCCAACCTGCAATTGGTGGGGGGAATGAGGGGAAAAATTAAAACAAAAGGTTTGGCAATTGTCAATGTTGTAAAATTACCCATGCATATATCTGGTAAATAAAAACTATTAAAAACAAACAAGCAAACAAACAAACAAACAAAAAACCAAAGTATAGTATTTTCACCTTTTTTTTTTTGGTGGTTTGTGTTAGGATTCTTACAAGGTGCTAAGTCATTAGAATTGATAAAGATAATAACTATCTAAGTTAGCATGGTTCAGTATGATTGATCTGATTCTACAAGAAGATGTTATGGGCCAGAACTTGAAACAAAGTACTGAGTGGAATTGAGACAGTAGTTAAATCTAGTTTAGCACTGATTTAATCCTACAACAAATAATGGTTTCCTAGTGATGAAATGATTGATGTATCCTTTTTTTTTCCTTTTTTAAAACTTTTTTTTAAATTTTATAATTATAAAAAAATTTTTGACAGTATATATGCATGAGTAATTTTTTATAACATTATCCATTGTTTTCATTTTTCCAAATTTTCCTCTCCCTCTCTCTACTCCCTCCCCTAGATGACAGAGAATCCCATACATTTTACATGTGTTACAGTATAACTTAGATACAATATATGTGTGTAAATCCAATTTTCTTCTTGCACGTTAAGTATTAGATTCCGAAGGTATAAGTAACCTGGGTAGATAGGCAGTAGTGCTAACAATTTACATTCACTTCCCAGTGTTCATTCTCTGGGTGTAGTTATTTCTGTCCATCATTGATCAACTGGAAGTGAGTTGGATCTTCTTTATGTTGAAGATATCCACCTCCATCAGAATACATCTTCATATAGCATTGTTGTTGAAGTGTACAGCAATCTTCTGGTTCTGTTCATTTCACTCAGCATCAGTTCATGTAAGTCTTTCCAAACCTTTTTGAGTTCATCCTGCTGGTCATTTTTTACAGAGCAATAATATTCCTTAACCTTCATATACCATAATTTACCCAACCATTCTCCAACTGATGGACATCCATTCAACTTCCGGTTTCTAGCCACTACGAAAAAGGCTGCCACAAACATTTTGGCACCTACAGGTCCCTTTCCCCTTTTTAGTATTTCTTTGGGATATAAGCCCTATAGCAGTACTGCTGGATCAAAGGGTATGCACAGTTTGATAACTTTTTGGGCATAGTTCCAAATTGCTCTCCAGAATGGCCGGATTCTTTCACAACTCCACCAACAATGTATCAGTGTCCCAGTTTTTCCACATCCCCTCCAATATTCATCATTATTTGTTCCTGTCATCTTAGCCAATCTGACAGGTGTGTAGTGATATCTCAGAGTTGTCTTAATTTCCATTTCTCTGATCAGTAGTGATTTGGAACACTCTTTCATATGAGTGGATATAATTTCAATTTCATCATCTGAGAATTGTCTGTTCATATCCTTTGACCATTTATCAATTGGAGAATGTTTTGATTTTTTATAAATTAGGGTCAGTTCTCTATATATTTTGGAAATGAGACCTTTATCAGAACCTTTAACTGTAAAAATATTTTCCCAATTTGTCACTTCCCTTCTAATCTTGTTTGCATTAGTATTGTTTGTACAGAAACTTTTTAGTTTGATGTAATCAAAATCTTCTATTTTGTGATCGATAATGATCTCTAGTTCTCCTCTGGTCATAAATTCCTTCCTCCTCCACAGGTCTAAGAGGTAGACTATTCTCTGTTCCTCTAATCTATTTATGATCTCATTCTTTATGCCTAAATCATGGATCCATTTTGATCTTATCTTGGTATATGGTGTTAAGTGTGGATCCATATCTAATTTCTGCCATACTAATTTCCAGTTTTCCCAACAGTTTTTTCCAAATAATGAATTTTTATCCCAAATGTTGGTATCTTTGGGTTTGTCAAACACTAGATTACTATAGATGTACCCTTTTTTGTCCTTTGTACCTAATCTGTTCCACTGATCAACTGGTCTATTTCTTAGCCAATACCAAATGGTTTTGGTGGCTGCTGCTATATAATATAGCTTTAGATCAGGTACAGCTAGACCACCTTCATCTGACTTTTTTTTTCTTTAGTTCCCTTGCAATTCTCGACCTTTTATTCTTCCATATGAATTTTGTTCTTTTTTTCTAGATCATTAAAATAGTTTCTTGGGAGTCTGATTGGTATAGTACTAAATAAATAGATTAGTTTGGGGAGTATTGTCATCTTTATTATATTCGCTTGGCCTATCCAAGAGCACTTAATGTCTTTCCAATTATTTAAATCTGACTTTATTTTTGTGGCAAGTGTTTTGTAATTTTTCTCATATAATTCCTGACTATTCTTTGGTAGATGGATTCCCAAATATTTTATACTCTCAACATTTATTTGGAATGGAATTTCTCTTTGTATCTCTTGCTGTTGCATTTTGTTGTTGATGTATAAAAATGCTGAGGATTTATTTGGATTTATTTTGCATCCAGCAACTTTGTTAAAATTGTGAATTCTTTCTAATAACTTTTTATTAGAATCTCTGGGGTTTTCTAAGTATACCATCATATCATCTGCAAAGAGTGACAGTTTGATTTCCTCATTACCTGCTCTTATTCCTTTAATCTCTTTCTCCACTCTTATTGCCGAGGCTAGCATTTCTAATACAATATTGAATAGTAATGGTGATAGTGGGCAACCTTGTTTCACTCCTGATCTTTGAATAAGAAATTAAAATTTCATATTAGAATTGTAAGCTCATTCAAATCTAACAGGCTTCTAAATTATGGGAATTTGACCATTCCATGAACTCTATATGTCCTTGACAATAGATACCAGGAACTAGCCATTCCTGGGAATGTCTATGCTTAGGGCGGTTGGCTTCCTCCCTGAGCATATACAATTGATAAGGAAATCCCTCAAGGTATAGACAATATAGAATGGGTCAAAACACCAGATGGTCATATATTTTTATATATGTCAAGATAATATATGGAGTAAGTCAAAACACTAGAAGGTCACGTATTTCTACACATGTATACATGCCAGACTTCTTGCTGAAAGCCCTCTTTGTTTAAGAGAGGTATATAAGATTGAGAATCTTACTTCTCCACTGAGTCTCATCCCTGGGGAGGACGCTCCGCCCGGAAAAATCTTTACACAATCCAAGTTGATTGAGGCTGAAATGGGACTCCCAGCCATTTGAGTTTTTGAGGTTCCCTTGAATTGGTGATGTATTCTCTTCCTCTATCTGCTATAATTGTCATGTTGTTAATTGTTCTTGTTTCTATTTGTTTTGTTGTGTAAATCTAAATTGTCTGTACCTGGTCTTGTTTGATTAAAACTTTTTACTTTTACTTTTTAACTGAGCTTGAGAGCGTCATTTATAGGAGCGAATCCGAACTTTTCTTTAAAATCATAATACAATCTTACTGAGAAAGATTCCAGTTTATCTCCATTACATATTATGCTTACTGACGGTTATAAATATATGCTCCTGATTATTCTAAGGAATAGTCCATTTATTCCTATGATCTCAAGCATTTTTAGTAGGAATGGATGTTGGATTTTATCAAATGCTTTTTCTGCATCTATTGAGATGATCATATGGTTTTTATTAATTTGATTATTAATATGGTCAATTATACTAATAGTTTTCCTAATATTAAACCAGCCCTTGATTCCTGGTATAAATCCTACTTGATCATGGTGTATTATCCTGGGGATGATTTTCTGAAGTCTTTTTGCTAATATCTTATTTAAGATTTTAGCAATGATTGATGTATCCTCAGTGTGGGACATATAAGGAGGAACTGTCAGGGCCAGGAAGGAAAAGCCCACTAGAATGTCTCGGAGGAGGAGACAGATTCATTCCATCTTCTACCTTTGTGCTGGCTGGAGGCTGAAGCTGGCAGAAGCAAAGGACTAGCAGCAGGAGTTCTTGGAAACAAGGAGAGAGATAGACCTTTAAGAAAGCTAACTGGGCCCAAGGAAGGAGACAAGACATGGAAAGAGATAATAAAGGATTTGGACTTTAACTCCTGGCTGCATTTGGGGTGATTACATTGAACTGAAAGGAAGGCTGTCCCCAGAAGCCCCCCAAGAAATCTGCTCCCAGAGATGATTATATTTTAGAGAACAATATTACAGGTCTGTTAACTTTTATTTTTCTCTTTCTTGTGTTTTGTTTTGTTTTTCCTTTTGATCTGATTTTTCTTGCACAATATGACAAATATGAACGTATGTTTAGAAGAATTGCACACATTTAACTTATAGAGGATTGTGTACATACTATCTGGAGAGGAGGATAAGAGAGGGAGGGTGAGAGATTTGGAACACAAGGTTTTACAAGAATAAATTTGAAAACTATCTTTGCATGTATTTGGAAAAATAAAAAGCTGTTTTCAGAAAAAGATAAGAATTATGAGCTCAAAAGATATGACTGTACTTCCCAGAATTCAAGGAGGAAAGAAGTTGGGAGGAGATGGCCAAAAAGCAGCAGCTAGGGGATAAGAGTTGGATCAATTGAAAACTCTCCCCAGTAAGGAATCTGGTACGTGGGCTCCAGAGAGCTGAGTGAAGCAGGAACTATGGCATGATGGTAATATTGTAAACCACTTCTAATTCTTTGAAGAAGAATCAATTAGAATATAGACACACCATCCAATCTCTATGATCTCTTGGCTTAGACCTACCTGGGGACTGAAAGCATTGGATTTGTAAGAGATAATTATCTCAACCTAAAAGGCTACTTCTTTCAGACAGGGGATCTGCCAGGAGGAATGATCCAAGACAGAGGTTGCTCAGAAATGTGGGCCATGCGGAAATGAAGAGTCAGTGAACTGCAGCATTTCTGGGAGAGTCCTGGTGGCTCTCTCTACCTGCATCCTAAAACATAGGATCATATTCTTCATTCATACTCAGAGTAAGAAATTCCAACCCCTGTCTTGCTCTTTATGTCTCTATTCCTGTTCTTCATCAGCTGGAATCCCATGGCCAGGGGAATGACCCCTCTTCTGTCTTGATTTTTCCCTAGTCCACCAATTTCCATCCCAGGTCTCAAATTCTACCTGGGCCAAATGCCAAGGACTGGTTTCACCTGAGAGCTCCTCCTCCCTCATCTGCCCATCCCCTTCTACTCTCCCTCCATCGTACTTTGAGTCTCAAATCCTCCTTCTGAAAAGAAAATCTGTCACAATAAAACTTTGGCAGTAGGCTAACCCAGAAAAGTAGGTCCTATATTTTATTGGCTCTTAGGAATATTGAGATTTTTATATAATAAGCCATATGTCATTGTAAGTCCAGTTATGATGGAACTGAATTTATCCTAAAATAAATTGTGTGGTGTTATTGAAAATCACAAGTGTTCTTCTCTTAGGATACTGTGATATTTGGCCCTCTGCAGATGGGTCATCCTTAAAGAAAAATACTCTGAAAATTGGGCATTACCACACTATGTAGAGAAATCATGAAGATAAGAATATAGAACATCTTTAGATCAAAAGGCCTGGTATCTGAATGCAATCAGACTATAGTGTCAAAGTCATAAATGGATAAAATTATTTTCTTTCTAAAGTGATTCAGAACTACTCTCAACTGAATTAATTTTAGATTGGCAATGAGTTTTATGTTATTTATATTCATTATGATTCTAATGATTCTTGTATTGTGATACATGTTCATTTGAAAAATTTAGCATGGTTCAGTATGATTGATCTGATTCTACAAGAAGATGTTATGGGCCAGAACTTGAAACAAAATACTGAGTGGAATTGAGACAGTAGTTAAATCTAGTTTAGCACTGATTTAATCCTACAACAAATAATGGTTTCCTAGTGATGAAATGATTGATGTATGCATGAATAATTTTTTTATAACATTATCCCTTGTTTTCATTTTTCCAAATTATCTCATTGATAGACCACCAACCTTTTCCCTAATACCATAGGAATAAGCATTGTAAAATAAGACTTTTTCCAGCTTTTATTATTCCAACATGATTGTCATTTCAAACAGAAAGCACTTTTCTCAATATTCCATTGGCTTTTAATGACTCATTTCAAGTATTGGCTCTGATACTCATAAAGGTTTCATGAGTTTTAGGCAAATTTCTTCCTCCCTGTTGATAAGAATTAGATAAATATTATTTCAGCTCTAAATGTTATGACTTTTGACATTCAAGGATGTGCTTGTCGAATTCACTGAGCAAAAGTAGGGTCTCTTGGACCATTCTCAGAAAAAACTGTACAGGGAGGTCATGCTGGAAAATATCCAGAATCTTCTCTCCATAGATAAGTACCTCTTTCTCACTCTTTTTTTTTTTTTTTTTTTTTTGTCTTAATTGTCAGGCCAAAATTATTACAAGGAGTAGAGAATGGATCCATATTCTGGTGCATCTCAGCCTTAGTTGCTGTAGGGAGTGCAGAGTTATCTGTGTGCACCAACTTTGGTCTTGGCTTGTAGCCTTTTCAAGTTAAATTATTTACCATTGAATGGTTGGAGAGAGAGAGACAGAGACAGAGAGATAGAAAGAGGCATATAGAGAAAGAGAGATAAATAATCTGAATTCATTTTCAGAGGAAAAATGTAAAGTTTAAAAATTATACCTACTTCAAAGAGAAATATGAAAGTCCAAAAAAAGTTCTTAGAAGCATTTTTAAAGCATTTCCAAAAACTAAATGAGAGATTGAGGAATATTAATGGAAAAAAATAAGAGCAATCCAATGAAATCAAGAAAACTATAAAAAGAAAGTAAATTAGAAAAAGATCCAAGAACTTAAGAAAGAAAATAATTTTTAAAATTAGAATTGAGTTAGGGAAAGGTAATGATATTAGAAGATTCCAAGATGTCAAATTCAATTCCCAGGAGAGAAACATTTTGAATGATCCAATATGGAAAAACTCACAGAGATCCAGTCTTGCTGAAGAACAGAGAATTCACACTGGAAAGAAATGATATGAATATAATCAAATTGGAAAGACTTTTATATGGAGGTCCAATCCAGCTAAATACTAGAGAATGGAGGGAAATCTTTTGGTTGTGATCAATGTGGAAAGGCTTTCACACATAAGGTATTTTATCATGACAGTATGAGATAAGTTACCCAGTGAAACAGGAGTGTTGCTGAATACTTTGGAAGACAGGACCCACTGAATACAGATTGAAGCATTTTCTCTTTCTTTCTCTATCTCTTTTTTTAAACTTTATTTTTCTTGAGGGTTTTTGTTGTCCTTGGGGTGAAAGATCTGTTTTCTTTTATAACTTGACTTTCATGGAAATGTTTTGGAAAACTTCACATGTGGTTTCTTAATTGTGGGTGGGGACAAAGGAGAGAACCTAGAACTCAAAAATCTTACAAATGAATTTTTTAAAAATTTTGTTTTAAATATAACTGGCAAAAATATTAAATGAACAAAATAAAATATTCCAAGAAAAGAAAAAAAGGGATCCAACAATATGTTTTTAAATAAAAGAATTACAGAAAAGAGGAAAATTTTATTTTTACAGCACAAAATGATAATTCTTGTTTTTTGTTTTTTGCTGTTGTAAAGATGTGAAAACCAAGATGTTATCCATATGCTATTGGAAAATGACTGAACAAATGATGGTTTGAAAATGTAATGGAAGATTGTGGTGTTATAAGAAGTGATGAAAGGCACAGTTTCAGAGAACCCTGGAAAGAGTTTTGTTCACTAATGCTGGGAGAAGTAAGAAGAAGCAGAAAAGTTTATGCTGTAACAACACAGATCAATGCAATGAAGAGCAATACTACCAGAACAGTAGTTCCTGAAAACTTTTGTTCCTAGAACTACTTTCAAATTGTCAGTTTTTCTAGAATGTGGATGATGGTCTATGATGGTTTCAAGATGAGTTGCAAGGGCTTTGCTGAGTGATCAGGTTTTTTCAAAGAGTCTGCCATTTGCATTGGAAGAACACAAAGTACTCTGGTGCATTATACAGAAAGCAAATGAAGTAGTCCTGCATACAGGGCTGGTGCTCTATTCACATGCCCCAAAGTGCACTTTTAAGGTAGGCAAAGATTTCTTATGCTTTAAGACAAACACACTTGGGCAAAGTTTTCCTCTCTGTTGTTTTTACAAATGTATTTGCTAAAAATAGAGAACTTCTCAGATTCTCTTTTTCCTAATCTCTTTAATAAAGCATCTTTAGAGTTGTGAAGGTTTTTTGGAATTGTTTCTATTTGTTTCTTAAAAACATTTCTTCTCCCTTATTAAGGAGGCTAATATAATAATAAAAATTCCTAATAAAAATATGGAGGAAAATTTCTCTGATAAAAGGCTTTTTAGAAGCCATTTCTTCCTCACTAGTATGGAGGATAATTTCATAAAAGGCCTTTTCTTCTCCAAAGTGGAGGTTTACCTTAAACTTTAAGGTAATTTGAACTGGCACTTAACAATATTTGCAGAACAATAAAAAATATGTTGGTCTTGCTGCTTTCCTTCTCCAAGTGGAGGCTTACTTTTGATTAGAAGACCTAGGATTCAAGACAGAAAAGAGTCCTGACCTTCCAGTTGGTCCTCCCAGGAGAAGCCCCTTTGTGACTGAAAAGTTCTCAGAGAATCTGCAGGAAAAAGCTACTATTGGAAAGCTGGTGTCAGTCTCTCAGGTCCCATTTGAAGTCATCAGGTGTTGATCTCTTCTCCACAAAGAAAAAATCTGAGACACAAACTTCATAGAATAAAATAATTGTCTATTAATTATCCTTAAATCAGGTCAACTAATCCCTCCATCATTGTGACCCAGAACAAAGTTTCCTGAATATTCTTATTTGCATCCATTCTTGCAACAAATAGATCTTTCCTGCACTTATTTGTGAGTCAACAAAATTCATGGTAAGATATTCTGTTTCTTATACCTGCTCAGTCTTCACCATGGTAGGGGAGCTCAAGCAAATCAAGATGGATAGTAAAAAATTAACTGTCACAGTTACATAATGTATACACAATCACATAGTATTTCTTTTTGTTTATGTATAACCTTTTTTTCTCTTTAATCCACTTTATTTGAAAAAAAATAAGAAAAAAGAGAAACAGAAAAAGAATACAAAACAAAATAAAGCAAAATAAAAGAGAACATTGTCATGTGCTCAGCAGAACATCAGGGAGGATTCAAAATATATCACAACAAATTACCAGAACAAGAAAGCATATATATATATATATATATATATATATATATATATATATATATATATATATATATATATATATATGTTAATAGAAGAAATTATATTCGTGAATGTCCATTTTTTCTTTACTTCCTTGTAAATTATTCTTTGGTTCTCTGCTGCGCCCCTTATTTACTTTATTCTTTTTCTCCCCTTTCATTCCTCCCACCAACTCCAAGCAAATTAAGAAAAGATATTTTTATGTATGCATATGTAGGTATATATATACATACATACATTCACACACACCCATACACAGTATGTATAACCTTATTGGAGCAGGGAGGAAAGTAAGGGGGAAAAAATAAAGAAGAAAGAAAACCTACAATAAGCAAATAAAAGATGGACTGCTCTGAACATGAGTAGTATTTATTATATAGGCTTTCAGGAAATGGAAATTTATTACTCCATATTTTGAATCCTCTCTTTTGTTCTGCTGTACACAAAGCAATTTGTTTTTAACTTTTTATTTAAGTAAAATAAATAAGTTTAAAAAAATTAAAGAGCCTGATGTGGACTTTATAAAGCAGTTTATTATTAAATACTATATGGAAGCTAGTCCTCCCAGACTATCCTGTTTATATAGAATTATAGAGGCCCAAACTCCTATATTGGGCCTCTAGGATCACAATGATATGATACCTTAATCAACCTCCATTTTCTCAGTATGCTAGGAAAAGCTCTTTTTCACCTTCTTCTATCCCAGTTCTCTCAGAGGCTTCTATCTAACATCTTTAAACAACCTTTTGGGAACCTTTTTAAGAATGCACATCCTTCCTCTTCCCAACACTTCCCTGGTACTTCTCCTCCCACAGTTCTATATGATCTCTCCCTAAAGCAAGCAATAAAAATCATTTTAGATATTGCCCATGACCCCCTGCTACAACCAGCTCCTTCCTCACAAGGATATGTCTATCCTATATCCTTCCAGGCTCTTCTAGCCATTCTCCTCCCCCATTCCTTTCCGCCCCCCCAACTCTCCTCCACTCTGAAAACCTTTACCCCCCTGGGTCAGTGCTTGGCCTTCTTTATCCCGTCCAACACCTAGGTCCCTTTTTCTTCTTACCCTGATTTCCTGAGATCTCTCACCTGAAGTCAGCAGGACCTTAAGAGGACCTTAATCCACTTTTAAAAACCTTCACATCTCCCTCCAAGTCTAGGGGTTGGGCTGATCAACCAACTGGGGGCTCCCCTAATTTCCTTCTTCTCCCCTCAATATACTGTCTTCATGAGAAGGGGAGAGGTGCCAAGAGCAGAACTTGTGGGTCCTGAGGCACAAGGATGGAGGGAAATTAGGGAGGAGGCCAGGGGAGGACTGAGTAGCTATGAAGTTGAGGGAGCTCAGTCTCTCAGCACTAAATCTTCAATGCTCCTTTTAGTATTTTTTTTAACATCGGAAAAGGGGGCCTCCACCCTTTTGGACCTTTTCCAGCTGTGGGGAGGGATGGGCAGGGAGGAGCTCCAGAGTTCAGAAGCGTCCTGGACTGAGAGTGGGGCCTTAGGGCATAGACTGACACCCATCATACAGATCCTGGAGCATAGTGGGAATTACCTTGTTCTTGGCACCTGAGCTGGAGAGGAAAGGGAACATTTGAGGAAGAAATGACCCAAAAGGAGTGTGCAAAAATACACACAAACAAGCACGCTTGCCTGCATCTATGTGTAAATACATATACATACAAAAATATATTTACATACTTATATATCTGCCTGACATCATGGCAAAGCTCAGTGCTGGGCTGAGAATTAAGAGCTTTTTTAGGGTTTTTCAAGGGAACTCAGGGATTCTAAGAAGGATGGCTTTCTAACTCTGGGAACAGCCAACAAGAATAAAGATTGGGGGTGGAGGATCACAGAGGAGCAGGAGTCAAAAAAGCAACTTTGGTGGCTCAGTACTGGGGAAGAGGCACCCTGGGTTGATCCCTTAGACAAGTAGCTGGGTCCCAGTTTTGAAGATCTTTTCCATAGCAAGCAGAGGCATCCATTATTGCTCAAAAATATTATGGGAATCCCTGGAATTTCCTGAGTGGAAGTTAAACGGGGAGCCCTGAACTTGAGGCCTGTGGAGGTCTATCTCCTTCAGGTGAGATTTTTTTATTTTCTTTTTCAAAGCCTAGGAAGTCAGTTAACTGAATCCAATTCAGTTCCTGGAAAGGTCCCATGAGAGGAAGTGGCTCTAATGGGGAGCTATAACATAGAACTCTTTCTGCAACTAGCATTCCAAAGTGCTGAATCCAGCTATGCTTTGTTGCAGCTCACCTTCTGGGACTGCATTAAATGAACAATCACTTGCAGACAAAAAGATCCTGCACCAAGGCTCCTTGTGCTTTACTCTTGGCTTTTAGCCTTTTTATGTTGAAGAATTTTGCCTCAGTGTGGGAACTGCCCTTGGTCCCTGATTCATCTGAGCTGAAGGCATTTGTCCTTATGGCTGAAAACATCATGGTGGGGGGGGGGGGAACTAGGTGGCACAATGAATAGACCAACAGCCCTGAAATCAGGAAGACCTGAGTTCAAATTATGCCTCACATGACTTAACATGCCTTAACATGCCTCACATGACTTAACATGACCTTGGGCAACAACAACAACAACAACAACAACAAACTATCATGGTAGAAATTAAAAACAGAAATCTTGCTTCAGTGTTAGAACAAGGTATTGTGAAAATTGGATGAGAGGAAGAGTTAGTTTCCACATAAATTAAATTAGTGAAATACAAAAAATAAATTTAAATTAGAAAAATAAAATTGAAACCTAACTAGGATGCAGAACAAGGAAACAGAACTGATTAAAGGAAAATGCAATCGGGGTAGAGACTCAGACTTGAAAAAGATTGTAAAATGTAATCAAGGATGGGAATTTAGGATAAGATACACATTGGAAATTATAATTAGATCTGGGGATTTGGAAAGAAGATATGGTGACATGAGCAGAGTAGATTTAGACTGGGAGGGGGGGCAGTAGGGAGTCCAGTTCTTCAGATAAGATCAGACTCAGCCAATAGGCAATAGAAGAAGGACTCAATTACCCCCAAATAAGGTGAAGGCAAGAATGAAGTAATGATGTAATCGGGGTGGAGATTCACACTCACTTGGAGGGATTAAACACTTCAGATACGGTGACTTCAGGTACTCAGCCAATGAAGTGTCAAGGGAGGAACATGCTGTAATATTCTTCTCTAAAATGTAATGTTCTCTTGGAGCAGGTTTTTGGGGGACTTCTGGAGGCAGCCTTCCTTTCAGTTCAGTAATCACAAGTACAGGCAGGGATTAAAGTCCAAATCTTTTATTGTCTCCTTCACTTGGGGCTTGGCTGGTTTTTCTGGAGCCTATCTCTCTCCTTGGTTCTGAGAGGCCTGCCTTCTCTGGCTTCTGAATCTCCTAGACTCTATCCTGGCTGAGACTCCTAGCTTATATATGCTCTCCTAAAGGTGTGAATTTTGTAGAACTCTAGTAAGTACTAAGTACCTCTAGAGAACTGTTAAGCACCATGCTAAATTAGATCAATTCCAATGACTAAGCATCTTGTTTCAAGTTCTGGCCCATAACATCTCCCCATTTCTTTTGTTTTTAGAATATAGGTGTCCTCACTTCTCACAGAGGTGAGAACCCTAAAAAAGAGGTGATCACACCTTCCCTGAGTGCCCAAAAAAGGGGTGAAAACACCATAAAAGGAGGTGATCACACCCTCCCTGACATCTCAGGAAGGGAGATGAAAACACCAAAGGAAATGGGAAATCAAATCAAATTAGCAGGTTTCTGAAGGGTCTCACTCTTAAAACAGGTATACATAAATCCATCAGTATGGGAGGTTTTACACATAATTACATAAATTACATAAGCACATAGCAATATAACACAGGCTAGTAGTGATGTAACAAATAACACGAATCCACATGAGGAATTGTTAGGTTCTTACTACGTGCTAATGAGATAATGAGATGATAGGTTCTTACTAAGTTCTAAGTCAGTACTTAACAATTCTCTAGTTCTGGCCTTTATGGGGAGTTTTACTCCTTCGAACTTCTGTGGAGGAGCTTACATGTTTAAGAGGAGCAAGTTCATTGGTTGAAGTATTTTTTTCCCAGAAGCCCCTGAGTTATTCCATGCCCATTCTCTGGGAGGATAAAAGACGCAACATTGAGCAAGGGAGAGGAGTCTACTCTAGGTCAGAGTTGGCGGCTCTCTACAGGAAGAAAAGTCTAGTCAAGAGATTGAGTTGAGACAGCATATCTCCTCCCAGAGAGTGATCGGCAGTTTCTGGAGACAACAGAACATTACATATTGGCGCCAAAACGTGGGGCAAGGACTTTTGCTTATCCTGAAAAGGACTTATTTTGAGCCCTTCAGAAGAGCTAGCCTGGACCTTCACAAGGAATTACACATGTCCATAAGTCCTAGGAATAGTTCAAAAGGAATCTATAGTCAATTACTTCATGTGCCAAGAACCTAATAATTCCTGCAAGTTTTGAAGTCCTACAATAGTCTCATCTTGTGTTAGGGAATCCAATGATTCCTGCAGATTTTGTTCTTAGGTCTTCTCCTTTGTTTCGAAGTTTTTCTCTTTTTCTGTCTCTCTAAGCCAGGTGCTGTTGGCACCATCTGATTCCTTCTGCATCAGTAGAGAAACAAGCAAACCCTTTCTCCCAAGCAGTTAACCTATATAGTCCCTTCTATTTACCACTTTCTGGATCTCTTCACATCAAATGGCAAATACATTGAAACTGCTTGCACTGAGCACTGCCCTTCTGTTGGGTTAAAAAAGCCTGTATTTTCCCCAATTATAATCCCTTTATGTTATCTGATTGCTTTTCTGCTGATTGGCCATGTAATCTCTTTCTGCCATGTGATTGCTTTTTTGCTGATTGATCATATCAGAGTCCTGAATTTCTCTGGGTGTAAACTTGGCTGCCATCATGCCCCATCTCTCTTTTATTTGATGCCTTGGAGCTGGGCCTCACCACTCATTTCCCTGGGTCAATCTACATTCTGAGGCCCAGTGGAAACCCTTGTGGCATTTTGGACATAGGGTTTTAAGTCTTCTCTCACCCTGTCTTCTCACTCTATCTCTATACCTACATTGGGCTTTCAGATGTCCAATTTTTCCACAATGAAAATATTGACGACTCTCTCTACAAGCCCCTTGCCAAGAGGGACCCTGTCTTCCCATGTTCATCATAGTCTAGGTATAATAAGCATTTGTGCCCACTGTGGCACAGCATCTTATCATCTCCTCTAAAGGAGCATCTTTGTGTAATTCCCATATAATTCTTCTGCAAACCTCATTAGCATTTTCCTTAGCCAATTGTCTGATCATTATTTCTGTAGCTGCTTTTTCTCCAATGGTACTTGTGACAGCTGTTTGCAAACATCCCACAAAATCTGTAAAAGCTTCATTGGGACCTTGCTCTATTTTTGTGAAGGCTTCTCCCTGATCTTTTCCTGGGAGGGAACCCCAAGTTTATGTTGCAGCAGTAGCAATTTGTTCATAAGTTTCTATCGGGTAATTAATCTATGCTGATTTCTCTGCACATTGACCTTCACCTGCTAGTTGGTCAAAGGTGATTTGTACATTAACTCCAGTTTGCTTATTGCATTGGGCTTTAATCCTACATAATTCATGATACTCTGAAAGTCACAACAATTTTTGTCCAGGTTCTAAACATGTCCTTGCTATGCATTTTCAGTCACTCAGGGTTAGGATTTCATAAGGCAAAGTATCTAGTAACATCTTAACATAAGATGATGTAGCTCCATAAAGAGTGCAACCCTTTTTCAAATCCTTAATTTTTTCTAGATCAAAAGGAGTTTATCTTCTCCTTTTTTGACTTGAAGTGTCAAGCTCTTCAATCACAGGGTATGCATTTATTAAACCAGATACATCCTGTCCTTCATTTTTTGCCTTAACCAGTCCTTTTTGTAATTTTGTCATAGGCTGCTTCATAGATAATGCTGATTGTCTTACTGCCTCTCCCCCTTCTCCTTCTCCTTCCACCCATGAAGGGTTAATTGAAGAAGTAGATCAGGGGATGGGGAATGACTTAACTTCTCCTGCTTCGAAGCACTACACTTAAAATTGTACTTAACTCCATTCTTACCTGATTCTTCCTTTTCACCTAGTTTATTTAGATCCTCCCCCTCCTGCTTTTTCATCTTTTTCCTTATTCTATAATTTATGTAATTTCCTAAAGCCAGTTGTATTAAATTGTATGCATAAAATGTATCTTTGGAAATTGAGCCAGGTCCATTTTCGTTGTAGAATTTACATAGTTGCTCTCCTACTAATTTTCACTCCTCTAGATCCAATTCTTTTCCCATAGAGAACCAAGGAGATAAGCACTGTACAGTTTCTAAAAGTTCAGTAATCTGCTCCCAAATTATAATCAAACCTTGGCTTTTCATAAGTCTGACAATGTTCTCTACACATTTTCCTTGAATTGGAAAAGAAGGCTGTTTTCTAAATATCCGTCCCATTTTAGCTGCAGTACTACTTTAGCCCTTTAACAAAGTTTCCTTACCTATTTTTGCAGTCACCCTAATTTCTGGGTCACAGATGGAAGATTCTTGGTCCCACATTCTGGCACCAAAATGTAATATTCTTCTCTAAAATGTAATGTTCTCTGGGAGCAGGTTTCTTGTGGGAAGCACAAGGAGGCAGCCTTCCTTTCAGTTCAGTAATCACAAGTGCAGTCAGGGATTAAAGTCCAAATCCTTTATTGTCTTCTTCAAAGTCTTGTCTTGAGCTTTGGTTAGTTTTTCTGGAGGCCGATCTTTCTCCTTGGTTCGGAGAGGCCTGCCTTTTCTGGCTTCTGAATCTCCCAGACTTTATCCTGGCTGAGCCTACCTGGAATGGGTATAAAAGGAACAGGACCTATCACCAGCGATTTGAAATTAATCCCGCCAGGATGACAATTACATTGGCAAGCACACTTTACCTCTCTTACTAAAAAAAGAACTCATTGCCTTAAACACAAAGAATGATGGCAAATGGGAAGAAGAAAAAAAGGGAAACTAAGTTCCCTTATGAGCCAGGGCCAATGGTAGATGTTTCTAGAACTTTTGAAGGGAAATCGTTTAAGGTGAAGCTGCACAATTATGGGGTCAGTTTCTCCAATTACCTAAACTTACAAAACATAAAACTCATATCAATTTCTGGTCATTTACAATGTCAAAGAGTTGATTTCATTTGAGCCTTCCAATCAAGCTAGTTTCAGACCACTCTTGACTCTATTATTACTAATAAAAATGTTGCTTGTCATAAAAAATTAAAAAGCAGAATAAGAAGAAAGAAAAATGGAAACGGAACACAAAATAAAATAAAACAAAAAAGAGAATATTGTCTAATGCCCAGCAGAATACCAGGATGGATTCAAAATATGTAACAACAAATTATCAGTTCAAGGGAAAAATATGTGTGTGTTTACATATTAGTAGAAGTTGTTGATCTTCACGATGTTTTAACATTAGCAAATAAATACTCCCTGTAACCTGCATTAATCCTTACAACTGCTCCAGCTTTCACCAAAATTGCCTGTATATTATGCTAGGTTATTGTTCCAAAATTTCTTCTGTTGTGGCTTTATTGTAGGATGTCACATCTTATTTTCTAGTTCTTTGACATAACAAAAACAGCTGCATCATTACTTTTGTGCACGTGGGCCTTTCCTTTCTTGAAAAGAATATGCCCCCTAGTGGCAAAATTAACTCAAAGATTCTGTGACCTGGGGGAACTTCACAATGTTACCAATAATGAATTCATGTATGTGTTTCTCCAGAACCCTTTCAACACTTTTATTCATTTGGACAATTTTTCCTTAACCTTTTTTTTAAATTACAATGAGCCAGGGGTTCTGAGAGGCAGAGGGAAAGCAGGCGGCCAATCAACTGCATTCCTGATGTTTCTCATTTTCGCCGATAAGGATGCTCCGGAAACTCTCTTCTGGGTCACAAGGCGGGAGGGATTCGTTGACCTGATTTAAGGATAATTAATAGACTATTACTTTCTTGTCTGAAGTTTGCGTTTCAGACTTTTTCTTTGTGGAGAAGAAATCAACAGGAGGAACGAGCGGCTGTCCCGGGGGGAAACGTCCAAAGTTTCAGAAACTACATCGAGCCCGCAGCGGGGGCATGAGGGCTGAGCGTAGGCGGGGTCTCCCTGCCCCCCTCAGACAAAGGGGGATGGGGGAAGGGCGCAGGTCCCGAGGCCATCCGCCCCTCCCGGGAGAAGGGGGACCGCGCCCCCATTTGTAACTAAGCAAACGATCTAACCCAAAACCTCCACACCCACTTTTCCCGCCGGAATTTCCGATCGCATCCGGGTCTCTTTCTCGTGCGGAACCCCACACTCCATCCCCGCCCCTCCCCACAGGCTCGGGAACCTGCTGGAAAGAAGGGGCGGACGGAGTCAGGAAGAAAAGGAATAGGGATAAAGTCTTCACCGGGTCAAAGAAGGCCTCCTAGTGACGTCACGCCCCTCACCCCCCCTCCTCGGTCCCCAGGCTGCTGAGCCGCAGGGCATGCTGGGAGTCCCCTGGGGCGCAGGCGCTGCTTCCTGGGTCACTGGTTTATTTCTAGTCTTCCTACCGAGCTGGGAGAGTGGGGGAGGGCAGGAGGGCGTGGGTGCGCAGGCGCGGCCTGGCACTTTCCTCTTCCTTCTTGAGGCTCCTCCCCTTCGGCACCAGTTGCGGCCGGTCTCGTTGCAGAGTTTGCCGAGCTGTTGCGCGTGTGCAGGCTCCGAGTGTGGGGGCGGGTGTGAGACCGAGGTGCCGGAGGAGTTGTGCAAAAAGGGCAGGAGCTGTGAGTGGGGCCTGTAACTGGATTGCGCGCTTACGCGCGGGTGGGGGTTGCAGTGCACGTGGGTGTGGCTGCAGCTGGGGCCTTAGTCCTGAGTGATTTCACCTGTGTGGGCAGAGATTGGCGGAGGGCCGTACTTCTGCATCCCTGTCCCCTGGGGAGGGGGCATTTATGAGAGTTTCTTGGGGAGCCCAACTGACCCCTCCCCCACTGAGCCCCCACTGTTGCCAGGTCCCCTCACCGGTCGTCCGTTGGCCTTTGCGCACTTTGGGGAGGGGGAGGATTCTGGAGCTTTATATCTTTTGCCTCAGTTTCTTCCAGTGCAAAAAGGGGGTGAGAGCGGCCCCTCCCCCCATGAGATCCCTATATAGCACTAAGTACAAGGCCTGGTATACAGGAAGCGCTCTCCAAATGCTGCTCTTGTCTAGTCTTTTTTGTTTGCCTGGAGGACAGTGGGGGTGAAGGAGGTTCCCTGGCGAGGGGGGGGGCAGGGGGAGACTCCCATCCAGCTCTGCTCCTTGACCTCTTTCCCTCCTGTGGCCTTGGGACATCCTCATCATTTCTGGGGCCTTGGGCAGGTGGGGGGCCCTTGTTACAGCTGGAGAAACTGAGGCAGGGATCAAGGGCCTGGCCAGGGTCACACTGGCCTTCCAGGGATTCGGGTGAAGGCTTTGTGATCTTCACCCCATGGGGCTCGCCATGGGGAGTCCTGGGAGGGTCTCCCTGCCCCCATAGGTGACATTTCTCAGCCTCCCTCTCTGAACTGAGATCTCAGTCTCTATCTCTCTGAGCTGATATCCCTCAGTATCCTTCTGGGGTAAAGCCGCTCCCCGTCCCTGCCCTCAGAGCTCTCTCTCTCTCTCTCTCTCTCTCTCATTGTGGGCAGGTAGGCATCCAGCCTGGGCAGAGGAGCCTCAGGCCCCGTCCTCCTTCCCCAGGCCAGCTGGAACAGGATCCAAGCCCGGAACCAGAGAGATGGCCTTGGGCAGCCAGAGCTCCCCTTCCCAGGTGAGTGCGGTCCCTCCCCGGAGCTGAGCAGCATCAGCCCAGGGGGAGTCCAAGGGAGCCCAGAAGCTTCCTCCTGTCAGAGGGAGGGGGCCCTGGCAGGGCTGGCAGCAGGGATAGAATCACCCTCCTGGCACTGCCCGTTTCCTGCCCCTCAGGTCACAGCGGCTCCCAGGGCTCTCCGAGTCTCTCCTTTGCCAGGTCTCAGATCAAGGCAATAAGCTCCTCTGGGCCAAGCTCCTGCTAACCACTGAGGATGCAGAGGGAGGTTAAAAAAAAAAACCCAGATCTGCCCTCAAGGAGCTCCCAGGGGAGAAAACATCTCATGAGCTGTGTCCACACCTGCGCTGGACAGTGTAGACGGGAGCTACTCTCAGAGGGAAGGGTCAGCAGTTTGGGGACATGGAAAAGCTTGTTTTCAGAAAAGGGAGAATTTAGCTGAGATGAAGGAGGAAGGAGGCCGTTGCAAACAGGAGAGAAGCCACTGAAAAGGTCCAGGGCAGGGGACAGAAGATTCTGGTTAACATAAGCCAGGAGGCCACTGTCTCTGAAGCGGTGAGGAAGAGGAAGGTGTGAGGAGTCTGGGATGGGTGTCGTGGTGTCTGCCATGTGCCAGGAGCCACATAAAAATCATCTCATTGATGCTGTGTTGGGAATTCTCAGGGTCCTTGGTAGGGAGAGTCAGAGTCAGGGAGCTCAGGGTCCAGCCAGAGAGTAAACTATGGTTTATTTATTCTCTGGGGGGTGGGGCAGACTCCATGAATGGGGGGTTACATTTCCTCTGCTGTCACAGACACCGTCTCTCCTTTTTACCTGACCTGTGCTTTGGGTAAGATCTGTTGGGTCTCATAGAGAGTTATAAAGAAGTTTTAGCTAAGATCAGGTTAGGACCCAGATACAAAAAGGTACATTTGCTTTGTTTGTTTTAAATTATTTTCAATGTCATGTCATGGACATTTTGTAGCTTTCATCTTTATAAAATTCTGAGTTCCAAATTTTTCTCCATCTCTTTCTCTTCTCTATTCCTAAAATAGCGGGCAACTTGATGTAGATGTAAACATGCTGTCATTTAAAATATATTTCCCCATTAATCAGAGTTGTGAAAAAAGAAACTGTTCAAAGAGGAGAAAAAGAGAATAAAGTAACTAAAAGATATATTCTTCAATCACTTTCAGAGTCCATCAGTTCTTTAGTTAGGGTGTGGAAAGCCTTTTCCTTCTTGAGTCTTTTCTATTTCCCTTAGATCCTTGTGCTCCTGAGAAGAGCAGAGTCCTTCTTGGTTGATCACCACACTGTTGCTGATTCTGTTTACATCTTTAATTGGCTCTGCTCATTTCAATTTGTATTAGTTTAGTTTTTTAGTTCTTTCTGAAATCTGCTTCTTCATCATTTCTCATTTTACAATACTATTTCATTATATTCATATACCACAGCTTGTTCAGCCATTCCCCAGTTGATGGGAATTCACTTAATTTCTACAATATTTCCTTCAGGAAAGGGACTGTTGTGAATATTTTTGCAATCTTTTTGTAATCTCTTTGGAATCTTTTTGTAATCTCTTTGGAACAATAAGAGACCTTGTGGTGCTATTGGTAGATCTAAATATTTGCAATTTTGTTGCCCTTTGTTCATAGTTCAAAGTTGCTCTCCAGAAAGCTTGGATCACTTCACAATTTCTCTACAATGCATTATTATTCCAGTATTCCCACATTCTTTCCAGCATTGATCATTTTTTGTTTTACTAATCTGATAGATGTGAGGTACTTGAGTTGTTTTTATTTGCATTTTGCTAATCAAAAGTTATTTAAAGCACTTCATTTTCCTGCATTATTTTTTATTTCTTCATCTAAAACTCTTTATTTCCTTTGATCGTTTCTCAATTGAGAAATGGTTTTTATTCTTACACATTTGACTCAGTTCTCTATGTATTTGGGAAATGTGGGCTTCATCAGAGATACTTGCAGTGAAGCTCATTTCTTATCTTTCTGCTTTCCTTGAAAACTACATCTTCACCAAAAGAAGAATATTGAAGATCAAGTGTGAAATTTTTATCATAGCTATTTATATCAGAGGAAGAAAACACAAGAACAAAGAAATAAGTTCTCTATTACTTAGATAGTTTGGCAACATTTATTAAGTCCTTTGTGCCTTCTTAGACAGTAACAGGACTGGAAGTGAGTGCTCTGAGTTTGCTGATAGTAATTGGGGAATGAGAGCTACTGAAGGGGACATCTAGCACATTGATAAAACAATAGCAGCATAGCATCAAATGAAGTCAATGATAGTTTTCTCCAAAATTCACTTTGGAAAACTCGTAGTACTAGATGTGTAAAAGTCTGGGTCATAAGATTTAGATGACATGATTGTACTTCCCAGAGTTAGAGAAGGAAAGAGATTGGGACTGGATGCCAAAAAATAATGAGTGGGAAGCAGTCACAGAATAAGGATTGGGCAGTTTCAAAGGTCTCCCCAACCAGGACAGTCTGACCTCTGGATGGGCTCTAGAGGGCAGAGTGAAGTTAGAATCGGCAAGAATTAACATTAAAGGCCATTTCTTATTCTTTGGAGGTCAGGCACTTACAACCCAGGTTGGCTGCCTGATCTCTCTGACCTCCTGGCTGAGACCTACCTGAGGAGTGAAAGCACAGCATTGGATTTCTGGGAGAGGTAGTGTCCCAATTAATCATCTCTCACAAAACACAGTCTATTAATAAGCTCACTTTATGAGAGAAGATATATCTTCATCACTTGTTTGGAAAGAGTCTCATATTAGCCAGTTGACACCACATTCTCTTTAAAATTCTTTTCCTGCTTCCATCTAGTTTAGATTTCATTTTAGACTCATGGGTTGTTATGAGCCAGAACTTGAAACCAGGGGCTTAGTCAGTGGAATTGATAGAGACAATAGTTATCTAATTTGGCATGGTATTTAACAGTTATCTAGTTCCGTACATGTACTTAGTACTTATTATAGTTCTACAAGATTCACACCTTTGATAAAAGAGCATATATAAGCTAGGAGCCTCAGCCAGGATTCAGTTGGGGAGATTCAGAAGCCAGAGAAGGCAGGTGAGAGTTCAAACTCTCAGAATCAAGGCCAGACTGAAAGGCTCTCCAGAAAGCTGCTCAGCTCCAGAAAGGAGATAATAAAGGATTTGGACTATAAAAAAGTTAATCGGGCCAAAGGAAAGGAGACAAGACTTGGAAAGAGACAATAAAGGATTTGGACTTTAACCCCTGGCTACTCATGTGGTGATTACTGAACTGAAAGGAAAGCTGCTTCCAGAGACCCCAAGAAACTCTCAACAGAGAATATTACATTTTAGACAGAATATTACAATGGGGAACTTGTTAGATAATTTCTTTGTTCTCTCCTTAATGTTCACTGCTAATGGTTTCTACCCCAGAATACACAGTATTTACCATGTTCTCACAAACTCTTTATAGAATTTTTTAAAATATAATTTATGACTCTTCTTGTGGGGAGGGTTGTTACATTATCTTCTTTCTTTCACCTCTACAGGTTCTATAGAATTCATATATTCTCCTTAATTCCATTGGGAGAAGCATTTTATAGTAAGTTTTTCCAACCTTTATTATCCAACATGACTCTCATTTCAAATGGAAAATGCTTTTCTCAATATTCCACTGGGCTCTTAATGCCTGGTTCCAAGTATGGGCTCTAACACTCCTAAAGATTATATGAATTTTAGGCAATTCTCATCTCTGCTTCAGTTTCCTCCTCTAAGTTGCTGAGGGTTGGACTGAATAAATTGTGGAGGATCTTTCAGCTCTAAATCAGGTGACTTTTGATGATTTAGGAGTTGGTGACATTCAAGGATATTATGGTGGACTTCACTGAGGAGGAGTGGGGACTCCTGGACCCTTCTCAGAAGGAGCTGTACAAGGAGGTCATGCTGGAGAGTGTCCAGAACCTGCTTTCCCTGGGTAAGGACTATTTCCTTTCTTTCTTGGTGTTCCTCATCAGTTCAAAATTTGCAAAAAGAACAGAAAATTTATCCATACTGTGTTACACCTAAGAAATAGCACTAAGTGCACAGTCATCTGAGTGCACCAAGTCTCCATGCATTTGGATCTTAGCTGGAGGTTTTTTCAGGTTGCATAATTTGCCCTCAGTAAGGTAGCTGACCATAGTGTCAGATTTGTTAGGCAAACTCCCTAAAAACTTGCTAAAAATAATGGGAGAGCATTGTGGTAAGATGACAAAATAGGCCAGGAAATATTTAGCTCCCTACAAATCCTGAACTCTCATGTTGGGGAACACTAAATATTGTTGCTGAAATTATGAACTGATCTACTCATTTTGGAGAAAAATCTGGAATTATGAGGAAAGAGGTATAAAACTGTATACCCTTTTACTATAAAATACACTAAAAAGCCTGTTTGACAAAATAATTAAGGGGAAAAAGGAAGCCAATTTATATGTTTTAAAAGATTGATAGCAGCTTTTTTTTTTGGGTGACAGAGCTGGAGACTGTGGGAATACCATCAATTCATGAATAGCCAAAGAGGAATGGAATACTGTTAGGTTCTTACTAAGTGCTAATGAGATGAGATATTAGGTTCTTACTAAGTGCTAAGTCGATACTTGACAATTCTCTAGTTCCGGCCTTTACTGGGAGTTTTACTTGTGAATTCCTGGGGAGGAGCTTGCATGCTTAGGAGGAGCAAGTTCATTGGTTGAAGTAATTTTTCCCAGAAGCCCTTGCATTATCCCACACCCATTCTCTGGGAGGATAAAAGAGGGCAGCTCTGGAGGAAAGGGGGGAGTTTTTGTCTGGACCAGACTTGAGGCAGCTCTCTGCAGGAAGGGAAGTCGGCGAAGAAGAATCTGTCCAAGAGATTTGAGTTGACACAGCAGATCTCCCCGAGAGTGATCGGCAGCTTCTGGAGACAACAGCACGTTACATATTGGCGTCCACAACATGGGGCAAGGACTTTTCCTTATCCTGTTATCCTGACAAGGATTTATTCTGAGCCCCTCAGAGGAGCTAGACCGGACCACTGCAATTTAGCGCCCGAACAGGGACAGGCACGATCCTGATTCCAGTGGAAAAGCCTCCGATCCAGATCTCACTCTCTCTGACCCAGAACCATGAGTAACAAGGAAACTTTGTTAAAGATTAAGTGAGCGTGCTAATAGATAAATAAGGAACTTAACTTGTTAAGGGCTAAACCAGCAATCTCTTATAGTGAAATGGGGCAAACGCCTTCTGTTCAAGGAAAATGTTTAGAGAGCATCATCAAGGTTATGAAAAGCCAAGGATTGATTATAATTTTGGAGGAGATTACTGAACTTTTAAAAACCGAAGGTCATATGTCCTTGTTTTTCTCTGGAAAAAGAATTGGATCTAGATGAATGGGAATTAGTAGGAAAGCAATTAGGTGAACATTACAATTGCCCTTGTGACATTTTGCCCTTTGGGTCCAGACCAAACTCAATTTCCAAAGATACACTTCATACTTACAATTTAATCCAAATGGCTTTAAAAAATGTTATTTTAAAGGAAGAGAAGAAGGAGCAAAATGGGGAAGTATCAACTAAACTAGGTGAAAAGGATAAATCAGCTTAACAATGAAGTTAAGTACAATTCTGAGCAACAGGAGCATTTCCCATCTCCTCCCTCAATTAACACTTCAGGGGTGGAGCAAGAAGGAGGAGGGGAAGAGGCAGAAACACAAACAGAATTGCCTGTGAAGCAGCCTAAGCCTATGACAAGATTAGAAAAAGCATTGGTTAAAGCTAAGAGAGAAGGACAGGATATAAGTGATTTTATACATGCATATCCTGTGATTGAAGATATTGACTCTGTAGGTCAAAAAAGGAGAAGATATGCACCTTTAGATTTGAATAAAATTAAAGATTTGAAAAAAGGTTGTACCCTTTATGGGGCTACATCAGCTTATGTTAAAATGAAGTCCTAACCCCAAATGATTAGAAATCCATAGCAAGGACATGCCTGGAACCTGGAGAAAATTTACTATGGCTTGTGGAGTTTCATGAATTATGTAAAATTCAAGTCAGATGCAATTTGGAAATAGGAGTTAACACACAATTCACTTTTGAGCACTTGGCTGGTGAAGATCGGCATGGAGAGAATTCAGAACAGATTAATTATACCATGACAATATATGAACAAATTGCTAAGGCTGCAATAAAAGCTTGGGGTGTCCTTCCTGGACAGAAAGATCATGGAGAGGCTTTCACTAAAATACAGCAAGGTCCCAATGAACCTTTTGCAGATTTTGTGGGACGTTTGCAAACTGCTGTCAAAAGAACTATTGGAGAAAATGCAGCTACAGAAATAATGACCAGACATCTGGCTAAGGAAAATGCCAATGAGATTTGCAAAAGAATTATATGGGATTAGACAAAGATGCTCCTTTAGAGGAGATCATAAGATGCTGTGCTACAGTGGGAACAAATGCTTTTTACACCCGGACAATGATGAACATGGAAAGACAGGATCCCTCCTGGCAAGGGCCTTCTAGAGAAACTCGGCGATGTTTTCAATGTGGAAAAATTGGACATCTAAGAGCTCAGTGTAAATATGGAGATAGAGTGAGAAGACAGGGTGAAAGAAGACCTAAAACCCCATGTCCAAAATGCAACAGGACTCCATTGGGCATCAGAATGTAGAATAATTCAGAGAAACGGGATGAGGGGCCCAGGTCCAGGGCCCCAGGCAAAAAAGACTTGGGGCATGATGGCAGCTGATGTTACACCCAAAGAACCTTTAGAAGGTCAGGATTCTGATTTGATCAACCAGCAGAAAAGCATCACATGGCAGAAAGGGATTACTTCATAAATCAGCCAAAAGGCAATCAGATTGCAAAAATGGATTACACTTGGGGAGAATACAGGCCTTTTAAACCAACAGGGCTGTGTCCAGTGCAAACAACTTCAATGTAATTGCCAGATGATGAGAAGAGATTTAGAAAGTGGTAAAGAGAAGGTAATTAGATAGATTAACTGCCTGGGAGAGAGGGTTTGCTTGTATTTGTTCAGATGGAGAAGGAATCAGATGGGTGCCAACGAGTCGTATTCGCCTTGTCCATCAGAGAGAGACAGAAAAAGAGAAAAACCTCAAAACAAAGGAGAAAATCTAAGAAACATCTGACACTGAAAGAGCATGGCTAATAAGAAGACTGTTAAAGAACTTTAAAAACCAGCAGGAATCATTGGATTTCCTAACACAAGATGAGACTAATGGACAATGGACTTATGGACATTTATAAATTCTCAATTTATGATTATTTGATCATGTTATTTGTTACATACTTCTAGCATGTGTTATGTTACTATGTATTTATGTAATCTATGTAATTATGTGTAATGCCTCCCATATTGATGGATTTATGTTTCAAGGTTATGACCACCCTATGTTCTAAATCAAAAGAAAGGGGGAGATGTTAGGTTCTTACTAAGTGCTAATGAGATTATGAGATATTAGGTTCTTACTAAGTGCTAAGTCGGTACTTGACAATTCTCTAGTTCCGGCCTTTACTGGGAGTTTTACTTGTGAATTCCTGGGGAGGAGCTTGCATGCTTAGGAGGAGCAAATTCATTGGTTGAAATAATTTTTCCCAGAAGCCCTTGCATTATCCCACACCCATTCTCTGGGAGGATAAAAGAGGGCAGCTCTGGAGGAAAGGGGGGAGTGTTTGTCTGGACCAGACTTCAGGCTGCTCTCTACAGGAAGAAGAATCTGTCCAAGAGATTTGAGTTGACACAGCAGATCTCCTCCCAGAGAGCGATTGGCAGCTTCTGGAGACAACAGCACGTTACAGAATACGACTAAGATCAATGGTTAATAGCTTCAGCAGTGGTTGATGATGGTGTGTTGAGAACTTTATGAAACAGTTCAGCCCATCTCTTCCATGATCATATTCTTGTAACTAATCAATGTAGCTCCATCAGCATTGGGCAGCTTAGATAGGTATTTCCTCCATAATCTATAGAACATTATAAAAGGACTTTGGACTGTTACACTGAATATGAACATGAACTTTACCTTCTTTACTGGGCCAAAAATCCAACATATCTGTAACCTTTGCTTATACTTTTGGGAAGGGTTAAACACTACCTTCCTAAATTACTAAATTACTTGTAATCTTGTAAAATCATTTTTCATTTAATATCTTCAGAATTTCTTCATTATTTTCATCAAACCAATTTGAATGTTTACTTTTTTCCCAGATGAGTATAAGTGGTAATATCCAACAAATCTCTGAAAACTGTCTATTCCTTCTCTGCTCTACAGTTTTCATCTGTGTGTTTGCTCGGTTTTCCCTCTAAATTAGCAAAAACTATTCCAACACAAAGAAGACTCTAATCTACTGGTAATAAGTTGTTTGGTAGCCATTTTGACCTTGGGCCCGTGCCTTTGCTGAATATGAATATTTCATTGGGAGAGGATAAGTCTCTGATTGGTCCAATACTTTGAGTTGCACATCTCACATATTTTCTATCTCTTTTTCTTTCTTTCATTCTTTCTTTTTGATGAGGCAATTGTGGTTAAGTGACTTGCCCAGGGTCACAAAGCTAGAACGTGTTAAGTGTCTGAGGCCGAATTTGAACTCAGGTCTTTCAGATTTCAGGATTGGTGCTCTATCCACTGCACCACCTAGATGGTCTCCAATCTTGTCTATTCTTAAAAATGATTTGGGGTATTAAAAGCCACTGTTTGCACTGAGTACACCTATGAAGTTTTGTGTATTTAGTTTGGTGACAAGCTGCAATGACTCTTATGTAACATTGCTATTTTACTTAAATTTGTGTTTTTCTTTTTATGTATATATGTTTGTCTTCTTCAGATGTAGAAAATGGATTCAAAGTAAATGAGATGAATAAAAAGCTGGGAATTTTTGTGGAAGAACATGACCTGCTAAGATTCTTGAATGGTGGTTCCTGTGACTTCAGTTTGAAGGAAATGAATGACTTTATTTTCAAAGTAGATAGATACCAAAAGAGTGACTGTGAATTTTATGCAATTGGAAAGAGATTCAGATGGTCTTCTATCCTAAATCACTGTAAGAAAATGACCTCAGGAAGTGATTATCTTCAAGGTAGTGAATACAAGAAATGTTTCACTGATGAAGTAGACTTATTGGTTCCAGGTAATCAATGGGATATTGCTGTGAAATGCAGTTCAGATCTCAGTGGCCATCAGAAAAGTGATAATGAAGAAATGCTTTCCATAAGTGATAAAAATGAAAAGGCTGTTGGTCAGAACTCTAATCTCCTTACTCATCAGGAAATGCATATTGGAAAAGAACCCAATGAACATAATGTATGTGAAGCAACCTCATCCTATCACTCATCTCTTCCTTACCATCTTGGAATGAAAAGATATGGATATGATCAGTGTGAGAAAGCCTTAGGTTGGAATCCAGCTCTTGCTAGCCCTCAGAAGGCTACTTTTACTGGAGAGATGTCTCATAAATGTACTAAATGTGGGCTAGCTTTCTATTATGGATCATTCCTGCTTGACCATCAGAGAATCCACCCTAGAGAGAAGCCTTATTTATGTCTTCAGTGTGAAAAGTCATCCATATGCAATGAATGTGGACGAACTTTTACAGATCTCTCCAGTCTAGCAAAACATAAGAAAACCCACACTGGAGAGAAGGCTTTTGAATGTAATCAGTGTGGAAAGACTTTTAGACGCAGCTCCCATCTTTCTAGACATCAGGGAATCCACACTGGAGAGAAACCTTTTAAATGTAATTTGTGTGGAAAGACTTTCACACAGAGTTCCAATCTTGGTTTACATCAGAGAAAGCACACTGGAGAGAAACCTTTTAAATGTAATCTGTGTGGAAAGGCTTTTAGATTCAATTACAGGCTTGCAGAACATCAGAGAATCCACACTGGAGAGAAACCTTTTAAATGTAATCAATGTGGAAAGGCTTTTAGATGCAACTCAAATCTTGCTGCACATCAGAGAATCCACACTGGAGAGAAACCTTTTAAATGTAATCAATGTGGAAAGGCTTTCACACAGAGTTCCAGTCTTGCTTTACATCAGAGAATCCACACTGGAGAGAAACCTTTTAAATGTAATCAGTGTGGAAAGGCTTTCACAAACAGTTCCAGTCTTGCTTTACATCAGAGAATCCACACAGGAGAGAAACCATTTAAGTGTAATCAGTGTGGAAAGTCTTTCAAACAGACTGCCCATCTTGCTTTACATCAGAGAAATCATACTGGAGAGAAACCTTTTAAATGTAATCAATGTGGAAAGGCTTTCATACAGAGTTACAATCTTGCTTTACATCAGAGAAATCACACTGGAGAAAAACCTTTTAAATGTAATCACTGTGGAAAGGCTTTTAGATTCTCCTCCAGTCTTGTTAAACATCAGAGAATCCACACTAGAGAGAAACCTTTTAAATGTAATCACTGTGGAAAGACATTCATATATAATTACAAGCTTGCAGAACATCAGAGAATCCACACTGGAGAGAAACCTTTTAAATGTAATCACTGTGGAAAGGCTTTCAGATTCTCCTCCAGTCTTGTTACACATCAGGGAATCCACACTAGAGAGAAACCTTTTACATGTAATCACTGTGGAAAGGCTTTCAGATTCTCCTCCAGTCTTGTTACACATCAGAGAATCCACACTGGAGAGAAACCTTTCAAATGTAATCAATGTGGGAAGGCTTTCAGATCCTCCTCTAATCTTAGTACACATCAAAGAATTCACACAGGAGAGAAACCTTTTAAATGTAATCAGTGTGGAAAGGCTTTCACACAGATTGCCAATCTTGCTGGACATCAGAAAATCCACACAGGAGAGAAACCTTATAAATGTAATCAATGTGGAAAGGCTTTTAAACGTAACTCCCATCTTGCTAAACATCAGAGAATCCACATTGGAGAGAAACCTTTTAAAATGTAATCAATGTGGAAAGAATTTCAGATCCAGCTCCTATCTTGCCAGACATCAGAGAATCCACACTGAAATGAAACTTTTTTTTTTTTTTTTTTTTTTTGTATTTTGGGTAGGAGAGGATAGCAGTGTACTAGCCATAGGATTGTTCTGCCACTTGATCCTCTAATCTAAAGGAAGACATAAATACAGTAATGATACATGCAATAGAATATAAAGACTGAGAAAGCTTTGAAAAATGTTTTATTGAATTTATTACTACTCAAAAAATTTACAGATATGTTTCTTGACATATTTTGCTGTTTTGTGTAAATTTAAAATGTTCATTTGTATGAATTTCAAAATTAAAGAAGAAATCAGATATTGTGGTTTTCTATTGTCGTTTTCACCAATGTTGATGACTTCATTACAAGAAATCATAAAATTATTTTCATGGCATTCTCTATCTTTTGAAATCTAGATCTTGAATCAAGAATTATCCTTGCTACATTTGCAGATTATACCTAACACTTTACTTTTATTTTAAAAACAATTATTTTTAATAGGGAAAAAAATCCTTGTATCTCTCTCACCAACTGAAATAGAAAATAACAAAAAAAGCAAATAACAAAAAAGAAAATAACAAAAAAAGCAAAATTCCTGTACTGTATAATCCTAAAATATATTTGTGTTAAATATATTCTTGAGAAATTCTTATTACAAAATTCCATGAATTTTTTCCATTCTAATGTCTGGCATCTTGCTTGTTTGTTGTTGGTTTTTTTGGTTTGTTTGTTTGTTTTGTTTTGTTTTTAGTGACATTCATTCAAAATTGAGGTCGTCCCCTTTCCTTTTTTTTCTGAAGCAATTGGGATTAAGTGACTTGCCCAGGGTCACACAGCTAGGAAGTGTTAAGTGTCTGAGGACAGATTTGAATGCAGGTCTTCCTGACTTTAGGACTGGTACTCCATCCACTGAGCCCCTCTTTCCTATTCTTTAAGTGATTAATTTCATTTTCTTTACCTTTTCCTTGAAAAGGTTTTCCCCTATTTCTCTATCTTTCTCATTCAAACCTTTTTTGGGGGGACTTCATGTAACTTATACCGTGTTATGGGCCAGAACTTGAAACAAGGTGCTTAGTGGAATTGATAGACAATAGTTATCTAATTTAGCATGGTACTTAACAGTTCTCTAGTTCAATACATGTACTTAGTACTTACTATAATTCCACAAGATTCACACCTTTAAGAGAGCATCTATAAGCTAGGAGCTTCAACCAGGATTCAGTGGAGGAGAACTAGGGAAGACCAGAAAAGTGGTAGCAGTCCTCCTGCCTCCCCCCCAGAAACCAAGACACATTCAGGAGAACCTCAAGAAGCTGGCAGAAGCAGAGAAGACAAAGGACTGGCGGCAGAAGCTTAAACTCTCTAAACCAAAAAGAGAGAGAGGCCTCTAAGAAAGCTAACTGGGAAAGGAGACAAGACTTGGAAACAGACAATAAAGGATTTGTACTTAAATGCCTGGCTTCACTTGTGGTGATTACTGAACTGAAACAAAGACTGCTCCCAGAAGTCCCCCAAGAAACCTGCTCCCAGAGATTATTACATTTTAGAGAAGAATGTTACAATACTGGGTTAGACCTTTTTTTATTCTCCGTGTTCCATAAGGCATTAGGACTTTTGAGGTATTTTGGCTTCCCTTTTCTTTTTTTAAAAAATTATTTAATATTTTCCCCAGTTACATTCAGACCTAATTTTTTTACATTTGTTTTTAAGATATTTGAGTTCTAGGTTCTCTTATTATCACCCACAATGAAGAAATTACAAGTGAAATTATGCAAAACATTTCCATAAAAGTCAAGTTTTGATGTGTAATGGTTTAGAACTATTTTTTTTTTATTAATTATAGTTTTTATTTACCAGATATTTGCATAGGTAATTTTACAGCATTGACAATTGTCAAACCTTTGGTTCTAATTTTCCCCTCCTCACCGCCAGATGGCAGTTGACCAATACATGTTAAATATGTTAAAGTATAAATTAAATACAATATATATATACACATATATATATACATGTCCAAACAGTTGTTTTCGCTGTATAAAAAGAATTGGACTTTGAACTAGTGTACAATTAGTCTGTGAAGGAAATAAAAAATGCAGGCAGACAAAAATAGAGGGATTGGGAATTCTATGTAGTGGTTCATAGTCATATCCCAGAGTTCTTTTGCTGGGTGTAGCTGGTTCAGTTCATTACTGCTCTATTGGAATTGATTTGGTTCATCTCATTGTTGAAGAGGGCCACATGCATCAGAATTGATCATCATATAGTATTGTTGTTGAAGCATATAATGATCTCTTGGTCCTGCTCATTTTACTCAGCATCAGTTCATGTAAGTCTCTCTAGGCCTCTCTGAAATCATCCTGTTGGTCATTTCTTACAGAACAATAATATTCCCTAATATTCATATACCACAATTTATTCAGCCATTCTCCAAATTGATGGGCATCCACTTAGGTTCCAGTTTCTGACCACTACAGAGAGGGCTACCACAAACATTCTTGCACATACAAGTCCCTTTTCCTTCTTTAAGATTTCTTTGGGATATAAGCCCAGTAGTAATACTGCTGGGTCAAAGGGTTTGCACAGTTTGATAACTTTTTGAGCATAGTTCCAAATTGCTCTCCAGAATGGCTAGATGTATTCACAATTCCACCAACAATGAATCAGTCTCCCTGTTTTCCCACATCCCCTCCAACATTATGCGTTATCTTTCCCTGTCATTCTAGCCAATCTGACAGGTGTGTAGTGGTATCTCAGAGTTGTCTTAATTTGTATTTCTCTAATTAATAATGACTTGGAGCATCTTTTCATATGGCTAGAAATAGTTTCAATTTCTTCATCTGAGAATTATCTGTTCATATCCTTTGATGGTCTAGAACTTTGAGAATCTTAAGGCTCAGTATGATTGATTTAGTTTTACAACAAGGTGGTACTTCAGTGGAATTGATAAGACAATGGTTATCTATTTTAGCATGTGATTAGTAGTTCTCTAGTTAACTATGATTGAATTAATCTTACAACAAATAATGGTTCCCTAGTGATATAATAATACTCAGTACGATATATGCATTTAATTGTAATAGAGCATTTAAGAGGGCAGAGACAGACCTAGAAAAGACTTGGAGAAGACAGACAACTAGAGGCTGTAGCTCAAACCATCAGACTCAGAGAGACATTCCATCTTCATGAGACTCATGATGGCTGGCCTGTCCTCTTGCTTCTCCCACTGAGACCAAGGCCTATCTGAAGAGCCTCCAGAAAGCTAGCCAAGCCCCAGGCAAGAAGACAGACTGTGAAAGAGACAATAAAGAACTTTATCACCTGACTATTCTCAGGGTGATTACTTTGCTGAAACAAAGGCTAGTCCCAAGACCTCCAGAAAGCTGACCAAAACATTATATTTTGGCGCTGGAAAGTGGTACTAAGGATTTACACTCACTCAGCAGTCCAGACTGACACAATACTGAGTTCAGTGGAAAAGTCTCTATGACCCAGAAATTAGGGTGAGTACAAAAATATACAAGAAGGAAACTTTGTTAAGGGCAAAACTAGTGCTTCAGCTGAAATGGGAGAAATGTTTAGAAAAAGCCTTCTCCATCCCAAGGAAAGTGTGTAGAAAGCATAGTAAGACTAATAAAAAAACAAAGGTTGATTGTAACTTGGATGCAAATCATTGAACTTTTTGAAACATTAACATAAACATCTCCTTGGATCTCTAAGGAAGAAAGATTAGAGCCAGACAAGTGGAAATTAGTAGGAGAGCAACTAATAGAATATTGCAATGATAATGGTCCTGATTCAGTTCCTAAAGAAACATTCTGTACATATAACTTAATACAATTGGCTTTAAGGAATTACATAAGTATTAGAATTAGGAAAAAGGAGAAAAAACAGGAGGGAGATACTGATAAAACAATTGAAAAGCATGGAAAATTAGACAAAGGAGTTTCTATAAAGCTATAAAAATAAATAAATGGACAAGCTGATTTAGGAATAGAAACATATGCTGTTATTTAAGAGTCTGACTCTTCAGGTCAACAAAAAAGAAGATAAACTCCTTTTTAACTAGAAATTGTCAAAGATCTGAAAAAGAGTTGCACTCTTCATGGGACTATATCATTTTATGTTAAGATGGTATTAGAGAATTTGGCCTATGAAATTTTAACCTCTAGTGACTGGAAATCTATAGTAAAGACATGTTTAGAACCTGGACAAAACTTGTGGCTTTTGGCGTTCCCTGCTATCCAGGCTGGCTACCTCCCTGTCTCTGGCCCTACCCCTGGGGTTGTCATCAACTCTGGGGATGATGGGACCCACCCGGTGCCCATGTTTGAAGGTGACATCCTTGCAGAAGCCAAACTCTTCCTGTCTCTGACTAGCTGAAGATTTGGACCGAGGATATTCTCCCAACTGCAGCTACCGAGAGCCAGAGTGTGGGACATCATGAGTCATGGCTCAGGGCCCTGGATTTTGTGCAGGAGCCGGCCTTTGCCACCTGCATCTGTCTCTGGAAAAGAGCACTGAGCTCCCTGAGGGTCAGATCCTTGGCCTTGGCAGTGTTAAAGCTGGAGCCCAGCAGCTTTCTTTCTGTGGAGTTCACCAAGGTCCCTTCAACCCCACCAGATGTGATGTCAGTATGGGAGGGCTTGTATGCCCATCCCACATGGCCAGGGGTTATTACCACATACCCAGGCCTTGCTGAAGGGAAGCACAAAGAGATGACTTCCCCAGCCCCCAACCCAGTGAAAATCAAGCTCCTTTCCCAACCTGTGCACAACCCTGCCTTCTGCCTCTCATGCCCTTTGCAGAGATGGAGAAGCTGGAGCCTGCTGAAGTACAAATGGTTCTAAATGGACTCTTTCTGGTTTGGGGGTTTTGCCTTGTTTTTCCAAAACTCATGACAGGATAATTTTATCCCCTTCACCCAGAAGGGATCAAATTGGCCAGTTTTGCGGAGGGAGACCATGTAATTTCTCCAATGCAGCTTGAGGATTTTAATTCTATGTTTTAGAAATAATCCTTCTGATGGCCGTGGCTCTCTTCAACAGTGAGATGATTCAGGCCAGTTCTAATGGTCTTGTGATGAAGAGAGCTATCTGTTCCCAAAGAGGGGCTTGTGGAACTGAGTATGGATAAAAACATTGTGTTTTCACTCTTTTGTTGTTGTTTGTTTGCATTTTGTTTTCTTTTTGATCTGATTTTTCTTGTGCAGCAAAATAATTGTGGAAATATGTATAGAAGAATTGCACATTTGACATATATTGGATTACTTGCTGAGGGGCTGGGGCAAGAGAGGGAAAACATTTAGAGCACAAGGTTTTGTAAGGGTAAATGCTGAAAATTATCCATACACATAGTTTGAAAAAAAAAGCCATAATTAATAAAAAATAATTGTTCCAGATATTGTTAATTGTCAATTCAGATGTTAACTGAGGTTGGGAGAGGAGAATGGGATGGAGGAGGTACAGGTATTGTTATACATGGAAATGATGTGATGGTATCTTAAAAAAAAAAAAAAAAGAAAAAAAAAAAGAAAAGGTTACCTTTGTTTCTTCTGCCCTCATTTGTGTAATTGTCCAAGCCTAAATTGCCTTCTGTCCCTGACAAGGAAAGATAGGAAAGCTTTAGAGAATTCCCTGGAATAATACCTAATTGGTGATAGAACTTGGGGGACTGGAGAAGAGTTCCTTTTTCTTTAGGAGGCTGGTTTAGGGGAAAATATAACTCATGGAGCATTAATCGTGGTTTTCAAATAATCTTGCCACCCTTAGTGGTCCATGTCATGTCCAATCTATTTCAATGTGAGTTTTCTCAAGCCCAGTGACAGCCTTTAGATCACAATCTTTCTGGAGGGATCCTCAATTCTTTTCCTAATCCATTAGCATTTAAGGCAGAAAGTACTTCATCAACCTCTGAGCCTCCTTCTCTCATGGGGCTTGTGGAACTCTCCAGGAAAGTACCTGGAAGAGAATTAAGGAACTACATGGGGTTTGAAGAGAAATAAGTAAAACAGAAACTCAGCTAATGGGAATTGATCCCCACAGGACTTAAGTTCAGTCCTCCCCATTACACTCCCACTCAGGAAATCACCAGAGCTCCCATGACAGCTCTGGGGTTCCTGTTAAAAAGCTCTTCAGAACTGGCCCCAGCTGCCCCTCCATGATGGTTACACCGGGTGGCCCTTCCCCCAATAATGGGCAGCCCAACTGGCCTTAGGGTTGACTGTTCCCAGGGTTAGAAAGCCGTCCCTGCCTTAGAATCCCTGAGTGTCCTTGAAAAGCTTTTAAAAAGGTGAATTCTCACCTGAACACTAAGCTTTAGCAGGAAGCCCCGCAGATACAGAAGTACATAAATGTGTGTGTGTTTGTGTTTGTATCTACACATCTGTCCAGGCAGATGTGCTGATTTGTGCATATTTGTGTATACCCCTTTTTGGATAATTTCCACCCCATATGTTCCCTTTTTATGGGGGGAACCCTGACACTGTCCTACCTTGGTGGGGAGGGGGAGAGAAATTCTCCTCTGAGATAAGGGAATCAGGATAAAGTGTTTTCATTGTGTTATCTTGGTGGATCTAAATGCACTCTATTTAGTTGAGTCCAGGACCACTCCCAGTAAGTGGTCTCATTCCACCAGAAATCTAGGCCTGGGAGCAGTGATCTCATTGAAATGAAACTTCAGTCTCAGATCTCTTTTTAAAAGGGGCAATCTGGGGCTCATTTCTTTGCAGAAGCCCAAAAGCAGGACCATAGCTGCCTGCAAGGGCCCCTGCCCACTGTGAAGACATTGTCTTCTCAGCATTAACCCCTCTTTATCGCTCTGCCAGGATTTCTCTACACCCCTTGTTTATCTCCCTGCCAGGACTCTGTCACTTGAAAATCGGTCTTCCTGGCAAAAGCAGACTCCTGCAATGCCAACAATAAACTTTCCTTTTTGCCACTTAAACTTTTAGGGTTGGTTAATTCTTCCATGAAGGACCTGCATGGAACAGAAGGAGTTCCCAAAAAAAGGTCAAGAATTTCAAGGGAACTAATGAAAAAAATATATATATATCAAATGAAGGTGACCTAGCTGTACCAGATCTAAAACTATATTATAAAGCAGTGGTCACCAAAACCATGTATCTAAGATAAAGAGTAGAACTAAGTTAGGTTCACAGGACAAAATAGTCAATAACTGTAGTAATCTAGTGTTTGACAAACCCCAAAACCCCAGCTTTTGGGATAAGAATACACTATTTGATAAAAATTGCTGGGAAAATTGGAAATTAGTATGGCAGAAAGTAAGCATATACCACCCTTAACACCATGCACCAAGATAAGATCAAAATGGGTTCATGATCTAGGCATAAAGAATGAGATTATAAATAAATTAGAACATAGAATAGTTTACCTCTCAGACCTGTGGAGGAGGAAGAATTTTGTGACCAAAGAAGAACAAAAGGTCATTCTTAATCACAAAATAGAAAATTTTGATTACATCAAGTTAAAAAGCTTTTGTACAAACAAAACTAATGTAGACAAGATTAGAAGGGAAGCAATAAACTGTTGAAATATCTTTACAGTTAAAGGTTCTGATAAAGGCTTCATTTTCAAAATATATAGAGAATTGACTCAAATCTATAAGAAATCAAGCCATTCTCCAGTAGATAAATGGTCAAAGAATATAAACAATTTTTAGATGATGAAATTGAAACTATTTCTACCCAGATGAAAAGGTGCTCTAAGTCATTATTGTTCAGAGAAATGCAAATTAAGACAATTCTGAGATACCACTATATACCTGTCAGATTGGCCAAGATGATAGGAAAAGATAATCACAAATGTTGGAGGGGATGCAACTGGGACACTCAGGCATTGTTAGTGAAATTGTGAATGGATCTAACTATTCTGGAGAGCAATTTGGAATTATGCACAAAAAGGTATCAAAAAAGGTATCAAACTGTGCAAACGCTTTGATCTAGCATGTTACTACTGGGATTATATCCCAAAGAGATCTTAGAGAAGGGAAAGGGACTCACATGTGCAAAAATGTTTGTGGCAGCCCTTTTTATAGTGGCTAGAAACTGGAAGATGAATGGATGTCCATCAGTTGGAGAATGGTTGGGTAAATTATGATATATGAAGGTTATGGAATATTATTGCTCTGTAGGAAATGACCAGCAGAATAAATACAGAGAGGCCTGGAGAGACTTATATGAACTGATGCTGAGTGAAATGAGTAGAATCAGGAGATCATTATACACTTCAACAACAATACTATGAGGATGTATTCTGATGGAAGTGGCTATCTTCGGCAATGAGAAGATCCAATTCATTCCAAACGATCAGTAATGAACAGAACCAGCTACATCCAGAGGAAGAACACTGGGAAATGAGTGAGGACTGCTTGCATTTTTGTTTTTCTTCCCAGGTTATTTTTACCTTTTTAAATCTGATTTTTCTTGTGTAACAAGAGAACTGCATAAATATGTACACACATATTGTATTTAAGATATATTTTAACATATTTAACATGTATGAGACTGCCTGCCATTTAGGGGAGGGAGTGGAGGGAAGGAAGGGATAAGTTGGAACAGAAGTTATTGCAAGGGTCAAAGTTGAAAAATTACCCATGCATATGTTCTGTCAATAAAAAGGTATAATAAAAAAAGGAAAAAAAGAAATAAATAAATTAGAAGACAAGGAAGAAATTACCTTTCAGATCTATGAATAGGAGAAGACATATATAATAATAAACAAAGGATAGAGAGAATCACAAAATAAAAAGGACAATTTTGATTATGTAAGATAAAATGTTTTGTGCAAATAGATATAACAGTAAAAACTAGAAAATAGGTCATTGGTTTCTTTGCACACGATTCTCTGATAAAGTTTTCATATCCAAGTTATATAAAAAATTGATTCAAATTTATAAGACTAAAAACCCTTCCACAGTAGATAAATGATCAAAGATCATAACAGCTTTAAAAGGAAGAAATCCAAGCTATTTCCAATCATATGAAACAATGCTCTAAATGACTGGTATTTTAAATTCATATAGAAATAGTACTAAGTCCTTATCAAGGATCCCTGCAAAACGTATATTGATCTATATTATATTACATTTTTATTTATTATGTTAAGTATTTTCTAATGGCATTTTAACCTGGTTTGGTCTGAGTTTGGTAGTACCGTGAGCTTGACACACCTGTTCTAAATCACTAATAATTAAGAAATATGAATTAAAACATTTTTGACTTCTCATACCAACCAGCTTGGCAAAGATGACAAAAGAAGAAAATGATGAATTTTGGAGGGACTATGGGAAATGCCCTGGTGCATTCCTGGTGGAGCTAGAAATTGGTTGAGCCACTCTGGAAAGCAATTTGAAGATTATCAAAATGTGCATCCATTTTGACCCAGCTACACCAAAACTAGACTTATACTCCAAAGTAATCAAAGAAAGAGGAAAAAAAGCCACGTAGACAAAAATATTTATAGTCATTCTTTCCATATTGGAACCTGAGGGAGTGTTCCCTTTTTGGAGAATGGCTAAAGATATACATTTAATATTAGATTATTGTGATAAGAAATGATGAAATGGAAAATTTTGGAGTAAACTGAAAAGAGGTCTATAAACTGATGTGGAGAAAAACGAGCACAGATAGAATAATTTATATAACGATAATAGAATTATACAGAGATAGAGGGACTCAGAACAATGCCACGATAAACTGAGGAACCAGAAGTGCGAACTGAAACAGGCCATTCCTTGTGATAACTAGCATGGGATTTGTTTAACTGGATAATACAACTATGTATCAAAGGCTTTCGTTTTCATTTTAAGAAAAGTTTATTTAATGGGGAAGTAGGGAAAGGCGCAGATTAATAAAATGCTTCTTAATTGGAAGAACAACATCATAAACTATTTAAAAGACTAAAACGAAAAACCACCGGCGCGGGCGGGAGAAGGGAAAGCCACGGGCGCTTTTTGTCACCTTCTCCACGGGGCCGAAGGAGGCTCTTAAAGGGGGCAGAGACCCTGTGTCAGGCGGCAGCTCGTGGGAGGCTCACTTCCCCCCAGGGACGGAGGAACGAGCGGCGGTCCCGCGGAGGAAACGTCCAGAAACTGCACCGAACCCGCAGCGGGGCCAGAGAGGGCTGAGCGTGGGCGGGGTCTCCCTGCCCCCCTCAGAGAAGGGGGATGGGGGAAGGGCGCAGGTCCCGAGGCCCCGGCCCCTCCCGGGAGAAGGGGGACCGCGCCCCCATTTGTAACTATGCAAACGATCTAACCCAAAACCTCCACACCCACTTTTCCCGCCGGAATTTCCGATCACATCCGGGTCTCTTTCTCCTGTGGAACCCCACACTCCATCCCCGCCCCTCCCCATAGGCTCGGGAACCTGCAGGAAAGAAGGGGCGGACGGAGTCAGGAATGAAAGGAATCGGGATAAAGTCTTCACCCGGTCAACGAAGGCCTCCTAGTGACGCCATGCCCCGCCTTAGGCCCTGGACTGCTGAGCCCCAGAGCATGCCGGGAGTCCCCTGGGGCGCATGCGCTGCTTTCTGGGTCCGGATTTCTGTTCTTCCTTCGGTGCTTTGAGAGGGGAAGACCAGAGGGCAGGAGGCCGTCTGTGCGCAGGCGCGGCCTGGGACTTTCCTCTTCTTTCTTAAGGCTCCTCCCCTTCCGCGCCAGTTGGGGGCCGGTCTTGTGGCTGAGTCTGGGAGTGGGGCGGGTGCGCAGACTCCGAGGGTGCGATTGCGCGCGCCTGAGGGGGTGCCTGTGGAGAAGTTGTGCAAAACTGTAGTAGCTGTGCGTGGGGCGTGTGAGTGCGCTGCACCTGTGGCCTGAGTGATTTCCCCACGGAGATGGGTGGCGGGCCGTGATTGTGCATTACTATGATGGGGGGTGGCGCACTGCTGAGTGTTTCTGGGAACCCCTCCCCCACTGGGCCCCCAGTTTTGCGTGGTCTCCTCACTGGGCGCCAGTGGCCCTTTGCACACTTAGGGGAAAGGTGAGGATTCTGGAGCTGTACATCGTTTGCCTCAGTTTCCTCCAGTGCAAAAAGGGGGTGAGAGCAGCCCCCTGTCCTTCCTCCTCCCCCACCTCCCCGTGAGATCCCTTCTGTAAAACACTAAGCACCGGGCCTGGTATACAGGAAGCGCTCCCTAGATGCAGCTCTTAGTGCGAACTTTGCCCAGGCTTCTGTTTGCCAGGACGGTGGGGGTGTTGGAGGTTAATTGGTAGGAGGGGACTGCGTCTGCTCTGCTCCTTGACTGATTTCTCTCCGGGTGGTTCTGGAACATCCATCGTCATTTCTGGAGCCTTGGGCAGATGAGGATTCCATGTTACAGATGGAGAAACTGAGGCAAGCGCTTGGCCAGGGTCACACTGGCCTTCCAGGGATGCGGGTGAAGGCTCTGTGATCTTCACCCCAGGGGGCTCGTGCTCCCAGGGCTGCCCCTCCCGGCAGTGCAGGAGGTCTTAGTGTCCAGAGCGGGGCTCCTGGGAGGGTCTCTCTGCCCCCACAGCTGACCTCTCTCTGCCTCTGTTTTGAAATCTCTCCGCACCGTCCCTGCCCTCAGAGCTCTCTCTCTCACTGTGGACAGGTCCGCATCCAGCCTGAGTAGAGAAGTCTCAGACTCCATCCTCCTCTCTGGGGTCCCTCTCCAGGCCAGCTGAAACAGGACCCAAGCCCGGAACCAGAGACATGGCCGCCGGCAGCCAGAGCCCTTCGTCCCCGGTGAGTGCAGTCCCTGCCCAGAGCTGAGCAGCATCAGCCCAGGGGGAGCCCAAGGGAGCCCAGGAAGCTTCCAGTCAGAACCAGGGGGTTTCTGGCAGGGATAGCAGCAGGGCAGGAATCACCCTCTTGGCACTGCCCATTTCTTGCCCCTCAGGCCACCTGGCTACTCCCAGGGCTCTCTCAGTACCTCTCCTTTACCAGGTCTTAGATCAAGTCAAGAAATGTTTAGAAAACAATTTCTCTGGGCCAAGCTCTGTGCTAACCACTGAGGATACAGAGGAAGATTAAAAAAAAAAAAAAATCAGCTCTGCCCTGAAGGAGCTCCCAGGGGAGGAAACATCTCATGAGCTGTGTCCACACCTGCGCTGGACAGTGTAGCCGGGAGCCACTCTCAGAGGGAAAAGTCAGCAGTTTGGGGACATGGAAAAGCTTGTTTCAGAAAGGGAGAATTTAGCTGAGATGTGAAGGAAGCAGGAGGGGAGGGAGAAGGTCATTGTGAACAGGAGAAAGCCATTGAAAAGGCCCAGGGTCAGGGGACAGAGAGGAAGAGGAAGGTGTGAGAAGGCTTGGGTGGGTGTCTTGTGGTGTCTGCCATGTGCCAGGAGCCACATAAAGATCATCTCCTTGATCCTGTTGTGGGAATTCTCAGGGTCCTTGGTAGGGAGAGTCAGGGAGCTCGGCATCCAGACAGAGTAAACTGTGGTTTATTTATCCCCTGGGGGGTAAATGACTCCATGAATGGGGGGTTACATTTCCTCTGCTGTCACAGACACCGTCTCTCCTCCTTACCTGACCTGTGCTTTGGGTAAGATCTGTTGGGTCTCAGAGAGAGTTATAAAGAAGTTTTAGCTAAGATCAGGTTAGGACCCAGATACAAAAAGGTACATTTGCTTTGTTTGTTTTAAATTATTTTCAATGTCATGTCATGGACATTTTGTAGCTTTCATCTTTATAAAATTCTGAGTTTTAAATTTTTCTCCATCCCTTTCTTCTATTCCTAAAATGGCGGGCAACTTGATGTAGAGGTAAACATGCTGTCATTTAAAATATATTTCCCCATTAATCAGAGTTGTGAAAAAAGAAACCGTTCAAAGAGGAGAAAAAAAGAATAAAGTAACTAAAAGATTTATTTTTCAGTCACTTTCAGAGCCCATCAGTTCTTTAGTTAGGATGTGGAAAACCTTTTCCTTCTTGAGTCTTTTGTAATTGCCTTAGATCCTTGTGCTCCTGAGAAGAGCAGAGTCCTTCTTGGTTGATCACCACATTGTTGCTGATTCTGTATACAGTTTTTTCCCTGCTTATTTCAATTTGAATCAGTTTGACTTTTTAGTTCTTTCTGAAATCTGCTTCTTCATCATTTCTCATTTTACAATACTATTTCATTATATTCATATACCACAGCTTGTTCAGCCATTCCCCAGTTGATGGGAATTCCCTCAATTTCTACAATATTTCCTTCAGGAAAGGGCTGCTATAAATATTTTTGCACATGTAAGCCCTTTCCCTCTTTCTGTAATCTCTTTGGAACAATAGAGACCTTGTGGTGCTATTGGTAGATCTAAAGATTTGCACAGTTTGGTTGCCCTTTTTTTTGTACTTCAGAGTTCCTCTCCAGTAAGCTTGATGATCACTTTACAATTCCTCTTCAGTACATTAGTATCCCAATGTTCCCACATTCTTTCCAGCATTGGTCATTTTTTATCTTATTAGTTAATCTGATAGATAGGAAGTGGTTCTTGTGAGTTGTTTTTTATTTGCATTTTGCCAATTAAAAATGATTTAGAGCACTTCATTTTCCTACATAATTTTTTATTTCCTCATCTAAAAACTGTTCATTTCCTTTGATCGTTTCTCAATTGAGAAATGGTTTTTATTCTTACTTTATTCTTTTTTTCTCCTCTTTCAGGGAGGTGAGAACCCCAAAAAGGTGGTGATCATGCTCCCCCTGACTTCTCAGGAGGGGAGATGAAAAGCACCAAAGGGAAGTGGGGATTTGCTAGCAGGTTTCTGGGTTGAAGGGCCTTATTAGAAACAAGTATTCATAAACCCATCAGCATGGGAGATTTTACAAAAGCACATAGCAATGATGCAGAGGCTATTAGTGATGACTCTCCACACAGTTAGTGCAGGCTCGATGTGGTGTAACAAACATGAATTGTACATGCAAGTAGTGATATAACAAACAATATAAATCAACACGGTATTGTAAGAGATTTCCAGAAGTCCTAGAAGGAGGGTATGTAAGCATCAGACACACATAAGCCTTCTTCAGCAACCAGGAGATAATCCAAAACCAATCTATTGTCCATTGCTTCACGTGTCAGGGAATCCAATTATCCCCACAAGTTTTTTAAGTCCCACAACAGTCTTATTATATGTTAGGGAATCCAATGATTCCTACAGGTTTTGAAGTCCAGCAACAGTCTTATGATGCCTCAGAGAATCCAATGATTCCTGAGGATTTTCAAGTCCTACAATAGTCTTATCATGCCTCAGAGAATCCAATGATTTCTGAGGACTTTCAGGGCTACAATAGTCTTATCATGTCTCAGAGAATCCAATAATTCCTGAGGATTTTCAAGTCCAACAACTTTTGATGTCCATGAGTCAAATGCCATAAACTGCCAGGTTCTTTCAATGGTGGGCACAGTCAGCAATGGAACCACCTGATGTTTCTTGGGTCTTCTCCTTCGTTTCAAGGGTCTGCTCTGTCTCTCTCCGATGGATAAGGCGAATATGGCTCGTTGGCATTCATCTGATTCCTTCTCCATCTGTAGAGATACAATAAAACCCTCTCCCTCAAGTAGTTAACCTATCTGGTCCCTTCCATTCACCACTTTCTGGATCTCTCCACATCACCTGGCAATTATCTAAAGACAGTGGAGCTGCTCGCACTGGACACTGTCCTTCCGGTGGGTTATAAAACCTGTCTGCCGGAGCCAGTGCATCTTTGTCAAAAATTTAAAAATTAATGGTATAGAGAACTAAATTTAGAAGTTCTCTAGTGTTACCTGTGGCTCCCCCTTTCTTTTGTTTTTGGACAGCTTGTCTTCCTTTCCATGCTCCTACACTCCCTCGAGGGAAGAATCCTCGTGGTTTGAGACCCAATGAAATCTGGCAAATGGATGTGACCCACTATAAATCTTTTGGTCGTTTGTCTTTTATCCACACGGTGGTAGATACCTTTTCAGGATTCACTTTTGCAGTGCCAACAGCAAAAGAGACAGCCTGAGTGGTCACTGAATTCCTTATCCAAGCATTTGCAATTATGGGTGTGCCACAAGAAAGAAAAACAGATAATGGACCTGCATATAGATCTAAACATTTTGTGCACTTCTGTGTGCAGTATAAGATATTACACATTACTAGAATACCTTTTAATCTGCAAGGTCAGGCAATAGTAGAGAGAAGAAACAGACATTAAGACACTCCTCCAAAAACAAAAGAAAGGGGGAGCCACATGTAGCCCTAGGGAACTTCTAAATTTAGTTCTCTATACAATTAATTTTTAAATTTTTGACAAAGATGCACTGGCTCCGGCAGACAGGTTTTATAACCCACCAGAAGGGCAGTGTCCACTGCTCATGGTTTCTTCCTCAGAATACATAGTATTTACCAGGTTCTTACAAGCTCTTCATAGAATTTTTTTAAAATCTAATTACTTATGACCCTTCTTGGGAGGGATATCGCATCATCTTATCTCTTTCAACTCCACATATTCTATAGACTTCATATATTTTCCCTAATTCCATTAAGAGAGTCATTTTATAGTAAGACATTTTTCAAAACTTTATTATCCACCTAGAAAAAATAACAACAAAATTCATATGGAAGAATAAAAGGTCGAGAATTGCAAGGGAACTAATGAAAAAAAAGTCAGAGGAAGGTGGTCTAAGTGTACCTGATCTAAAGCTATATTATATAGCAGCAGTCACCGAAACCATTTGGTATTGGCTAAGAAATAGACAGGTAGATCAGTGAAACAGATTAGATACAAAGGTCAAAAAAGGGTACATCTATAGCAATCTAATCTTTGACAAACCCAAAGATACCAACATTCAGGATAAAAATTCATTATTTGGAAAAAACTGTTGGGAAAACTGGAAATTAGTATGGCAGAAATTAGATATGGATCCACACTTAACACCATATACCAAGATAAGATCAAAATGGGTCCATGATTTAGGCATAAAGAATGAGATAATAAATAGATTAGAGAAACAGAAAATAGTCTACCTCTCAGACCTGTGGAGGAGGAAGGAATTTATGACCAGAGGAGAACTAGAGATCGTTATTGATCACAAAATAGAAGATTTTGATTACATCAAACTAAAAAGTTTCTGTACAAACAATACTAATGCAAACAAGATTAGAAGGGAAGTAACAAATTGGGAAAATATTTTTAAAAGTAAAGGTTCTGACAAAGGTCTCATTTCCAAAATATATAGAGAACTGACCCTGATTTATAAGAAATCAAACCATTCTCCAATTGATAAATGGTCAAAGGATATGAACAGACAATTCTCAGAGGATGAAATTGAAACTATTTCCACTCATATGAAAGAGTGTTCCAAATCACTACTGATCAGAGAAATGAAAATTAAGACAACTCTGAGATACCACTACACCCCTGTCAGATTGGCTAAGATGACAGGAACAAATAATGATGAATGTTGGAGGGGATGTGGGAAAACTGGGACACTGATACATTGTCGGTGGAGTTGTGAAAGAATCCAACCATTCTGGAGAGCAATTTGGAACTATGCCCCAAAACTTATCAAACTGTGCATACCCTTTGACCCAGCATTGCTGCTATTGGGCTTATATCCCAAAGAAATACTAAAGAGCGGAAAGGGACCTGTATGTGCCAAAATGTTTGTGGCAGCTCTTTTTGTTGTAGCTAGAAACTGGAAGATGAATGGATGTCCCTCAATTGGAGAATGGTTGGGTAAATTATGGTATATGAAGGTTATGGAATATTATTGCTCTGTAAGAAATGACCAGCAGGAGGAATACAGAGAGGCTTGGAGAGACATCAACTGATGCTGAGTGAAATGAATAGAACCAGAAGATCGCTGTACACTTCAATGCTGTATGAAGATGTATTCTGATGGAAGTGGATATCTTCAACATAAAGAAGATCCAACTCACTTCCAGTTGATCAATGATGGACAGAAATAACTACACCCAGAGAAGGAACACTGGGAAGTGAATGTAAATTGTTAGCACTACTGTCTATCTACCCAGGTTACTTATACCTTCGGAATCTAATGCTTATTGTGCAACAAGAAAATGGTACCTAGACACATATATTGTATTTGGGTTATATTGTAACACATGTAAAATGTATGGGATTGCCTGTCATCGGGGGGAGGGTGTAAAGAGAGGGGGGGGATAATTTGGAAAAATGAATACAAGGGATAATATTATAAAAAAAATTCTAAAAAAAACAAAACAAAACAAAAAAACTTTATTATCCAACATATCTCCCATTTTAACTGGAAAATGATTTTCTCAATACTCTGGTAGACTCTTACTGCCTGGTTCCAAGTGTGGGTTTTGACACTCCTAAAGATTATATGAGTTTTAGGCAATTCCTATCTCTGTTTCAGTTTATTCCTCTAAGTTGATGAGGGTTGGACTAGATGAATTCTGGAGGATCTTTCAGCACTCTATCAAGTCACTTTTGATTGTTTAGGAGATGGTGACAATTAAGGATATTATGTTGGGCTTTACTGAGGAGGAGTGGAGGCTCCTGGACCCTTCTCAGAAGGAGCTGTACAAGGAGGTCACACTGGAGAATGTCCAGAACTTGCTGTCCCTGGGTAAGGACCATTTCCTCTCTTTTCTTGATATTCATCATCAGTTCAAAATGAGGACAAACGTCACAGAAGTGATCCAAATTGTGTTGCCTCTCAGAAGATGCATTGACTCTTCAGTCATCTGAGGGTACCAAGTCTCCATCCATTTTGGTCTTGGCTGCAGCCTTTTTGAGTTACATATTTTACCCTCAGTCAGGTAGCTGACTTTACTGCCACATTTGTTAGGTAAACTCCCTGAAAACCTGCTAAAAAGAATGTGGGAGAAGGTTCTGGTAAGACAGCACAATAAGGCAAGAAATACTTAGCTCCCTAAGAATCTCCCCTAAAGCAAAAAATAAATGCCTAACAATTCATTTTGAGCAACAAAAGTGACAAAACTCCAGAAGTTGTCAGGATCCTAGCAGGATCTTAGGAAGGATCTCAACTCCTTAGGTAAAGATTTGGCCCAAATGAAGGGCTATGCACTCTATGCAGACTCTGCTGAGTTAGCTAAGAGCAAGCCCTGGGGGCATCTGCTTTGTTCTGGGGTCTCAGCCTCCAAAGTTTTCACCTCTGGTACAGTGAGGGGCAGGGGCAGGAAATTGAAGGAGAAGAACAAAGGGCCCTGTCCTACAGAAAACTTTTCAAGTGAAAATCTCATGTCTCAAATACTCAAAAGAACAGGAACAGGTTTCTGATGAAGAAATTAAAAGTATTTACAGCCTTATGAAAAAATACTTTAAACTTATTATTGATTAAGAATTGCAAATCAAAAACACCATTTTGGTATCATGTTGGGAACACTAATTTATTGTTGCTGAAATTATGAACTGATCTACTCAATTTGGAGAAAAATCTTGAATTATGACGAGTTATAAAACTGTGTATACCCTTTGACTCCAAAATACATTATAATGCCTGTTTGCCAAATAATTAAGGGAAAAAAGAAGCAAATTTATATGTTTTAAAAGATTGATAGCAGCTCACTTTTTGGTGACAAAGAGCTGGAGACTGTAGAGATGCCATCAATTCATAAATGGCTAAAGAGGAATGGCATATGACCTAAGAGCAATGGTTAATAGCTTCAGCAGTGGTTGATGATGGTGTGGTGAGAAATTTATGAAACAGTTCAGCCCATGTCTTCCATTATCACATCCTTATCACTAATCAATGTAGCTCCATCTGCATTGGTCATCTTAGATAGGTCTTTCCTCCATAAATAGTCTTCAGGACATCATAAAAGAGTTTTGGATTGTTACACTCAATATAAACATGAACTTTATATATCTACCTTCTTTACTTGGCTCAAAATCCATCATGTCTGTAACTTTTTCTTATACTTTTGGGAGAGTTAAATACTGTTTTCCTAGAGATGGATGATCTAAATTACATGTAATCTTCTAAATCATTTTTTATTTAATACCTTCTGAATTTCCTCATTTTCATCAAAACAATTTGAATGTTTACTTTTTTCCCAGATAAGTATATGTGGTAGTATCCAACAAATCTCTGAAAGCTGTCTATTCCTTCTCTGCTCTACAATTTTCTTTTATGTGTTTGCTCAGTTTTCCCTTTAAATTAGCAAAAACCATTCCAGCACAAAGAAGACTCTAATCTACTGGCATTAAGTGTTTGGTACCCATCTTGGCCTTGGGCCCTGCCTTTGCGGAATATGTATATGTCATTGGGAGAGGCTAAGTCTCTGATTCATTCAGTACTTTGAGATGGACATATCATATATTATCTATCTCTATTATTTATTTATTTTTGTTGGAGCAATTGGGGTTAAATGATTTGATCAGGGTCACAAAGCTAGCAAGTGTTGAGTATCTGAGGCCAGATTTGAACTCAGGTGTTCCTAATTTCAGGGCAGGTGCTCTATCCACTGTACCACCTAGCTGCCTCCAATCTGTCCCTTCTTAAAAAAAAAAAAAAAAAAAAAAAAAAAAAGTACATCGTTTGCACTGAGTATACCTATGAAATTTTGTGTATTTAGTTTAGTGACAAGCGGCAATGACTCTTATGTGACATTGCTATTTGTACTTATATATTTGTATGTCTTTTTGTGTATATATGTTTGTTTGTCTTCAGATGTAGAAAATGGGTTCACGGTAAATGAGATAAGTAAAAAGATGGGAATTTTTGTGGAAGAACATGACCTGCTAAGATTCTTGGATGGTGGTTCCTGTGACTTCAGTTTGAAGGAAATGAATGACTTTATTTTCAAAATAGATAGATACCAAAAGAGTGATTGTGAATTTTATGCAATTGGAAAGAAATTCAGATGGTCTTCTATCCTAAATCACTGTAAGAAAATGACCTCAGCAAGTGATTATCTTCAAGATAGTGAGTGCAAGAAATACTTCACTGAAGAGGTAGAGCCATTGGTTCCAGGTAATCAATGGGATATATCTGTGAAGTGCAGTTCAGACCTCAGTGGCCATCAGAAAAGTGATAATGAAGAAATGCTTTCCATAAGTGATAAAAATGAAAAGGCTGTCGGTCAGAACTCTAGTCTCCTTACTCATCAACAAATGCATATTAGAAAAGAACCCAATGAACATAATGTATGTGAAGCAATCTCATCCTATTACTCATCTCTTCCTTACCACCTTGGAATGAAAAGATATGGATATGATCAGTGTGGGAAAGCCTTTGCTTGGCTGGAGAGGTGTCTCATGAATGTACTGAATGTGGGAGAGCTTTCTATTACAGATCATTCCTGCTTGACCATCAGAGAGTTCACCCTAGAGAGAAGCCTTATTCATGTCTTTAGTGTGGAACGCCTTACATATGCAATCAGTATCAAAGAACTTTTACAGATCTCTCTCCAGTCTAGCAAAACATAAGAAAACCCACACTGGAGAGAAGGCTTATCAATGTAATCAATGTGGAAAGACTTTTAAATTAAGCTCCCATCTTGCTACACATCAGAGAATCCACGTTGGAGAGAAACCTTATGAATGTAATCTGTGTGGAAAGGCTTTCAGATTCTCCTCTAATCTTAGTACACATCTGAGAATTTACACAGGAGAGAAACCTTTTAAATGTAATCAATGTGGGAAGGCTTTCAGATCCTCCTCTAATCTTAGTACACCTCAGAGAATCCACACTGGAGAGAAACCTTTTAAATGTAATCAATGTGGGAAGGCTTTCAGATCCTCCTCTAATCTTAGTACACATCAGAGAATTTACACAGGAGAGAAACCTTTTAAAGGTAATCAATGTGGAAAGGCTTTCACACAGATTGCCAATCTTGCTGGACAAAATATTTTAAAATATAATCAATGTGGAAAGAATTTCAGGTCCAGCTCCCATTTTCCCAGACATCAGAGAATTCACACTGGAATGAAACTTTTTTTTTTTTTGATCATTGTTGGGTTGTTTTTGTTTTTGTTTTTGTTTTTTGGAGGGATAGCAGTGGGATGTTTACTAGCCATAGGATTGTCTTGCCCCTTGATCCTCTAATCTAAAGAAAGGCATTATTACATTAATGATACATGCAATAGAATATAAGAATTGAGAAAGCTTTGAAAAGTGTTTTATTGAATTCATTACTACTCAAAAAATAAATTCAAGCTTTGAAGATTTGTTTCTTGATATATTTTGCTGTTTTGTGTAAATTTAAAATGTTCATTTGTATGAATTTCAAAATTAAAAAAGAAATCAGATATTGGCTTCCTATTGTCATTTTCACCATTGTTGAAGACTTCATTACAAGAAATGATAAAATTATTTTCATGACATTCTCAATCTTTTAAATCTGTATCTTAAATCAAAAATTCCACTACCTGCACTTGTAGATTACATCTAACACTTTACTTTTTTTTTTTTAAATAGCTTATTATTTAACAAGATATATGCATGGGTGATTTTATAGCATTGACAATTGCCAAACCTTTTGTCCAATTTTTCCCCTCCTTCCTTCCACCCCTCCCCCAGACGGCAGTTTGACCAATACATGTCAAATATATTAAAGTATAAATTAAATACAATATTACCATACATGTCCAAACAGTTATTTTGCTGTTCAAAAAGAAGCGGACTTTAAAATAGTAACACTTTACTTTTATTTTAAAAACAAATATTTTTATAGGAAAAAAATTCTTGTACCTCTCTCATGTAACTAAAATAGAAAATGACAAAAAAAGGCAAATCTTCCCAGTATAAATCAATGCAAAATTCCAGTACTGTCTTTTTTTTTTTTTTTTTTTTTTTTTTTTTAAGGCTGGGGTTAAGTGACTTGCCCAGGGTCACACAGCTAGGAAGTATTAAAGTGTCTGAGACCAGATTTGAATTCGGGTCCTCCTGAATTCAGGGCTGGTGCTCTATCCACTGCACCACCTACCTGCCCCAATTCCAGTACTGACTAATCCCAAAATAAATTTGTGTCAAATATATTCTTTAGTAATTCTTTTTTTTTTTTTAATTTAGAATTTTTTCCCACAGTATATATGCATGAGTAATTATTTTTTATAATTTTATCCCTTGTATTCATTTTTCCAAATTATCCCCCCACTCTCTCTACGCCCTCCCCCCGATGACAGGCAATCCCATACATTTTACATGTGTTACAATATAACCCAGATACAATATATGTGTCTAGGTACCATTTTCTTGTTGCACAATAAGCATTAGATTCCGAAGGTACAAGTAACCTGGGCAGACAGATACTAGTGCTAACAATTTACATTCACTTCCCAGTGTTCCTTCTCTGGGTGTAGTTATTTCTGTCCATCATTGATCAACTGGAAGTGAGTTGGATCTTCTTTATGTTGAAGATATCCACTTCCATCAGAATACATCTTCATACAGCATTGAAGTATACAGCAATTTTCTGGTTCTATTCATTTCACTCAGCATCAGTTGATGTCTCTCCAAGCCTCTCTGTATTCCTCCTGCTGGTCATTTCTTACAGAGCAATAATATTCCATAACCCTCATATACCATAATTTACCCAACCATTCTCCAATTGAGGGACATCCATTCATCTTCCAGTTTCTAGCTACAACAAAAAGAGCTGCCATAAACATTTTGGCACATACAGGTCCCTTTCCGCTCTTTAGTATTTCTTTGGGATATAAGCCCAATAGCAGCAATGCTGAGTCAAAGGGTATGCACAGTTTAATAACTTTTGGGGCATAGTTCCAAATTGCTCTCCAGAATGGTTGGATTCTTTCACAACTCCACCAACAATGTATCAGTGTCCCAGTTTTCCCACATCCCCTCCAACATTCATCATTATTTGTTCCTGTCATCTTAGCCAATCTGACAGGGGTGTAGTGGTATCTCAGAGTTGTCTTAATTTGCATTTCTCTGATCAGTAGTGATTTGGAACACTCTTTCATATGAGTGGATATAGTTTCAATTTCATCATCTGAGAATTGTCTGTTCATATCCTTTGACCATTTATCAATTGGAGAATGGTTTGATTTCTTATAAATTAGGGTCAGTTCTCTATATATTTTGGAAATGAGACCTTTGTCAGAACCTTTACTTTTAAAAATATTTTCCCAATTTGTTACTTCCCTTCTAATCTTGTTTGCATTAGTATTGTTTGTACAGAAACTTTTTAGTTTGATGTAATCAAACTCTTCTATTTTGTGATCAATAATGATCTCTAATTCTCCTCTGGTCATAAATTCCTTCCTCCTCCACAGGTCTGAGAGGTAGACTATTTTCTGTTTCTCTAATCTATTTATTATCTCATTCTTTATGCCTAAATCATGGACCCATTTTGATCTTATATTGGTATATGGTGTTAAGTATGGATCCATATCTAATTTCTGCCATACTAATTTCCAGTTTTCCCAACAGTTTTTTCCAAATAATGAATTTTTATCCCTAATGTTGGTATCTTTGGGTTTGTCAAAGATTAGATTGCTATAGATGTACCCTTTTTTGTCCTTTGTATCTAATCTGTTCCACTGATCTACCGGTCTATTTCTTAGCCAATACCAAATGGTTTTGGTAACTGCTGCTATATAATATAGCTTTAGATCAGGTACACTCAGACCACCTTCCTCTGACTTTTTTTTCATTAGTTCCCTTGCAATTCTTGACCTTTTATTCTTCCATATGAATTTTGTTGTTATTTTTTCTAGGTCATTAAAATAGTTTCTTGGGAGTCTGATTGGTATAGCACTAAATAAATAGATTAGTTTTGGGAGTATTGTCATCTTTATTATATTCGCTCGGTCTATCCAAGAGCACTGAATGTCTTTCCAATTATTTAAATCTGACTTTATTTTTGTGGCAAGTGTTTTATAATTTTTCTCATATAATTCCTGACTATTCTTTGGTAGATGGATTCCCAAATACTTTATACTCTCAACATTTGTTTGGAATGGAATTTCTCTTTGTATCTCTTGCTGTTGCATTTTGTTGGTGATACATAAAAATGCTGAGGATTTATGTGGATTTATTTTGTATCCTGCCACTTTGCTAAAATTCTGAATTATTTCTAATAGCTTTTTAGCAGAGTCTTTGGGGTTCTCTAAGTATACCATCATGTCATCTGCAAAGAGTGATAGTTTGATTTCCTCATTTCCTACTCTAATTCCTTGAATCTCTTTCTCGGCTCTTATTGCCGAGGCTAGCGTTTCTAGTACTATATTGAATAGTAATGGTGATAGTGGGCAACCTTGTTTCACTCCTGATCTTACTGGGAAAGGTTGCAGTTTATTTCTATTGCATATTATGCTTACTGAAGGTCTTAAATATATGCTCCTGATTATTCTAAGGAATAATCCATTTATTCCTATACTCTCAAGAGTTTTTAGTAGGAATGGATGTTGGATTTTGTCAAATGCTTTTTCTGCATCTATTGAGATGATCATATGGTTTTTATTAATTTGATTATTAATATGGTCAATTATACTAATAGTTTTCCTAATATTAAACCAGCCCTGCATTCCTGGTATAAATCCTACTTGATCATAGTGTATTATCCTGGGGATGATTTTCTGAAGTCTTTTTGCTAATATCTTATTTAAGATTTTAGCATCAATATTCATTAAGGAAATTGGTCTATAATTTTCTTTCTCAGTTTTCGATTGACCTGGTTTAGGTATCAGTACCATATCTGTGTCACAAAAGGAGTTTGGTAGGACTCCTTCATCCCCTATTTTTTCAAATAGTTTATATAGCTAATTGGGGCTAATTGTTCTTTAAATGTTTGGTAGAATTCACATGTAAATCCATCTGGTCCTGAGGATTTTTTCCTGGGGAGTTGATTAATAGCTTGTTCTATTTCTTTTTCTGAAATGGGACTATTTAAGCAATTTATCTCCTCCTCTGTTAATCTAGGAAGCCTATATTTTTGGAGGAAGTCATCCATTTCACTTAAGTTATCAAATTTATTGGCATAAAGTTGGCAAAGTAATTCCTTATTATTTCTCTAATTTCCTCTTCATTGGTGGAAAGATCCCCCTTTTCATTTGTAAGACTAACAATTAGATTTTCCTCTTTCTTTTTTCTGATCAGATTTACCAAAGGTTTATCTATTTTATTGGCTTTTTCATAAAACCAACTCTTGGTTTTATTTATTAATTCAATAGTTTTTTTACTTTCAATATTATTGATTTCTCCTTTTAATTTTTGTATTTCAAGTTTAATTTTTGGTTGGGGGTTTTTAATTTGGTCTTTTTCTAGCCTTTTAAGTTGCAAGCCCAATTTGTTTATCTTCTCTTTCTCTATTTTCTTCAAATAAGCCTCTAAAGATATAACATTTCCCCTTATTACCGCTTTAGCTGCATCCCACAGATTTTGGTATGATGTCTCATCATTGTCATTATCTTGGGTGAAATTATTAATTGTTTCTATAATTTGCTGTTTCACCCAATCATTCTTTAAGATGAGATTATTCAGTTTCCAATTACTTTTTGATCTATTTACCCCTAACTTTTTACTGAATGTAGCTTTTATTGCATTGTGATCTGAGAAGAAGGCATTTATTATTTCTGCCTTCCTACATTTAATTTTGAGATCTTTATGTCCTAATATATGGTCAATTTTTGTATAGGATCCATGAACTGCTGAGAAGAAAGTCTATTCCTTTCTATTGCCATTCAGTTTTCTCCAAAGGTCTATCATACCTAGTTTTTCTAATGTTCTATTTACTTTTTAAATTTCTTTCTCATTTGTTTTTTGGTTTGATTTGTCTAAATCTGAGAGTGCAAGGTTGAGATCTTTCACTATTATAGTTTTACTGTCTATTTCTTCTTGCAATTCTATTAACTTTTCCTTTAGAAAGTTAGATGCTATACCACTTGGTGCATATATGTTTAGTATCGATATGGCTTCATTATTTATGCTACCTTTCAGCAGGATATAGTTTCCTTCCTTATCTCTTTTAATTAGATCAACTTCTGCTTTTGCTTGATCTGAGATAAGGATAGCTATCCCTGCTTTTTTGGCTTTACCTGAAGCATAATAGATTCTGCTCCAACCTTTTACCTTTACTCTGTATGTGTCTCCCTGCTTTAAGTGTGTTTCCTGTAAACAACATATTGTAGGGTTCTGATTTTTGATCCAGTCTGCTATCCGTCTCCTTTTGATGGGAGCGTTCATCCCATTCACACTTACAGTTAAAATTACTAATTCTGTATTTCCTGCCATCATATTATCCCCAGATTATGCTTTTTCCTTGACCCCCCTGAACCCCTTCCCCGATATTTAATTTATAGACCCCACTTGTGAAGCGCACCCCTCCCTTTTTTTTAGTATCCCTCCCCCCTCCCTCCAAGTCCCTTTCCTTATTCTCCTTTTCCTTTTCCCTTTTCCTCTCCCCCCTTTTAATGAGGTGAGAGAGAATTCTCTGAAAAACAAATGTCAATTATTTACTCTTTGAGCCTCTTCTGATGAGAGTAAGATTCACACAATGTATCTCCCCCTCTCTAAATTCCCTCAAATATGGCGTATTTTCTATGCCTCTTCCTGGGATGTAGTTTCCCTCTTTTTATCACTCCTTCCCCTTTTTCTGATACTACCCCCTTCCCTTTACTACACCCCCCTTTTTTATATCAGTAAAATCAAATTGCGTACTTTCTATGTATCCACAACAGAGATACAGTTCTCAAGGGTTCTGTGTACCTTTTTCTGTTTCTCTTCAGTCTTGTGGATGTAGATGAAATTTTTTGTTTAAGTCTGGTTTTTTTCTTAGAAACATATGGAATTCCTCTATTTCATTGAATGACCATCTTCTTCCTTGGAAAAAGATGCTAAACTTAGCTGGGTAGTTTATTCTTGGTTGCAATCCTTGATCTTTTGCCTTTCGGAATATCAGGTTCCAGGCCCTTCTATCTTTTAATGTGGAGGCAGCCAGATCTTGTGTAACCCTTATTGTGGCCCCTTGGTATTTAAATTGTTTTTTTTTCTAGCTGCTTGCAAGATTTTCTCCTTTGTGTGGTAATTTTGCAGCTTAGCCACAATATTCCGTGGTGTTCTTTTTTTAGGGTCTATTTCAGAAGGAGTTCAGATGAATTCAGATGAATTCTTTCGATGTCTATTTTCCCTTCTGTTTCTATTATCTCTGGACAGTTCTCTTTGATGATTTCCTGTAAAATAGAATCTACGCTCTTTTTTTGGTCATAGTTTTCGGGAAGTCCAATGATCCTCAGATTATCTCTCCTAGATCTATTTTTCAGGTCTATAGATTTTCCCAGTAAGTATTTGACGTTATTCTCCAGCTTTTCATTTTTTTTTTTGTTTTGTATGACTGATTCTTTGGTTCTCAATGAATCATTCATTTCTATTTGTTCCATTCTGAATTTTAAGGAGTTATTTTCTTCATTCATAGTTTTTAGTTCTTTTTGTATATGCCCAATTTTAGTTTTTAAATGAATTATTTTGCTCTATTGAATTTTTTTCCATTTCCCTAATTTTTTTTAGAGAATTATTTTCTTTTTCCAATTCAGAAACCTATTTTTTGAGACTTTTTATCTTTTCCAATTCAGAAATCCTACTTTCCTGTGATTTTTTAACCTTTTCTAATTCACAAATTTTGTTTCCCTGAATCTCCTGTGAATACTTTATTTTATCCAACACCAATTTCAGAACGTTGTTATTCTCTATCATAGCTTCTCTTTCCCCATTTTTCTTCAAACTCTCTTAATTTTTTAATAGTCTCTTCTAGGAGAGAGTCATGTAATAGGGGGCAGGAATTGTTCCGTTTTAGGCTGTTATCTGCTGACTCTCTGCTGTTAACTTCCTTGGGGCTGGATACCCGCTCTTTCTCTGTGTAGAAAGAATTGATCATTTTTCTTGGCTTTTTACTCATATTTAAAAATCTTTTGGGGTCTGTCCCTGGGGTAGGAAATTATTTATTTATTTCTTTACCACTTCTTCCCAGACTGGATGTATGCAGTGCCTCCTGCGCCTGAGCTAAGAGAGAGCTCTGGGAGAGAGTTCCCCACCCCTTCCCTGGAAGTGCCTCAGAGGTGATTAGCTCGGTGCTGTGTGACCTAGCGACTTCCCTGAGGTTGAGACTGATTTAACTAATTGGTAATGAGGAGAAGAAGGGAGCTCACAAAATCGTTGTGTATCTTCTCTGCCATCTTGGCTCCGCCCCCTTCTCTAGTAATTCTTATTAGAAGATGCCATAAATCTTTTACATTCTAATCTCTGGCATTTTGCTCGTGTCTTTTTTTTTTTTTCAGTGATATTCATTCAAAATTGAGATAGAATCCCCTTTCCTATTCTTTTTTTTTTTTTTTTTTCCTGAAGCAATTGGGATTAAGTGACTCACCCAGGGTCACACAACTAGGAAGTGTTAAGTGTCTGAGGACAGATTTGAACTTAGGTCTTCCTGACTTTAGGACTGGTGCTCTATCCCCTGAGCCACCTAGCTGCCCCCCTTCTTATTCTTTAAATGATTGATTTCATTTTCTTTGCCTTTCTCATTCAAACCTTTTTTGGGGGGCTTCATGTAACTTATACCGAGTTAGACCTTTTTCATTCTCTGTGTTCTTTAAGTCATTAGGACCTTTGAAGTATTTTGCCTTCCCTTTTCTTTTAAAAAAAATATATTTTTTTTTCTCCAGTTACATCCAGACCTATATTTTTACATTTGTTTTTAAGATATTTGAGTTCTAAGTTCTCTCCCTTATTCTCACCCAAAATTAAGAATTTACAAATGAAATTAGGCAAAACATTTCCCTAAAAGTCAAGTTGTGACAGACACAGCTAGTTGGTGTAGTGAATAGACCACCAGGTCAAATGTGATGGGGTTCTGTTACCACCTATTCGGGAGTTTAGGACCCCACAGATATATTGGGGTTATGGTGAGGTGTTTCAAAAGAAATTGTAAGGTTAAATGACTTCCAGCTGCAGAGGAAAAACTTTTATTATATGTAATGTTCTGGTTAGCTTTCTGAAGGTCTTGGGACCAGCCTTTGCTTCAGTAGAGTAATCACCACAGGAATTGCCAGGGATAAAGTCCAAAAGTTTTTATTGTCTCCTTCACTGTCAGTCTGTTTGCCTAGGCCTTGGCTAGCTTTCTGGAAGCCCTACAGACGGGCCTTGGTCTCAGTAGGAGAAGCAGGAGGACAGGCCAGTCACCATGAGGCTGATGAAGATGGAATGTCTTTCTGAAGCAGAGGGCTGGAGCTCCAGCCTCCAGTCCTCTTCTCTGAGTCTACCTCTGAGTCTTTCTCTGGGTCTGACTCTGACCTCTTAAATATTCTATTACACTTAAATCTATTCATCAAACTGAGTAGAAGCCAATCATTATATCATTAGGGAACCATTAATTCTTGTAAGATTAATTCAATCATACTGAACTAGAGAACATTAATCACCATGTTAAACTTGATAACTATTGTCTCATCAATTCTACTGAGTTAACACTTTGTAAAAATGCTTATTTCAACTTCACTTCTCCAGAGTTCTGCCCCATTACAATTATGCTGCTGGTGGCAGGCTAAATCCATATGAGCTTTAATAAAGAAAAAGGGATTGAGCAATCGCCAAGTGGGAAGACAACCATAAGGCACAAGAGGCCATTAAGGCATGATCATGAACCCTGCGGGTCCTGACACAGGTAAGAGGGATATCTGTGAAAAGTGGGTTGGGTCTGGGGAGAGAGGATAATAACTGGAGAATCAGGAAGGGCTTCTTTGCAGAAGTAGCCTCTGAGCAGAGCCCAGAAAGAAGATAGAGGTGGAAGGCAGGCAGCAACTGGGGCACAGGCACAGCCCTGGTTCTGGTACCAAGTAGGAAGATCGATTATTACTAAAGGGCAAGAATGAGTGTGGGAGACCAGTGTGGCTGGAGCAGAAGCCTGGAAAGAAAAGCTGATGCCGGCCCAACAAGGGGGATTACATTTTTTTCTGAGGACATCCAGGAGCTGAATTCAGATGGGGATGAGTTGGTGTGGGAGAAGAAGAGATAGATTGGAGAAGCATCAGGAGGGAAGAGCTCAACTCATCTTTGAAGCAATTCTCCCAAAGTGGCGCTAGGCTCTTTCTGAGATCTTTCTGGGTCCTTGGAGGAAAATTCTGGTGCCTCTGATTAGGAAAACAGGGAGACATGGATCAGAAAAAACAATGTCTTCCATCTTTGAGACCACTAGCCAGCCTGATCTCTTTTTCCAATCTCTTAGTTTCCTTGGTTTTCTGACTTAATTTACTCTTGATAGGCTTCCTGTCTGGTCCTATTTGCTTGGATCGTCATCCCTCTCCAACTTCTAACTGAGGAGTTTCCCACACAATTTGGGGCCTTCCACTCTTTTCTTTTTAAACACTCTCAATAGTCTCATCAAATCTCATGGATTCAATGATCTATTTTATAAAACAATATGGAACTTGTTTCCCCAAGACTTTCTCCTTCCTGAACTTCCCTATTTCTATCAAAGACACCTCCACTGTTCTAGTTTCTTAGGTTCCTGTCTTGTAACAGATTGACAATTATAGATCAGTCCCCCTTATTTTTTAGCTCTGGGTCGGGGCTGGTAAGGTGAGAGGTGGGGGGAAGATATATTTTCATGAAAACAAAGAAGGTTGTATGAGATTCTTTGCAGGCTAACAGGTTGTTTGCTCCAATCAATCTACTGGTAGCAAACCACTTTGTACACAGCCTAATTGTAAGCTAAATTCCTCATTTTTACTCAAAACAAAGCTGCATCTTATAGGTGATAGGTGGTAACAATGCTGATGGACTTGGCTCTCTTCAACAATAAGACGATTCAAATTGTTCCAATTGTTCATTGATGAAGAATACAACCATATACACCCAAAGAGAGGTTGTGGAAACTGAGTGTGGATCACAACATAGCATTTTCACTCTTTTGTGATATTTGCTTACATTTTGTTTTCTTTCACAGGTTTTTTTTTCTCCTTTTTTACCCAATTTTTCTTGTGAAGCAATATAACTGTACATAGATATGCATATATATATATATATATATATATATATATACACACATACACACACACATATATATATATATATACATATATATATATATTGAATTTAACATGTATTTTAACATATTTAACATATATTGTTCTACCTGCCATCTAGGGGAGAGGATGGGGGCAAGGAGGGAAAAATTTGGAATAGAAAGTTTTGCAAGGGTAAGTGTTGAAAAAGTACCCATGCATGTTTTATAAATAAAAAGTTTTAATAAAATTTAATAGAAAAAGAAAAAATAATATTAGCTGTGTTGATTATGATTGTTCAAAAACTTCTCTCTTCTCCAAATATTTATTAAGTAAAGTATCCCTTGTTCTCCTGATTTCCTTATACTATCCCCCTTACGCCTAAATCATGTACCCATTTTGACCTTATTTTATTCTTGTTTTGATATAGATCTAAACCAAATATGTGATCTATTGTTTTCCAGTTTTTTGCCAATTTTTTTGGGAAATACTGAGTTCTCATCCCAAAAGCTAGAGTTTGGGGCTTTATCAAACAATAAATTAAGATAGTCGTTGATTATTATGTCATTTATATCTAACATATTCCATGGATCCACTACATCAAAACCATATAGTTCCGCAAAAGGTTTTGCAATTGTCAATACTGAAAAATTGCCCATGCACATGTTTTGTAAATAAAAAGCTATAACAAAAAAACAAAACAAAACAAAACCCATATAGTTCTGATGCCTGCTGCTTTATAGTAGAATTTTAGATCTGGTACTGATAGGTTCTTGTCTTTTGTTGTTCTTCCATTAATTTCCTTCATCTTTTTGACCTTTTATTGACTAGATGTGTTTTGTTATTTTTTCTAGCTCTATAAATTAATTTTGGTGGGAGTTTGATTGGTATGGTACTGAACAAGTAAATTGACTAATTTAGATAGAATTGTCATTTTCATTACATTAGCTCAATCTACCCTTAAGTAACTGATATTTTCCCATTTGTTTAGATTTGACTTTATCTTGTGAAAAGTGTTTTGTGATTTTGTCTTGGCAGGTAGACATCCAAATATTTTATTTTGTCTACAGTTATTTTAAATGGAATTTCTCTTTCTACTTCTTACTGCTGGACTTTGTTAGTAACATGTAGAAATTCTGATGATTTGTGTGGGTTTACTTCATATCCTGCATTAAGCCATTAATTGTTTCAAGCAGGTTTTTTGATCACTGTCTAGAATTTGCTAAGGATGCCATCATATCATCTGCAAAATATGATAGTTTTATCTCCTCATGATCTACTCTAATATCTTTAATTTCTGCTTTTTTTCTTATTGCTAGAACTAAAATTTCTAATACAATATTGAATAATAGTGGTGATAATGGACATTTTTGTTTCACCCCTGCCCTTAGTGAAAATGTGTCTAGCTTATTTCTAATACAAATAATGCTTGATGATGATTTTAAACACATGCTGCCTATCATTTTAAGGAAAACTCCATTTATTCCTCTGATCTCTAGTGTCTTTAATAGGAGTGGATGATGTACTTTGTCAGAACTATGATATTTATTAGTTTTGTTATTGATATGGTCAGTTGTGGCAATACTTTATTGAGCCAGCCCTGCATTCCTGGCATAAATCCCACTTGGTCATGATATATTATCTTGCTGATAACTTGTTCTAATTTCTGTGCTAGTGTTATAGTTAAAATCTTTAATATTCACGAGGGAGATTAGTCTGTAATTTTCTTTCTCTGTTCTGGCTCTTCCTTTCTATTCATACTTCTTTATAGGCTAAGATACATTTCTACACCAGACTGTGTAGATGTTATTTGCTCTCTGAAGCAAAACTGAGGAGATTAAGATTCAGACAATGTATTCTCTTCCTTCTTTCCCTCTACTGTAGTAAGTTTCTTGTTCCTTTTCATGTGATCTACTTTATCCCATTTTACCTCCCTCTTCCTCTCTTTCCTCTAATCATTTTTCCACTCTTTAATGTCTTTTTCTTTCATTTCATCACATCAGAGTCAATTTATATCCATAGCCTCTAGTCATATATGCTCCATCCAACTGTTCTATTAAAAGACACAGTTCTCGAGCTCAACTAGCTGTATCATTTTCCAGTCTAGGGATGTAAACAGTTTAACTTTTAAATAATATTTTCTTTCCTCCTTGTTTTTCATACTTTTCTTATGCTCTGTGTTTGAAGATCAGAATTTCTATTTAGTTCTGTTCTGTTTTGTTTTGTTTTGTAGTAAATATCATTAAAACCCTTTTACTTCATTGAAGATACATAACCTCCCCCTGAAAGATGATGCTCAGTCTCACTGGGTGATTGATTCTTGGATGTAGTCTCAGGACTTTTACCTTCTAGAATATGGTATTCCAGGCCTTTCAATCCTTTATTGTGGAGGCTGCCAGATTTGGGGTAATTCTGATTGTAGCTTCTTGAAACTTAAATTGTTTTGTTGTTTTGTTTGTTTGTTTTCTGGCAGCTAAAAAGTATTTTTTCTTTGAGATTGTAGTTCTGGAATTTTAAATCAATGTTTCTTGGGGTTGTCTTTGTGGGATCTCTTTCCGAAGAAGATCAATGGATTCTTTCCATAATGATTTTGCCCTTTTGTTCTAACATATGAAGGCAGTCTTCCCTGATGATCTTGTGAAGATTGCTAGCCAGGCCAATGTTAGATTCTCACTAGGTGCCAAGTCCGTACTTAACAATTCTCTAGCTCAGGGTTCACACCTTTAGTTCACATCTTTAAAAGGAGTTTACACCTTTAGACTTCTGAAAAGGAGTTTACACCTTTAAAAGGAACAAATTAATTGGTTGTAAGTAGTTCCCACAAGCCCTTGGAGTACCCACAAGCCCATTCTCTGGGAGGATAAAAGAAGGAGGCAGTCTGGAAGAAGAGAGTCTGGAAGAGTCAGTCTGGTGAAGGTCAAGGAGAAGACTTCCCACACTCTTGGAAGCAGAGTCTGATTCTCACACTCTAGGAGATTCAGAGTCAAGATTGCATTCTCACGTCTATCTTCACTCTGGCTGGAGGCTCCAGAAACCTCCCAAGAAAACTGCTCACATAGAAAAGGATTTACAGAAAAGAAACCTCCTCCCAGAGAACGATCACAAATTGAGAGACAACAGAACATTTACATTTTGGCACCCATCATGGGGCCAGGACTTTTGCTTATCCTGACTCTGGCTGATTCTGAACCCTTCAGAGGGAGCTAGCCCATACATAACATTTTGGCACCCGAACAGGGAACAAATTAATGTATGCTGTGAGACTATCCCGGAATGGCAAATTTTATTGGTCACATCTCCAAATTTTGTACATGTTAAAGATAACCCGGCTACTACATAATACGTGATGGCTTTTTGAAGAAAAAGTTTCTAAGATTCCTCTTAAAGGACCAACAATCTTTACAGATGCCTTCAAATAAAATATTTGTGTTATATACTCTCATGATTTAACCATAAATTTAAAGTAGTCAGAACTCTTTTTTCAGTCCACTCAGCAGAATGAATTATTTGCAATCATGCTAGCTCTTACTTATTACCCAGGAGACATAAATATAATTACTGATTCAGCCTATTCGGTAGATGTGGTACAAAGAATTTCCGCAGCCCAAATAAAATTTGCAGCCTCTAATATTTATCAGCTCTTTAAGGAACTTCAAGAGTAAGTGGGAAAGCATCCAGGCAAGATTTATATCTTGCATGTCCACTCACATAGTGGACTTCCAGGTCCTATTTTTGATGGAAATTCAAAGGCAGATAGCCTTTTAACTATGTTAGCCAGTACTCCTTTATTTCAGGAAGCCCAAGAATCTCATTCTAAATATCATCAGGCTGCTCGAGCTTTACATTTACAATTTGGAATACAAGAGAGGAAGCTAGGAGCATAGTAAAAAGCTGTACAGCTTGCCTTCCTTTCCATGCTCCTACACTCCCTCCAGGGAAGAATCCTTTTTGTTTGAGACCCAATGAAATCTGGCAAATGGATGTGACCCACTACAAATCTTTTGGTCATTTGTCTTTTATCCATACGGTGGTAGATACCTTTTCAGGATTCACTTTTGCATTGCAAACAGCAAAAGAGACAGCCTAAGTGATCACTGAATTCCTTATCCAAACATTTGCAATTATGGGTGTGCCACAAGAAAGAAAAACAGATAATGGACCTGCATATAGATCTAAACATTTTGTGCACTTCTGTGTGCAGTATAAGATATTACACATTACTGGAATACCTTTTAATCTGCAAGGTCAGGCAATAGTAGAGAGAAGAAACAGAGACATTAAGACACTCCTCCAAAAACAAAAGAAAGGGGGAGCCACAGATAAGCCTAGAGAACTTCTAAATTTAGTTCTCTATACCATTAATTTTTTTATTTTTGACAAAGATGCACTGGCTCTGGCAGATAGGTTTTATAATCCACCAGAAGGGCAGTGTCCAGTGCAAGCATCTCCACTGTCTTTAGATAATTGCCAGATGATGTGGAGAGACCCAGAAAGTGGTGAATAGAAGGGACCAGATAGATTAATTGCCTGGGAGAGAGGGCTCGCTTGTATTTTACGGAAAGATAAGGATTATAATTGAGAGACAACAGGACACTACAATTTGGCGACCAATGTGGGGCCAGGACTTTTGCTTATCCTGACTCTGGCTGATTCTGAACCCTTCAGAGGGAGCTAGCCTGGACATAACAGGCCAATAATTTTTAAATTGACTCTTCTGGATCTATTTTCTTGGTTAGCACTTTTTCTAATGAGGTATTTTACATTCTATTTCATTTTTTCATGGTTTTTAAGTTTATTTATTTTTTTACTGATTCTTGATGTCTCATATTATTAGCTTCTGATCACCTCATTTTATCTTTTTTAATATATACTTTTCTTCAGTTAGCTTTTTTATCTCTTTTTAAATTTTTAAATTTGATTTAATATAATTCTTTTCAAGGTGTTATGTTGTTAAGTGGATTTTTTTTAATTTTTATTTTTTTTTTGCATTTGGCCAATTTGGCCAAGGAATTGGTGTCTTTAGTGAATTTTTTTTTTTCCTTTGGAAAATTGTTATTTTTTTGAGGAATTCTTTAATTAATTTACTTATTCAGTGTCATATGTATCAAACTTTCAAGAAATCACTTTACAATTCTAGAAAAAATAATAACAAAATCCATATGGAATAACAAATGGTCAAGAATTTCTTTTTTTTAATTTTTATTTATTTTATTAATTTTATAATTATAATTTTTTTTACAACATTATCCCTTGTATTCACTTTTCCAAATTTTCCCCTCCTTCCCTCTACTCCCTCCTCTAGATAATAGGCAATCCCATATATAATAAATATGTTACAGTATTCCTAGATACAATATATGTATGTGCATGGTAAGAATTGGATTCCAAAGGTATAAGTAACCTGAGTAGAAAGACAATAGTGCAAACATTTTACACTCCTTTCCCAGTGTTCCTTCTTTGGGTGTAGCTGTTTCTGTCCATCATTGATCAACTGGAACTGAATTGGATCTTCTCTATGTTGAAGATATAAATGGTCAAGAATTTCAAGGGAATTGAAAGAATAATTGTAAATGGTATCCTAGCTGTACTAGACTTAAAACTCTATTTAAAAAGCAGTAGTTATCAAATCCATTTAGTACTTGCTAAGAAAGAGTAGTCAATCAGTGAAATTTGTTAGGTTCACAGGACAAAGTAGTCAAGATTATACTAACCTAGTATTCGATAAAACCAAAGACCCCAAATTTTGGGATAAGGATTCATTACTTAACAAAAACTTCTGGGAAATTTGGAAAATAGTATGGCAGAAAGTAGGCAGTGACTTACACCAATGGTATACATCTGGTACTGCATACCAAAATAAGATTGAAATGATATTTTAAGCAAATTAGAAGAAAAAAGGATAGTTTACTGTTACAGGAGTAACAGGGGTTGCTAGGGATCTAATTCTCACCATGAGAATAGATCCTTTCATGTGAGAGGATGATACAAGGAGACTGAGAGGCAGTTGTGTTCTCTGACCTCTCTTCTCTTCCCTCTGGCCTCTTTTATTCTCAGTTCACAAGCAACATCTGTGTCAATAAAGGCTGATTTTCAATTCCTTCAATTGTGTTATTATTCACAGCTGGAGGGGTTTCAGAAAACCGACCTGCCCCATAATGGCACAGTAACCTTTAATCCTTTACAGGCTTTTTCTGGGCTTCATACTTTGGCATGATCCTCAATAGTTTACATCTCAGATCTGTGGAAAATCAAGGAATTTGTGGCTAAAGAAGAACTGGAGTACATTTCTGAATACAAAATGGATAATTTTGGTTATACTAAGTTAAAAAAAATTTGTACAGACAAAACCAATGTAGAGATTAGAAGGGAAGCAATAACCTGGGAAAAAGTTTTTACATTCAAGGGTTGAATAATAAAGCCCTCATTTCTAAAATATATAGACAATGGACTAAAATTTATAAGAGTTTGAATCATTTTCCAATCCAGTCTGTGAGTTCAGTGTGTAGTTTTTGTGCAGGTCTACACCAGCGCAGCTCAGGCCCCAGCCCATAGCCTTTGAATCAATAGCAATCCTGGCAGTTTTTAGAACTCTCAACCCAGAAACACCAAAGACTGTTAGGATTCTTACAAGGTGCTAAGTTACTGTAATGAATAGAGACAATAATTATCCAATTCAGTATGATTGATCTGACCCTACAAGGAGATGTTATGGTCCAGAACTTGAAACGAGGTACTGAGCGAAATTGAGGAGACAATGATTAAATCTAATTTAGCATTGATTTAATCCTATAATAAATAATGGTTTCCTAGTGATGAAATGATTGGTGTATACTCAGTGGACAACATATCAGCAGAAAGCTCTCAGAGCTCTTGGGACTTTGGGAGATTCAGAACTAGTATTGACTTCTGGGAGATTCACAAGGCAGAAACCCACAATCCCACACTCTTGGAGGCAGATTCATTCCCATGTCTACTTTCGTGTTGGCTGGAGATATTGGGAGAATGAGAGACTGAAGCTGGCTGGAGACATTCTGACAAGAGCTCTTGGGGAACCAGAGAGAGAGATAGGCCTCTAAGAAAGCTAACTGAGCCCAGGAAAAGATTCAGGACTTTGAAAGACAAAGTAAAGGATCCGGACTTTAATTCCTGACTGCATTTGGTGACTATTGGAACTGAACTGAAACTAAGGCTGCCTCCAGAAGCTTCCCATGAAACCTGCCCCCAAGGGAATGATTATAATTTAGAGAAACAAAACATCACAAAAGATCACTTGGAAGATCAGCAAGAAAGATTTATCAGTAAGGTTAGAGTGCCTTGGGAAATCAGCAAATCAGAAGTGGGAATGGGCATGGTGGTGGTGGCAGCTTCTAGACATGGCTCACAGGACATCTCTTTCCTAGCACCAAGGAAGGCCTTTTTTTGCTTTTGCATATTAGAACTTACAGCCACAATAGAGGGGGGACACTCCTTACAAGTCCAGGGTAGAAAATAGTGCTTGTGGTCAGATTCCTGGAAGGATTTCTGAAAACAGCTGCAAAAAACCCCTGAAGCTTGGGACACTGCACTCTGTACCCTGGAAAGAGAGCAATACTTAAATAAAGAGTTAAAAGGCCAGTAATAATAGGCTGGGATAATGAACGAACAACAGAAAAAGATTCTGACTATAGAAAGTTACTGTGGTGATAAGGAAGATATCAAAACACATTCTCAGAAGGTAACAAAGTCAAAACTGCTTCATCCAAAGCCTCCAAGAAATACAAGGGTTAGGATTACCAGATGAGTTCTCACCTTGTCACTGTCCAGACAACCTGAGTTCTCAGGTTCAGCTAGCCCGGCTAGCTCAGTCAGTAGAGCATGAAACTCTTAATCTCAGGGCCGTGGGTTCGTGCCCCACGTTGGGCACCAATTTGTAAAGTTCTTGAATTGTTAGGGTCTGGTCGTCTGCTCAATTATAATTCTTCTCTGGGAGGAGATTTGTAAAATCTTTTCCTCTGTGCACAGGTTTCTTGGGAGCTCTGAATCTCCTCCAACTCTTGTCCTTTCTCAAATCAGACTGGTCTCCTATGGGCCTGCCTGGCGTCAAGACTTTATCTCAGAGTCAATTCTCTCAGACCCAATGCTGCCCTTCTTTTATCCTCCCAGAGAATGGGCGTGGGATAACGCAAGGGCTTCTGGGAAACATTACTTCAACCAATGAGCTTGCTCCTCCTAGAATTCCTAAGGTGTAAACTCCCTTTAAAGGCCTGAACCAAAGGTCTGAGCCAGAGAACTGTCAAGTCAACCTGAATTCTCACCTTGTCACTGTCCAGACAACCTGAGTTCTCACCTGGTAATCCTAACATACAAGGATTGGTCAGAGGCCATTTGAGAGATCAAAAGGAATTTTGAAAATTAAGCAAGAGAGATAGAGGAAAAATAGGAAGAGAATTGAGAGTGGTGCAAAAGGAAATTCAAAAAGCTAATGAGGAGAAGAAATTCTTAAAAAGCAAAATTGGTGAAATTGGGGAAAAGATGCAAAAGTTCACTGAGGAATAGAATTTCTTGAAAATCAGAATTGAGCAATTAGAAGCTAATGACTTTATAGGAAATCAAGAAACAATAAAACAAGACCAAAAGAAGGAAAAAATAGAAAACAATGGAAAATATCTCATCAGAAAAACTACTGATTTGGAAATACATGCAGGAGAGATAATTTATTTCCTGTTTTTTCTTATAATTTATAGAGATGGGATAATTTAATTATTTACATTTTCCTTGGAATGTATACATATTTTATATTCTTGTTGTTCTTAAGGAGAGATAATTTAAAAGTTATTGGTCTACCAGAAAACCATGAATCAAAAAAAAAAAAAAAATGGACCTGGACATCTTCAAGAAATTATCAAGGAAAGCTGTTCTGGTTTCTATTTAATTTCTACTGAATTGAAAGAAATCTACTGACCATCTATTGAAAGAGAAACCAAGATGAAAACTCCTAGGAATATTATAGCCAAATTTTAGATCTCCAATGTCAAGAACATATTGCAAGCATCCAGAAAGAAATTATTCAAGTACAGTGGAGCCACAGTCAGGATGACAAAAGATATATCTGCTTCTGCATTAAAGGGCTAAAGGGGTTGTAGAGGGCCAGAACTCTGAAAAGACTCAATTGAGTCTTAAGACTCAATATGATTGATGAGATAATGATTCTCTAGCTAATGATGTAATTACTCTAGTTAAGAACATATATTTAATGTCCTTCAATGATGTAATGCTACTATAGTTAGCACTTGAGCAGTAATGGCTACAATTGCTCAGTGTGATATAGTGACATAATTGTACTGGGGTATTTAAAGGAAGTCTCAGACATAGAAGACTCTCTCAGCTCCAGCTCTCAGAGAAGACTTCAAGCTCCAAACTCCGACCCCAGATTTGACCAGCCACATGGTGACTCTCCTGCTTCCTTCACTCCTCCACTAAAACCAAGGACTTGGGCTGATCCCGAGGTCCTCCAAAGAGGGCTTGGGAATATAATGTACTGGAGAATAATGGAGCTAGATTTATAATAAAAATCACCTACCTAGCAAAACTGAGCCTAATCTTTCAGGGAAAAGATGGACATTCTTTTTTTAAAAATTAACTAATTTTTGATACACTTTGCTTTATAAATCATGTTGGGAGAGAAAAATCAGAACAAAAGGGAAAAACAATGGAAGAAAAAACAACAACAGAAAAAAGAAGTGAATATAGCATGTGTTGATTTACATTAAATTTCCATAGTTCTTTTTCTTGATGCAGATGGCATTTTTTATTCAAAGTCTGTTGGGATTGCCTTGGATCATTGCACTTATGAGAAGAACCAAGTCTTTTTTTCATCAGGTGATCATTGCACATTCTTGCTAGTACTGTAAACAGTGTTTTCCTGGTTTTGCCTGTTTCGCTCAGGAACAGTTTGTGTAAATCTTTACAGGCCTTTCTAAAATCAGTTTATTCACCATTTTTTATGCAACGATAACATTCCATTATCTTGATATACAACAACTTGTTCAGCCATTCCTCAACTGCTTAGCATGTACTCATTTTCCAATTCCTTGCTACCACACAAAGAGTTGTTACAAACATTATTGCACATTTGAGATTTTTGAGATACAGGCCCAGGAGTGACACTGCTGCTTCAAAGGGAATGCACAGTTTTATAGCTCTTTGGGTATAGTTCCAAATTGCTCCACAATGGTGGGATGAATTCACAACTCCACCAAAAAAAGCATTAGTGTTCCAGTTTTCACACTAACCCTTCAAAATTTATTATCTTTTGCTTTAATCTTAGCCAGTCTGAGATGTTTGAATTGTTACCCCAGGATTGTTTTAATTTGCATTTCCCTGATCAATAGTGATTTACAGCATTTTTTCATATGACTACAGATGTCTTTAATTTAGATAAAAATTGTTTGTTTATATCCTTTGACCATTTATCAATTGGGGAATGACTTGAATTAATTTTTTAGCTTTTATTATTATATTATTATAGCTTTTTATTTACAAAACATATGCATAGGTAATGTTTCAACACTGACCCTTACAAAGCCTTTTGTTCCAACTTTTTTACTCCTTTCTCTATATGGCAGGTAGTCCAATACATGTTAAATATATTAAAATATCGGTTAAATCCAATGTATGTATACATATTTATACAGTTATCTTGCTACACAAGAAAAATTGAATCTAGAAAGAAAGAAAAAAAATCTGAGAAGAAAAACAAAACTGCAAGCACACAATAACAGAAAGAATGGAAATACTATGTTGTAGTCCACATTCATTTCCCATAGTTCTCTCTCTGGGTGTAGCTGATTCTCTTCATTATTGAACACTTGGAACTGGTTTGAATCATCTCATTGTTGAAGAGAGCCACGTCCATCAGAATTGATCATCGTATAATCTTGTTGCTGTGTATAATGATCTTGTGGTTCTGCTTATTTCATTTAGCATCAGTTCATGTAAGTCTCTCCAAGCCTCTCTGAAATCATCCTGCTGGCCATTTCTTACAAGAACAATAGTATTCCATACAAATCATATATCATAATTTATTCAACCATTCTCCATCCATTCAATTTTCAGTTTCTAGCCACTACAAAAAAGGGCTGCCACAAACATTTTGCAATATGGGGTCTCTTTCCCTTTTTTAAGATAGATTCCTGGGCACTCATGGGAGAAGGGTTTCAACCAGAGATCATCTCTTATTTTCTCTCTGAGGATTCATTTTGAAAAGCCTTAGAAATAGGTTCATGTGACTGTGCTTTTCCCTAGAGGAGAGTGATCAGCAGACAACATTATTGCTAGTGTAAGGAAGATGGATAAAGGCTTGCTTGGAGGAAGAGCTTCTCCTAGAGCTGAGACTTGACTGTCCTCAGTAGAAATTCTGCTGAAGATGAAACAGGGATCTCATTCACAAGGGAAGGTCTCTTTCTGCAGCACAACCTTTATTAGACTTCTAACAGAATGAAATATTCATGAAATAGCTCAAATTTCCATCATGTTGTGAGGGGAGAGAAATCACACAACAGCCCACAGGAGATACTGAGGCAGAGTTCTGAGCCCAAATCCTTTATTAGAGGAGTCTGGTTACTCTCTAACTAAGTAGACCCCAGATCTGGCTCTCCCATCTGAGGTGCTCCTTCTTTCAAGGCTCTATTACAGAAATAAAAGTATCCTATCAATAGAATAGCATTTCATTGGTTACTGTAAAATATCTTGGCTAAAATATGGATACCATCAGGGCCATAGGGTTTCAGGATGGCCAGTGTAGGAAATCTATCCACTGACTAGATGGTCATGAGCTGGATGATTGTAATGTTCACTTTTGTTTGATTTTCTTGGGGTCTCTGGGAGCAGCCTTCGTTTCAGTTCAGTAATCAGCACAGGAGTTGTCAGGGGTTTAAGTCCAAATCCTTTATTATCTCTTTCAAAGTCTTGTCCCTTCCTTGAGCCCAGTTAGCTTTCTTAGAGGCCTATCTCTCTCCTGAGTTCTGAGAGCTCGAGCTCCCACCTGTCTTCTCTTCCCTCTGAGTCTCTTCAAATCTACCTGGCTGAGGCTTCTAGCTTTTATGCTCTACATTGAGTATAAACCAATCATTATGAAACCATTATTTCCTTTAAGATTAAATCTATCATACTGAACCATGCTAAACTAGATAACTATTGTCTTTATCAATTCCACTGACTTAGCACCTTGTAAGAGTCTTTTGTTTCAAGTTCAGCATTCTGGCCCATAACAGATTATGTCTCTTTTTGGCTTGGGCCAGGGAAGATGGGGTCTTTCAGTGATCAGGAATGGATGAGCCATTCCTGGAGTTGGGCAAGTGAAGATCACACATCCCCAAGAACATTTCAGGGAGAACTTATGGGCTTTCCAATGTCCCAGATTGGCTTGTGGGGAGACAGGATGGGAAGAGTTCTTGTCATCATTCTCACAATAGTGAAGTTATGGAAGTCGGTCTTATGCCTGTTATGGAAATAATTTCTATTATACAAGCATGAAGCCTGCCCAAAGACTCCAACAGAAGGACCATTCCTACATAATTCTTACAACATTGAATTGCTCATTCTTTTCCTATTAAATTTCTATTGAATATTACAAAATGAAAAATCAATAACAATGCTTGTCTACCATAAAGTAATAATTGACTGATTAATACTGATTCAGGGTTGAGTGGGGTCCCCAGTTAGTCAGCTTTCTCACTGTGCATAAAACTCAGTAGAGGAAATAGTTTTTGTCTCAAATCCTAATGTTTGTCATCTCTCCTCAATCGTTCTTGATAATCGCAGACTATGATTTCTTCAGCCATCCCCAATTGCTTGGTGTTCAAGTTGTGATTTCTGGCACAAAATAACCTTGTAGAAATGCTTTGCTAACCAGTCTTTAATTATGTAATCTTTCCTTATGCTGACTTTTAAAGGCCTCCTTTTCTGGCCCTTCCTGGCTGTATCATTTTTGTTTTTAATATTTTAATAGTTTTTATTTACCAGATATATGCACGGGTAATTTTACAACATTGATAATTGCCAAACCTTTTGTTCTAATTTTTTCCCTCCTTTCCCCCTCACCCCCCAGATGGCAGGTTGACCAATACATGTTAAATATGTTGAAGTGTACATTAAATACAATATATGTATACATGTCCAAACAGTTGTTTTGCTGTACAAAAAGAACTGGATTTTGAAATAGTGTACAATTAGCCTGTGAAGGAAATCCAAAATGCAGGCAGACAAAATTAAAGGAATTGGGAATTCTATGTAGTAATCATCTCCTAGAGTTCTTTTGCTGGATGTATTGTTGTTGAAGTACACAACGATTTCCTGGTCTTGCTCATTTTACTTGGCATCAGTTCATGTAAGTCTCTCCAGGCCTGTCTAAAATCATCGTGTTGGGGATTTCTTACAGAACAATAATATTCCATTACATTCATATACCACTATTTATTCAGCCAATCTCCAATTGATGGGCATCCATGTAGTTTCCAGTTTCTGGCCACCACATAGAGGGCTGCCACAAACATTCTTGCCTTCTTTAAGATGTCTTTGGGATACAAACCCAGTAGCAACACTTCTGGGTCAAAGGGTATGCACAGTTTGATAACTTTTGAGCATAGTTCCAAATTGCTCTCCAGAATGGCTGGGGGTATTCACAATTCCACCAACAATGTATCAGTGTCCCTGTTTTCCCACATCCCCTCCAACATTCTGCATTACCTTTCCCTGTCATTCTAGCCAATCTGACAGGTGTGTAGTGGTATCTCAGAGTTATCTTAATTTGCTCTGATTAATAATGACTTGGAGCATCTTTTCATATAACTAGAAATAGTTTCAATTTTTTCATCTAAGAATCTGTTCTTATCCTTTGACCATTTATCAATTGGAGATTGGCTTGATTTCTTATAGAGTCAGTTCTCTATATATTTTGGAAATGAGGCCTTTATCAGAACCTTTAACTGTTAAAATATTTTCCCAATTTATTACTTCCCTTCTAATCTTGTTTGCATTAGTTTATTTTGTACAAAAGCTTTTTAATTTGATGTATTAAAAATCTTCTATTTTGTGATCAATAATGATCTCTAGTTCTCCTTTGGTCACAAATTCTTTCCCTTTCCACAAGTCTGAGAGGTAAACTATCCTATGTTCCTATAATTTATTTATAATCTCATTCTTTATTCCTAGGTCATGAACCCATTTTGACCTGACTTTGGTGTACAGTGTTAAGTGTGGGTCAATGCCTGGTTTCTGCCATATTGATTTCCAATTTTCCCAGCAATTTTTGTCAGACATTGAGTTCTTATCGCAAAGGCTGGGGTCCTTGGGTTTGTCAAACACTAGATTATTAAAGTTATTGATTATTCTGTTCTTTGGACCTAACCTATTCCACTGATCAACTAGTCTATTTCTTAGCCAATACCAAATGGTTTTGGTAACTGCTGCTTTATAATATAATTTTAGATCTGGTACAGCTAGGCCACCTTCATCTGATTTTTTTTTTTTTTCATTAATTCCCTTGAAATTCTTGACCTTTTATTTTTCCATATGAACTTTGTTATTTTTTTCTAGGTCATTAAAATAGTTTTTTGGGAGTCTGATTGGTATAGTGCTAAATAAATAGATTAATTTAGGTAGTATTGTCATCTTTATTATATTTGCTCATCCTATCCAAGAACATTTAATATTTTTCCAATTGGTTAGATCAGACATAATTCGTGTGGAAAGTGTTTTGTAGTTTTGCTCATATAATTTCTGATTTTCCCTTGGCAAATAGTTATTTTATACTATCCGTAGTTACTTTAGATGGAATTTCTCTTTGTAACTCTGTTGGATTTTGTTAGTGACATATAAGAATGCTGATGATTTATGTGGGTTTATTTTGTATCCTGCAACTTTGCTAAAGGTGTGGATTATTTCTAATAGCTTTTTAGTTGAATCTTTGGGGTTCTCTAAGTATACCACCATATCATTACCAAAGAGTGATAGTTTGATTTCCTCATTATCTAATTCCTTTAATCTCTTTCTCCACTCTTATTGCCGAGGCTAGAGTTTCTAGTACAATATTGAATAGTAATGTCAATAGTGGGCAACCTTGTTTCACAACCCTGATCTTAATGGGAATGGTTGCAGTCTTTCCCCATTACATATGATGCTTATTGATGATTTTAAATAGATGCTACTGATTATTTTAAAGAAAAGTCAATTTATTCCTATACTCTCAAGTGTTTTTAATAGAAATAGATGTTGGATTTTATCAAATGCTTTTTCTGCATCTATTGAGATAATCATATGATTTTTGTTAATTTGGTTATTAATATGGCCAATTATACAGATAGTTTTCCTAATACTGAACCAGCCCTGCATTCCTGCTATAAATTCTACTTGATCATAGTGTATTATCCTGGGGATGATTTTCTGGAGTCTTTTTGCTAATATCTTATTTAAGATTTTAGCATCAATATTCATTAGGGAGATTTGGTCTATAGTTTTCTTTCTCTGCTTTCAACCTACCTGATTTAGGTATCAGTACCATGTCTGTGTCATAAAAGGAATTTGGTAGGACTCCTTAAATCCCTATTTTTTTCAAATAGTTAATATAACATTGGGGCTAATTGTTCTTTGAATGTTTGGTAGAATTCACCTGTAAATCCATCTTGTTTCATGTTCATAAGCCAGTCACGTAACCTGATCCTGCCTGAGTTTCCCCATCTGTAGAATGGGGATAACAAGGGCATCTGCTTCCCAGAGTGGAAATGAGGATTACATTGGACAATAATTATGAAACACTTTGCAAACATGAAATCACTGTGGAAATCCTGGCTGTTTTTATTGCTATCTTTCCTGGGTCTCTGGTCTCAGAGTAAAGTCAGTTGCTAAAACGTCCATTTTGAGTCAAGGCATTCCTTGATTGAACAGCGGACTGGATCAGGCCACACTTGCGGCCCGCCCTGGCTCCGGGGGTCCGTACTCTGTGACTCTGGGCCAGGAACAAGTCTGTCTCCCTCACCTCCTCTCTGGAAGGGGGAGGGGGGCTTCCCTGTGCCCTTCCCCCTCTAAGCGGGTGCTCCCCCCACAGCAGAGTCCCGTGGCCTTTACCCCCACACGCCTCCTGTATTCTGGGACAGATCCCAGGACCGGATCCCTGTCACGGCGCGGGAAGGAAGGTCTGGGGAAGCCGAAGAACTCGGTACGGGAAGGGCCGAGGGGGGGTAAGCTCGGGCCACTTCCTCCCTCCGGAGGCCGGGGCGTACTGAGAACGGCCCCTGGCGGAGACGGAAGCGGCCCCGGGGGAGGGAGCGCTCCGGGCCCAGCTTAACTCCCGGGGAACGGGGACTGAGACGGAGACGGCCCCGAAGGCGCGGGAGGGGCCCTCGTGAGAGCGGACTGAGAGTCCCTGAGGAGCAGCAGCGGAGCCTGCCCTCGGCCGGGCACAGACCCCCCGCCCTCCCCACGGGCTCGGAACCCGCGGGAAAGAAGGGGCGGGCGGAGCCAGGAATGAAAGGAGCCGAGGAAAGTCCTCTCGGGTCCTAGAAGGCCTCCAGGTGACGCCACGCCCCGCCTCGGGCCCTGGGCTGCCGAGCCCTGAGACTCCAGCGCAGCTTCCGGCTCCCAGGTTTATTTCTGTTCTTTGGTGCTGAGAGAGGGGAAGGGCAGGAGGGCGTCTGTGCGCAGGCGCGGCCTGGGACTTCCCTTTTCCTTAAGGCTCCTCCCCTTCCGCACCAGTTCGGGGGCCCGTCTTGAGTCGTGTGGAAATCTGGTGCGGAAGTACGGGCTCCGAGTGTGGGAGCGCGCGCCTGAGAGAGGCCGGTGGAGAACGAATGTGCAGGAGCTGTGCGTGGGGCGTGTAACGGAGCTGCGGGCTTGCGCGTGGGGGGAGGTGTGCCTGAGTGATTGCATCTGCTGAGATGGGGGTGGGGGAGGGGCGTGCTTGTGCATCCCTGTGGCTGGGGGGGGGGCACTGCTGAGTGTTTCCTGGTGGCCCCTCCCCCACTGAGCCTCAGCGGTCGCCAGTGGGGCTTTGCGCACTTTGGGAAAGATGAGGATTCCATAGCTTTACACCGTGCATCAGTTTCCTCCAGTGGGAAAAGGGGGTGAGAGCAGCCCTTCCCCTCCCCCCCACGAGATCCCTTCTGGGAAGCGCTGAGTACCAGGCCTGGTATACAGGAAGCGCTCACCACATGCAGCTCTGGAAGACAGTGTGGGTGGAGGAGGTTTACTGGTTGGAAGGGGTGGGGGTGGGGGGGTTCAGGCTCCCATCCAGCTGTGCTCCTCGACCTAATTCCCTCCTGGTGGTCGTGGTACGTCTGTCATTTCTGGAGCCTTGGGCAGATGAGGGTCCCTTGTTACAGAGGGAGAAACTGAGGCAGGGATCAAGGGCTTGGCCAGGGTCACACTGGCCTTCCAGGGATTCGGGTGAAGGCTCTGTGATCTTCACCCCAGGGGGCTCATGCTCCCAGGGCTGCCCCTCCCAGTGCAGGAGGCCTTAGTGTCCAGAGCGGGGGTCCTGGGAGGGTCTCTGCACCCACAGGTGGCCTCTCTCCGCCTCCTCCTGGGGAGCAGCCTCTCCCCCCCCCCCCCCCCCCCCCCCCCCCCCCCCGTCCCTGCCCTCAGAGCTCTCTCTCTCATTGTGGACAGGTCCGCATTCAGCCTGAGAAGAGAAGTGTCAGGCCCGTCCTCCCTCTCTGAGGTCCTTCTCCTTCTCCAGGCCAGCTGGACAGGACCCAAGCCCAGAGCCATGGCCCCTGGCAGCCGGAGCCCCTCGTCCCAGGTGAGTGCAGTCCCTGCCCAGGGGGAGTCCAAGGGAGCCCAGAAGCTTCCTCCTGTCAGAGGGAGGGGGGCAGGGCTGGCAGCAGGGATAGAATCGACCTCCTGGCACTATTCCCTGCCCCCTCAGACCTCACAGCGGCTCCCAGGGCTCTCCGAGTCTCTCCTTTGCCAGGTCTCAGATCAAGCCAATAAATGTTCAGAAATTAGCTCCTCTGGGCCAAGCTCCTGCTAACCACTGAGGATGCAGAGGGAGGTGAAGAAAAAAAGTCAGCTCTGCCCTCAAGGAGCTCCCAGGGGAGAAAACATCTCATGAGCTGTGTCCACACCTGCGCTGGACAGTGTAGACGGGAGCTACTCTCAGAGGGAAGGGTCAGCAGTTTGGAGACATGGAAAAGCTTGTTTCAGAAAGGGAGAATTTAGCTGAGATCAGAAGGAAGCAGGAGAGGAGGCCGGAGGCCTTTGCAAACAGGAGAAAGCCATTGAAAAAAGTCCAGGGCAGGGGACAGAGGTCCTGGTTAAGCCAGGAGGCCACTGTCCCTGGGGCAGAGAGGAAGACGAAGGTGTGAGGAGGCTGGGCTGGGTGTCGTGGTGTCTCCCATGTGCCAGGAGCCAAATAAAGATCATCCCATTGATCCTGTGGTGGGAATGGTCAGGGTCCAACAGAGAGTAAACTATGGTTTATTTATCCACTGGCGGGTGTGGCAGACTCCATCAATAAGGGGTTACATTTCCTCAGAAGTCATAGACAGTCTCTCCTCCTTACCTGACCTGTGCATTGGGTTGGATTTGTTGGGTCTCATAGATAGATAAAGAAGTTTGAGCTAAGGTCTGGTTAGGACCCAAATGCAAAAAGGTACATTTACTTGTTTGTTTTAAATTATTTTCAATTTCATGTCATGACAATTTGCAACATTAATCTTTATAAGATTTTGAGTTCTAGATTTTTCTCCATCCCTTTTTCTCTCCTCCTAAAATGGTAGGCAACTTGATTAAGTATATATGGGCTGTCATTTAAAACATACTTCCATATTAATCAGAGTTTTAAAAAATGAAAAAGATCAAAAGAGGAGAAAAAAGAAGAAAGGAACTAAAAGATATATTCTTCAGTCACTTTCAGAGTCCATCAATTCTTTAGTTAGGGTGTGGAAAGCCTTTTCCTTCTTGAGTCTTTTCTATTTCCCTTAGATCCTTGTGCTCCCCAGAAGAGCAGAATCCCTCACAGCTGATCACTCTGTTGCTGATTCTGTATTCTATCTTTTCCTGGCTCTGCTCATTTCAGTTTGCATCAGTTTGGTTTTTTAGTTCTTTCTGAAATCTGCCTATTCATCATTTCTTATTATATGATACTTTTTCATTATATTCATATACCAAAGCTTCTTCAACCATTCTCCAGTTGATGGGAATTCGTGCCTTCAATTTCCACAATGTTGCCTCCAGGAAAGGGCTGCTATGAATATTTTTGCCCATGTAATCCCTTTCCCTCTTTTTGTAATCTCTGTGGAATAATACAGACCTAGTGGTGCTATTCTATTGGTAGATCTACAGATTTGCAGTTTGGTTGCCCTTTGTTCATAGTTCCGAGTTGCTGTCCAGAAAGCTTGGATCACTTCACAATTCCTCTTCAGTGCACTAGTATCCCAGTATTCCCACATTCTTTTTAGCATTGATCATTTTTTGTCTTACTAGTTAATCTGATAGATATGAGGGGGTATTTCTGAACTGTGTTTAGTTGCATTTTGCTAATCAAAAATGATTCAGAGCACTTGATTTTCCTATATCATTTTTTATTTTGTCATCTAAAAACTATTCATTTCCTTTGATCATTTCTCAGTTGAGGAACAGTTTTTATTCTTATACATTTGATTCAGCTCTGTGTATTTGGGAAATGTGGCCTTTATCAGAGAAACTTGATAGAAAGATCATTTCCCATTATTCTGATTTCCTTGAAAAATACATCTTTACCAAAAGAAGAAAATGTTAATTGAGAATTCAAGTTTCAAAAGTCTTTATCATAGCTATTTATGGCAGAGCTAGAAAACACAGGAAGAAAAAAATAACTAGGTTACCTAGGTGGCCCAGTGGATAGAGCACCACCCCTGAAGTCAGGAGGACCTAAATTCAAATGTGGCCTCAGACACTTAAAACTTCCTAGTTGTGTGAAGCTGGGCAAGTCACTTCACTCCAATTTCCTCAACAACAAAAAAAAAAAAGAAAGAAAGAAAAGAAAAAAATAACTGCTCAGTTACTCAGGCAACATTTGCCAAGTCCTTTGTGCCTTCTTAGATAGTAACAGGACTGGAAATGAGTGCTCTGAGTTTTCTCACAGTGACTGGGGGACTAAAGATACTGAAGGTGAAGTATATTGATAAAAGGATAGCAACATCGCATTAAATGAAGTCAGTGATGTTTTCTCCAAAATTCACTTAGGAAAACTCCTAGTACTAGATGTGTAAAAGTCTGGGTCATAGGATTTGGAGGACATGATTGTACTTCCCAGAGTTAGAGAAGGAAGGAGATTGGCATTGGGTGGCAAAGAATAATGGGGGGAAGCAGTCACAGAATAAGGATTGGGCCGGTTCAAAGGGCTCCCCAGCCAGGGGAGCCTGATCCTCTGGTCTAGAGGGCTGAATCAGGGACAAGGAATGTGGTATCAAAGGCCCCTTCTTGTGCTTTGGATGCTGGGCACTTCAGTCCAGCTTGAACTTCTGATCTCTCTGACCTCCTGGCTGAATCCTACCTGGGGAGTGAAAGCACAGGTTTCTAGGAGACAGTGTCCCAATTAATCATTCACAGAACACATTCTATTAATAAACTCACCTTATCAGAAGAGATAACACTTCATCACTTGTCTGGGAAGAGTCTCATAGTAGCTAGTTGAAGCCAGATTCTCTTTAAAATTCTTTTCCTGCTTTCATCTAATTTAGATTTCATTTTAGAATCATAGGAAATTTACTAGATAATTTCTTTGCTCTCTCCTCAGTAATCACTGGTGACGGTTTCTTCCCCAGAATACATAATATTTACCAGGTTCTCACAAACTCTTCATAGAATTTTTTTTTCATATGTAATCACTTAAGACCCTTCTTCACATCAACTTTCTCTCTTTCATCTCTACAGATTCTATAGAATTCATATATTCTCCCTAATTCTTTTGAGAATTAAAAATTCTCAAATCAAAAAAAAAAAAAATTCTCAAATCAAAAAAAAAAAATTCTTTTTTTATATTAAGACATTTTCCCCAACTTTTATTATCCAACATGACTCTCATTTGAAATGGAAAATGCTTTTCTCAATATTACATTGGGTCCTTAATGCCTGATTGCAAGTGTGGGCTCTGATAGTCCTAAAGGTTATATGAATTTTAGACAATTCCCATGTCTACTTCAGCTTTCTCTGTCTTGATGAGGGTTGGACTACATGAATTCTGGAGTCCCTTTCAGCACTAAATCAAGTGAATTTTGATGGTTTAGGAGTTGGTGACCTTCAAGGATGTGATGGTGGACTTCACTGAAGAGGAGTGGGGACTCCTGTATCCTTCTCAGAAGGAGTTGTACAAGGAGGTCATGCTGGAGAATGTCCGGAATCTGGTGTCCCTGGGTAAGGACCATTTTCTCTCTTTTGTTGGTGTTCATCATCAGTTCAAAATGAGCACAGAAATGAAACAAATTGTGTTGCATCCCAGAAATTGAATTGATCATTCAGTCATCTGAGTGCACCAAGTCTCCATCCATTTTGGTCTTGTAACTTTTTGAGTTACATAATTTACCCTCAGTCAGGTAGCTGACCTTACTGTCACATTTGTTAGGTAAACTCCTTGAAAACATGCTTAGCTCCCTACGAACGGCCCCTAAAACAAAAAATAAATTCATTTTGTGCAGCAAAAGTGACCAAAATGCCAGAAGTTGTCAGGACCATAAACAGCATCATAGGAAGGACCTCCTCTCCTTAGGCAGAGATTCAACCCTAATGAAGTTCTATGCACTCTAGGCAGACTCTAGTGAGTTATCTAAGAGCAACCCCTGGGGGCATCTGCATTGGCCTGGGGTCTCAACTTCCAAAGCTTTCAGCTCTTGCATGGTGAAGGGCAGGGTGAGGTAATTGAAGGAGAAGAACAAAGGGTCTTGTTTTAGAGAAAACTTCTCAGATGAAGATCTCATGTCTCAAATACTCAAAGGGATAGGAACAGGTCATTTCTGATGAAGAAATTAAAACTGTTTACAGCCATTTGAGAAAATATTCAAACTTAATATTGATTAGGGAAATGCAAATCAAAAACCTCATCTTGATATCATGTTGGAAACTCTAATATACTGCTGAAATTATGAACTGAGCCACTCACTTTGGAGAACAATCTGGAATTAACTTATAAAACTGTGTATCCCCTTTGTCTCCAAAATACACTTTAAGGTCTGTTTGCCGAGATAATTAGGGGAAAAAGAAGCAAATTTGTGTTTTAAAAGATTGATAGCTCTCTTTTTAGGTGATAGAGAGCTAGAGACTGTGGGCAATTCATGAATGGTTAAAGAAGAATGGAGTATGACCTATAATCAATTGTTAATAGCTTCAGCAGTGGTTGATGATGGTGTGTTGAGAACTTTATGAAACAGTTCAGCCCATCTCTTCCATTATCATACCCTTATCACTAATCAGTGTAGCTCCATCAGCATTGGGCAGCTTAGGTCTTTGGTCCATAAATAAACTTCAGGGCATCATAAAAGAGTTTTGGCTTGTTAACTAAATGTAAAAATGATCTTTATCTGCTTTTATTTGCTGGGCTAAAAATCTAACATGTCTAACCTTTGCTTATATTTTTGGGAGAGTTGAATACTGCCTTCCTAGAGATGGATGATCTAAAGTACTTGTAATCTTGTAAATCTTGTAGAGTTCTCATTTTTCATTTAATACCTTCTGAGTTTCCCCTTTATTTTCATCAAACCAGTTTGGATGTTTACTTTTTTCCCAGATGAGTAAATGTGGTACTATCCAACAAATCTCTGAAAGCAGTCTACTCCTTATCTGCTTTACAAATTTCAATTGTTTGTTGGCTCAGTTTTTCCTCTAAATTAGCAAAAACTATTCCAGCACAAAGAGGACTTGTAATCTACTGGCATTAAGTATTTGGTAGCCATCTTGGCTTTACGCCCCTGCCTTTGCTGAATGTGTATATTTCATTGGGACAGGATAATTCTCTGATTGGTCCAGGCATAAACCTAGCAAGTGTTAAGTATCTGAGACCAGATTTGATCTCAGTTCTTTCTGATTTCAGAGCTGGTGCTTTATCCACTGCACCACCTAGCTACCTCCAATCTGTCTCTTCTTAAAAATGACTTGCATTGTTAAAAGCCATTATTTACACTGAGTACACATATGACGTTTTGTATTTTTAGTTTGGTGACAAGCTTCAGTGACTCTTATGTAACATTGCTATTTGTGTTTATACATGTGTGTATGTCATTTTCTGTATATGTTTGTCTTCTTCAGATGTAGAAACGGGGTTCACAGTAAATGAGATGAGTAAAAAGCTGGGAATTTTTGTGGAAGAATATGACCTGCAAAAGTTCATGGATGGTCCCTCTGATTTCAGTTTGAAGGAATTGCATGATTTGAATCTCCAAGTAGATAGATATCGAGAGAGTGATTGTGAATTGGATGAAATTGGAAAGAGATTCATTTGGTCTTCTATCCTATATCACTGTAAGAAAATGACTTCAGGAAGTGATTATCCTCAAGGTAGTGAATACAAGACATGCTTCACTGAAGAGGTAGAGCCTTTGGTTCCAGGTAATCAAGGGGATATATCTGTGAAGTGCAGTTCAGACCTCAGTGGCCAACAGAAAAGTGATAATGAAGAAATGCTTTCTTTAAGCAATAAAAGTAAGAAGGCTGTCAGTCAGAGCTCTATTCTCCTTACTCATCAGCAGATGAATATTAGAAAAGAACCTGATGAACATAATGTAAATGAAGCAGCCTCATCCTATCGCTCATGTCTTCCTTACCATCCTGGAATGAAAAGATTTGGATATGATCAGTGTGGGAAAGCCTTTGGTTGGAATCCAGCTTTTACTAGCCTGGAGAAGGATCATACTGTACAGATTTCCCACGAATGTACTAAATGTGGGAGAGCTTTTTATAACAGATCATTCCTGCTTGACTATCAGAGAATTCACTCTAGAGAGAAGCCTTATTTATGTCTTCAGTGTGGAAAGCCTTACGTATGCAATCAATGTGGAAAAACTTTTACAGATATCTCCAGGTTAGCAAAACATGAGAAAATGCACACTGGAGAGAAGGTTTATGAATGTAATCAGTGTGGAAAAACTTTTAAATGGAGCTCCCATCTTTCTAGACATCAGGGAATCCATAGTGGACAGAAACCTTTTAAATGTAATTACTGTGGAAAGGCTTTCACAGTGAAAGGCAATCTTGCTAGACATCAAGGAATCCATACTCGAGAGAAACCTTTTAAATGTAATCACTGTGGAAAGGCTTTCACACAGAGTTCCAGTCTTGCTTTACATCAGAGAATCCACACTGGAGAGAAACCTTTTAAATGTAATCAGTGTGGAAAGGCTTTCGTAAGTAATTACAGGCTTGCAGAACATCAGAAAGTCCACACTAGAGAGAAACTTTTAAAGTGTAATCACTGTGGAAAGGCTTTCACACAAAGTTCCTGTCTTGCTAACCATAAGAGAATCCATTGGAGAGAAACCTTTTAAATGTAATCAATGTGGAAAGAATCTTAGAAGCAGCTCCTGTCTTGCCAGATATCAGAGAATCTACACTGGAGTGAAACCTTTTTTGGGGGGAGATTTTTTTGTTGTTGTTTTTTTCTATTTTGGGAGAGGATAGCAGTGGGAAGTGTATTAGCCATAGGATTGTCCTTCCTCTAATCTTCTAATCTAAAATAATAAGGCATTATTACAGTAATGATACATGCAATGGAATAGAAGAACAGGAAAATTTGAAAAATGTTTTATTGAATTCTTTATTACTCAGAAAAGGAATTCAGTCTTTGCAGATTTGTTTCTTGATATATTTTTCTGTTTTGTGTAAATTTAAAATGTTCATTTGATTTCATTTGTATGAATTTCAAAGTTAAAAAAGAAATCAGATATTGATGGTTTCCTGTTTCCTGGTTTTCACCAGTGTTGAAGATATTATTACAAGAAAACATAAAATTATTTTGATGACATTCTCTGTCTTTTAAATCAATATCTTGAATCAAGAATTCTCCTAGCTACACTTATAGATTATACCTAACAATTTACTTTTATTTTAAAACAAAAATTTTTATAGGAAAAAAATCCTTGTACCTCTCTCACCTAGCTGAAATAAAGAATGACAAAAAAAAAAAGCAAATCTTCCCATTATAAATTTTAATAATCAGTGCAAAATTCCAGTACTCTCTATTCCCCAAGTATATTTATGTCAAATATATTTTTGAGCAATTCTTATTTAGAAGATGCCTTGAATCTTTTCCATTGTAATCTCTGGCATTTTGCTCTTGTCTTTTTTTTTTTTTTTTTTCAGTGACATTCATTCAAAATTGAGGTAGAGTCCCCTTTCCTACACGCACATGCACACACACGCATACACACCCACACACACACACATATATATATATGTATGTTTTTTAGCTGAAACAATCAGGGTTAAGTGATTTGCCCAGCTAGGAAGTTTTAAATGTCTAAGAATATATTTGAGCTCAGGTCTTCCTGATTTTAGGACTTGGTGCTTTATCCACTGAGCCACCTCCATCCCCCCATTTCCTATCCTTTAAATGATTAATTTCATTTTTCTGTATCTTTTCCTTAAAAAAATTTTTCCCTATTTCTCTTTATTTTTCTCATTATTCAAACCTTTTATTTTTGAATTCATGGAACTTTTACTGAGTTAGATCTTTTCCATTTTCTGTGTTCCTTAAGGCATTTGGACTTGGGAGGTATTTTGGCTTCCCTTTTCTTTTTTTAAAAAATAGTTTATTTAATATTTTTCCCCAGTTACATTTAGACCTATTTTATTTTTACATTTGTTTTTAAGATTTTAGATTTTTAGGTTCTTTCTCTTATTCTTACCCACAATGAAGAAATTACAAGTGAAATTATGCAAAATATTTCCATAAAAGTCAAGTTGTGATGGGGGCAGCTAATTGGTGCAGTGGATAGAGTACCAGCTCAAATGTGATGGAGTTCTGTCACCACATGTTGGGGAGACAGAGTTTAGGACCCCAGAAGTATATTGGAGTCATGGCGAGGTGTCGTAAAAATAACTGTAAGTTTAGAAGACCTGCAGCTGCAGAAAAAAAAATATTATTATTATGCTGCTTGTGGCAGGCTAAATCCATATGAACTTTAATAAAGAAAAAGGGATTGAGCAATTGCCAAGGGGGAAAACACAGTGTAAGCCAGAAGAGGCCATTAATGCTTGACCATGAACCCTGGGGGACCTGACACAGGTAAGAGGAACATCTGTGTAAAGTGGGTTGGGTTTTGGAAGAGTGCTTAATAACTGGGGAATCTGGAAGGGTCTCTTTACGGAAGTAGCCTCTAAGCACATGCCATCATCAACCACTGCTGAATCTATTAACCATTAATCTTAGGTCTTATTCCATCCCTCTTTAGTCATTCATCAATTGATGGCAATTTCTAGCTCTTTGTCCCAGTGGACCACAACATAGCATTCTCACTCTGTCTGTTGTTTACTTGCATTTTGTTTTCTTTCCCAGTTTCTTTTTCCCCTTCTTGATCTGATTTTTCTTGTGCATCAGGAGAACTGTAAAAATATGTATGCATATATTGGATATAACATGTATTTTAACATATTTAACATGTATTGGACTACCTATCATCTGGGGAGAGGGGTTGGGAGGAAGGAGGGGATAATTTGGAACAGAAGGCTTTGCAAGGGTCAATGTTGAAAAATTACCCATGCATATGTTTTGTAAATAAAATAAAAGAACTGTTAAAAAAAAAAAAAAACTATTTTAAAAAATATCTTGGGAAGCAGACTTTATAGTGGTATTTTTGGGTCAAAGGTTATATACAATTTTAGAAATCTTTGTTCATAATTCCAGATTGTTCTCCAAATTGAGTGGATCAGTTTATAATTTTAGCAACAATATATCAGTGTCCCCAAAATGATATCATAATGGTGTTTTTACTTTGCATTTTCCTAATCAATGAATTGGATCATTTTCTCATATGGCTGTAAATAGTTTTGATTTCTTCATTAAAAGCTACCTTTGAGTATTTTTCAACTAGAGAGTGATTCATATTCTTATACATTTGACAAATTTCTTTATATGTTTGTGACATGGAATCTTTATCTTAAAAATTATGTATAAAAATGTATAATATTTTGCTTTTTTTGTGGTCTTGGCTAAATTGATTTTTTGGTACAAAAGTTTTTAACTAAATGCATTTGAAATTATCCATTTCTTATCCTATAATGCTCTCTGTCTCTTCATTCATTTTTTTTTTTTTTTTTTTTTTTTTTTGGCTGAGGCAATTGGGGTTAAGTGACTTGCCCAGAGTTATACAACTAGGAAGTGTTGAGCTTCTGAGGCCAGATTTGAACTCAGGTCTTCCTGACTTCAGGCCTGGTGTTCTATCTACTTCATTATCTAGCTGCCTCCTCATTCATAAATTTTAAAATTATCCATGAGTGTGATAGACAATGTGTTGTGAGTTTTAAAAAATTTATGTCCCCTTTTACATCTAAATTGACCTTCTTAGTAAATATAAAATATTATTGTACGTTCAATTTCTGCCAGTCTGCTTTTTAGTTTTCCCCATAATTTTTACCAAGTAATGAATTCTCATCACAAAAACTTAATGCTTTACCTTTTTTTAGCACAAGATTCCTATAATAATTTGCCACAATGTATTATATTTCTATTCCATTCTGCTAACCTAATTTTCTATTAGGCTACAAAAGATAAGATTTTTTGTTATTATTATCAGTAGGTTATTGTTTTAATTTTTATTTATGAAATGAAACAAGTGTTTCCATAACATAGTGTGTATCTGTGTGTAAATTATATATATATATATATATATATATATATATATATATATATATACACATATATATATATATATATATATAGTGAGGGCACATGAAACACTTGATATTCCTTTTCAATACACAAGAAAGTTATGTAAATTTCTTTGTATTTTCCTTTTTTCCTTCCCTACTCCCCCTGCCCAAAATAGGAATGCTATTACACAGATATGCTGTTCTTAAAATACTCTTACTACTTTATACAGCATTCTCTTGGCTCTACTTATTTCATTATTATTTCGTGCAAGCCTTTCCATGATTTTTTTCTAGCATAGTAGAACTCCATCACAATCATATACCACAATTTGTTCCATCATTCCCCAGTTAAGAGACATTTCTTCAATTTCCAATTCTGTGCAACCAGAAAAAGAGTTGTTATAAACATTTTAGAATATAGAGGTTCTTTTCCTTTTCCCCTAATGATCTTGGGAAACAGATCTAATAGTGTCATTGTTGGGTCAAAGGGCATAGACGGTTTCATAAGTCTTTGGGCATAATTACAGTTTACTCTTCCAAATTGCTTGATCACATCAAAATTGTACCAACAATTACAAGTTTGGATCCCAATTTTTCCACATCCCCTCCAATATTTGTCACATTTCCCTACAATTATTTTAGCCAATCTAATTGTGTAAAATGATCTCAAGGTTGCTTTTAACTAGTGTTTCTCTAATCAATAATGATTTAGAACATTTTTCCATATGACTGTAACTGATTTCTCCATTGGGAAACTGCCCATTTATATCTTTTGGCCATTTATAAATTAGGAAAAGACATCTGATATTCTTATAGATTTTACATAGGTCTTAGTATATTTAGTATATTTGAGACATGAGATCTTTATCTGAGAAGTCTTCTACAGCATTTTCATCTACAGATGAATTTTGCTATTCTTTTGAGTTCAGTAAAATAGTTTTCTAGTAATTTAATTGGAATTTTAGGGAATCTATAAATTAGCTTAGGTAAGATTTGTCACTTTTATTACATCCATGGACAATTAATATTTCTTGAGTTAAATTTAAAATAATGATTTTATTTCTATAAAGTTTTTTCTTTTCCATTCATGTACCTCCTGGATTATCTCTTAAGGTGTTTTTAGGAAATTTATACTATCTATTATCTTATTATTTCTTCTGGCAGGGCTGTGTTGATAATATAGAGAAATGCTGATGTTTTATGTGGGTTTACTTTGTATCCTAATTTTTGCTAAAATTATTAAATATTTAAACTAACTTTGAGTCTTTTCAATTGCTTACCTATCAATACATAGTGTTCAAAAAGGAATAGTTTCTTTTCAATGTCTTATTATTCTTGCTAGGATTTCCAATACAATATTGAATACTTTTAGTTACAGTGGAATCGCTACTTCTCATGTGATTTTACTAAAAAGAATTCTGGCTTTTGCCCATTACCAGTAATGCATGCTGATGGCTTTAGGTAACTTTGTTTTTTCAGCTTAAGTTAAAAAATCCATTTGTACTTATCTTTCCAACAGATTTTTAATAGAATTGAGTATTATATTTTACTAAAAGTTTTTGCTTCAGCTGTTGCTGTAATCTCAAGGTTTGTTTTTTTTTAATTATAGGTATAATCAATTATGTGAATAAGTTTCCTTCTATAATTCCAGTCCTGCATTCCTGATATAAATTCCAGTTGATCACATTGTATTAATTTTTGCAATATATTGTAATCTCCTAATTTTGCACATATCTTTACTAAAATGTTTATAATTTTCTTACTCATTTTTTATTCTTTCTGGTTTAAGTATCAATACCTAGGAGTTTAGTGGTATCCCTTCTTTGCCTATTATTTGAAAAATTTATTTAATATTGGAAGTAGGTGACATTTTAAGTGTTTGGCAGAATGTTCATGTGAATCTATCTCGTCCTGATGCTTTTTCCTTAAGAAACTCATTTAGGGCCTGTTTAATTTCTTTTTGTACAATAAAAATATGTAGATATTCCATTTCCTTTTCTGTTAATACCTTGAGAATTTTTTTTAATTTTATTTATTTATTTTTTTTTGGACTAGTGGAAAATTGGATTTAAGTGAGGCAGAATTGCAGGAAGACATCAACCTAACACTCTCTTCTATAGCCACCACTGTGTAGTGGTAGGACAGAGTTCAGACAACTGGTAATGATTCAAGATGTAGCTGATGACCTCAGTGTCTCTGATGTGCAAATAGCTAACCTAGCTCTAAGCGCTACACAACCTCTGCTTCCCCTGCCTTCTTCCTATGGAGAATTCTCAATGGCCATTTTCTTTGACAAAAGGCAGGTTTCTTTAGGAGAAGTGGATACTGAAAAAAATGAAGATAAGCAAGAGACTTGTGCTGTTTTCTCTTAATCTTGCAGCATTGAAATTTCTGTAAGTTTTCATCTTGAGGTCTCTTTTAGAGGATGAATAGTAGATCTCTCCCTTGCGGGGGGGTGGGGGTGGGTTCCCCCTCCCCCAATCTACCAATCTAGTTTACTTTCTTGTTCCAGAACTTCAGGCCAACTTTTCTTAGTAATTTTTTGAAATTGCATCTATATGCTTTTCTTGTTGCTATTCATAATGCTCCGGTAATCCAAGAATTCTTATATTATTACTACTTGATTTATTCTCAATTATCCTTTCTTTTTCTAATGAGATATTTCTCTTCTCTTTTATTTTTTCATTCTATTGTTATTATTTTAGTATTTCTTGATAATGTCATTAGCTTCCTCTTGCCCAATTCTATTGGTTAAGAAGTTATTTTTACACAAGTTTTGGAATCTTCTTTCCTAATTGGTTATTTTCTTTTCACAATTTACTTGATTCTATTGGATTGCTGTTATTTATTTGCTTACATACTTAGTTACAAAATTTTTATCAATCTTTTTTATTTGATTTTTAAAATTCTTTTTAAGTTCCTCCAAGAAATCTTTTTGGGCTTTTGACCATTTGACATTTTTCTTGAATGTTGGAGTCCCTTTTTTTAACTTTACTTTCTTTCTCTGAGCGTGAACACGGATTAGTTATATCCCCATAGTAGCTATCTATGGTTAGATTATTTTTCCTTTGCAAACTCACTTTACTTTTATTTTATTTTAAGCCACTCTTTGTCCTGAGGTATGGGGGACGATACCCCAGGATTGAGGTCCTTCTTACTTCACTTGCACAGCTCTTTCTAGTTCCCAACCTTAGGCACTCCTTCCTATCCTTGAATCGAGGCCAGGGTACTCAGCCACACTATCCAAGTAGGGTATCTGCTTCTTCACTATAGCACTTATCAGCTGTGGGCTTCTTCCTTGGTCACAGCTCTACCCTGTAACCATGTCTGGTCAGCACAGCAGCATCTGGTGTCTAGTCAGAGAACAGGGCCCTTTGTTCTTCAGTTGCCTGACCCTACCCCACAGTGTGTCAGAAGTAAAAGCTTTGGAACCTGAGAACATAGGCCAACCCAGGTGCCCCCAGTGCTTCTGTTGGCTGACTTACCAGAGTCTGCCTAGAGTGCCTAACACTTCAAATCTCTACTAGACAGATGAGATCCTTCCTAAGACTCTGTTAAGGTTCTGATAACTTCTCAAGTTTTCTTCACTTTTGCTGCTCAAAATGAATTCTGAAGTATTTTTTTTTTTCGTGTTTTGGGGGAGATTCCTAGGGAGCTAAGTATTTCCTGTCCTATTATGCCATCTTATCAAATCCTCTCCCATTTTTTAAAGCATGTTTTTCAGGAGCTTGCCTAACAAATGAACACCAAGAAAAAACAGGAAATGATCCTTACCCAGGGACAGCAGATTTTGGGCATTCTTCAGAATGATCTCCTTGTTCAGCTCCTTTTGAGAAGGGTCCAAGAGGTCCCAATCCTCCTCAGTGAAGTCCACAATAATATCCTTGATTGTTACCAACTCCTAAACCATCAAAAGTCACTGGATTTAGAGATGAAAGGGACTTCAGAATTCTTCTAGTCCAACCCTTATCAACTTAGAGGAGGAAGCTGAAGGAGAGGTGGGATTTGCCTAAAACTCGCATACCCTTTGGGAGTGTCAGAGCCTACACTTGGAACCAGGCATTTAGAGCGCAGTGAAATATTGAGAAAAACATTTTACATTTGAAATGAGAGTCATGTTGGACAGTAAAAGTTAGACAAATGTCTTACTATAAAATGCTTCTACTAGTGGAATTAGGGAGAATATGATGAAGCTTTATCTCTTCTCATACAGAGAGCTTGAGGTGACCCTGGGTATGTTCTGTGAGAGATGATTAATTGGGACATTAACTTTCTCCTAGAAATCCAGTCTTGTGCTTGCAATCCCCAGATAGATCTCAGCCAGGAGGTCAGAGAGTTTAGGCAGCCAACCTGGACTCTTAAGTGCTCAGTCTCCAAGGAAAAAGAAGAGGCCTTGATGCCACATTCTTGCCCTGGTTCCTACTTCACTCAATCCTCTAGAGCCCATCCAGAGGTCAGGCTATTCTGGTTGAGTAGACCTTTGAACCTATCCAATCCTTTTTCTGTGACTGCTGCCCTCTTGTTATTTTTTTGCCACCCAGTCCCAATCTCTTTCCTTCTTTAACTCTGAGATGGACAATCATATGACCCAGACTTTTACACATCTACTACTAAGAGTTTTCCTAAGTGAATTTTGGAGACAACATCACTGACTTCATTTGATGCTATGCTGCTATTATTTTATCAATATACTAGATTTCCCCCAATCACTTTGAGAAAACTCATAGCAATAATTTCTAGTCTTGTTACTCTAAGAAGCACAAAGAACTAAACAAATGTTGCCAAACTATCTGAGTAATCAAGCAGTTATTTTTTTCGTACTATGTTTTCTTCCTCTGCCATCAATAGCTATGCCAAACACTTCAAATTTGCACGCTAAATTCAGATTTTCTTCTTTTGTTAAAAATGTGCTTTTCAAGAAAAGCAGAAATATGGGGAATGATCTTTATAACAAGTGTCGCTGATAAAGGCCACATTTCCCAAATATGGAGAAGTGAGTCAAATGTATAACAAAAAACTTTTCCTCAATTGATAAATGGTGAAAGGAAATGAACAATTTTCAGATGAAGAAATAAAAAATAATAAAGGAATATGAAGAAGTGGGCTAAAATCACTTTTGATTAGAGAAATGCAAATAAAAACAACATGGAAGTACCATCTCACATCTTTGATGATTTTTATTTTTTGTCATATTAGTTAATGTGAAAAAGTGGGAAAATTGGGATACTAATATAGTGATGAGGAAATGTAAACTGATGCAAGCTTTCCAGAGAACTTGGAATTATGAACAAAGGGCAACCAAACTGTGCAAATCTTTACAGCTATCATATACCAACCACTAGGTCTGTCTTAGTCCAGAGATCACAAAAAGAGGGAAAGGACCCACATGTGCAAAAATACTTATAGGAGCCCTTTTCCTGGAAACAAAATTGTGGAAATCTAGGGAATTCTCATCAATTGGAGAATGGCTGAACAAGCTGTGGTATAAGAATATAATGAAATAGTATTGTACAATAAGAAATGATGAACAGACAGAAAAAATTTTCAGAAAAGAGTAAAAAACCAAACTGATGCAAAGTGAAATGAGCACAACCAGGAAAAAATTGTGTACAGAAAAAGCAAAAAGTATTAATGGCAGCTCTTCTCAGGAGCACAATGATCTATGGCAATTATAAAAGACTGAGGAAGGAAAAGGCTATCCAGAACTGTTGGACTCTGAAAATGATTGAAGCATACACATCACGATTAATAGGGAAATAGATTTTAAATGATAGCACATATATATACCTATATCAAATTACTTACTATTTTAGGAAGAAAGGAGAGGAAATGGAGAAAAATTTAAAACTTGAAATCTTATAAAAATGAGTACTACAAATTGTCATGACATGTAATTGAAAATAAACAAACAAATGTGCCTTTTTGTATCTGGGTCCTAATCTGATCTTAGTTAAAACTTTATGACAGTCTATGATCAGAGAAATACAAATTAAGACAGCTCTGAGATACCACCACATATCTCTTGGAATGTCTAAGATGACGGGAAAAGAAAATGACAAATGTTGGAGGGGATGTGGTGTTACACCCCTATGGACTACTCTAACCTGGTAGCTCCCCTTAGAACTACTTTTAATGCCCATTCGTCGATAGCATGGCTAGGCCACATTACCCGTCTTTGGGCACCAACCCGGGTCCTACAGAGACAGACCACCAGGAGGTAGGGGTGAAGGGAGAGAGAACTTTATTCTTAGATAGCACATCTTTTTACCCCCCTGAGGATCTGGGAGAAGGGGGAGGTCCTCTAGTAACCTGGTATAATGGGACTGGCCTGAGAAGAAGGAGGGAGGCATGCTAGGCTTTGAGAACACTAAGGAGGGAGGCGTGGTACCTGGAGTCAGACACCCCCTCTTGGGGCTATGTCCTACCTCCATGTAGGACTTTCCTGCACCTCAGAACCTCTCATCCCACATGCCTTGAACTGCATTCCTTGCTTCTAGAGGCTTTTTAACCCTTACATCTCCCCCTCTTTTATTAATAAGACCTAATGTTCTCATGTTGACAAATGAGAAGCTCTTCTATAAGGACCTGTAAAGAATTTTTTAAAGAATACATATAAAGCATCCTAGCAAAGTAGGCAAAAGCAAAAGAAGCAACAATACAAAAATGGCTACATAGAGCCTATGGGATACAATAGAAGGGGTTGGGAAGGAAAGTATGTTACATCCAATCACTAAGCCAGTCTAGCAAGGGTAGTCATCTCTCTGCTATGGCGCTGTTTTGGGCGTCTCCTGGGTCATCTCCTTCTCTTCTTCAGCCCCTGTTTTAATAGGGGCAACTCTCCTTGTCCTTCTTTTTGAAATCCAGCGGCCTTCCCCATAAGGATCTGCAAGACATATATATCCCGGTCCTCTCCAAAGTACTAAGGATGGACCTTGCCAACGTCCTTCCTCGTCCTTCCAAAGGATCTTTTGAATGTTCTCTGGCTCTTGAAGTACTGTTTCTATGGAGCTTAGTTTTCTGTCCTGTCTGTAAGATTGTGTCAAATGTATCATTCCTGGAGAGAGGCTGGTATCCCTATCCATGCACAAAAAATTGTAAGTATATAAGGTCGTATCCATGTCTGTGTGGGCCATTGGGGAATCTGCCTACTTCCTCCCCCTTTCTGTTTAATAAGAGTGGCCTTCAGAGTATGATGGGCCTGTTCCACCAGGGCCTGACCCTGTGGATTATAGGGAATCCCTGTAACATGTTTAATGACGAATGTGGTGAGGAAGGTGGCCATCTGCTTAGAGGTATAAGCTGGCTCATTGTTGGTCTTTATGGTATTAGGAACTCCGTGAGAGGAGAAGCAACTATACAAACATTTAATGACCAAAGGAATGTTCTCATGGGAGGCCACTGTGACCCAAAGAAATCTATAAAAGATGTCAATACAGACGTGGATGGCCACATGGTCCACATGTGTCACATCCATTTGCCACAAATCATTGGGGAATAAACTCCTGGGATTAACTCCTTTACTAGGTGGAGGAGGGAGAAATTGAGTACACTTCTTCCCTATCTGTCGGGCTTGTTCCCAGGTGAGGCCATAAAGGCTATGTAGAAAAGTAGTGGGTAAGTGAATTTCATGGGCACATTCAGAGGGTGTGGTGACTGTGAGAAGGGAGCATTGTAAAGTACGGTTCATTACCTCATTGCCAACAAATATGTCTCCTGCACAGCATTGGTGAGAATATACATGCAGGATGTAAATGGGATGTTTCCTAGTCTGTAAAATCAGCTGCAAGTCAGCAAGGAGGTTAGCAATTGAAGAATTCTAAGGTTGTGGGACAGAATCCTCAATGTCTCTGAGCACTTGGACAGCATATAAGCTATCTGATAGGATGTTAATGGGCTCTGGATATCTCTTACATCCTTTCAAGATGTCATATCAAAGAAATAAGAATAAGGACATGAGTCCTTAACCATTGAATTTGTCCAACTAGTTTCTGAAAGAGGTTCAGAGTATTCACCTTGTCTAATTGTAAGTTAGGTATCTGATTAGTAACTGTAGAAGTCCCCCTGCTGAATCCCAGGTAAATGATGGGAATACTTATGTTGGATCTTTTCTGGGGCTACCACCAGTCCATGTGGAGCGAGAATGCTTATGGTCTCCTTCAGCAGGGCAGAAAGATCTTTCCTTCTGCTCATTGATAACAGTATATAATCCATATAATGCTGTATCATGGCATGAAGCCACTCATCTGCCTCCGCCTTCCCCTCCAGCCCTCTGGAGGGTGGAGCTACTGGGCAGACTGCCTAGTGCCTGCAGACTGAGGTGGGGGTGGCCATTCCTTTTGTCTTTCTCTCCCTAACTGTTGTTCCTCCTCAATGTCCCCTGCCTCACTTCCTGACTCCTCTTCTAAATTTATGTCCCTCATCTTGGCATTTTCCTTCTCATGATCACCCCTTTTCTTGATTATGGAGCTCTCCAAGGTAGGAGCCTGTTCGCTCACTTTTCCTTCTTACTACACTTACTATTCCCCTTTTCTGTTTGCACTTCAACATGCATCTTGAGAGGGTTCAATTAGTAGTACCCTCAGTGGTACTGCATATTACTTGATATATCAGGTGATGTTGTTTAGGAATTTCCCCTGGATTATCCCTTTCATAAGAGGCCATCTGATGTCCTATGGTGCCCCATTTGTTTAAATCAAGACCGTTACATTGCACCCAACGGACAGCATAATTGAATAGTATCTATAAATTCCCGCAAGGTCCTCATGTCTATTTCTATCCCTGCTTTCTTAACTGTCTGATATACTTCTTTCCCCAATACTTTTTGGTCTCAGACTCTCACAAAAGTTTGTCCCATTTTCTTAACTTTCTACTCAGTAGAGCAGAGTTCTCTCTTCCCACCTGTAGGCCTGCTACAAGGTGAGGTCCTAGCCAAAAATGTCCCTGTTTGGGCACCACTTGTTACACGCCTATGGACTATTCTAACCCTTAGGGCTACTCTTAATGCCCGTTCATCGACAGCACGGCTAGGCCACACTTACCCGTCTTTGGGGACCAACTCGGATTCCACAGAGACAGACCACCAGGAGGTAGGGGTAAAGCGAGAGAGAACTTTATTCTTAGCACATATTTATACCCCCCTGAGGATCTGGGGGAAGGGGGAGGTCCTCTAGGAACCTGGCATAATGGGATTGGCCCAAGGAGGAGGGAGGCTGTGCTAGGCTTTGAGAGCACTAAGGAGGGAGGTGTGGTACCTGGAGTCAGACACCCCCTTTTGGGGCTATGTTCCCACCTCACCTGCGCCTCAGAACCTCTCATCCCTCAGGTCCTCCCACATGCCTTGAACTACATTCCTTGCTTCTAGACTCTTTTTAACCCTTACATGTGGGAAAACTGGGACACTGATTCAGTTGTGAACGGATCCAACCATTCTAGAGAGCAATTTGGAACTATGCCCAAAAAGTTATCAAACTGTGCATACCCTTTGGTCCAGTAGTATTATTACTGGGCTTATGTCCCAAAGAGATTTTAAAGGGAAAAGGGACCTGTATGTACAAAAATGTTTGTGGCAGCCCTTTTTGTAATGGCCAGAAACTGGAAACTGAGTGGATACCCATAAATTGGAGAATGGCTGAATAAATTGTGGTAATTGAATATTATGGAATATTATTGTTCTGTAAGAAGTGACCAGCAGGATGAATAAAGTGAAGCTTGGAGAGACATACATGAACTAATGCTAAGTGAAATGAGCAGAATCAGGAGATCATTATGGACTTCAACAAACAATACTACATAATGATCAATTCTGATGGACGTGACTCTCTTCAACAATGAGAGGATCCAAATAAAGTTCCAGTTGATCTGTAATGAACAGAACCATCTATACCCAGAGAAAGAACACTGGGAAATGAATATGGACCACAAAACATTTTCACTCTGTTATTGTTTGCTTGCATTTTTGTTTTTTTTTTCTTCTCAGGTTATTTTTATCTTTAAAAATCTGATCTTGTGCAATAAGATAGCTGTATAAATATACATATATTGTATTTAACATATACTTTAACATATCTAACATGTATGGGACTATCTGCCATCTAGGGGTAAAGGTGGAGGTAAGGGGGGAAAAGTTGAAATGCATATGTTTTGTATATAAAAAGCTGTAGTTTAAAAAAATAAATAAAAAATAAAAACATTATTCTGAAAACAAAAACAAAACAGTCTATGAGACCCAACAGATCCTACCCAAAGCATAGCTCATGTAAGGAGGACTGTCTCTATGACATCTGAGGAAATGTAATTTCCCCCATTCATGGAGTCTGTCACACCCTCATAGTTTACTCTCTGGCTGGTCCCTGAGCTCCCTGACTCTGGCTTTCCCTACCAAGGACCCTCACAATTCCCACCACAGGATCAATGAGATGATCTTTATGTGGCTTCTGGCACATGGCAGACACCACAACCCCCACCCCAGCCTTCTCACACCTTCATCTTCCTCTCTGCCCCAGGGACAGTGGCCTCCTGGTTTATGCTTAACCAGGATCCTCTGTCCCCTGACCCTGGGTCTTTTCAACAGCTTCTCTCCTGTTTGCAATGACCTCCTCCCTCCCCTCCTGCTTCCTTCACATCTTAGCTTAATTCTCCCTTTCTGAAAACAAGCTTTTCCAGGTCCCTAAACTGATGACCCTTCCCTCTGAAAGTAGCTCCCATCTACACTGTCCAGTGTAGGTGTGGACACAGCTCATGAAATGTTTTCTCCCCTGTGAGCTCCTTGAGGGCAGAGCTGATTTTTTTTATTCCTCTGCATCCTCAGTAGTTAGCACAGAGGAGCTATTATCTAAAAATTATTAATCTGAGGCCTTGGGGCAGCCATGTGGTCTGAGGGTGCCATGGATTAAATGTTATGTTTGGAACCACAAGGCCTGAGTTCCAGTTCCTTCTCTGGCCCTTCCTGGCCTGTCATGTAACCTGATCCTGCCTGAGTTTCCCCGTCTGTGGAATGGGAGAACAAGGGCATCTGCTTCCCAGGGTGGAGATGAGGATTACATTGGACAATAATTATGAAACACTTTGTAAACATGAAAATCACTATGGAAATCCTGGCTCTTTTTATGATTGTCTTTCCTTGGTCCCTGCTCTCATAGTAGTCAGCTGCTAAAACATAAGGACATTTGAATCAAAGTGATTTAAGAGAGGCATTACTTGAATGAACAGCGGACTAGATCGGGCAATACTTGCGGCTCCATCCTGGCTCCAGTGCTTCATAGCTCTGTAACTCTTGGCAAGGAACAAGACTGCTTTCCTCACCTCCTCTCTGAAATGGGGAAGGGAGCCTCAGGGGCTCCCATGTGTTCTTCCCCATCTAAGTATGTGATTGCATCCAGAGCAGAGTCCTGTGTCCTTTACCCCCACACTCTTCTTACATTCTGAGCAGAGATCCCAGGACCAGATCTACACTGGTTCTGAACAGTGAGGCAGAAACTGAGGAAGAAAGGTCTTGGGAAGTTGAAGAAATTGGGTATGTGAAGCACCAAGGAAGATGGGTAGAGTAAGCTTGAGGTCATTTAATCCAAAGCCCTCCCGTAGGAGGCCAGTACATACTAAGAACTACTCGGTGTCAGAAACAGCAAAAAGCAGCCTGGCAGAGAACAGAAATGGCCTTTGTGGGGATGGAGCGCTCTGGGGGCCCAGCTTTACTCCTGAGGAACAGGTGACTTGAGAAAGAAACGGTCCCCCAAAAGCATAACAGGGACCCTCATGAGAAAGGACTGAGAGTCACTCAGGAGGCAGCAGCAGAGCTTTCCTGTAACCTTTCCCACATGCCAGGCTTTCTCCAAAGTACCCTTCCAGAGCCTCAGAGAGTCCAGAGAACTTTCTCCAGGCTTGCCCTTGCTTCCTCCCTCCCTGGAGGTGCCTTCCACTTGTCCCTCTAGGTTTTCAACTTGGCACTTCCTTGCTCTCTATGGATGAGGACGTTGCTCTCCAACTGCTGACCTTGGCTCCAGAGTGGGCAGAGTCAGCACATGCAGGAATCAGTGCTTCTTGGCATGCCTTTGCTTCCATTGTGGGCACCCCAGACGTCAGGGTGTGATGGTGGGTGAGAGCTGGGAAGAAGCTTCGGTAGATTGAGAGCCAGGAGGAGTTCTGACCCTGAAATACTCCACTGAACATGGAGTAGTCACCACTTGAGGGCACGGAGTTCTGGAGCCATGCTTTGTATAATGTATTCCATGAGATTACCAAAGAGCCCCCTCACAGAAGCCCCCTGACCCTAAAGGAAAGAAAGGATGACACAGATTATGTTTGAGACCTTCAGCCCCCTGCCACGTTCCCTGCCATCAGGCTGGCTGCCTCCCTGTCTCTGGCCGTGCCCCTGGGATTGTGATCAACTGTGGGGATGATGGGACCTACCCAGGACATCCTTGCAGGAGTCAACCTTGTCCTTGTCCTGGCTCTGACTGGCTGTAATCTGACAGACTTTGGCATGAAGATTTAGACCGAGGACTTATCTTCATGTCAAAATCTGTTTATTAATTACGGTTTTATATATCTGTATATAGACACATATAGATGTAGATATATTAAACTGTAATTAATAAAATCATTCCAAATATTGCATAATGCAGTGTGGCAGTTTCTTGCCTCTAGGAAGCCTGTCCTGCTTGATAAAAAGCAGCTAGTTAACATCAGTCCAGATGTGGGAGAGGAGGGTGGGGTGGAGGAGGTGCAAATATTGTTGTACATGGAAATGTGATCCTTTCTTTAAAAAAAAAATTCCTTTGTATCTTCTACCCTTCTTTGTGTAATTGTCCAAGCCTAAGTTGTCTCCTGCCCCCAACATGAATGAACAGGAAAACTTCCCTGAAATACTTCTCTGGAATATTATGGGATTGATGCTAGTACCTGGGGTACTGCAGGAGAGTTTCCTGTTCCCTGATTTAAGACCACTTCCAATAACAGAGAGCACATTAAAGAGGCTTCAAGAAAACGAGTTTCAAACACCTGCTTTCTGCAGCGGTTAGTCTGTTTAGATTGTTATTTCTCAGGGGGGTTTTCGAACCACTTGGTGACTCCCAATTAATTGTCACCCTTTTCCTTTAGGAGGCTGGTTTAGGGAAAAATAGAACCCATGGAGCTTTCTTTAATCGTGATTGTCAAATAATCTTGCCACCCTTAATGGTCCACGTCATAAAGTAGTAAATTTCCTTTATAACCCCGGTCCTGTCCATTTCAATGTGAGTTTTCCCAAGCCCAGTGACAGCCTTTAGATCACAGTCGTTCTGGAGGGATCCTGAATTCTTTTCCTAACCCACTAGCATTTGAGGCTCCTCCTCTCATGGGATCTCTCCAGGAAAGTACCTGAAAGACCTGAGGAACTGCATGGGCTTTGAAAAGAAATAAACAGAACAAAAAATCTCAGTACAGGGAATCCCCACAGGCCTTGAGTCCTCCCCATGGCGCCCCCACTCAGGAAACCCCCGGGGCGCCCATCACACTCTGGGGTTCCTGTAGAAAAGCTTCAGGCCCCAGCTGCCCCCCACGATGGTGACACTGGGCGGCCCCTCCCCCAGCACTGGCCTTTGGGTTGACTGTTCCCAGGGTTAGAAAAACATCCCTGCCTTAGAATCCCTGAGTGTCCTGGAAAAGCCCTAAAGAAGGTGACTCCTCATCTGAGCACTGAGCTTTAGCAGGAAGCCCAGCAGATACAGAAGTGCATGAAGGGGTGCGTGTGTGTGTGTGTGTGTGTGTGTGTGTGTGTGTGTGTAGGCAGATGTGCTCATTTGTGTATTTGTGTACTCTCCTTTGGGGTCATATTCACCGAAATGTTCCCTTTTTTATGGGGGGAACCCTGACACTCCTACCTTGGCGGGGAGGGGGAGAGAAATCCTCCTCTGAGATAAGCCCGTCTCAGGGAATCAGGATTTTCATTGTGCTATCTTGGTGGATGCAAATGCACTCTCTACTGAGTTGAGTCCAGGACCGCTCCCAGTAAGTGGTCTCATTCCACCAGAAATCTAGGCCTGGGAGCAGTGATCTCACTGAAATGAAACTTCAGTCTCAATCTGCGGCTCATTTCTTTGCAGAAGCCCAAAAGCAGGACCATGGCTGCCTGCGAGGGCCCCTGCCCACTGTGAAGACATTGTCTTCTCAGCATGAACCCCTCTTTATCGCTCTGCCAGGACTTCTCTACACCCCTTGTTTATCTCCCTGCCAGGACTCTGTCACTTGGAAATCGGTCTTCCTGGCAAAAGCAGACTCCTGCAGTGCCAACCAGGGGTTCCCACAACTCTGACTGCCACTAGGACCCCATCCCTGTGCCCTCCAGCTCCGGTAATAAGAACCAGGTGATGCCCCCTGTGCTCCAGCACTGGATGACGGGTGTCAGTCTGAGCCCTAAGGCCCCACTCTGCAGCCTCTCCCTGCCCACCCCTCCCCCCAGCTGGACAGGGTCCAGGAGGGTGGGGGCCCCTTACTGATGTTTTTAATTAAGGTTTAAACGGAAAGGTCCCGCGGCCAGCGGCCCCTCCCGGGAGAAGGGGGACCGCGCCCCCATTAGTAATTCTGCAAACGATCTAACCCCAAACCTCCACAGCCACATTTCCCCCCGGAATTTCCGATCGCATCCGGGTCTCTTTCTCTTACGGAACCCCACACTCCATCCCCGGCTCCTCCCGGCTCAGGAGCCTGCGGGAAAGAAGGGGCGGACGGAGCCAGGAATGAAAGGAACCGGGAGAAAGCCTTCACCGGGTCCAAGAAGGCCTCCTAGTGACGTCACTCCCCGCCTCCGCCCGCCGGCTGCCGAGCCCCAGGGCATGCCGGGAGTCCCTTGGGGCGCAGGCGCTGCTTCTTGGGCCCTGAGCTTATCTCAGTTCTTTCTGTGCAGGGAGAGGGCAGGCGGCCGTCTGTGCGCGAGCGTGACCTGGGACTTCCGCCTTCCTTCTTAAGGCTCCTCCCCTTCCGCTCCAGTTCCGGGCCGGTGTTGTGGCAGAGACTGGAAATCTGTGGCGGTTGTGCGGCCTCAGAGTGCGGGGTGCGCGTGCGAGAGACAGCTGGAAAAGTACAGCGCGTGGGGCCGTGTAACTGGGGGCGTGCCTGCGCGCGGGGGGCGTGTGCCCGAGTGCGCGTGGCTGCGGCTGCCCCTGGGCCTCAGCCCTGAGCGATTCCACCTGCGTGGGCTGAGATGCGGGAGGGGCGGGTTTGTGCATCCCTGAGGCTGGGGGGCGGGGCCACTGCTGAGGGTTTCTCTGTTTCCTTCCGTGCAAAAATGGGGTGAGAGCAACCCCTGCTTCTCTCCTCCACGTGAGCTCCCTTCTGTAAAGCACTAAATGTAGGCCTGGTATACAGGAAGTGCTCTCTACATGCAGCTCTTAGTGTCCTGGGCTTCCGTCTGCCTGGAGGGGTGGAGGTTCCCTGGCAGGAGGGGGAGGGGGGCTCCCATCAGCCTCCTCTCCTTGACCTCTTTCCCTCCTGAGGTCTTGGGACATCCTCATCATTTCTGGGCCCTTGGGCAGGTGGGGGACCCATGTTACAGATGGAGAAACTGAGGCAGGGATCAAGGGCTTGGCCAGGGTCACACTGGCCTTCCGGGTGAAGGCTTTGTGATCTTGACCCCATGGGGCTCGGGCTCCCAGGGCTGCCCCTCCCGGCAGTGCAGGAGATCTTAGTGTCCAGGGGGGCGGGGTCCTGGGAGGGTCTCCCTGCCCCCACGGTGACCTCTCTCTGCCTCCTTCTCTCTGAGATCTCTTCGCCACCGTCCCTGCCCTCAGAGCTCTCTCTCTCTCTCATTGCGGGCAGGTCCGCCTCCAGCCTGGGCAGAGGAGCCTCAGGCCCCGTCCTCCCTCTCCTCCCGGGGTCCTTCTCCCTCCCCAGCGCAGCTGGAACAGAACCCAAGCCCGGACCCAGAGCCATGGCCCCCGGCAGCCGAAGCCCCTGGTCTCAGGTGAGTGCGGTCCCTCCCCGGAGCCGAGCAGCATCAGCGCAGGGGGCGTCCAAGGGAGCCCAGAAGCTTCCAGGATCCTGTCAGGGGGAGGGGGCCCTGGCAGGGCTGGCAGCAGCCCTGTTGCTGCCTAGTGCCTGCCCCCTCTGGCCATCCGGCTGCTCCCAGGGCTCTGTGAATCCCTCTCCTTTGCCAGATCTCAGATCAAGTCAGTAAATGTTAGAAAATAGTTCCAAGTGCCAAGCTCTGTGCTAACCACTGAGGATGCAGAGGAAGATAAAGAAAAAAAGCCAGATTGCAAACAGGAGAGAAGCCATTGGAAAAGCCCAGGGCCAGGGGACAGAGGGTCCTGGTGAAGCATAAGCCAGGAGGCCACTGTCCCTGGGGCAGAGAGGAGACTGGGGTGGGGGTTGTGGTGTCTGCCATGTGCCAGGAGCCACATAAAGGTGAATCTCATGGCTAGCTTTCTGGAGGATAGTCACCGTGAAGATAGTCGGGAATAGAGCCTAAAGTCTTTATTGTCTCCTTCCCAGCCTGCCTGCCCGCCCGACTCTGTCCCCCGTTCTCAATACCCTCATACAGTCACATCATTACAGCATACTGAGAATAAGCCAATCTAGAGTGATCATATCATTATATCATACTAGATACATATGGGAACTAGAGAACCATTACCTCATCAGTTCCACTAAGTTAACACCTTCTTGTAAGTATCATTGTTTCATGCATTTTTCTCCAGAGTTCTCACCCTCTACATCATTTGATCCCGTTATGGGAATTGTCAGGGTCCTTGGTAGGGATGTGAGGTGGTATTTGTTCATTGTTTTTATTTACATTTCCCTAATAAAAGTGATTTAGACCATTCCATTTTCCTAAATTTTTTTGATTTCATCATCTAAAAACTGTTCATTTGCTTTGATCGTTTCTCAATTGAGGAATGGTTTTTATTCTTATACATTTGACTCAGCTCTCTATATATTTGGGAAATGTGGCCTTCATCAGAAGTACTTGCAGTAAAGCTCATTGCCCATCACTTTGCTTTCCTTGAAAAGTACAGCTGTACCAAAAGAAGAAAATGTGAATTGAAAATTCAGGTTTAAAAAGTCTTTTTCATAGCTATTTATGTCAGAGCAAGAAAACACAGGAAGCAAAAATAACTGCGTTAGCTAGGTGGCCCAGTGGGTAGAGCACCACCCCTGAAGTCAGGAGGACCTGAATTCAAACGTGGCCTCAGACACTTAAAACTTCCTAGTTGTGTGAACCTGGGCAAGTCACTTCACTCCTCAACCCAAAAAAAAAAAAAAAAAGAAAGAAAGAAAGAAAGAAAATAAAAAAATAACTGCTCAGTTACTCAGATACCTTGGCAACATTTGCCAAGTCCTTTGTGCCAGTAACAGGACTGGAAATGAGCGCTCTGAGTTTTCTCACAGTGATTGGGGGACTAAAGATACTGAAGGTGAAGTATATTGATAAAAGGATAGCAACATCGCATTAAATGAAGTCAGTGATGTTTTTTCCTAAATTCATTTAGGAAAACTCTTAGTACTAGATGTGTAAAAGTCTGGGTCATAAGATTTGGGAGACATGACTGTACTTCCCAGAGTTAGAGAAGGAAAGAGATTGGCTTTGGGTGGCAAAGAATAATGAGGGTTTTTTCCCCAGAATACATAGGACTTACCCGCTTCCCACAAACTCACCACAGAATTTTTTTCATATATAATCATTTAATACCCTCCTTTTGGGGAGGGATGTCTCATCATCTTCTCTCTTTCACCTATACAGGTTCTATAGAATTCATTTATTCTCCTTAATTCTAATAAGCATTTTATAGTAAGACATTTTTCCAACTTTTATTATCCAATATGAATCTCATTTCAAATGGAAAATGCTTTTCTCGATATTCCACTGGACTCTTAATGCCTGGTTCCAGGTGAGGGCTCTGACATGCCTAAAGATTATAAGAGTTTTAGGCAATTCTCATCTCCGATTCACCTTCCTCCTTTATCTTGATGAGGGTTGAATTAGATGAATTTAGGAGACCCTTTCAGCTCTAAATCAAGTGACTTTTGATGGTTTAGGAATTGGTGACAATCAAGGATATTGTGGTGGATTTCACGGAAGAGGAGTGGGGACTCCTGGACCCTTCTCAGAAGGAGCTGTACAAGGAGGTCACACTGGAGAATGTCCAGAATCTGGTGTCTCTGGGTAAGGACCATTTCCTCTCTTTTCTTGGTGTTCATCATCAGTTTAAAATGAGTACAAACAGTACAAAAGTGATGTAAACTGTGTTGCATCCCAGAAATTGGATTCAGTGCTTAATCACCTGAGGGCACCAAGTTTCCATCCATTTTGGTCTTGGCTACACCTTTTTGAGTTACATAATTTATCCTCAGTCAGATAATGGACCTTATTGCCACATTTGTGAAGTAAACTCCCTGAAAACCTGCTAAAAAGAATGGGAGAGGGTTCTGTTAAGATGGTACAATAGCAAAGGAAATACTTAGCTCCCTAAGAATCTCCCCTAAAACAAAAAATAAATAACTCACAATACATTTTGAGCAGCAGAAGTGACTAAAACTTCAGATGTTTACTGGACCTTAATGGGAACTTAGGAAGGACCTTATCTCCCTAGATAGAGATTTGGCCCAAGTGAAGGGCTGTGCACTCTAGGCAGACTCTGCTAAGTTAGCCAAGAACAAGCTCTGGAGGCATCTGCATTGGCCTGGGGTCGCATCCTCCAAAGCTGTCATATCTGGCACAGTGAGGGGCAAGGGCTGGCAATTGAAGAAGAACAAAGGGCCTTGTTCTAGAGAAAACTTCTCAGATGAAGATCTCATGTCTCAAATACTCAAAGGACAGGAATAGGTAGTTTCTGATGAAGAAATTTAAACTGTTTATAACCAAATGAGAAAATATTCTAACTTATTATTGATGCAAATCAAAAAGACCATTTTGATATTATTTTGGGAACACTAATATATTGTTGCTGAAATTATGAATTGATCCACTCAATTTGGAGAACCATCTGGAATTATGATGAAAGTCTTATAAAACTATATGCCCTTTGTCTCCAAAGTTCACTATAAGGTCTGTTTTCCAAGATAATTAGGGAAAAAAGAAGCAAATTTATATGTTTTAAAAGATTGATGGCAACTTTGTTTTTGGGTGACAAAGATGTAGAGACTGTGGGGATGCTATGGATTCATGAATAGCTAAAGAGGAATGGAATACGACCTAAGATCAATGGTTAATAGCTTCAGCAGTGGTTGATAATGGTGTGTTGAGAACTTTATGAAACAGTTCAGCCCATCTCTTCCATTATCACATACTTCTCACTAATCAATATGGCTCCATCAGTATTAGGGAGCTTAGATAGGTCTTTGGTCCATAGTCTTCAGGGCATCATAAGAGAGTTTTGGCTTGTTACACTCAATGTAAAAATGAACTTTATCTGCCTATTTTTGCTGGGCCAAAAATCCAACATGTCTGTAACCTTTGCTTATATTTTTTGGGAGAGTTAAACAGTGCCTTCCTAGAGAAGGATAATCTAAAGTACTTGTAATCTTGTAAATCTTGTAGAGTTCTCATTTTTCATTTAATACCTTCTGAATTTCTTCATTATTTTCATCAAAACAATTTGGATGTTTACTTTTTTCCTAGATGAGTAAATGTGGTACTATCCAACAAATCTCTGAAAGTCTACTCCTTATCTCCTGTACGAGTTTCAATCATGTGTTGACTCAGTTTTCCCTCTAAATTAGCAAAAACTATTCCAGCACAAAGAAAACTCTATAATCTATTGGCATTAAGTATTTGGTAACCATCTGGGCTAAGGCCAAGGGCTAAGGGCCCTTGCCTTTGCTGAATGTGCATATTTGTATATTTGATTGATCCAGTACTTTGCAATGCATATCTCACGTATTATCTGTCTTTATTATTATTATTATTATTTTTGCTGATTCATTTATATTAAGTGATGTGTTCAGGGTCACAAAGCTAGGAACTGTTAGGTGTCTGAGGCCAGATTAGAAGTCAAGTCTTCCTGATTTGAGGGCTGGTGCTCTATCCACTGCACCACCTAGCTGCCTCCAATCTGTCTCTTAAAAATGACTTAGGGTGTTAAAATCCACTGTTTGCACTGAATAGACCTATAAAATTTTGTATAGTTAGTTTGGTGACAAGCTGCAATGACTCTTATATAACATTGCTATTTGTGTTTATACATGTGTGTATGTCATTTTCTGTATATGTTTGTCTTCTTCAGATGTAGAAACCAAGTTCACAGTAAATGAAATGAGTAAAAAGCTGGGAATTTTTGTGGAAAAATATGACCTGCAAAGATTCATGGATGATGGTCCCTGTGATTTCAGTTTGAAGGAATTGCATGATTTTATTCTCAAAGTAGATAGATATCCAAAGAGTGATTCTAAATTGGATGAAATTGGAAAGAGATTCAGTTGGTCTTCTAACCTAAATCATTGTAAGAAAATGACCTCAGAAAGTGATTATCTTCAAGGTAGTGAATACAAGAAATGCTTCACTGAAGAGGTAGAGCCTTTGGTTCCAGGTAATCAATGGGATGTAGCTGTGAAGTGCAGTTCAGACCTCAATGGCTGTCAGAAAAGTAATACTGAAGAATTGCTTTCCATAAGTAATAAAGATGAGAAGGCCTTCAGTCAGAACTTTAATCTCATTACTCATCAGCAAATGCATATTAGAAAAGAACCTGATGAACATAATGTATGTGAAGCAACCTCATCCTATCTCTCATCTCTTCCTTACCATTCTGGAATGAAAATATATGGATATGATCAGTGTGGGAAAGCCTTTGCTTGGAATCCAGCTCTTGCTAGTCCTCAGAAGGCTCATACTGGAGAGATGTTTTATGAATGGACTGAATGTGGGAGAGCTTTCTATTACACATCATTCCTACTTGACCATGAGAGAACCCACACTAGAAAAAAACTTTTTAAGTGTAATCACTGTGGAAAAGCTTTCACACAGAGTTCCTGTCTTGCTAACCATCAGAGAATCCACACTGGAGAGAAATCTTTTAAATGTAATCAATGTGGAAAGGCTTTCAAGTTCTCTTCCAGTCTTGTTACACATCAGAGAATCCACACTGGAGAGAAACCTTTTAAGTGTAATCAGTGTGGAAAGGCTTTCACACAGAGTTCCAGTCTTGCTAATCATCAGAGAATCCACACTGGAGAAAAACCTTTTAAATGTAATCATTGTGGAAAAGCTTTCAGAGTTTCCTCCAGTCTTGTTACACATCAGAGAATCCACACTGGAGAGAAACCTTTTAAATGTAATCAATGTGGAAAGGCTTTTATATCCAGCTCTCATCTTGCTAGACATCAGATAATCCACACTGGAGAGAAACCTTTTATAATGTAATCAATGTGGAAAGAGTTTTAGATACAGCCCCCATCTTTCCAGGAGAGAATCCACACTGGAGTGAACCCTTTTTTTGGGAGATTGGTTTTTTTTTGTTGTTGTTGTTTTTCTATTTTGGTTAGGAGAGGATAGCAGTGGGAAGTGTACTAGCCATAGGATTGTCCTTCCCCTAATTCTCTAATCTGAAATAATAAGGCATTATTGAGAAAGCTTTGAAAAAAGTTTTATTGAATTTATTACTACTCAAAAAAGAAATTTAGGCTTTGCAGATTTGTTTCTTAAAATATTTTTCTGTTTTGTGTAAATTTAAAATGTTCATTTGATTTCATTTGTATGAATTAACCAGAGTTGATGGGTTCTTGTCATTTTCACCAATGTTGAAGATTTCATTAGAAGAAATCGTGAATTATTTTCATCACATTCTGCATCTTTTAAATCCATATCTTGAATCAATAGTTCTCCTAGTTATACTTATAGATTTTACCTAATAATTTACTTTTAATTTAAAAACAAGTATTTTTTATAGAAAAAAAATCCCTTGTACTTCTCACCTCCCTGAAATAGAGAATGGCAAAAAAAGAACAAATCTTTCCATTATAAATGTTAATAATCAGTGCAAACTTCCAGTAGTTTCTAATCCCAAAATATATTTGTGTCAAGTACATTCTTGAGCAATTCTTATTTAGAAGATGCCATAAATCTTTACCATTCTAATCTCTGGCATCTTGCTCTTGTCTTTTTTTTTTTTTTTTTTTTTTTTTTTTTTTTTTTTCAGTGACATTTGTTCAAAATTGAGATAGAATCCCCTTTATTTTTTTTTAAGCAATTGGGATTGTAACTTGGCCAGCTAGGAAGTGTTAAGTGTCTGAGAACAGATTTGAACTTGTCTTCCTAACTTTAGGGCTGGTGCTCTATCCACTGAGCTACCTAGCTGTCCCCCCTCTGTATATTGAGGTAAAAATAATAAAAATAAAAGCCTCATGTCTTAAATATACAGAGAATTAATTCAAATTTATAAGAATTCAATACATTCCCCAATTGTTAATTGGCCAAAGGATATGAACAGTTTTCAGATGAAAAAAATCAAAACTATTTATGGTTGTATGAAATGATACCCCAAATCACTATTGATCAGAGAAATCCAAATTAAGACAACTCTGAGATAGGACTACATACCTCTCAGTTTGGCTAAGATAACAGGAAAAATAATAACAAATATTGGAGGGTATGTGGGAAAATTGGGACACTGATACATTTTTGGTGGAACTGTGAGTAGATCCAACCATTCTGGAGAGCAGTTTGGAATTGTATGGAATAGAGAGAGAGAAGGTGAAGAACTTATAGGAATGTATAAATTCTTTTTTCTGTATTTTATTTTCATTATTTCTGTGTTTCCCCTATGACCTGTGTAATATGTGAAGGCTCATATTTACTTGAGCTTTGGCCAGCTATAAATATATTTACTTAACTTGAATTGATGACATTTATCAATATGTAGTATTAGCTGGACCACTATCTGCTTGATTAAGCCTGAAGGCCTGATTTTCTGTTTCCTAGAAATCAGGAGATTTCAGGGAAACAGAAATCTTCCATTTCAATCTCTCCAAATAGCAACAACCAATTAGATGCCTCCCCCTCCCCTTCTCAATACTCTGTTATTTGTGATGAAATCTCTTGTATAAAAGCTATGTATCTTTACTACTTCTTTAGCCCTCCTATCCCGAGCTTTCTCTGTCTTACCTTGTGATGGGATGGCTCATGCTTCAAAGGTTTTCAATAAACAACTTTTTTGCTTCTTGCTGAATGATCTCTGAGTAGTCATTTTGGGTAAGGGTCTTCTACATCCCTCACAGAACTATACTGAAAAAGTTATAAAACTGTGCATGTCTTTGACCCAGCAGTGTTTCTACTGGGCTTATATCCCAAAGAGATCTTTTTTTTTTTTTTTTTTTTTTTTAGATTTTTTTATTATAGCTTTTTATTTACAAGATATATTCATGGGTAATTTTTCATCATTGACAATTACAAAATCTTTTGTTCCAATTTCTCCCCTCCTTCCCCCTCCCCCCTTCCCAGATGGCTGCTAGACCAATACATGTTAAATATGTTAAATACACTATATGTATACATGTCCACATGGTTATTTTGCTGCACAGAAAGAATCGGACTCTGAAATAGTGTACAATTAACCTGTGAAGGAAATAAAAAATGCAGGCAGACATAAATAGAAGGATTGGGAATTCTATGTAGTGCACTGTTCATACTTATTTCCCCGAGCTCTTTCCCTGAGTGTATCTGGTTCAGTTCATTATTGCTCTATTGGAACTGATTTGATTCATCTCATTATTTAAGAGAGCCACGTCCATCAGAACTGATCATATAGTATTGTTGAAGTATATAATGATCTCCTGGTCCTGCTCATTTCATTCAGCATCAGTTCGTGTAAGTCTCTCTAGGCCTCTCTGAAATCATCCTGCTGGTCATTTCTTACAGAACAATAATATTCCATAACATTCATATACCACAATTTATTCAGCCATTCTCCAATTGATAGTTTCCAGTTTCTGGCCACTACAAAGAGCTTGGCTGCCACAAACACTTTGGCACATACAGGTCCCTTTCTGCTCTTTAGTATTTCTTTGGGATATAAGCCCAGTAGAAACATTGCTGGGTCAAAGGGTATGCACAGTTTGATAACTTTTTGGGCATAGTTCCAAATCGCTCTCCAGAATGGCTGGAACAATGTATCAGTGTCCCTGTTTTCCCATATCCCCGCCAACATTCTGCATTATCTTTCCCTGTCATTCTAGCCAATCTGACAGGTGTGTAGTGGTATCTCAGAGTTGTCTTAATTTGCATTTCTCTGATTAATAATGACTTGGAGCATCTTTTCATATGACTAGAAATAGTTTCAATTTCTTCATCTGAGAATTGTCTGTCCATATCCTTTGACTATTTATCAACTGGAGATTGGCTTGATTTCTTATAAATTAGTCAGTTCTCTATATATTTTGGAAATGAGGCTTTTATCAGAACCTTTAACTGTAAAAATGTTTTCCCAGTGTATTGTTTCCCTTGTAATCTTATCTGCATTAGTTTTGTTTGTACAAAGTTTTCTACTTTGTGATCAATAATGATCTCTAGTTTTTCTTTGGACATAAATTTATTCCTCTTCCACAGGTCTGAGAGGTAAACTATCCTATGTTCCTCTTATTTATTTATGATCTCGTTCTTTATGCCTAGGTCATGAACCCATTTTGACCTGATTTTGGTGTATGATGTTAAGTGTGGGTCAATGCCTAGTTTCTGCCATATTGATTTCCAATTTCCCTAGCAATTTTTGTCAAACATTGAATTCTTATCCCAAAGGCTGGGGTCCTTGGGTTTGTCAAACACTAGGTTATTAGAGTTATTGATTATTTTGTTCTTTGGACCTAACCTATTCCATTGACCAACTAGTCTATTTCTTAGCCAATACCAGATGGTTTTGATAACTGCTGCTTTATAATATAATTTTAAATCTAGTACAGCTAGGCCACCTTCATTTGTTTTTTTTTTTTTCCATTAATTCCCTTGAAATTCTTGACCTTTTGTTTTTCCATAGGAACTTTGTTGTTATTTTTTTCTAGGTCATTAAAATAGTTTTTTGGGAGTCTGATTGATATAGTGCTAAATAAATAGATTACTTTAGGTAGTATTGTTATCTTTATTATGTTTGTGTGGAAAGTGTTTTGTAATTTTGCTCACATAGTTTCTGATTTTCCCTTGGCAGATGATTCCTAAATATTTTGTACTATCAGTAGTTACTTTAAATGGAATTTCTCTTTGTAATTCTAACTGTTGGATTTTGTTAGTGACATATAAGAATGCTGATGATTTAAGTGGGTTTATTTTGTATTCTGCAACTTTGCTAAAGGTGTGGATTATTTCTAATAGCTTTTTAGTTGAATCTTTGGGGTTCTCTAAGTATACCATCATATCATTAGCAAAGAGTGATAATTTGGTTTCTTCATTATCTACTCTAATTCCTTTAATCTCTTTCTCCACTCATTGCCAAAGCTAGCATTTCTAATACAATATTGAATAGTAATGGTAATAATGGTAATCTTTGTTTTATCCCTGATCTTAATGGGAATGGTTGCAGTCTTTCCCCATTACATATGATGCTTACTGATGGTTTTAAATAGATGCTACTGATTATTTTAAGGAAAAGTCCATTTGTTCCTATACTCTCAAGTTTTTAATAGAAATAGATGTTGGATTTTATCAAATGCTTTTTCTGCATCTATTGAGATGATCATATGATTTTTGCTAATTTGGTTATTAATATGGCCAATGATACTAATAGTTTTCCTAATATTAAATCAGCCCTGCATTCCTAGTATAAATCCTATTTAATCATGATGTATTATCTTGGAGATGATTTTCTGTAGTCTTTTTGCTAATATCTTATTTAAGATTTTAGCATCAATATTTCATTAGGGAAATTGGTCTATAGTTTTCTTTCTCCATTTTCAACCTACCTGGTTTGGGTATCAGTATCATGTCTGTGTCATAAAAGGAGTTTGGTAGGACTCCTTCATTCCCTATTTTTTCAAATAGTTTATATAACATTGGAGCTAATTGTTCTTTGAATGTTTGGTAGAATTCACATGTAAATCCATCTGGTCCTGGAGATTTTTTCTTAGGGAGTTGATTAATAGCTGGTTCTATTTCTTTTTCTGAAATGGGATTATTTAAGCAATTTACATCCTCCTCTGTTAATCTGGGAAGCCTATATTTTTGGAGGTAGTCATTCATTTCACATAAGTTATCAAATTTATTGGCATAAAGTTGGGCAAAGTAACTCATTATTTCTCTAATTTCCTCTTCATTTGGTGGAAAGTTCCCCCTTTTCATTTTTAAGACTAACAATTTGATTTTCCTGTCTCCTTTTTCTAATAAGATTTACCAAGGTTTATCTATTTTATTGGTTTACCAACTCTTAGTTTTATGTATTAGTTCAATAGTTTTTTTACTTTCAATATTATTTAACATAGTAGAACTTACAGCCACAATAGAGTGGGGACACTCCTTACAGATCCAGGGTAGAAAATAGTGCTTGTGGTCAGATTCCCAGAAGGATTTCTGAAAACAGCTGCAAAAGACCCCTGAAGCTGTAATGCTGGAGAAACTGAGGCAAAATGGATATTAGAGAGTTTTAAATATTTTAATAGTTGGAGATTTTAATTGACTGGACAGGACTCTCATCTCAAAGTATCCAGTGACGAATGGGAGAATGCCAAACCCTTTTATATCTTTCAAACAAAGAAAAGAAGAGTGGGGAAAGTTCCTACAGAATATTTTGGTTCTGTCAGGATGGGGAGAGCAATAAAGTCTTACTGAAAACCAGAGTTAGGATGTTTGAATAAACAGAAGTAAGGATGTCAATTGAAGTATCTAGGATGGTCTTATCTCTTGGAATATTTTAGAGGGGTAGTATCATAAATTCTTTGAAGGCAGAGGGAGCTAGGAGCCAGGATGTCTGAACTGCTCCTCATCTCCCATTGACAATTTATAACCTTATAGCAAATGGTCCTCAGTCTTAATGAACCAGAGGGGTTTTACAACTTAAGGGGATTGAGGCAGAACAGTTAAGGAAACTGAGAACAACTCAGGGAAACTCGGGACAATAAGGGAAAACTAGTGCAGGGAAACTTAAGAAGACTGTGGCATAACACTCGTTCCAGGGTACAGAGAGCAATATTTAAACAAAGAGTTAAAAGGCCAATAATAATATGCTGGGATAATGAACAAACAACAGAAAAAGATTCTGACCATAGAAAGTTACTATGATGACAAAGAAGACAACAAAGTCAAAGCTCCTTCATCCAAAGCTTCCAAGAAAAACAAGAATTGGTCAGAGGCCATGGAAGAAATCAAAAGGGATTTTGAAAATCAAACAAGAGAGATAGAGGAAAAATGGGAAGAGAAGTGAGAGTGGTGCAAAAGGAAATACAAAAAACTAATGAGAATTCCTTAAAAAGCAAAATTGGCCAAATTGGGGAGGGGGGGGAAGATGCAAAAGTTCATTGAGGAATAGAATTCCTTGAAAATTAGAATTGAGCAATTGGAAGCTAATTACTTTATAGGAAATCAAGAGACAATAAAACAAAACCAAAGGAAGGAAAATATAGAAAATAATGAAAAATATCTCATCAGAAAAGTAACTGATTTGGAAATAGTTATAGGAGACAGAATTTCTTTCCTATTTTTTCTTATAATTTCTAGAGATGGGTTAATTTAGGTAATTACATTTGACTTGGAAGTTCTATTCTTGTTGCTCTTCAGGAGAGATAATTTAAAAGTTTTGGGTCTACTGGAAATCCATGATCAAAAAAAAAAAAAAAAAAGAACCTGGATATCTTCATTCAAGAAATTGTCTAGGAAAGCTGTCCTGATATTCTATTTAATTTCTATTGAATTGAAACAAATCTCCCAACCACCTTCTGAAAGAGAACTCAAGATGAAAACTCCTAGGAATACTATAGCCAAATTTTAGAACTCCCTAGTCAAGAAGAACATATTGTAAGCATCCAGAAAGAAACAATTCAAGTACAATGGAGTCACAGTTAGGATGACACAAGATTTATCTTCTTCTGCATTAAAGGGCTAGAGGGCTTGGAATATAATATACTAGAGAACAATGGAGCTAGGATTACAGTCAAGCATCACCTAACCCAGCAAAACTGAGCCTAATCCTTCAGGGAAAAGGTGGACATCCTTTTTAAAAATAAACAAACAAATTAATAAATAATTTTTGATACACTTTGCTTTATAAATCTTGTTGGGAAGGAAAAATCATAACAAAAGGGAAAAACCTTTGGAGAGGAAAAAAACAACAGAAAAAAGAAGTGAATATAGCATGTGTTGATTTACATTAAATCTTCATAGTTCTTTTTCTGGATGCAGATGGCATTTTCTATTGGGATTACTTGCACCACTGACAAGAACTAAGTCTTTCATAAGGTGATCATCATACATTCTTGCCAGTACTATACGCAGTGTTTTCCTGGTTCTGCTTGTTTCTTTCAGGATTACTTTGTATAAATCTTTCCAAGCCATTCTAAAATCAGCTTCATCACCATTTTTTATAGAACAATCATATCCCATTATCTTCATATATATACCACGACTTGTTCAGCCATTCCTCAACTGCTTGGCATGTACTCATTTTCCAATTCCTTGCCACCACACAGAGTTGCTACAAACATTATTGCACATTTGAGACCTTTGGGGTACAGACCTAGGAGTGGCACTGCTGCATTAAAGGGAATGCACAGTTTTATAGCTCTTTGGCATAGTTCCAAATTGCTCTAGAATGGTGGGATGAGTTCACTACTCCACCAAAGATGCATTAGTGTTCCATTTTTCCCATTAATCTTTCAACACTTATTATTTCCTTTTGCTGTAATCTTAGCCAATCTGAGATGTGTGAAGTGTTACCCCAGGATTGTTTTAAGTTTCATTTCTCTGATCAATAGTGATTTATAGCATTTTTTAATATGACTATAGATGGCTTTAATTTAGCTAAAAATTGTCTGTTTATATCCTTTGACAGTTTATCAATTGGGGAATGACTTGAATTCTCATAAATTTGATTCAGTTCATTATATAATTAGAAATAAGGTCACTATCAGATACAATGGTCTGAAATTTTTACCTAGCATTCTGTTTTCCTTCTAATATTCACTGTGTGGTTTTGTTTATGTAAAAACTTTTCTTTTCCAAAAATCCGATAGGCAAATTATCCCTTGTTCTCCTAATTTCCTTATAATATTGTGCCACAGTTCCCTTTTATTGTTCTGCCTCAGTTTCATTAATTGCCCTGCCTTAGTTTCCCCAAATTGTTCTGCCTCAGTTCCTTGAATTGTTTGGCTTCAATCCCCCTTGTTGCAACACCCCTTTTCTTCTCATCAGAATTGAGATAATTAGATTGTGGAGATCTGACATTCCAGAATATAAACCTCCAGATGTTCTATTTCAGATACTTAATTGGCATTGTCTATATATCTAAGTCCCACACTTCCTGGCTCTGATTGGACACCTCCTAAGTCCTCTCAATTAGTAGGAATTTATGATCCTATCTTCAACCAGTGAGAACTGGATTGATGGTCCCTTCTTGAGATTCCTGATTAGCAGAGTTTGGACTTCAACTCCCCCTCCCCCCCAGCCTTTGTTTATTTACTAAGCTTACAAATATAAATATTTCTTGGGAAACTCACATTCTCTGCTGGATGTTTTGAGACATCAGCCCTGGAGGCAGGATGCCCCCAGCAAAATCTCTCCCTCTCAAATAAAATATTAAATATTCTCTAATCTCTATCTTGCCTTAGTTTCTCCAGCATTACAATATCACCCTTATGCCTAAATCATGTACCTATTTTGACCTTGTTTTGCTCTGGGATGTAGATGTATGCCAAATTTCTGATGTATTGTGTAAAGGACAGGAATTTTGGAGAAATATATTTAAGACTCAGTATGATTGATTTAAACCAGTGGTCCTCAAACTTTTTAAATAGGGGGCAAGTTAACTGTCCCTCAGACTGTTGGAGGGCTGGACTATAGTAAAAACAAAAACTCACACTCTGTCTCTGCCCCTCAGCCCACTTGCCATAACCCATCGGGCCACATTTGGCCCTTGGGCTGTATGTAATTTTATAACCCCTGATTTAAACAATGTGTCAGTGGAATTGATAAGAAAATGGTTATCTAGTTTAGCAGGTGAGTTCTCTAGTTCAGTATGATTGAATTACAACAAATAATGGTTCCCTAGTAATATAATGATTGGTTTATACTCAGTATACTGTAATAATGTAATTGTAAAGATCATATAAACTGGGACAAACTCAGCCAGAGAGAAGGTCATAGAAGACAGAGGACTGGAGGCTGGAGCTCAAGCTCTCCAACCCAGAGAAACTTCAAAATAGAGCCATTCCATCTTCATCAGCTTTGTGGTGGCTGGCCTGTCCTCCTGCTCCCCCACTGAGACTGAGGCCCATCTGAAGGGTCTCCAGAAATCTAGATGGGCCCCAGGCAAGGAGACTTTTGGACTTTATCTGTGGCTATTCTCGTGGTGATTACTCTACTGAAATGAAGGTTGGTCCTAAGACCTCCAGAAAGCTAAATCAGATTACTGTATTGTTTTCCAGTTTTCTCAGAAATTTTTGTGAAACACTGAGTTGTAGGCCCAGAATCTGGGATAATGGTTCTCTAGTTAAACATATATTTAATGTGATGTAATGATGTAATCACTCTGGTTGACATATACTTAGTATGATACGATATTATAATGGCTACAGTTGGCGCATGCTCAGTTGTTGTAGTGATGTAATCCTATTGAGGTATTTAAGGGCTGAGAGGACTGGGAACTGGGAGTCTCAGCCACAGAGACAGAGAAGATTGGAGACTCCATCTATTAATCAAAGTTGGGAAAAATGAAACATCAAAAAGAGAAGGAAAAAAAAAAGAATAAAGTAACTAAAAGATATATTCTTCAGTCATTTTCAGAACCCATCAGTTCTTTATTTAGTGTATGGAAAACCTTTTCCTTCTTGAGTCTTTTGTAATTTCCTTAGATCATTGTGCTCCTCAGAAGAGCTGAGCTTTATAGTGATCACCACACTCTGTTGCTGATTCTGTATACTATATTTTCCTGGTTCTTCTCATTTCAGTTTTCATTATATTCATATACTTGTTCAGCCATTCCCCACTTGATGGGAATTCCCTCAGTTTCCACAATGTTGCCTCCAGGAAAAGGGCTTTATAAATAATTGTGCTCATGTAGGCCCTTTACCTCTTTTTCTAATCTCTGTGGAATAATAGAGACCTAGTGGTACTATTGTTAGATCTAAAGATTTGCACAGTTTCGTTGCCCTTTGTTCATAGTTCCAAGTTGCTGTCCAGAAAGCTTGGATCACTTCACATTTCCTCTTCAGTGCACTAGTATCCCAGTATTCCCACATTCTTGCCAGCATTGATTATTTTTTGTTTTATTAGTTAAGCTGATGCATGTGAGGGGCTACTTCTGACTTGTTTTTATTTACATTTTCCTAATCAAAGGTGATTTAGAGTACTTCATTTTCCTACATCATTTTTTATTTCCTCATCTAAAAACTGTTCATTTCCTTTGATTATTTCTCAATTGATAAATGGTTTTTATTCTTGCACATTTGACTCAGTTCTCTGTGTATTTGGGAAAGGTGGCTTTCATCAGAAATACTTGCAGTAAAGCTCATTTCTCATCTCTCTGCTTTCCTTGAAAAGAAGAAACTTTGAATTGAGAGTTCAAGTGTGAAGTCTTTATCATAGGTATTTATGTTAGAGCAAGCATAGGGGGAAAAAAACTGCTTGTTAAATCAGATAGTTTGGCAGCATTTGCTACGTCTTTTGTGCCTTCTTAGATAGTAACAGAACTGGAAGTGAGTGCTCTGAGTTTTCTCAAAGTGATTGGGGGACTAAGGATACTGAAGGGGATGTCTAGTATATTGATAAAAGAATAGCAGCAGAGCATCAAAAGAAGTCAGTGATGTTTTCTCCAAAATTCATTTAGGAAAACTCTTACTACTAGATGTGTAATAGTCTGGGTCATAAGATTTGGGGGACATGATTGTATTTCCCAGAGTTAAAGAAGGAAAGAGATTGGCATTGGGTGGCAAAGAATAATGAGGGGGAAACAGAATAAGGATCGGGCAGGTTCAAAGGTCTCCCCCGCCAGGAGAGCCTGATCTCTGGATGGGGTCTAAAGGACTGAATCAGGGGCAAGGAATGTGGTATCAAAGGCCCCTTCTTTTGCCTTGGAGGCTGGGCACTTGAGTCCAGCTTGAACTCCTGATCTCTCTGACCTCCTGGCTGAAACCTACCTGGGGAGTGCAAGCACAGATTTCTAGGAGACATTGTCCCAATTAATCATTCACAGAACTCATTCCATTAATAAACTCACCTTACGAGAAGAGATCACTTGTCTGGGAAGTCTTATACCAGCTAGTTGAGACCAGATTCTCTTTAAATTTCTTTTCCTATTTCCATCAGGTTTATATTTAATTTTCGACTAATGGAAACTTGCTAGATAATTTCTTTGTTCTCTCCTCAGTGATCATTGCTAATGGTTTCTTCCCCAGAATAAATAATATTTACCACGGTCTCACAAACTCTTCTGTGAAGACTGAGTTAGCACCCTGGATGCCTTAGAATCAGCTGGAGTCATGATAAGCAAAAGTCCTTGGTCTTTATTCTTTGTTTTTAGGGGTAGAAGTGAAGGGAATGGACACAGGATCTCCACAACCTTCATTCTCTTCCTCTGCCGCCAAAAGTTACTCTGGCTCTTCTTACTCCATCCCCTAATCCCTCTTCCTATTCTTTGTATACACCAAAAGATCAAGCCAGCACAGAGTAGTGGGAAGGGTCATTTTCCAAGCATAAGGCTAATAGAGTATTGTCCAATCAGTAATTAGCCTTAAGTGCTCAGTTGTCTAACCCAAGTGCGTCAACTCAGAGGTTCAGCGCTTTACACTCTTCATATAATTTTTTTAAAAATATAATCACTTATGACCTTTCCTGTGGTGAGGGATATAACATCTTCTCTCTTTCAACTCTACAGGTTCTATGGAATTCATATATTCTCCCTAATTCCACTGGGAGAAGAATTTTATGTTAAGAGATTATTACAACTTTTATTATCCAACATGATTCTCATTTCAAATGGAAAATATTTTTGTCAGTATTCCAATGGGCTCTTAATGCTTGGTTCCTAGTGTGGGCTCTGACACTCCTAAAGGTTATATGACTTTTGGGCAGATCTCATCTCTGCTTTAGTTTCCTCCTCTAAGTTGCTTAAGGTTGGACTAGATAAATTCTTGAGTCCCTTTCAGCTCTAAATCAGGTGACTTTTGATGGCTTAGGAGTTGGTGACAATCGAAGGATATTATGGTGGACTTTACTGAGGAAGAGTGGCGACTCCTGGACCCTTCTCAGAAGGAGCTGTACAAGGAGGTCATGCTGGAGAATGTTCAGAATCTGCTGTCTCTGGGTAAGGACGATTTCCTGTCTTTCTTGGTGTTCCTCATCAGTTCAAAATGAACACAAACAACAGAGAATTGATCCATATTGTTGTTTGGGACAAGAAGACTTACCCAAATTGACTACTCAGAGATCACTCATAGAAAGAAGAATTATTTATTAGAATCTCGAGAAGCAGACCGAATCCTGGTCTGTGAGCCAAATTCACAGCAGGATAAGGCCAGAGCTTTAAAAATGCTTACAGCTTTTATACATTTCAGACAAAGAACCTCCAAAATCCCGCCCTTTTACATGTTGTGATTGGTCACCTAAGTCTACTGTATTAGACAAGGTGAGATATACAGCTTCTTCGGCCATGCTGGACAATGGAATATTGTTTAGGCCTTATCTAAAATCAGATGATTCTGGAGAAGCCAAAACTGAGGCCTAATAGGCTTGATCTACTTTAGTAAACAGTCTCTGATCAATATGTGCTGTAAGTTCTTCACCCTTTTCCCACACATTGTGTTACATCTAAGAAACTGCACTAATTGCACAGTCGTGCACCAAGTATTCATCCATTTTGGTTTTGGCTATAATCTTTTTCAGTTACATAATTTATCCTCAGTCAAGTAGCTGATCATTTTGTCAGATTTGTTATGCAAACTACCTGAAAAGATGCTAAAAAGAATGGGAGAGCATTGTGGTAAGATGACATAATAGGATAGGAAATACTTAGCTCCCTAAGAATCTCCCCTAAAACAAAAAATAAATGCTTCACAATTCATTTTGAGCATCAAAAGTGACTAAAAATCCCGAAGTTGTTGGGACCCTAACAGAATCTTACCAAGGACCTCATATCTTTAGGTAGAGATTTGACCCAATCAAGTGCTATGCACTCTAGACAGCCTCTGCTAAGTTAGCTAAGAGCAAGCCCTGGGGGCAGCTGCATTGGCCTGGTGAAGAAATGAAAGCAAACCCTCTCCCCCAAGCAGTTAACCTATCTGGTCCCTTCCATACACCACTTTCTGGGTCTCTCCACATCCCCTGGTGATTAAGGACAGTGGAGCTGCTCGCACTGGACACTGCCCTTCTGGTGGGGGTTATAAAACCTGTCTGCTGGAGCCAGTGCATCTTTGTCAAAAATTATAAAATTAATGGTATAGAGAACTAAATTTAGAAGTTCTCTAGGGCTACCTGTGGCTCCCCCTTTCTTTTGTTTTTGGAGGAGTGTCTTAATGTCTCTGTTTCTTCTCTCTACTATTGTCTGACCTTGTGGATTAAAAGGTATTCCAGTAGTGTGTAAAATCTTATACTGTGCACAAAAGTGTGCAAAATGTTTAGAACTATATGCAGGTCCATTATCTGTTTTTATTTCTTGTGGCACACCCATAATTGCAAATGCTTGGATAAGGAATTCAGTGACCACTTGGACTGTCTCTTTTGCTGTTGGCACTGTAAAAGTGAATCCTGAAAAGGTGTCTACTACCATGTGGATGAAAGACAGACGACCGAAAGATTTATAATGGGTCACATCCATTTGCCAGATTTCATTGGGTCTCAAACCACGAGGGTTCTTCCCTGGAGGGAGTGTAGGAGCGTGGAAAGGAAGACAAGCTGCGATGGTCCGGTCTAGCTCCTCTGAAGGGCTCAGAATAAGTCCTTGTCAGGATAAGCAAAAGTCCTTGCCCCACGTTGTGGACGCCCCCATGTATTGTGCTGTCGTCTCCAGAAACTGCCCATTGCTCTGGTCTAGAGGAGAGACTTCTTCCTCCAGAGAGCAGCCTCAAGTCTGGTCCAGACCAGACTCTCTATCTCTTGAGTACCGCTCTCTTTTATCCTCCCAGAGAATGGGCATGAGATAATGCAAGGGCTTCTGGGAAAATTACTTTAACCAATGAACTTGCTTCTCCTAGGTATGCAAGCTCCTCCTTAGGAGTTCACAGATGTAAAACTCCCAGTAAAGGCCGGAACTAGAGAATTGTTAAGTACCGATGGACGTAGTATTTAGTAAGAACCTAATATCTCATTATCTCATTAGAAGTTAGTAAGAATCTAACAGCCTGGGGTCCTAGCCTTCAAAGATTTCAACTCTGGCACAGTGAACTTCTGGTCAGGCAATTGAAGGAGAAGAATAAAGGTCCCTGTTCTAGAAAAAATTTCTCATTTAACAATCTCATGTCTCAGAATACTCAAAGGGATAGGAACAGGTAGTTTCTGGTGAAGAAATTAAACCTATTTACACTCTTATGAGAAATTATTCTAACTTATTATTGATTAGGGAAATACAAATCAAAAGCACCATGTTGATATGTTGGGGACTCTAAAATATTGTTGCTGAAATTATGAACTGATCCACTCACTTTGGAGAATAATCTTGAATTATGATGAGTTATAAAACTATGTATACCCTTTGACTCCAAAATACATTATAAAGTCTACTTGCCAAGATAAATTAAGGGAAAGAAGAAGCAAATTTATATGTTTTAAATGATTGACAGCAGCTCTCTTTTTGGGTGACAAAGAACTAGATTGTGGGGATGCCATCAATTCATGAATGACTAAAGAGAAATGGAATATGATCTAAGATCAAAATTAATAACTTCAGTAGTGGTTGATGATGGTGTGTTGAGAACTTTATGAAACAGTTCATCCCATCTCTTCTATCATCACATCCTTATCACTTATAATTGTAGCTCCATCAGCATTGGTCAGCTTAGATAGGTCTTTGGTCCATAAATAGTCTTCAGGGCATCATAAAAAAGCTCAATAGAAACATGAACTTTATATATCTACCTTCTTTACTGGGCCAAACATCCAACATTTCTGTAACATTTGCTTATAATTTTGGGAGAATTAAACACTGCCTTCCTAGAAATTATCTAAATTACTTGTAATCTTGTAAATCATTTTTTCATTTAATACCTTCTTAATTTCCCCATTATTTTCATCAAACCAATTTGGATGTTTCCTTTTTTCCCAGATCAGTATATGTAATACTATCCAACAAATCTCTGAAAGCTGTCTACTACTTATCTGCTCTATAGTTTTCAAATGTGTGTTGGCTCAGTTTTACCTCTAAATTAACAAAAACTATTTCATCACAAAGAAGACTCTAATTTACAGGCATTAAGTATTTGGTAGCCATCTTGACCTTGGGTCCCTGCTTTTGCTGAAAAAAATATTTCATTGTGAGATGATAAGTCTCTGATTTGTCCAATACTTTGGAATGCATGTGTCACATATTATCTATCTCTTTATTATTATTATTATTATTATCATCATTTTTGCTGAGGCAATTGGGGTTAAGTGAGTTGCCCAGGGTCACAAAGCTAGGAAGTGTTAAGTGTCTGAGGCTAGATTTGAACTCAGGTCTTCTTAATTTCAGGACTGGTGCTCTATCCACTGCGCCACCTAGCTTCCTCCAATCTGTCTCTTCTTTAATATGCTATTAAAAGCCGTTCTTTGCACTGAGTACACCTATAAAGTATATTGAGTTTGGTGACAAGCTGCAATAACTCTAAAGTAACATCATTATTAGTGTTTATTTATGTGTGTATGTCTTTTTGCATATATATGTTTTTCTTTTCAAGATGCAGAAATTGGGTTCAAAGTAAATGAGATGAGTAAAAAGCTGAGAATTTTTGTAGAAGAACATGATATGCAAAGGTTTATGGATGATGGTTCCTCTGACTTTTGAAGAAAATGCATGATTTTATTCTTGAAGTACATAGATATCCAGAGAGTTATTGAGAAGTTTGTGAAATTGGAAAGAGATTCAGATGGTCTTCTATCCTAAATCACTGTAAGAAAGTGACTTCAGGAAGTGATTATCTTCAAAGTAGTGAATATAAGAAATGCTTCATTGAAGAGGTAGAGCTGTTGGTTCAATGGGATATAGCTGTGAAGTGCAGTTCAGACCTCAATGGCCATCAGAAAAGTGATACTGAAGAATTGCTTTCTATAAGTAATAAAAGTGAGAAGGCTTTCAGTCAGAACTCTAATCTCATTACTCATCAGCAAATGCATGTTAGAAAAGAATCTGATGAATATAATGTATGTGAAACAACCTCATCCTATCACTCATCTCTTCTTTACCACCCTGAAATGAAAAGCTATGGATATGATCAGTATGGGAAAGCCTTTAGTTGGAATCTAACCCTTGCTAGCCCTCAGAAGGCTCATACTGGAGAGATGTCTCACAAATGTAATGAATGTGGGAGAAGTTTTTATTACGGATCATTCCTGCTAGATCATCAGAGAATTCACCTTAGAGAGAAGCCTTCTTTATGTGTTCAGTGTGGAAAGCCTTACACATGCAATCAGTATGGAAGAACTTTTACAGATATCTCCAGGCTAGCAAAACATAAAAAAACTGGAGAGAAAGCTTATACATGTAATTATTGTGGAAAGACTTTCACAGTGAAGAGCAATCTTGCTAGACATCAGGGAATCCACATTGGAGAGAAACCTTTTAAATGTAGTCAGTGTGGAAAAGCTTTCATATGTAATTACAGGCTTGCAGAACATCAGAGAATCCACACAGGAGAAAAGCCTTATAAATGTAATCAATGTGGAAAAGCTTTCATACAGAGGTCCCATCTTGTTATACATCAGAGAATCCACACTGGAGAGAAACCTTACAAATGTAATCAATGTGGAAAGGCTTTCAAATTCTCCTCCAGTGTAGTTACACATCAGAGAATCCACACTAGAGAGAAACCTTTTAAATGTAATCATTGTGGAAAGTCTTTCCCACAAAGTTTCATTCTTGCTGCACATCAGAGAATCCACACTGGTGAGAACCCTTTTGAATGTAATCAATGTGGAAAGGCTGGCAGATATGATTACCAGCTTTCGGCTCATCAAAGAATCCAAGCTGGAGTGAAACTTTTTAAAGGTAATCAATGTGAAAATGCTTTCACCAAGAGAAATGTTCTTGCTGAACGTCAGAGTATCCACTCTGGTGAGAAACCTTTTAAATGTAATCAATGTTGGAAAGGCTTTCATACGTAATTACAGGCTTACAGAACATCAGAGAATCCACACAGGAGAAAAGCCTTAATAATGTAATCCACGTGAAAAGGCTTTCACACAGAGTTCCATTCTTGCTTTACATCATGGAATCCACACTGAAGAGAAACCTTATAAAATGCAATCAATGTAGAAAGAGTTTTAGATGCAGCTCTTGTCTTGCCAGATATCAAAGAATCTACACTGGAGTAAATTTTTTTTTTTTTTTTTTGGTCATTGTTGGCTTTATTTAATTAGGAGAAAATAGCAGTGGTGAGAAGTGTAATAGCCATAGGATTATCCCAGCCCAATCCTCTAATCTAAAATAAGAAAAACATTATTACAATAATGATACCTGCAATAGAACAGAAGGACTGAGAAAGCTTTGAAAAATGTTTTATTTAATTCATTACTATTCAAAAAAGAAATTCAAATTTTGCAGAATTATTTCTTGACATATTTTTCTGTTTTGTGTAAATTTAAAATATTCATTTGATTTCATTTGTATGAATTTCAAAATTAAAAAAGAAATCAAATATTGACGCTTTTTTGTTGTCATTTTCTTCATTGATTTAAATTTCATTACAAGAAATCATAAAATTATTTTCATGACATTTGTAATTTTCTTTTTTTCTAAATTATAATCATTCTCTGTGAGCAGGTTTCTTGGGGAGCTTCTGGAAGCAGGCTTAGTTTCAGTTCAGTTCAGTGATCCCAAAATGCAGCCAGGAGTTAAAGTCCAGATCCTTTATTATGTCCTTCCAAATCCTGAATCTTTTTCCTGGGGCCCAGTTAGCTTTAGTAGAGGCCTATCTTTCTTCTTGGTTCCCGAGAGCTCTCTCCAAATCTCTCTGAATCTAAAGGTTTTTCCTTCATCCTCCAGCCAGCTCAAAGGTGAAAAAATGGAATGAATCCTAGAAGTCCATGAGCAGACTTTTCCTTTAGACTTGCTAATCTCCCCACTGAATCCTAGCTCTGAATCTTCAGAGAGTGGGCTTGTCCTTTTATATGGTCTCTAAAGGTATGAAATCTAATGTGTGAACCAATAAGCAAACTCCTTTAAAGGTGTGAACTAAGTACATAAGTACCTAAGTACCTTGTCTCAAGTTCTGGCCCATAACATTTCCTTGTAGGATCAAATCAACTATGCTCAGTTAGATAATTATTGTCTCTTATCCATTCCAGTGACTTAGCACCTTGTAAGAATCCTAACAGACATTCTCTATCTTTTAAATCTGTATCTTGAATAAAAATTATCCAATAATTTGTAGATTATACCTATCACTTTACTTTCATCTTATAGGAAAAAATTCTTGTACCTCTCTTGCCTACCTGAAATAGAGAATCACAAAAGAAAAAAAAGCAAATCTTCCCATTATAAATGTTAATAATCAATGCAAAATTCCAGTACTAATCCCAAAATATATTTGTGTCAAATATATCCTTGAGCAATTCTTATTTAGAAGATTCCATAAATATTTTCCATTCTAATCCTTGGCATCTTGCTCATGTCCTTTTTTTTTTTTTTTTTTTTTTTTTAAGCAACTTATTAAAAATTGAGGTAAAGTCCCCCCCCCCCTTTTTTTTTTCTTGGCTAAAGCAATCAGGGTTAACTTGCGCATCTAGGAAGTGTGAAGTGTCTGAATCCAGATTTAAACTCAGGTCTTCTCATTTTAGGGCTGGTGCTTTATCCACTGAGTCACCAAGCTGCCCTCATCTTTGCTATTCTTTAAATGATTAATTTCATTTTCTGTGCCTTTTCTTTGAAAAGATTTTCCCCTGTTTCTCATTGTTCAAATCTCTTATTTTTGGATTCATGGAACTTCACTGAGTAGAGCTTTTTCTTTCTCTATGTTCCTTAAGCCATTAGGACATTGGAGGTATTTTGGTTTCAATATTTTTACCCAGTTACATTCAGATCTAATTTTTTACATTTGTATTTAAGATTTTTGACTCTAAGTTCTCTCCCTTATTGTCACCCACAATGAAGAAATTATAAGTGAAATTATGCAAAACATTTCCCCAAAAGTCAAATTGTGATGGGGGCAGCTAGTTGGTGTATTGGATAGAGCACCAGGTCCAGTGTGATGGGGTTCTGTCACCACATATTGGGGAGATAGAATATAGGACCCCCAAAGCATATTGGAGTTGTGGTGAGGTGTCTCAAAAGAAATTGTGAGTTTATGGCAGGCGGGAAGGAGAGGAAAAATTAGAACAAAAGGTTTGGCAATGTCAATGTTGTAAAATTACCATGCATATATCTGGTAAATAAAAACTATTAAAATAAAAAAAAGAAAGAAAGAAAAGAAATTGTGAGTTTAGATGACCTGTAGCTGCAGCAACAAAGCTTTTATTGTGCTGATTGTAGCAGGCTAAATCCATATGAGCTTTTATAAAGAAAAAGAGATTGAACAACTACCAAGGGGGTAAACACAAAATAAGGCAAAAGCGGCCACTAAGGCATGACCATGAACACTGGGGGACCTGACACAGTAAGAGGGACATCTGTGTAAAATGTGTGGAGTCTGGAGAGGGGGTTAATAATTGAGAAATCATGAAGGGCCCTTTTGCAGAAGTAGCCTCTGAGCAGAATCCGGAAGGGAGGCAGAGGAGAAGACAGGCAGCACCTGGGGCACAGGGACAACTCTGGTTGTGGTACCAAGCAGGAAGATGGGCTATGACTGAAGGGCATAAGTGATGGAGGCCAGTGTGGCTGGAACAGAAGTCTAAAAAGAAATTGATGGTGTCTGATGAGGGCCCAACAATGGAAAGATTCACACCTTTAAGAGAGCATATATAAGCTAGGAGTCTCAACCAGGATTGACTCTGGGAGATTCACAAGTCAGGATTCAGTCTGGGATATTCACAAGCCACAGAAGAATCAAGACTACAGAAGGCCTCTAAGAAAAACTAGCCAACCCCCAAATGAAGGAGATAAGACTTTGAGGACAATAAAGGATTTGGACTTTTAAGTCCTGGCTGCATTTGGGATGATTACTCTGAACTGAAACGAAGGCTATCTCCAGAAGCCCCCCCCAAGAAACCTGCTCCCAGAGAAAATTACAATTTAGAGAAGAACATTACAGTATATGAATGTTATGAAATATTATTGTTGTTTAAGAAACGACCAATAGTGTGATTTAAGAGAGGCCTGGAGAGATTTAAAGGAACTGATGCTAAGTGAAATGAGCAGAACCAGATCTTTATATACGGCAAACACAGGACTATATGATAATAAATTCTGATGGATATGTGTAGCGTGCTGTCGTCTCCAGGATCTGCCGATCGCTCTCTGGGAGGAGATCTGCTGTGTCAACTCAAATCTCTCGGACAGATTCTTCTTCCTGTAGAGAACTGTTGTCTCCAGACAGTTGCTGTTAACTCTTGTCCAGAGAAGTGACTTCCCTTCCTGCAGAGAGCCGGGTCAAGCCTGATTTAGCATAGAGACTTCTCCTATCTCTGGAGTGATATCCTCTTTATGCAAGGGCTTCTGGGAAGAACCACTCCAACCAATGAGCTTGCTCCTCCCAAGCACGCAAGCTCTTCCTTAGGAATTCACAAGTCAAACTACCAGGATGGGTCACATCCATTTGCCAGATTTCATTGGTCTCAAACCATGAGGGTTCTTTCCTGGAGGGAGTGTAGGAGCGTGGAAAGGAAGACAAACTGTACAGCTTTTTACTATGCTCCTAGCTTCCTCTCTTGTGATTCCAAATTGTAAACGTAAAGCTCGAGCAGCCTGATGATATTTAGAATGAGATTCTTGTGCTTCCTGAAATAAAGGACTACTGGCTAACATGGTTAAAAGGCTATCTGCCTTTGAATTTCCATCAAAATAGGACCTGGGAGTCCACTATGTGAGTGAACATGCAAGATATAAATCTTGCCTGGATGTTTTCTCACTTGCTCTTGAAGTTCCTTAAAGAGCTGATAAATATTAGAGGCTGCAAATTTTATTTGGGCTGTGGCAATTCTTTGTACTACACCTACTGAATAGGCTGAATCAGTAATTATATTTACGTCTCCTGGGTAATAAGTAAGAGCTAGCATGATAGCAAATAATTCATTCTGTTGAGTGAACTGAAAAGGAGTCCTGATTACTCTCTTTATGGTTAAATCATGAGAGTATACAGCACAAATATTTTCTTTGGAGGCGTCTGTAAAGATTGTTGGTCCTTTAAAAGGAACCTTAGAAACCTTTTCTTCAAAAATCCATCGCCAATTATGTAGTAATCGGGTTATCTTTAATGGAGATCCATGTGCAAAATTTGGAGCAGTGGCCAATAAAATTTGCCATTCTGGGATGGTCTCACAGCATACATTAATTTGTGCGTTAGTATAGAATGTGTATATTTTTTCAGGACTTATTCCAAATAATTGTGTTACTCTCTTAATAACCTAACAGATATAGCTCTCTTCAATAAGATGATTCAGAGCAGTTCCAATTGTTCATTGATGAAGAAAGCCATATACCCCAAAGAAAGGACTGTGGGAACTGAATATGGACCAAAACGTAGCATTTTCACTCTTTTGTTGATGTTTGCTTGCATTTTTTATTCTTTCTCAGATTTTTTTCTTCTTTAACTGATTTTTCTGGTGCAAGATAACTATATAAATGTGTGTGTGTGTGTGTGTGTGTGTGTGTGTGTGTGTGTGTGTAGGATTTAACATATTTAATATATTGGACTACCTGCCATCTAGGGGAGGGCATGGGGGCAAAGAAGGAAAAATTTGAAACTGAAAATTTTGCAAAGGTCAATGTTGAAAAATTACCTATGCATATGTTTTTTAAATAAAAAGCTTTAATAAAATTTTAAAAAAGAAAAAGAACAAATAATATTAGCTGTGTTGCTTTTGTTTGTGCAAAATCTTCTCTCTTTTCCAAATATCTGATAGGCAAACTATCCCTTGTTCTCCTAGTTTCCTTAAAGTATCCCTCTTATGCCTAAATCATGCACCCATTTTGACCTTGTTTTACTCTTCTTTTGATGTAGGTCTATGCCAAATATCTGATGTAAGGTTTTTCAGTTTTCTCAGAATTTTTGTGAAACACTAAGTTCTGATCCCAGAAGCTAGAGTTTGGGGTGGGGGGGAGGTTATCAAACAGTAAATTACTATAGTCATTGATTTTGTATCATATATATATATATATATATATATAACTTATTCCATGGATCCACTACATCAAAACCATATACTTTCGATGACTGCTGCTTTATAGTAGAGTTTTAGATCTGGTACTCCTAGGTTTTTGTCCTTTTTTTTTTTTCCCCCTTAATTTTCTTAATTTGTTTGACCTTTTATTGACTAGATGTATTTTGTTATTTTTCTAGCTCTATAAATTAATTTGGGGGTAGTTTGAGGAGTTTGATTGGTATGGCACTGAACAAGTAAATTAATTGACAAATTTAGATAGAATTGGCATTTTTATTTCATTAGCTCAAACTACCCTTGAGTAGTTTATATTTTCCTGTCTGTTTAGATCTGATTTTATCTGGGTGAAAAGTGTTTTGTTATTTTGTTGAAGTTCCTGACTTTGTCGTGGCAGGTAAACATCCAAATGTTTTATTTTGTCTACCATTATTTTAAATGGAATTTCTCTTTCTGTTTCTTACTGCTGGGCTTTGTCAGTAAGATATAGAAATTCTGATAATTTCTGCGGGTTTATCCTGCATTCAGCCATTAATTGTTTCAAGCAAGTTTTTTCATCTGCAAAATATGATAGTTTTATCTCTTCATTGCCTACTCTAATATCATTAATTTCTTTTTCTTATTGCTAGAAGTAAAATTTCTTTTTTTTTTTTTAATTTTATTTTATTCATTTTTCCAAATTATCCCCTCCCCCCCGATGGCAGGTAATCCCATACATTTTACATGTGTTACAATATAACCTAGATACAATATATGTGTGTAAATACCATTTTCTTGTTGCACATTAATTATTAGCTTCCGAAGGTATAAGTAACCTGGGTAGATAGACAGTAGTGCTAACAATTTACATTCGCTTCCCAGTGTTCCTTCTCTGGGTGTAGTTATTTCTGTCCATCATTGATCAACTGGAAGTGAGTTGGATCTTCTTTATGTTGAAGATTTCCACTTCCATCAGAATACATCCTCATACAGTATTGTTGTTGAAGTGCACAGTGATCTTCTGGTTCTATTCATTTCAATCAGCATCAGTTCATGTAAGTCTCTCCAAGCCTCTCTGTATTCCTCCTGCTGGTCATTTCTTACAGAGCAATAATATTCCATAACCTTCATATACCACAATTTACCCAACCATTCTCCAATTGATGGACATCCATTCAACTTCCAGTTTCTAGCTACAACAAAAAGAGCTGCCACAAACATTTTGGCACATACAGGTCCCTTTCCACTCTTTAGTATTTCTTTGGGATATAATCCCAATAACAGCAATGCTGGGTCAAAGGGTATGCACAGTTTGACAACTTTTTGGGCATAGTTCCAGATTGCTCTCCAGAATGGCTGGATTCTTTCACAACTCCACCAACAATGTATCAGTGTCCCAGTTTTCCCACATCCCCTCCAACATTCATCATTATTTGTTCCTGTCATTTTAGCCAATCTGACAGGTGTATAGTAGTATCTCAGAGTTGTCTTAATTTGCATTTCTCTGATCAGTAGTGATTTGGAACAAGAAGTAAAATTTCTAATAAATATTGAATAATAGTGGTGATAGTGGACTTCCTTGTTTCACCCCTGCCTTTATTAGGAATGTGTCTAGCTTCTTTCCATTACATTATAAATAATGCTTGATCATGGTTTTAGATAGATACTGCTTATCATTTTAAGGAAAACTTTATTCCTATGCTCTCTAATGTCTTTAATAGGAGTAGATGATGTACTTGTCAAAAGCTTTTTCTGCCTCTATTTAGATTATGTGATTTCTACTAGTTTTGTTATTGATATGGTCAATTGTGGCAATAATTTACCTTATATTGAGCTAGCCCTGCATTCCTGGCATAAATCCCACTTGGTCATAGTGTATTATCTTGCTGATAAATTGTTTCAGTTTCTGTGCTATTATTATAGTTAAATTTTTCAATATTTATTTCAAGATTGATCTGTAATTTTCTTTCTTTGTTCTGGTTCTTCCTGGTTTAGATATGAGCACCACATTTGTATCATAGAAGGAATTTGGCAGGATTCTTTTGTCTATTATTTCCATTTCTATTTATTTCACTTAGTATTGGAACTATGTTTTCTTTAAACATTTGGTGGAATTCACTTTTAAATCCATATGGTCCTGGAAATTTTTTCTTAGAAATTTAGTATCACAGGACAAGATAGTCAAGAACTATAGCAATCTAGTGTTTGACAAACACAAAGACTTTTGCTTTTGGGATAATAACTCACTTTTTGACAGAAACTGCTGGGAAAATTGGAAATTAGCATGATAGAATCTAGGCATTGGCCCACACCTAATACCTCATACCAGAATTCTGTTTCTTTAATTCACTCAGGCATTTGCTTCCATTTTATGGGAAAGTTCATCCCATTCACATTTACAGTTATGATTCCCAGTTAGAATTCCCATTCATCCTATTTTCTCCTCTCTTTGCAACCCATTTCTCTTTACCCATGTTTTGTTTCTGACCCACCCCTCTCTTCTATCACCTCTTCGTTCTTCTCTTACCCTTTCTCCTAATGTTTCTGCCCTCTCTTCTACCCAGCCTCTTTTTTTTATTTCCTCTTTCTCCTCATACTTTATAGAGTAAGATACATTTCTATATCAAACTGTGTTGGTATATTATTTGCTTTGTGAGCCAAAACTGATGAGATTAAGATTCAGACAAGGCTCACCCCCTTTCTTCTTTCCCTCTACTGTAAGAGACTGTCTTTTTTTCCTTTTCATGTGATCTACTTTATCCTGTTTTAATTCCCCTTTCTTCTTCTCTTTGTATAATCATTTTTCCATTCTTTAATGTCTTTTTCTTTGATTTCATCACATCAGAGTCAAGCTATTATCCACAGCCTCTGATTATATATGCTCCCTCCAAGTGCTCTATTAAAGGACACAGTTCTCAAATGTGACAAGCAGTATAATTTTCCAGCCTAGGGATGTAAACAGTTTAACTTTTAAATAAGGTTCTCATTCCTGTGAAAAGGCTTTTGTATGCAGTGCCAGACTTGCTGAACATCAGAGAATCCACACTGGAGAGAAACTTTTAAATGTAATCAATGTGTAAGATGCAGTTCACATCTTGCCAGACATGAAAGAATCCACAATAGAGAGAAAGCTTTTTTTGGTGATTGTTGGGTTTTTTGTTTTGTTTTGTTTTGTTTTTGTTTAGGAGAGGATAGCAATGGGAAGTAGTAGCAATGGGATTGTCCTGCCCCCAGGTCCTCCAATCAAAAATAATACATGCAATAGAACAGAAGGATTGAGAAAGCTTTGAAAAAATATTTTTAATTCATTACTACTCAAAGAAATTCAAGATTTGCAGATGTTTCTTGACACTTTTTTTTTGGTTTTGTGTATATTTAAAATGTTCATTTGATTTCATTCGTTTGAATTTCAAAATTAATAAAGGAATGAGATATTGATAGTTTCTTGTTGTCATTTTCCCTAATGTTGAAAACTTCATAATAAGAAATCATAAAATTATTTTCATGATATTCTCTAGCTTTTAAATCTATATCTTGAATCAAGATTTTTTTATCAGGAAAAAATCCTTGTATCATGGTCACCTACCTCAAATACAGAATGGCCAAAAAAAAAAAAAAAAAAAAAAAAGCAATTCTTCCCATTATAAATATTGATAATCAATGCCAAATTCCTGCATCTTCTTATCCCAGCGTATATGTGTCAAATATATTTTTGAGCAATTCCCATTTAGAAGATGCCATAAAGGGGCAGCTAGATGGTGCAGAGCATAGAGCACCAGCCCTGGAGTTAGGAGAACCTGAGTTCAAATCTGGCCTCAGACACTTAATACTTCCTGGCTGTGTGACTCTGGGCAAGTCACTTAATACTATTTGTCTCAGCAAAAAAAAAAAAAAGAAAGAAAGAAAGAAGATGCCATAAGCCTTTTCCGTTCTAATATTTGTGGCATCTTGCTCATGTCTTTTTTTTTTTTTTTTTTCAGTGACATTCATTCAAAATTGAGGTAGTATCCTCTTCCCCCCCCCCCCCCCCCCCCCGGGGCTGGGGTTGAGTGACTTGCCCAGGGTCACACAGCTAGGAAGTGTTAAGTGTCTGAGACCAGGTTTAAACTCGGGTCCTCCTGACTTTAGGGCTGGTGCTCTATCTACTGCGCCAACTAGCTGCCCTTTTTCTATTCTTTAAAGGATTAATTTCATTTTCTACTGCTTTTTCCTTGAAAATTTTTTTCACTATTTCTCTTCCTTATATTTCTCATTATTCAAAAGTTTTATTTTTGAATTCATGGACCTTACATGGAATTAGATCTTTTTCATTCTCTGTGTTCCATAAGGCATTAGGACTTTTGAGGTATTTTGGTGCCTTTTCTTTTTAATATATTTTTTAATCTAGTATTTTCCCCCAGTTGCATTCAAGCTTATTTTTTACATTTTTTAAAAGAATTTTGAATTCTAAGTTCTCTACCATATTCTCACTCATAATAAAAAAAATTACAAGTGAAATTATCTACTGACATTCAAACTTCACTTTGTACACAGCTCTGGGGGAACCTCATTAGAAAGCTAAGTTCCTCATTTCTATTCAACCCTGAATATTGCTCACCCATCCATCATCAACATTCCCAATTCCTTCAGAAGTTACCTAATTTTTGTTAAGTTGATTTATGAGAAGTTGCCTATTTTTGATGCGGGATAGCTTTCCATGAGGACTATAGAAGGTCTCAAAATGCTCGAACCAATCAACTTCATTCCTGGTGTTTCTCATTTTTGTCTATAAGACTGCTCTGGAAACTATTCTGGGTCACAAAGATGGAAGGATTAGTTGACCTGATTTAAGGATAATTAATAGAACTAGAAATCATTATTGATCACAAAAAATAGATAATTTTTGTTGGAATACATGGGAGAGCTTTTGAATACATGGGAGCCACCTAAGAGTAGCTGCTGGAGATCCAACCCAGAATGGATCGCCCCTTGTGAGAGGATGATAAGAGAAGACTGAGAAGCCATTGTGTTGTCTGACTACTCTCCTCTTCCCTCTGCCTCCCATTTATCTCATTCCTAGTCTGAAACACCTGTGTCAGCAAAGGCTGCCCTGCAACTCCTTCAAATGCTATGATCCACAGCTGTAGAGGCTCTCGGAGAATTGACCTGTCCCTTAACAATTTTGATGTTAAGTTTAAAAGTTTTTGTACAAACAACTAATGCAGACAAGATTAGAAGGGAAGCAATAAGCTAGGAAAACATTACATTCAAAGGATCTGATAAAAGCCTCATGTCTAAAATATATAGAGAATTGACTCAAATGTATAAGAATTCAATCCATTCCCCAATTGATAAATGGTCAAAGGATATGAACAATTTTCAGATGAAAAAAATTGAAAGTATTTGTAGTCATATGAAAAGGTGCTCCAAATCATTATTGATCAGAAAATTCCAAATTAAGACAACTCTGAGATAGAATTACACACCTCTCAGATTGGCTAAGATGACAGGAAAAGATAATGAAGAATGTTGGAGGGAATATGGGAGAAGTGTTTCTACTGGGCTTACATCCCAAAGAGATCTTAATGAAGGGAAGGGAACCCAAATAGCAAAAATGTTGGTGGCAGCCCTTTTTGTAATCGGCAAGAAACTGGAAGCTGAATGGATGCCCATCAATTGGCGAATGCCTGAGTAAATTATGGCATATGAATGTTATGGAATATTGTTCTGTAAGAAACGATGAACAGGATGATTTCAGAAAGGCCTGGAGAGACTTACATGAACTGGTGCTAAGTGAAATGAGCAGAATCAGGAGATCATTATACACGGCAACAAGACTATATGATGTTCAATTTTTTTGTTTTTGTTTTTGTTTTTTTTTTTCATTTAACAAATTATCTTTTTCTTATTATAGCTTTTTATATACAAAACATATGCATTCAACACTGAACCTTGCAAAAACTTCTGTTTCAACTTTTCCCCTCTCCTCCACCCTCTTCTTAGATGGCAGGTAGTCCCATACATGTTAAATATGTTAATACAATATATGTGTGTATATATATATTTTGGTGCAAAAGAAAGATCCAATTTAGAAAGAAGATAAAAATTACATGGGAAGAAAAAACAAAAATGCAAGCAAACAATATCAGAAAGAGTATAAATATCATGTTGTGGTCCATACTCATTTCCCAGTATTTTTTTCCTAGGTGTAGCTGGTTCTGTTAATTACAATTGGAACTCATTTGGATCCTCTCATTGTTGAAGAGAGACACATCTATCAGAACTGATTATGATGTTCAATTCTGATGGACATGGATCTCTTCAACAATGAGCTGATTCAATCCAGTTCTGATTATTCAGTGATGATGAGAGCCATCTACACCCAAAGAGGGGATTGTGGGAACTAAGTGTGGACACAACATACTATTTTCATTCTTACATCTCCCGCTTTCTTTTGTTTTAAAACACAGGTGGTCATATCTTCCCTGACTTTTCAAGGAGGTGAGAACCTCAAAAAGGAGGTAATAACACCATTCCTGACTTCTCAGAAAAAGGAAGTGAGAATACTAAAAAAAGGAGGTGATTACACCCCCCTCGATGTCTCAGGAAGGAAGATGAAAATACCAAAGGAAATGGGAATGGAATCAAACCAGATTAGCGGGTTTCTGAGGGGTCTCACTTTGAAACAGGTGTACATAAATCCATCAATATGGAAGGTGTTACATAACAAACCACATGAATCAACCTGAGGAATTATACATGTCCATAAATCCTAGAAATAGTCCCAAACCAATCTATTGTCCATTACTTCATGTGTCAGGGAATCAATGATTCCTGCAGATTTCGAAGTCCTATACCAGCTTATCATATCTCAGGGAATCCAATGATTCCTGATGGTTTTGAAGTTCTGCAACATTCTTTTTTTTTTTTAAATTAATTTTATAATTATAATTTTTTGACAGTATATATGCATGGGTAGTTTTTTTTTACAACATCCCTTTTATTCACTATTCGAAATTTCCCCCTCCCTCCCTCTACTCCCTCCCCTAGATGACAGGAAATCCCATACATATTAAATGTGTTACAGTATATCCTAGATACAATATATGTGTGTAAAACCAAATTTCTTGTTGCATGGTAAGAATTGGATTCCGAAGGTATAAGTAACCTGGGTAGAAAGACAATAGTGCAAACATTTTACACTCAATTCCCAGTGTTCCTTCTCTGGGTATAGTTGTTTCTGTCCATCATTGATCACCTGGAAGTGAATTAGATCTTCTTTATGTTGAAGATATCCACTTCAATCAGAATATATCTTCATACAGCATTGTTGTTGAAGTGTACAGCGATCTCCTGATTCTGCTCATTTCACTCAGCATCAGTTCATGTAAATCTCTCCAAGCCTCTCTGCTGGTCATTTCTTACAGAGCAATAATATTCCATAACATTCATATACCATAATTTACCCAACCATTCTCCAATTGATGGGCATCCATTCATTTTCCAGTTTCTAGCCACTACAAAAAGAGCTACCACCAACATTTCGGCACATAAAGATCCCTTTCCCTTCTTTAATATCTCTTTCAGATATAAGCCCAGTAGTAGCACTGCTGTATCAAAGAATATGCACAGTTTGATAACTTTTTCAACACAGTTCCAAATTGCTCTCCAGAATGGCTGGATTCTTTCACAACTCCACCAACAATGCATTAGTGTCCCAGTTTGCCCACATTCTCTCCAACATTCATCATTATTTGTTCCTGTCATCTTAGCCAATCTGATAGGTATGTAGTGGTATCTCAGAGTTGTCTTAATTTGCATTTCTCTGATCAGTAGTGATTTGGAACACTCTTTCATATGAGTGGAAATAGTTTCAATTTCATCATCATCATTATCCTTTGACCATTTATCAATGGGAGAATGGTTTGATTTCTTATAAATTAGAGTCAGTTCTCTATATATTTTGGAAATGAAGCCTTTATCAGAACCTTTAACTGTTAAAATATTTTCCCAATTTATTACTTCCCTTCTAATCTTGTTTGCATTAGTTTATTTTGTACAAAAGCTTTTTAATTTGATGTATTCAAAATCTTCTATTTTGTGATCAATAATGATCTCTAGTTCTCCTTTGGTCACAAATTCTTTCCTTTTCCACAAGTCTGAGAGGTAAACTATCCTATGTTCCTCTAATCTACTTATGATCTCATTCTTTATGCCTAAATCATGGACCCATCTTGATCTTATCTTGGTATAGGGTGTTAAGTGTGGATCCATATCTAATTTCTGTCATACTAATTTCCAGTTTTCCCAACAGTTTTTTTTTTAAATAATGAATTCTTATCCCAAAAGTTGGTATCTTTGGGTTTGTCAAAGATTAGATTGCTATAGTTGTACGCTATTTTGTCTTGTGTACCTAACCTGTTCCACTGATCAACTAGTCTATTTCTTAGCCAATACCAAATGGTTTTGGTGACTGCAGCTTTATAATATAGCTTTAGATCAGATACAGTGAGGCCACCTTCATCTGATTTTTTTTTTCATTAATTTCCTTGAAATTCTCGACCTTTTGTTCTTCCATATGAATTTTGTTGTTATTTTTTCTAGGTCATTAAACTAGTTTCTTGGGAGTCTGATTAGTATAGCACTAAATAAATAGATTAGTTTAGGGAGTATTGTCATCTTTATTATATTCGCTCAGCCTATCCAAGAGCACTTAATGTCTTTCCAATTATTTAAAGCTGACTTTATTTTTTGTGGCAAGTGTTTTATAATTTTGCTCATATAATTCCTGACTTTTCTTTGGTAGATGGATCTGCAACAGTCTTATCATCAGTTTTTATCTTAGGGAATCCAATGATTCCCGCAGATTTTGAAGTCCTGTAACAGTCTTATTATCAGCCATGCTCTTTCAATGTCAGATGTTTCTTGAGTTTCCTCCTTTGTTTCAAGGTTTTTCTCTTTTTCTGTCTCTCTCCAGGTGCTCGTTGGCACCCATCTGATTCCTTCTCCATCTATAAAGATACAAGCAAACCCTCTCCCCCAAGCAGTTAACCTATCTAGTCTCTTCCATTCACCACTTTCTGGATATTTCCTCAACACCTGGCAATTATATTGGAGCTGCTCGCACTGGACACTGTCCTTCTGTTGGGTTAAAAAGCTTACATAGATCATTTCCTGTCTTTTCTTGGTTTTAGTTGTCAGGCTAAAAATAGCAAAAGCAGGAGAGAATGGATGAATATATTATTGCGTAATTTATGAACTGATCCACTCAATCTGGAAAACTATCTGGAATTATGATGAAAGACATATAAAACTGTGTATCCCCTTTGTCTCCAAAATACACTATAAGGTCTGTTTGCCAAGATAATTAGGGAAAAAAGAAGCAAATCTTTATATTTTTAAAAGATTGATAGGAGCTCTTTTTGATAACAAAGAGATATGGATTGGGGATGCCATCAATTCTTGAATGGCTAAAGAGCAATGGAATATGACTTAAGATCAATGGCTAATAGCTTTAACAGTGGGGGGTGATGGTGTGTTGAGAACTTTATGAAACTGATCAGCCTATCTCTTCCAGTATTCATCTTCTTATCCCTAATCTATGTAGCTCCATTTGCACTGGGAAATTTAGACACATCTTTAGTCATTTAATAGTCTTCAGGACATCGTAAAAGAACTTTGGATTGTTACACACAATATAATAATAATGAACTTTATGGGCCAAAAATCTAATGTCTGTAACTTTTGCTTATATTTTTGGGAAACTTAAACACTGCCTTCCTAGAGATGGATGATCTAAAGTACTTGTAATCTTGTAAATCATTTTTCATTTAATATCTTCTGAATTTCCCCATTATTTTCATGAAACCAATTTGGATGTTTACTGTTTTTTGCCCAGATGAGTAAATGTGGTACTGTCCAACAAATCTCTGAAAGCTGTCTACTCCTTATCTGCTCTACAATTTTCAATTTCGTATTGGCTCAGTTTTCCCTCTAAATTAGCAAAAATTATTCCAGCACAAAGAAGACTCTAGTCTACTAGCATTAAGTGTTTGGTAGTCATCTTGGCCTTGGACCCCAGCCTTTGCTGAAAAAAAAAATTTTTCATTGGAAAAAGATAAGCCTCTGATTGGTACAGTACATTGAGATGCACATCTCACATTTATCTATCTCTTTTTAAAAATTATTATTATTATTACTTTTGCTGAGGCAATTGGTGTTAAGTGACTTGTCCAGGATCACACAGCTAGGAAGTGTTAAGTGTCTGAGGCCAGATTTGAACTCAGGTCTTCCTGATTTCTGCTATGGTGCTCTATCTTCTGCACCAACTAGCTGTCTCTTCTTAAAAGTGACTTGGGCTATTAAAAGCCACTGTTTGCACTGAGTACTCCTATCAAGTTTTGTATATTTAGTTTGCTGGCAAACTGCAATGACTTATATATCATGACCTGCAAAGGTTCATGGATAATGGTCCCTGTGACTTCAATTTGAAGAAAATGCACGATTTTATTCTTGAAGTAGATAGAGATTCAAAACATGATTATAAATTGGAAGAAATTGGAAAGAGATACAGATAGTCTTCTATCCTAAATCACTGTAAGAAAATGACCTCAGGAAGTGATTATCTTCAAAGTAGTGAATATAAGAAATGCTTCACTGGAGAGGTAGAGCTGTTGGTTTCAGGCAATCAATGGAATATATCTGTGAAATGCAGTTCAGACCACAATGGTGATCTGAAAAGTGATACTGAAGAAATGCTTTCCATAAGTAATAAAAGTGAGAATATCAGTCAGAACTTTAATCTCATTACTCATCAGCAAATGCATGCTAGAAAAGAACCCAATGAACATAATGTATGTGAAGCAACCTCATCCTATCTCTCACCTCTTCCTTACCATCCTGAAATGAAAAAATCTGGATATGATCAGTGTGGGAAAGTCTTTGGTTGGAACTCGGCTCTTGCTAGCCCACAGAAGGCTCATACTGGAGAGGTGAATGTACTGAATGTGGAAGAGCTTTCTATTACAGATCATTCCTGCTTGACAATCAGAGAATCCAACCTAGAAAGAAGTCTTATTTAAGTCTTCAGTGTGGAAAAAGTTGTATAGATATCTCCTGTCTAGAAAAACACACTGGAGAGAAGGCTTATGAATATAATCAGTGTAGAAAGAGTTTTAGATTGAGCTCCCATCTTGCTACACATCAGAGAATCCACACTGAAGAGAAACCTTTTAAATGTCATCAGTGTGGAAAAGTTTTCAGGTTCTCTAGTAGTCTTATTATACATCAGAGAATCCACACAGGAGAGAAACCTTTTAAGTGTAATCATTGTGGAAAGGCCTTTACTTCCAGTTCCCATCTTGCTAGATATCACAGAATCCACACTGCAGTGAAACTTTTTTTTTTTTTTTCCTATTTTGGATAGTAGAGGTTAGCAGTGGGAAGTGTACTAGCCATGAGATTCTTTCTCCCTTGATGGTCTAATCTAAAACAATAAGGAAGGCATTATTACAGCTATTGATACATGAAATAGAATAGAAGAACTGAGAAAGCTTTTAAAAAATGTTTTATTGAATTCATTACTACTCAAGAAATCCAGACTTGCCATATTTCCTTGCCATATTTTTCTGTTTTGTGTAAATTTAAAATGTTCATTTGATTCCATTGGTATGAATTTCAAAATTAAAAAAGAAATCCATTTTTGATGGTTTCCCATTGTCATTTTCACCAGTGTTGAAGATATTATTACAAGAAATTATAAAATCATTTTCTATCTCTATCTTTTCTCTATATTCTCTCTTTGAAATCTTGATCTTGAATCAAGAATTCTCTTAGCTACACTTGTAGATTATACCTAACACTTTACTTTTATGTTAAAAACAAATATTTTTTATATGAAAAAAAAAATCCTTGTACCTCTCTCACCTACTGAAATAGAGAATGACCAAGCAGATTTTCCCATTATAAATGTTAATAATCAAAGCAAAATTCTGGTACTAAAATATATTTATGTCACATATAGTCTTTTTTTAAAAATGAATTTTATAATTATAACATTTTTTTGACAGTACATATGCATGGGTAATGTTTTACAACATTATCCCTTGCACTCACTTCTGTTCCGAATTTCCCCCTGCTTCCCTCCACCCCCTCCCCTAGGTGGCAGACATTCCCATACATGTTAAATATGTTATAATATATCCTAGGTACAATATATGTGTGCAGAACCAATTTTTTTTGTTGCACAGGAAGAATTGGATTCAGAAGGTAAAAATAACCTGGGAAGACAGATAAAAATGCAAACAATTTACACTCATTTCCCAGTGTTCCTTCTCTGGGTGTAGCTGATTCTGTCCATCATTGATCAATTTGATCTCTTTGTTTAAGATATCCACTTCTATCAGAATACATCCTCATACAATATTGTTGTTGAAGTGTATAATGATCTCCTGGTTCTGCTCAGTGTCAAATATATTCTTGAGCAATTTTTATTTAGATGATATCAAATCTTTTCCATTCTAATCTCTGAATTTTGGGGCCTTCTACTCTTCTGTTTCCAAACACTCTCAATAGTCTCATCAAATCTCATAGATTCAATGATCTTTTTTATAAAACAATGTGGAACCCAATTCCCCCACTCTTTCTCCTTCCTGACTGTTCCAAGTTCTTCAGTTCCTGTCTTATAACAGAATTACAGATCAATTCCTTAATTTTTAGCTCTGAGTGGGAGCTGAAAAGTGGGAAGTGGGGGGAAATTTATTTTCATGAAAACAAACAAGTTTGTATGAGATTCTGTGCAGGCTGACAGGTTGTTTGCTCCAATCTGCTGGTAGCAAACTTTACTTTGTATAGAGGCTAGTTATCAAGCTAAGTTTCTTATTTCTACTCAAAACAAAGCTGCACCTTATAGGTGATAGGTGGGGTTGGAAACCACAAACCTTGACAGTTACTTACCTATAAATGTTCCCCATTCCTGCAGAAGTTGTCTAACTTGTTGCAAGTTAATTTGTTATTTTTAATATACATTGCTTTCTGAAAAGTTGCCTATTTTTAATGCACATAAATAGCTTAGTATTGATCAGAGACACAGATATATATATACCTCAAATGCTCCTAGGAGAAGGTTTCTTGGGGGGCTTCTGGAAGCAGCCTTAGTTTTAGTAAACTTCAATAATTACCCCAAATGGCCAGGATTTAAAGTTCAGATGCTTTATTTTCTCCTTCAAAGTCTTGTCTCTTTTCCTGGGCCCAGTATTAGCTTTCTTAGAGGCTTGGTTACGAGAGCTCTCTCCAAATATCTCCAGCCAGCACCACGGTGGAAGTTGGAATAAATCTTCTCAGCGTCTGACAGGGGGATTGTGGGTTTCTGACTTGTGAATCTCCTGGAAGTGATGAGTGGGGTTGTCCCTTAGTGGGCTTGTGAACTCCTCCTTATATGTGCTCTCTAAAGGTGCAGATGTGTGAACTAATGTGTTAACTCCTTTAAAGGTGTTTACTAAGCATCAGTACATTGTTTCAAGTTCTGGCCCATGACCTCCCTGACTTCTCAAGGAGGTGAGAACCCCAAAGAAGAAAGTGATCTCTCCTTCACTGACTGTTCAAAAAAGTAGTGAAAACACCATAAAAAGGAGGTGGTCCCACCCTCCCTGACTTCTCAGGAAGGGAGACGAAAACACCAAAGGGGAAATCAAATCAGATTAGCGGGTTTCTGAAGGGGCTCACTCTTAAAACAGGTATACATCAATCCATCAATATGGGAGGTATTACACATAATTACATAAATTACATAAGCACATAGCAATATGACACAGGCTAGAAGTGATGTGACAAATAACATGAATCAATGTGAGGAATTAGACATGTGTATAAGTCCTAGAAATAGTCCAAAAGTAAATCCATTGTTCATTACTTCATGTGCCAGGAATCCAATAATCCCTGCAAGCTTTGAATTCTTGCAGGAGTCTCATCTTGTGCTAGGGAATCCATGATTCCTACAGGTTTTCAAGTCCTGCAATACTCTTTATCAATAATTTTTCATCTCAAGGAATCCAATGATTCCTGCTCATTTTCAAGTCCTGCAACAGTCTTATCTTGTGTTAGGGAATCCAATGATTCTTGCAGATTTTGTTCTTAGGTCTTCCCCTTTGTTTCCAGATTTTTCTCTTTTTCTGTTTCTCTCTGATGGACGAGGCAAATGCGGCTCATTGGCACTCATGTGATTCCTTCTCCATCTGAAGAAATACAAGCAAGCCCTTTCCCCTGCAGTTAACCTATCTTGTCCCTTCTATTTACCACTTTCTAAATCTCTTCTCATCATCTGGCAATTACATTGGAGCTGTTTGCACTGGACACTGCCCTTCTGTTGGGTTAAAAAGCCTGTATTTTCCCCAAGCATAATCCCTTTCTGCTATGTGATTGCTTTTCTGTTGGTTGATCATGTAATCCCTTTCTGCTGTCTGATTGCTTTTTGGCTGATAGATCACATCAGAGTCCTGACCTTCTAAAGACTCTCTAGGTGTAAACTCAGCAGCCATCATATCTCACCTGTCTTTTGTATGCTATCTTGGAGCTGGGCCCTGCCTCTCATTTCCCTGGATCAATCTACATTCTGAGGCCCAATAGAGGCCCTTGTGGCAGTTTAAACATAGGATTTCTCTCAGCTTGTCTTCTCATTCTATCTCCATATCTACATTGAGCTTTTAAATGCCCTAGTTTTCCACACTGAAAACATCAACAAGTTTCTCTAGAAGTTCCTTGCCAAGAGTGACTCTGCCTTCCCATGTTCAGCATGGTCTGAGTCTAAGCATTTGTGCCCACTGTAGCACAAAGTCTTATGATCTCCTCTAAAGGAGCATCTTTGTGTAGTCCCCATATAATTCTTTTGCAAATCTCATTGGCAATTTCCTGAGCCAAATGTCTGGTCATCATTTCTTTAGCTGCATTTTCTCCAATGGTTCTTATTATAGCTGTTTGCAAATGTCCCACAAAATTCCCAAAGGGTTCATTGGGACCTTGCTCCATTTTTGTGAAGGCTTCCCCTCCATCTTTTTGCCCGGGGATAGAATCTCAAGCTTTTATTTCAGTCTTAGAAAATGAATGGATGCCATTTAGTTGAATAGTTGCATAAATTATGATGCATGAATGTTATGGAATATTATTATTATATAAGAAACAGCCATCAGGATGACTTCGGAGAGTCCTGGAGAGACTGACATGAACTGATGCTGAGTAAAATGAGGAGAACCAGGAGATCATTATACACAGCAACAACAAAAGTATATGATGATCAATCCTGATGGACGTGGTTCTCTTCAACAATATCATGATTCAAACCAGTTCCAATTGTTCAGTGATGAGGAGGGCCATATACACCAAGAGAGAGCATGTGGAAACTGAGTATGGACCACAACATAGCATTCTTATTCTTTTCTTTATATTCGCTTGCATCTTGTTTTCTTTCTCAGAGGTTTTTTTTTTTTTCCCTCCGTTACTCAATTTTTTCATACACTGTTATTGGATAATTAATCTCTGCTGAATTCTCTCCATACTGACCTTCACCTGCTAATTGGTCAAAAGTGACTAGTACATTAACTCCTGTTGTGTCTGGCTTGAATCCCACATAATTCATGATACTCCAAAAGCCACAAGTTTTTATCAGGTGATAAACATGTCTTTGCTATGGACTTCCAATCACTTGGGGTTTGGATTTCATAAGCCAAATTATCTAGTAACATCTTAACATAGGATGATGTAGCCCCATAAAGAGTGCAACCTTTTTTCAAATCCTTATTTTTTTCCAGATCAAAAGGAGTGTATTTTCTCCTTTTTTGACCTGAAGAGCCAAGCTCTTCAATCACAGGGTATGCATTTATAAAATCAGATACAACCTGAACTTTGTTTTTTCCCTTGACCAGTGCTTTTTGTAATCTTGTCATAGGCTGCTTAGTAGGTGATTCTGTTTGAGTCTCTCCTCCACCTCTTTCTCCCTCCACCCATAAAGGGTTAATTGAGGGAGGAGGAGATGAGTAATGCTCCTTTTGTTAAGTGCCATACTCAGAATTATACTTAACTCCATTCTTATCTAATTCTTCATGCTTTTCACCTAGTTTAGTTGGCACCTCCTGGTCCTGCTCTTTCTTCTTTTTCCTTATTCTATTACTTATATAATTTCCTAAAGCCAGTTGTATTAAATGATATGTATTAAGTGTATCTTTGGAAATTGATTCAGGTCCATTTTTATTGTAGAATTGACATAATTGCTCTCCAAATAATTTCCACTCCTTTAGTTCCAATTCTTTTCCCCTAGAGAACCAAGGAGATATGCACTGTACAGTTTGTAAAAGTTCAGTGATCTGCTCCCAAATTATAATCAAACTTTGGCTGTTCATAACCCTGACAATGCTCTGTACACATTTTCCTTGAAGAGAAATAGAAGGCTGTTTTCTAAATATCTGTCCCATTTCAGCTGAAATTCTACTTTAGTTCTTTAACAAAGTTTCCTTGTGCTCACCCCTGATTTCTGGGTTAGAGAGGCTTTTCCACTAAAATCATTATCGTGGCTGTCCCACATTCAGGCGCCAAAATGTAATGTTCTCTTCTCTAAAATATAATAGTTCTCTGGGAGCAGGTTTCTTGGGAGGCTTCTGGGAGCAGCCTTAGTTTCAGTTCAGTTCAATAATCACCCCAAATGTAGCCAGGAGTTAAAGTCCAGATCCTTTATTTTCTGCTTCAAAGTCTTGTCTCTTTTCCTGGGCCCAGTTAGCTTTCTTAGAGGCTCTCTCCAAATGTCTCCAGCCAACACTTGTGAACTCCTCTTTACATATGCTCTCTAAAAGTGTGAATGTGTGACCTAATGTGCGGACTAGTATAAAAGTATGAACTAAATTCATAAGCATTAGCACATTATTTCAAGTTCTGCCCATTAGCAATCCACAAATTATGATGAAAAATTCTATCCATACCCAGAGAAAGAAATGACGCAATCTGAATACAGATTAAAGCAATCTCTGTTACTCTGTCTTCATCTCACTCTTATTTTTAACTTAATTTTTCTTGATGATTTTTATTTTCATTAGCAGGGGGATCTGTTTTCTTTTATAGCTTGACCGTTTATAGAAATGTTTTGAATAACTTAACATGTAGTTTCTTCATTGTGTGTAAAAGGGCTAGAACTGAGCAATGCACTTGGATAATGAAGCACATGAGACTAATTGCCAATTGGACAGTTCCCTATTAACTTGTTTGAAGGTTGACCCTCCCCAGCTGTTCTGTGCTGACTTGATTGGTGGGACAAAGAGGGGGAAGTGACATGTGTGGGAGGAGTAGGAGGAGGAAGAGGAATTGAGACGCTGACGCTGAGTCAGTCTCTCCTGGCATTTGAGGAAGGAAGATATGTGTGCGATTGTTAGACCTAACCCCCTGACCTTGACCGTAAAAGATCAAGAATAAAGACGTTTAGTGATCCTGACTCCAGCTGATTTCTGGGAAGACAGAGTTCCAGCAATTGTGTATGAGAATAAAGGAGAGATCTCAAAAATCTTAAAAACAAATGTTAAAAAAAAACTTTGAATGTTACTGGAGAAAATATTAAATAAATAAAAGAAATTTTATTTTAAAAATTATTTTTAAAAATTACTAAAAAATTCCCAGTGGATTAAGGAATTCAGAGAATGAAAAAGATCTACCCCACTATTTGTGCCATGAGTGCAAAAATAAAAAGCTTGAATTGTAAAAGGCTGAAACTATGAAAAGGTGTACTTGAATTAAACACCCCAGCACTTAAGGTTAATTACCTATTCCATGGGAGACAATGACTGTATTAGCATATGTTTTGGATAAATGGCTCTTTTCACTATTTGGTGCTTAGTCAGTGTTTGGTATTAAGATAATCTTAAGCAAGGATTATTGGGTGGGGTGAGAGAGGCCAGACTTCACTTGGTGGCTGCAGGAGGAGGAGAAAGGTGGAGATTCTGGACTTCAGAATCTAGAAGAACTCTTTGGCAAAACCCAGTGTCCTAATCTCTCTGTTCTGAATATCAATTTGAATGAAAAGAAAAGGGACTCAAATGTCCATCTGGTTTAGCCACCTGACTTTACTTTGAGATTAGTGATACAAGAACCAACAATCATATAAATAGATAGCATAACTATAGTAATTTAAGGTTTATAAAATCTTTCCCAAATATTGTTCGACTTAACATTTTTTCTATCCTTGAAGATAGATTCCATTATTATCCCAATATCCTGGTGGAGAAACTCGGGCAGGATTGGGTTCCATGATTTGTCCAAGGATATACAGCTAGGAAGTGCCAAAAACTCAACTGGAATTCAAGTCTTATGATTCCAAGAAGAGCACTTCATTCAATGTGTCCTCGTTAGAGAAGGTGTTGTGCCATATGAGCAAAGCAGAATTGAATTAGTGCAGAAGAAATGCAAGACGTGCAAAGATAGAGAAGCCCCCCTGATGTTCATGGAGACTATTTGTGTGATTTGTGGCAGAGCATTCAGAGCTTGTATTGGTCTGATCAGCCATCATGGGACATACAGCAACTTCACTGTTAACACAATGAGATCATTTTGGTCCTTGTCAAAGACCAAGGATAGCAACCAAGCACAAATCACCTAGTTGCTTAAAGAAAGTATTACATAAACTAATGTCCAACAGTTACCAGAACATTTAAACAAGGATTTTTTGTGCCAATGTGTTAGGTTCTTACTAAGTGCTAATGAGATAATGAGATATTAGGTTCTTACTAAAAGTGCTAAGTCGGTACTTAACAATTCTCTAGTTCCGGCCTTTACTGGGAGTTTTACTTGTGAACTCCTGGGGAGGAGCTTGCATGCTTAGGAGGAGCAAGTTCATGGTTGAAGTAATTTTTCCCAGAAGCCCTGGCATTATCCCACACCCATTCTCTGGGAAAATAAAAGAGGGTGGCACTCCAAAGATGGAGAGTCTTGTCTGGGCCAGACTTAAGGTGGTTCTCTAGAGGAAGAAGTCTCTCCTCTAGACCAGAGATTGATTGGCAGTCTTTGGAAACGACAAAACTTTGCTAAGGCCTGGAAGGAGAGAAAGAGTCGCAACTCTAGGTCAGAGTTGGAGCCGCTCTCGGCAGTTTCTGGAGACAACAGCACATTATATATTGGCATCCACAACGTGGGGCAAGGACTTTTGCTTATCTTGACAAGGACTTATTCTGAGTCCTTCAGAGGAGCTAGACGGGACCATCGCACCAATGAACAACAGGAAACAAAGCTCAGACCAACTGATTGGGGAACGGCTGAAGAAATGAGAGTCTCTGAATACCAAGCACCATCAAGGAGTGATGAGAAAAATAAGGGTTTCAATTGGTCCTCACTTCAACACATTTATAGAGTTGTATGCACAGGATGGAATTTGGCATGTTTCAAAAGATCTCTTTTGTTTGAAGGTCTACTGAGATCTGTGCTGCAGAGGGAGGTGTTCCCTTGATAATTAGATCTCTAAGATTTATCTCCAGCATGATTTCTCCAGAGGACAGTCAAGTATGAGATCTAGGAGAAGCCCTTTCCACAAGCATTGCCTTTACTTATCTTCATTCAGGTAGGAATAAGGTTGTCTACTAATCCTGCTCTTGCAGAGAAAACAGAAACCCATGAGCAGCACATTGCTAAGACTTCTCTGCACAATGAATCCTCTGAGAGAAGGTAAGTGATGATCTTGAACTGAAAGCCTTCCCACTCTGGGGCCAAAGGAAACAGCTCCTCAAGTGGATTACTCTAATGGTGCAGAAGCTCTGAATTCCATTTCAAGTGTCTTTTCTTGTTCATGACCATGATCAAGTTTCTATCTAATATGAATTCTGAGGTGAGAAATAAGATAATTATTGCTTGAGGACATCACCAGCATGATATATTCATAAGGTTTTTCTCCAGTGTGGATTTTCTGAAGTCCAGCAAGATGGAAGCTAGATAGAAAAACCTTTTCACAGTGATTATATATAAAAGTTATCTCTCCAGTGTAGATTCTCTGATGTTCTTCAAGATTGTAATTATCTCTGAAAGCCTTTTCACATTGATTACATTCACATGCTTTCTTCTCAGCAAGTTTGGAGCTCTGTGAAATCTTTTCTGCGTTGATTACTTTCACACATTAATTTCTCTGCATTGTGGATTTTTTGATGTACAGAAAGACTAAGCTGGTATTTAAAAGCTTTTTCACACTGGTTTCATTGATATTTGATGTCTTATAAGATAAGAGGTCTCTGAAAGTCTTTCCCATATGGTTACATTCAAAATCTGTCTCACCTTTGTGGATTCTTTGATGTGCAGCAAGAATGGAGGGGAATATGAAAGCCTTTCCAAATTGAAGACACAAATATGGCTTCTCTGTAGGGTGATTTCTCTGATGGTCAAGCAGGAATGACCTATAATAGAAAGCTCTCTCACAGTCAGTAAATTTATGAGACATCTCTCTAGTATGATCCTTCTGAGGACTAGCAAAATCTGTATTCCAAGCAAAGGCTTTCCAACACTGGTAATATCAATATCTTTTATTTCTGGGATGGTAAGGAAGAGATGAGTGACAGGATGAGGTTGTTTCACAAAAATTATGTTCGTCAAGTTCTTTTCCAATATGCATGTGCTGATGAGTAATGAAATTAGAGTTCTGACTGAAGGCCTTCTCATCTTTATTTCTTACTGAAAGCATTTCTTCATTATCATTTTTCTGCTGGCCATTAAGTTCTGAACTCCACTTCACAACTATATCCCATTGATTACCTGGAATCATTGTCTCTACCTCTTCAGTGAAGCATTTTTTGTATTAACTATCCTGAAGAGAATCAGTTCCTGAGGTCATTTTCTTAGAATAACTTAGGATAAAAGACCATATGAATCTCGTTTTAATTTCATCCAATTCACAATCACTCTTTGGATTAAAATTACGCATTGTTTTTTTTGTTTTGTCTTGTTTTTTTTCTGAGGCTGGGGTTAAGTGATTTGCCCAGGGTCACACAGCTAGGAAGTGTTAAGTGTCTGAGACCAGATTTGAACTCGGGTCCTCCTGAATTCAGGGCTGGTGCTCTATCCACTGCGCCACCTAGCTGCCCCTGAAATGTAATATTCTTCTCTAAAATATAATGTTCTCTGGGAGCAGGTTTCTTGGGGGGTTTAGTTTCAGTTCTAAGTAATCACCCCAAATGCACCCAGGTATTAAAGTCCAATTTCTTTATTGTGTCTTTCCAAGTCTTGTCTCCTTCCTTGGGCCCAGTTAGCTTTCTGGAGGCCTATCTCTCTCCTTGTTTCTGAGAGGGCTTGCCTTCTCTGGTTTATGAATCTCTGACTGAATCCTGGCTGAGACTCAAAGATTCTAGTGGACTTTTGTGTCTGGCCCTGAAAGCTTCTTGCTTATATGCTGTACACTGAGTATACACCCATCATTATATCACTAGGAAACCATTATTTGTTGTAGGATTAAATCAATGCTAAACTAGATTTAATCCGTATCTCCTCAGGAGATTCTTGTAAGAATCCTAACAATGCATTCCTCTCAAACTGAAGTCACTGGGACCATCATTCATAAATCTTTCCAGGTCATGTTCTTCCACAAAAATTTGCAGCTTTTTACTGATCTCATTTTCTTTGAACCCAGTTTCTGCAACTGAAGACGACAAATAAACATATGCAGAAAAAGAAATAAACATAATAAATACAAATAGCAATGTTACTTCAGATTCATGCAGCTTACTCCTGGGCTTATATCCCAAGGAAATACTAAAGAAGGGAAAGGGACCTGTGTGTGCCAAAATGTTTGTGGCAGCCCTTTTTGTAGTGGCTAGAAACTGGAAAATGAATGAATGCCCATCCATTGGAGAATGGTTGGGTAAATTATGGTATATGAATGTTATGGAATATTATTGCTCTGTAAGAAATGACCAGGATGAATACAGAGAGGCTTGGAGAGACTTACATCAACTGATGCTGAGTGAAATGAGCAGAACCAGAAGATCATTATACACGTCAACAATGATACTGTATCTGATGGAAGTGGATATCTTCAACATAGAGAAGAGCTAATCCAATTCCAATTGATCAATGATGGACAGAATCAGCTACATCCAGAAAAGGAACACTGGGAAATGAGTATAAACTGTGAGCATTGTTTTGTTTTGTTTTTCTTCCCAGATTATTTTTAGCTTCCGAATACAATTCTTCCTTTGCAACAACAACAACAAAATTCGGTTCTGCACATATATATTGTACGTAGGATACACTATAAAATATTTAATATGTATGGGAATGCCTGCCATCTAGAAGAGGGGGTGGAGGGAAGGAGGGGAAAATTTTGGAACAGAAGGGAGTACAACGGATAATGTTGTAAAAAAAAAAATTACCTATGAAAGAAAATGTTATAATTATAAAAATTAATAAAAAAAAAAAGAAGGGGAGAGAGAGAAAAAAAGATTCATGCAGCTTATCACCATTCTAAATATACAAAACTTTGTAAGTGTACTCTTAGAGCAAAAAATTGTTATTTAATACACCAAGTCATTTTTAAGAAGAGAAAGAATATATGAGAGTGACAAAGGAGACCTGCATCTCAAAGTGCTGAATCAATCACAGACTTATCCTCTCCCAACTAAATATACATATTCAGCAAAAGCAGGGGCCAAAGGCCAAGATGAGTACCAAATATTTAATGCCAGTAGATTAGAATTTCTTTGTGCTGCAATAATCTTTGCTAATTTAGGGGGAAAATTGTAAAGCAGATAAGGATGAGACAGCTTCCAGAGATTTGTTGGGTAGTACCACATTTAGTCTTCTGGGCAAAAACGGTAAACATCCAAATTGTTTGGTTGAAAATAATGGGGAAATTCAGTAGGTACTAAATGAAAAATGGGAACTCTACAAGATTTATAAAATTACAAGTAATTTAGATCACCCTTCTGTAAGAAGGCAGTGTTTAACTAACCAAAAGTATAATCAAAGGTTACAGACAGGTCAGATTTGTGGCCCAGTAAAAGAAAGCAGTTGCATAAGGTTCATTTTTCTATTGAGTATAACAATCTAAAGCTCTTTTATGATGCATTGAAGACTATTTATGGACCAAAAATCTACCTCACTCCCCAGTGTTGATTGAATTACATAGATTAGTGATAAGGACAAGACCCTGGAAGAAAAAGGCTAAACAGTTTCATTGTGTTCTCCACAGCCCATCATCAACAACTGCTGAAGCTATTAATTACTGATCTTACATTGTACTCCATCCATTTTTAGTCTTTCATGAATTGAAGTCATCTCCACAATTTCCAGCTCTGTCATCAAAAAGAGTTGTAATTAATCTTTGAAAACATATAAATTTCTTTCTTTTTCCCCTAATTATTTTGCAAAGCAAAAGTTCTAGTGATATTTTTGGGACTAAGAGTACACATTTTGGTCGTAATTCCACATTGTTCTCCAATTTGAGTGGATCTGTTCATAATTTCAGCAAAAAAAAAAAAAAATTAATATCCCCAAAATGCTATCAAAGTGGTGTTTTTAAGTAGCATTTCCCTAATCAATAATGAATTAGTATATTTTTTCATATGGCTGTAAATAGTTTTGACTTTTCATACTCTACCTGTTCCTATCTTTTGAGTTTTTATCAATTAGAGATTGATTCATATTCTTATACATTTGACAAATTTCTTTATGTGTTGGCAGTATGGAATCTTTATCTTAGAAATTGTGTATAAAAATGTGTTCCCAAATGCTTGCTTTTGTGTGTTTGTGTGTGTGTGTGTTATTGTGGCTAAAGTGGATTTTGTTGTACAAAACTTTTTTAACTAAATGTATTGGAAATTATCCATTTCAAACCTTCTAAAGCGCTCTCTTATTCCCCAGACAAGGAGATAAGACTTTGAAGGAGATAAAAAAGATTTTGGATTTTCACACCTGGCTATACTGGTGGTGATTACTCAACTGAAATAAAGGCTGGTCCAGAGACCTCCAGAAAAGCAACCAGAACACTATACCCTGCTGCCAGGGACCCCCTAACTCTGACAGGAAGAAGCTTCCTGGGCTCTCTTAAAAGCCCCCTGGGCTGATGCTGCGCAGCGCTTTGGAGGAATTGCGCTCAGTTGAGACGAGGGGCTCCGGTTATTAGGGGCCATGTCTCTGCTTCTGGATCTTGGGTCCTCTGCCAGCTGGGCTGGGGAGGGATAGGGACACCAGAGAGGGAGGATGGGGTCTGAGGCTTCTCTGCCCAGGCTGGAAGCTGACCTGCCCAGAAAGAGAGAGAGAGAGCTCTCTGGGCTAGGACAATCAATGGCCCTTCCCAACCCTCAGGGAGAGACTCTACCTCCTGAGGGAGCAGGGAGGGTCAGGCCTGGAAATGAGCTAGGTCTGAGCAGGAAGAGGACCTGTCTCCCTCCCTAAGTCCTTCCTGTGATCTCATGCCCTCCCCCCAAGGATAAGAGCAGGAGCCACCTCAGTGACCCTTGACCCACAGCTCTCCCTTCATCTGATACTAAGGGGAGGTGGGTGATCAGGGAGCTGTGACCCTTGGTGAAAAGACGTCCCAGGACCTTTGGGAGGAGACTGAGCCTGAACTTGGAGGGAGGCCAGCTCCTGCCAATATGAAGGACACTGGACAAGGGGTCAGAGAGGGAAGATGAGCCCAATGGGAAGGGCAGCTAGCAAGAGTGGGGGAGGGGAGGAGGGGCCCTGGGTTAGACCTACGTGGGATCTGCAGGTGCAGAGACAGCTCCCCGAAGGCAGAGAAATCTCAATTATGAGAGGAGACAGAGATCTCAGCTCAGAGACAGGAGGCAGAGAGATCTCAGAGAGATGGAAATAGAGAGATGTCAAAGAGAGGGGGGCAGAGAGATCTCAGGTCAGAGAAAGGGAGATGGAAGCAGAGAGATCTCAGCTCAGAGAGATAGAGGTAGAGAGCTTAGAAGGAGATGGAGGTACAGAGATGTCAGCTGAGAAAAGGAGGCAGAGATCTCAGCCCAAAGAGAAGGAGGCAAAGAGATCTCCCCTCAGAGAGACAAAGGCAGAGAGATCTCAGAGAGGAGATGGAGAGATCTCTGTTCCCTGTGATTCTGCTTATGGCCAAGGGGATATGGGTGAGTCCTACTAATCCCAGGGGCCCTGCCTGCTCCGTCTCTTGGGAATGACCCCTCCCCATCCCAGTCTTCCCAAAAGGACTCAGATTATAACTGCCCCTTATCCCATCACTCAGGACTCCATTTCCCCATCTCTACTCCCCTCTCCCTCATTTTCCCTCCTCAGCAGGATCTCTTGGGCTCCCAGCTTTCCCCCCACCCCACAACTACATTCTTAGTCACACACCCTCCCTCCTACATCCCTCCCATTCCCCTCCCCCCTGAGGCCCCTAGAAGGCAGACTTCCTTCCCCCCCCCAACTCAGAGATGCACCAGTGGGGGAGGGGAGCTCTGTGTGATGGGGTGAGGGGCAGGTATACTCTGAGTCCTTTTGGGAAGACTGGAATCCTGGGATGGGGAGGGCGGGGTTGCAGTGGGCGGGGCTCCTGGGATTGGGAGGACCCACCCATAGCCCCTTGGCCATAAGCAGAATCACCGGAAACAGAAATCTCTCCAACTCCTTCTCTGAGATCTCTCTGAGCTGAGATTTCTCTGCCTCCTTCTCTCCTCCTTCTCTCTGAGATCTCTTTGTCTCTCTGAGCTGAGATCTCTGAGATCTCTGCCTCCTCTCATAGTGGAGATATTTCCACCTTCTGGGAGCCGTCTCTGCACCTGCACGTCCCAGGTAGGTCTCACCCAGGGCCCCTCCTCACCTCACCCCTCTCCTGCTACCTGCCCTTCCCTTTGAGCTCATCTTTCCCCTCTGACCTCTTGTTCAGTGTCCTTCATATTGATAGGAGCTGGTCTCCCTCCAGGCTCAGGCTCAGGATCTCCTCCCAAAAGTCCTGGGATATCTTCTCCACTGAGGGGCACAGCTGCCTGACCTCCCACCTCCCCCACAGTATGGATGCCACATGGGGGTCCCTGACCCTGGGGGGCAGTAAGTTATCAGCTCCAGTCTTCCACCTTGGGATTCTGCCCCATCTCTCTATACCTTAGCCCTCCTTAGAAAAGTCCTTTATCCAGCCTGGTTCTGAGGAGACCCTCCCTACTCCCTCCTGGGATGGAGTCTCTCCCCTGAGGGTGGGGCAGGCCCACTGATTGTCCCAATCCTGAAAGCTCTCTGTCTCCTTCTGGGGGATCAGAATCCAGGTCCAGAAAGGAAGGCTCACACCCAGTCCCCCCTCTCTGAGTTCCTTTTCTCTCCACCGCCCAGCAGCCACAGGACCCAAGCCTGAAAACAGAGAGATGGCCTCAGGCAGCCAGAACCAGAGTGAAGTCCCTCCCCAGAGCTGAGCAGCATCAGCCTAGGGGGAGTCAAGGACAGCCCATGAAGCTTCCTCCTGTCAGAGGGAGGAGGTCCCTGGCAGAGATAGCAGCAGAGCAGGAATTGCCCTCCTGGCACTGCCCATTTCCTGTCTCTCAGGGCACCCCGTGGCTCCCAGGGCTCTCCGAGTCCCTTTCTTTTTACCAGGTCTTACATCATGTCAATAAATGTTCAGAAAGTAGCTCCTTTGGGCCAAGCTCTGTGCTAACCACTGAGGATGCAGAGAGAGGTAAAGAAAAATCAGATTTGCCCTCAAAGAGCTCCCAGAGGAGAAAACATCTCATGAGCCTGTCCACACTTGTGCTGGACAGTGTAGATGGGAGCTACTCTCAGAAGGAAGGTTCAGAAATTTGGGGGACCAGGAAAACCTTGTTTTCAGAAAGGGAGATTTTAGCTGAGATGTGAAGGAAACCAGGAGGTGAGGGAGAAGGTCATTGCAAACAGGAGAAAGCCATTGAAAAAAGTCCAGGGCAGGGGACAGAGGGTCCTGGTTAAGCCAGGAGGCCACTGTCCCTGGGGCAGAGAGGAAGACGAAGGTGTGAGGACGCTGGGCTGGGTGTCGTGGTGTCTGCCATGTGCCAGGAGCCACATAAAGATCATCTCATTGATCCTGTGGTGGGAGTGGTCAGGGTCCTTGGTAGGGAAAGCCAGAGTCAGGGAGCTCAGGGACCAGCCAGAGAGTAAACTGTGCTTTATTTATCCCCTGGGGTGGGGCAGACTCCATCAATAGGGGGTTACATTTCCTCAGATGTCACCAGACACCGTCTCTCCTCCTTGTCCTGACCTGTGCTTTCGGTTGGATCTCTTGGGTCTCATAGGAGTTTTAAAAGAAGTGACGACCCAGATACAAAAAGGTACATTTGCTTGTTTGTTTTAAATTCTTTTCAATTTCATGTCATGATCAATTGGAGCGTTCATGTTTATAAGATTTGGAGTTGTACATTTTTCACCATCCTTTCGCTCCTTTCCTAACAAAATGGTGGGCAACTTGATATAGGTATCTATCCATGCTATCATTTAAAACTGACATCCCCATTGATCTAAGTTGTGAAAAATGATACATCAAAAGAGAAAAAAAAAAAGAATAAAGTAACTAAAAGCTATATTCTTCAATCACTTTCAGAGCCATCGCTTCTTCAGTTAGGGTGTGCAAAGCCTTTACCTTCTTGAGTCATTTGAATTTGCCTTAGATCCTTGTGCTCCTGAGAAGGGACAGTCCTTCATAATTCATCATCACCCTCTGATGCTGATTCTGTATACAATCTTTTCCTGGCTCTGGTCATTTCATTTTCCATTAGTTTGGTTTTTCTGTTCTTTCTGAAATCTGCCTGTTCATCATTTCTCATTTTACAATACTATTTCGTTATATTCATATGCCATAGCTTGTTCAGCCATTCCCCCAATTGATGGGAATTTCCTCAGTTGCCACAGCCCCCAGGAAAGGTTTGCTGTGCCTATTTTTGCACATGTAGGCCCTTTCCCTCTGTTTAGGATCACTTTGGAACATTACAGACCTAGTGGTGCTTTACGTGATCCAAAGATCTGCAGAGTTTGGTTGCCCATTGTGCATTGTTCCAAGTTGCTCTTCGAAGCCTTGGATCACTTCACATTTCCTCAGCAGTGCCCTAGTGGCCCAGTATTCCCACATTCTTTCCAACACTGATCATTTTTTATCTTATTAGTTAATCTAATAGATATGAGGCAAATCCCATTTCTGCTTTAACTTCCTGCTCTATCTTTTTAAAAAATTTTTTTTATTATTTTTATAATTATAACTTTTTTTTTTTTTGACAGTACATAAGCATAGGCAATTTTTTTTTTTTTTTTTTTTTTTACAACATTATCCATTGTACTCCCTTCTGTTCCAAATCTTCCCCCTCCTTCCCTCTACCCCCTCCCCTAGATGGCAGGCATTCCCATACATGTTAAATATCTTACAGTATATCCTAGGCACAATATATATGTGCAGAACCGAATTTTGTTGTTGTTGTTGCAAAGGAAGGATTGTATTCAGAAGGTTAAAAATAATCTGGGAAGAAAAACAAACAAACAAACAAAAAATGCTCACAGTTTACACTCATTTCCCAGTTCTGCTCTATCTTCATGAGGTTTGGGCTAGATGGATTCTGGAGTCCCTTTCAGCACTAAATCAAGTGACTTTTGATGGTTTAGGAGTTGGTGACCTTCAAGGATGTGATGGTGGACTTCACTGAGGAGGAGTGGGAGATCCTGAACCCTTCTCAGAAGGAGCTGTACTGGGAGGTCACACTGGAGAATGTCCAGAACCTGCTATCCCTGGGTAAGGACCATTTCCTCTCTTTTTTTGGTGTTTGTTCATTCTCAGTTCAAAATGCGCACAAACAGCGCAGAAGGGATCCCCACTGTGCTGCATCCCAGAAACCGGATTGAGTGTTCTGTCATCTGAGGACACCGAGTCTGTATCCATTATCGTGTTGGCTGCACTTTTTTGAGTTACATAATTAACCCTCAGTCTGGTAACTGATCTTATCACCACATTTTTTAGATAAACTCCATGAAAATGGGCTTAAAAGAATGGGAGAGGGTTCTAGTAAGATGTCACAATAGAACAGGACATACTTAGCTCCCTAACCATCTCGCCTAAAACAAAAAATAAATGCCTCACAATTCATTTTGAGCAGCAAAAGTGAATAAAATTCCAGAAGTTTTCCTTTATAGGATCTTGGGAGGGACCTCATCTACCTAGACAGATTTGACTCAGATAAAAGGCTATGCCCTCTAGGCAGACTCTGCTAAGTTAGCCAAGAGCAAGCTCCAGGGGCAACTGCATTGGCCTGGGCTCTCAGCCTCCTATTCTTTCACCTCTGGCTCAGAGAGGGGCAGGAGCAGGCAATGGAAAGAGAAACAGAAAGGGCCCCTTCTAGACAAAACTTCTCAGATGAAGAGCTCACCTCTCAATACTCAAAGGGATAGGAATAGGTCGCTTCTGATGAAGAAATTAAAACTTTTTACCACCTTATGAGAAAATATTCTAAATTATTATTGATTAGGGACATGCAAATCAAAAATATTATTTTAATATGTTAGGGACACTAATATATTGTTGCTGAAATTATGAACTGATCCACTCAATTTAGAGAACAATATGGATGTATGAAAAAAGAGTTACAAAAATATATATGGCCTTTGACTTCCATATACACTATTAAGGAAAAAGAAACAAATAAAAACGAACTTTATCCGTCTTTATTTACTGGGCCAAAAAAACCACATGTCTCTAAACTTTGCTTATACTTTTAGGAGAGTTAAACACTGCCTTCCTAGAGATGGGTAATCTAAAGTAATCTTGTAAATCTTGTAGAGTTTTCATTTTTCATTGAATGCCTTCTGAATTTCGCCATTATTTTCATCAGACTCATTTGGATGTTAACTTTTTTTGCAGATGAGTAAATGTGGTACTATCCAACAGATCTCAAAAAGCAGTCTACTCCTTAACTGCTCTATAATTTTCAATTGTGTGCTGGCTGAGTTTTCTCTCTATTTAGGAAAAATTATTCCAGCACAAAGAAGATTCTAATCTACTTTCATTAAGTATTTGGTAGTCATCTTGGTATTGAGTGTCTGCCTTTGCTGATAGTGTAAATTTCACTGAGAGAGGATAATTCTCTGATTGGTCCAGTACTTTGAGATTCATGTCTCACATATTATCTACCTCTTTTATTATTATCATTTTTGCTGAGGCAATTGGGGTTAAATGAGTTGCCTAGGGTCCCAAAACTAGGAAGTTTAAGTGTCTGAGGCCAGATTTGAACTCAGGTCCTCTTGATTTCAGAGCTGGTGCTTTATCCATTGCAATACCTAGCTGCCTCCAATCTGTCTTTTCTTAAAAATGACTTGGGTTATTAAAACCCATTGCTTGCAGTGAGTATACCTATGATGTTTTGTATATTTATTTTCATGACAAACTGCAGTGATTCTTATGTTACATTACTATTTGTGTTTATACTTGTGTGTATGTCTTTTTGTCTATATGTTTGTCTTCTTCAGATGTAGAAACTGGGTTCACAATAAATGAGATGAGTAAAAAGCTGGGAATTTTTGTGGAAGAACATGACCTGCAAAGATTCATGGATGATGGTCCCTTTGACTTCAATTTGAAGGAATTGCATGATTTTATTCTGAAAGAAGATAAATATCCAAAGAGTGATTGTGAACCGTATGAAATTGGAATGAGATTCAGATGGACTTCTATTCTAAATCACTGTAAGAAAATGAAGTCAGGAAGTGATTACCTTCAAGGTAGTGAATACAAGAAATGCTTCACTGAAGTGGTAGAGCAGTTGGTTCCAGGTAATCAATGGGATATCACTCTAAAGTGCAGTTCAGACCTCACTGGCCATCAGAAAAGTAATATTGAAGAAATGCTTTCCATTAATAATGAAAGTGAGAAGTCTCTTAGTCAGAACTCTAATGTCCTTACTCATCAGCAAATTCATATTGGAAAAGAACCTGAGGAACATAATGTATGTGAGGTATCCTCATCCTATTACCCATCTCTTCCTTACTATCCTGGAATTAAAAGTTCTGGATGTGATCAGTGTGGGAAAGCCTATGGTTGGAATCCAGCTCTTGCTAGCTCTCAGAAGGCTCATACTGCAAGGGAGACTCATAAATGTACTGAATGTGAGAGCGCTTTCTATTACAGATCATTCCTCCTTAACCATCAGAGAATCCACCTTAGAGAGAAGCCTTATATAAGTCTTCAGTGTGAAAAGCCTTACATATGCAATCAGTGTGGAAACACTTTTACAGATATTTCCAGTCTAGCAAAACATGAGAAAACCCATACTGGAGAGAAACCTTTTAAATGTAATCAATGTGGAAAGACTTTCACATGCAGTACCAGTCTTGCTAGACATCAGAGAATCCACAGTGGAGAGAAACCTTTTAAATGTAATCAGTGTGGAAAGACTTTCACATGCAGTACCAGTCTTGCTAGACATCAGAGAATCCACACTGGAGAGAAACCTTTTAAATGTAATCAATGTGGAAGGGCTTTCAGATTCTCCTCTAATCTTGCTACACATCAGAGAATACACACTGAAGAGAAACATTTTAAATGTAATCAGTGTGGAAGGGCTTTCAGATTCTCCTCTAATCTTGCTACACATCAGAAAATACACACTGAAGAGAAACATTTTAAATGTAATCAGTGTGGAAAGACTTTCACATGCAGTACCATTCTTGCTAGACATCAGAGAATCCACACTGGAGAGAAACCTTTTAAATGTAATTACTGTGGAAAGGCTTTCGTACAGAGTTCCAATCTTGCTAGACATCAGAGAATCCACACAGGAGAAAAACCTTTTAAATGTAATCAATGTGGAAAGGCTTTCACACAGAGTACCTCTCTTGCTGCACATCAGATAATCCACACTGGAGAGAAACCTTTTAAATGTAATCAATGTGTAAAGACTTTCAAATCTAGTTCTGCTCTTGTTAGACATCAGAGAATCCACACTGAAGAGAAACATTTTAAATGTAATCAATGTGGAAAGACTTTCACATGCAGTACCATTCTTACTAGACATCAGAGAATCCACACTGGAGAGAAACCTTTTAAATGTAATCAGTGTGGAAGGGCTTTCAGATTCTCCTTTAATCTTGCTAGACATCAGAGAATCCACACAGGAGAAAAACCTTTTAAATGTAATCAATGTGGAAAGGCTTTCACACTGAGTACCTCTCTTACTGAACATCAGAGAATCCACACAGGAGAGAAACCTTTTAAATGTAATCAATGTGTAAAGACTTTCAAATCTAGTTCTGCTCTTGTTAGACATCAGAGAATCCACACTGGAGAGAAACCTTTTAAATGTAATCAATGTGAAAAAGCGTTTACATTTAGCTTCAAACTTGCTGCACATCAGAGAATTCACACTGGAGAGAATCCTTTTAAATGTAATCAGTGTGGAAAGGGTTTTACATCCAGCTTCAATCTTGCTAATCATGAGAGAATCCACACTGGAGAGAAACCTTTTAAATGTAATCAATGTGGAAAGACTTTCATACAGAGTTCCCATCTTGCTGTACATCAGAGAATCCACACAGGAGAGAAACCCTTTAAATGTAATCAATGTGGTAAGGCCTTTATATCCAACTCCCATCTTGCTAGACATCACAGAGTCCACACTGCAGTGAAACTTTTTTTTTGCTGATTGTTGTTCTTTTTTTTTTTTTTTTTTTTCCCTCTCTTTTGGATAGGAGAGATTAGCAGTGGCTTAGGGTTAGTTCCATAGGATTGTTCCTCCCTTGATCCTCTAATCTAAAATAATAAAGATGGCATTATTACAGTAATGAAACATGGAATAGAACAGAAGGACTGAGAAAGCCTTGAAAAATATTTTATTAAATTTATTGCAACTCAAAAAAGAAATTCAGGCTTTGCAGATTTGTTTCTTGACATATTTTTCTGTTTTCTGTAAATTTAGAATGTAAATTTGATTTCATTTGTATGAATTTCAAAATTAAAAAAAAATCAGATATTGATGTTTTCCTTCTGTCAGTTTCACCAGTGTTGAAGATAATTTTACAAAAATTATTACAAGAAATCACAAAATTATTTTCATGACATTCTCTATCTTTCAAATCTAGATCTTGAATCAAGAGTTGTCTTATCTACACTTGTAGATTTTACCTAACACTTTTATTTTAAAAATAAATATTTTTATAGAAAAAAAAAATCCTTGTACATTTTTCACCTACCTGAAATAGAGAATGACAAAAAAAGCAAATCTTCCCATTATAAGTGTTAATAATTGATGCAAAATTCCAGGACTGTCTAATCCCAAAATATATTTATCTCAAATATTTTCTTGAGCAATTTTTATTTAGGAGATGGCATAAATCTTTTCTATTGTAATCTCTGGCATCTTTCTCATGTTTTTTTTTTTTTTCCACAGTGTCATTCATGCAAAATTGATATAGAATCCCCTTTACTATTATTTTTTTTTTTTACTAAAGAAATGGGGGTTAAGTGAATTGCCCAATTAGGAAGTATTAAGTGTCTGAGGCCAGATATGAACTCAAGTCTTATTGCTTATCTACTCTAAGGACTGCATCACCTAGCTGTCCCCTGTTTCCCATTTTTAAAATGCTTTATTTCATTTTCTATGCCATTTCCTTGAAAAGGTTTTTCATTTTCTCTTCTTTACCTTTCTCAGCATTCAAACCTTTAAATTTTGGATTCATGGAACTTACACTGAGTTTGATCTTTTTCATTCTGTCTTTCCTTAAAGCATTAAGAATTTTGAGGCATTTTGGCTTCTGGTTTTTTTTTTTTTTTTTTTTTTTAATAATTTATTTATTTTATACTTTGCCTCAGTTACATCCAGACCTAATTTTTTACATTTGTTTTTCAGATTTTTGAGTTCTAGGTTCTCTCCCTTATTCTCACCCACAATGAAGAAATTACAAGTGACATGCAAAACATTTCTATAAAAGTCAAGTTGTGATGAGGGCAGCTAGTTGGAGCAGTGGATAGGGCACCAGGCCAAATGTGATGGTGTTCTGTCACCATATATTGGGGAGATGGAGTTTAGGACCCCAAAAGTATATTTGGGTTATGGCGAGGTGTCTCAAAACAAAATGTGAGTTTAGATGACCTGCAGCTCTAGAGGCAAAGTTTTTATTATGCTGCTGGTGGCAGGCTAAATCCATATGAACTTTAATAAAGAAAAAGGGATTTAGCAACCTGTAAAGGGAGAAGACACAACATAAGGATCAAGATGCCATTAAAGGATGGATGTGAACCTAGGGGATCTGACACAGGTAAGAGGGACATCTGTGTAAAATGGGTTGAGTCTGCGGAGAGGAGGGTAATAGCTGGTGAATCAGGGAAGACCTTTTGCAAAAGTAGCCTCTGAGCAGAGCCCATAAGGGAGGCAGAGGGGGAAGGCAGGCAGCACATGGGGCACAGGGACAACCCTGGTTGTGGTACCAAGCAGGAAGATCCGCTATGACTGTGGGGCATAAGTGAGGAGGCCAGTGTGGCTGGAGCTGAAGCCTGAAAAAAAGCTGATGAGTGCTGATGAGGGGGAAAGAAGAGGGATTAAATTTTTTCTGAGGACATCTAGAGCTGAAGTCAGGAGGGGATGGCTTGGGTGTGGGAGGAGAAGAGACAGATTGGAGAAGCATCAGGAGAAAAGAGCTAAATTCATCTTTGGAGCAATTCTCTCCCAAAGTGACACTAGGATCTTTCTAAGCTCTTCCTGGTTCTTTGGAGGAAAATTCTGATGCTTCTGATTGGGCAAACAGGGAGAACATGGATCAGAAAACACAGTGTCTTCCATCTTTGAGACCACTAGCCAACCTTATCTTTTTCTGTTTGGAATCTTACTTTCCTTGGTTCTCTGACTTGACTTAACTCCTGACAGGCTTGCTATCTCTTTGGTCCCAATTGGTTGGATCATCATCCCTCTCCAACTTCCTAAGTGAGGAGTTTCCCAAAGAATTTTGGGGCCTTCTACTCTTCTCTTTCCAAACACTCTCAATTGTCTCATCAAATCTCATGGATTCAATGATCTATTTTATAAAACAATATGTCACCCAGTTCCCCAAGTCTTTCTCCTTCCTGAAGTTCCCTATTTCTATCAAGAACCCCTCTACTGTTGCAGGTTTTTAGGTTTCAGTCTTGTAAGAAATTGCCTAAATATAGATCAGTCCTTTATTTTTTAGCTCTGGGTGGAGCCTGGAAGTCCAGGGGTGGGAGTTGGGGAGATGGGGAGGGAGATTTATTTTCATGAAAAAAAAAGAAAATTGTATGAGATTATGTGTAGGCTGACAGGTTGTTTGCTCCAACCAATCTGTTAATAAAGTTCACTTTGTCCACATCCTAGTGAGCAAGCTAAGCCCCTTATTTCTACTCAAAACAAAGCTGTACCTTATAGGTGATAGTTGGCAACTGGGAGTGGAAACCAGAAACCCTGAGAGTTACTCACCTATCCATGTTACCCATTCTTGCAGAAGTTGCCTAAGTTTTTGTAAGTTAATTTATTATTTTTAATACACATTGCTTTCTGAGAAGTTGCCTATTTTTGATGGGGGATAGCTTTCCATGACCTTTATGGATCATCTCAAAATGCCCCAACCAATCCACTTCATTCCTCATGTTTCTTATTTTTGCCTACAAAAATGCCCTGGAAGTTCTGTTCTGAGTCACAAGGATGGAGGGATTAGTTGACCTGATTTAAGGATAATAGAACTAGGGATCATTATTGATCACAAAAAAATAGGTAATTTTGATGATATTAAGTTAAAAAGTTTTTGTACAAACAACTAATGCAGACAGGATTAGAAGGGAAGCAAAAAAATGGGAAAACATTTTTACATCCAATTCCTGATAAAAACCTCATGTCTAAAATATAGAGAACTGACTCAAATTTATAAAAATTCAATCCATTTCCCAATTGATAAATAGTCAAAGGATATGAGCAGATAATTTTCAGATGAAAAAATTGAAATTATATATATATAGAGAGAGAGAGAGAGTTATAAGAAATGTTGCTCCCAATCACTATTTATAAGAGAAATCCAGATTAAGACAATTCTGAGATAGGACTACACACCTCTCAGATTGGCTAAAATGACAGGAAAAGGTAATGATGAATGTTGGAGGGACGCGGGGAAAAAACTGGGACACTGATACATTGTTGTATTGTATGTAACTATGAACTGATCCAACCGTTATGGAGAACAATTTGGAATGTGCTCAAAAAGTTATCAAACTGTGCATACCCTTTGACCCAGCAGTGCTACTACTGGGATTATATCCCAAAGAGACCATAAAAGAGGGAAAGAGACCCACATGTGCAAAACTGATTTTTGGGTGGCAGTCCTTTTTGTAGTGGCAAGAAACTGGAATCTGAATGGACGCCCATCAATTGGAGAATGGCTGAATAAATTATGGTACATGAATGTTATGGAATATTATTGTTTGGTAAGAAATGATCAACAGGATGTGATTGCAGAAAGGCCTGGAGAGACTTACACGAACTGATGTTGAATGAAATGAGCAGAACCAGAAGGTGATTATACACGGCAACAACAAGAGTATATGATGATCAAATCTGATGGATGTGACTCTCTTCAACAATAAGATAATTCAAACCAGTTCCCAATGTTCAATGATGAAGAGAGCCATATGCACCCAAAGAGAGCCTGTGGGAACTGTGTGGACCACAACATAGCATTCTCACTCTTTTCTTGATGTTTGTTTGCATTTTGTTTTCTTAGGTTTTTTTTTTCTTCTTTACCCAATTTTTTCTTTCAATGTAACTATAAATATGTGTCTGTGTGTGTGTATATATATGTATATACATATATACATACACATATATACATATATACATACATACATATATATATATATATATATAGGCTCTAACATATATTTTAACATAGTTACATGTATTGGACTACCAGCCATCTAGGGGAGGGGATGGGGGTAAGATGGGAAAGATTTGGAACGCAAAGTTTTGCAAGGGTCAATGTTGAAAAATTACCCATGAATGTTTTGCAAATAAAAATTAAAATAATAATAATAATAATGATAATAGCTGTGTTGGTTTTCAACCTCTCTCAAAGCCTCTTGCGCTTCTTTTGTAACCTGTTGTGGTGAGTCTAAAGCAGTCTTTCCCCTTAAAATGTCATATAATGGTTGTGATTGATAGGTAGTTACACATCCATTGGATATCTCCTATCAAATCCAGAAAGTTATTTAAGGTGTTTAGCTTCCCTGTTCTTAAAGGAAGTTTTTGTATTCTAGCAACTTAGGATGTATTTCATATCCTAAATATTGAAAAGGAGTGCGTCTTTGAATTTTCTTGGGGGCTATATACAATTGGTAGTTCTTTAATGTTTCTATGGTCTTTTGTAGACATGCTTCTAACATTTACAACTCAGGTGCACACCCCAAGATATAATCCATGAAATGTGATAACATAAGGTTTGGAAATTCTTTTGTTATAAGAGAAAGAGCAGCAACCACATCTATTTGACACATAGTTGTAGAGGGCCAGAACTGTGGACGAGTATAACTACAACAAGGTTTTAACTCAGTGGAAGTGATGAGATGATTGTTCTCTAGTTCACATATATACTTAGTACTTAGTATGGTGATGGAATAGTTTTCTAGTTCCCATATATTCAGTATACTGTAACAATGTAATTGTAATAGGGTATTTCAGTTGGGGACAAAGTTAGACTCAGAGGGAAGACTGATCGATCACAATATAACATTTTCACTCTTTTTGTTGTTCTTGCATGTTGTTTTATTTCTCATTTTTCCTCGTTCTTGATCTGATTTTTCTTGTGCAGCAAGAAAATGATGCTACTTACCAGTGCTCTTTGAATTCAGTTTTTTCTTTTGTCCCCCACGTTTCCTCTGAAAAAGAGAATATGATCTCTTTTCCAAGAGATGGGGAGGGGAGAACATGGACAATATAAATTATTATGGAACATTATTATATATGTATACATATGTTTGCATATGAGGTCACTTTCTGCCTCCTTAAGGGAAAGCTTAGGGTTTGTAAGAGAAAAGAGGACATTTTAAAGATGGAAGGACATAGACTTGGGAGGTAGAGCATAGTCAATGAGGTTAAAACGGTTAGCAAAGCTTGTCCAGAATGTGTGATAAGCATCTAAACATAATAAAGCGTGTCTACTATCCTAGGCACCCATTCTTGCAACAAATAAATCTTTCCTGCACTTATCTGTGAGCCAGCAGAGTTCATGGTAAGATATTTTGTTTCTTACTCTTTCTCATGGTAGGGGAGCTCAAACAAATCAAGATGGAATCTAAAAATTAACTGCTACAGTTATACAATGTATACACGATCATATACAATTTGTCTCTGTGTTTATTTTTGTTTATGTATAACCTTAGAGCAGGGAGGGGAGTAAGGGGAAAAAAGAATAAAGTAGAAAGAAAGAAAGAAGAAAGAAAATCAAATAAGCAAATAAAAGATAGACAAATCTGAATACAATGAGTAGTATTTATTATATAGTATTTCCGGAAATGGAAATGTATTACTTTATATTTTGAATCCTCTCTTTTGTTCTGCTATTTACAAGATCATTTGTTTCCCAATTTATAAGTTTACAATAAATAAGTTAAAAAAAAGAAAGCCTGATGTGGACTTTTAACATTATTTTTATATTTGTAATTTATTATTATTAAATACTATATGGAAGCAATTCCTCCCAGACTATTCTATTTATATGGGATGATAGAGGCCAAAACTCCTGTATATCTAGGATCACAATGATATGATACCTTAATCAACTTCTATTTCCTCAGCATGTTAGGGGAAGCTTTTTCACCTCCTCTGCCCCAGTTCTCTCAGAAGCTTTCTATCTAACATCTTTAAAGAACCTGTTGAGAACCAGACTGTTTTAAGAATACACATCCTTCCTCTTCCTAACTCTTTCCAGTACTTCTCCTACAGTTTATATGATCTCTCCCTAAAGCAAGCAATAAAAATAATTTTAGATATTGCCAATGACCCCCTACTACAACCAGCTCCTTCCTCACAAGGATATGTCCATCCAACACCCCTCCAGACTCTTGCAGTTATTACCATCCTCTGATTTTGCCCCTGCCCCCCAACTCTCCTCCATTCTGAAACTGAGCTCTTGGATCAGAGCTGGGCCTTCAGAACCCCTGTCCTAACCCCAGGGCCTTCAGCTTCTAGCCCTGGTTTCCCAAGATTTCTCACCTGAATTCTGCCAGGTCCTAAGCAGGACCTGGGCCCAGGGCATCCTGGTCTGGGGAATATGATCCGAGTTTCCATCGCACACTTTCTCTACCCACTTATACAAAACTTTACATCTCCCTCCAAGTCTAGGGGTTGTGCTGGTACCTGATTAACCAACTGGGAGCCTCCCCCCAGTTTCCCACTTCACCCCTCAACATGCCATCTTCATAGGAAGGGGAGAGGTGCCAAGAGCAGAACATGCGGATCCAGAGTCAGAAGGATGGCAAGAAATTAAGAAGGAGGCCAGGGGAGGACTGAACAGGGGAGGGCTGTGGGGGTGGGGAGCTCAGTCCCTGAGCACTGAGTTCTCATGATGCTTCTGGCATTTTGGTTTAACCTCAGTCAGGATGGTCCCCACATTTTCAGCTGTGGGGATGGGTGAGCAGGAAAAGGTTCAAGGGTTCAAAAGGTTACTTGGCTGGAGAGTGGGGCCTTAGGACCTAGATTAACTCCCATCATCCAGATACTGAAGTACACTGGGCATCATCTTATTCTTGGCACCTGAACTGGAGAGGAAAGGGAAAGTTTAGGGATAGAAAATAAACCCTGAAAAGCAGTATATACAAATATACAAATAAGCACTCCTGCCTACGGAGATGTGTAAATACATTCATACTCATACAAATACATATATGGTACATAGTTATATATCTGCCTGACATCATGGCAAAGCTCAGTGCTGGGCTGAGAATGAAGCGTTTTAGGGCTTTTCAGTGATTTTAAGAGAGATGGCTTTCTAACCCTGGGATTAACCAACAAAAAAGGCCATCCAAGAGGATGGAGGATTACAGAGGAGGAGAAGCCAAGAAAGCAACTGTCCCTGCTCAGTGCTGGGGAAGAGGCACCCTGGGTGATCCCCTGGACAGGGAGTTGGGTCCTGGTGCTGAAGAGCTTGTCAACATCAAATGGAGACATCCATTATTACTCAAAGATGTTAGGGAGTCCCTGGAATTTCCTGAGTGGAAGTGAAATGCAGAGGTCTGAACTTGAGGCCTGTGGAGGTCCATCTCCTTCTGAGATTTTGTATTTTCTCTTTCAAAACCTAAGAAGTCAGTTAACTGAATCCAGTTCAGTTCCTGGAGAGGAAGTAGAAAACACAAAAAATAAAATTAAAATACTATCTTTGTGTCTACATTCAGACTCCATCAGTTCTTACTCAGAGTTCAGATACCATTTTCCATCTTGAGTGTCTGGAAATTGTCTTGGATAATAGTATTGCTGACAAAAGCTCCATCAGTCCTAATTCAAAGGCTCTTCCTACCCTCAGGGGGAGCTGGGAGGGTCAGGCCTGAAAGAGAGCTGGGTCTGAGTAGGAAGAGGATCTGCCTTCCTCCTTAAGTCCTTCCTTTGATCTCAGGCTTTGGGATCCCAGATGGGATAAGACCAGGAGCAACTTCAATGACCCTTGACTCATAGCTCTCCCTCCATCTGAAATCATAAGTAAAGTGGGTAGGTCAGGCAGCTGTGACCCATGGGGGGAGGTCAACTCCTGCCAATGTGGAGGACAGTGAACAATTGGTCAGAGGAAGAAGATGAACCCAAAGGGAAGGGCAGGGAGCAGGAGTGGGGTGAGGGGAGGAGGGGTCCTGGATCAAACCTCCCTGGACCTGCAGGTTCAGAGATGGTTCCCAGAAGGTAGAGAAATCTCAACTATGAGAAGGAAGCACAGAAATCTCAGCTCAGAGAAGGAGGCAGACAGATCTCAAGAGAGAAGGCGACTAAATAATCTCAGATCAGAGAGAAAAAGACAGAGATCTCAGGTCAGAAAAGGAAGCAGAGGGATCTCAGCTAAAACAGATGGAGGCAGACACAGCTTAGAGAAAAGGATAGGACCATCAGTGAAAATATTAGGTCCTTCAACTGGAGTACCAGAAGTAACCTGAGGGGGTGTCCAGGTTAATAAGGAAAGAAAAGGAAAGGAAATCAAAGTGTGTGAAGTAAGATATGTTGAAGAACTTATAGATTAAGCACATATTGATCAGAGACTGCTAGCTAAGGTAAAATCAGGCCTATAGGCCCCAGTCATGTGAAGGCCTAGGCTGCATTCCATTGTCCAAAGAAGGGATTGGGAACATCGACGTGGCCGAAGAGACTGTAAATCACCTTGTTTTCCACTGACCAAATAGGGGAGTGCAGACTTATATGACCAATCACAACATGTGGAGGGTGGGATTTTGGAGGTTCTTTGTTTGAAATGTATAAAAGCTGTGAACATTTTCTTTTTTTTTTTATTTAGAAATTTTTTTCCACATTATATATACATGAGTAATTTTTTAAAAAATAATATTATCCCTTGTATTCATTTTTCCAAATTATCCCCTCCCTCCCTCTACTCCCTCCCCTTGATGACAGGCAATCCCATACATTTTACATGTGTTACAATATAACCTAGATACAATATATGTGTGTAAATACCATTTTCTTGTGGCACATTAAGTATTAGATTCCGAAGGTATAAGTACCCTGGGTAGAGAGACAGTAGTGCTAACAATTTCCATTCACTTCCCAGTGTTCCTTCTCTGGGTGTAGTTATTTCTGTCCATCATTGATCAACTGGAAGTGAGTTGGATCTTCTTTATGTTGAAGATATCCACTTCCATCAGAATACCTCCTCATACAGCATTGAAGTGTACAGCGACCTTCTGGTTCTGCTCATTTCACTCAGCATCAGTTGATGTAAGTCTCTCTAAGCCTCTCTGTATTCCTCCTGCTGGTCATTTCTTACAGAGCAATAATATTCCATAATGCTGTGAACATTTTCAAGGGAGTGGCTGTCTCCTGCTGCGAATTTGGCTCACAGATCAGGATGGAGTCCGCTTCTCGAGATTCTAATAAATAATTCTGCTTTTCTATGAGTGGTCTCTGAGGAGTCATTTTTGGATATGATTTTCTATCCCTCACAAAAGAGCTAGTAGCAGAAAAGGTAGTAACCTGGGTAAGATGTGCCCAAATAAAACTATTGGTAGCAAGCTCATTGATCACAAGAAGTTGCAATCCCACATAGATCTTTAGAATTTTTCCTGAAGAAGTGTGGCTCTTTTTACAGTTGTCAAGCAAAATGAGCCTAAATATTAAGTCTTTTCTTTTAGCACTATATGAGAAGAGCTAGGATATATCCATTCTAAAACCTCATTCTCTTGATGCAATGCAGCAAAAAGAATTGTGGAGAAAAAAACAGTAACCTCCAAAGGAAGTGATGGAGAAAACCATCCCGTGGTAGCCAAAGTTACGAAGGCAAGCATTTTTGTTACTGCCTCTTTTGCAGCAGTATTCCAAAAATGTGGCAATTTAAGAGTAGAATCTCCCTTCAAAAGAGAGTATAAGGGTGCCATAAGGGGAAATGGAATAGATGCATGTGCTCACAGCCATTGTATGCTGCTGACAAGTTTCTGAAAATCATCTTATAGTCAGAAAAAAAATGAAAAGAAGGAGGAGATTGCATAATTTTGTTATCTGTAAGCGTATATCTGAGATCCAAAAATGGTGGAGCTTTTTTCGACCTTATCTGGAGCAACAAAAAAGCCATGCTGAGCAAATATTTCCATAACCTCCTTAGTTGCTTGATAAAGGTAGGAGGGATGTGCATGGGCTAAACGAATATCATCCATATAGTTTACGACAAAGGCAGAGGGAAAAGCTTTTTGTGTGGAACACACAAACCACTGACACAAGATTGGTTGCATCATTTCCTGAGGCAGCACTTTCCATTGGTATCTCTTTGTGGGAGATTGGAATTTAAGAGAAGGAACAGTAAAGGCAAAGCCATGGCAATCAGTAGGATTCAAAGGAATACAGTACAAGCAATCAGCAATATCTATGATCCCATATGAAAATGTCTAGGAATCATAATTGGAGAGAGCAAGCCAGGTTCCAAAGAACCCATAGGCTGTAAAGAAGCATTAACTGCCCTAAGGTCAGTAGACCAAAGATCTATCTAAGTGCTGATAGAGCTACATTGATTAGTAATAAGATTGTGATACTGAAAGATATGGGCTGATCAGTTTCATAAAGTTCTCAACACACCATCATCAACCACTGCTGAAGCTATTAACCATTGATCTTAGTCGTATTCCATTCCTCTTTAGTAATTTATGAATTGGTGGTATCCTTACAATCTCTATCTCTAAGAAGTGGGGGTTGGGCAGTTCCAGAACTCAACTCAGGTGGAGAGGGGAGTGGTATATCTTGGGACCCAGGGTCCTGTTTTTTGGTAAGGGGGAGGTTCTGGAATGCAAGTGTTCTGCTGAGAGCCGGAGAGCGGAGCAGACACTTCTTGTGCCCCTAAAGGAGTGGAAAAGAGGGGATAATCTAAAAGGTCAGTTTCTTCCTCTCCATCAAACTTGACAGACAATACTTTGCAATTTAGTCTTAATTCAGCATCTTGTGCCAGAGCCATGAAAGCTTGAATATAAGGGACTTCAATCCATTTCCCTTGTCTCCTGCAAAATAAGTCTACTTCCTTAATAGTTCTGTAATTTATGGAGCCATGAATTGGCCATTTTTTTTCTGGTTTCCCTAGACGTATTTAGGCCAAGAAGTATTGCAAAAATAAATGAGTTTTTGGTTTTGAGATCTCTTGGGCCGAATTTGTCGTTGTTTTTTGAGACAGCTTAAAGGTGAGTCTTTACCAATGGATGAAATAAACTGTCCCATTCTCGCCTTAAGCCTCAAAAAATACTCACAAGCCTAAAGAGCCTCAAGTAGATTTTCCCAGTAGCTTTTTCATTCTCCTAGGCGTCCCTTGAGAGAGAAAATGAAATTGCAGAAATCTTTTGTCATAAGCGTCCCTACACAAAATATTTTGCTTGAGCGAGAAGCTCCCAGTAGACAAAATTAATCCTAATATTTGGCTGCTCACAGCTATGGGGATTCAGAGAAAGAGGGGGCTTACCTACAGCCAGGCTCTGTTGATTTCCCGTACCAGGCCACCAAACTGTTGGGGATCCAAGCTTATGGTATGTACAGCAAGGCATGAGTCTGATGAATAAATTCACTCTGTTAACATTGTGGCAAAGAAATAGGAAAGTTTATTTCTTAATATCTCTAAGAAAGCAAGTCTCTTGGGGACAAAAGCTCCCAAATAGAATTAGGAGTTTTGCAAAGTTGTTTATCCAGAGTACTTAGTTTTATGATTAGAATTCAGGGCTGGGGCTATTGAAAGAACAGGGAATTTTGGATTTGAATAGGCTTCAGTTCAACTCTATTAAGTCTGTTTAGTGGTAGTTATCAACAATGGGGGTTGATTTCTAAAGTGAGAGAGGATTAAGGAATCTGGATGGGACAGAAAGACAGAAAGTTCAAGGTAATTGACTTCTATGAACAGGGCGCTCTCCGGTGTCACTCTAACTTCCTGTTCAGTGTCCTTCTTATTGATACACTCAGAATATCAAAAATGTTTTCTCTCAAGGAGGATTTGAGGGCAATGTTTCTGTGCACTCCTCCCAAGACCGAAGTCTGTTCCTTTCATGCTTTGGTCCTACATGCTTCTTGCCTTCAAGACTGAGATTGCACAATTCTGTGAAGCTGGAAAGCAGCCAGGACACACTAATTTGTGGTGGAAGGGAATGGCTTCACAAGTATGGAGGATAATCCCCTCTGGATAAATTGCCTCAGGAGGGCTTGGTCTTCCAACCAAAAGTCCTCTTTGGCTCTTGCCCTCTCCAGAAGTAGAGCACCCAGGAAAGTGGCAACACAGTAACAAAACCTTGGGGTGGGTGCAGGGGGGATAGTTGTAATGTATTTGCACCCCATGAGTCTGGAAGCCCACACAGGAAGGAAATACCCACCACATATCAGCACTCTCCACAAAGCTTTCCTTGTGCTCAACAAGTTGCAGTCCTGGGTTTCAATATATCCCCAATGGGACTCCAAACATTTCTATCACCTGTGGCAGAAATCTTCCCTTTTTCAAAAAACTAAACAGGGGCAGCTAGGTGGCGCAGTGGATAGAGCACCAGCCTTGAATTCAGGAGGACCCGAAGTCAAATCTGGTCTCAAACACTCAACACTTCCTAGCTGTGTGACCCTAGGCAAGTCACTTAACCCCAGCCTCAAAAAAAAAAAAAAAAAAAAAAAATCACTTTGGGGCAGCTAGGTGGCGCAGTGGATAGAGCACCAGCCTTGAATTCAGGAGGACCTGAGTTCAAATCTGGTCTCAGACACTTAACACTTCCTAGCTGTGTGACCCTGGGCAAGTCACTTAACCCCAGCCTAAAAAAAAAAAAACTAAACAAAGGAATTGAAGTTTCAGAGAAGACAAAAAGTTCCATTAAGGCTACTCATCTGTATTATGATTTTAAAGAAAATATAGCTCCTATAAATGACGCTCTCAAGCTCAGTTAAAAAGTGAAAGTAAAAAGTTTTAATCAAATAAGACAAGGTACAATTTAGATTTACATAAAAAACAAATAACAATAAGAATAACTAATAATATAACAATAATTAATATAACAGAGGAAGAGAATACATCACCAATTCAAGGGAACCTCAAGAACTCAAACAGCTGGGAGCCCCGTTTCAGCCTCAATCAAATTGAATTGTGTAAAGATTTTCCCGGGCGAAGCGTCCTTCCCACGGGTGAAGCTCAACTATGGTATAGGACGCGGGCCTTTTATATGTTTTTAGACAAAGAAGGCTCTCAGCCAAGAAGTTTGGCACGTATATTCGTACATGTGCAGAGTATGTTTCCTTATTAATTGCATATGCTCGGGGAGGAAGCCACCCATTCCTAAGAAGCTCAGGCCTGTTAGATTTGAGTGAGCTTATAATTCTAATATGAAATCTTAATTTTTTATTCATCACCTAATGAAACATACTTTCCCCCTAGAATTCATTAACAGATCACAGAGATTACATGTATGCATATATGTGCAATCCTGTTAATGACATCCCCTAGGAGAAAAATCTCCTGACAGATACCTCCCCTAGCACTAACGACTTGGAGCTTGCTCTTTACAAGGACCAAGCGTCACCAAACAAACATTAAGAGGAACTTGAACTGAAATGGCCACCTCGAAGATGAAGAAATTTCACATCTTGTCACTTCTGAATAAAGGAATAAAAAATCTTATCTTAAACACGCATATGTGCCATGTGTATAAAATACCCCACATTTCCAACATTCAACTCCACCTGAGAATAAAAAATTTAATTTTCACATTTGTGTTGGAATACGTAATACTGAGGAGGTTGCACTAAAGACCCAAAGGAATTTTGATTTTTACCAACTCTGGCTGTCGTCATTTCAATCTGCCCTGCATCTGTACCATGGCCAAAACCCAGGGTAAACTCCTCGGGGAATAGATTTGTACTTGGACTGTGTGGATTCCAAGTGGGAAACCGTGTTCATGGTTTTCTGGTTGAGAACTGAGAGAAGAAAGGCTAGAGGAAGTAATGCTTGGTTAATAAGATAAGCGTAATTTGAAGTTCAGCTGTGTTTGATGAGCTCGCTTCTTAGAACCCATACATAACTCTGGCACTTTGACAATGGGAACTGGCTTATTGCTCCAAAAAACGCAACTTTTATTTGTATCTTAACAAGTGGAGAAAGTATGGAGGCTAACAGGCCATAAATGGATAAACTGAGTTGCAGAGCCTTCACAAATCTGAGTAGTTTATAGAAACTATGGGGGCCAGACACATAGCCCCCATGCGTGACTTACAGAAACATAACTAGGATTGGGTAAGCAGACTTTTCCACAGGGTAGCAGATTTAGAAAGCACCAAACGGCACTGCTCCCATGCATTCTTCCTCCTTTTCCAGGCAGCACCCTTGCACCTGTAGCGTCTTGTTCCTATCCCTTCAGTACCTGAGAAGTGACGTTGTGGGGAGTGTTTCCTCCCTCCAGCACCCTGCACACCATTACTGCTTTCCCTGGGTTCAAAGATGGCTTTTGGGTAGTGTAGTTTTAGAGCTTAAAGGAAGAAATAAAGGAAAGGAATATTTAACTGAATTTGAAAATGAATTGTCCTGAAATAGCATTAGTTCAATTTTTTTAAGCAATACTATTCATTCAGTAATCATTCAAGGTCCTGTACTAAGTCCTGAAATACAAGGATGAAAAATAATCCAATAGTTGACTCTAAAGAGTCTCCACTGAGTGGGTAGGAGAAGTATATAGATAATTAAATACAAGGTCAAATGAGAAACCCATATAAAGGAAAGGCCACTTTTGGCTGGGGTGATTCGGGAGAGGTTCATGGATGAAGTGGCACCTGAGCTGAGCCTTAAAAGAAAAGGAAGCTTTCAACAGACAAAGATGAAGAGAGATGGCATTCCAAGCCGAGGATACAGCCCGTGCAAATTCCCAGTGGCAAGAGATGGCATATTACATTGGGCTGACAGATAAGAATTCCATTTCACTTTACTACATGACAAGAAGAAATGAGAAAATAAGCAGGAAAAGGAAGATTCCAGCAGATTGGGGGTGGGAGATGTAAAAGTACAAGACCAGAAATTTTGTCATTTGCTCCTGCTGTACCACAGAGATAGCAAAAACTTGTAAGGAAAGAAGTAATGTTATAAAAAATTTCATCCCTAGTATGCTCTCCCTTGACATTGTAACCCACCAACTTCTCCAGTTTCCTTCATATCCCAGTAAAATCTCCCCTTCTTTCCTGATTTCCTCTTAGTTATCCCCTATTTATCTTATTGGTACATTGCTGTTTTCACATTCTCTCAGGGTCACACAGCTAGGAAGTATGAAGTATCGGAGACCAGATTTGAACTCATATCCTCCTGACTTCAGGGCTGGTGCTCTATTCACTTCAGACTTTTAAAAAAATTATTTAAATAGCACCCTATGTTACTCAGCTTATCATTTAAAATTGTTAACGAAGATATTATCAAACTCCATTTGTGAATAAAATTTAGTCCTGATTCCTTAAGAAAAGATATAGTCCTACCACCAGATACAGAGCTAATTCCAGGGGAAAATACAGTAAAGAAAGATAATTATAGATAAATATTACTAATGAATAACAATGTAATAATTCAAATGAAATTCTAAGAAAAATACAATAATATATTAAAAAATTATTTAGTAGGATTAAGTTATATTTATGCTGGGGAAATAAGAATAGAATATAAGAATTAGAAAAAATATTAACATAGCCATATTAATAATAGAAATTCCACAAATCACATGACTGAATATAAAAAAAAAGAACTTTGACAACATTCATCTATTCTCAAATCCCCTAAAAGAATAGATGCGGGAAGGACATTTTTTCAACACAGTAAAAAGCATATCTGAAATCAAAAGCGAATATGATTTTAAATTGATAAATACCAGAAGTTTTCTTACAAAGTACAGGAAAAAAGCAGGAATTACTTATTTTCCCCTCTATTACTGGGTTTAGTGGAGGGAAATGTGGAAGAGATATAAGGCTGCCTACCAAATTGAAGGTCTACAGAGCTATTGTGCTGACTTCATTATTGTATGCCGGTAAACCAGGGATAGTATTCAAGAGAAGCACGAGATGCACAAATGAATGCACAAATCTTTGCTCCTCATACCTAATCTCCCTTAAAGCTACCATCACATGAACTACAAAAGCCAGATTAATAGTAATATTTTGGGCCCTGAGGTCCTTGTGCCTATACCAATGCCATCCATTACCATCCAGTTTAGGAAGAGGTTCTCAGATTCTGTCGAGATCCTCTCTGATTTGGCTGCAAATGAATTTGAGCTAGAACCAAGGCTAAGTAATTTGAGGCAAGGTTAGTATTCTCCACTTACCTCTCCCATATCCCTCTCTTTATTTTGCATATCTGTCCACAGCAAAGCATGACTGCCTTGGTGCTGAAAAATTTCAGTGGCCCCATACTCCCAGTCCTCAATTCTAATTTAGCTGGATGTCCTTTTATTGTTTCTCTCAGAATGTTCTCCTAAAACATTGTCCTTGGCTTTGTTCCTCTGGTTTGCCTTCCTCACTAGGAATGCCTTTCCCCTCTCCTCCACATCCAGTTCATTTTTAGTCAACATTCAAGATCTAGCTCTTGTCCCACCTTCCCTCTAGACTTCTCACATCCAGTCTCCTTCCTTATGGTTTCCCACATTTCTGGATCTGTGCCTCTGCACATATGGTCTGTATCAGTCATACCGCCATATAATCATATTCAATCTTGTAGTACAGGTCACTCCCCATAACAAAAGCCTTCGCTGAATCCCCCACTATTTCATACAATGTAGTAATAATCCATTACATTTACATGCCCCAACTTGTTTAGTCGTTCCTCAATCACTAGTTCTAGTTCATTCCCGATTCTTTGTTACTATGAAAAGTGCTGCTATAAATATTTTGGTGTATCTAGGACTTTTCTAGAAGCCAGTTTCTAAAAGCATAGGAGTTGTATTGGGACCTGATTCTAAGTCCTCATTGGGACAGTTACTGATTGGGTAAATAGGTGGCAATCACTTTGATTCTCTGAGATTTTATTCAATTTTATTTAACAAATAGTGACTAAGAAGCAACAGTGACGATAGCAATAATAATTATAAGTACCTAGTATTTATATACTATCTCAATATTTGTAAAGCACTTTATATGTATTATCAATAAGCATCTAGTTCATTCTCAATTCTTTGCTATATAAAAAGTGATGCTTTAAAATTTTTTTATGTATCTAGCATCTTTCTAGAGATCAGTTTCTAAAAACTTAAGATTTGTATTGGGACCAGGTTCTGAGTCCTCATTGGGACAGTTTGGGGTTGGGAAAATGTGGGGAAATTACTTTGCTGAGATTCCATTCAACTTTAACAAATAGTGATTAAGAATCAACAGTAACACTATCAATAATAATAATAATAATAATAATAATATCTAGCATTTCTATAACACCTTAATATTTATGTATTATCTCATTTGATCTATGACTATGTGCAAGTCACTGGGCTAGGTGTTGGCTCTTCAAAGACAAAAATGAAAAACACTCCTTGTTTTCAAGAAGCTTACATTCTACTAGAATATGAACTTTAAATAGATTAGTAAATGTAAAACAAATTGAGAAGGAAAAATATGTAGCCAGGAAAGACCAGCATGTGAGCTGAGCCTTGAAGGAAGGTAAAGATTGTATGAGCCAGAAAAAAGTATGTTGTATATTCCAGGCATTGGGACCAGCCTGGAGCAAAAACAGGAAAGGGGAAAATGGAATAGCTGGTTAATTTTACTGAAACATAATATTGGGAAGGAGAGTGATATGAAATGAGTCTAGAAGAATGGGATGAAATCAGATTTGGAAGAGTTTTAAATACCCAACAGAAGAGTTTGTATTCTCTCCTAAGGCAATGGGTATTCACTAAAGATTTTAGAGCAAAAATGTAATATGGTCAGACATGAATATTAACTTTGTTTTCCTCTTTTATAAAATGAGGACAATAATACTTGAAAATGAGAAGTGTTTTGTAAATGGTACAGCAGCATATAATTATTTAGCCAACTATTAATGTTGCCAAAAAATTAGTAATGCACAATACTAAACTCAGTGACAGTTATACTTTATAATGAACAAGAAAAATTAGTGTTCCTGTAGTCTATTTAGAAATTTTTGTATGCAAGCAATACCAAATGGGTGCAAAAGCTATAGTCCACATCTGAACCATGTCCACCTACCACCTCAATCCCACCAAAAAACAATTTCGTTTAATTTGACCATGTTTCTAAGGAAAGTTCCCATTTGTAACTTGACATCTGCAGAGTTATATTTGACTATCATTGCACTATTGAAACAAGAGGCATCTTGGTATAGTGGATAGAAAACTGACTTGAAACCAGGAGGACCTGGTCACTGGCTTTCCACACCAGGGTTTCAGATGCTCATGGTTTGTCCATTACACTGGGGTAATCCAGTCTAATTGCACCACTTATGCTGGGGTTCCAGTTTGGAACAGTGTTTCCTGTGCCCCAGAAGTAGAACTTTAAAGTCATGAAATAGACTCTTTAAAATGAGAAAGAAACAGAAAAGAGCCCTGACCGTAAGAAAGCTACTATGGCAATAAGAAAAATGAAAACACAAATTCAGAAGAGGACAACAGTGTCAAAATGCCTACAGTGAAATCTCAAATAGGAATATGAATTGGTCTCATGCCCAAAAAGTCCTGTTGGAAGACCTCAAAAATGAGTTAAAAACCAAGGAATGATCTATGTCATTCCAACAGACTCAAGATGGAAAATGCCATCCACATCTAGAGAAAGAACTGAACACAGATCAAAACATACTTTTTTCATTGTTTTTTCTTTCTTGTACTTTTTCCCTTTTGTTCTGATTCTTCTTTCCCAATATGACTAATGTGAGAAAATGTTTAATGTGATTGTTCATATATAACCTATATCAGATTATTTGCCCTCTTGGGGAGAGAAGAAGGGAAGGATAGGAGAGGGAGGGAGAAAAATGAAAATCAAAATCTTATTAAAGTAAATGTTGAAAACCATCTTTATATAAGATTGGAAAAATAATATTAAGTAGGGAAATTTTTTAAATATATAGGTTTAAGTCCTGAAATATATTGACTATTTAATCTGGACAAGTCATAACTCCCCCCCCCCCCCAAAAAAAAAATAAACCACAATCCATGAAGAGAGGTAAAAAAAAAAAAATAGGGAAAGAAATTAAAGTTATGGGGGGAAAAGTCTTGAAAAAAGAAGCATAAAAATTGACTGAAGGAATAACTCCTTAAAAATAAAATTGGAAAGTTGGGGGGGAGGTGGAATCCACTGAAGAAAACACCTTTTTTTTAAAGTAGAGTTGACCAAATGGAAAAGAATATACAAAAGCTTACTAAAAAAATAATTCCTTAAAAATTAGAATTGGAAAAATAGAAGCTAATGACCCTATGAAGAATAAGAATCCAATAAAATAAAAAGAATGAAAAAAAAAAGAAAATGTAAAATATTTCAGTGGAAAAACAAAGGACCTGGGATTTAGGAGAGATAATTTAATAATTATTGGACTACCTAAAAGTCATGATTTTAAAAAGAGACTAGACAATATCTTTCAAGAAAACTTTCCTGATAACCTAGAGCCAAAGGATAAAATAATTATTGAAAGAAACCACTAATCACTTCTTGGAACGGACCCCAAAATTAAGGAATATTGTAGCCAAATTCTAAAATTATTAGGTCAAGGAGAAGATACTGCAAGCAGCCAGAAAACAAAGCAATAGCTATTCCATCAATGTAGTCACCCAAGACTGTTCCAAGGGACCCATGATGGAAAATGCAGAACTATGGAATCTGAATGAAGATCAAAGCAGATTACTTTCATTTTTTTTTTGTTTTGATTTTTTTTCTCTTTCTTGTGTTTTTCCACATTGTTGTAAGTCTTATTTTACAATAACTAATGTGAAAATATGTTTAGCTTTATTATACATGTATTAAAAAAATCTAGGACTCCCTCTTGGCTGAATTGAATCTTGTTCCTATATTGTCTCTGATTTTGCCACTTGGATAAATGGATTTCTTTGCTATCAAAAAAAAAAAAAAAAAAAAAATGAAATGCGATACCTAGAAATGAACACAGTACTTCACACAAGGACTTGACAAAGTAGAACAAAACTTTCACTTCCTTGCTTCTAAGAATGAATTACTTTTTTTCTAGTAAATTTATTTATTTTAACCCATATTTTATGAATCATGTTGGGAGAGAAAAATCAGAGCAAAAGGGAAAACAGAAAAAAAGAAATGAACATAGCATGTACTGATTTACTTTGAGTCCCTTTAGTTATTTTTCTGGATCCAGATGGTATTTTCTGTCCAAAGTATGTTGGAATTGCTTTGGATTTATGAACTACTGAAAAGAACCAAGCCTTTCAGAGTGATCATGGCACATTCTTGCTGTTATTGTGAACAATGTATTCTTGGTTGTGTTTGTTTCACATAGGTATATGTAACGTGCTCTCCTGGCAGTTACAATTACTAGTCTGTCCTAGACCCACCAGAGTACCTTTGACCACTGTGCTTAGCAGTGTGAACTCTACCCGGCTCGCCTCCTCTGAGGCCTTCAAAGGTCTCTGGTCACAATCTCTTGAATCTATAGCTTAATAACCGGTAGTGCACTCAAGAACAGCCACGTGTAATCTTAAAAGCCTTTATTATACCTACTCACATAATGCCCTAACTGATGCCCTGACTTGTTGGTTCCCGAGTGAACACCTGGTCAGAAGACCCACGTGTTCACTACCAAAACCCTTACCTCTTTTGGCTATCCATCTTGGCTTGGCCACCCAGGCTGGGAAGCCAGGGTGAAGAACGCCAGGTTAAAGAGGGCGATTGCTGCCTGCAGTGGGCTTACATAGGGCCTGTGAGGTCACAGACACAGCCAATCAGCCAGAGAGTCACCCATTAAGAAGCTATCTCAATATGGCCAGGATCCCGCCCAAGGGCAGTCCTAATATCCACAGAAATTACTTCCGGACCACTCAATCTCCCGATTTGCTGTGGCACCCATTTAAAGGCCCCTTACAGGTATAGACCTACATCTCACACTCTATATGAAAATAAAGCCAAAATGGGTACTACATGATTTGGGCATAAACAAATTAGGAGAACAAAGGATAATTTACCTATCAGTTGTTTGGAGAAGGGAGAAATTATGACCAAAGAAGAACTAGAAAACATTAAAAAAAGGTAAAATGGGAAAATTTGATTATGTTAAATTAAAAAAAATTAAAAGGGGAGTACAAAACTGGGGGAAAATCTGTATTTCTGATAAAAGTCTCATTGCTAAAATAGATAAAGAATTCTGTCAACTTTTTAAGAATACAAGTCATTTCACAATTGATAAATGGTCAAAAGATATGAACAAATAATTGTCAAGTAATGAAATTAAAGCCATCTATAGTTATATGAAAAAATGTTCTAGGGGCAGCTAGGTGGCACAGTGGATAGAGCACCAGCCTTGAATTCAGAAGGACCCGAGTTCAAATCTGGTCTCAGACACTTAACACTTCCTAGCTGTGTGACCCTGGGCAAGTCATTTAACCCCAGCCTCAGGGGAAAAAAAAAAGAAAGAAAAAAAAAGAAAAAAATGTTCTAAATCACTATTGATTAGAGAAATGAAAATTACAACAACTTTGAGGTACCACTACACACCTCTCAGATTGGCTAATATACAGGAAAGTATGATGATAAATGTTGGAAAGGATGTGGGAAAACTGGGACACTAATGCGTTGTTGGTGGAGTTGTGAAATGATCTAACTGGAGAGTCATTTGGAATTATGCCCCAAGGGTTATCAAACTGTGCATATCCTTTAATCCAACAGTGTTTCTATTGGGTCTGAATCCCAAAAAAACTTAAGGAAGGACCCACATGTGCAAAAATATCTGTAGTAGCTCTTTTTGGGTAGCAAAGAATTGGAAAATGAGTGGATGTCCATCAATTGGGAATGGCTGAACAAACTGTGGTACATAGAAGTAATGGAATATTATTGCTCTATAAAAAATGATGGACAAGCTGATTATAGAAAACCCTGAAAAGTATGCCTCTCTTAATGTAGTGCAAGATGAAATTAGCTTTTAAAAATCTGGGAAATAGCTTTTTAGTTTAAATGTTGATTCAGTCATAAAATTCACAGTGAGAAGCTTTACTATAGTTTCAAAACTGAATATAACTGCAATAGTCTCTTTAATGAGTTATGGAATTGGCTGTTCCAATTGAATTATCTACTTTACAATCTAAAAAGCATTTTGTTTTCTTCTCACCAAACTTTGCAATTATTCAGCTGAACAAATGGTGTTTTATGTTCTGTATAAACAAGCCTTGGACTTACTTATATAGTTAGAACTTTTTTCTTAAGAGAGAATTAACTTGGTCCATTGAAAAAGAGAGAATGAGGAATAAACAATGGATAGACTGTTGATTCCACTAGTATCTCTGTAATGTCAAAGATTTAAGATAGATTCCTAGAATATTGGCTGGACCCCTGAAGGCAGATCTAAGCAAAAAATAGAAAAGTCTCATAGGATGAAAGGACATGAGTGTTTTGTGATCTATGTCATTAGAAGAAGTCCCCTATTTAAGAAAGTCAAAGATTCATTGGAATAATAATGTGCTAAAATTCTAAATGTTGCTATTACATGTTTTTATATCTTTTTAAAAAAGAGTCTTTGCAGAACCAGCTACATCCAGAAAAGGAACACTGGGAAATGAATGTAAACTGTTATTTTTACCTTCTGAATCCAATTCTTCCTGTGCAACAAAAAATTCGGTTCTACACACATATATTGTATCTAGAATATACTGTAATATATTTCACATATATAAGACTGCCTGCCATCTGGGGGAGGGGGTTGGGGGAGGAAGGGAAAAAATCTGAATAGAAGTAAGTGCAAGGGATAATGTTGTAAAAAATTACCCATGCATATGTACTGTCAAAAAAATGTTATAATTATAAAATAAAATAAAAATTTAAAAAAAAAAAGAGTCTTTGGTTAGAAAAAATAACAATATGTCTTAAAACAGATTCCAACACTTTATTCTCCTACTCAAATTCACCAACCATGATTATATATAATTCATAACTTTATATAAATTGTATTTTTAGTTCCATTAACAAATAGGGATATTGAAATATACTGACCCTTCTAGGGAGGAATTCACCAGATGGATAAAGAGGCTTCAAGATGGAGGCATTGCTGCCATAGAGTAGGGGGTTAATAAATAAATACTTATTGATTAAATGATTAATTAAAGCCACTTTAGCTCTCCAAGTCCCAGACTCAAGTGAATAAAATGGGAATAAAAATATTTGTACTACCTACCTCACAGGGTTGTTGTGAAGGAAAGCATTTTGTCAAATTCAAAATATCATATAGTTTTACATGATTGCACATGTATAAACTATATTGGATTGCTTACCATCTCATGGAGGATAAAATAAAGGGAGGAATAGAATTTGAACTAAATTTTTTTTTAAATTTTAAAAAAATTGCTTTAACATATAGAGAAAAATAAAATTGTTTTAAATTATATATATATAAAAAGAGATGGAGGCATTGGCAGTGAAAGGACCATTGGGGCAGAGATGGAAAAGTAGTCTGGGCAAGTGAGGACCTGAGGTGGGTTAAAAAAAAAAAAAAAAAAAAAAAAGGAAGTATACTGAGCAGACATGCTCACTTCTAAACCAGTTCAGCCCCTGATTCTCTGTACTGGGTTAACACCACACACACACACACACACACACACACACACACACACACACACACACATGCACACACCCCATCAGCTGCCTTTTAAAGCTACCAACTGTCTTTCCTATTGCCTAGATCTATATTCCCCAACTTTGCACTGTGTCTAGCATATAATAGGCATTCATCTAATCTAAAATAAGGGAAACAAACATGTAAACTGAAGAACATAGCCAGGATCTGTGGTTTCATCTGCATTAGTATGTGTGAATTATGTTGGCAAAAAAGTAAAACAACAAGCCATAGTCTCTGTGTGAAAACCCCAGAAAGCCCACATTCACAGGGTGCTCCCCGCATCGCCCTTGCTTTCCTTATTCTTTCTCACCTTCTCGCTTTCCTGTATCAGTTTAATTTTGTCACTAGAGTTACTGCCTTCATTTCACGGGTTGAATTGAACAGGAGGAGAGTGGGCTGAATTGCCTTTGGGAACTGGCAAGGTTCTTTTAATGATTCTCAGCTTCTCCCTGAAATAAGGGCCCATCTTTTTTAATGCCAGGATTCTTCTGGTGTTGTCATGTGCCTTTGAGGCAAGGAACACAACAGACCACCAAGAATTAAATTTGAAGATCACCCGGAGGCACATGGCAGCCTGGGTGGGTTTGGTACACAAGAAATAGAGGATTAAAAAGGGAGCAGTGAAGACCTCTTCCTCAAAATGTAGCAGTGAAAAGAAGGCTGGCAAGAGCCTGTGTCAGAAACAAAGGACAGCTGACAAGAGCTCTATATGGGAAAGAAGGGGAGGAGGAAGACATAGAAAGAGACACAGACACAGACACAAACAGAAACAGAGACAGAGAGACAGAGACAGAGAGACACAGAGAGACAGAGACAGAGAGGAAGAGAATCAGACAGATAGAGACAGAGACAGAAACACAGAAACAGATATTCAGACACAGAGACAGAGATAGAAAAAAAGATAAAGAAGAGGGCTAGATGGATAAACATAGATAGATAGATAATCGATAGATGGATAGCTAGGTAGAGCATTTGTTGTTTGGTATGTATCAGGCATTGTGTGGGACAACTCACATATTTCACTGCTATCTCTGCTATCTCAAAAGCATAGAAATCTCAATGGAAAGAACCCTGCTCCTGGATTCAGGAAAACGAGTTCAAACATGGCCTCAGAATATGGTTCTCTGTGTGACTCTGGGCAAATCAGAATCCTCATCTCCGGATGCCTCAACCTCCTCATCTATAAAATGGGGGTAAAAACTCCAAGTTGTTAAAAGAGTAAAATGTGATCACATTTGCAAACCTTAAGAAAGCACAGAAGACCTTTAGCCTACTAGTTTCAGGCTATCGGAAAGAGTGAGCACTATTGGGCTTATATCCCAAAGGAATACCAAAGAGCGGAAGGGACCTGTATGTGCCAAAATGTTTGTGGCAGCCCTTTTCATAGTGGCTAGAAGCTGGAAGATGAATGGATGTCCATCAATTGGAGAATGGTTGGGTAAATTATGGTATATGAATGTTATGGAATATTATTGCTCTGTAAGAAATGACAGGCAAGAGGAATACAGAGAGGCCTGGAGAGACTTAAACCAACTGAGGCTGAGGGAAATGAGCAGAACCAGAATGAAGATGTATTCTGATGGAAGTGGAAATGTTCAACATAAAGAAGATCCAACTCACTTCCAGTTGATCAATGATGGACAGAAATAACTACACCCAGAGAAAGAACACTGGGAAGTGAATGTAAATTGTTAGCACTACTGTCTATCTACCCAGGTTACTTATACCTTCGGAATCTAACAAGAAAATGGGATTTACACACATATATTGTATCTAGGTTATACTGTAACACATGTACAATGTATGGGATTGCCTGTCATCTAGGGGAGGGAGTAGAGGGAGGGAGGGGACAATTTGGAAAAATGATTACAAGGGATAATGTTATAAAAAAATTATTCATGCATATATACTGTCAAAAAAATTTTATAATTATAAAATTGAAAAAAAAAAAGTGAGTACTAATAGAAAAACTGATGAACAAACGCACACTAATGGTGATCTCCTTGGAGTCCAGTATCAGTAGCGGGACCTCAAGGTCAAAGCCGTGTACAAGTTTGTGACTCACTGAAGGGTTCCCCATCACTTTCCTAAGAGGTTAGAAATGCAAAACTTAACCAGCAGCAGGTCCCACAGACAGACTTCTCTGACCTGAAAACCTTTCCCCATCTGGCTCCAGCCTAATTTTCCTGACTTGTCTGATAAAGACTCCCATCATACACTATGTGACCCAGCCAGGGTCACCCAACTACAAAGTCGAGGATTTGAACTCAGATCTCGAAGTAGGGGCTCGATAAATGAGAGTAGACTGAGACTCCATTTCTTCATCTGTAAAATGAGGGGGGTGAATTCCATGTCCTCCAAAATCCCCTTCACATTGAACATTTATTATTTTCTGGTGGGGAACAAGTCACTCCTTTTTGGCACTGCAGGACACCAGTGACCCACTGAGCCAGGTGGTCCCTCGTGGGGGGGACTTAGGAGGAAGGCACTCTGCCCTGCCTAGCACCTCTGAGGAGCGATCCTACTGTGGGCACTGTTTGAGCCAAGATCCCCAGTGGCTGGCCACTGCTGATTTCTACCAATGCGTCTCAACCGAGCATAAAATTTGCTGAACTTTCCAGTGCTTAACCTGGCACATAGCAGACAATAAATGTTGGCTGATTGATTGATTATTTGATTGACTGAACTTTCTCCCCATTAAAGGAATCGTGCACTCTACTGGCTCACTTTTCGTTCCAGGCTTAAGTGACAGTTCTTTTAGAAAAACAGAATCCTCCTGTTCCAGTCTCTTCCTTGTTCTTTCTCAGGCTATAAAAGGATTTTGTCACTTCTCAAGTGGTCAAGACAGGTTTTTTCCTCTTCAAAAGGAGAGTCCTAGTCTCAATGGCCGGAATATCTGGAGACTAACAGCCATCTAAGGAGATCCCAGATGTTGTCAATTTCTCTTTGCCTCCATTTTGGGCTCACCAAAGATAGGCTCCGTCTCCTGGAGGCTACGGGGGAAAGGAGCTCCCGCCGCTGCCCCGGAGCCGCCGGGAGGAGTCCGGCGAGGTCGGCCCCCCCAGGCTCACCTGCACGGAGGCCGTGGGCGAGACGGCGCCACGGAGCTCCAGGGGCTCCCCGCCGCGCTCAGCTCCCGGCGCCCCCCCCTGAGGGAGCTCGTGCCGCAGAGCACGTAGCCCGGGCCCGGCACGTGGAAGGCTGCCTTTCCTCCCGGTGCCCACCAGGAGGCCGAGTTCTCGGAGCTTCCGCTCTCAGCCGGGGGCGGCGCTGGCCCCAAAGCCACGTTTCTGCCTGGGCCTCCCCCCGGGCCGCCTCCTTCGGGCCTCGTGCTCGGCTCTGGGCGCCGGGACAGCGATGGCCGAGCACGCCCGCCGGAGGCTGCGGGTCCCCAGCCGGAGAGCGGCGGCGTGCTCGGGGGCAGCGGGGGCGCAGGAGGCAGGAAAGGGAAGCAGAAAAAAGCACGGGATTGGTCCAAGCGGCCGCGGGGGGCGGGGGGCGGCTCGAATCGGCGGACGTCCGGGGAGGATGCCCGGGACAGACAAGCGCCGCCCCATGGGAGGACTCGGAGCCTGAGCCCCCCGGGCCCGGCCGGGAGAAGGTTTCCGGTCTCCTGTCCGGACGCCCGTAGCCTCGGTCGCCACCCCCTTCCCCCCTCCTCCCCACGTAGGAAGAGCTACCGGAGCCGGCCCCTCCCCACGGCCGCGGCTTTCGCCAGCGCTGGGGGCGCCGGGAAGGAGCGGGAGTCAGACGAAAAGAGACCCCCCCCCCCCATAGCTTGGCGGGGGAGGGGGGGAGGGGCGTGAGAGAAAAAGTCTGAGAGAGCCGCTCCGGGAAAGGGAAGCGCAGCCCGGCTCCCCCTCCTCCAGCCCGGGGGCCGAGCCCGGGCCAGACCGCAGCCTCCCGCGGGGCTCTCCTATGTCTGCCAAGAACCCCCCGGGGGTCACCAGAGCCAGACCCACTACAAAATCAGCCGGTACTGACCAGTTTCTTTTTCTCGGCCTTCGCTCCTTTCTGGTCGGCTTCGTCTTTCATGGGGGCGTCTGGTTGTCCTGGTTGTCCTGTCAAAGGAGAAGAGGGCGGCATTAGACCCAAGGTGTTCTTGGGCTGCCTCCAGAACAGCCGGGAAGGTTCTGCCGGGATGGAAAGAGCCTTTAGGGGGCGGAAGGGAAGAGATTAAGCATTTATAGAGCAGCTGCTGTGTGCCCAGGGCTGTGCATCCCTTTGTGAAGGTGATCCCACCCAATCGGCACAAAATCCCTGCCAGGTGAGTGCTGTCCTTATTCCCATTTTACAGATTAGGGAATGGGGGCAGAGGGATTCAGGGAGCTGCCCCGCGCCAGAGGGAGCGGGACCCGGGACAGATTGGGACTCTGAGCTCAGGAAGGACCAGAAACGGGAGGAGGGGGATCTCAGCCTGGCGCAGGGAGGAATGGGGGCTTCTCCTGGAGACCCCAAGATCGAGGGAGAGGACTAGGGACAGGAGGGGGCCTGGGAGCTGAGACTCAGCCTGGGCCTCCTGACCCCACCTCCCATTCCGGTACAAAGCCAGACCAGAGTGTGAGGCTGTCCTCGGCCATACATGCTGGCTGCTTGCCTGTCTGTGCGCTAAACTGGCCAAGCGCCCCCCTGAGGAAGCCGGGGTCTGGGGGAGGAGCGCAACTGCAAGTGAACAACGGTCCCTCTCTCATACCCTCACACACACACTCCCCCTCACACACACACATACAAACAAGGTGATCACCAGCGGTGGGAAGGACAAAGCCTTGAGGGAAGTTGGCAACCCAGCCAGAAGTCCCCGCCAGCTTGCAGGAGAGCAAAGGATGACAAGGGGCTGGCCGGGAGGCCTTGGATGCCCGAGGGTCTCTCGCTGGCCCCGGAGGCCACAGACAGTCCCTGGAGCTAACTGTGCCCAACGAGGGTCAGGGCATGCCCACTTAGGGTCAGGGCATGCCCACCTTTCCTCTTTGTACTTTGAGATGGGGGTATACTTGGCAGAAGAGCAGGACAGTTTTCAAAGTATTTTATGGAATTGATGACATACTTTAAAAAACAAGTCATATGAAATGGGGATTCATTGTCTCCTATATAATTTTTCTGTTTTCTGCTCTCTATATGGAAATGTTCTTTTTTGTAATTAAGTTTGGAATAAAAAATAAAAATCAAGGATACATACCAAATTTAACAAAGTGGTGGCGAAAATTGCCCTTTTGTGCCTTTTTCTATTATTCTTTCCATTGAATCCATTTTTAAAAATTAGGGCAGTTATCTATTTTGTATCTTCATCATTGTAAGCCCTGGGCCTGGCACAAGTTGTTATTGTTGCTGGTCAGTGATTTTCCCAGCGTGTCCTCCTCTCTATGACCCCATTTGGAGTCTGCTTGACAGAGATCCTGGACTGGTTTCCCGTTTCCTTCTCCAGCTTATTTTCAAATGAGGAAACTGAGGCAAGCAAGGTTAAATGATGTGCTCAAGGTCGCACAGCTAGTCAGTGTCTGAGGCTGGATTTGAACTGGTTTCAGGCCCAGTGCTCTATCACCAGCCACGTAGCTTACATAACAAGTGCTTAACAAACTCTTTTTGACTGGTTGAAAAAAAAAAGAGATCATTGATGGTTAAATTCACAATAAAAAATTTAAGTCATTATTACAACAAATTAAATTTGTAAAAGCTAAATTACGCATGGATAGGGCTAGACTTCACTGGTACGAGGGAAAAACCGAGTGAGTGGGCTTATGTCCCAAAGAGATCTTAAAGAATGTTTGTGGCAGCCCTCTTTGTGGTGGCCAGAAACTGGAAACTGAATGGATGCCCATCCATTGGAGAATGGCTGAATAAATGGTGGTCTATGAATATTATGGAATATTATTGTTCTGTAAGAAATGATCAACAGGATGATTTCAGAAAGGCCTGGAGACGCTTACATGAACTGATGCTGAGTGAGATGAGCAGGACCAGGAGATCATTATATACTTCAACAACAATACTACACAATGATCAATTCTGAAGGAAGAGGCTCTCTCCAACAATGAGATGAACCAAATCAGTTCCCATAGAGCAGTAATGAACCAAAGCTATCCCCAGTGAAAGAATTCTGGGAGATGACTATGAACCACTACACAGAATTTCCAGTCCCTTTGTTTTTGTCCGCCTGCATTTTGAATTTCCTTCACAGGCTAATTGTACGCTATTTCAAAGTCTAATTCTTTTTGTACAGAAGAACAATTGTTTGTACATGTAGAAAGAAAGAAAGGAAGGAAGGAAGAGAGAAAGAGAAAGAAAGAAAAAAAACGAGTAAGCTCTTTCTAACTAGGGCTCCCCCTGTTCTGACCTCTGGGGGTATGAGAAGGTTGCTCAGAGCTCCACAAAGCCAGTGACTTGCCCAGAGTCCCACAGCCACCATGTGATGGAAGCCAGACTTGCTGCCGGGCTTCCGGAAGCCTGCTATTCTCCCATTGTCACAACTCCTGGTGCTGATTTCTTTGCCATAAGCCTTGAAGAGCTGATAAAGTAAAAGTCAAGTGATTTCGGACCATAAAAATGGAAGAGGCTGTAGATAAGCACTCCTCTATCCTGTTCCCATCAGGTCACAGATGGACCTACAAGGTCAAGTCCCAAGTAAATGGGAACTAAGCCCCCCCGGCTCCCGACTTCCCAGTGCAGTGTCCGTGGCATCAAGGGGAAGATGTTTGGAGCCAAGGACCTCACAAAAGTTTCATTTGATTTCCAGGGGACCACCCATTTTCTGTACTTTCAAGAGGCTAGTTCAGGATTGATAAAAGAGAGCTATATGTTGTGAGGTGATTAATGAGCTTCGACAATCCTAAGAGGTAACATGGATTGAAAGGTAAAATAGCTTCCCAAAAGGCATGGAAAAATTCATGAATAACAGATATTCAGCTCTGGTAAATGAAAAAAGAAACAACAACTCAATCTCTAATTCCAAACAGATTCCAATTAATTAACCACTTTCTATAATTTTTTTTATTTTAATGGCTGATCGCTTTTCAGGTCACTATAGATGATGATGAAGTAAGAAGAGATCTTTGGACTGATCACATAAAATGTTGGAGCTGGCATGGAGCTTAGAACATAGAACTCAGAAGGTTAGATCGAGAAGAAGCTACAGAGACCCTCTAAGCCCCCTCCCTCGTTTGCCGGGTGAAAACAAAAGTTTCTTTAGTAAACAAAATTAAAGATTGAGGCAGAGTTGGAGTAAAGCTCCAGAAAGTCAATTGTTGCAGACGTCATTTAAAGTATATATTCCTATTTTTGGATATTCATTTCCAAATTTCCAGTTCCTTTAGAAGGAACAAAATCAGTTATTTAGGTTCTTCTCACAAAGCACGTCTCATGACTAAATCTTGTCTCTGTGGGACTCTATGCGCGGGGCACACACATATGGACGTATCTCCAGAGGAACGAGAAATCACTTACCGCGTATTCTGGGTGCTCTTCTGTCACAGTGTAAAGAACAATCCAGCCAGCCTCATATATTGAGGAGCCGCCAATATCATGATGTGTAAACTTGGGAAATTGAGGGGAAAAAAACGCAGTATTAATGATTAAACAGATCCACCCACCATTTCAAGCTCTTTTTTTTTTTGATACAAGTCTTGATAAGAGATAAATGATTACTGGTTGGTAAGGATGGCCATTTCAACCCCTTGTCAACATAGCCAGGAATGCATCAACACTTAGAAAGAGTGAAACTTTGGCAAAGACCTGAGGACAAGAGGGTAAAGGCCAGTGAAAGAACCGCCAATAGCTCATCAGAGCAAGGAAACTGCAGGCTCTCCCAGCTGCCCTATCGGTTCTCCTTGAGTCCACCTTCTGTCATTGGCTGTCTTCCCTCGGTCCCCAACCGGACTCCCCTGTCACTTGCAGACCATCCAGTAGAAGTGAATGACCTTTTTTACAGCCTTTTTTACAGTTACAATTGGGTACCTGTCCTTCAGATATTCTACAAAGTAATATTTCTTCTCTTCCTTTTCTTCTGGGATAGCGCTTTTAATACTTTGCTATTGTACCTCTAGAATAACTTTTCTGCTGGTTTCTTGTGGTTCTCATACTGGCTCAGGCTCTGGTATTATATATAGAAAGGACAGGAAAGGCATCCCAGACTGCTGCTGGGGCTTACCAATTTAGAAATAAACATCCCCACATTGGGGACGTGGGGAGAGAAATTACTCCCAAGTCTGCAGAAAGGAAGGGACCCTTTTGCTCCCATGTAAGGCTCTCACTAGCTTGGAGTGTGTCCCTGCCCTGGCTTCCTCTTCCTTGATAACTTTCTGTGGGTTCTCCCGACTAGATCGGGGAGCACTGGAGAGGGGCAGGGGTAGGGAACCTTGGAAGGGCTGCCCAGGGACAGCCTTTGCCTTGGGACGGACAGTACCTTCTGTCCCTGGGGCCACAGGACTCGCGGCTTCTGCAGCTGGCACCTGTCCCTCTGCATGGTGACTAGTGAGAGCCCAAGGTCCCAAGAAGGAGAGCCAGCCTCTTGGAGCCCGCTGGCGTTTTCTGGGGACATGGCTGTTCCGGCTCTGAGGGACTGGCGCTCGTGGGAAAGTCGGGGAGGCTCCTGGGAAGGGCCCTTTGCCTTTCGTGGGCCCACGGTATGAGTAGGGAGGTAGATTCTAAGAATCAATATGTTTAAAATATAATTCAGATACTAAATTAGGCGGCAGAGACATACTTCAAGTAATTGAACTGGAGAATCAAATCATAATTTGATGTAACTTGTAATCACTTTGGGACAGTCATTTAGGACTTAACCCACTAGAGAAAGAAGTGGTAAACCACTTCAGAATCCTTGCCAAGAAAACCTCCGAGACAAACATGGCCCCTGGGGTCAGGACGAGCCGGACACGACTGGAAACAGGCTGTTACCGGCCACCACGTGGGGTGAAACAGAGGGAGACTTCTACAGAAAGCAGGATTGGAGTCAAGCAAGAGGCGCAGAAACGTTCAACGGGTGTTTGCAGATGAAAGAATGAAGTTACCTTTCCTGCCCCACAAAACCATTTTGTATGTGAGTGGGTGACCCCCTTGGGAATGAAATTTCACTGGATTATTAATGGTTTCCAATAGACAGAATAACTCATTTGGAAAAGCGAGTGCAGACTTTCGGAATTGGATTTGAACAGCAATTAAAGGTCATCTAAGCAAACATTGAAACCATTAAAATAAAAATCTTACCTGAAACGTGTAAGATAATTGAGAGCTTACAGTCTAGTTAAATGCTCTTAACCCGGGAGAAAAAGGGATCACAGAACGAACCCCAACATGGCCTAATGCTTTCCCAGATACTCTCCATGGACCTAGAAGGAGTCTTCAAAGTGGTGGAAAACCAAGGAGGGAGAGGAGTTCTTCGGGAGGCCATGAGGTCTCGGTTTGGGTGAGAAGAGCCAGTTGAGGAGGGAGGAAAGAATACCCCAAGAATCTCTGTCCAACAACTGCTGCCATGTTGATTCCTCTTTTCTGTACACAGGCACAGGGGGCGGGGCCTGGAGCACATTCTCGGCTCTCACCGCCACACAGAGACCTTCGTCCCCCTGGCCCCCGGCCTTCCCACAGGCTCCTCCTCAGCAAGCCCAGTATTGTCTCCCTTTGAAATGGAAAAAAATTCAATAGAGCAAAATAACTCATTTAAAAACAAAATTGGGCATTTACAAAAATAACTAAAAACTGTGAATGAAGAAAATAACTCCTTAAAAGTCAGGATGGAACAAATAGAAATGAATGATTCATTGAGAACCCAAGAATCAGTCAAACAAAACAAAAAAAAATGAGAAGCTGGAGAACAACGTCAAATACTTACTGGGAAAATCTATAGATCTGGAAAATAGATCTAGGAGAGATAATCTGCGGATCATTGGACTTCCCGAAAACTATGACCAAAAAAAGAGCCTAGATTCTATTTTACAGGAAATTATCAAAGAGAACTGTCCAGAGATGATAGAAACAGAGGGGAAAGTAGATGTTGAAAGAATTCATCGAATTCCTTCTGAAATAGACCCTAAAAAAAGAACACCACAGAATATTGTGGCTAAGCTGCAGAATTACCGCACAAAGGAGAAAATCCTGCAAGCAGCTAGAAAAAAACAATTTGAATACCAAGGTGCCACAATAAGGGTCACCCAAGATCTGGCTGCCTCCACATTAAAAGATAGAAGGGCCTGGAACCTGATATTCTGAAAGGCAAAAGATCAAGGATTGCAACCAAGAATAAACTACCCAGCTAAGTTTAGCATCTTTTTCCATGGAAGAAGATGGTCATTCAATGAAATAGAGGAATTCCATATGTTTCTAAGAAAAAAAACCAGACTTAAACAAAAAATTTGATCTACATCCACAAGACTGAAGAGAAACAGAAAAAGGTACACAGAACCCTTGAGAACTATATCTCTGTTGTGGGTATATAGAAAGTACACATGGATAATTTGATTTTACTGATATAAAAGAAAAAAAGAGGAGAGGGTGTAGTGAAGGGAAGGGGGTAGTATCAGAAAAAGGGGAGGGAGTGATAAAAAGAGGGAAACTACATCCCAGAAAGAGGCATAGAAAATACACTATATCTGAGGGAATTTAGAGAGGGGGAGAATCATTGTGTAAATCTTACTCTCATCAGAAGAGGCTCAAAGAGTAAATAATTGTCATATTTGTTTTTCAGAGAATTCTCTCTCACCTCATTAAAAGGGGGGAGAGGAAAAGGGAAAAGGAAAAGGAGAATAAGGGAAGGGAATGTGGAGGGAGGGGGGAGGGATACTAAAAAAAAAAAGGGAGGGCTGCGCATCACAAGGGGGGTCTATAAATTAAATATTGGGGAAGGGGTTCAGGGGGGTCAAGGGAAAAAGCATAATCTGGGGATAATATGATGGTAGGAAATACAGAATTAGTAATTTTAACTGTAAATGTGAATGGGATGAACGCTCTCATCAAACGGAGATGGATAGCAGACTGGATCAAAAATCAGAACCCTACAATATGTTGTTTACAGGAAACACACTTAAAGCAGGGAGATACATATAGAGTAAAGTAAAAGGTTGGAGCAGAATCTATGATGCTTCAGGTAAAGCCAAAAAAGCAGGGGTAGCTATCCTTATCTCAGATCAAGCAAAAGCAGAAGTTGATCTAGTTAAAAGAGATAAGGAAGGAAACTATATCCTCCTGAAAGGTAGCATAAATAATGAAGCCATATCGATACTAAACATATATGCACCAAGTGGTATAGCATCTAACTTTCTAAAGGAAAAGTTAAGAGAACTGCAAGAAGAAATAGACAGTAAAACTATAATAGTGGGAGATCTCAACCTTGCACTCTCAGATTTAGACAAATCAAACCAAAAAACAAATAAGAAAGAAATTTAAAAAGTAAATAAAACATTAGAAAAACTAGGTATGATAGACCTTTGGAGAAAACTGAATGACAATAGAAAGGAATATACTTTCTTCTCAGCAGTTCATGGATCCTATACAAAAATTGACCATATATTAGGACATAAAGATCTCAAAATTAAATGTAGGAAGGCAGAAATAATAAATGCCTTCTTCTCAGATCACAATGCAATAAAAGCTACATTCAGTAAAAAGTTAGGGGTAAATAGACCAAAAAGTAATTGGAAACTGAATAATCTCATCTTAAAGAATGACTGGGTGAAAGAGCAAATTATAGAAACAATAATTTCACCCAAGATAATGACAATGATGAGACATCATACCAAAATCTGTGGGATGCAGCTAAAGCAGTAATAAGGGGAAATGTTATATCTTTAGAGGCTTATTTGAAGAAAATAGAGAAAGAGAAGATTAACGAATTGGGCTTGCAACTTAAAAGGCTAGAAAAAGACCAAATTAAAAACCCCCAACCAAAAATTAAACTTGAAATACAAAAATTAAAAGGAGAAATCAATAATATTGAAAGTAAAAAATAAAACTATTGAATTAATAAATAAAACCAAGAGTTGGTTTTATGAAAAAGCCAATAAAATAGATAAACCTTTGGTAAATCTGATCAGAAAAAAGAAAGAGGAAAATCAAATTGTTAGTCTTACAAATGAAAAGGGGGATCTTTCCACCAATGAGGAGGAAATTGGAGAAATAATAAGGAGTTACTTTGCCCAACTTTATGCCAATAAATTTGATAACTTAAGTGAAATGGATGACTTCCTCCAAAAATATAGGCTTCCTAGATTAACAGAGGAGGAGATAAATTGCTTAAATAGTCCCATTTCAGAAAAAGAAATAGAACAAGCTATTAATCAACTCCCCAGGAAAAAATCCCCAGGACCAGATGGATTTACATGTGAATTCTACCAAACATTTAAAGAACAATTAGCCCCAATTAGCTATATAAACTATTTGAAAAAATAGGGGATGAAGGAGTCCTACCAAACTCCTTTTATGACACAGACATGGTACTGATACCTAAACCAGGTCGATCGAAAACTGAGAAAGAAAATTATAGACCAATTTCCTTAATGAATATTGATGCTAAAATCTTAAATAAGATATTAGCAAAAAGACTTCAGAAAATCATCCCCAGGATAATACACTATGATCAAGTAGGATTCATACCAGGAATGCAGGGATGATTTAATATTAGGAAAACTATTAGTATAATTGACCATATTAATAATCAAATTAATAAAAACCATATGATCATCTCAATAGATGCAGAAAAAGCATTTGACAAAATCCAACATCCATTCCTTTTTTTTTATTATTTTTTTATTTTATAATTATAACATTTTTTTGACAGTACATATGCATGGGTAATTTTTTACATTATCCCTTGCACTTACTTCTATTCAGATTTTTTCCCTTCCTCCCCCAACCCCCTCCCCCAGATGGCAAGCAGTCTTATATATGTTAAATATATTACAGTATATTCTAGATACAATATATGTGTTTAGAACCGAATTTTTTGTTGCACAGGAAGAATTGGATTCAGAAGGTAAAAATAACAGTTTACATTCATTTCCCAGTGTTCCTTTTCTGGATGTAGCTGGTTCTGTCCATCATTAATCAATTGGAATTGGATTAGCTCTTCTCTATGTTGAAGAAATCCACTTCCATCAGCATACATCCTCGTACAGTATCATTGTTGAAGTGTATAATGATCTTCTGGTTCTGCTCGTTTCACTCAGCATCAGTTGATGTAAGTCTCTCCAAGCCTCTCTGTATTCCTCCTGTTGGTCATTTCTTATAGAACAATAATATTCCATAACATTCATATACCATAGTTTACCCAACCATTCTCCAATTGATGGACATCCATTCATCTTCCAGCTTCTAGCCACTATGAAAAGGGCTGCCACAAACATTTTGGCACATACAGATCCCTTTCCCTTCTTTAGTAGTTCCTTGGGGTATAAGCCCAGTAGTAGTATGTCTGGGTCAAAGGGTATGCACATTTTGATAACTTTTTGGGCATAATTCCAGATTGCTCTCCAGAATGGTTGGATTCTTTCACAACTCCACCAACAATGCATCAGTGTCCCAGTTTTCCCACAGTCCCTCCAACATTCATCGTTATTTGTTCCTGTCATCTTAGCCAATCTGACAGGTGTGTAATGATACCTCAGAGTTGTCTTAATTTGCATTTCTCTGATCAATAGTGATTTGGAACACTCTTTCATATGAGTGGAAATACTTTTAATTTCATCATCTGAAAATTGTCTGTTCATATCCTTTGACCATTTATCAATTGGAGAATGGCTTGATTTTTTATAAATTAAAGTCAATTCTCTGTATATTTTGGAGATGAGGCCTTTATCAGAACCTTTAACTGTAAAAATTTTTTTTCCCAATTTGTTACTTCCCTTCTAATTTTGTTTGCATTAGTTTTGTTTGTGCAGAAACTTTTTAATTTGGTGTGATCAAAATTTTCTATTTTGTGATCAATAATGGTCTCTAGTTCTCCCTTGGACACAAACTCCTTCCTCCTCCACAAGTCTGAGAGGTAAACCATCCCATGTTCCTCCAATTCATTTATGATTTCGTTCTTTATGCCTAAATCTTGGACCCATTTTGATCTAATCTTAGTATGTGGTGTTAAATGTGGGTCCATGCCTAGTTTCTGCCATACTAATTTCCAGTTTTCCCAGCAATTTTTGTCAAATAATGAATTCTTATCCCAAAATTTGGGATCTTTAGGTTTGTCAAAGATTAGATTGCTATTTTTATTCACTATCTTGCCCTTTGAACCTAACCTATGCCACTGATCAACTAGTCTATTTCTTAGCCAATACCAAATGGTTTTGGTGAATGTTGCTTTATAATATAGCTTTAAATCAGGTACACTTAGACCCCCTTCCTCTGACTTTTTTTTCATTAGTTTTTAGTACCAACATCCATTCCTACTAAAAACTCTTGAGAGTATAGGAATAAATGAATTATTCTTTAGAATAATCAGGAGCATATATTTAAGACCGTCAGTAAGCATAATATGCAATAGAAATAAACTGCAACCTTTCCCAGTAAGATCAGGAGTGAAACAAGGTTGCCCACTATCACCATTACTATTCAATATAGTACTAGAAACGCTAGCCTTGGCAATAAGAGCCGAGAAAGAGATTCAAGGAATTAGAGTAAGAAATGAGGAAATCAAACTATCACTCTTTGCAGATGACATAATGGTATACTTAGAGAACCCCAAAGACTCTGCTAAAAAGCTATTAGAAATAATTCAGAATTTTAGCAAAGTGGCAGGATACAAAATAAATCCACATAAATCCTCAGCATTCTTATATATCACCAACAAAACGCAACAGCAAGAGATACAAAGATAAATTCCATTCCAAACAAATGTTGAGAGTATAAAGTATTTGGGAATCCATCTACCAAAGAATAGTCAGGAATTATATGAGAAAAATTACAAAACACTTGCCAAAAAAATAAAGTCAGACTTAAATAATTGGAAAGACATTCAGTGCTCTTGGATAGACCAAGCGAATATAATAAAGATGACAATACTCCCCAAACTAATCTATTTATTTAGTGCTATACCAATCAGACTCCCAAGAAACTATTTTAATGACCTAGAAAAAATAACAACAAAATTCATATGGAAGAATAAAAGGTCGAGAATTGCAAGGGAACTAATGAAAAAAAAGTCAGAGGAAGGTGGTCTAAGTGTACCTGATCTAAAGCTATATTATATAGCAGCAGTCACCAAAACCATTTGGTACTGGCTAAGAAATAGAACAGTAGATTAGTGGAACAGATTAGATACAAAGGACAAAAAAGGGTACATCTATAGCAATCTAATCTTTGACAAACCCAAAGATACCAACATTAGGGACAAAAATTCATTATTCGGAAAAAACTGTTGGGAAAACTGGAAATTAGTATGGCAGAAATTAGATATGGATCCACACTTAACACCATATACCAAGATAAGATCAAAATGGGTCCATGATTTAGGCATAAAGAATGAGATAATAAATAGATTAGAGGAACAGAGAATAGTCTACCTCTCAGACCTGTAGAGGAGGAAGGAATTTATGACCAGAGGAGAACTAGAGATCATTATTGATCACAAAATAGAAGATTTTGATTACATCAAACTAAAAAAGTTTCTGTACAAACAATACTAATGCAAAAAGATTAGAAGGGAAGTAACAAATTAGGAAAATATTTTTAAAAGTAAAGGTTCTGACAAAGGTCTCATTTCCAAAATATATAGAGAACTGACCCTGATTTATAGGAAACCAAGCCATTCTCCAATTGATAAATGGTCAAGGGATATGAACAGACAATTTTCAGATGATGAAATTGAAACTATTTCCACTCATATGAAAGAGTGTTCCAAATCACTCTTGATCAGAGAAATGCAAATTAAGACAACTCTGAGATACCACTACACACCTGTCAGATTGGCTAAGATGACAGGAACAAATAATGATGAATGTTGGAGGGGATGTGGGAAAACTGGGACACTGACACATTGTTGGTGGAGTTGTGAAAGAATCCAGCCATTCTGGAGAGCAATTTGGAACTATGCCCAAAAAGTTATCAAACTGTGCATACCCTTTGACCCAGCATTGCTGTTATTGGGATTATATCCCAAAGAAATACTAAAGAGCGGAAAGAGACCTGTATGTGCCAAAATGTTTGTTGCAGCTCTTTTTGTTGTAGCTAAAAACTGGAAGTGGAATGGATGTCCATCAGTTGGAGAATGGTTGGGTAAATTGTGGTATATGAATGTTATGGAATATTATTGCTCTGTAAGAAATGACCAGCAGGAGGAATACAGAGAGGCTTGGAGAGACTTAAATCAACTGTTGCTGAGTGAAATGAGCAGAACCAGAAGATCACTATACACTTCAACAACAATACTGTATGAGGATGTATTCTGATGGAAGTGGAAATCTTCAACATAAAGAAGATCCAACTCACTTCCAGTTGATCAATGATGGACAGAAATAACTACACCCAGAGAAGGAACACTGGGAAGTGAATGTAAATTGTTAGCACTACTGTCTATCTACCCAGGTTACTTATACCTTCGGAAGCTAATAATTAATGTGCAACAAGAAAATGGGATTTACACACATATATTGTATCTAGGTTATATTGTAACACATGTAAAATGTATGGGATTACCTGTCATCGGCGGGAGGGAGTGGAGGGAGGGAGGGGATAATTTGGAAAAATGAATTTTAAAAAATTAATAATAATAATAATATCATAAATAATAATAATACAACATTTATTTTTCCTCTTGTTTAATTTTTATTTTTTCTTTATTAAACCTTTTTAGTTTTCAAAACATATGTGTGGACAATTCTTCAACATTAATCCTTGCAAAACTTTGTGTTCCAATTTCCCCTGCCTTTCCCCCATGCCCTCCCTTAGATGGCAAATACTCCAACACATGTTAAACATGATAGAAATAAATGCATATATGCATACATATTTATACAATTATCATTCTGCACAACAAAAATCAAATCAAACCAGAAAAAAAAAAAAGAAAGAAAAAGAAAAGAAAAGAAAAGAGAAGAGAAAAAAATAAAAACCAAGCAAGCAATAACAAAAAGAGTGAAAATGCTATGCTTTGGACCACATTCAGTTTCCAGTTTTCTCTCTTGGTGTAGATGGCTCTCTTCATCATTGAACAACTGATTTGGTTCATCTTATTGTTGAAGAGAACCACGTCCACAAGAATTGATCCTCATATAGTCTTGTTGTTGCCACATACAATGATCTCCTGGTTCTGCTCCCTTCACTCAGCATCAGTTACTGTCAGTCTCTCCAGGCCTCTCTGAAATCATCCTACCTATTGTGTTCAAAGTTGCCCAGCTTTTTTTTTGCTTCCTCATAGATTTTCTATTGCTCTCTGCTGTGCTCTTTTTATATATTTTGCCCCTTCCTCCCCCTACCATCTAAAGAAGTTAATTACAATTAACTAATATTAGCAATTAAGTTTGGATATATTACATACATAAATGTACATATATTTATATATCTATAAGCATATGCATATACACTCATACACATATTTGTAAGGCGGTACTAACATGTTTATTTCCTCCTCTTATCTGTTTCTCTGGGAGTGGATTAGCATCTTTCCTCATAAGTCCAAGTTTTTCCATGTTTTTCTAAATCAACCAGCTCATCATTTCCTACAGCACCACAATATTCCAACCCAATCCCATCCTATCTGACAGATTATCTATGAAAGTTGCTCTCCCCACCCCCCAGTTTTCTGCATTCCTTTTATTCTTGGCTACATAGATTTTATTTGTACACACACAAAAAAACTTTACAATAATCAAAATTATTCTTTTTACACTTCAATGATACTTTCATGATAATATAGTTTAAGTCTGATGCTGCTGAATCTATTCCCTTTACATCCCTTTACATTCCCCCTCCCACCCCGGGTTTCTTTGAAGTTCTTGACTTTTTGTTCTTCCAAACAGACTTTGTTATTATTATTTTTTTAACTCAATAAAACACATTTTTAGTCATTTAATTGGGATGACACTGAATACATAGATTATTGAATAAATAACTTAGGTAGAATTGTCATTTTAAAAATTATATTGGCTTTATCTACCCATGAACAATAAATATTATTTCAATTATTTAGATCTGTTTATTTGTATTTTTATGCAGGCTGAGTATTTTATGTTTATGTCCATATACTTCTGTGTCTCTTTTGGCAAGTATTTCTTACCAGATAGCTTGCAGATCTTTTTTTTTTTTTTTAACTGTATTAGAAATGGCCTACAACAATACTTAATGATGTTGCTAACACATTGTAATTTCTCTGTTTTGACTTTCATTAAATCTATTTAAATTTAAAATTTGTCTGAAGTTATGATACTATCCCTGCTTTTTAATGTAAATTCTGCTCTTTGTTTTATGTGTGTGCTTTTCATTTTTATGTTTCCCGAAAGCAACACAATCCAGACTTTTTAAAAATTTATTTATTTATTTATTTATTTTTAATTTTTATAATTATAACATTTTCTTTGACAATACATATGCATAGGTAATTTTTTTTACAACATTATCCCTTGTACCCCCTTCTGTTCCGAATTTTTCCCCTCCTTCCTTCTACCCCCTCCCCTAGATGGTAGGCATTCCCATACATATTAAATATCTTATAGTATATCCTAGGTACAATATATATGTGCAGAACTGAATTTTGTTGTTGTTGTTGCAAAGGAAGGATTGTATTGGGAAGGTAAAAATAATCTGGGCAAAACAAAACAAAACAAAACAAAAACAATGCTCACAGTTTACACTCATTTCCCAGTGTTCCTTTTCTGGATGTAGCTGATTCTGTCCATCATTGATCAATTGGAATTGGATTAGCTCTTCTCTATGTTGAAGATATCCACTTCCATCAGAATACATCCTCATACAGTGTCATTGTTGAAGTGTATAATGATTCCTTAGTTCTGCTCGTTTCACTCAGCATCAGTTGTTGTAAGTCTCTCCAAGCCTCTCTGTATTCCTCCTGTTGGTCATTTCTTACAGAATAATAATATTCCATAACATTCATATACCATAATTTACCCAACCATTCTCCAATTGATGGGCATCCATTCATTTTCCAGTTTCTAGCCACTATGAAAAGGGCTGTCACATATACTTTGGCACATACAGGTCCCTTTCCCTTTTTTAGTATTTCCTTGGGATATAAGCCCAGTAGTAGCACTGCTGGGTCAAAGGGTATGTGTAATGTGCTGTTGGCTCCAGAAGCTGCCAATCGCTCTCTGGGAGGAGATCTGCTGTGTCAACTCAAATCTCTCAGACAGATTCTTCTTCCTGTAGAGAACTGTTGTCTCCAGACAGTTGCCGTTAACTCTCGTCCAGAGAAGTGATTTCCCTTCCTGCAGAGAGCTGCCTCAAGTCTGGTCTAGAGCAGAGACTCCCTTTTCCTCCAGAGCTGCCCTCTTTTATCCTCCCAGAGAATGGGCGTGGGATAATGCAAGAGCTTCTGGGAAAAATTACTTCAACCAATGAACTTGCTCCACCTAAGCATGCAAGTTCTTCCCCAGAAATTCACAAGTAAAATTCCCAGTCATGGCCAGAACTAGAGAATTGTCAAGTACCGACTTAACACTTAGTAAGAACCTAATATCTCATTATCTCATTAGCACTTAGTAAGAACCTAACAGGTATGCACATTTTGATAACTTTTTGGGCATAATTCCAGATTGCTCTCCAGAATGGCTGGATTCTTTCACAACTCCACCAACAATGTATTAGTATCCCAGTTTTCCCACAGCGCCTCCAACATTCCTCGTTATTTGTTCCTGTCATCTTAGCCAATCTGACAGGTGTGTAGTGGTATCTCAAAGTTTGCCTTAATTTGCATTTCTCTGATCAAGAGTGATTTGGAACACTCTTTCATATGAGTGGAAATAGTTTCAATTTCATCATCTGAAAATTGTCTGTTCATATCCTTTGACCATTTATCAATTGGAGAATGGCTTGATTTCTTATAAACTAAAGTCTCTGTATATTTTGGAGATGAGGCCTTTATCAGAACCTTTAACTGTGCTCTTGGATAGGCAGAGTGAATATAATTAAGATGACAATACTCCTTAAACTAATCTATCAGACTCCCAAGAAACTATTTTAATGACCTAGAAAAAGTAATGTTTCTGTTGAATTCATATGGAACAACAATGAATTCTGTTGAATTCATATGGAACAACAAAAGGTCGAGAATTTCAAGGGTAGTAATGAAAAAAAAAATTAAATGAAGGTGTTCTAGCTGTACCTGATCTAGAACTATATTATAAAGTAACAGTCACCAAAACCATTTGGTATTAGCTAAGAAATAGACTAGTTGATCAGTGGAATAGCTTAGGTTCACAGGGCAAGATAGTGAATTAAAATAGCAATCTAGTGTTTGACAAGGCCAAAGATCCCAACTTTTGGGATAAGAATTCATTATTTGACAAAAACTGCTGGGAAAACTGGAAATTAGTATGGCAGAAACTAGGCATGGACCCACATTTAACACCACATACTAAGAAGAGATCAAAATGGGTCCAAGATTTAGGCATAAAGAACGAAATCATAAATAAATTGGAGGAACATAGGATGTTTTACCTCTTGGACTTGTGGAGGAGTAAGGAGTTTGTGTCCAAGGGAGAACTAGAGACCATTATTGATCACAAAATAGAAAATTTTGATTACACCAAATTAAAAAGTTTCTGCACAAACAAAACTAATGCAAACAAGATTAGAAAGGAAGTAACAAATTGGGAAAACATTTTTACACAATTCAGACTTTTAATCCTCATATTCTGGGTGTTTGTCCCAGCCATATCCTAAATTATAATGACTGTGTTTTTCCCCTCTTTTCCTCAGTATCCTTCTCACCCTACTCACCTTGCCTCTCCTCACTCCTCTGCTTCACTTTGCTTCCATTCCATTGGATTCAAGCTCTATAATTTGTTGAGTCTCATGGCCCGGAGACTTTCCTTAAAATCTGGGCAAGTGTCAGAGGACGCCTTGCTGAGCGTGGGTTCTTCTTTCTGTATTTGCCACTGGCGGTGGGAGAAAAGAAAGAGCTGAAATCATCCATACAACAGGCGTGGAGGAAAACGTGTTGTTTTAAAATTAGAGACCCACAGAGAAGAAGTGGATGACGAAAAACAGCAGCCAATTCCTCTCTCCAGGACGGGTTTGCTTATTATCAATGGCCGGAGCATCCTGGGAGCGTCTGGTTAGGGAATCTATGACACAGAACTAACCCACCAAACCCTGTAAATTCAGTAATCCAGTCCCCCCTCCCCCTGCAGTTCCCATTACGTGTAAGGCTCTGTGCAAAAAGCTCAGAAAGCTGCAAACTGAGGACGGTTCCTGCCCACCAGGAGCTCACAGTCCAGTGGAAGGAAGAGACACAAAGCAGATAGATAGAATACGAATTAAGGGCACGTGTGGATGGAAAATGCTCAGATTGCTCTGAGGAGTAGGCAAAATCAGGGAAGGCTTCCTGGAAGAGGGGACGCTGGAGTCGGGTGTCGAAGGAGGAGTGGGTTGTGATGGAAATGGGAGGGGAGGCGTTCTAGGGCTGGGGAGGGCTTGAGACACCCCGGACCATGGGGGGGGGTAGCATGGGGGGTACCAGAGAGAAAGGCCTCTAAGAAAGTTAACCTGGCCCAAGGAAGGAGAGAACACTTGGAAAGAGACAATAAAGCATCCGGACTTTAACTCCTGGCTGCATTTGAGGTGATTATTGAACTGAACTGAAACAAAGGCTGCTGCTTCCAGAAGCTCCCCAGGAAACCTGCTCCCAGTGAACATTACACTTTAGAGAAGAACATTACAGGAATGGATCTGGAAATGAAGATGACGGGAAAAAGGCATCAACAACACATTAACAATTAAAAAATTTAAAAAGTTACAGGACAATCTATTGTAGCCCGGTTAAACCTTTAGCACGATTCTCACAGCATCCACTTGCAACTTTCTTTTCTCTCCTTACTTCCATCTGCTATCTCTCCCACAGCCAAGAGCCCCAACTCCTACTTCTCAGAAAATCCAAGCACCACCATGAACGCCAGCTTACTCCTCCTCTGCTCTTCAGTATCCTTTCCCACTATCCCCCATCCTTATCCACTTTGATCCAAGCCATCTGCTTTGAGGAAGACGTTCCTCTTTTTATTAAGCAAGACCAACCCCTCTATGGGCACCCTTGATCCTGTGCATTCTAAGAACTCTGGGAGCCTTCTCATTCCTCTCTCTTTTCTTTCATCATCGGTTAGTCTCCCCTTATTGACCAGCTGCCTCCCTGCTGCCCATGAACAACCTTCTCCTTCCAGCTCCTCAAGTCACCCTCTTCTCTCTAGTGTCATGTTCACAAACCTCTGAAAGAAGAGTCATCTATGCCTGGAAATCCATATTTTCACCCCGCCCTTTCCTCCAACTCATTTTAGCCCCCTGCACTGTCACTTCCGGCCCCATTACTGAACCTGGCCTCTCCCAGCCACCTGTTACTTGATAAATACAACAGCCCTTTTCAGTCCTAAGCTTCTCTGATTTCTGTCCCGCTACTGCCACGGACCTCCAGCCCCTCTTCCTGAAGCTCTAGAGCCTCCTCTCACCGGCAGCGACACTCCCCTCCCCTCTACCCGACTCTTCCTTCTGGGTCCATTTGGTTGGGTCATTATCCCAGCCTCTAAAAGTCAGTGTCCCCCAAGCAGATAATCTCCACTCTCCCCGCTTTCTCTTAACGTTTCCATCCATCCTAGCGGCTACAACGGGCAGTTCTACATCTACTTTTCACTCGCCTTTCTATACAAGCATAAATTTACAATGCCACACAAAGGAACACGCATCTGTACACGTGTACATACACATGCATTAGAAAGATCTGTTATATATAATCTATATTGGCCTTATGTTCCCGGTCTATGTGTGTGGATATACGTATAGGAATATATAAAGAGACAAATCTATATGCACAGAGAGACAGAGAACCATCAATTCACTTGGGAGCTCCAGTCCACCACAAAGTCCCTCGCCTATTTAGGTACATATTGTCTCCCCCACGTACAATATAAATTCCTCGAAGGAAGGAAATAGTTAAACATTTCTCCAATAAATGCTTCAAATAAAAAAGACCTCGGGCTGAGACGCCTGTCTGCTGTGAGAGTGCGGTCAAGTGTCTTAACTTCTCTTGGTCTTAGATTTCTCATCTGTAAAATGGGGTACATAGGGCATCTACCTCCTAAAGAACCAAATGAAATAATAACATTTAATAGCAAAAATAATAATTAAACTTACACTATCCACATGTTTCTTGAGGATAAATCTGAGCATGTAAATGATTTGTAAAAGAGTCAATAATAGACAGATGTCAGTACACATATGTATGTATATATACAAATTCACAAACATACCCACACACTGGCCCGTGAGCCACGGAGAAATCCATTAATCTTGCTGAGCATCAGACAAGTCTTATCTCCTAATTGTGGCGGGGCGGTCTGTCCCTGTTGGGCTGCGGAAATCGTGGACCCTTAATGTACACACGTATATGCATATGTAAATATATATCTATCTATATATCACACACACACACACACACACACAGAAACAGCCCGGTCTCCCGCACAAGGCAAAGTTCCATTGACCTCAGGCCCGAGACCGCAGGCACAGAAAGAATCCGAGCACTCGCGTTAGACAAGAAGCGGCCGGCGCTTTGGGGAGAGGAGTCCCTGATGACAGAACAGAGCCTTCGCTCTGCGTCACAGAGGGAGTTTTCGGGAGAGGAGTCCCTGATGACAGAACAGAGCCTTCGCTCTGCGTCACAGAGGGAGTTTTCGGGAGATGAGTCACTGATGACAGAACACAGCCTTCGCTCTGCGTCACAGAGGGAGTTTTCGGGAGAGGAGTCCCTGATGACAGAACACAGCCTTCGCTCTGCGTCACAGAGGGAGTTTTCGGGAGATGAGTCACTGATGACAGAACACAGCCTTCGCTCTGAGTCACAGAGGGACCCGCGCTCCCGAGAGCATCATTAACCTCCGCAAGCCCGAGGGAGGGTCACACTGAGCGGAGACGGCGGCAGGAGCGGACCGTAGAAGTGGGGCTTCCACCAGGCAGTACCGCTCCGGGAGGGGCTGGGACCGGACCGTCGCTGTATCTCAGGAGTTAGAAGCCCGAAGAGTCACAAAAGTGCCACCTTTGCAGATATTAACAAAGCGGCCCCATGCAATTTCATCGACAAGGAGCTATTAAGGGCAAATAGTTCATCCCAGAGCACCTTCCATCGATTTTCTGACTGAAGGCTGACAAGAATCCCGACGGGGTGGGAACAACACTTCCCGGCATTTCGCGGGGCCGAGGCTTGGGCCCAGGAAGCAGGAACGGAAGACGCCCGGTTCTGCACCCCGGCCCTCTCTGGCAAAGGGTACGGAGAGTTGGCCTTTGACCCCGAGGAGTCAGTGTCCAACAACCACAGCGAGTCCAGAGGTCAAGGGGCAGGTGCAGAAAGGCAGCAGCGTCTGAAGAGCGCTTCCAGCTCGGGTGGCCGCGTCTCTCCCCCTAACCTCTGACCTTCCCCAGGATGCTGAGCCCGATCCTCCCCCAGCTCCGGACAGCGCTGGCGGCTCGGGCTCAAGGGGCCGGGCTACGTCCCTCGTGCTCGGGGGAAGGTGTTGGAGCTCGGAGAATCAGATCACGGGCGGTAAAAGAAGAACCCAGATGGGCAGCGGAGGCCAGAAGTGAGCCGGCCCGAACCCGCCGGCGCTGTGGGGGTCACCACAAGGGGCTTTCAAAGGTTTCCGGGCCGCGGCGCGGCGGCGCCCTGTGCAGGGCCTGCACTTTTGTGGGAGCTGGGAAAGGACAAACAGGGCTCCGAGCAGCTCTTGAAGCTCCTGAGCCCGCGTGAGGGCTGGCTCCTCCTGCTGGCAAGTGTAGGGAGAGCAGGTGTTCTATGGACTACATTTCCCCGAGGGCCGTGCGGCCAAGATTCCTCTTGGGAGCTGCTGAACTACCCCCAGAGCCTTCTGGGGAATGAAGTTCTCTGGCGTTTGCTTTTCACCTTTCCAAGAAACCTGCCCAAGAGGAGAGGGCCCGCAGGTTGGCAGCCCTGAACCTGAACAAGTGTCCGAACGGCCTTCCCGGAGCAGCACGCCCTGGACTCGAGCCACGGGGATCGCCCTCTGTGACTTCCCCGAGAGCCGCCACCTGGGCAAGGCGGTGAAGCAGACGAGGCCCTGGGCGAGCACCTGAGCACCCACAGCACGAGCAGGCCCACCCAGGCCCAGCTGGACGAGCGCACCCTGAAAAAGCTAAGCCTGAAGCAAATCTAGGAGGAGGGGCAGCGGGGAAAGCGAGGGCCCCGCCCCCTAGAGAGGGCAGCCCCCCCAGACAGGGCAACCCCCCCTGAGAGGGCACCCCCCCAGAGGACACCCCCTAGAGAGGGCACGCCCCCACCCCGCCCCCCGAGATGGCACACTCGCCCCACCCCAAGAGGACACCCCCCCCCCCCCAGACAGCACCCCCCACTCCCACCCCACCTCTCCCCCCGGCAGAAGGGTACACCCATGGGAGAGGACACCCCCCTAGAGAGGGCACTCCTCCCACCCCGCCCCCCAGATGGCACAGCCGCCCCACCCCAAGAGGACACCCCCCCCAGAGACAGCACCCCACCCAGAGGGTACACCTCCCCTGGAGAAGACGCCCCCCTGTCAGGGGACGACCCACCCAAGAGAGGGCACACCCCCCAGAGGGTACATGCCCAATGGAGAAGACACGCCCCCCCAGAGAGGGCACCCCTCCAAGACAGGGCAAAAATCCCCCTGAGAGAGGACACCCCCCCCCCAGTGAAAGCACCCCCCACTCCCACCCGACCCCTCCCCCCGGGGGGAGGGTACACCCATGGGAGAGGATACCCCCCCCAGAGATGGCACACTCTTCCCATACCCCACCCCGAAAGGACACCCACCCAAGAGAGGGAACACCCCAGGAAAGGACAACACCGAACAGGGAGGGCACCCCCCCAAAAGAGGGTACACCCACCCCACCCTGGAAGAGGACACCACCCCAGAGACGGCACACCCTTCCCCACCCCACAAGAGAGGGCACAATCTCCCTCCAACCCCACCCCCAGGAGAGGGTACAATACTGCAGGAGAGGGAACCCCCAGACCAGAGAGTACACAGCCCCCAAGAGAAGACAGCCCCCATCCTCCCCACACCACCGCAACCCACTAGAGAGGGCTCACGCATCTACAGAGGGCAGCCCCCCTTACAGAGGTCACACCTCAACACAGGGGTCACAGGCCTCCACAGAGGGCAGGCCCCCACAGAAGTCACACCAAGCCACTAAAGTCACACCATGCCACAGGTCACACCTCGGCACAGAGGTCATTTGCCACTGTAGTGGGCTGGACCCCCACACAGGTCACACTAAGCCATCGAGGTCACACCTCGCTACAGAGGGCTCACCTTGACACAGAAGCAAGTTCTCCTTACAGAGGTCACATATCCCAACAGAGGTTATATGCCTCCAGAGGGGGAAGTTCTCCTTAGAGGTCACAGCTTATCACAGAGGGCGCTCCTCACCACAGAGGACATTTGCCTCTACAGAGGAGAGGGCAGGACCCCCACAAAATTGACACCAAGCCACTAAGGTCACACCTCACCACAGAGGTCACTTGACTCTACAGAGGGCAGGACCCCCACACACATAACACTAAGCCACCGAGGACACACCTTGCCACAGAGGTCATTTGCCTCTACAGAGGGCTGGACCCTCACAGAAGTCACACCAAGCCACTAAGGTGACACCATGCCACAGGTAACATCTTGCCACAGAGGTCACTTGACTCTACAGAGGGCAGGACACCCACACAGGTCACACCAGGCCACCGAGGTCACAGAATGCCATAGAATTCTCATCATGGAGCGTCGACCCCCTTACAGAGGTAAAAAGTTGACACAGAGGTCACATGGCTCCACTTAGTTAAGCCCTCCTAATAGAGGTCACACCTCGACACATGCCTCCACTCAGGGAAGAACCTCTTATACAGGTCACACCTCGCCACAGAGATCACAAGGCTCCACTAAGAGAAGCCCCCCTTACAGAAGTCAAACCTCGCCACAGAGGTCAAAGGGCTCCACTCAGAGAAGCCCCCCTTACAGAAGTCAAACCTCGCCACAGAGGTCACATGGCTCCACTCAGGGAAGCCCCCCTTACAGAGGTCACCCTTCGCCACAGCGTGCTCTTGACTGCACAGAGGGTAGAACCCTTTAGAGAGGTCACACCAAGCCACTGAGGTCACAGGATGCCATAGAATTCCCACCTTGCCACAGAGGTCACGTGGCTACAAAGATCGTCGCCTCCCTTACAGTGGTAAGAGTGGGGCTCCACTCGGGGAAGACCCCGTTAAAGAGGTCTCACCTCGACAAAGAGGTCACGTGCCTCCACTCTGGGAAGCCCCCCTTACACAGGTCACACCTCGCCACAGAAGTCACATGGCTCCACTCAGGGATGCCCCCCTTACCGAGGTCACACCTCGCCACAGAGGTCACATGGCTCCACTATGGGAAACCCCCCTTGTAGAGGTCACACCTCGTCTCAGAGGTCACATGGCTCCACTCAGGGAAGCCCCACTTAAAGAGTTCATACCTCAATAAACTGGTCACATGGCTCCACTCAGGGCAGCCCCACTTACAGAGGTCATACCTCACCAAACTGCTCACATGGCTCCACTCAGGGAAGCCCCACTTAGAGAGGTCACACCTCACCACACGGGTCACATAGGTCCACTCAGGGAACCTTTGTTTACAGAGTTCACACCTCACTACAGAGGTCACATGGCTCCACTCATGGAAGCCAACCTTACAGAGGTCATACCTCGCCACAGAGGTCACATGGCTCCACTCAGGGAAGCCCCACTTACAGAGGTCACACCTCAACATCGATGTCACATGGCTCCACTCATGGAAGAACCTCTTACAGAGGTCACACCTCGCAACAGAGGTCACATGTCTCCACTCAGAGAAGGCCCCCTTACAGAGGTCACACCTCAACATGGATGTCACATGGCTCCACTCATGGAAGAGCCTCTTACAGAGGTCACACCTGCCAATAGAGGTCACATGGCTCCACTCAGGGAAGCCCCCCTTACAGAGGTCATACCTCAAAACACTGTTCACATGGCTCCACTAATGGAAGAACCTCTTACAGAGTTCACACCTCGCTACAGAGGTCACATGGCTCCACTATGGGAAACCCCCCTTATAGAGGTCAACCCTCAACACGTCGGTCACATGGCTCCACTCAGGGAAGAACCTCTTACAGACGTCACCCCTCACAAAAGAGGACACATAGCTTCAGTCAGGAAAGCCACCATTAAAGAGGTCACACCTCACCACACTGGTTACATTGGTCCACTCCGGGAAGCCCCGCTTACAGAGGTAATACCTCACCACATTGGTCACATGGCTCCACTCAGGGAAGCCCCCTTGCAGAGTTCACACCTCGCTACAGAGGTCACATGGCTCCACTATGGGAAACCCCCCTTGTAGAGGTCACACCTCGCCTCAGAGGTCACATGGCTCCACTCAGGGAAGCCCCCCTTACAGAGGTCATACCTCGCCACACTGGTCACATTGGTGCACTCAGGGAAGCCCCACTTACAGAGGTCACACCTCAACATGTATGTCACATGGGTCCACTCAGGGAAGGCCCCCTCACAGAGTTCACACCTCGCCACAGAGGTCACATGGCTCCACTCAGGGAAGCCAATCTACAGAGGTCATACCTCACCACACTGGTCACATGACCCCACTCAGGGAAGCCCCCCTTACAGAGGTCAAACCTCGCCACACTGGTCACATGGCTCCACTCAGGGAAGCCCCACTTCCAGAGGTCATACCTCGCCACACTGGTCACATGGCTCCACTCAGGGAAGCCCCCCTTACAAAGTTCACACCTCGCCACAGAGGTCACATGGCTCCACTATGGAAAACTCCCCTTTTAGAGGTCACACCTGGCCACAGAGGTCACATGGCTCCACTATGGAAAACTCCCCTTGTAGAGGTCACACCTCGCCTCAGAGGTCACATGGCTCCACTCAGGGAAGCCCCCCTTACAGTGGTCATACCTCAATAAACTGGTCACATGGCTCCACTCAGGGAAGCCCCCCTTACAGTGGTCATACCTCAATAAACTGGTCACATGGCCTCCACTCAGGGAAGCCCCCCTTACAGAGTTCACTCCTCGCCACAGAGGTCATATGGCCCAGTCAGGGAAGCCCCCCTTACAAAGGTCATACCTCGCCACACTGGTCACATGGCTCCACTCATGGAAGAACCTCTTACAGAGGTCACATCTCGCAACCGAGGTCACATGGCCCCACTCAGAGAAGCCCCCCTTACAGAGGTCCCCCCTCACAAAAGAGGACACATAGCTTCAGTCAGGAAAGCCACCATTAAAGAGGTCACACCTCACCACACTGGTTACATTGGTCCACTCCGGGAAGCCCCAGTTAGAGGTAATACCTCACCACATTGGTCACATGGCTCCACTCAGGGAAGCCCCCTTACAGAGTTCACACCTCGCTACAGAGGTCACATGGCTCCACTATGGGAAACCCGCCTTGTAGAGGTCACACCTCGCCACACTGGTCACATAGCTCCACTAAGGGAAGCCTTGCTTACAGAGGTCACACCTCAACATGGATGTCATATGGCTCCACTCAGGGAAGAACCTCTTACAGAGGTCACACCTCGCAACAGAGGTCACATGTTTCCACTCAAGGAAGCCCCACTTACAGAGGTCACACCTCAACATGGATGTCACATGGCTCCACTCAGGGAAGAACCTCTTACAGAGGTCACACCTCACAACAGAGGTCACATGTCTCCACTCAGGGATGGCCCCCTACAAAGGTCATACCTCGCCACACTGGTCACATGGCTCGACTCAGGGAAGCCCCACTTACAGAGGTCGTACCTCACAAAACTGCTCATATGGCTCCACTCAGGGAAGCCCCACTTAGAGAGGTCATACCTCGTAACATTGGTCACATGGCTCCACTCAGGGCAGCCCTACTTACAGAGGTCATACCTCACCACACTGGTCACATGGCTCCACTCAGGGAAGCCCCACTTAGAGAGGTCATACCTCGTAACATTGGTCACATGGCTCCACTCAGGGAAGCCCTACTTACAGAGGTCATACCTCACCACACTGGTCATATGGATCCACTCAGGGAAGCCTCACTTACAGAGTTCACACCTCGCTACAGAGGTCACATGGCTCCACTATGGAAAACCCCCCTTGTAGAGGTCACACCTCGCCTCAGAGGTCACATGGCTCCACTCAGGGAAGCCCCCCTTACAGAGGTCATACCTCAATAAACTGGTCACATGGCTCCACTCAGGGAAGCCAACCTTACAGAGGCCAACCTCACCACACTGGTCACATGGCTCCACTCATGGAAGAACCTCTTATAGAGGTCACACCTCACAACAGAGGTCACATGTTTCCACTCAGGGAAGCCCCCCTACAGAGGTCATACCTCGCCACACTGGTCACATGGCCCCACTCAGGGAAGCCTGCCTTACAGAGGTCACAACTGCCAATAGAGGTGACATGGCTCCACTCAGGGAAGCCCCCCTTACAGAGTTCACTCCTTGCCACAGAGGTCACATGGATCCACTCAGGGAAGCCCCCCCTTACAGAGGTCATACCTCAAAACACTGTTCACATGGGTCCACTCAGGGAAGCCCCCCTTACAGAAGTTATACCTCGCCACACTGGTCACATGGCTCCACTCAGGGAAGCTCCCCTTACAGAGGTCACACCTCAACATGGATGTCACATGGCTCCACTCATGGAAGAACCTATTACAGAGGTCACACCTCACAACAGAGGTCACATGTCTCCACTCAGGGAAGCCCCACTTACAGAGGTCACACCTCGCCACACTGGTCACATGGCTCACTCAGGGAAGCCCCCCTTACAGAGTTCACACCTTGCCACAGAGGTCACATGGCTCCACTCAGGGAGGCCCCCCTTACAGAGGTCATACCTCACCACACTGGTCACATGGCTCCACTATGGGAAACCCCCCTTATAGAGGTCAACCCTCAACACGTTGGTCACATGGCTCCACTCAGGGAAGCCCCCCTTACAGAGGTCATACCTCACCAAACTGGTCACATGGTTCCACTCAGGGAAGCCTCGCTTACAGAGTTCACACCTCGCTACAGAGGTCACATGGCTCCACTATGGAAAACCCCCCTTGTAGAGGTCACACCTCGCCTCAGAGGTCACATGGCTCCACTCAGGGAAGCCAACCTTACAGAGGTCAAACCTCGCCACACTGGTCATATGGCTCCACTCAGGGAAGCCCCACTTCCAGAGGTCATACCTCGCCACAGTGGTCACATGGATCCATTCAGTGAAGAACCTCTTACAGAGTTCACACGTCACTACAGAGGTCACATGACTCCACTATGGGAAACCCCCCTTATAGAGGTTACACCTCGCCTCAGAGGTCACATTTCTCCAATCAGGGAAGCCCCCCTTACAAAGGTCATACCTCAATAAACTGGTCACATGGCTCCACTCATGGAAGAACCTATTACAGAGGTCACACCTCCCAACAGAGGTCACATTTCTCCACTCAGGGATGCCCCCCTTACAGAGGTCATACCTCGCCACACTGGTCACATGACCCCACTCAGGAAAGCCCTACTTAAAGAGGTCACATCTCAACAAAGAACTCACATGGCTCCACTCAGGGAAGCCCCACTTACAGAGGTCATACCTCGCCACACTGGTCACATGGCTCCACTCAGGGAAGCCGCCCTTACAAAGTTCACACCTCGCCACAGAGGTCACATGGCTCCACTATGGACAACTCCCCTTGTAGAGGTCACACCTGGCCACAGAGGTCACATGGCTCCACTATGGAAAACTCCCCTTGTAGAGGTCACACTTCGCCTCAGAGGTCACATGTCTCCACTCAGGGAAGCCCCACTTACAGAGGTCATACCTCGCCACACTGGTCACATGGCTCCATTCAGGGAAGCCCCCCTTACAAAGTTCACACCTCGCATCAGAGGTCACATGGCTCCACTCAGGGAAGCCACCCTTACAGTGGTCATACCTCAATAAACTGGTCACATGACTCCACTTAGGGAAGCCCCCCTTACAGTGGTCATACCTCAATAAACTGGTCACATGACTCCACTCATGGAAGAGCCTCTTACAAGGGTCACACCTGCCAATAGAGGTCGCATGGCTCCACTCAGGGAAGCCCCCCTTACAGAGTTCACTCCTCGCCACAGAGGTCATATGGCTCCACTCATGGAAGAACCTCTTACATAGGTCACATCTCGCAACAGAGGTCATATGTTTCCACTCAGGGAAGCCCCCCTACAGAGGTCATACCTCGCCACACTGATCACATGGTTCCACTCAGGGAAGCCCCCCTTACAGAGGTCATACCTCACCACACTGATCACATGGTTCCACTCACGGAAGCCCCACTTACAGAGGTCACACTCAACATGGATGTCACATGGCTCTACTCATGGAAGAACCTCTTACAGAGGTCACACCTCGCAACAGAGGTCACATGTTTCCACTCAGGGAAGCCCCCCTACAGTGGTCATACCTCGCCACACTGGTCACATGGCTCCACTCAGGGAAGCCCCACTTACAGAGTTCACACCTCAACATGTATGTCACATGGGTCCACTCAGGGAAGGCCCCCTCACAGAGTTCACACCTAGCCACAGAGGTCACATGGCTCCACTCAGGAAAGCCAATCTACAGAGGTCATACCTCACCACACTGGTCACATGACCCCACTTAGGGTAGCCCCCCTTACAGAGGTCATACCTCACCACACTGGTCACATGGATCCACTCAGGGAAGACTCGCTTACACAGTTCACACCTCGCTACAGAGGTCACATGGCTCCACTCAGGGAAGCCCCCCTTACATAGGTCATACCTCAATAAACTGGTCACATGGCTCCACTCAGGGAAGCCAATCTACAGAGGTCATACCTCGCTACAGAGGTCACATAGCTCCACTATGGGAAACCCCCCTTATAGAGGTTATACCTTGCCTCAGAGGTCACATTTCTCCACTCAGGGAAGCCCAGCTCATAGAGGTCACACCTCAACACCTCGGTCACATGGCTCCACTCAGGGAAGAACCTATTACAGACGTCACCCCTCACAGCAGAGGTCACATGGCTTCATTCAGGAAAGCCACCATTAAAGAGGTCACAGCTTGTCACACTGGTCACATTGGTCCACTCGGGGAAGCCCCACTTACAGAGGTCACACCTCAAAATGGATGTCACATGGCTCCACTCATGGAAGAGCCTCTTACAAAGGTCACACCTGCCAACACAGGTCACATGGCTCCACTCAGGGAAGCCCCCCTTACAGAGTTCACACCTTGCCACATTGGTCACAAATTCTCCACTCAGGGAAGCCCCCCTTACAGAGGTCATACCTCACCACACTGGTCACATGGATGCACTCAGGGAAGACTCGCTTACAGAGTTCACACCTCGCAACCGAGGTCACATGGCCCCACTCAGGGAAGCCAATCTGCAGAGGTCATACCTCACCACACTGGTCACATGGCCCCACTCAGGGAAGCCAATCTACAGAGGTCATACCTCAACACACTGGTCACATGTCTCCACTCAGGGAAGCCCCACTTACAGAGGTCACACCTCAACATGGATGTCACATGGCTCCACTCATGGAAGAACCTCTTACAGAGGTCACACCTCGCAACCGAGGTCACATGGCTCCACTCAGGGAAGCCCCCCTTACCGAGGTAATACCTCACTAAACTACTCACATGGCTCGACTCATGGAAGAACCTCTTACACAGTTCACACCTCGCAACCGAGGTCACATGGCTCCACTCAGGGAAGCCCCTCTTACAGAGGTCCCACCTCAACATGGATGTCACATGGCTCCACTCATGGAAGAGCCTCTTACAAAGGTCACACCTGCCAATAGAGGTCCCATGGCTCCACTCACGGATGCCCCCCTTACAAAGTTCACTCCTCGCCACACAAGTCACATGGCTCCACTCAGGGAAGCCGCACTTACAGAGGTCATCCCTTGCCTCACTGGTCACATTGGTCCACTCAGGGAAGCCCCACTTACAGAGGTCACACCTCAACATGGATGTCACATGGCTCCACTCATGGAAGAACCTCTTACAGAAGGTCACACCTCGCAACAGAGGTCACATGGCCCCACTCAGAGAAGCCCCCCTTACAGAATTCACACCTCGCCACAGAAGTCACATGGCTCCACTATGGGAAACCCCCCTTTTAGAAGTCACACCTCGCCTCAGAGGTCACATGGCTCCACTCAGGGAAGCCCCCCTTACAGAGGTAATACCTCACCACACTGGTCACATGGCTCCACTCAGGGAAGCCCCCCTTACAGAGGTCATACCTCACCACACTGCTCACATGGCTCGACTCATGGAAGAACCTCTTACAGAGGTCACATGTTTCCACTCAGGCAAGCCCCCCTTACAGAGGTCATACCTCGCCACACTGGTCACATGGCCCCACTCAGGGAAGCCAACCTTACAGAGGTCATACCTCGCCACACTGGTCACATGGCCCCACTCAGAGAAGCCCCCCTTACAGAGTTCACACCTCGCCACAGAGGTCACATGGCTCCACTCAGGGAAGCCAATCTACACAGGTCATACCTCACCACACTGGTCATATGGCTCCACTCAGGGAAGCCAACCTTACAGAGTCCATACCTCGCTACAGAGTTCACATGGCTCCACTATGGGAAACCCCCCTTATAGAGTTTATACCTTTCCTCAGAGGTCACATGTCTCCACTCAGGGAAGCCCCCCTTAGAGGTCATACCTCAATAAACTGGTCACATGGCTCCACTCAGGGAAGCCAACCTTACAGAGGTCATACCTCGCCACACTGGTCACATGTTTCCACTCAGGGAAGTCCCCCTTACAGAGGTCATACCTCACGACACTGGTCACATGTCTCCACTCAGGGAAGCCCCCCTTACAAAGGTCATACCTCACGACACTGGTCACATGTCTCCACTCAGGGAAGCCGCACTTACAGAGGTCATACCTCACCACACTGGTCACATGGATGCACTCAGGGAAGACTCGCTTACAGAGTTCACACCTCGCCACAGAGGTCACATGGCTCCACTCAGGGCAGCCAATCTACAGAGGTCATACCTCACCACACTGGTCACATGGATCCACTCAGGGAAGACTCGCTTACAGAGTTCACACCTCGCAACCGAGGTCACATGGCCCCACTCAGGGAAGCCAATCTACAGAGGTCATACCTCGACACACTGGTCACATGGCTCCACTCAGGGAAGCCCCACTTACAGAGGTCACACCTCAACATGGATGTCACATGGCTCCACTCATGGAAGAACCTCTTACAGAGGTCACACCTCGCCACACTGGTCACATGGCCCCACTCAGAGAAGCCCCCCTTACAGAGTTCACACCTCGCCACAGAGGTCACATGGCTCCACTATGGGAAACCCCCCTTGTAGAAGTCACACCTCGCCTCAGAGGTCACGTGGCTCCACTCAGGGAAGCCCCAGTTACAGAGGTCATACCTCAACATGGATGTCACATGGCTCCACTCATGGAAGAGCCTCTTACAAAGGTCACACCTGCCAATAGAGGTCACATGGCTCCACTCAGCGAAGCCCCCCTTACAGAGGTCATACCTCGCCACACTGGTCACATGGCTCCACTCAGGGAAGCCCCACTTACAAAGGTCACACCTCAACATGGATGTCACATGGCTCCACTCATGGAAGAACCTCTTACAGAGGTCACACCTCGCCACACTGGTCACATGGCCCCACTCAGAGAAGCCCCCCTTACAGAGGTCACACCTCGCAACAGAGGTCACAAATTCTCCACTCAGGGAAGCCCCCCTTACAGAGGTCATACCTCACCAAACTGGTCACATGGCTCCACTCAGGGAAGCCCCCCTACAGAGGTAATACCTCGCCACACTGGTCACATGTTTCCACTCAGGGAAGTCCCCCTTACAGAGGTCATACCTCACCACACTGGTCACATGGCTGCACTCAGGGAAGCCCCACTTACAGAGGTCATACCTCACCACACTGGTCACATGGCTCCACTCAGGGAAGCCACACTTTCAGAGGTCATACCTCAACAAAGAAGTCACATGGCCCCACTCAGGGAAGCCAACCTTACAGAGGTCACACCTCGCCACACTGGTCACATGGCCCCACTCAGAGAAGCCCCCCTTACAGAGTTCACACCTCGCCACAGAGGTCACATGGCTCCACTCAGGGAAGCCAAACTTACAGAGTCCATACCTCGCTACAGAGGTCACATGTCTCCACTCAGGGAAGCCCCCCTTAGAGGTCATACCTCAATAAACTGGTCACATGACTCCACTCAGGGAAGCCCCACTTACAGAGGTCACACCTCAACATGGATGTCACATGGCCCCACTCATGGAAGAACCTCTTACAGAGGTCACACCTTGCAACCGAGGTCACATGGCCCCACTCAGAAGCCCCCCTTACAGAGTTCACACCTCGCCACAGAGGTCACATGGCTCCACTATGGGAAACCCCCCTTATAGAGTTTATACCTCGCCTCAGAGGTCACATGTCTCCACTCAGGGAAGCGCCCTTACAGAGGTCATACCTCACCACACTGGTCACATGGCTCCACTCAGGGAAGCCCCCTACAGAGGTAATACCTCGCCACATTGGTCACATGTTTCCACTCAGGGAAGTCCCCCTTACAGAGGTCATACCTCACGACACTGGTCACATGTCTCCACTCAGGGAAGCCGCACTTACAGAGGTCATACTTCACCACACTGGTCACATGGATGCACTCAGGGAAGACTCGCTTACAGAGTTCACACCTCGCAACCGAGGTCACATGGCCCCACTCAGGGAAGCCAATCGACAGAGGTCATACCTCGACACACTGGTCACATGGCCCCACTCAGGGAAGCCAATCTACAGAGGTCATACCTCGACACACTGGTCACATGTTTCCACTCAGGGAAGCCCCACTGACAGAGGTCACACCTCAACATGGATGTCACATGGCTCCACTCATGGAAGAACCTCTTACAGAGGTCACACCTCGCAACAGAGTTCACATGGCCCCACTCAGAGAAGCCCCCCTTACAGAGTTCACACCTCGCCACAGAGGTCACATGGCTCCACTATGGGAAACCCCCCTTACAGAGGTCATACCTCACCACACTGGTCACATGGCTCCACTCAGGGAAGCCCCCTACAGAGGTAATACCTCGCCACATTGGTCACATGTTTCCACTCAGGGAAGTCCCCCTTACAGAGGTCATACCTCACGACACTGGTCACATGTCTCCACTCAGGGAAGCCGCACTTACAGAGGTCATACTTCACCACACTGGTCACATGGATGCACTCAGGGAAGACTCGCTTACAGAGTTCACACCTCGCCACAGAGGTCTCATGGCTCCACTCAGGGAAGCCAATCTACAGAGGTCATACCTCGACACACTGGTCACATGGCCCCACTCAGGGAAGCCAATCTACAGAGGTCATACCTCGCCACACTGGTCACATGGCTCCACTCAGGGAAGCCCCCCTTACAGAGGTCATACCTCACCACACCGGTCACATGGCTCCACTCAGGGAAGCCCCACTTACAGAGGTCATACCTCACTAAACTGCTCACATGGCTCGACTCATGGAAGAAACTCTTACAGAGGTCATATGTTTCCACTCAGGCAAGCGCCCCTTACAGAGGTCATACCTCGCCACACTGGTCACATGGCTCCACTCAGGGAAGCCAACCTTACAGAGGTCATACCTCGCCACACTGGTCACATGGCTCCACTCAGGGAAGCCAAACTTTCAGAGGTCCCACCTCAACAAAGAAGTCACATGGCCCCACTCAGGGAAGCCAACCTTACAGAGGTCATACCTCGCCACACTGGTCACATGGCTCCACTCAGGGAAGCCACACTTTCAGAGGTCCCACCTCAACAAAGAAGTCACATGGCCCCACTCAGGGAAGCCCCCCTTACAGAGTTCACACCTCGCCACAGAGGTCTCATGGCTCCACTCAGGGAAGCCAATCTACAGAGGTCATACCTCACCACACTGGTCACATGGCTCCACTCAGGGAAGCCCCACTTACAGAGGTCACACCTCAACAAGGGTGTCACATGGCCCCACTCATGGAAGAACCTCTTACAGAGGTCACATGTTTCCACTCAGGAAAGCCCCCCTTACAAAGGTCATACCTCGCCACACTGGTCACATGGCTCCACTCAGGGAAGCCCCACTTACAGAGGTCACACCTCCCCTCAGAGGTCACATGGCTCCACTCAGGGAAGCCAACCTTACAGAGGTCATACCTCCCCACACTGGTCACATGGCTCCACTCAGGGAAGCCACACTTTCAGAGGTCCCACCTCAACAAAGAAGTCACATGGCCCCACTCAGGGAAGCCAATCTTACAGAGGTCATACCTCGCCACACTGGTCACATGGCCCCACTCAGAGAAGCCCCCCTTACAGAGTTCACACCTCGCCACAGAGGTCACATGGCTCCACTATGGGAAACCCCCCTTGTAGAAGTCACACCTCGCCTCAGAGGTCACATGGCTCCACTCAGGGAAGCCCCACTTACAGAGGTCATACCTCACCACACTGGTCATATGGCTCCACTCAGGGAAGCCCCACTTACAGAGGTCATACCTCACCACACTGGTCACATGGATGCACTTAGGGAAGACTCGCTTACAGAGTTCACACCTCGCCACAGAGGTCACATGGCTCCACTCAGGGAAGCCAATCTACAGAGGTCATACCTCACCACACTGGTCACATGGATCCACTCAGGGAAGACTCGCTTACAGAGTTCACACCTCGCTACAGAGGTCACATGGCTCCACTATGGGAAACCCCCCTTGTAGAGGTCACACCTCGCCTCAGAGGTCACATGTCTCCACTCAGGGAAGCCCAGCTCATAGAGTTCACACCTCAACACGTCGGTCACATGGCTCCACTCAGGGAAGCCCCCCTTAGAGGTCATACCTCAATAAACTGGTCACATGGCTCCACTCATGGAAGCCAACCTTACAGAGGTCATACCTCGCCACACTGGTCACATGGCTCCACTCAGGGAAGCTCCACTTACAGAGGTCCCACCTCAACAAAGAAGTCACATGGCTCCACTCATGGAAGAACCTCTTATATAGGTCACACCTCGCACCCGAGGTCACATGGCCCCACTCAGAGAAGCCCCCGTTACAGAGTTCACACCTCGCCACAGAGGTCACATGGCTCCACTCAGCGAAGCCAATCTACAGAGGTCGTACCTCGCTACAGAGGTCACATAGCTCCACTATGGGAAACCCCCCTTACAGAGTTCACACCTCACCTCAGAGGTCACATTTCTCCACTCAGGGAAGCCCAGCTCATAGAGGTCACACCTCAACACCTCGGTCACATGGCTCCACACAGGGAAGAACCTATTACAGACGTCACCCCTCACAGCAGAGGTCACATGGCTTCATTCAGGAAAGCCACCATTAAAGAGGTCACAGCTCGTCACACTGGTCACATGGGTCCACTCCGGGAAGCCCCACTTACACAGGTCAAACCTCAACATGGATGTCACATGGCTCCACTCATGGAAGAGCCTCTTACAAAGGTCACACCTGCCAACAGAGGTCACATGGCTCCACTCAGGGAAGCCCACCTTACAGAGTTCACGCCTTGCCACATTGGTCACAAATTCTCCACTCAGGGAAGCCCCCCTTACAGAGGTCATACCTCACCACACTGGTCACATGGCTCCACTCAGGGAAGCCCCCTACAGAGGTAATACCTCGCCACATTGGTCACATGTTTCCACTCAGGGAAGTCCCCCTTACAGAGGTCATACCTCACAACACTGGTCACATGTCTCCACTCAGGGAAGCCCCCCTTACAGAGGTCATACCTCACCACACTGGTTACATGGCTCCACTCAGGGAAGCCCCACTTACAGAGGTCATACCTCACCACACTGGTCACATGGCTCCACTCAGGGAAGCCAATCTACAGAGGTCATACCTCGCCACACTGGTCACATGGCTCCACTCAGGGAAGCCCCCCTTACAGAGGTCATACCTCACCACACCGGTCACATGGCTCCACTCAGGGAAGCCCCACTTACAGAGGTCATACCTCACCACACTGGTCACATGGCCCCACTCAGGGAAGAACCTCTTACACAGTCCATACCTCGCCTCAGAGGTCACATTTCTCCACTCAGGTTAACCCAGCTCATAGAGGTCACACCTCAACACCTCGGTCACATGGCTCCACTCAGGGAAGAACCTCTGACAGATGTCACCCCTCACAGCAGAGGTCACATGGCTTCATTCAGGAAAGCCACCATTAAATAGGTCACACCTCGTCACACTGGTCACATTGGTCCACTCCGGGAAACCCCACTTACAGAGGTCACACCTCAACATGGATGTCACATGTTTCCACTCAGGGAAGTCCCCCTTACAGAGGTCATACCTCACAACACTGGTCACATGTCTCCACTCAGGGAAGCCGCACTTACAGAGGTCATACCTCACCACACTGGTCACATGGATGCACTCAGGGAAGACTCGCTTACAGAGTTCACACCTCGCCACAGAGGTCACATGGCTCCACTCAGGGAAGCCAATCTATAGAGGTCATACCTCACCACACTGGTCACATGGATCCACTCAGGGAAGACTCGCTTACAGAGTTCACACCTCGCCACAGAGGTCACATGGCTCCACTCAGGGAAGCCAATCTATAGAGGTCATACCTAACCACACTGGTCACATGGCTCCACTCAGGGAAGCCCCACTTACAGAGGTCACACCTCAACATGGATGTCACATGGCTCCACTCATGGAAGAACCTCTTACAGAGGTCACACTTCGCAACCGAGGTCACATGGCCCCAGTCAGAGAAGCCCCCCTTACACAGTTCACACCTCGCCACACAGGTCACATGGCTCCACTCAGGGAAGCCAATCTTACAGAGGTCATACCTCACCACACTGGTCACATGGCTCCACTCAGGGAAGCCCCCCTTACAGAGGTCATACCTCAATAAACTGGTCACATGGCTCCACTCATGGAAGCCAACCTTACAGAGGTCATACCTAGCCACACTGGTCACATGGCTCCACTCAGGGAACCCCCACTTACAGAGGTCCCACCTCAACAAAGAAGTCACATGGCCCCACTCAGGGAAGCCAACCTTACAGAGGTCATACCTCGACACACTGGTCACATGGCTCCACTCAGGGAAGAACCTCTTACAGAGTCCATACCTCGCCTCAGAGGTCACATTTCTCGACTCAGGTTAGCCCAGCTCATAGAGGTCACACCTCAACACCTCGGTCACATGGCTCCACTCAGGGAAGAACCTCTGACAGATGTCACCCCTCACAGCAGAGGTCACATGGCTTCATTCAGGAAAGCCACCATTAAATAGGTCACACCTCGTCACACTGGTCACATTGGTCCACTCCGGGAAGCCCCACTTACAGAGGTCACACCTCAACATGGATGTCACATGTTTCCAATCAGGGAAGTCCCCCTTACAGAGGTCATACCTCACGACACTGGTCACATGTCTCCACTCAGGGAAGCCGCACTTACAGAGGTCATACCTCACCACACTGGTCACATGGATGCACTCAGGGAAGACTCGCTTACAGAGTTCACACCTCGCCACAGAGGTCACATGGCTCCACTCAGGGAAGCCAATCTACAGAGGTCATACCTAACCACACTGGTCACATGGATCCACTCAGGGAAGACTCGCTTACAGAGTTCACACCTCGCAACCGAGGTCACATGGCCCCACTCAGGGAAGCCAATCTACAGAGGTCATACCTCGACACACTGGTCACATGGCTCCACTCAGGGAAGCCCCACTTACAGAGGTCACACCTCAACATGGATGTCACATGGCTCCAGTCATGGAAGAACCTCTTACAGAGGTCACACCTCGCAACCGAGGTCACATGGCCCCACTCAGGAGAAGCCCCCCTTACAGAGTTCACACCTCGCCACAGAGGTCACATGGCTCCACTATGGGAAACCCCCCTTGTAGAAGTCACACCTCGCCTCAGAGGTCACGTGGCTCCACTCAGGGAAGCCGACTTACAGAGGTCATACCTCAACATGGATGTCACATGGCTCCACTCAGGGAAGCCCCACTTACACAGGTCATACCTCAACATGGATGTCACATGGCTCCACTCATGGAAGAGCTCTTACAAAGGTCACACCTGCAACAGAGGTCACATGGCTCCACTCAGGGAAGCTCCCCTTACAGAGGTCATACCTCACTAAACTGCTCACATGGCTCCACTCAGGGAAGCCCCACTTAGAGAGGTCACACCTTGCCACACTGGTCATATTGGTCCACTCAGGGAAGCCCCACTTACAGAGGTCACCCCTCAACATGGATATCACATGGCTCCACGTATGGAAGAACCTCTTACAGATTCCATATCTCGCTACAGAGGTCACATGGCTCCACTATGGGAAACCCCCCTTATAGAGGTTATACCTCGCCTCAGAGGTCACATTTCTCCACTCAGGGAAGCCCAGCTCATAGAGGTCACACCTCAACATGTCGGTCACATGGCTCCACTCAGGGAAGAACCTTTTAAAGATGTCACCCCTCATAATAGAGGACACATGGCTTCATTCAGGAAAGCCACCATTAAAGAGGTTATACCTCACCACACTGGTCACATGTCTCCACTCAGGGAAGCCCCCCTTACAGAGGTCATACCTCACGACACTGGTCACATGGCCCCACTCAGGGAAGCCAATCTACAGAGGTCATACCTCGACACACTGGTCACATGTTTCCACTCAGGGAAGCCCCACTTACAGAGGTCACACCTCAACATGGATGTCACATGGCTCCACTCATGGAAGAGCCTCTTACAAAGGTCACACCTGCCAATAGAGGTCACATGGCTCCACTCAGGGAAACCCCCCTTACAGAGGTCATACCTCACTAAACTGCTCACATCGCTCCACTCAGGGAAGCCCCACTTGGAGAGGTCATACCTTGCCGCACTGGTCACATTGGTCCACTCAGGGAAGCCCCACTTACAGAGGTCACACCTCAACATGGATGTCACATTGCTCCACTCATGGAAGAACCTCTTACAGAGGTCACACCTCGCAACAGAGTTCACATGGCCCCACTCAGAGAAGCCCCCCTTACAGAGTTCACACCTCGCCACAGAGGTCACATGGCTCCACTTTGGGAAACCCCCCTTGTAGAAGTCACACCTCGCCTCAGAGGTCACATAACTCCACTCAGGGGAGCCCCACTTACAGAGGTCACACCTCAACATGGATGTCACATGGCTCCACTAATGGAAGAACCTCTTACAGAGGTCACACCTCTCAACTGAGGTCACATGTTTCCACTCAGGGAAGCCTCCCTTCAGAGGTCATACCTCGCCACACTGGTCACATGGCTCCACTCAGGGAAGCCCCACTTAGAGAGGTCACACCTCAACGTGGATGTCACATGGCTCCACTCAGGGAAGAACCTCTTACAGACGTCACCCCTCATAAAAGAGGACACATGGCTTCATTCAGGAAAGCCACCATTACATAGGTCACACCTCGCCACACTGGTCACATTGGTCCACTCAGGGAAGTCCCACTTACAGAGGTCACACCTCAACATGGATGTCAAATGACTCCACTCATGGAAGAGCCTCTTACAAGGGTCACACCTGCCAATAGAGGTCACATGGCTCCACTCAGGGAAGCCCCCCTTACAGAGGTCATACCTCAATAAACTGGTCACATGGCTCCACTCAGGGAAGCCCCCCCCTACAGAGGTAATACCTCGCCACACTGGTCACATGGCTCCACTCAGGGAAGCCCCACTTACAGAGTTCACACCTCGCCACAGAGGTCACATGGTTCCACTATGGGAAACCCCCCTTGTAGAAGTCACACCTCGCCTCAGAGGTCACATGACTCCACTCAGGGTAGCCAATCTACAGAGGTCATACCTCACCACACTGGTCACATGGCTCCACTCTGGGAAGCCCCCCTTACCGAGGTCATACCTCACCACACTGGTCACATGGATCCACTCAGGGAAGACTCGCTTACAGAGTTCACACCTCGCTACAGAGGTCACATGGCTCCACTATGGGAAACCCCCCTTACAGAGGTTGTACCTCGCCACACTGGTCACATTGGTCCACTCAGGGAAGCCCCACTTACACAGGTCACACTTCAACATGGATGTCACATGGCTCCACTTATGGAAGAACCTCTTACAGATTCCATATCTCGCTACAAAGGTCACATGGCTCCACTATGGGAAACCCCCCTTGTAGAAGTCACACCTCGCCTCAGAGGTCACATGGCTCCACTCAGGGAAGCCCCACTTACAGAGGTCATACCTCACCACACTGGTCACATGGATGCACTCAGGGAAGACTCGCTTACAGAGTTCACACCTCGCCACAGAGGTCACATGGCTCCACTCAGGGAAGCCAATCTACAGAGGTCATACCTCACCACACTGGTCACATGGATCCACTCAGGGAAGACTCGCTTACAGAGTTCACACCTCGCTACAGAGGTCACATGGCTCCACTATGGGAAACCCCCCTTGTAGAGGTCACACCTCGCCTCAGAGGTCACATGTCTCCACTCAGGGAAGCCCAGCTCATGGAGTTCACACCTCAACACGTCGGTCACATGGCTCCACTCAGGGAAGCCCCCCTTAGAGGTCATACCTCAATAAACTGGTCACATGGCTCCACTCATGGAAGCCAACCTTACAGAGGTCATACCTCGCCACACTGGTCACATGGCTCCACTCATGGAAGAACCTCTTACAGAGGTCACACCTCGCAAGCGAGGTAACATGGCCCCACTCAGAGAAGTCCCCGTTACAGAGTTCACACCTCGCCACAGAGGTCACATGGCTCCACTCAGCGAAGCCAATCTACAGAGGTCGTACCTCGCTACAGAGGTCACATAGCTACACTATGGGAAACCCCCCTTACAGAGTTCACACCTCGCCTCAGAGGTCACATTTCTCCACTCAGGGAAGCCCAGCTCATAGATGTCACACCTCAACACCTCGGTCACATGGCTCCACTCAGGGAAGAACCTATTACAGACGTCACCCCTCACAGCAGAGGTCACATGGCTTCATTCAGGAAAGCCACCATTAAAGAGGTCACAGCTCGTCACACTGGTCACATTGGTCCACTCCGGGAAGCCCCACTTACAGAGGTCACACCTCAACATGGATGTCACATGGCTCCACTCATGGAAGAGCCTCTTACAAAGGTCACACCTGCCAACAGAGGTCACATGGCTCCACTCAGGGAAGCCCCCCTTACAGAGTTCATGCCTTGAAACATTGGTCACAAATTCTCCACTCAGGGAAGCCCCCCTTACAGAGGTCATACCTCACCACACTGGTCACATGGCTCCACTCAGGGAAGCCCCCCTACAGAGGTAATACCTCGCCACACTGGTCACATGTTTCCACTCAGGGAAGTCCCCCTTACAGAGGTCATACCTCACCACACTGGTTACATGTCTCCACTCAGGGAAGCCAATCTACAGAGGTCACACCTCGCCACACTGGTCACATGGCTCCACTCAGGGAAGCCCCCCTTACAGAGGTCATACCTCACCACACTGGTCACATGGCTGCACTCAGGGAAGCCCCACTTACACAGGTCACACTTCAACATGGATGTCACATGGCTCCACTTATGGAAGAACCTCTTACAGATTCCATATCTCGCTACAGAGGTCACATGGCTCCACTATGGGAAACCCCCCTTATAGAGGTTATACCTCGCCTCAGAGGTCACATTTCTCCACTCAGGGAAGCCCAGCTCATAGAGGTCACACCTCAACATGTCGGTCACATGGCTCCACTCAGGGAAGAACCTTTTACAGACGTCACCCCTCATAATAGAGGACACATGGCTTCATTCAGGAAAGCCACCATTAAAGAGCTTATACCTCACCACACTGGTCACATGGTTCCACTCAGAGAAGCCCCCCTTACAGAGGTCATACCTCACAACACTGGTCACATAACTGCACGCAGGGAAGCCTTGCTTACAGAGTTCACACCTCGCTACGGAGGTCACATGGCTCCACTATGGGAAACCCCCCTTGTAGAGGTCACACCTCCCCTAAGAGGTCACATGGCTCCACTCATGGAAGAACCTCTACAGAGGTCACACCTCGCAACAGAGGTCACATGTTTCCACTCAGGGAAGCCCCCCTACAGAGGTCATACCTCACTAACCTGCTCACATGGCCCCACTCAGGGAAGCCCCACTTAGAGACATCACACCTTGCCGCACTGGTCACATTGGTCCACTCAGGGAAGCCCCACTTACATAGGTCACACCTCAACATGGATGTCACATGGCTCCACTCATGGAAGAACCTCTTACAGAGTTCACACCTCGCCACAGAGGTCATATGGCTCCACTCAGGGAAGCCAATCTACAGAGGTCATACTTCACCACACTGGTCACATTGGTCCACTCAGGGAAGCCCCACTTACAGAGGTCATACCTCAACATGCATGTCACATGGCTCCACTCATGGAAGAACCTCTTACAGAGGTCACCCCTCACAGCAGAGGTCACATGGCTTCATTCAGGAAAGCCACCATTAAATAGGTCACACCTCGTCACACTGGTCACATTGGTCCACTCCGGGAAACCCCACTTACAGAGGTCACACCTCAACATGGATGTCACATGTTTCCACTCAGGGAAGTCCCCCTTACAGAGGTCATACCTCACGACACTGGTCACATGTCTCCACTCAGGGAAGCCGCACTTACAGAGGTCATACCTCACCACACTGGTCACATGGATGCACTCAGGGAAGACTCGCTTACAGAGTTCACACCTCGCCACAGAGGTCATATGGCTCCACTCAGGGAAGCCCCACTTACAGAGGTCATACCTCAACATGGATGTCACATGGCTCCACTCATGGAATAGCCTCTTACACAGGTCACACCTGCCAATAGAGGTCACATGGCTCCACTCAGGGAAGCCCCCATTACAGAGGTTATACCTCACCACACTGGTCACATGGCTCCACTCAGGGAAGCCCCCCTACAGAGGTCATACCTCGCCACACTGGTCACATGTTTCCACTCAGGGAAGTCCCCCTTACAGAGGTCATACCTCACGACACTGGTCACATGTCTCCACTCAGGGAAGCCGCACTTACAGAGGTCATACTTCACCACACTGGTCACATGGATGCACTCAGGGAAGACTCGCTTACAGAGTTCACACCTCGCCACAGAGGTCACATGGCTCCACTCAGGGAAGCCAATCTACAGAGGTCATACCTAACCACACTGGTCACATGGATCCACTCAGGGAAGACTCGCTTACAGAGTTCACACCTCGCAACCGAGGTCACATGGCCCCACTCAGGGAAGCCAATCTACAGAGGCCATACCTCGACACACTGGTCACATGGCTCCACTCAGGGAAGCCCCACTTACAGAGGTCACACCTCAACATGGATGTCACATGGCTCCACTCATGGAAGAACCTCTTACAGAGGTCACACCTCGCAACCGAGGTCACATGGCCCCACTCAGAGAAGCCCCCCTTACAGAGTTCACACCTCGCCACAGAGGTCACATGGCTCCACTATGGGAAACCCCCCTTGTAGAAGTCACCCCTCGCCTCAGAGGTCACGTGGCTCCACTCAGGGAAGCCAACTTACAAAGGTCATACCTCAACATGGATGTCACATGGCTCCACTCAGGGAAGCCCCACTTACAGAGGTCATACCTCAACATGGATGTCACATGGCTCCACTCATGGAAGAGCCTCTTACAAAGGTCACACCTGCCAATAGAGGTCACATGGCTCCACTCAGGGAAGCCCCCCTTACAGAGGTCATACCTCACTAAAGTGCTCACATGGCTCCACTCAGGGAAGCACCACTTAGAGAGGTCATACCTTGCCGCACTGGTCACATTGGTCCACTCAGGGAAGTCCCCCTTACAGAGGTCATACCTCACGACACTGGTCACGTCTCCACTCAGGGAAGCCGCACTTACAGAGTCATACCTCACCACACTGGTCACATGGATGCACTCAGGGAAGCCCCACTTACAAAGGTCATACCTCAACATGGATGTCACATGGCTCCACTCATGGAAGAACCTCTTACAGAGGTCACACCTCGCAACCGAGGTCACATGGCCCCAGTCAGAGAAGCCCCCCTTACACAGTTCACACCTCGCCACACAGGTCACATGGCTCCACTTAGGGAAGCCAATCTACAGAGGTCATACGTCACCACACTGGTCACATGTCTCCACTCAGGGAAGCCCCCCTTACAGAGGTCATACCTCACGACACTGGTCACATGTCTCCACTCAGGGAAGCTGCACTTACAGAGGTCACACCTCAACATGGATGTCACATGGCTTCACTCATGGAAGAACCTCTTACAGAGGTCACACCTCGCAACCGAGGTCACATGGCCCCAGTCAGAGAAGCCCCCCTTACACAGTTCACACCTCGCCACACAGGTCACATGGCTCCACTTAGGGAAGCCAATCTACAGAGGTCATACCTCACCATACTGGTCACATGGCTCCACTCAGGGAAGCCCCCCTTACAGAGGTCATACTTCAATAAACTGGTCACATGGCTCCACTCATTGAAGCCAACCTTACAGAGTTCACACCTCGCCACAGAGGTCACATGGCTCCACTCAGGGAAGCCCCACTTACAGAGGTCATACCTCAACATGGATGTCACATGGCTCCACTCATGGAATAGCCTCTTACAAAGGTCACACCTGCCAATAGAGGTCACATGGCTCCACTCAGGGAAGCCCCCATTACAGAGGTTATACCTCACCACACTGGTCACATGGCTCCACTCAGGGAAGCCCCCCTATAGAGGTCATACCTCGCCACACTGGTCAAATGTTTCCACTCAGGGAAGTCCCCCTTACAGAGGTCATACCTCACGACACTGGTCACATGTCTCCACTCAGGGAAGCCGCACTTACAGAGGTCATACCTCACCACACTGGTCACATGGATGCACTCAGGGAAGACTCGCTTACAGAGTTCACACCTCGCCACAGAGGTCACATGGCTCCACTCATGGAATAGCCTCTTACAAAGGTCACACCTGCCAATAGAGGTCACATGGCTCCACTCAGGGAAGCCCCCATTACAGAGGTTATACCTCACCACACTGGTCACATGGCTCCACTCAGGGAAGCCCCCCTACAGAGGTCATACCTCGCCACAATGGTCACATGTTTCCACTCAGGGAAGTCCCCCTTACAGAGGTCATACCTCACGACACTGGTCACATGTCTCCACTCAGGAAAGCCGCACTTACAGAGGTCATACTTCACCACACTGGTCACATGGATGCACTCAGGGAAGACTCGCTTACAGAGTTCACACCTCGCCACAGAGGTCACATGGCTCCACTCAGGGAAGCCAATCTACAGAGGTCATACCTAACCACACTGGTCACATGGATCCACTCAGGGAAGACTCGCTTACAGAGTTCACACCTCGCAACCGAGGTCACATGGCCCCACTCAGGGAAGCCAATCTATAGAGGTCATACCTCGACACACTGGTCACATGGCTCCACTCAGGGAAGCCCCACTTACAGAGGTCACACCTCAACATGGATGTCACATGGCTCCACTCATGGAAGAACCTCTTACAGAGGTCACACCTCGCAACCGAGGTCACATGGCCCCACTCAGAGAAGCCCCCCTTACAGAGTTCACACCTCGCCACAGAGGTCACAAGGCTCCACTCAGGGAAGCCCCACTTACAGAGGTCATACCTCAACATGGATGTCACATGGCTCCACTCATGGAATAGCCTCTTACAAAGGTCACACCTGCCAACAGAGGTCACATGGCTCCACTCAGGGAAGCCCCCATTACAGAGGTTATACCTCACCACACTGGTCACATGTTTCCACTCAGGGAAGTCCCCCTTACAGAGGTCATACCTCACGACACTGGTCACATGTCTCCACTCAGGGAAGCCGCACTTACAGAGGTCATACCTCACCACACTGGTCACATGGATGCACTCAGGGAAGACTCGCTTACAGAGTTCACACCTCGCCACAGAGGTCACATGGCTCCACTCAGGGAAGCCAATCTACAGAGGTCATACCTAACCACACTGGTCACATGGATCCACTCAGGGAAGACTCGCTTACAGAGTTCACACCTCGCAACCGAGGTCACATGGCCCCACTCAGGGAAGCCAATCTACAGAGGTCATACCTCGACACACTGGTCACATGGCTCCACTCAGGGAAGCCCCACTTACAGAGGTCACACCTCAACATGGATGTCACATGGCTCCACTCATGGAAGAACCTCTTACAGAGGTCACACCTCGCAACCGAGGTCACATGGCCCCACTCAGAGAAGCCCCCCTTACAGAGTTCACACCTCGCCACAGAGTTCACATGGCTCCACTATGGGAAACCCCCCTTGTAGAAGTCACACCTCGCCTCAGAGTTCACGTGGCTCCACTCAGGGAAGCCAACTTACAAAGGTCATACCTCAACATGGATGTCACATGGCTCCACTCATGGAAGAGCCTCTTACAAAGGTCACACCTGCCAATAGAGGTCACATGGCTCCACTCAGGGAAGCCCCCATTACAGAGGTTATACCTCACCACACTGGTCACATGGCTCCACTCAGGAAAGCCCCCCTACAGAGGTCATACCTCGCCACACTGGTCACATGTTTCCACTCAGGGAAGTCCCCCTTACAGAGGTCATACCTCACGACACTGGTCACATGTCTCCACTCAGGGAAGCCGCACTTACAGAGGTCATACTTCACCACACTGGTCACATGGATGCACTCAGGGAAGACTCGCTTACAGAGTTCACACCTCGCCACAGAGGTCACATGGCTCCACTCAGGGAAGCCAATCTACAGAGGTCATACCTTACCACACTGGTCACATGGATCCACTCAGGGAAGACTCGCTTACAGAGTTCACACCTCGCAACCGAGGTCACAAGACCCCACTCAGGGAAGCCAATCTACAGAGGTCATACCTCGACACACTGGTCACATGGCTCCACTCAGGGAAGCCCCACTTACAGAGGTCATACCTCAACATGGTGTCACATGGCTCCACTCATGGAAGAACCTCTTACAGAGGTCACACCTCGCAACCGAGGTCACATGGCCCCACTCAGAGAAGCCCCCCTTACAGAGTTCACACTTCGCCACAGAGGTCACATGGCTCCACTATGGGAAACCCCCCTTGTAGAAGTCACACCTCGCCTCAGAGTTCACGTGGCTCCACTCAGGGAAGCCAACTTACAAAGGTCATACCTCAACATGGATGTCACATGGCTCCACTCAGGGAAGCCCCACTTACAGAGGTCATACCTCAACATGGATGTCACATGGCTCCACTCAGGGAAGCCCCCCTTACAGAGGTCATACCTCACTAAAGTGCTCACATGGCTCCACTCAGGGAAGCACCACTTAGAGAGGTCATACCTTGCCGCACTGGTCACATTGGTCCACTCAGGGAAGTCCCCCTTACAGAGGTCATTCCTCACGACACTGGTCACATGTCTCCACTCAGGGAAGCCGCACTTACAGAGGTCATACCTCACCACACTGGTCACATGGTCCACTCAGGGAAGCCCCACTTACAGAGGTCATACCTCAACATGGATGTCACATGGCTCCACTCATGGAAGAACCTCTTACAGAGGTCACACCTCGCAACCGAGGTCACATGGCCCCAGTCAGAGAAGCCCCCCTTACACAGTTCACACCTCGCCACACAGGTCACATGGCTCCACTTAGGGAAGCCAATCTACAGAGGTCATACCTCACCACACTGGTCACATGGCTCCACTCAGGGAAGCCAATCTACAGAGGTCATACCTCACCACACTGGTCACATGGCTCCACTAAGGGAAGCCCCCCTTACAGAGGTCATACCTCAATAAACTGGTCACATGGCTCCACTCATTGAAGCCAACCTTACAGAGTTCACACCTCGCCACAGAGGTCACATGGCTCCACTCAGGGAAGCCCCACTTACAGAGGTCATACCTCAACATGGATGTCACATGGCTCCACTCATGGAATAGCCTCTTACAAAGGTCACACCTGCCAATAGAGGTCACATGGCTCCACTCAGGGAAGCCCCCATTACAGAGGTTATACCTCACCACACTGGTCACATGGCTCCACTCAGGGAAGCCCCCCTATAGAGGTCTTACCTCGCCACACTGGTCACATGTTTCCACTCAGGGAAGTCCCCCTTACAGAGGTCATACCTCACGACACTGGTCACATGTCTCCACTCAGGGAAGCCGCACTTACAGAGGTCATACCTCACCACACTGGTCACATGGATGCACTCAGGGAAGACTCGCTTACAGAGTTCACACCTCGCCACAGAGGTCACATGGCTCCACTCAGGGAAGCCAATCTACAGAGGTCATACCTAACCACACTGGTCACATGGATCCACTCAGGGAAGACTCGCTTACAGAGTTCACACCTCGCAACCGAGGTCACATGGCCCCACTCAGGGAAGCCAATCTACAGAGGTCATACCTCGACACACTGGTCACATGGCTCCACTCAGGGAAGCCCCACTTACAGAGGTCTCACCTCAACATGGATGTCACATGGCTCCACTCATGGAAGAACCTCTTACAGAGGTCACACCTCGCAACCGAGGTCACATGGCCCCACTCAGAGAAGCCCCCCTTACAGAGTTCACACCTCGCCACAGAGGTCACATGGCTCCACTATGGGAAACCCCCCTTGTAGATGTCACACCTCGCCAAAGAGTTCACGTGGCTCCACTCAGGGAAGCCAACTTACAAAGGTCATACCTCAACATGGATGTCACATGGCTCCACTCAGTGAAGCCCCACTTACAGAGGTCATACCTCAACATGGATGTCACATGGCTCCACTCATGGAAGAGCCTCTTACAAAGGTCACACCTGCCAATAGAGGTCACATGGCTCCACTCAGGGAAGCCCCCCTTACAGAGGTCATACCTCACTAAAGTGCTCACATGGCTCCACTCAGGGAAGCACCACTTAGAGAGGTCATACCTTGCCGCACTGGTCACATTGGTCCACTCAGGGAAGTCCCCCTTACAGAGGTCATACCTCACGACACTGGTCACATGTCTCCACTCAGGTAAGCCGCACTTACAGAGGTCATACCTCACCACACTGGTCACATGGATGCACTCAGGGAAGCCCCACTTACAGAGGTCATACCTCAACATGGATGTCACATGGCTCCACTCATGGAAGAACCTCTTACAGAGGTCACACCTCGCAACCGAGGTCACATGGCCCCACTCAGAGAAGCCCCCCTTACAGAGTTCACACCTCGCCACAGAGGTCACATGGCTCCACTCAGGGAAGCCCCACTTACAGAGGTCATACCTCAACATGGATGTCACATGGCTCCACTCATGGAATAGCCTCTTACAAAGGTCACACCTGCCAACAGAGGTCACATGGCTCCACTCAGGGAAGCCCCCATTACAGAGGTTATACCTCACCACACTGGTCACATGGCTCCACTCAGGGAAGCCCCCCTACAGAGGTCATACCTCGCCACACTGGTCACATGTTTCCACTCAGGGAAGTCCCCCTTACAGAGGTCATACCTCACGACACTGGTCACATGTCTCCACTCAGGGAAGCCGCACTTACAGAGGTCATACCTCACCACACTGGTCACATGGATGCACTCAGGGAAGACTCGCTTACAGAGTTCACACCTCGCCACAGAGGTCACATGGCTCCACTCAGGGAAGCCCCACTTACAGAGGTCATACCTCAACATGGATGTCACATGGCTCCACTCATGGAATAGCCTCTTACAAAGGTCACACCTGCCAATAGAGGTCACATGGCTCCACTCAGGGAAGCCCCCATTACAGAGGTTATACCTCACCACACTGGTCACATGGCTCCACTCAGGGAAGCCCCCCTACAGAGGCCATACCTTGCCACAATGGTCACATGTTTCCACACAGGGAAGTCCCCCTTACAGAGGTCATACCTCACGACACTGGTCACATGTCTCCACTCAGGGAAGCCGCACTTACAGAGGTCATACTTCACCACACTGGTCACATGGATGCACTCAGGGAAGACTCGCTTACAGAGTTCACACCTCGCCACAGAGGTCACATGGCTCCACTCAGGGAAGCCAATCTACAGAGGTCATACCTAACCACACTGGTCACATGGATCCACTCAGGGAAGACTCGCTTACAGAGTTCACACCTCGCAACCGAGGTCACATGGCCCCACTCAGGGAAGCCAATCTACAGAGGTCATACCTCGACACACTGGTCACATGGCTCCACTCAGGGAAGCCCCACTTACAGAGGTCACACCTCAACATGGATGTCACATGGCTCCACTCATGGAAGAACCTCTTACAGAGGTCACACCTCGCAACCGAGGTCACATGGCCCCACTCAGAGAAGCCCCCCTTACAGAGTTCACACCTCGCCACAGAGGTCACATGGCTCCACTCAGGGAAGCCCCACTTACAGAGGTCATACCTCAACATGGATGTCACATGGCTCCACTCATGGAATAGCCTCTTACAAAGGTCACACCTGCCAACAGAGGTCACATGGCTCCACTCAGGGAAGCCCCCATTACAGAGGTTATACCTCACCACACTGGTCACATGGCTCCACTCAGGGAAGCCCCCCTTACAGAGGTCATACCTCACTAAAGTGCTCACATGGCTCCACTCAGGGAAGCACCACTTAGAGAGGTCATACCTTGCCGCACTGGTCACATTGGTCCACTCAGGGAAGTCCCCCTTACAGAGGTCATACCTCACGACACTGGTCACATGTCTCCACTCAGGGAAGCCGCACTTACAGAGGTCATACCTCACCACACTGGTCACATGGATGCACTCAGGGAAGCCCCACTTACAGAGGTCATACCTCAACATGGATGTCACATGGCTCCACTCATGGAAGAACCTCTTACAGAGGTCACACCTCGCAACCGAGGTCACATGGCCCCAGTCAGAGAAGCCCCCCTTACACAGTTCACACCTCGCCACACAGGTCACATGGCTCCACTTAGGGAAGCCAATCTACAGAGGTCATACCTCACCACACTGGTCACATGGCTCCACTCAGGGAAGCCAATATACAGAGGTCATACCTCACCACACTGGTCACATGGCTCCACTCAGGGAAGCCCCCCTTACAGAGGTCATACCTCACTAAAGTGCTCACATGGCTCCACTCAGGGAAGCACCACTTACAGAGGTCACACCTCAACATGGATGTCACATGGCTCCACTCATGGAAGAACCTCTTACAGAGGTCACACCTCGCAACCGAGGTCACATGGCCCCAGTCAGAGAAGCCCCCCTTACACAGTTCACACCTCGCCACACAGGTCACATGGCTCCACTTAGGGAAGCCAATCTACAGAGGTCATACCTCACCACACTGGTCACATGGCTCCACTAAGGGAAGCCCCCCTTACAGAGGTCATACCTCAATAAACTGGTCACATGGCTCCACTCATTGAAGCCAACCTTACAGAGTTCACACCTCGCCACAGAGGTCACATGGCTCCACTCAGGGAAGCCCCACTTACAGAGGTCATACCTCAACATGGATGTCACATGGCTCCACTCATGGAATAGCCTCTTACAAAGGTCACACCTGCCAACAGAGGTCACATGGCTCCACTCAGGGAAGCCCCCATTACAGAGGTTATACCTCACCACACTGGTCACATGGCTCCACTCAGGGAAGCCCCCCTATAGAGGTCATACCTCGCCACACTGGTCACATGTTTCCACTCAGGGAAGTCCCCCTTACAGAGGTCATACCTCACGACACTGGTCACATGTCTCCACTCAGGGAAGCCGCACTTACAGAGGTCATACCTCACCACACTGGTCACATGGATGCACTCAGGGAAGACTCGCTTACAGAGTTCACACCTCGCCACAGAGGTCACATGGCTCCACTCAGGGAAGCCCCACTTACAGAGGTCATACCTCAACATGGATGTCACATGGCTCCACTCATGGAATAGCCTCTTACAAAGGTCACACCTGCCAATAGAGGTCACATGGCTCCACTCAGGGAAGCCCCCATTACAGAGGTTATACCTCACCACACTGGTCACATGGCTCCACTCAGGGAAGCCCCCCTACAGAGGTCATACCTCGCCACAATGGTCACATGTTTCCACTCAGGGAAGTCCCCCTTACAGAGGTCATACCTCACGACACTGGTCACATGTCTCCACTCAGGGAAGCTGCACTTACAGAGGTCATACTTCACCACACTGGTCACATGGATGCACTCAGGGAAGACTCGCTTACAGAGTTCACACCTCGCCACAGAGGTCACATGGCTCCACTCAGGGAAGCCAATCTACAGAGGTCATACCTAACCACACTGGTCACATGGATCCACTCAGGGAAGACTCGCTTACAGAGTTCACACCTCGCAACCGAGGTCACATGGCCCCACTCAGGGAAGCCAATCTACAGAGGTCATACCTCGACACACTGGTCACATGGCTCCACTCAGGGAAGCCCCACTTACAGAGGTCACACCTCAACATGGATGTCACATGGCTCCACTCATGGAAGAACCTCTTACAGAGGTCACACCTCGCAACCGAGGTCACATGGCCCCACTCAGAGAAGCCCCCCTTACAGAGTTCACACCTCGCCACAGAAGTCACATGGCTCCACTCAGGGAAGCCCCACTTACAGAGGTCATACCTCAACATGGATGTCACATGGCTCCACTCATGGAATAGCCTCTTACAAAGGTCACACCTGCCAACAGAGGTCACATGGCTCCACTCAGGGAAGCCCCCATTACAGAGGTTATACCTCACCACACTGGTCACATGGCTCCACTCAGGGAAGCCCCCCTACAGAGGTCATACCTCGCCACACTGGTCACATGTTTCCACTCAGGGAAGTCCCCCTTACAGAGGTCATACCTCACGACACTGGTCACATGTCTCCACTCAGGGAAGCCGCACTTACAGAGGTCATACCTCACCACACTGGTCACATGGATGCACTCAGGGAAGACTCGCTTACAGAGTTCACACCTCGCCACAGAGGTCACATGGCTCCACTCAGGGAAGCCCCACTTACAGAGGTCATACCTCAACATGGATGTCACATGGCTCCACTCATGGAATAGCCTCTTACAAAGGTCACACCTGCCAATAGAGGTCACATGGCTCCACTCAGGGAAGCCCCCATTACAGAGGTTATACCTCACCACACTGGTCACATGGCTCCACTCAGGGAAGCCGCACTTACAGAGGTCATACTTCACCACACTGGTCACATGGATGCACTCAGGGAAGACTCGCTTACAGAGTTCACACCTCGCCACAGAGGTCACATGGCTCCACTCAGGGAAGCCAATCTACAGAGGTCATACCTAACCACACTGGTCACATGGATCCACTCAGGGAAGACTCGCTTACAGAGTTCACACCTCGCAACCGAGGTCACATGGCCCCACTCAGGGAAGCCAATCTACAGAGGTCATACCTCGACACACTGGTCACATGGCTCCACTCAGGGAAGCCCCACTTACAGAGGTCACACCTCAACATGGATGTCACATGGCTCCACTCATGGAAGAACCTCTTAAAGAGGTCACACCTCGCAACCGAGGTCACATGGCCCCACTCAGAGAAGCCCCCCTTACAGAGTTCACACCTCGCCACAGAGGTCACATGGCTCCACTATGGGAAACCCCCCTTGTAGATGTCACACCTCGCCAAAGAGTTCACGTGGCTCCACTCAGGGAAGCCAACTTACAAAGGTCATACCTCAACATGGATGTCACATGGCTCCACTCAGGGAAGCCCCACTTACAGAGGTCATACCTCAACATGGATGTCACATGGCTCCACTCATGGAAGAGCCTCTTACAAAGGTCACACCTGCCAATAGAGGTCACATGGCTCCACTCAGGGAAGCCCCCCTTACAGAGGTCATACCTCACTAAAGTGCTCACATGGCTCCACTCAGGGAAGCACCACTTAGAGAGGTCATACCTTGCCGCACTGGTCACATTGGTCCACTCAGGGAAGTCCCCCTTACAGAGGTCATACCTCACGACACTGGTCACATGTCTCCACTCAGGGAAGCCGCACTTACAGAGGTCATACCTCACCACACTGGTCACATGGATGCACTCAGGGAAGCCCCACTTACAGAGGTCACACCTCGCAACCGAGGTCACATGGCCCCACTCAGAGAAGCCCCCCTTACAGAGTTCACACCTCGCCACAGAGGTCACATGGCTCCACTATGGGAAACCCCCCTTGTAGATGTCACACCTCGCCAAAGAGTTCACGTGGCTCCACTCAGGGAAGCCAACTTACAAAGGTCATACCTCAACATGGATGTCACATGGCTCCACTCAGGGAAGCCCCACTTACAGAGGTCATACCTCAACATGGATGTCACATGGCTCCACTCATGGAAGAGCCTCTTACAAAGGTCACACCTGCCAATAGAGGTCACATGGCTCCACTCAGGGAAGCCCCCCTTACAGAGGTCATACCTCACTAAAGTGCTCACATGGCTCCACTCAGGGAAGCACCACTTAGAGAGGTCATACCTTGCCGCACTGGTCACATTGGTCCACTCAGGGAAGTCCCCCTTACAGAGGTCATACCTCACGACACTGGTCACATGTCTCCACTCAGGGAAGCCGCACTTACAGAGGTCATACCTCACCACACTGGTCACATGGATGCACTCAGGGAAGCCCCACTTACAGAGGTCATACCTCAACATGGATGTCACATGGCTCCACTCATGGAAGAACCTCTTACAGAGGTCACACCTCGCAACCGAGGTCACATGGCCCCAGTCAGAGAAGCCCCCCTTACACAGTTCACACCTCGCCACACAGGTCACATGGCTCCACTTAGGGAAGCCAATCTACAGAGGTCATACCTCACCACACTGGTCACATGGCTCCACTCAGGGAAGCCAATCTACAGAGGTCATACCTCACCACACTGGTCACATGGCTCCACTCAGGGAAGCCCCCCTTACAGAGGTCATACCTCACTAAAGTGCTCACATGGCTCCACTCAGGGAAGCCCCACTTACAGAGTTTACACCTCGCCACAGAGGTCACATGGCTCCACTCAGGGAAGCCCCACTTACAGAGGTCATACCTCAACATGGATGTCACATGGCTCCACTCATGGAATAGCCTCTTACAAAGGTCACACCTGCCAATAGAGGTCACATGGCTCCACTCAGGGAAGCCCCCATTACAGAGGTTATACCTCACCACACTGGTCACATGGCTCCACTCAGGGAAGCCCCCCTACAGAGGTCATACCTCGCCACAATGGTCACATGTTTCCACTCAGGGAAGTCCCCCTTACAGAGGTCATACCTCACGACACTGGTCACATGTCTCCACTCAGGGAAGCTGCACTTACAGAGGTCATACTTCACCACACTGGTCACATGGATGCACTCAGGGAAGACTCGCTTACAGAGTTCACACCTCGCCACAGAGGTCACATGGCTCCACTCAGGGAAGCCAATCTACAGAGGTCATACCTAACCACACTGGTCACATGGATCCACTCAGGGAAGACTCGCTTACAGAGTTCACACCTCGCAACCGAGGTCACATGGCCCCACTCAGGGAAGCCAATCTACAGAGGTCATACCTCGACACACTGGTCACATGGCTCCACTCAGGGAAGCCCCACTTACAGAGGCCACACCTCAACATGGATGTCACATGGCTCCACTCATGGAAGAACCTCTTACAGAGGTCACACCTCGCAACCGAGGTCACATGGCCCCACTCAGAGAAGCCCCCCTTACAGAGTTCACACCTCGCCACAGAGGTCACATGGCTCCACTCAGGGAAGCCCCACTTACAGAGGTCATACCTCAACATGGATGTCACATGGCTCCACTCATGGAATAGCCTCTTACAAAGGTCACACCTGCCAACAGAGGTCACATGGCTCCACTCAGGGAAGCCCCCATTACAGAGGTTATACCTCACCACACTGGTCACATGGCTCCACTCAGGGAAGCCCCCCTACAGAGGTCATACCTCGCCACACTGGTCACATGTTTCCACTCAGGGAAGTCCCCCTTACAGAGGTCATACCTCACGACACTGGTCACATGTCTCCACTCAGGGAAGCCGCACTTACAGAGGTCATACCTCACCACACTGGTCACATGGATGCACTCAGGGAAGACTCGCTTACAGAGTTCACACCTCGCCACAGAGGTCACATGGCTCCACTCAGGGAAGCCAATCTACAGAGGTCATACCTAACCACACTGGTCACATGGATCCACTCAGGGAAGACTCGCTTACAGAGTTCACACCTCACAACCGAGGTCACATGGCCCCACTCAGGGAAGCCAATCTACAGAGGTCATACCTCGACACACTGGTCACATGGCTCCACTCAGGGAAGCCCCACTTACAGAGGTCACACCTCAACATGGATGTCACATGGCTCCACTCATGGAAGAACCTCTTACAGAGGTCACACCTCGCAACCGAGGTCACATGGCCCCACTCAGAGAAGCCCCCCTTACAGAGTTCACACCTCGCCACAGAGGTCACATGGCTCCACTCAGGGAAGCCCCACTTACAGAGGTCATACCTCAACATGGATGTCACATGGCTCCACTCATGGAATAGCCTCTTACAAAGGTCACACCTGCCAACAGAGGTCACATGGCTCCACTCAGGGAAGCCCCCATTACAGAGGTTATACCTCACCACACTGGTCACATGGCTCCACTCAGGGAAGCCCCCCTACAGAGGTCATACCTCGCCACACTGGTCACATGTTTCCACTCAGGGAAGTCCCCCTTACAGAGGTCATACCTCACGACACTGGTCACATGTCTCCACTCAGGGAAGCCGCACTTACAGAGGTCATACCTCACCACACTGGTCACATGGATGCACTCAGGGAAGACTCGCTTACAGAGTTCACACCTCGCCACAGAGGTCACATGGCTCCACTCAGGGAAGCCCCACTTACAGAGGTCATACCTCAACATGGATGTCACATGGCTCCACTCATGGAATAGCCTCTTACAAAGGTCACACCTGCCAATAGAGGTCACATGGCTCCACTCAGGGAAGCCCCCATTACAGAGGTTATACCTCACCACACTGGTCACATGGCTCCACTCAGGGAAGCCGCACTTACAGAGGTCATACTTCACCACACTGGTCACATGGATGCACTCAGGGAAGACTCGCTTACAGAGTTCACACCTCGCCACAGAGGTCACATGGCTCCACTCAGGGAAGCCAATCTACAGAGGTCATACCTAACCACACTGGTCACATGGATCCACTCAGGGAAGACTCGCTTACAGAGTTCACACCTCGCAACCGAGGTCACATGGCCCCACTCAGGGAAGCCAATCTACAGAGGTCATACCTCGACACACTGGTCACATGGCTCCACTCAGGGAAGCCCCACTTACAGAGGTCACACCTCAACATGGATGTCACATGGCTCCACTCATGGAAGAACCTCTTAAAGAGGTCACACCTCGCAACCGAGGTCACATGGCCCCACTCAGAGAAGCCCCCCTTACAGAGTTCACACCTCGCCACAGAGGTCACATGGCTCCACTATGGGAAACCCCCCTTGTAGATGTCACACCTCGCCAAAGAGTTCACGTGGCTCCACTCAGGGAAGCCAACTTACAAAGGTCATACCTCAACATGGATGTCACATGGCTCCACTCAGGGAAGCCCCACTTACAGAGGTCATACCTCAACATGGATGTCACATGGCTCCACTCATGGAAGAGCCTCTTACAAAGGTCACACCTGCCAATAGAGGTCACATGGCTCCACTCAGGGAAGCCCCCCTTACAGAGGTCATACCTCACTAAAGTGCTCACATGGCTCCACTCAGGGAAGCACCACTTAGATAGGTCATACCTTGCCGCACTGGTCACATTGGTCCACTCAGGGAAGTCCCCCTTACAGAGGTCATACCTCACGACACTGGTCACATGTCTCCACTCAGGGAAGCCGCACTTACAGAGGTCATACCTCACCACACTGGTCACATGGATGCACTCAGGGAAGCCCCACTTACAGAGGTCATACCTCAACATGGATGTCACATGGCTCCACTCATGGAAGAACCTCTTACAGAGGTCACACCTCGCAACCGAGGTCACATGGCCCCAGTCAGAGAAGCCCCCCTTACACAGTTCACACCTCGCCACACAGGTCACATGGCTCCACTTAGGGAAGCCAATCTACAGAGGTCATACCTCACCACACTGGTCACATGGCTCCACTCAGGGAAGCCCCCCTTACAGAGGTCATACCTCACTAAAGTGCTCACATGGCTCCACTCAGGGAAGCCCCACTTACAGAGTTCACACCTCGCCACAGAGGTCACATGGCTCCACTCAGGGAAGCCCCACTTACAGAGGTCATACCTCAACATGGATGTCACATGGCTCCACTCATGGAATAGCCTCTTACAAAGGTCACACCTGCCAATAGAGGTCACATGGCTCCACTCAGGGAAGCCCCCATTACAGAGGTTATACCTCACCACACTGGTCACAGGGCTCCACTCAGGGAAGCCCCCCTACAGAGGTCATACCTCGCCACAATGGTCACATGTTTCCACTCAGGGAAGTCCCCCTTACAGAGGTCATACCTCACGACACTGGTCACATGTCTCCACTCAGGGAAGCTGCACTTACAGAGGTCATACTTCACCACACTGGTCACATGGATGCACTCAGGGAAGACTCGCTTACAGAGTTCACACCTCGCCACAGAGGTCACATGGCTCCACTCAGGGAAGCCAATCTACAGAGGTCATACCTAACCACACTGGTCACATGGATCCACTCAGGGAAGACTCGCTTACAGAGTTCACACCTCGCAACCGAGGTCACATGGCCCCACTCAGGGAAGCCAATCTACAGAGGTCATACCTCGACACACTGGTCACATGGCTCCACTCAGGGAAGCCCCACTTACAGAGGCCACACCTCAACATGGATGTCACATGGCTCCACTCATGGAAGAACCTCTTACAGAGGTCACACCTCGCAACCGAGGTCACATGGCCCCACTCAGAGAAGCCCCCCTTACAGAGTTCACACCTCGCCACAGAGGTCACATGGCTCCACTCAGGGAAGCCCCACTTACAGAGGTCATACCTCAACATGGATGTCACATGGCTCCACTCATGGAATAGCCTCTTACAAAGGTCACACCTGCCAACAGAGGTCACATGGCTCCACTCAGGGAAGCCCCCATTACAGAGGTTATACCTCACCACACTGGTCACATGGCTCCACTCAGGGAAGCCCCCCTACAGAGGTCATACCTCGCCACACTGGTCACATGTTTCAACTCAGGGAAGTCCCCCTTACAGAGGTCATACCTCACGACACTGGTCACATGTCTCCACTCAGGGAAGCCGCACTTACAGAGGTCATACCTCACCACACTGGTCACATGGATGCACTCAGGGAAGACTCGCTTACAGAGTTCACACCTCGCCACAGAGGTCACATGGCTCCACTCAGGGAAGCCCCACTTACAGAGGTCATACCTCAACATGGATGTCACATGGCTCCACTCATGGAATAGCCTCTTACAAAGGTCACACCTGCCAATAGAGGTCACATGGCTCCACTCAGGGAAGCCCCCATTACAGAGGTTATACCTCACCACACTGGTCACATGGCTCCACTCAGGGAAGCCCCCCTAGAGAGGCCATACCTCGCCACAATGGTCACATGTTTCCACTCAGGGAAGTCCCCCTTACAGAGGTCATACCTCACGACACTGGTCACATGTCTCCACTCAGGGAAGCCGCACTTACAGAGGTCATACTTCACCACACTGGTCACATGGATGCACTCAGGGAAGACTCGCTTACAGAGTTCACACCTCGCCACAGAGGTCACATGGCTCCACTCAGGGAAGCCAATCTACAGAGGTCATACCTAACCACACTGGTCACATGGATCCACTCAGGGAAGACTCGCTTACAGAGTTCACACCTCGCAACCGAGGTCACATGGCCCCACTCAGGGAAGCCAATCTACAGAGGTCATACCTCGACACACTGGTCACATGGCTCCACTCAGGGAAGCCCCACTTACAGAGGTCACACCTCAACATGGATGTCACATGGCTCCACTCATGGAAGAACCTCTTACAGAGGTCACACCTCGCAACCGAGGTCACATGGCCCCACTCAGAGAAGCCCCCCTTACAGAGTTCACACCTCGCCACAGAGGTCACATGGCTCCACTCAGGGAAGCCCCACTTACAGAGGTCATACCTCAACATGGATGTCACATGGCTCCACTCATGGAATAGCCTCTTACAAAGGTCACACCTGCCAACAGAGGTCACATGGCTCCACTCAGGGTAGCCCCCATTACAGAGGTTATACCTCACCACACTGGTCACATGGCTCCACTCAGGGAAGCCCCCCTACAGAGGTCATACCTCGCCACACTGGTCACATGTTTCCACTCAGGGAAGTCCCCCTTACAGAGGTCATACCTCACGACACTGGTCACATGTCTCCACTCAGGGAAGCCGCACTTACAGAGGTCATACCTCACCACACTGGTCACATGGATGCACTCAGGGAAGATTCGCTTACAGAGTTCACACCTCGCCACAGAGGTCACATGGCTCCACTCAGGGAAGCCCCACTTACAGAGGTCATACCTCAACATGGATGTCACATGGCTCCACTCATGGAATAGCCTCTTACAAAGGTCACACCTGCCAATAGAGGTCACATGGCTCCACTCAGGGAAGCCCCCATTACAGAGGTTATACCTCACCACACTGGTCACATGGCTCCACTCAGGGAAGCCGCACTTACAGAGGTCATACTTCACCACACTGGTCACATGGATGCACTCAGGGAAGACTCGCTTACAGAGTTCACACCTCGCCACAGAGGTCACATGGCTCCACTCAGGGAAGCCAATCTACAGAGGTCATACCTAACCACACTGGTCACATGGATCCACTCAGGGAAGACTCGCTTACAGAATTCACACCTCGCAACCGAGGTCACATGGCCCCACTCAGGGAAGCGAATCTACAGAGGTCATACCTCGACACACTGGTCACATGGCTCCACTCAGGGAAGCCCCACTTACAGAGGTCACACCTCAACATGGATGTCACATGGCTCCACTCATAGAAGAACCTCTTACAGAGGTCACACCTCGCAACCGAGGTCACATGGCCCCACTCAGAGAAGCCCCCCTTACAGAGTTCACACCTCGCCACAGAGGTCACATGGCTCCACTATGGGAAACCCCCCTTGTAGATGTCACACCTCGCCAAAGAGTTCACGTGGCTCCACTCAGGGAAGCCAACTTACAAAGGTCATACCTCAACATGGATGTCACATGGCTCCACTCAGGGAAGCCCCACTTACAGAGGTCATACCTCAACATGGATGTCACATGGCTCCACTCATGGAAGAGCCTCTTACAAAGGTCACACCTGCCAATAGAGGTCACATGGCTCCACTCAGGGAAGCCCCCCTTACAGAGGTCATACCTCACTAAAGTGCTCACATGGCTCCACTCAGGGAAGCACCACTTAGAGAGGTCATACCTTGCCGCACTGGTCACATTGGTCCACTCAGGGAAGTCCCCCTTACAGAGGTCATACCTCACGACACTGGTCACATGTCTCCACTCAGGGAAGCCGCACTTACAGAGGTCATACCTCACCACACTGGTCACATGGATGCACTCAGGGAAGCCCCACTTACAGAGGTCATACCTCAACATGGATGTCACATGGCTCCACTCATGGAAGAACCTCTTACAGAGGTCACACCTCGCAACCGAGGTCACATGGCCCCAGTCAGAGAAGCCCCCCTTACACAGTTCACACCTCGCCACACAGGTCACATGGCTCCACTTAGGGAAGCCAATCTACAGAGGTCATACCTCACCACACTGGTCACATGGCTCCACTCAGGGAAGCCAATCTACAGAGGTCATACCTCACCACACTGGTCACATGGCTCCACTCAGGGAAGCCCCCCTTACAGAGGTCATACCTCACTAAAGTGCTCACATGGCTCCACTCAGGGAAGCACCACTTACAGAGGTCACACCTCAACATGGATGTCACATGGCTCCACTCATGGAAGAACCTCTTACAGAGGTCACACCTCGCAACCGAGGTCACATGGCCCCAGTCAGAGAAGCCCCCCTTACACAGTTCACACCTCGCCACACAGGTCACATGGCTCCACTTAGGGAAGCCAATCTACAGAGGTCATACCTCACCACACTGGTCACATGGCTCCACTCAGGGAAGCACCACTTAGAGAGGTCATACCTCAATAAACTGGTCACATGGCTCCACTCATTGAAGCCAACCTTACAGAGTTCACACCTCGCCACAGAGGTCACATGGCTCCACTCAGGGAAGCCCCACTTACAGAGGTCATACCTCAACATGGATGTCACATGGCTCCACTCATGGAATAGCCTCTTACAAAGGTAACACCTGCCAATAGAGGTCACATGGCTCCACTCAGGGAAGCCCCCATTACAGAGGTTATACCTCACCACACTGGTCACATGGCTCCACTCAGGGAAGCCCCCCTATAGAGGTCATACCTCGCCACACTGGTCACATGTTTCCACTCAGGGAAGTCCCCCTTACAGAGGTCATACCTCACGACACTGGTCACATGTCTCCACTCAGGGAAGCCGCACTTACAGAGGTCATACCTCACCACACTGGTCACATGGATGCACTCAGGGAAGACTCGCTTACAGAGTTCACACCTCGCCACAGAGGTCACATGGCTCCACTCAGGGAAGCCCCACTTACAGAGGTCATACCTCAACATGGATGTCACATGGCTCCACTCATGGAATAGCCTCTTACAAAGGTCACACCTGCCAATAGAGGTCACATGGCTCCACTCAGGGAAGCCCCCATTACAGAGGTTATACCTCACCACACTGGTCACATGGCTCCACTCAGGGAAGCCCCCCTACAGAGGTCATACCTCGCCACAATGGTCACATGTTTCCACTCAGGGAAGTCCCCCTTACAGAGGTCATACCTCACGACACTGGTCACATGTCTCCACTCAGGGAAGCTGCACTTACAGAGGTCATACTTCACCACACTGGTCACATGGATGCACTCAGGGAAGACTCGCTTACAGAGTTCACACCTCGCCACAGAGGTCACATAGCTCCACTCAGGGAAGCCAATCTACAGAGGTCATACCTAACCACACTGTTCACATGGATCCACTCAGGGAAGACTCGCTTACAGAGTTCACACCTCGCAACCGAGGTCACATGGCTCCACTCAGGGAAGCCAATCTACAGAGGTCATACCTCGACACACTGGTCACATGGCTCCACTCAGGGAAGCCCCACTTACAGAGGTCACACCTCAACATGGATGTCACATGGCTCCACTCATGGAAGAACCTCTTACAGAGGTCACACCTCGCAACCGAGGTCACATGGCCCCACTCAGAGAAGCCCCCCTTACAGAGTTCACACCTCGCCACAGAGGTCACATGGCTCCACTCAGGGAAGCCCCACTTACAGAGGTCATACCTCAACATGGATGTCACATGGCTCCACTCATGGAATAGCCTCTTACAAAGGTCACACCTGCCAACAGAGGTCACATGGCTCCACTCAGGGAAGCCCCCATTACAGAGGTTATACCTCAACACACTGGTCACATGGCTCCACTCAGGGAAGCCCCCCTACAGAGGTCATACCTCGCCACACTGGTCACATGTTTCCACTCAGGGAAGTCCCCCTTACAGAGGTCATACCTCACGACACTGGTCACATGTCTCCACTCAGGGAAGCCGCACTTACAGAGGTCATACTTCACCACACTGGTCACATGGATGCACTCAGGGAAGACTCGCTTACAGAGTTCACACCTCGCCACAGAGGTCACATGGCTCCACTCAGGGAAGCCCCACTTACAGAGGTCATACCTCAACATGGATGTCACATGGCTCCACTCATGGAATAGCCTCTTACAAAGGTCACACCTGCCAATAGAGGTCACATGGCTCCACTCAGGGAAGCCCCCATTACAGAGGTTATACCTCACCACACTGGTCACATGGCTCCACTCAGGGAAGCCGCACTTACAGAGGTCATACTTCACCACACTGGTCACATGGATGCACTCAGGGAAGACTCGCTTACAGAGTTCACACCTCGCCACAGAGGTCACATGGCTCCACTCAGGGAAGCCAATCTACAGAGGTCATACCTAACCACACTGGTCACATGGATCCACTCAGGGAAGACTCGCTTACAGAGTTCACACCTCGCAACCGAGGTCACATGGCCCCACTCAGGGAAGCCAATCTACAGAGGTCATACCTCGACACACTGGTCACATGGCTCCACTCAGGGAAGCCCCACTTACAGAGGTCACACCTCAACATGGATGTCACATGGCTCCACTCATGGAAGAACCTCTTACAGAGGTCACACCTCGCAACCGAGGTCACATGGCCCCACTCAGAGAAGCCCCCCTTACAGAGTTCACACCTCGCCTCAGAGTTCACGTGGCTCCACTCAGGGAACCCAACTTACAAAGGTCATACCTCAACATGGATGTCACATGGCTCCACTCATGGAAGAGCGTCTTACAAAGGTCACACCTGCCAATAGAGGTCACATGGCTCCACTCAGGGAAGTCCCCCTTACAGAGGTCATACCTCACGACACTGGTCACATGTCTCCACTCAGGGAAGCCGCACTTACAGAGGTCATACCTCACCACACTGGTCACATGGATGCACTCAGGGAAGACTCGCTTACAGAGTTCACACCTCGCCACAGAGGTCATATGGCTCCACTCAGGGAAGCCAATCTACAGAGGTCATACCTCACCACACTGGTCACATGGCTCCACTCAGGGAAGCCCCACTTACAGAGGTCATACCTCAACATGGATGTCACATGGCTTCACTCATGGAAGAACCTCTTACAGAGGTCACCCCTCACAGCAGAGGTCACATGGCTTCATTCAGGAAAGCCACCATTAAATAGGTCACACCTCGTCACACTGGTCACATTGGTCCACTCCGGGAAACCCCACTTACAGAGGTCACACCTCAACATGGATGTCACATGTTTCCACTCAGGGAAGTCCCCCTTACAAAGGTCATACCTCACGACACTGGTCACATGTCTCCACTCAGGGAAGCCGCACTTACAGAGGTCATACCTCACCACACTGGTCACATGGATGCACTCAGGGAAGACTTGCTTACAGAGTTCACACCTCGCCACAGAGGTCATATGGCTCCACTCAGGGAAGCCAATCTACAGAGGTCATACCTCTCCACACTGGTCACATGGCTCCACTCAGGGAAGCCCCACTTACAGAGGTCATACCTCACCACACTGGTCACATGGATGCACTTAGGGAAGAATCGCTTACAGAGTTCACACCTCGCCACAAAGGTCATATGGCTCCACTCAGGGAAGCCAATCTACAGAGGTCATACCTCACCACACTGGTCACATGGATCCACTCAGGGAAGACTCGCTTACAGAGTTCACACCTCGCTACAGAGGTCACATGGCTCCACTATGGGAAACCCCCCTTGTAGAGGTCACACCTCGCCTCAGAAGTCACATGTCTCCACTCAGGGAAGCCCCCCTTAGAGGTCATACCTCAATAAACTGGTCACATGGGCCAATCAGGGAAGCCACACTTACAGAGGTCACACCTCAACATGGATGTCACATGGCTCCACTCATGGAAGAACCTCTTAGAGAGGTCACACCTCGCAACCGAGGTCACATGGCCCCACTCAGAGAAGCCCCCCTTACAGAGGTCACACCTCGCAACCGAGGTCAAATGGCTCCACTATGGGAAACCCCCCTTGTAGAAGTCACACCTCGCCTCAGAGGTCATGTGGCTCCACTCAGGGAAGCCGACTTACAGAGGTCATACCTCAACATGGATGTCACATGGCTCCACTCAGGGAAGCCCCCCTTACAGAGGTCATACCTCACTAAACTGCTCACATGGCTCCACTCAGGGAAGCACCACTTAGAGCGGTCATACCTTGCCGCACTGGTCACATTGTTCCACTCAGGGAAGCCCCACTTACAGAGGTCACACCTCAACATGGATGTCACATGGCTCCACTCATGGAAGAACCTCTTACAGAGGTCACACCTCGCAACCGAGGTCACATGGCCCAGTCAGACAAGCCCCCCTTACACAGTTCACACCTCGCCACACAGGTCACATGGCTCCACTCAGGGAAGCCAATATACAGAGGTCATACCTCACCACACTGGTCACATGGCTCCACTACGGGAAGCCCCCCTTACAGAGGTCATACCTCAATAAACTGGTCACATGGCTCCACTCATGGAAGCCAACCTTACAGAGGTCATACCTTGCCACACTGGTCACTTGGCTCCACTCAGGGAAGCCCCACTTACAGAGGTCCCACCTCAACAAAGAAGTCAAATGGCCCCACTCAGGGAAGCCAACCTTACAGAGGTCATACCTCGCCACACTGGTCACATGGATCCACTCAGGGAAGACTCGCTTACAGAGTTCACACCTCACAGCAGAGGTCACATGGCTTCATTCAGGAAAGCCACCATTAAATAGGTCACACCTCGTCACACTGGTCACATTGGTCCACTCAGGGAAGCCCCACTTACAGAGGTCACACCTCAACATGGATGTCACATGGCTCCACTCATGGAAGAACCTCTTACAGAGGTCACCCCTCACAGCAGAGGTAACATGGCTTCATTCAGGAAAGCCACCATTAAATAGGTCACACCTCGTCACACTGGTCACATTGGTCCACTCCGGGAAACCCCACTTACAGAGGTCACACCTCAACATGGATGTCACATGTTTCCACTCAGGGAAGTGCCCCTTACAGAGGTCATACCTCACGACACTGGTCACATGTCTCCACTCAGGGAAGCCGCACTTACAGAGGTCATACCTCACCACACTGGTCACATGGATGCACTCAGGGAAGACTCGCTTACAGAGTTCACACCTCGCCACAGAGGTCACATGGCTCCACTCAGGGAAGCCAATCTATAGAGGTCATACCTAACCACACTGGTCACATGGATCCACTCAGGGAAGACTCGCTTACAGAGTTCACACCTCGCAACCGAGGTCACATGGCCCCACTCAGGGAAGCCAATCTACAGAGGTCATACCTCGACACACTGGTCACATGGCTCCACTCAGGGAAGCCCCACTTACAGAGGTCACACCTCAACATGGATGTCACATAGCTCCACTCATGGAAGAACCTCTTACAGAGGTCACACTTCGCAACCGAGGTCACATGGCCCAAGTCAGAGAAGCCCCCCTTACACAGTTCACACCTCGCCACACAGGTCACATGGCTCCACTCAGGGAAGCCAATCTACAGAGGTCATACCTCACCACACTGGTCACATGGCTCCACTCAGGGAAGCCCCCCTTACAGAGGTCATACCTCAATAAACTGGTCACATGGCTCCACTCATGGAAGCCAACCTTACAGAGGTCATACCTTGCCACACTGGTCACATGGCTCCACTCAGGGAACCCCCACTTACAGAGGTCCCACCTCAACAAAGAAGTCACATGGCCCCACTCAGGGAAGCCAACCTTACAGAGGTCATACCTCGACACACTGGTCACATGGCTCCACTCAGGGAAGAACCTCTTACAGAGTCCATACCTCGCCTCAGAGGTCACATTTCTCCACTCAGGTTAGCCCAGCTCATAGAGGTCACACCTCAACACCTCGGTCACATGGCTCCACTCAGGGAAGAACCTCTGACAGATGTCACCCCTCACAGCAGAGGTCACATGGCTTCATTCAGGAAAGCCACCATTAAATAGGTCACACCTTGTCACACTGGTCACATTGGTCCACTCCGGGAAGCCCCACTTACAGAGGTCACACCTCAACGTGGATGTCACATGTTTCCACTCAGGGAAGTCCCCCTTACAGAGGTCATACCTCACGACACTGGTCACATGTCTCCACTCAGGGAAGCCGCACTTACAGAGGTCATACCTCACCACACTGGTCACATGGATGCACTCAGGGAAGACTCGCTTACAGAGTTCACACCTCGGTACAGAGGTCACATGGCTCCACTCAGGGAAGCCAATCTACAGAGGTCATACCTAACCACACTGGTCACATGGATCCACTCAGGGAAGACTCGCTTACAGAGTTCACACCTCGCAACCGAGGTCACATGGCCCCACTCAGGAAAGCCAATCTACAGATGTCATACCTCGACACACTGGTCACATTGCTCCACTCAGGGAAGCCCCACTTACAGAGGTCACACCTCAACATGGATGTCACATGGCTCCACTCATGGAAGAACCTCTTACAGAAGTCACACCTCGCAACCGAGGTCACATGGCCCCACTCAGAGAAGCCCCCCTTACAGAGTTCACACCTCGCCACAGAGGTCACATGGCTCCACTATGGGAAACCCCCCTTGTAGAAGTCACACCTCGCCTCAGAGGTCACGTGGCTCCACTCAGGGAAGCCGACTTACAGAGGTCATACCTCAACATGGATGTCACATGGCTCCACTCAGGGAAGCCCCACTTACAGAGGTCATACCTCAACATGGATGTCACATGGCTCCACTCATGGAAGAGCCTCTTACAAAGGTCACACCTGCCAATAGAGGTCACATGGCTCCACTCAGGGAAGCTCCCCTTACAGAGGTCATACCTCACTAAACTGCTCACATGGCTCCACTCAGGGAAGCCACACTTAGAGAGGTCACACCTTGCCACACTGGTCATATTGGTCCACTCAGGGAAGCCCCACTTACAGAGGTCACCCCTCAACATGGATATCACATGGCTCCACGTATGGAAGAACCTCTTACAGATTCCATATCTCGCTACAGAGGTCACATGGCTCCACTATGGGAAACCCCCCTTATAGAGGTTATACCTCGCCTCAGAGGTCACATTTCTCCACTCAGGGAAGCCCAGCTCATAGAGGTCACACCTCAACATGTCGGTCACATGGCTCCACTCAGGGAAGAACCTTTTACAGACGTCACCCCTCATAATAGAGGACACATGGCTTCATTCAGGAAAGCCACCATTAAAGAGGTTATACTCACCACACTGGTCACATGGCTCCACTCAGAGAAGCCCCCCTTACAGAGGTCATACCTCACAACACTGGTCACATAACTGCACGCAGGGAAGCCTTGCTTACAGAGTTCACACCTCGCTACGGAGGTCACATGGCTCCACTATGGGAAACCCCCCTTGTAGAGGTCACACCTCCCCTAAGAGGTCACATGGCTCCACTCATGGAAGAACCTCTTACAGAGGTCACACCTCGCAACAGAGGTCACATGTTTCCACTCAGGGAAGCCCCCCTACAGAGGTCATACCTCACTAAACTGCTCACAAGGCCCCACTCAGGGAAGCCCCACTTAGAGACATCACACCTTGCCGCACTGGTCACATTGGTCCACTCAGGGAAGCCCCACTTACAGAGGTCACACCTCAACATGGATGTCACATGGCTCCACTCATGGAAGAACCTCTTACAGAGGTCACACCTCGCAACCGAGGTCACATGGCCCCACTCAGAGAAGCCCCCCTTACAGAGGTCATACCTCACCACACTGGTCACATGGATGCACTCAGGGAAGACTCGCTTACAGAGTTCACACCTCGCCACAGAGGTCATATGGCTCCACTCAGGGAAGCCAATCTACAGAGGTCATACCTCACCACACTGGTCACATGGCTCCACTCAGGGAAGCCCCACTTACAGAGGTCATACCTCAACATGGATGTCACATGGCTCCACTCATGGAAGAACCTCTTACAGAGGTCACCCCTCACAGCAGAGGTCACATGGCTTCATTCAGGAAAGCCACCATTAAATAGGTCACACCTCGTCACACTGGTCACATTGGTCCACTCCGGGAAACCCCACTTACAGAGGTCATACCTCAACATGGATGTCACATGTTTCCACTCAGGGAAGTCCCCCTTACAGAGGTCATACCTCACGACACTGGTCACATGTCTCCACTCAGGGAAGCCGCACTTACAGAGGTCATACCTCACCACACTGGTCACATGGATGCACTCAGGGAAGACTCGCTTACAGAGTTCACACCTCGCCACAGAGGTCATATGGCTCCACTCAGGGAAGCCAATCTACAGAGGTCATACCTCTCCACACTGGTCACATGGCTCCACTCAGGGAAGCCCCACTTACAGAGGTCATACCTCACCACACTGGTCACATGGATGCACTTAGGGAAGACTCGCTTACAGAGTTCACACCTCGCCACAAAGGTCACATGGCTCCACTCAGGGAAGCCAATCTACAGAGGTCATACCTCACCACACTGGTCACATGGATCCACTCAGGGAAGACTCGCTTACAGAGTTCACACCTCGCTACAGAGGTCACATGGCTCCACTATGGGAAACCCCCCTTGTAGAGGTCACACCTCGCCTCAGAAGTCACATGTCTCCACTCAGGGAAGCCCCCCTTAGAGGTCATACCTCAATAAACTGGTCATATGGGCCAATCAGGGAAGCCACACTTACAGAGGTCACACCTCAACATGGATGTCACATGGCTCCACTCATGGAAGAACCTCTTAGAGAGGTCACACCTCGCAACCGAGGTCACATGGCCCCACTCAGAGAAGCCCCCCTTACAGAGTTCACACCTCGCCACAGAGGTCACATGGCTCCACTATGGGAAACCCCCCTTGTAGAGGTCACACCTCCCCTAAGAGGTCACATGGCTCCACTCATGGAAGAACCTCTTACAGAGGTCACACCTCAACATGGATGTCACATGGCTCCACTCATGGAAGAACCTCTTACAGAGGTCACACCTCGCAACAGAGGTCACATGTTTCCACTCAGGGAAGCCTCCCTACAGAGGTCATACCTCACTAAACTGCTCACATGGCTCCACTCAGGGAAGCCCCACTTAGAGACATCACACCTTGCCGCACTGGTCACATTGGTCCACTCAGGGAAGCCCCACTTACAGAGGTCACACCTCAACATGGATGTCACATGGCTCCACTCATGGAAGAACTTCTTACAGAGGTCACACCTCGCAACAGAGGTCACATGTTTCCACTCAGGGAAGACCCCCTACAGAGGTCATACCTCACCACACTGGTCACATGGCTCCACTCATGGAAGCCACACTTACAGAGGTCCCACATCAACAAAGAAGTCACATGGTCCCACTCAGGGAAGCCAACCTTATTGAGGTCATACCTCGACACACTGGTCACATGGCTCCACTCATGGAAGAACCTCTTACAGAGGTCACACCTCGCAACCGAGGTCACATGGCCCCACTCAGAGAAGCCCCCCTTACAGAGGTCATACCTCACCACACTGGTCACATGGATGCACTCAGGGAAGACTCGCTTACAGAGTTCACACCTCGCAACCGAGGTCACATGGCCCCAGTCAGAGAAGCCCCCCTTACACAGTTCACACCTCGCCACACAGGTCACATGGCTCCACTCAGGGAAGCCAATCTACAGAGGTCATACCTCACCACACTGGTCACATGGCTCCACTAAGGGAAGCCCCCCTTACAGAGGTCATACCTCAATAAACTGGTCACATGGCTCCACTCATGGAAGCCAACCTTACGGAGGTCATACCTTGCCACACTGGTCACTTGGCTCCACTCAGGGAAGCCCCACTTACAGAGGTCCCACCTCAACAAAGAAGTCACATGGCCCCACTCAGGGAAGCCAACCTTACAGAGGTCATACCTCGACACACTGGTCACATGGCTCCACTCATGGAAGAACCTCTTACAGAGTCCATACCTCGCCTCAGAGGTCACATTTCTCCACTCAGGTTAGCCCAGCTCATAGAGGTCACACCTCAACACCTCGGTCACATGGCTCCACTCAGGGAAGAACCTCTGACAGATGTCACCCCTCACAGCAGAGGTCACATGGCTTCATTCAGGAAAGCCACCATTAAATAGGTCACACTTCGTCACACTGGTCACATTGGTCCACTCCGGGAAGCCCCACTTACAGAGGTCACACCTCAACATGGATGTCACATGTTTCCACTCAGGGAAGTCCCCCTTACAGAGGTCATACCTCACGACACTGGTCACATGTCTCCACTCAGGGAAGCCGCACTTACAGAGGTCATACCTCACCACACTGGTCACATGGATGCACTCAGGGAGACTCGCTTACAGAGTTCACACCTCGCCACAGAGGTCACATGGCTCCACTCAGGGAAGCCAATCTACAGAGGTCATACCTAACCACACTGGTCACATGGATCCACTCAGGGAAGACTCGCTTACAGAGTTCACACCTCGCAACCGAGGTCACATGGCCCCACTCAGGGAAGCCAATCTACAGAGGTCATACCTCGACATACTGGTCACATGGCTCCACTCAGGGAAGCCCCACTTACAGAGGTCACACCTCAACATGGATGTCACATGGCTCCACTCATGGAAGAACCTCTTACAGAGGTCACACCTCGCAACCGAGGTCACATGGCCCCACTCAGAGAAGCCCCCCTTACAGAGTTCACACCTCGCCACAGAGGTCACATGGCTCCACTATGGGAAACCCCCTTTGTAGAAGTCACACCTCGCCTCAGAGGTCACGTGGTTCCACTCAGGGAAGCCGACTTACAGAGGTCATACCTCAACATGGATGTCACATGGCTCCACTCATGGAAGAGCCTCTTACAAAGGTCACACCTGCCAAGAGAGGTCACATGGCTCCACTCAGGGAAGCACCACTTAGAGAGGTCATACCTTGCCACACTGGTCATATTGGTCTACTCAGGGAAGCCCCACTTACAGAGGTCACACCTCAATATGGATATCACATGGCTCCATTTATGGAAGAACCTCTTACAGATTCCATATCTCGCTACAGAGGTCACATGGCTCCACTATGGGAAACTCCCCTTATAGAGGTTATACCTCGCCTCAGAGGTCACATTTCTCCACTCAGGGAAGCCCAGCTCATAGAGGTCACACCTCAACACGTCGGTCACATGGCTCCACTCAGGGAAGAACCTTTTACAGACGTCACCCCTCATAATAGAGGACACATGGCTTCATTCAGGAAAGCCACCATTAAAGAGGTTATACCTCACCACACTGGTCACATGGCTCCACTCAGAGAAGACCCCCTTACAGAGGTCATACCTCACCACACTGGTCACATGGCTCCACTCATGGAAGCCACACTTACAGAGGTCCCACATCAACAAAGAAGTCACATGGCCCCACTCAGGGAAGGCAACCTTATTGAGGTCATACCTCGACACACTGGTCACATGGCTCCACTCATGGAAGAACCTCTTACAGAGGTCACACCTCGCAACCGAGGTCACATGGCCCCACTCAGAGAAGCCCCCCTTACAGAGGTCATACCTCACCACACTGGTCACATGGATGCACTCAGGGAAGACTCGCTTACAGAGTTCACACCTCGCCACAGAGGTGACATGTCTCCACTCAGGGAAGCCCCCCTTAGAGGTCATACCTCAATAAACTGGTCACATGGCTCCACTCAGGGAAGCCACACTTACAGAGGTCCCACCTCAACAAAGAAGTCACATGGTCCCACTCAGGGAAGCCCCACTTACAGAGTTCATACCTCAATAAACTGGTCACATGGCTCCACTCATGGAAGCCAACCTTACAGAGGTCATACCTTGCCACACTGGTCACATGGCTCCACTCAGGGAAGCTCCACTTACAGAGGTCCCACCTCAACAAAGAAGTCACATGGCCCCACTCAGGGAAGCCAACCTTAAAGAGGTCACACCTCGCCACTCTGGTCACATGGCTCCACTCAGGGAAGCCAATCTACAGAGGTCATACCTCGCCACACTGGTGACATGGCTCCACTCAGGGAAGCCAACCTTACAGAGGTCATACCTCGACACACTGGTCACATGGCTCCACTCAGGGAAGCTCCACTTACAGAGTCCATACCTCGCCTCAGAGGTCACATTTCTCCACTCAGGTTAGCCCAGCTCATAGAGGTCACACCTCAACACCTCGGTCACATGGCTCCACTCAGGGAAGAACCTCTGACAGATGTCACCCCTCACAGCAGAGGTCACATGGCTTCATTCAGGAAAGCCACCATTAAATAGGTCACACCTCGTCACACTGGTCACATTGGTCCACTCCGGGAAGCCCCACTTACAGAGGTCACACCTCAACATGGATGTCACATGGCTCCACTCATGGAAGAGCCTCTTACAGAGATCAAGCCTTGCCACATTGGTCACATGGCTCCACTCAGGGAACCCCCCCTTACAGAGGTCATACCTCACCACACTGGTCACATGGCTCCACTCAGGAAAGCCCCACTTAGAGAGGTCATACCTTGCCACACTGGTCACATTGGTCCACTCAGGGAAGCCCCACTTACAGAGGTCACACCTCAACATGGATATCACATGGCTCCACTTATGGAAGAACCTCTTACAGATTCCATATCTCGCTACAGAGGTCACATGGCTCCACTATGGGAAACCCCCCTTATAGAGGTTATACCTCGCCTCAGAGGTCACATTTCTCCACTCAGGGAAGCCCAGCTCATAGAGGTCACACCTCAACACGTCGGTCACATGGCTCCACTCAGGGAAGAACCTTTTACAGACGTCACCCCTCATAATAGAGGACACATGGCTTCATTCAGGAAAGCCACCATTAAAGAGGTTATACCTCACCACACTGGTCACATGGCTCCACTCAGAGAAGCCCCCCTTACAGAGGTCATACCTCACCACACTGGTCACATAGCTGCACGCAGGGAAGCCTTGCTTACAGAGTTCACACCTCGCTACGGAGGTCACATGGCTCCACTATGGGAAACCCCCCTTGTAGAGGTCACACCTCCCCTAAGAGGTCACATGGCTCCACTCATGGAAGAACCTCTTACAGAGGTCACACCTCGCAACAGAGGTCACATGTTTCCACTCAGGGAAGCCCCCCTACAGCGGTCATACCTCGCCACGCTGGTTACATGGCTCCACTCAGAGAAGCCCCCCCCTACAGAGGTCATACCTCGCCACACTGGTCACATGGCTCCACTCAGAGAAGCCCCACTTACAGAGTTCACAGCTCGCCTCAGAGGTCACATGGCTCCACTCTGGGAAGCCCCCCTTACAGAGGTCATACCTCGCCACACTGGTCACATGGGTCCACTCAGGGAAGCCCCACTTACAGAGGTCACACCTCAATAGGGAGGTCACATGGCTCCACTCATGGAAGAACCTCTTACAGAGGTCACACCTCGCAACCGAGGTCACATGGCCCCAGTCAGAGAAGCCCCCCTTACACAGTTCACACCTCGCCACACAGGTCACATGGCTCCACTCAGGGAAGCCCCACTTACAGAGGTCCCATCTCAACATGGATGTCACATGGCTCCACTCATGGAAGAACCTCTTAAAGAGGTCACACCTCGCCACACTGGTCACATGGCTCCACTCAGGGAAGCCCCCCTTACAGAGGTCACAGCTTGCCACAGGGGTCACAGGGCTCCTCTCAGAAAAGCCCCACTTAAAGAGGTCACACCTCAACAAAGAAATCACATGGCTCCACTCAGGGAAGCCAACATTACAGAGGTCATACCTCAATAAACTGGTCACATGGCTCCACCCAAGGAAGCCCCACTTACAGAGGTCACACCTCAACACGGAGGTCACATGGCTCCACTCCGGGAAGCCCCCCTTACAGAGTTCACACCTCGCCACAGAGGTCACATGGCTCCACTATGGGAAACCCCCCTTGTAGAAGTCACACCTCGCCTCAGAGGTCACGTGGTTCCACTCAGGGAAGCCGACTTACAGAGGTCATACCTCAACATGGATGTCTCATGGCTCCACTCATGGAAGAGCCTCTTACAAAGGTCACACCTGCCAATAGAGGTCACATGGCTCCACTCAGGGAAGCCCCCCTTACAGAGGTCATACCTCGCCACACTGGTCACATGGCTCCACTCATGGAAGAACCTCTTACAGAGGTCACAACTCGCAACAGAGGTCACATGGCCCCACTCAGGGAAGCCTGCCAATAGAGGTCACATGGCTCCACTCAGGAAAGCCCCACTTAAAGAGGTCACACCTCAACAAAGAAATCACATGGCTCCACTCAGGGAAGCCCCACTTACAGAGGTCACACCTTAACATGGATGTCACATGGCTCCACTCATGGAAGAACCTCTTACAGAGGTCACACCTCGCAACAGAGGTCACATGGCCCCACTCAGGGAAGCCTGCCTTACAGAGGTCACACCTTGCCACAGGGGTCACAGGGCTTCACTCAGAAAAGCCCCACTTACAGAGGTCACACCTCGCCACAGAGGACACATGGCTCCACTCAGGGAAGCCCCACTTACAGAGGTCATACCTCACCACACTGGTCACATGGGTCCACTCAGGGAAGCCCCCCCTTACAGAGGTCACACCTCCCCACAGGGCACTCATGACTGCACAGAGGGTAGAACCCCTTAGAGAGTTCACACCAAACTACCGAGGTCACAGTATCCCACAGGATACCCACCTTGCCATAGGGGTCACATGGCTCCACTCAGGGAATCCCCCTTAAAAAGGTTACACCTCGCTACAGAGGTCACATGGCTGCACTCATGATGGCCCCCTTTAATGAGGTCACACCTCGCCACAGAGGTCACAGAATGCCACAGAGGTCACATGGCTCCCTTTCAGGGAAGCCGCCCTTAAAGAGGTCATAGGTCACAACAGTGGTCATAAGGCTCCACTCAGTGAACCCCCTTTACAAAAGTCAAACCCTTACACCCTCATACCCTTACAGAGATTATACCTTGCCACAAAGGTCACATGGCTCCACTCAGGGAAGAACCTCTTACAGAGGTCACACCTCGCAACAGAGGTCACATGTCTCCACTCAGGGAAGCCCCCCTTACAGAGGTCACAGCTCGCCATGTAGGTCATATGGGTCCCCAGAGGGTCGAGCCCCTAAGAGAGGTCACATGGCTCCATAGAGGGTCGACACCCTAACAGAGGTCACTCCTGGCCACAGAGGTCACACCTCGCCACAGAGGTTACAAGACTCCACAATGGGCAGCCCCCCCCACAGATGGAACTCCCCCCTCAAAGATCACCCCCCCTTATAGAGGGCAGCCCCCACACAGAGATCACCCCCCTTATAGAGGGCAGCCCCCCACTGGTCACCCCCCCTTATACAGGGCAGCTCCCCCCCATAGTTCACCCTCCCCACTGAGTGTAAGCTCCCCCCACAGTGGTCACCCTCCACACTGAGGCCTGCCCCCCCCACAGGCGTCACCCCTTTTTATAGAGGGCAGCTCCTCCCTAGAGGTCATCTTCCCCACAGATGGAACTCCCCCCACAGAGGTCACCCCCCTTATATAGGGCAGCTCCCTTTCATAGTTCACCCTCCCCACTGAGTGTAGGCTCCCCCCATATTGGTCACCCCCCATACTGAGCCCAGCCCCCCCCACAGAGGTCACCCCTTTGTATAGAGGGCAGCTCCCCCCCTAGAGGTCATCTTCCCCACAGAGGGCAGCCCCCCCACAGAAGTCACCTCCCCCACAGAGGTCAGCCCCCCCCATAGAGGGCACACCCTGCCACAGAGCGCAGCCAACCCCATAGAGGGCTCCCCCCCCACAGAGGGCAGCCATGGGCAGTCACCCTCAGGAAGTGGGAAAAGACCCTAGCAGTCATCAGGAGGCCCGTTCAGGCACCCGTCAGCCTCGACTCCAGAGCCCGGCAGAGGAGCCTAGAACAGAACGAACGCTCGCTTTCCTCTTCCAAAGAAAGGCCAGAACAGAGACTCTGCGCACCACGTCCCAGGAAATAAGGGGCTTTGCTCGGCTCTGCCATGAGGCAGGGCTTTGGGGCCCGAGTTCGAGGCCGGGTATTGGGAACCGATTGACATGAAAAATAAAAGCATTCACAACATTCTTGAAACAACTGTCATCTCTCCCATGGCTGGTTTGACATTTTGGTTTGAGATCGCCGCTCCCCCCCTTCTTTTCCCTCTGCCGGTCTCAGGTGAACAATCAGCCGTCCCTGTGCCTGAATTAGCGTTGGTCACATGGAGCTGGCTCCTGAATGACCTCAAGTGGTAGGAAAGCTTTCCTTGGGTCATCCAAAGCCACTAAAGATCAGTTCCTGCTGCCCTCAGGCAGCCCTTCCGGGCCTGGTCAGAGGCGCTGAAATGGCATTTTTTGTTCTTCCTGGTTCTGGACTGTAGGAATGTAGAATGAGCTCCACATACAGTACAGCCAGTAATCATGTTGTATAATACTGCTTCCTCGAAAGCAGGAGGATGCAGATGGAATAAGAGATCTGGAGACCAAATTATGGGAGAGATTTTGGGGGCCAAGAAGTCCAATTTCCTCATTTTACAAATGAGGAAATTATAGCACAGAAAAAAAAAGAAAGAAGAAGGAAGGAAGGAAGGAAGGAAGGAAGGAAGGAAGGAAGGAAGGAAGGAAGGAAGGAAGGAAGGAAGGGAGGGAGGGAGGGAGGGAGGGAGGGAGGGAGGGGAAAGAAAAGGGAAAAAAGGGGGCAGCTAGGGGGCGCAGTGGATACAGCACCAGCCTTGAATTCAGGAGGACCCGAGTTCAAATCTGGTCTCAGACACTTAACACTTCCTAGTTGTGAGACCCTGGGCAAGTCACTTAACCCCAGCCTTAAAAAAAAAAGACCTTGCTCCATTAGTGACACATGGTAAGTCTGGGAAGTAGAATTCATTAACTTCAAGGTCACCGGTCCTATCCATTATGTCAATACTTTTCAAAGTATGGTCCAGACACTCCTGAGGTCTCTTAGGCCTTTTAAAGGGTTCCCTGGACCGAATGCATTCTCAAAACCCTACTACAATCCTTTCGTTTTGAATGGGATAAATATCACTAGGGAGAAAACATACCCACCCAAGCTCTGGGGAGTCCTCGACAACGCTACATCGTAGGAAATAACGACTGTGTACAATTCAGAGAAACATGGGACAGCTTGGGTGGACTGATGCAGAATGAAGCAAATGGAACAGCACTGAAAGGGATGTGAAGGAAAGATTAAGAACATGGACACCTGGAAAGCACTGAGAGAAAACCCGCCGTTTCCTGAAGAGAAATCCCCTCCTTCACATGTGCCACAATGAAAGTAGAGCAAAAGACACTTGCCCAAGAGCTGGGGCACAAGCGGGTAATCCACACTCAATTCACATTGCTAGAAGACCTAGGGCCAAGCTATCTAGGGGGGAAAAGCCATCACTGGGGAGAAGGATTATAGATATAAAAAGTAAGGAGAAATCAGAAAAAATTGTATTTGTTTGAAAAAGAAAAAAGGGAGAGACCAAAAGTCCTGAGTTCTAGCGTTATTGTTGCTGTCCACAAGGAGCAGAAACCAGGGAGGATATCAGACTCTACCCCTACTGGAGCAGCTAGAAAAAGGAACTGAGCCCCTGGGTTTGGGTTTGTTTTCCATCAGTGGCTTAGTATGAACCTGAAGAGTCTCATGAGGACTGAGAGGAAATGTCCGCATTAGGGACATGGATATATTTAGTCATTTCTGAGATAAAGAATCACAGGCTCTGGTGCCTTTGTAAATAGCTTCCACTGAAATATAGCAGTAATGAGACAAAGGAATAAGTTTAAGTGAGGGAGGGGTTCATGAGATAATTAGAGAAATATACTCCAAACCCCCTAGAATCTAGATTAAGGAAGAAATGAGAAGAATTAGGGAGAGACTTTCCTCAAATGATAAATGGTCAAATTATATGGACAGAAAATTTTCCGTGAAGAAATCAAAGCCATCTATATTTATATGAAGAACCACCCTAAATAACTTTGGACTGGAGAAATGCAAATACACCTATCAGATTGGCTAAGGAGAAAAAAATGATAAATGTTGGAAAGGATGTGAAAAAATTGGGACATTAATACATTGTTGGTGGAATTATGAATTGATCCAACCATTCTTTTTTTTTTTAATTTATTTGTTTAATTTTATAATTATAAATTTTTTTTGGACAGTATATATGCGTGAGTAATTTTTTTTTATAACATTATCCCTTGTATTCATTTTTCCAAATTTTCCCCTTCCTCCCTCCACTCCCTCCCCTAGATGACAGGCAATCCCATACATTTTACATGTGTTACCGTATAATCTAGATACAATATATGTGTGTAAATCCAATTTTCTTGTTGCACAATAAGTATTGGATTCCGAAGGTATAAGTAACCTGGGTAGATAGACAGTAGTGCTAACAGTTTACATTCACTTCCCAGTGTTCCTTCTCTGGGTGTAGTTGTTTCTGTCCATCATCCATCAGCTGGAAGTGAGTTGGATTTTCTTTATGTTGAAGATTTCCACTTCCATCAGAATACATCTTCATACAGTATTGTTGTTGAAGTGTACAGCGATCTTCTGGTTCTGTTCATTTCACTCAGCATCAGTTCATGTAAGTCTTTCCAAACCTTTCTGAATTCATCCTGCTGGTCATTTCTTACAGAGCAATAATATTCCATAACCTTCATATACCATAATTTACCCAACCATTCTCCAATGGATGGACATCCATTCATCTTCCAGTTTCTAGCCACTACGAAAAGAGCTGCCACAAACATTTTGGCACATACAGGTCCCTTTCCCCTCTTTAGTATTTCTTTGGGATATAAGCCCAATAGCAGCACTGCGGGATCAAAGGGTTTGCAAAGTTTGATAACTTTTTGGGCCTAGTTCCCAAGTGCTCTCCAGAATGTCCGGATTCTTTCACAACTCCACCAACAATGTATCAGTGTCCCAGTTTTCCCACATCCCCTCCAACATTCATCATTATTTGTTCCTGTCATCTTAGCCAATCTGACACGATCCAACCATTATTGAGAGCAATTTAAAACTATACCTAAACCTTTGATGTAGCAATACCAGTACTAAGTATGTATCCCAAAGAGATCATTAAAAAAAAAATAAATAGAAAAGCACCTACATGGGCAAAAATATTTACAGCAGCTCTTTTTATGGAGGCAAAATATTGGAAATGGAAGGCATGCACATCCATGGGAAATGGCTGAACAAGCTGGGATATAAGGATGTAATGAAATATTATTGTGTAACAAGAAATGGTGAGCAGGCAGATTTCAGAAAAACCTGGAAAGATTTGGATGGATTGCTACGAAGTGAAATGAGCAGCACCAGAAAAACATTGTACAATTGTGCACCTACAATATCAGCAACATCGTTGTGTGATGATCAACTCTGAGTGAGTCAGGTCTTGTCAGGAACACAAATGACAAAGAGCTCACCATGGAAAATGCTATCCACCTCCTGATAAAGAACTGATAGGCTGAATACACATAAAGCAGTCTTTTTTTTTATTCATTAATAACATTCTTTTTAATGTTTTTTTTTCCATTCTGATTTTTTTTTTTTTCACAACTGTGGCTAAGATGGAAAGAGGTTCTACATTTCAGGAAAAGGAGAGGGAAGGAACAGAGGAAGAAAAATTTGGAGCTCCAAATTGTAAAAAAAAATAAATAAAAAACAAATTTAATGCTAAAAATAGTCTTGATGTAATTAAGGGGAAATACCATTTTAAGAAACTTTGGGATAAGGAGATCTCCCTTTCTTGAAGAGTTGGTAATATTTCAAAATAGTCTGAAAATAAGAGCTCAGTGATTTCTGTACTGAGATTAAAAATGGGATCTATAATAGTCATGGATTTGATTTCTTAAGGAAAAGCAAGGAAAATGGCCATGATTTCAAAGATCCCAAATTCCACTATTCCTTCTGAAGATGCTATTTGCCAGTGACTCGCCAGAAAAATCAAAATTTCGAGTTAGCCGAAGAACAAGGCTGAAGCATGTTACCAATAAAAAAAGAAATAAATACCAAAAAAAAAAAAAAACAACAAACAAACAAACAAAAAAAAACTAACTTGGAAAAAAGGAACTTGCAGATGAGAGCGGCATTATGGGTTACCACAAGGCTATGTATGAGCAGAAAAGCCAAGTCTCGGACTGAAAATGAAGAACAAGCAAGCTTCCTATAAATCCCGAGGACCACAGAAGGAACGTCAGTGAATCTTCTATAAAGGATTTCTTGAAAGCTCACAGTAATATCAGCTTGTGGGACGAACACAGAAAGTCCCGAGGATCGCTGGGTTTTTGGAAGAGACGCGTCATTTATGGGAGTGTTCCTGCGGGTTTATTCTCCCAGCCTCGCCTGCTCCTCAGCAGGTCAGGGACCCACAGGGGTGATGTTCACTCCGGGCACTGGAATGAACCTGGGGTCTCGGATCCGGTGTGAATAGCTTCCAACGGCCGAGAGTCTAGATTAAGGAAGAAAGGAGAGTTAGGGAGAGACTTTCCTCAAACGATAAATGGTCCAATGACATGGACAGAAAAGTGTCAAAGCGTTTTCCTTTGTTCTTCCTCCTGCCTCTAAGCAGTCCCCGCGAGCTTCCTCACAGGCAGGTATTCGGCTCCTCACAGGGGGGCCAGCGGGAATCTGAAGAGAAGTGGGCCGGGAGCAGAACCTTGCAGGAGGAACATTCCGGCATTTACTTGTCCTCTTTTCTAATAGGATTAAAGAGCCTCGGAGGGCGGGGCCTTTGTTAACAGCCTCCATGAAAATACGGTGGGGATGAGACCAAGGAATGGGTTTAAATGGGGTAGAGGTTGAATCAAGATCTAATGAAATAAATCCACTCCCAACTACTCCCCGGGTCCGAACCCCGTTCCGTGGTCCCGGCATTCAGCGCGGCCTGGGACACCTAGGAGGTACCTGAGAAATGTTTGCTGCCTGATTTATCACTTCCAAGTTCTGCAGGTTGGTATGGAAAGCTCTTCCCCACCTGTCCCGCCCCCTCTCTGAGCTCCTCCCGGATTACTCCCAGCTTTATTCCAGACAACTCTTCTGGCAGACAGAGCCGCCCATCTCCAGCCTCCCCGCTGTCCCTCCCACCGGAGCCCTCGGGAGCTCGGACTTGGGCCCCTAGTTCCCCTCCGGGATCGGCCCCTCCTGGCCCCTCAGCCGCAAGGGCCGCTCCTCGAATAGAGCGACAGGAGCCGCGTTCTGCCCTAAAAACAAGGATTCTCGGACTCTCTGTCCCGGCAGCTGCCCAGCGGCTGGCATACAGATGGAGCTTAATAACTGCTTACCGGCTCCCTAGTCAGTAAGAACGGCTTCCACTGAGGAGAGGAGGGAGGAGGAAAGGAAAAGAATTACGCCGTAAAATCAAGGAGCAGCAGGGCAATTTTTCGGCTAAAACCACGGGGGCCAGCGGGCGACGTTCCCCCCAAGGCCGGCCCGGCTTCTGTCCACAGCAAAGGGGCCGAATGGGCCTGCACAGGGCGTGAGGCGGGGCCGCCCCCTTCCGGCCGAGGACGCGCGGTGCGTGAGGCGGGGCCGCCCCCTTCCGGCCGAGGACGCGCGGTGCGTGAGGCGGGGCCGCCCCCTTCCGGCCGAGGACGCGCGGTGCGAGAGGCGGGGCCGCCCCCTGCTGGCCGAGGACGCGCGGTGCGTGAGGCGGAGCCGCCCCCTTCCGGCCGAGGACGCGCGGTGCGAGAGGCGGAGCCGCCCCCTTCCGGCCGAGGACGCGCGGTGCGAGAGGCGGAGCCGCCCCCTTCCGGCCGAGGATGCGCGGTGCGAGAGGCGGGGCCGCCCCCTTCCGGCCGAGGACGGGGACTTTCAGGACTTATCCGCGAGGGGGCGTTGACCACCGACAGGTTGTATCTGTAGAGAAAGGAGGAGCCCTGAGCCCCGACCCGGGACGCGGCGAGGAGGGAACACGACCTCTCCTGCCCGGAGAAGAGGCAGTTAGCGCTCGGCCCAGCGTGCTCCCGGTCCGTGATCTCCAAGGGGGCCGCCGAGGCACGGCCGGGAAAAGGAAAAGCCTGCGTGGGCGCCCCGGGCGTCACTTCCTCTGCTTTCCGGCCCCCGCGGGCCCTTCCCTCCTCCCGGGAGGACGAACCCTCTCTGCGGACTTCCCGAACCGATTTGTATTTCCGGATCCTTGGCTTCTTTGTACCCAGCGTGCTTCAGCTTACTCCCTTAAGAACGCTGTTCTGAGAAGGATCCGCAGGCTTCCCACAGGCCAAGAGCCTGGAGGGGCGGCCAATGGGTGAAGCCCTTCTCCTCCCAAAGTCCAGGTGCTCCTCCCAAGCTCTAAGAGCTCCTCCCAACCTCCAGGTGCTCCTCCCAAGCTCTTCATGCTTCTCCCAAGCTCTAGATGCTCCTCCTAAGCTCTAGGAGCTCTTCCCAAATTTTAGATGCTCCTCCCAAGCTCCAGGTGCTCCTCCCAAGCTCTAAGAGCTCCTCCCAAGCTCCAGGTGCTCCTCCCAAGCTCCAGGTGCTCCTCCCAAACTCTAAGAGCTCCTCCCAAGCTCCAGGTGCTCCTCCCAAGCTCCAGGTGCTTCTCCCAAGCTCTAGGTGCTTCTCCCAAGCTCTAGGTGCTCCTTCCATCTCCAGAGTTCTGGGTTTTATGGCCTACATCTCTGCCTGCCCCGAGCCTGGCAGGGGGACTTGCTGGCTTCCTTCCGAGCTCGGCTCCCCCTCCTATTGCCAGAGCTCTCCTGGTGGCCAGATCCAGGGCCTTTTTCTTCTTGAGCTGCTGCAGCCTCTGACCCTGTGGGTCACCACCCTCTCCGTGGGCCTCTCTCCCCTCTAGGTTTTCTCCCCCACTTGCCTAACCCTTCTACTCAATCTCCTTGGCTGCATCCTCAGGCAGCTGTTGTCCTCAAATGTCCCCTTTCTCCACTCCCTCTATACTATGGCATTGTTTCCTTTGAGGAACCTGACAACTCTCAGGGATTTAATTACCATCTCAAAGCTGATAATTCCCCAGTCCATCTCTTGCCCAGCGACCCAGCTCAGCTCCAACCTTGCACCTGGAACTGCCTTTTAGACATCTTGAGCTGGATGTCCACAGGATATTTAAACTCAACACACTGAGGACAGAACTTGGTCAGTTCAATCCTCCCCCTCTCCTGACCTTCCCTAATCCTGCAGAGGGCAAAGCCATCCTGCCTGTCCCTCTAGTTCCAACTAAAATCCCGTCTTCTACAGGAATGTTCATTCTAGTGCCTTGCCTCTGTTAAGTGTAATGCCGGAGAAACTGAGGCAAGATAGAGATTAGAGAGTTTTTTTTTAATATTTTATTAATTGGAGAGTTTAATTGACTGGACAGGACTCTCGTCTCAAAGTATCCAGTCATGAATGGGGGAACCATGAACACTTTTATAGCTCTTCAGACAAAGGAGAGGAAAAAGAGCAGGAAAATCAGAATGGTGGGAAGTTATAAACTTTTACTAAAAGCCAGAGTCAGGATGTTTAAATAACAGAAGTAAAGATGTCAGTGAAGTATCCGTGATAGTCTTATCTTTTGGAATATCTTAGAGGGACAGTGTCATAAATTCTTGGGGACAGAAGGAGCTAGGAGTCAGGAAGTCTGATCTGCTCCTCATCTCCCATTGACAATTTATAACCTTAGAGCAAATGGTCCTCAGTCTTAATGAACCAGGGGGGTTTTATGACTTAGGGGACTGAGGCAGAACAATTAAGGAAACTGAGATAGAACAATTCATGGAAACTCAGTCAGGACAATGAGGGAAACTAGTGCAGGGAAACTGAGGTAGAACAGCTCAAGGAGACTGTGGCACAACATTGTATTTCTCTTTTTTATTCTGTATAGTTTACTTTGTATGTATGTATGTGTGTGTGTGTGCCTGTGTGTGTAATTTGTTTATTGTCTGTCTCATTAGATTTGTGAATTCCTTCAAGGCGGGAACTGTTTTTGACAAACAGTATTGTTGAGGGCGGTAGCCCCTTGGTATTCCTTGTTTGATCTCCAACTTCCTTTGGGACTTGGACCTTGGATACAAGATGTGGTCAAACTAGTTTGGGCTACCTGAGCTGGCCAGGGTTTTACAGCCCCCATTCTAATCTGCTCAGATAGACCAAATGCCAGCAGGAAATTCCTTTTGGGAAGAGACTTCTGTCTCTCCCCAAAAGATAACAAGAGAATCCTTATCTTATTTACATCACTCTCAGGAACCTCCTTACATCACTGCATCTGAATGATTGTGCTCTGGTATAAAACCGAGTTCTCAAAAATCTACTCTTTGCAAAATTGGCCTTGTACCATGCAGCCATTTTGCCCACCGGTTCTCTGGTGTTTCCATTCTAATCAATAAAGACTATGTTTCCATACAGCAGTAAGTAGCAAATTCATTTGCTGCCAACCCCGCCCTTGGGTGCTTTGGGGAAGGAAGGAGAGAGAGAAAAGGAACTGACCCATCTCGGTTTAGAACCTCAGTTTACTCCTCATCATTATGAGCTTAATAAATTCTTGCTATTTGATTCATCGATGGGTCATGTGTTCTAAAGATTCCTTCCAATTCTGAAATTCTATGTTCTGAGACCTCAGTTCCCTTGAATCTCTCATTTTCTATGCTCTACATTCTTTTTGGTTCCTCAATACTATTTTCCCCAAATACATTAAAAATAGTTTTCAACATTCATTTTTGTATGATTTTGTGTTCCAAATTTTTTCTCCCTCCCTCTCTCCTTTACCTCCCCTTCCCCAAGACAGGAAGCAATGTGATACAGCCTAGACATGTACAACACTTTTAAGTGTACTTCCATAACCGTGATGATGTGAAAGAACAATCCGAATGAAAGGGGAAAACCACAAGAAATAAAAAAGGAAACAAAAAGGTGAAACTAGTATGCTTTGATCCACATTCAGTTGCTGCAATTCCAAATGTGGAAGGCATTTTCCAGCCTGTCTATTGGAATTGTCTTTGTAGCGGGCGTAGCCCCTTTAATATTCCTTGTCTGTTCTACGTTTGGGACAAGATATTCCTAAGGGAAAAGATCTGTATCTGATCCAGTTTGGGCTGTACCCAGCCCCCACTGGATCTGATCTGGCTTGGATAAAGCCCGCCAAAAATCTGGCCTTCAAGGAATTAACCTGAGCTCCGCCCATTACTTCTTCAAGCAGATAAAAAGAGCAAAGCTAGAATCATCTTTGGTTCACCTTGGAATGAACTCTTTGGATTGTTATAAATGTGGGAAAGCCTTCAAGGTAAAAGATCACAAGAACATTATATTGGAAAGAAACTCTCTAAAGAGAAGAAATATAGGAAAATCTTGAATGGCAAGCAGAATTTTATCAGATAACACCAAGGGGAAGGAAACTTTCAATTTATAGATGTGAGAAATCCTTTAGACCAAAAGAATACCTTGTCAGCCATCAGATAACTCATGCAGATACAAGAGGCTCTGAATATATTAGAATGTGTGGTAATCTTCAGCCACCAAGGAAGGCTGCTAGTGAACCTTTTGAATGTAATCAGTGGTAATCCTTGACTGAAAAGTCTTACCTTTAAAAAAAAGTCTGCTCTTATTAGGGCAGATATTATTTGCTATCCACAGACTCCTAAAGGAGTGAAACACTGTGAATGTGGCAAAACCTTTGATTGAGAAGCATGCCTTTAATCAGAATTCACTGTTGAGTGAAATGACTGGAAAAAATGAAAAATGCATCGTTATTAGATGCTGGAAAATTCATACTGGAGTGAAACCATTTGAATGTAAAGCCTTCACTCTGATGCAGTCTATCCATGCGAGGATGTGAGAAGGCTCTTGGCCCTAGGGGAAGGCAAAGATATCCCATGAATGCAGTGAATATGGCAAAAGAATCAGAAAGCTCATACCAAAGCAAACTGCCCTGTGTACAAGGAACATGGAAAAGATTTCAGTGATAAGTAGAACCATATTAGATATTATAGAGAAGTTCCTTTACTGCATGTGGGGGAACCATTTTCTCCTGTCTATGGTTTCTCCTCGGGATACATTATGAGTCTGGAAGAAATTTTGAGAGCAAATATTGAATGAGATATTGGCTTTGAGGGAGCCAAAAAGCCTGGAAGTGCACCAGGCTCTGTTTTATTCACATTTAATCACATGGATTCCCAGAGGTCTGAGCTTCCGGCAGAGGAATCAGCATTTTGTTCTAGCAGATGTGGACAGAGTTCTCAAAAAACGATGTGAGATACTGGTTGAGAACCATGCTTATTTCTTAACTCATGTTGTATAATTAGAAAAAGTGGGAATGGCCTACTGTCCAACCAAAATACTTCTCAACTGAATTTCTCCCTTGTCTGGTTGGAGGACTTGGGTTCTCAGCTCAGAGGGATTTTTGTGGATATAAGGGGTGGTGTATTGGAATTCCGTGTAAAAAGCTTTTAAATGTGCAGGCTGTATGTAGCATAATAGACCAATGGAGGTTAAATACTGGTCAAGTTTAAATGAATTAAGCAATAAACAGACAGTTTTCACTTTATGTCAGTGGACTATTCCAAGGCCCGGACATAAAGTGATTTTTATATAATATAAACCCACCCACAGATGTGGACGAAAGTGAGCCACATTCCTTTTGGAAGGAAGGGGGCTTGCCCACAGTTTGAAAACATTTGGGGGCCAGGGACATAAAAGCAAGAGCAAGAGGAGGAATATGCAGGACCTGGCTGCAAACAAGAGGGAGACTTATTGGAGGGGAGAGGAGACAGACACACGGGGGCTAGACACAATACAGATGAGAGAATGGGAAACATACAGGGGTTGGGGATAGACACTCTGCACCCAAGCTAGGTCAGACGGAAGATACACGAATTGGATTCTTGGGTGAGTGTGGAGAATGGGACAGGTCCCCAATCTTTGATCTATTCTGCTTTCACTTAAGAAGGGTTTTTAAGGGGATTTTTTTGGTTTTTTTGGTGAAGAGGAAGCCATACAGTAGCAAGTGGACTGGCAAGAGCAGAGACAGCACAATATCATATAATAAACACTAATAGGTTTTTTGGAATGGGGATTTCTTTCAGAATTCTTATGTAAAGTCGAATTTATGTAATGTGAACTTACATAAAGGAAGAACTGACTTACTATATACCATATACTTTAAATAATGGGCTAATTATGAAGTCTCAAGGCAGTCCCAAATAATATTTTGGGCCCTACAAGAATTTCAATACATAGCAAGCCCCTGTTACCCATAAAAAGAGGAATCAAACTCTCTGGTGAGTAAAAGGACAAGAACAATGGAAATTCATGGAGAGGAAAAGAGGAATGGAGATTCAGCCAACCTGACTCCAAGAAGAGCTCATAGTAGCTTTGAATCAAACAGTGCGTGCAGTGATGATCCCAAGAATGACTCCTCTGATGGGGAGGACAATACCAGTCATGGCTTGAAAGTAACTGTTTTGGAGAGAAAGATGGTGGGGCCCTGAGATTTCCCCGGCTTACTCCAAGGCTCAGGTAAAATCCCATTTTTTAGAGTACACCTTGCCTGGTGGCCCCAAGCCATAAGTGCCTTCTTACCCCTTGAAATTATGATTTCGTTCTTTATGCCTAAATCTTGGACCCATTTTGATCTAATCTTAGTATGTGGTGTTAAATGTGGGTCCATGCCTAGTTTCTGCCATACTAATTTCCAGTTTTCCCAGCAGTTTTTGTCAAATAATGAATTCTTATCCCAATATTTGGGATCTTTGGGTTTGTCAAAGATTAGATTGCTATTTTTATTCACTATCTTGTCCTGTGAACCTAACCTATGCCACTGATCAACTAGTCTATTTCTTAGCCAATACCAAATGGTTTTGGTGACTGTTGCTTTATAATATAGCTTTAAATCAGGTACACTTAGACCACCTTCCTCTGACTTTTTTTTATTAGTTCCCTTGCAATTCTCGACCTTTTATTCTTCCATATGAATTTTGTTGTTATTTTTTCTAGGTCATTAAAATAGTTTCTTGGGAGTCTGATTGGTATAGCACTAAATAAATAGATTAGTTTGGGGAGTATTGTCATCTTTATTATATTCGCTCGGCCTATCCAAGAACATTGAATGTCTTTCCAATTATTTAAATCTGACTTTATTTTTGTGGCAAGTGTTTTGTAATTTTGCTCATATAATTCCTGACTCTCCTTTGGTAGATATATTCCCAAATATTTGATACTATCGACCGTTATTTTGAATGGAATTTCTCTTTGCATCTCTTGCTGTTGGATTGTGTTGGTAATGTATAAAAATGCTGAGGATTTATGTGGATTTATTTTGTATCCTGCCACTTTGCTAAAATTCTGAATTATTTCTAATAGCTTTTTAGCAGAGTCTTTGGGGTTCTCTAAATATACCATCATGTCAGCTGCGAAAAGTGATAATTTGATTTCTTCATTTCTTACTCTAATTCCTTGATCTCTTTCTCGGCTCTTATTGCCGAGGCTAGAGTTTCTAGTACTATATTGAAACGAATGGTGATAGTGGGCAACCTTGTTTCACTTCTGATCTTACAGGGAAAGGTTCTAGTTTATCGCCATTACATATGATATTTACTGAAGGTTTTAAATATATGCTCCTTATTTTAGGAAATAGTCCATTTATTCCTATACTCTCAAGCGTTTTTAGTAGGAATGGATGTTGGATTTTATCAAATGCTTTTTCTGCATCTATTGAGATGATCATATGGTTTTCATTAATTTGATTATTAATATGGTCAATTATACTAATAGTTTTCCTAATATTAAACCAGCCCTGCATTCCTGGTATAAATCCCACTTGGTCATAGTGTATTATCCTGGGGATGATTTTCTGAAGTCTATTTGCTAATATCTTATTTAAGATTTTAGCATCAATATTCATTAAGGAAATTGGTCTATAGTTTTCTTTCTCAGTTTTCAATCTACCTAGTTTAGGTGTCAGTACCATGTCTGTGTCATAGAAGGAATTTGGTAGGACTCCTTCAATCCCTATTTTTTCAAACAGTTTACGTAGCATTGGAGTTAGTTGTTCTTTAAATGTTTGGTAGAATTCACATGTAAATCCATCTGGTCCTGGAGACTTTTTCTTAGGAAGTTGGTTAATAGCTTGATCTATTTCTTTTTTTGAGATGGGACTATTGAGACTACTTACTTCTTCCTCTGTTAATCTGGGCAAGCTATATTTTTGAAGGTATTCTTCCATTTCATTTAAGTTATCGAATTTATCGGCATAAAGTTGAGCAAAGTAGCTCCTGATTATTGTTCTAATTTCCTCTTCATTAGTGGTGAGTTCACTCTTTTCATTTTCAAGACTAACAATTTGCTTTTTCTCTTTCCTTTTTTTAATCAGGTTTACTAAGGGTTTGTCTATTTTGTTGGTTTTTTCATAGAACCAACTCTTAGTTTTATTAATTAATTCAATAGTTTTTTTACTTTCAATTTTATTAATCTCACCTTTTATTTTTTGAATTTCAAGTTTTGTGTTTGTCTGGGGGTTTTTAATTTGTTCCTTTTCTAGCAATTTGAGTTGTAAGCCCAATTCGTTGGCCCTCTCTTTCTCTATTTTATGCAAGTAGGCCTGTAGAGATATAAAACTTCCCCTTATTACTGCTTTGGCTGTATCCCACACATTTTGGTATGATGTCTCATTATTGTCATTTTCTTGGGTGAAGTTATTAATTATGTCTATGATTTGTTGTTTTACCCAATCATTCTTTAGTATAAGATTATTTAGTTTCCAATTATTTTTTGGTCTCTTTTCCCCTGGCTTTTTATTAAATGTAATTTTGATTGCATTATGGTCTGAAAAGGATGCATTTACTATTTCTGCCTTACTGCATTTGATTTTGAGGTTTTTATGCCCTAGTATATGATCAATTTTTGTATAGGTTCCATGAACTGCTGAGAAGAAAGTATACTCCTTTCTGTCTCCATTTAGCTTTCGCCAAAGATCTATCATATTAAACTTTTCTAGTATTCTATTTACCTCTTTGACTTCTTTCTTATTTATTTTGTGGTTTGATTTATCTAATTCTGAGAGTGCAAGGTTGAGATCTCCCACTATTATAGTTTTGCTATCTATTTCCTCTTGCAGCTCTCTTAATTTCTCTTTTAAGAATTTAGATGCTGCACCACTTGGTGCATATATGTTTAATATTGATACTGCTTCATTATTGATGCTGCCCTTTAGCAGGATATAATGCCCTTCCTTATCTCTTTTAATTAGATCAATTTTTGTTTTTGCTTGATCTGAGATGAGGATGGCTACTACCCCTGCTTTTTTGGCTTCGCCTGAAGCATAGTAGATTCTGCTCCACCCTTTTATTTTTAGTTTGAATGTCTCACCCTGTTTCAGGTGTGTTTCCTGGAAACAACATATAGTAGGATTCTGACTTTTAATCCAGTCTGCCAACCCCTTCCTCTTTATGAGGCAGTTTGCCCCATTCACATTTATGGTTAGAAGGACTAATTCTATATTGCTTGCCATCCTATTAACCCCTGCTTATGCTTTTCCCCTTTCCTTCCCTCTTACCCCCCTACCCAGTATTAAACTTGTGAACACCACTTGTTTTTCCACAGCCCTCCCTTTTTAGGATCCCTCCCCCACCTTAAAGTTCCTCCCCTTATTTTACCCCTTTTCCTCGAAATTTCTGTATTCCCTTCCCCTTAGTTTACTCCTTCCCTTTCACTTTTCAATGAAGTGGAAGAAGTTTCACTATAAATCGAATATGTGTATTGATACACACTATGTTCATCTCCCTCCTTTCTTTCTCTCAGATATAATAGGTTACCTTTGCCTCTTCATGAGATGTAGTACCACCACTTTACACTTTTTTATGATATAATTTCCTTTCCACCTCTAGTTTCTAAGACAAATTGTACATGTTCTTTACATATTTTTTTGGCAGAAGTATAGTTCTCAAGATTTCTTTTTACCTTTTTAGAAATCTCTTGAGTTCTGTATTTGAAGATCAAACCTTTTATATAGGTCTGTTTTTTTCATCAAAAATAGATGGAATTCATTTATTTCGTTAAATGTCCATCTTCTTCCCTGGAAAATGATGCTCACTCTTGCTGGGTAAGTTATTCTTGGCTGCATACCAAGTTCCTTAGCCTTTCGGAATATCATGTTCCAGGCCCTTCGTTCTTTTAATGTGGACACTGCTAGATCCTGGGTTATCCTTATTGTGGATCCTCCATATCTGAATTGCTTTTTTCTAGCAGCTTCCAATATCTTTTCCTTTGTCTGATGGTTCTTGAACTTGGCCACTATATTTCTTGGCGTTTTGATTTTAGGGTCCCTTTCAGTAGGTGATTGATGAATTTTTTCAATGTCTATTTTACCCTCTGTTTCCAGAACGTCTGGGCAGTTCTCTTTGATAATTTCCTCGAAAATAGTGTCCAAGCTCTTTTTTTCCTCACATTTTTCAGGGAGTCCGATTATTCTCAAATTGTCTCTCCTGGATCTGTTTTCCAGGTCTGTTGTCTTTCTGATAAGGTACTTGACATTCTTTTCAATTGTTTCATTTCTCTGGTTTTGCTTGACTATCTCTTGGTTTCTCCTTGAGTCATTCATTTCTACTTGTTCCAGTCTAATTTTCAATGATGTATTTTCTTCACTCACTTTTTTTATATCTCTTTGTAATTGTCCAATTGAGTTTTTATCTTCTATGGAATTTTTTTCCATTTTATCCATTTTATTTTTTAGAGAGCTGTTTTCTTTTTCCAACTCACTAATCCTGTTTTCCTTGGAGTTGTTTACCTTTTCCAGCTCACTAATCTTGTTTCTCAATGATTTGATTTCTTTATCCACTCTGTCTTTGAATGCGTGGGATGACTTCTCCAGCCTCTCTTGCCAAGCTTCCCTTTCCTTTTCCCATTTCTCTTCCAGCTCTCTTGTGAGAGCCTTTTTGATTTCCTCTATGAGATTCTTTTGTATTGAGGAGCAGCTCATATCCCCCTTAGGGGATTCCTCTGGGGACAGTCTGTTTTTAGTCTCCTCAGTGTTTGAAGTCTGCTCTCTCTCCATACAAAAGCTGTCAATGGTTAGAGCCCTTTTGAATTTTTTGTTCATTTTGTCAGAGTAGGAATCGAAGAAAACAAATTGACAAGAGAAACAATAGGTCTGTTTTGGGGGGGATGGGGCTGGATGGTGTTCATGGGCTTCCTCTACAGACTGTGGGTAGGGCAGCAGAGAGCCACTAACAGAACAGCAATGACTGTACTGAGTCTGAGCTCTGAGGCTCTGAGAACTCGCTGAGTCAGTCCAGGTGGGGGTTGGGGGTGGCTGGGTTCTGAGAGAAGCTGGCTTTCCGGGGTTTTAATCTTCACCTCCGGTGTTTACACCCTCTCCGCTGCTCCTGGCTTGCTGCCAAGATGGAGTATCCACACTGGGGAAAAAGTCTTTTTGCAGAAACTGCAGAGATCGTACCCCTCCCCCTCTGGTCTGAGCTGTGTGAGCTGCCTGTCTCACTCTGGCTTGCCTGCCCTCAGTCTGCGCCCAGTCTGATTGACCCTCCCCCGAGCAAACACATACCTTTTCTGGCGACTTTCAAGGATGTCTTCTCTTGGTGATTATCTGTGGATTTCTTTCTGGGTCAAGCATTAAGTCTGAGGCTTGTTATGAAGTAAGTTCTGAGAGAAAACAAGGAGCTCAAGCAGCTATCTGCCTCCACGCCACCATCTTGGCCAGAAGTCATATTGCACTCTTCATGGCCCCACAAACCACAGCCCACCAGGACCTTCAGTCCTCCACTGTCTCTCCAAGTCTGTCCCAGTTCATGTTCATTGTTTCCACAGCACTGACCATCCATCTCATTCTCTGCCAGTCCTCTTTCCTTTTACCTTGCATCTTCCTTATATGTCCACGGCAGCATGGGACAATACATGTGTACATCACAAACACACATGCACATACCCACCCATGCAGAACAATTCAAGTCTCTGTGCCTGAATGTTACGTGTCTATCCCACATAAGTGCATACATGTATTGCGTGCATGTGTTGTTCTGCACAGTGGAACTTCTGCCTCCACAAAGGAATGATGGGAAGTACCTTTTCATATGACTTCTTTGAGGTTGAACTTGTTCTTTATAATTTTCAATTATCTTGTGTTGGTTCTTCCCACTTGCATTTAGTAGTTGAATTTATAACAAGACAGAGGCAATTAGGGAAAATAAAATTGGTAGATTTGATTAGGTGAAATTGAAAAGCTTTTTATAAAAATAAAACTGATGCATGTCAGTTAAATAAAGATACCACTGATTGGGGTATCACTTTGTATTACTTTTCTCACATAAGGATTTGGTATTAAAGACATGTAAGGCCGAAATCCATTATTCAAGCAAGGAATCAAATAACTCTCAGAAGATTGCAGGCTTAACAACAATAAGGAAAAATGCTCAAAATCACTAATATAACAAATCAAAACAACCTTGATATTTCATCTCAGCCCCAGTAAACTGGCAAAGATTAAAAAAAAAAAAAAAAAAAAGAGGATAGTTTTATGTTGGAGGAATTATGGAAACACAGGCACATTAATATACTAAAATCAACAGAATTTGACAGTATTTGTTCCATGTACAGTAGAATAGAGAGGGAAAAAATGAATTTGGTGTGCTCAGAGATTTGGTCAAGTTCTGCTGTTTTCTAGGACTTTACCATAGAGAGGCAGAAGGATGCAATATTTTTTTTAGTAAACTATCCTCTTTATCCTTAATCAATTTTCCATTTTTTCCCCTAATTTTCCAATTTTTTCTAATTGTATACTTTACTCTTCATTTTGTACCCTTCAACAACCTGATAGATTTTGTGGAAATCAGAAAAGATATATCAGAAAAGCAGTTTTTGGAAAATGGGATTGGAGTCACATATACAATCATTATAAGAGCCCAAAAGTGTCATTTCCTAGCCAGAATTCTAATGTGTTTATCTTGAAATCTTTCTTTCCCTTCTCAAAAGCATCCAGTCCGGGAATGAGATTGTCATAATCTGGATATCTGCAAACAACCTAAACATAAATATGTTGTCAACAGCCAAACCGAACAATAACCCCAAATAATATAGTACTAAAGATGGATGAAGAGAATAAAAACCAGGCAGCTAGATGGCACAGTGAGCAGAGCACCGGACCAGAGTTTAAATCCAGCCTCAGACACAACATTCACTAGCTGTCACTTGAGCAGTCATTTAACCCCAATTGCCTCACACAAAAAAAACATGATAAAAATCTAAATTTCTTAATAATGTTCTATATTAATGTTTGGAACAATTCAATACAATTGTAATTTAAGAAATTTTATTAACACGTTTGTTTTATAATGAACATTTTTCAAAAAAGATTAAAAATATTTTCTATGATGCAAAAAATTTCTGAGGGATGACAACGCATAAAAGAGAGCTGAAAATGGGAAGGTATGAGCACTGGGGCAAGGTGGAAAAGTTTTCTGAGGAATCAGGCGACCACAGGGCAGCGGGGTGGTACAGTGGTGGAGCACTGGGCCTAGAGTTCCAATCTGGCTTCAGCCATTAGACAGTTACTAACTGTATATAGCTGGGAAAGTCATTCCAACTTTGCCTCAGTTTCTTTATCTGTGGGAAAAGATGGGGAAATCTTTTTTTCTGGGGAAAGACCCCAAATAAAATGGGGTCATGAAAAGTTAGATACCCAGAAACAAGTGAATAACAGGAGAGCACAGAGGTGAAGGCAGCTGGGGAAAAGGTGGGAAGGTAAGGAGCTGAGCTGGTTTGGAAATGAGCACTGGGCACTTCCTTGTGTAGGGTTTCCAGGGGAGGACCTCATGTGAGAAGGGTCCAGGCGGAGGGGCGATATAGTGGTCTAGGGAATGAGGAATTGTCATTCCAGTCTTGCTCAACTATGATCGTGACTGGGGCTTTCTAGGCAGAGAGTTTTCCCCAGATCATTCTATAGGTGAGGAAACAAAGCCAATTGTGTGAAGTGACCTGCTGAGGCCGGACTTAAAGGCCAGACTCAGTGTTCTATCCATTGCACCACCCAATTCATTGCACCACAACTTCATTTAAATGCTGGGAGCAGAAATCACATGGCAAGGAACTGAGACATGAGTGTAAACTGAAGATGTTTCCAGGTTCCACTTTCCAAGTGCAAAGATTCCAGATGGTCTTTTCTAGGAGTTTGGTTGGAAAGGAAAGAATTATAAGTCAACTATTTAAAGTAATGGTCAGAGGGGGCAGCTAGGTGGCAGCTAGGTGGCGCAGTGCATAGAGCACCAACCCTGAATTCAGAAGGACCAGAGTTCAAATCTATTCTCAGACATTTAACACTTCCTAGCTGTGTGACCCTGGGCAAGTCACTTAACCCCAGCCTCAGGAAAAATAAATAAATAAATAAATAATTTATAAATAAATAAAGTAATGGTCAAATAAAGTAGAATGGGTGGGGGGAAGTGATTGAACATCTTAGTAGGAAGTTGAAATTGAATCCATGAAAGTGATGTGATTCTCAAGGGAGAGAAAGTCCAAGAAGAGGAGAGATGGCTATTGTTATTTGCTTTTGAAGAATGGAAGATAAGAAATCACTGGAAGTGACAAGAGGAGGAGAATAGAAGCCGAGGGAGAGGAGAATGTTCCAAAGTATGCAGACACATCAGAAGATTAAGTCCAGAAATTAATGATTGAAGTGTTTGATCAGCTCCCCCCACATCTCTATGGATGAGGTGGGGTTAGGTGGGGTCCCTGATACTTGAAGAAACAGGAATATCTGGAAGGATACTGAGGAGGAATAAGGTTACCTCCATCATCTCGGATGATCCTCTTCCCTTTGATCTTCTTCCTGATGACATTCTGCCCATAAAACTCAATTGCCTCCATCCTCAGTCCCAGCCCATTAATATGGTCAGATGGACCACACTCGACAAGGAAGCCTATAAAGACGTGAGTTATGGAGGGCACAGCACACGCTGAAGCGAGGGACCTGAGTCCGACTCCCTGCCTTCTCTTGGCTATGTCCATCAAGGTTCCCACTACTTTAACTCTAGTAGGAATGGCTGCTGTAGGTAAGCACACAGCGTTGCTTCTCTGAACCCTCTTCTCTGGACCTCCACCATGGCTGAGAGCTCACAGCAGCCTCACTCCTGCCCCATTTCTCCCTGGCAGCTATGCTGGGCAAACAACAGCCTGGAAGAGCCCCACGGGTGCATCCCCAGCCTCAAGCTGCAGGGCACAGCTGGCTTAATGAATCATGTCACTCCTCCAGGGCACAGCTGGCTTAATGAATCATGTCACTCCTCCAGGGCACAGCTGGCTTTGTGATCATGTCACTTCTGCAGAACACAGCACTTTGATGCTCTCTCTCCGTCGTGCCCTCCGCTTCCGAGAGGAGTTTGGCCAAGACACTCATGCCCCGCTTGTGAAGAGCGGGTTAGCTGACTTCGGTAACGAACCCAGGGACGTTCTCTTGACCCAGTGGTGTCTCGCTACCTCCTGCTGAAGACACGTCACCGGTGCTCTCATGGATGTCCATCCAAATCTCCACATACCGAGGCAATTTAGAGTGAAAAAGATTGTAAGCCAAGCACACTGAGCGCCTGGAGAGTTGGAGGGAACAGCCTTCACCAAGTGACCAAGCATTTATTAAGCGCCGACTTTATGCAGGGCCTAGATAGGCTACTATACCGGGTAAAATGTCCAAGGATAGCTTGAGAGCGAGAGGAATCGCTAAGGAGAAAAGCTGACTAGGCAGAACTGTGAGGGGGTGGGACGGGAGGCGAGCTGGGCTTCTGATTGGTGAGCTTGGCAAAGACTTGGGTGCTGATTGGTTGAATGATTTTGCCCCTCCCTATTTTCTTGCAAATTCTTTTTTTTTTCTTGCAAGTTCTTATGGAGTGTGTGTCATTCACAGATGGGGGTAAAGGATGCTGGCGTTGAGGGAGATTCTGAACCGAGTTAGGAGATAGGAGCCAAACGGAAACTAGCGACAGGACCCTGACGCAGGCGGGGAGGACGGCGGAGAGAGGGCTAGAGGATGCGAAGGAGAGCTGAGAGCCCAGCAGCGGGCTAAAAAATATGAGGGGAGAGACTGAGCATGTGCAAAGGCTGCCTCCTGGAAAGGTGTGAGCGAGGACACGTGTAGGAACGAGACTGAGCATGCGCGACCGCTGCGTGCTTCAACGGCAAACACCGCAGACTGCCGGCGGCCTTAGGGAAGGGGGGTGAGGTGTGAGTGTAGAACTTATCTGAAGCACGCGCACTGACGGCACATCTCGGCATGGGCGGGACGTGGGCGGGACATGGGCGGGAACTTTTGTAGGAACGGGCTGAACATGCGCGATGGCTGTATAATCCAACGGCCATCGCAACTGACTCTGGGCGGCTTTGGGGGGGGGCTGAGTGTAGAGTTCATCTGAAGCATGCGCACTGACGAAACAACCAGGCCTAGATGCGGCGTGAGGGAGAACGGTTGTGGAAACCAGGTGGAGCATGCGCGTTGTCTGGATAATCCAACCGTCTCTACGAGGGACTCTAGGCGGCTATGGGACTGGGAGGAGCGGGGAGAAGCAGGGAGGAGCGGGGAGAAGCAGGGAGGAGCGGGGAGGAGCGGGGAGGGGGGGGTTGGGGGAAATGGCGGTAAACCTGAGCATGCGCGGAGGCTGGTCCTTGACCTTGTGGGCGGATCGGGTGAAAGAAAACTACCGGGCCGGGGGGGGCGTCCGAAAGGGAGGCTGGGATGGAGTATTCGCAGGTTGCTGAAGGGGCACCCGGGCTGCAGTGCGGAGGCGGGAGGTGAGCGGCGAAGCACTTTTGGAACTAAGCCTGTGCTGGGGAGAGGGAGGAAAGATCAAGCCTGGTGCCCCTTCCCCATTCTTGTGACCTTGGAGGCGTTTTGTGCGGACCTGCCGGGCTCCTGCCGGGAGGGTAGGCTTGGGGCTACGGGGCGAGAGACCCCAAGTAACCACGGGGTCATCCCGCCTTGAAGACTGGGCTGGGAGGGAGGGAGGGAGGGGCTGGAGGACGCCGCCCGCCGTTTGCTGGCCGGGGAGAGGCAGGGGGATGCTACCTGCGGCTTGCGGGCACGGGCTTTCTGCGGAGACGCTGCTCACTTTGAGCGAATTCCGGGCGGCGCCCTCGCGGTCTGCTCCAGCCACCCCTGCAGGAGTGGGCACCGAGGTTGTGGGGTCTCTCTCACCTCCGCGTCCGAGCCCACCCTGGAGAAGCCCCTTCGGGCACTGCGCCCACAGAGGATCGCCCCGAAATCTGCGGCTTGTGTCCCGAGCCCTGGGGCTGAGACTGCTGCTTCTCCGGAGAAGGAGGGCTAGAGAGAGGAGCTCAGCTCGCCAGGTCCCGGTGTGGAAAACTAGCGCATCGGTCTGTCCACCTGGAGACCCTCCGGACAGGAGGGTGAGGCAGGCTCGGAGGCGGCCACGGGAGAGTCCGCCAACTGTGGAAGCGCGGCCTTCAATTGTTTTCTGGGCAATTAGAACAGTGAGATTAATGGCGAGAAAGCGCCGGCCTTGCGTTCGTTGTTCAGTCCTATCTGACTCTTTGTGACTCCTTTTGAGGTTTCGTGGCAAAGGGGTTTCTCATTTCCTGCTTTTAGCTTCTTTTACAGATGAAGAAACTGAGGCAAATGAGGGTTAAATGACTTGCCCAAAGTCACATGGTATCTGATGCCAGATTTGAACTCAGGAAATTGTCTTCTTGATGCTCTATGTACTGTGGCGCCATCTAGCGGCCCCACCCTGAATGTCGTTCTTGCCCTTTCTCCCTCCTCCCCCCCTGCACTGTTAGCATTCCTCTAACTTGGAGACTGCATTTTTCACCTTTCTATGTAGCCTCAGCACTTAGAGTAACTCTTGGCAGAAAGTAAGCACTGGAAATCCCTGATGAGTGACTGACGGAAACACCTGGCATTGCTTCTCAAGCAGAGGCGCTGTCACCCCAAGTTCACTTGTTTGGCTTTTTGCCGATTAGTCAGGGAGTCCTTTTCCTAGATCTTAGCATTTGACAGCTTCTCATGCTCTTGCAGAAAATGAAAAAAAAAAAACAAAAAACAAACAAACCAATCCAGAGGCGCGTGATAAAGACATGTTTCATTCAGTGCCTTGGAAACTGGTTGACAGTTCTGGACCCCAAAATTTCTCCATAGCTTGTTGTCAACTTGGAGGGAAGACGGTGGGAGGGCTCCAGGAATCTGAATAACAAAACACACAAGATTCTAAGTAAACTAATAGTAATAATAATAATAAAAAAAAAAAAGTATTGTCACGTGTAACATGTGACATGATTATAAATGTATAATACTAGTTCACTTGCATTGGTTATTATGATAAAAGAGGCGGCGTTTCTATTTAAGGTTTACAAATAGATCATTTTATCTTAATAAGGATCCTTAGGTGTAAGTGCGGTTGCCTCCATTCTTAGTCAAACAGGTTATGTGACTTGCCCAGGGTCACACAGGAGGAAATGCCAGAGGCTAGATTTGAAGTCTGGGCTTTCTAATCCAAGATCCTCTACCCTCCCACGTGCCTAGTAGCTGCCCCACGCGGCCTTTGTAACATAGGCCACTCTCCAGTGTTCGGGGCTGTTTTCTAGAAGTAGAAGTGAGGGAGGAGGTGTAGACCTGCATTGCTAGAGGGCATTTCCTCACCTGGGATTTCCCTGTACCTCTCTATGTCCTTATGTCCTAATTTGAGGAAGACATAGGTGACCAGAAGCGGGCTCTGGCTTCTCAGCCCTGGCTCTTGAATCCTGCTCTGCCCAAGGGCTCTAGGAGGATTCTCAGGCAGCGAAGCCCCCTTCTCCCTGTTCCTGGGAGAACTGGGGTCTTTTTTGTTCCTCCTTGCCCCACAGAGAAGATGGGAGACACCCCCCACTCCACATATATTTGGGAGAAGGAGGGAGTGGGAGGAAGGATTTCCAGCCTCTGGAGCCCTAGAATTCTGGGATCCTCCTCTGAGTCCCTTTCTCCGAGCTTTGCTTTCTGGGACATGGTGCGGCCCTCCCTGGTGAACTGAGAGGAGGAACTAGCTCCTGATGAGTTCCTGACTGATGGGACAGGGTGAGTCAGTTTCCTTTCTTTCTATTCTCCGATCCTACTCTAGAGTCGATGGAGGTTCTCTAATCCAGAAATGGAGATTTCCAGACAGAATCCCTGAGCCGCAGTCCTTTATCTAAGGAGCTGGAGCTCAGTCTAGACTGTTCCTCTGAACATTCCCTGTATCCCAGCTCAACTGTGAGGCTTGATCTCTTGCTCTGTGAACTCTCATGCGTTGGGCCCTTCCTCCTACTTGGAGGGGCCTCTCCCTGCCCATTTAGAGCAGTTCTGCAATCTCTGCAATCTCCCCTTGCTCCCTCTTTCTGACTTCTTCTCTGCAGTACTGAAGCTGGGCCCTCCCATGGCTCCCTGCCCTCACTTCCTCACCCTGCATGCCTTCACTGGCCACATTCATCTTCTGCACGCGCTTCTGTTGTCTGGAATGTTGGGCGTTCTAAGCCATCTCGGGCATGAGTGCCCCTGTGGCTCTTCAAACCTCTGCTCCCGGTCCCCCTCCTGTTCTCCCTTGATGGCCTTCTCCCCCTTCAGGATCCACTACCTCCTTCGTAGTGAGATGTACTGGAGAAAGTAGCTCTGAGACCAGGCAGCCTGGGTAAGCCGTGGGGCTGCCGCTCCTGTGACCGCAGTCTAGTCCCTTATCTGGGCTGGGTCTCGGTTTCCTCAGCTGTAAATGAGTTGCTTTTAAGTCTTCGAAACCATGTTCCCATGAGAGAGGTCACTGGATCTCTGTGATCACTATAGAGATGATTCTTCCCACATCGCCCGTAGTGGCAAGCAAATGCCAGGAAAGTCTTAGGCCAGACATTTTCTCTGGCTGGGCTGGCTGAGAAGCCCCCTCCCCCTTTCCTTAAGGAGCCCTAGGGGACCCACGTATTTGGCAGACTCCGAGAACTGACCTGCATTAACTGGGCCCTTTGCCTCTTCTCGAGCTCTGACGACGTCTGCCCACAGTTGATGAGACCCTCCAGATACAGCAACACTTCCTGGGGTCTTCCTCATGTCCAGATTCCACTGGGGAGTGGCAGGTACCCCCGAGATAATGGGGGCCCGGGCTCCAGCTGGCAAAGGTCTTGGTGAGCACATGCAGGCTGGCTGCTGGCGTTGCGCTGGACATGGGCCATTCTGGAAAGGCCTGGCTGCCCAGCATCCATTCTGAGGGCCTGCTCCTCTTGCACACTGGATTGGGCTCCTCTGGTTCTCCCTCCTTCCGGCCAACTCCCATGGGTGAGACCTCTAGATTAGGAGACTCCGTGCTGCTGCTGCTGCTGCTGCCGCCGCCATAGAGTTCCTTCTTTTTCTAGTTGTGAGGCAAATTTTCTTTTTTTATATGTTCAAGAAACCTGAATAGTTCAAGATGCAAAGAGTAATGACAGAGAGACAGTATAGGAAAGCACTAAACTTTCTTACTCTGTTTTTATTTTTTCACTTTGTACATTTTGTTTCTCTTTCTAATTGAATTATAGCGTGGCAATGCCATCATTCGGGGCCCAACCTGCCTCCTTTCTACCTGTCATAGAGATTCACCGAATCGCCCTTCTCGCCTTTCCTTCGTTTTCAGTGTTACCACCAGTGATCCCCAATTACCCAATAACAAAGAAGAAGTTTTCATTTTAAGAGACAAGAACCATATGCGCCCATTGTGTCGCCCAGCCTGTGTCTGTCTCACCCTGTACCTCCAGCCCATCACAGTCTGCTCTCTTGACTCCCAGTAGCCTCCTGGGCCTGGCCCCCTGACCCTTTGTCCTGCTGACTGTAGAGCTGGGATGCCCAGGAGAAACCACTTGCCTGGTCTCCCTGGTTCCTCCTCGAAAACATGTTCCCGAGTTGGTCATTGTCATTTTCTTCATCACCGACTTTGCTCTTTTTCCCTGACTTTTCCTGAAATGACCTCACTCTGTGTAGTATCTGACGCGTATATGTGCAGTTTCTGTGCCCTTCAGAGCTGGCCGGGGCCTGGAAGGACCCGTCTGATGGTCCGCACTGCTTCCACCTTCCCTGCCCCTTTGACCACCAGCCTCAAGGCCAGGACTGGGGGGGGGGGGCTCGTCTCCTTCATCCCAGTGGATGCTGAGAAAGTCACCCAGTCAGCTCTGTGATCTTAGCAAGCCTTCCGCCGCAGTGTCAGGGCAGAAGGAGCTGTGCCCGTGGGGTCAGGCTACATCCTTCTGTCCCTTAAATCACCCTGGGACTCAGTTTTCTCATCTGTAAAATAAAATAAGGAAGTAAAGAAGGTGTGCAAAGGCTGGAAAGGTGGCCAGGTTATATAAGGCTTTGAATGCCAGGAAGAGGATTTCCTGTTTGATCTTGGATGTGATAAGGAGACACTAGAATTCATTGAATTAGGGGGAAGGTGGGAATGAGGTAGTAAGATCTGTGATTTAGGAAGAACAGTTTGGAAGCTAAGTGGAGTCTGGAAGACCCAGGGACGGGCCTTGCTCCCATATTGGCAGTAGAGGGCTGAGAGGGAGTAAGAAGTCGAGGATGACGGCTGGCTGGGAGCCTGGGTCTTGTACCATCCCGGAGAAGTTGGGAACAAGCATGGGTGTGGAGGGCAGAGTTTGGGGCTTGGGGAGTCGGGGATGCCCAAGAGGCATCCATTTGGAGACACTTGGGAGTGTACTGGAGACGTGAGCTTTGGGTCAGGGAGGTGGTCCCGCCGGAAACTGGGGATCTGTCTAGAGGAGACAGTGGCATCCACGGGAGCTGATGAGATGACCGAGTGAAGTAGTTCAGAGGGAGACCAGCAGTGGTCAGCGGGTGAAAACCTGGCTGAATCCCCAGCTCTGACAGGCAGAACTACGAGCGAGAAGGGGCCTGAAAACATGGGGAGAGAGTGACCCCAATGTCCCAGGCTTCAGGGAGGCCGAGGAGGATGAGGACTGAATGCAGGCTACTGGCTTTGCCAGCTGAGACACCACTGGGATTTTGGTGAGCACTTTGGGTGGAATGATGGGCTTGGGGCCACGTGGTGGGGACAGAGAGGAAGGGAGGCCCCTAGGGGGGAGGTCCTTCTCCAGGAGGAGAGAATGGAGAGGAAATTAGGGTGGTTTGAGACTTGTGGAGGATAGGAAAGAACATTTTGGAGAGGCCGCCTCTCTCAGGTTTCCCCTGGCTCTTCGCAGTTCCAGGCTAAGCATTCCTAGGTCTTTTACCCCATCTTCCTGTGAAATTCAGGGCCCATCAACATCCTGGTTTTCTCTCCTGGACATGCTTCAGTTCAGGGTGGCCCCAGTGCTCCCGGGGAAGTCGGAGGCTCTCACTTCCCTGTTCCCTCTGCATTCTGCCAGGAACCTCTGTGGGACTTGCGGGGTCCGTATCCTGCTGAGCCTTTCTGTCTGACTGTCTCCTTGGGAAACTGGTTACTTTCCTACCCAGACTTTGCATCTGTACCATCAAACTTGAGGTCCAGCCACACTCCTTTGCTTCTGCATTAGCTCTTCTTCCTCCCTTTTCATCACATACATATTTGATGAACCTTTATCCAGATCACGGGAAACAGCCCCGGGCCCGGCACAGATCCCTGCTTCCCACCAAATTCCCTCCTAGGCCCCATTTCTAAAGTGCTCAGCACAGTGCCTGGCACAGAGTCAGCGCTGGGTACATGCTTACTCCCGTGCTCCCTGAATCTCCAGAGCCAAGCCTGAAAAGACAAAGAGGAAAGAGTGGAGGGCAGCGTGCTCTGAGAATAGGAGCGGCCCCGGCAGAAGGCTTAGCCCTAAAAGCCCTTCCCGGGCTGGCTCTGCCCCTTTCCCTCTGTCCGCCTGCTCCCCCTCTCCTCCCTTGTCCGTCTTCTAAGTCCGTCTTCAGCCACATTGTCTTCCCTCCCTTCCATCTGACTTCACTCACTCCATTAGAGCTCTTGGCTCCCTCCCCCCTGCCAGCGCATTCCCTCCAAGAGTGCCTTCCATTTACACAGCCCACGTTGTGTATTTGTGTATGTCCTCAGTGGCAAGGACCTCACGTTCTCCTTTGTGTCCTCAGACTAAACTAAGCACAATTGGTGGCGCATAGTAAGCTGCTCCTGCCTTCTGGCTCTGGTAGTCTCCCTCCTTTCCTGCCACCTCCATGCTGGGCTCTGGTAGCCCTCGCCACCATTAAACTCTTGTAGTACTCTCACCTCCACCCCTCCGTGCTAGGCTCTGGAGGCCCGCTGCTGCCAGGGTCAGCTTCTCCGTTGACTGGGATAGCGTGAAGCGTTCCAGCTGCTGAGAGTCTGGACGCACTGACCCTTGTCCCACGGCCGGGTCTCCCATGGAATCCCTGTCTAACATGCTCCCTGCCACACTCGGCTTTGGCCTTGGGCCCGCTGTTCTGGTAGAGTGGGATCCCAGCCGTGTTCCTTAAGCAAAGTGATGGGTGTTCTTTGTTCCAAACTAAGGATAGAGAGGAAGGAACGGGCCCAAGGACAAACGTGACTGCTGCCGAGGAGCTCAGACCAATACTCGTCACTCTTCCGTGCCATGTTAAGTGTTTAGGACCCAGAGACAGGCGGCGCTCCCATTCCCCCAAAGGAGAAGCTGCCTTGTAATGGCGGGCCCCGAAATGGCCCCTCAGAGGCTGGGAGCTTTCCAGGGTTCGGCGGCTTCCTCCCCAGGCCGTCCTGCACAGAGGGTGGGAGGAGGCAGAAGTCCGGAGGTGGGGAAGGAAAAGTGGGACAAGGAAGACACAGAGGGAGGCCAAGACGGCCCCCACAGGTGCTACCTGCTTGATTTCATCTTGTGGGGTGAGTGAAGGGCAAGTTTGGTCTGGAGGGAGTCATCGGGGAGGCAGAAGAGGATCGAAGGGGGCCTTCAGGAAGTCCGGCAGACAGGCAGAGGTGGACAGAGCTGGTGAGGGTGGTGAGGGCACCACCAGGAGAGGGTCAGGGGGACCTTGTTTGGGAGCCAGTGTGTCTCACCCTGGTTTTTGTCTCACAGTTTGCGCTTCCCAAGACTGTGCCCTCCTCAGGGCAGGAGCATGGAGGGAGAAGCGACTTCTGGGCTGCGGACAGCCACCTTCCAGGTGAGTTAGAGCCCCTTCCCTTCCCTCCTCCCAGCTTGCCCCCCCCCCACATGTGGGCCCAACTCTGCCATTGTGGTGGGCACTAGAGGGTGCCCCCTCCCCCCCCCCCCCCGCAGCCGGCTTGCATTTAGCCCGATAAGAGGTCTCTGCATTGAGTCTGACCCCCAGTCATCTGTCCTTGGACCAGTTTCTTGGGGCTCGTTTCCAGGTGGGAATGTGATCAGTAATGACCTCCTCATCATGGTAGAGAGCCCTGCTAGAGGAAGCCCAGAGTGAAGGCTTCGCCTTGAAGGGGATCCCCGGGGGCAGAACAGGATGGGGATAACCAATTAAGTACTGAAGCTGCTTCCATCCCTCCTCTGCTTGATGGCCCCTGGGAAGGAGAACTCCCAGCCTCCTGAGGCTGCCAGAGGTCTCTAGTTGTTCAGAACGCATCCCTGTGTCATGCAACTCATTCAACGCTTTTGAGCAGGACCAGAGAGGATTTGTTTAACTCCTTTTCCGTACTTGAACTTGAACATGGCTGGCACATGCTCCTAGGCCCCCTTTTCAGCAGACTCGAGTCATTCCTTTCAGAGGATCTTTGTGGGCCATGGACTCTGCTCCTGAGCATCCTGGCCACCTTGCTTGGGACATTCTGGTTTACCATTATTTCAGCAAATCCAGCACCCCCCAATCCAGGAACAATGGGTCTTCCCATGCACTCCAAGGGGGCATTAGCTTTGGGGGCTGCCAGACCAGCCTGACCCCTGAGCTAGCACAAAGCTTCATAAATGTTCACTAATGGTCATTGTTGAGTGGTTTCCAGGTTTTTGATTTAGCCATGGTATTCCGAGAGTTTGGCCAATTCTTTTTCTTTTTTTCAAATGAGAACTTATCATCACTTCCTCCAACTTTTAGCCAGTTGAAGAATTAAAAAGAAAAAGAAAATATATAAATATGATGCATGACAAAAATGCACAGTCCAACAAAAATTCTTCCTTTGGCCACAACTACAGCAGCAGGGGATAGCATGCTTCATCCTCTGTCTGGAAACATGACTTCTTGCGGTCTTGACTAATCAGAGCTCTGAAGGTTTTTCAAACTGGTTTCCTTTATAATATTGTGGTTATTTTATAAATTGTTCTCTTCTGCTCATTTCACTCATCACTTTATAGAGGGCTTCCTTATCTCCTATAAAACTGCCTATTCCATCATGTTTTTATGATTCCTCACATCGATTATATTTTATGTACCATCATCTGTTTCACCATTCCCCGAAAACAGAGCACTCCTTTCTTTCTATTTTTGGGCTGCAAAGGAAATAATTGATAGAAGTCTTTTTGTACGTCAAGAGAAAAAAATACTTTTATGTTGAAAAAATTAAATGTAGGATAATTTTTATTACATTAAATTTTTAGAAATTGCACAAACAGAACCATCTTGACCACGGTTAAAAGGAAAACAGAAAGCTGGGAACAATTTTTACAACAAGTGTTGCTGATAAAGGCTTCATTTCTCATAAACAGAGAACTGAGTCAAATGTATAAGACTACAAGTCATTCTCTATAATTATAAATGGTTGAAAGATATGAACAGGTATTTTTCAGATAAAAGCAGTTAAAACTATCTGTAGTGATATTAAAAGTTAGCCTAAATCACTAGTGATGAGAGAAATGCAAATTAAAAACAACTCTTTAAGGTACCATGCCTATCAGATTGGCCAATATAACAGAAAAGGAAAATGATAATGTTGGAGAAGATGTGGGAAAACTGGGGAGTTGTGAACTGACCTAACCATTCAGGAGAACAATTTGGATCTCTGTCCAAAGTGGAATCACTGCATACCCTTTTGTTAGGTTCTTACTAAGTGCTAAGTCGGTAGGTACTTGACTATTATCTAGTTCCAGCCTTTACTGGGAGTTTAACCCCTTTGAACTCCTGGGGAGGAGCTTGCATACTTAGGAGGAGCAAGTTCATTGGTTGAAGTAATTTTTCCCAGAAGCCCTTGCGTTACCCCACGCCCATTCTCTGGGAGGATAAAAGAAGGCTGCACTTCAAGAGACTGAGAGTCTTGTCTGGGCCAGACTTAAGGCGGCTCTCCGGAGGAAGAAGAAGTCTCTCCTCTAGACCAGAGCAATGGGCAGTTTCTGGAAACGACAGCACGTTACACCCTTTGATCCAGCAATACTAGTAGTGGTCTGTTGGAACTCTGTCTTCCCAGAATCAGCCAGAGTCAGGATAATCAAAAGTCTTTATTCTTGGTCATTTGTGGTCTTGGTCAGGGGTTTAGATCTAGCAATTTCCACACCTCCTTCCTCTCTCTCCACCACCAGGAGAATGCCTCAATTTTCTCCTACTTCACCCACTCATGTCACTTCCCCTCCTTTGTCCACACCCACCGATCCAGCCAGCACTGAATAGTTGGGGAGGGAAAAGCTCCAAACATGTTAATAGAGAATTGTCCGATTGGCAGTTAGTCTCACGTGCTCCATTATCCAAGTGCATTTGCTTAGTTCTGGCTCTTTACATGACTGTGGTCTGTATTCCAAAGAAATTGATTATAAAAAAGGGAAAAGGACCTCCATAGAGAAAACTATTTTTAGCAACTCTTTGTGATGGCAAAGAATTGGAAATTGAGGGGATGTTCATCAGTTGGGGAATGGCTGAACAAATTGTGGTATGTGAATGTAATGGAATACTTTTGCGCTAAAAGAAATGATAAATAGGCTGATTTCAGAAAAGCCTGGAAAGACTTATGTGAACTGACGCTAAGGGAGGCAAGCAGAACCAGGAGAACACTGTCCACAGTAACGACAACTGATCAGCTTCGATAGACTAAGCTTCTCTCAGGAATACAATGATCTAAGACAATTCCAAGAGATGGAAAATGCCGACCACATCCAGAGAAAGAACTATGCCGATCGAAGAATACTATTTTCACTTTGCTTTTTCATTTTTCCCCCTTTTGTTTCTTCCTTCTCAATATGACTAATGTGGGAACGTGTTTAACCTGATTACACAGGTATACCTCTTATCAGATTGCTTATCCTGGGTGGGGGGGAGAGAAGAGTGGAAGGGGAAAATTTGCAACTCCAAATCTTTTTTTTTTTTTTTTTAATTTTATAATTTTTTTGACAGTATATATGCATGAGTAATTTTTTTATAACATTATCCCTTGTATTCACTTTTCCAAATTTTCCCCTCCCTCCCCTAGATGACAGGCAATCCCATACATATTAAATGTGTTACAGTATAACTTAGATACAACATATGTGTGTAAATCCAATTTTCTTGTTGCATGTTAAGTATTAGATTCCGAAGATATAAATACCCTGGGTAGATAGACAGTAGTGCTAACAATTTAGATTCACTTCCCAGTGTTCCTTCTCTGGGTGTAGTTGTTTCTGTCCATCATCGATCAACTGGAAGTAAGCATCTCAAATCTTATAAAAAATGGATGTTAAGAGGCAGCTAGATAACAAGTCAGGAGGACTTGAGTTCAAATCCAGTCTCAGACACTTAACACTACCTAGCTGTGTGATGCTGGGCAAGTCACTTAACCCCAATTGCCTTGCCCCTCCCCAAAAAATGAAAGTTGAAATTAATTGTATATATAATTGGAAACAATAAAATACTATTTATAAAAAGAAATTATAGAAGGAAAACCTCCCACTCTTATCAAGATGATCAAATTCGATGATTCTTAAATGATCTCTCTCCAGTTATTTTTCAGGCCCTTGTTTTTGATGGAAAGCATCTTAACTTTTCTTCTGCTTTATTTTTCAATCTTTTGATTTTATTTTCATGCTGCTTCTTGCCCTGTGGAGTCCTTCGGTTGTTTGCCGTCCTTTTTCAGGGGGCCGACTCCTTGGTAAGGCCATCCACCACTTTTTTTATCCCATTGATTCTTTTTTTTTCCTCCCAAACTCTCATTTCATTTGTGATTCATTGCTTTCTCCGTGGGGCGATTTCTTCTAGCTGCTCCAGTCGCCCTTGTGGCTGTGCCATGACTTCTCTTGTTGTAGCTGCTGCTGGGTCCCTCCCTTCTGAGATCCCTTCTTGGACTTTTCTTAGCCTCTGATATTTGTGTTGGGCATTTTCTTTTGTTAATCAGCCTTGATTTTAGCCTGACTCCTGCAGTCTTGCCTCTGAGCTTATCCCCCTTTACAGCTTGATCTCCATGGTCTGTGGGGTCAGTCCCATTCTCTGAATAAGTTCCTCCAGTCAGAAGGTTTGCCTGCTGCTCTGGGCCCCAAGAGGATTTCGGGGGTCTTCCCTGGTCTCTGTGCCCAGCTGGTGAATTGGCCCTACCTCCTGTTGTGGCTCAGAGGAGGACATGGCCAGGTCTAGTTCCCATGGACATTGACCTAGAAGGGCCAGAAGCCAGCTTCCAGTCCCAGGCTAGGGGAGCTGGCGTTCCCAGTCCTGGCCGGCCCTGGTCCACCTAGGTCCACTTGCTGCTCTCCCTGATGTGGCTGGTTCCATACCTGCCCCCCAAATCCTCGTGGCCCCATTTTGGGACATTGATGGTCTCGATGGAAGGCTTAGTGCAGAGGCTTTCTAGATTGCTTTGATTTTAGGGGGACAACTTTCTAATGCTTTTAGGGCTTTTTGTGGAAGAGGTTGGCTTCTCGGTGACCTCTGACACCTTTAGTGTTGCTGTAAGCTTAATAACCATATTCATGCCAGTCATTGGGAGGTCTCCCCACCTCATCCCTAGCCGGAGATCTGTCACTTCCTTTGGCCGGGGTCCCCTTCTCCGGCGCCAACTTCCCAGAGAGCTGATAACTTCTGTCCCTCCATCCCCAGCCTTTGATGGGGCAGCCAAGAGGAGCACCTTGTTGGGTCCCCCTGGTCCAGATTGAGCCGTCCCCTTGAGTCTCCTTCCATGGGAGTGCAAATGGAAGTCCTAGAAGGGATTCTCTGGGATTCATCTGGGTGTTTGATGGCTGGAGGACTAGAGACCCCACTCATCCATTACTAGGCTGCCTCTTGTTCGGACTCTGGGCACGGTCTCTCTTTGAGGAGCTGTGCCATTCCCAGGTGAGGCTTCTTCCTTGTTCTTCCCCTTCTTTTCGAGGGGACATCCTCCACTCACCACCTTCCTAACCAGGGTTCAGTTTCTGGCCACTCCAGGTCCTTTCTCCCCCCTTTGAGGATGTTCCTTTTGAGGACATTTCTCTGTACCTCTGGGTTTCCCTCCAGAGCTCTGGAGCGTGGTAGTCCTTCTGGGGCCCTGCCCAGTCCAAGGGCCACAGCCTGGGCTGGCTCTCCCCAAAGACTTGGGTCTCCCTCTGGAGCTCTGGAATGTGGCAGTCCTTCTGGGCCCCTGCCCAGCCAAGGGCTGCAGCCAGCCCCGCTTCCACAGTCGGCTGTGCCGGCTCTCTGCTTACCTCATTTTACCGCTCCCCACTCCATCCATCAGCTGGACTTTCTCGTCTCCAGAGCAGTTTCATGGTTGCCGTTTCAGTCTGCCCGAGCCCCCTCTCTTCTCTTGCCCTCTCCCACCTCTCTTGAGAGCCTGGAATACCCAACATTGGCAGAGCTCCTTCTGTGTCCTGCCCTCCTGGACTGAGGGGGCCCATCCCCAGTTGAGCAGGAAAGTATTTGCCATTTCAGCATCCAGTGACATTCAGAGACGTGGCCGTGGACTTCTCGTCAGAGGAGTGGAGCTGGCTGACCCCTGCTCAGAGGCAGCTGTACAGAGAGGTGACGCTGGAAACCTATGAGAACCTGGTGTCTGTGGGTAAGGAAGGACAGCTCCCTGTGACTCACCGGCTGACTGCCAGTCTCGGAGGGCTACCCTGACTTTTTGCCCGGGAGACAGCAATATTCACCCATATGATAGCTACGGTGGGCCAAAACTCACGGGAGTCTTGAGACTTTTTTTGTCATTTTTCCCAGGGGCAAAGTCTCTGCTTTCTCCAGGTAGAAATCCCAAAGTTTGGACTGGCCCTGAGGCTCTAGCTTTCTTCACGTGAAAAGAAAAACTTGGTAACGTCACCTGACAGGAGACATGAAAAGATCTGGCTGTCTTTGTGGGCTTTGGGTCAAATGAACTCATTTTCCTTCTGAGTCCAAATCAGATTAGTGATCCACTCTAGGATGAGAAAAATCTGAGGTCTTTTCTTCCATCCCCTGTCCCTTCTAGCATCCCTTTTTCCCTAAAATCAGAAAGGCTAAAACCTAAAATCAGAAAGGTCCGCTGATCCCAGTCCTTCCCATTTCTCTCTCCATAATCAGGACTTTCCGTTTCCAAACCAGATGTCATTTCCCAGTTGGAGAAAGAAGTGCCGTGGATACCTGAGGGAGAATTCCCAAATGGCCCTTCCTCAGGTGAGTGAGTGACAGGGGCTGATGGAACAATGACAATAAAAGCAGCAACAGTGGCTAACTTTTATGTAACACTTTTAAGTTTGCAAAGCATTTTATAAATATCTGATTTAACACTCACAGCAACTTTGGGAGAACGTCAGAGCTTAAGCTGGGCTAGATTTTCCTCATGTGTTATTAAAATTGGCATTGGGACCAAATTGGCTGGGGGAAATAAAGACTTTGATCGTGGAGCCCCAGCTTCCAAAACAAACGAGTTCGACCAAAAGGCAGGCTCCTCCCTCTCTGCCTGGCAGAGCACCTCTGGAGTGCTCCCCTTCGTTCCTTTTTCCTTGCTGAATAGCCTTGTTCCCTCATCTCCTCCTGGTCTGAAACACAGTCTACTGAAGCAGCAGACAGTGTCTGTCACTGTCCATCTCCGTGGTCCCCTTTCCCAACCTCTTCTGTTACAACTGAGGCAATTTTGACTTGTGTCATTTTTACCTTTTACCTCAGTCAAACATAGTTTCTGTCTTTGAGCTCCTTGGCGTGTTTGCCTATTGAGATCTCTACAATGGACATTTTAGTTGCATTCTGAGGGTAACTGAGATTGTGCCTCAGAGTTGCAGCTCCATCCCCCACATGATTGTACTTAAAATTTCACAGCTTTTTCACCACTGATTATTTTCACCTTTTGCTCTCTTTGCCAATCTGCTGAAGGCGAGGTGAAACCTCAGATTGTTTTGAAATGGCCATTAGTGATTTGGACAAGCCTTTCATGATTGCTACTTGTTTACAATCTTCTTATCTTTTGACTGCTTATCTTTGGGGGAATGATTCTTGCTATGAATCATTTGTTTCTCTTAGTACTCCATATATTGGGTACCAAATTCTTATCAGAAATATTTAATGCAAAGGGTTTTTCCCCCCTAGTTGACTTTCTTCCAGAATTTCCTTTGTTGAGTTTAGTTAGTGAAAAATGCTTTTTAATTTTTTGAAATCAAAATTATCTAACTTTATGATTGCTTTTGACTGAGAATCCTCTTCTTGGCTATAGTAATAAAACTTAGCTGATCTAGTTCTCTTCTAAGTATTCTATGATGTAATCTTTAATGTTGAGGTCACTTATCTTTTTATTTTCCTCCTATATTTTTTACCTCATTATGATATGTCGAGTAAGATGTGCTGGTGCTCTATCCACTACACAAACTAATTGCCCCTAGGGGGAATAGTTTTTTAAGCAAGTAGAGGGTGTCATAAAATTATAAGAGTGAGTTTTGGATTATATAAAATTAAAAAGCTTTTAAAAATTAAAAACAAAAAATAAAAAATTAATACAGCTGGGAGAGAAGAGATTCTCACTGGGGAAAATAAATAAGATACTCTGATAAAAATCTCCTATCATCCACATATACGGGTGTGAATGTGTGTGTAGGAGACAGAACACCAATTCTCGAAAGCAGTTGTGTGATTTCTAGTTTACTGAAGAAATGCAAATGATCAACCAGCTTGTCAAAACTTTCCCAGCCACTAATAAGAGAAATCTACAAAGTTTCATCTCACACCCAATAGTTGAAACAGTTGACAAAGTGTAATGTGCTATCGTCTCCAGAGACTGCTGATCGCTCTCTGGGAGGAGATCTGCTGTGTCAACTCAAATCTCTCGGACAGATTCTTCTTCCTGTAGAGAACCATTGTCTCCAGACAGTTGCCGCCAACTCTGGTCCAGAGTAGTGACGACTTCTTCCTCTGGAGAGCCGCCTCAAGTCTGGCCCAGACAAGAGATTCTCAGTCTCTGAAGTGCTGCCCTCTTTTATCCTTCCAGAGAATGGGCATGGGATAAGGCAAGGGCTTCTGGGAAAAATTACTTCAACCAATGAATTTGCTCCTCCTAAGCATGCAAGCTCCTCCCCAGGAGTTCAAAGGGGTTAAACTCCTAGTAAAGACCAGAACTAAAGAATTGTTAAGTACCAACTTAGCACTTAGTAAGAACCTAACAACAAAGATAATAAAGATGTTGAAAACAGTCAATGTTAAAGGGACGATAGACAGATAGGAATACTAATAGGTGGTTGGTGAGATTGGAAAAGAGAATGGAGTTATTTGAGGAAATTCACTAAACCAATGGCAACTCTCAATCAACCCAGACCAAAAGACAGGTGTCTTCTATAAAATAGAGTAGTGCTGGCACATTTTTGGGTAACAAAGTTCTGGGAAGCCCATTGGTGAGAGAACGACTGGTGCAGCTATGGTATGGGGATGCCATCTGGTATTATTTTGTTCCAAGGAAAGGCAAATACACAGACATCAGAGAAATGGGGAGTGACTTAAGAATTATTGCAGAAGGAAGAAAGGGCCAAGAAAACAAGACACACGGTGACTGCACTCTTTAAATTGTAAGCATATTTCAAGAATGTCAAACCCTGATGAATTATAATGAAAGATCTTAGTGTGAGATAACTGATGAGGGAACCTAAATCCTCCCTTGGAAGAGTTTGTTATGTGGTGTGCAGCTAAGTGGTACAGTAGGAAAACACTGGGCTGGATTCGGAAGACTGAGTTTAGATCTGGCCTCTGACACTTACTAGCTATATGATGCCGGGCAAGTCACTGAACAGTGGTCTGCCTCAGTTTCCTCAACTGTATAATAAGGATAACAACTACCCTTCCACATTGTTGTATCAAAAGAGGAAATACTTGTAAAATGCTTAGCTCTTATTAAGCACTTAATGTTTCTTCCCTCCTTTTCCCTCCTGCTACAGTCACTATTTACTATCACAAGGAAATGTTAATTGGGAAAAGTGGGTGAGACAGCAGAGGTAAGGAGAGGCAGGATGAAGGGAATTGATGGTTGACGAACAAGCAAGAGGGAATAATAAAACTAAAGCAAAGTGATGACTTATAGCTATTCAATATATGCATAGAGTGTAGGAAAGAAACCCAGAAAAATGAAAAGCCCACGAGGTAAACGATTGAACACATGAACAGCTTCCATTATTGGCTGACCGTTAAGCCCATCCCAGAACCGCATCTTTGCTTTCAACAACTTTTGTTACTTTCTTTTCTGTCTGTTGCTGTCACTATTGCCTTTAGACACAGAGTCATAGTCACTATGGGCTGTTCTGCTTTCTTCTGCATCACTTCATTTCATTCCATATTTTCTGAATGCTTCATTTTTGTTTTTAGTGGCATAAGATCCCTGACAATTAAATTCACATACTATATATTATTCAGACATTCTTCAGCCAATGCACACAAGTTTTTGTTGTTTTCAAATAAGCAGATGATTCTTCCAGGAATATTTTGGTATAGGTAGTCATAGATGACAAATTGATTTCTACTTCAGTGATTCTCTGCGCCAATTTTGCTTCCATGATTGTGTCCATCCAAAGATAATCTTTTTCATTGAGCTCATTGTTTTTAGTACTGTATATGTGTTCTCAGTACATTGGAATGTGATGTATTTTTTAAATAATAGCTATTTATTTTTCAAACTAAATGCAAAGACAGTTTTCAGCATTCATCCTTGTAAAACCTTGTGTTCCAAATATTTCTCCCATTTCTCCCTCACTTCCCACCTCCCCCCTTCCCTTGATAGCAAGTAATCCAGTATAGGTTAAACATGGGCAATTCTTCTAAATTCTACACGAGAAAAATCAGATCAAAAGGGGGGAAAAGTAAAAGAAAAAAAAAAAGCAAACAGCAACAAATGTGAATATATTGTGCTTTGATGTACATTCAGTCCCCAAACCCCCTCTCTGGACACGGATGGCTCTTTCCATCACAAATCTTTTGGAATTGCCTTGAATCACCTCATTGTTGAAAAGAGCCAAGTCCAGAATGTGATTTGTTTTGTTCACAGCTATAGGCTCCTTCTCCTCACCTTTCACTTCAGTTCCTCTTTTACAATGTTCATTTCAAGGGGCAGCTAGGTGGCGCAGTGAATAGAGCACCAGCCCTGAATTCAGGAGGACCCGAGTTCAAATCTGTTCTCAGATACTTAACACTTCCTAGCTGTGTGATCCTGGGCAAGTCACTTAACCCCAGCCTCAGAAAAACACACAAAAAAAACAATGTTCATCTCACCTAGTTCATATTGAATATTTTTCTCCTTGATGGAAGAGCCAGAATTTAGAAGTTCTAAAGGAGAGAAAAGAATATCCTCTGACACATTTTTATTTCTTTTCAGATTTTTTTAATCAGGAAACTAGCTACGAAAACAAGACGACAATTCTGACTGAGGATATTTACCTGGAAGCATTGGCCAAAGAGAGAGGGCCACAGGACAATCCCTGGTACCTCAACATAAGAGACTCTGAGGGATGTGAGGTCAACTTTGAGAGCCAGAAGTGTCCCAAGAAGGGAGAGTCCCAGGAGTTAACAGCCACTCACAAAGGAACGTTTTGTAAGGCAAATGTCCTTGATAGTAATTCCTTTGTGAGACATTTTAGTCTGGGGCCCATTTTTTTCCCACAATGGAGAGCTGCTATTGGAAAAAGTCTTCATAAATATAATACTCTGGGAAAGAATTTCAGACCGTTTTCTGACAGAATTCAGCGAAATGCAGTTACCTCAGGGAAGAAACTCGATACACATAATTCAGACAGGAAAACTTTCAATTACCACTCAGATCTCATCAAATGTCATAGAGTGTGTGCTAGTGAAAACCTGTATGAATATAACAACTGTGGAAAAGCCTTTGATAAAAGAGCAAATGTTATTGAACTTCAGCCTAGAGAGAAGCATCACACTAGAGAGAAACTCTTTGAATGCGATGAATGTGGGAAAGGCTTCAGAAGAAAGCACTACCTTAAAAGCCATCAGAGAACTCACACTGGAATGAAACCCTTTGAGTGTAATGAATGTGGGAAAGCCTTCAATGACAGTCGGAACCTAATTAGACATCAGAAAATTCATACTGGAGTGAAACCCTTTGAATGTAATGAATGTGGGAAAGCCTTCAATGAGAGGCAATCCCTTATTAGACATGAGAGAACACATTCGGGAGTGAAACCCTTTAAATGTAATGAGTGTGAAAAAGTCTTTGGCTGGAGGGAAAATCTAGTTAGCCATCAAGGAACTCATACTGGGATCAAACCCTTTAAATGTAACGAATGTGGGAAAGGTTTCAGACGGAAGCACTACCTTAAAAGCCATCAGAGAACTCATATTGGAATAAAGCCTTTTGAATGTGGTGAATGTGGAAAAGCCTTCAATGATAGTCGCAACCTTATTAGACATCAGAAAATTCATACTGGAGTGAAGCCTTATGAATGTAATGTGTGTGGGAAAGCCTTCAATGAGAGGCAGACCCTGATTAGACACGAGAGAACTCATACCGGTGTGAAACCTTTTGAATGTAACGAATGTGAAAAGGCTTTTATGCGGAAGGATTGTCTTAAAAGCCATCAGAGAACTCATACTGGAGTGAAACCCTTTGCCTGTAATGAATGTGGGAAAGCCTTCAGTCAGAAGGGACACTTTATTATCCATGAGAGAACTCACACTGGAGTGAAACCCTTTAAATGTAGCGAATGTGGCAAAGCCTTCAATGACAGGCAGTCCCTTATCAGACATCAGAGAACCCACACTGGAGTGAAACCCTTCAAGTGCAATGACTGTGGGAAAGCCTTCAATGACAGGCAGAATCTCATTAGACATCTGAGGACTCACACTGGAGTGAAACCCTTTGAATGTAATGAATGTGGAAGAGCTTTCAATGACAGGCAGAACCTTATTAGACATCAGAGAATTCATACTGGGGGGAAGCCCTTTGAATGTAATGAATGTGGGAAAGCCTTCAGTGCTAGTCAGAACCTTATAAGACATCAGAGAATTCATACTGTAGGGAAACCATTTGAATGCAATGAATGTGGCAAAAACTTCAGTCAGAAAGGACACCTTATCAGTCACCAGACAATTCATACTGGAGCGAGAGCCTTTGAATGTAGCAAATGTGGAAAAGCCTTTAGCCAGAGAGGAAGCCTCAATAGACATCAGAGAACTCATACTGGAATGTAGCCCTTTGAATAGAAGAGATCTGGAAAAGTCTCCAGGCTTAAGGAACATCTTAAAATGTAGAGGTGTCATCAGCCACCTGAGAGGCCTTATTATCAGAAAGCCTTGTGCAGCAAAACCCTGATATGCAACGAGTGTGGGAAATTGCCCTAAGATCATTATTGGACATCATCTAATCACTACTGCTGGAGTGAATGTACTAAGAATGAGGAAGCCATCAGGGAGAGGTTGTAGTCATAGTCATAGGGAGAACAGAACATGCAGCGAATGGAAAAAAAACTAAGATCCTGGAGAGTCCTCATGGGCCATCCAAGAACTCAAACGGAGAGAACGCCTTTTAAAATCCAGTGAACGGGGGAAGCTTTCAATAGAAAGGGTTGTGATCAGAAACTCAGGCTACAGGAAAGCCCTTTAATGTAACAGCTGGTAGAGAGCTGCCCTCCAGACTGATATTAGTCCAGAACCCATTGAATCAATAAGTAAAGAATAAGCACCTCCTCAGTGAAGCTGTGGTTCTGAATTTTCCTCCAGAGAACATGCAATAGTTGAATGCAGTACGCAAATAGCCAGGTGATGGCAGTGGATAGATTGGGTTTGGGAAGACTGAAATTCAAATCCAGCTCCAGACACTTATTAGTTATGTGACCCCGGGCAAATCACTTAAGCCTGTTTGCCTTAGTCTTTCTGCCAAGAAAACCCTAATGGAGTCATGAAGAGTTGGACATGACTGAAACAACTGAACAGCTAATTGTCCTTGACTAGGGTTTTTCTTGGATGACAGGTTGGTGGAAGCAACTGTATGATGGGGCTCTGTGCAAAGTGTTACTAGTTCAAAAGTTCAGAACTGAGCCCTGTGAACCCAAATGGCAGAAGTTGGAATTGTGCAATGCAGTCAAGTGCTGGAACCTAAGTGCTAAGTGACCCGCTACTGAAGGCATTATTCTTTGACTATAAAAGCACTAAATGATACTGGGGAGAGGGGGGGTTAATACTTTGATCAAGAGAACTCTAAACTGAGGCAAGCATCTTAATAGCCCAAAAGTACAGCTGATGTTGCTGATAGAAAGCTGAGTTTTGTGCTCAGTGTCCTTAAAGAAATGTGCAACCAACTTTCAAAGTACCATCATAACTTTTGTGTATAGACCTTTTTCTTTCCGAAAGGAGGTAGGAAAAAATGTATTCAAATAGTGACAGGTCATCGTCCGGGTAACCATGTTGTTCAACATGGTTGTTATGGAAACAAAAGCTATACATGTTGAATATTTCTCTAGAGAGCAAGCACTATTGCCTGTAGGCAAACAAAACAGACTCCTTGATAAAGATTAAAATAATGATGGAAATTCAGCTACATGGGCTCCAAGAAGAGCCCATCTACAGTGCAATGATAATCCCTCGGAATAAATTGAATATAGTGATGCTGGTGGTACTTAGGAAGAACAATATGTATTTGTAACTGCATGCGGGTCAGAGAGGAAACTTCTTTCCAAGGGGAGATGGAGGTGCTGAACCTAGTTAATTCCTTCTTGCCTACTACTTGAACTAAAGGGATTCTGTGAATCAAGAGAGGTAGGTAATATGGTGCTAGATTTGAAGTATGGAGACCCAGGCTCTAATCATGTCACCCACTTATCCCAAGTGTGACCTTGTTGAGACTTCCTTTAGTCAGATGTAAAAAAAGAAGTGGTGGTCCATACATGTTCTCTGAGGTCCCTTCCAGCGTTTGAGCTATGCTCATATGAAAATTCAGCCAGTATCAAGTTAACAGTGTATTTTCTAGCAATGAGAGAAGTGCCAGAAGGCCCCCACTGTGGGAGTGAATGTTACCATTGCTTTGTATCAACAGGCATTTCTTAAGTGCCTACCACATGCTACTCAAATACTCACCATGCTAGCAGTATAGCTAGATCCTGGTTAGTGCAAATAATAAATCCCATGTAGTCGTCACACACAGATTCACACTCTTCAAAGATATGTATAAAATACATTCATTGGTTCCAACCCAATGGAAATATGCAATGAAAAAAAAGTTTTGATCTTCTTTATTAATGTAATATAGCAAGGAAAATGTATTTTGGATTCTTTTATTACAAAGTAATAGGTTATAGAAAATAAATTTTAAATATTACTAAATATGCCTAAAGGCAAGCTTATGCTCAGGATATGACAAAAATGTCATCATTTTAAAAATATTTTGCTAGCATAGACTGATCTACCTTCTCTTTAACTCTTCATGCATATGCTGATAAATGCAAAGAGCTTTTTTCACATCTCATTTGCCTAACTTCAAAAACAGTCTTTGGAAACAGCTGTAGTCACCTAGGATTTCTAATTTCACTGGCAATGAACTGGAAGCCCTTCATAGCACAAGGATTGGTTTTGATTATAAGTCCCTATCTGCATTACCTCTCAACAAAAGTATTAGGTGATCCTTAGATACTTTTAATCTAGGGTTTTTTTCCTGTCTCGGAAATACGCCCATATCCTTTTCCAGAATAAGCCTGTGTCATCCATATTAATTTGTTGTGGATCAGTGCAAACACCTTCAATGATTCTCTTCAGAACATCAGAATTTTTAGCTTTGGCATCACTGGTCACCACTCTAATCATTTAACATTGAGTTGAACTTATTCTGCAGTAAAAAGTTTCTTGGCCCTCCCTTTCAATTCCACTTTTTGTCACTGTCTTTAAAAGGCTTTGATCTGAAAGGCTGCTCTGCTGAAGATGTGCCGGAATGAGATCCATTTCTATCACTCCAGCAGTTATATTCTTGGCAGTTATTGAGAATTTCTTAAAACCCACAAAATCTTGACCTTTTTTATTTCATTTACTATTTTCTTTCATGTATGTATACTTTATTATCTGCGTCTTATTTAGACTTACTATGACTGTTAATTGCTATTCAATTACATCAAATTTTTGTTCTGCTGTTAAGAACAAACCTCTTCATTGTGTGCTAGCATTGTTTCCATCTGAAGTATTCTCCCTTTTGCCCATTTTGTTAAAGGCTTTCTAAAATAGAAAATCTGTGCTACTGTTGGTAATGTGGTTTGCAGCAGCACATATCCCCCCACAACTTTAGGGAAGTGCAGACTGCCTGCTAAAATTCCTTGACAAGCTCGTTGTCGTGTTAGTTGGGTTTTGATCCACTAAATGCAGTTGGTATTTTGCAATTTGTATCATATCAAATTTCACATTACTCGAGATTGCATCAATCATAACCTACCAAGCTGCTCATCAGAAAAGGACACAGATGAAAAAAAAAAATAGTTTTGCCTTTGTGGACGTAATGAATTCATAGAATTAGGTTTTACCAGTTGTCCAAAGATAATTGGTCAAAAAGGGAAGAAACTATCATATTTCATAAGGGTTTGGTATCTAAAAGAGACAAGAGAAATATATAAAACCGAACCTTCCCTCAAAAGAATGAAGTTGATCATAATGCCCTCGGAAAAATCCTGAAGTTTCCCTTGGGCCGATTTGGTAGTACAATGCATACACTGTGTGGACCTCACATAATTTACTAGCTGTATCATTCCAGGGAAATCCCACTGCTTCCATTTTCTTATTTCCAAAGTAAGGATGATAATAGCACTTATCTCCCAGGGTTTGGGGGATAAAATTGGATACTTGCAAACTATTTTACCAAATTCCAGTGCTTTGCAGAGCAGCTATGTTTAAGACACTAGTCACCATTCTGTGGCAGGAACACAAAGGAGTCCCATTGTGAGAATTGGATGGGAATTTAATTTCCACAATTTTGAAAATTGAATTGGACAAATAAGAGAAGTGAAACAAAATAGAAAATTGACATTTAAGAAATAGGAGGCTGGGACCTGGAACAAGATGTAATTGGGAATGGGGGGTTAGATTTGAAAAGGAATCCTCTGGACTTTGCTCCCTTCCCTGGTTCCTTGTTTTGTCATCCCTCATAAGAATGTAAGCTCTTTGAGGGCAGGGGCTAGCTTTCTTTTTGCTTTTATTCCTGTTCCCAGGACAGACAACATGCTTGGCTGGCTGGCTGGGAATTTGGGGGGGGGGACTTGCTCTCAGGATAGGAAGTAAAAAAATGCCTTTTGCAATTTCAAATATGTGCTTACTGGCCTAGGCACCTGCTCTTGCAAGAATGTAAAATAAATAAAATCCTTCCAGGATTGATCAGTGAGTCTGAATTTCTCAGTAAAATTTGTTTTTACACCACCCACATGACAGCCATGCTGTTGTACAGATCTGAGCGGGTCGGCGTGTTGTCACAAGCACCCGCTTACACAAGTAAACCCTCAGAAGGATGGACAAATGTTCATGCCTGCTTCTGCTGGAAGCATGGAAATGAGTGAGGAGTTCTACTTGGTCCCAAAGTTTACCATTCACACACAGATGACGTGTTTGAGGTTCAGTGCCAAATAATTGGGATTCGGCCATTCTCTTGGCCAAAGGAGAGAGACTTGGGAGAGCATGTTGAGAAAGAGAAAAGGTGAAAGCCATTAACTGGGAGGCTAAAACCATAGTTAACCTAAAAGAGGTAGCTATATGGAAAAACATAAGGGGGAGGGAAGGGGAAGAGACAAGGTAGAATGCCGGGGAAGACTGACCCAAAAGGGGTTCAGCAAAGATGCTGTGGGCTGTAGATTTACAGGGGAAATTTAACCTCCAGGGTGTGAGGGAACTTGACTTTCTGTCTGGATACAGTAAAGTGGGGTTACCCAAGACCTCCACAGGGGTGAGACTGTAAAGAACAATAACCTTTTACTCAGCATGATCCTAAAGGGGAAAATGGATTTCTAATGGAAGATTTAAAAGCATTCCCTGTACAAACAAAACCAAGAAAACTGCAAATATTGGGAAAATCTAGATGGGTAGATTCATTTGAGCAATTGAAAAGGGCTATTATGACTTGTTTCCTTTGGGGGGAGGGAAGTTTCCCATCAGAACTCCAGAGTCATTGATTCATTTCACAAATCCACCAACAATTCATTGGTGTCCCAGTTTCTCACATCCCTCATTCCTCATTTCCTGTCATTTTAGCCAATCTGGGAGGGATGTAGTGATAGCTCAGAGTTGTCTTAATTTGGATTTCTCTGATCAATGGTGATCTAGAGCATTATTTTATATGACAAGAAACTTTTAATTTCTTCATCAGATAATTTTCTGTTTGTATCCTTTGACCATTTATCCATTGGAGAATGGCTTGTAGTCTTATAAATTTGAGTCAATTCTCTGTAAATTTTAGAAATGAGGTCTTTATCAGAAGCCTTGGATGTAAATGTTTTCCCCAGCTTACTATTTCCCTTCTAATCTTGTCTGCATGACTTTTGTATGTATAAAAACTTTTAAATTTATATAAGCACCTTAATATAATATATAACAATCTTAATAAAATTAATTAAAATAAACATATCAATATAATTATCTTAATACATAATATGTAATTGATATATATATAATACTTCATAAAATTATCTATTTTGCATTTCATAATGTACTCTAAATCTTTGGCTACAAATTCCTTTCTCACGGATCTGAGAGGTGGACTATCCTTTACTCTTCTAATTTGTTTATAGTATCATTATTAGATAAGATCTCTTAAATATATCATCTTCATATTCATAAAGGATGTTATTTAAATCACAACTACATAGTCTGATGGTTCCCCTACTTCCTTTAAGTCTGAATTTTGCAATAAGAAACACATGATCTGAGGCCGAGCCATATCCAGGTCTTGTTTTAACTACCTGTCAAGAGCTTCTCCAAGCTCTGGCTGCAAAATATATCATCCATCTGATTTTAATATTGACCATCTGGTGATGTCCATGTACTAAGAATTACCTTTTGGTTTGTTTGTTTGTTTTTAAGGCGTTTGCTATGACCAATAAATTATCTGGACAAAATTCTATTAGTCTCTGCCCTTTTTATTTTGTCCTCCCAGTTTAGACTTGCCTGTTATTCCAATTATCTTTTGGTTTCCTACTTTAGCTTTCCAGTCCCCAAAGATGAACGTGGTTTGGAGGGGAGGGGCATATTTCTAGACCATATTGCAGGTTCATAGAATTTATAAACTTTGATCTCCTCAGCATCAGTGTTTGGAGCACAGATTTGTATTGCTGAGACACTGAGCACCCTGCCTTGGACTCAGACGGACATCATTCTGTCACTCCAGTACTGCTTTCCTCATCCTTGGATTGACTGTGAGAGCTGCCCCATTCCTTCTACAGGATTTGTACCCACAGTAGTAAATAGAGCGATCATCAGAACTAAATTCACCCATTCTGGTCCATTGAAGCCCAAGCTGCTGATGGTAAGTCTTTCCCTCTCGTTTGATCATGTCCAGCTTACCATGGTTCCTTTGTCTTACATTCCAGCTTCCTGTTGAATATTAATTTTTGCTTTCATCATCAGACTTATCCAGTGGAACTGCTGTCATTTTCTCTGCTCTTCCCCAACCTGACGGGCTCATCTCTTATCATTTCAGAACGTCCACGAGGTTCTCTTGGCAAAAACACTGGACTGGTGAGCCATTTTCTTTTCCAGTGGGTCCTTTTTTTGTCAAAATTCTGCATTATAACCGGCCTGTGTTGGGTAACCCTCCACGGCCTGGCTCATCTTTTCACTGAACTATACAAGTGTTTCTATATACAAGTGTCTCCACCACGAGACATAGAGAAGGAACACATTTTTGAAGGTGACAAACGTTGACATTTGCTTTGCTTGACTATACTTGTTACAATGGTTTTATCTTAAATTTTTTTTGATGGGAGTATGTGTGTGAAAAATCAAACAGAAGCTAAGAATAATCTAGACCTTAACCCCAAAGAAAAAGAAGTGTCTGATTCATTTTTTTTCATATATAGATTTTCATATACTGATTGACTGATTCAATTGGGAGTGACTTGCCCAGGGTCACACAGTCATGATTTATTTTTTAACATGATCAATGTGATCTTGCATTTTGCTCACTTTGGGGGTTAGGGAAAGAAGAAGGCAAGAGGATTAGGAAAGAAAGAATATGGATCTTTATAAAAGTAAAATTGTAAAAGGCAATTATATAGAATGTATACTTAGAAAGGAAGCTGTCCATCCAAATTTTCATGTACAGTTTTCTTCCCGTTTTACTGTGTACATTAGGCAACAACTATTTTGTTGTGTGTTTTTTGTTCAGAATAAGAATTTAAGTTCTGAGAAATTGGAAGAGAGGAGACAGAGAAACAAAGAAAGGGGTGAGAAGACAGGAGAAAGAGACAGAGATACACAGAGAGGCAGAGAAAGAGACAGGAAACAGACAGAGAGACAGAGACACAAAGAGACAGAGACAACACAGTGATAGATACAGAAACAGACGAGTGATAGACACACAAGAGACAGAAAAAGAGAGAGACAGAGAGAGAAATACAAAGAGCCATGGACAGACTGATGGAGGAAATTTAACTTCAGGGGTTTGACGTAACTTGGATTTCTGACGACACAGCGAGATGGGGCCACCCAGGACCTCCACAGAGGTCAAACTGACCCCCTTCCCTGCTTGCCTCAGGGAATAATTTATCAACACTTCAGTCTCTCTGCCCACCCCACCTCGTTACTCAGGTCCCCGTCCCAGGCTGTTAATGAGAAAAGGAACAGATCCTGTAGCTCTCACAGCTACGGGGGAAGATGGAGTCTTAGGCAATGGTCAAAGGCATTTGCAAAAAATTAAAGCGAGAACGTTGATCTCTTGAAAAACTTCACAGACACCATTAACTCACTTAGGATAAGCAGGGAGGTGGCTGAATGAAGAAAAGAAATCTTTATATAAAATTTCTCCGCTAAAAGTTTGCTATCCAAGATATAGAACCAATTAAAAAGTATAGATGGAGATGAATATCCAAAGAAAATCAACAGTTCTTAAAACGACTACAAAACATTCACAACCCCAAGAGGAAGCAAACGCTCCAAATCGCTACCTACGAGGGAAATGCAAATCAAAGCGACCTTGTGTTTTCACTGCTCACCCTGCGAATTCGCTAAAATCACAGAAACCAGCAAACAAAACCTCCTGGTGCGCCTGCGTGGCGGCACTCGGGAGCACAGCCTGGGAGCCGGCTGGGGAGGAAGATGAGCGGCGGCCGCATCACCCGCGGAGGCCGGGGCGGGGGAAGAGAAGGACGGAGCTGGAGGCTGGAGGGCTCAGTGGGAGGGGGCCTCCTAACAAAGAGGGGTCGGGAAACCTTGAGCGCGGACTGGGCATGCGCGGGGCCCCGCAGCCGGCCTGACTCTCCAGAATGTGGAACCGCGTCCACCGAAGGAGGTGACATTGAGCATGCGCAGAGGCTCCCAGGCCTGGGGAGTGTCGGGGTGGTGGGGACCTGAGGGTAAGCATGCGCAGAAACTCAGCAGTTCGAGGTCAGGGACTGGGGCGGCTCCTGGAGGCGGTCCGATGAGCTTGCCAAGAGGCTCCTCCATCTAAGGGAGAGATTGTGGGGGTAACGGGGAGGGGAAGGAAAGAAAGAGGGGTGAGAATGCACAGGCGCAGAGACGCTGCTTCCCACCTTTGCCAACTGGGGCCCGTTCGTTGTGGGTTTTTAGTCTTTTTTTACTCTGCATCCCCAGCACCTGGCACGTGAGAGGCGCTGGACCTAGCCACTAATTGCCCCCTGCTGTTTGACATTTCATTCCGCTCACTGCCCTGCTCTTTTACCCGCAGTGGCTCCCTATTACCCCCTCCGGACCCTTGGGCTCTCTTAAGTGCCAGGCACATAGCAGGGGCTTAATAAGTATCCTGAGTGAGTTGATGGAGGTCAGGTTGGTGGTGGCCCCACCTCTGACCCCAGGAATAGTGGGCTCCTATTGTGCCTTGGGGGGGGGCACACTGCGCACGTGCTTGGGTATATATATATATATCCCCCACCCCCCAGGAGGGCCCCTCGTCCTCATGCACCCTAGCCAGTCATGTGACCCTTTGGGTGCTCGATGGGAGACCCCGTTCCAACTCCGGCCTCAGCCCGGCCCCGCCGGTGGCATCCTAGGTCCCGCCAGCACTTAGCTTAGTGTGGACGGGGCGTGTGTCCCTGCACCCCCCCCCCCTGGTAAAACCGCTGGGAGCAGAACCGCCGCCGTGTGCTGACCCCTTTTGTCTCTCCTTACCGAGGCTGTAGGGAGGGTCAAACAGGAAAGGCTGTCAAGTGCTTAGCTTAGTAGGTGCTTCCCTCCCATTCCCCTCCGCCGTCGGATCAATTACCATTAGGCCTACTGTGCGCGGGGCCGGGGACATTTCTCCCCAGGAGGGCGCCCTGCTGCCCGACTCCCGTCCGCATCCTTTTGGTCCCCGGTCCCCTCCAGCCCCGAAGCCCCTCTGCCTTGCTGTGCCCTCATGCTCTTGCTGCCATTGGACATCCGTCCCCTTAAAAACAGCTTCAATCCCCTTGTTTCCGGAACCCCCCCAAGGCACCCCCAGAACAAAGGAGAGAGTGAGGGGGGCGGGTCACCTGTGGGGGCCACCTGGGCCGGAAGTCGGTCAGGGGTTTTGGTGCTTTCTTTTGTTCTTAAGAGGCCTACTGTGTGCTGGGGAGTCGCGTGTGCCCCCTCGTGGTCGTTCTCTGTCCCTGACGCCTTGTCCTCCAGCCCTTGGCTTTTGTGTCCACTGGGATCTCCTAAGGTTCTGTCCCTGCCCAGGGTGGGGGAGGGGAGGTTGGGAGAGACCCCCTTCCGATAGCCGGGATCCCCATTTCACAGATGAGGAGACAAGGCAGCCAGGGCCGAACAATTTACCTACAAAAGGATCGGAGGCTGAATTTGAACCCTGGCCCCCCGGGATTCCTGGGTAACTGGCCCTGCTGGAGGGGAGGGGAGTTGGGGTGGCCCCCGGGGTGGGGGTGACGGCCCCTCCCTTCTGATCTCTTCCCACAGGCGCCGGGCGCCCCAGGGAGGAATGACGTCAGGGACGCCTAGCTCCAGGTGAGTCACCCCCACAGCCCTCCCCTCCCCTTTTCAAGCCCCTGCCCCCCCAGAGGATTGTGGAGCCCCTTGGGAGAGACTACGGGCGAGGCTGGGCCCAAATGAGCTCAGGCAGCATTTATTAAGCACCTACTACATGCAGACATTGTGCTGAGCACGCTCCCCAGCGGGCCCTGGCCCTGGGGAGCTCATGAAGGAGGCTCTAGTTCAATGGGGTGGAGGGGGGGGGCAGCCCCATAGGCGCGGTGACCTCCAGACAGCGCCTTCCTCCTGGCCGGCCCCTGCGCCAGCCCTTCAGAGGCCAGGCCGCCTTCCCGCGCCAGCCTGGCCGGGCCAGCTGCCGGCCCCCTGCTGCCCGCGGGACCCCAGCCCCCTCTCGGCCATGGGTCTCTATGGAGGCTTTGAGTCTCCAGATTTCCTTCTCCCATAGTGGGGGTGCTTGGGCGGGACGGGGCTCCCCCGGGCCCAGACGCTGCACTCCTCCGAGCGGGGGGCTCCGGCTGCACCCCTGGCCCAGCCGTGGTCCCTGCCCAGGCGCCGTCTTCCTGGCAGCCGAGGGGGGACCAAGCCCGCTTTCATCTGCACTGAAGGCGGGGGACAGAGCGAGGGGATCCACCCTGTGTCCTCTGTCCCCGTCCCTCATCTCCAGTCTCGCCTGGCCATCCTGTCCCACTCCAGAGGCTCCCTCTGAGTGCCCCGTGCCCATGGGTGCCTCTGTGGCGTGCCTGCTGCTTGCCCCCACTGGAGTTGTGGCGTGGCAGAGGGTGCCCAGCTCTGCCCGGGGCCCTCCTCCTCGGCCCCCACCAACTTTTCCCATTGAGCTTGGTGCCTCCTGGTGGGCTCAGGCCTTCCCCAGGTCAGAGTCCAGCCTCGGGGTGAGGCTCCTGCCTGGCCCTTCCAGCCCTCAGTGTCCACACCTGACTCGGAAGCACCTCCTGACCTTGCCTCCCCCTTACCAGAGGAGAGTGACCTGAACCTCCTGAGAATCCTGGGGCCCCAGACCCTAGGGGGCCTGAAACACGGGGCCCATCACAACACGGCCTTCTGGAGCTGCCGGGTCTTCTGGAAGGACGGCAGGCTCTGCTCCGAGAGGGGGCCCCATGTGACAGCCGGGCCCAGAACTTCCGGGGGGGGTTGGAGGGGCAATGGCTCAGTGGTGGGGCTGAGCAGGATGGACTGGCCACAGGGTCGGGAGGACAGAGTCCGGCTCTCCCCTGGGGGCCCCCCCCAGGCTCTGAAGGACCCAGGGGCCCTCTCCCTCCTCCCTCACCCTCCCTGTTCTCAGGGGTCTCTTCCCCACTCAGTCCCACCACTGTCCTCTGGCTCACTCACCCTGGGAACAGCCCCGGTACCAGAGGGCACAGGTCAGCCCCCACAAAAAGGCAGCAGGTGACCGCCGTCCATGAGAGCTGGGGATGCCCATGCCCTCATCTCCCCAATGAGAATCATGGGACCCAAGGGGGGTCTCCCAGTGTCAGTGCTGGCCTTGGAGCCCAGGCACCAGAGTCCTGGGTCCTGGGGAGGCTCCCATCTCCCGAGGGACTAAAAGCAGGAGAAGGGAGAGATGGGCCGGGCCATGTCCCTGGCCAGCCTGAGCTTTGCCCCCTCAAAGGGGATTGGCACCGCCTGTCTAAGCCAGCATTCTCAGCATTAGGGACCCCTCCCCAGCCCCGGGGGCCCCCTAAGCAGGGCTGTGCGCCATGTTTCAGTGATGTGGCCGTGGCCTTCTCCTGGGAGGAGTACAGAGGGCCCTGTACAGGGACGTGATGCTGGAGACCTACGAGAACCTGGTGTCCGTGGGTAAGCGCAGCCCTCAGTCTCCCCATCACCTCTGGGCCTCTGGGTCCTCTCCCCATGGCCCCGGGGTCTGCCCAAGTCCCTGCTTACTGGGTAAGACCAGTCCCTGCTTACTGGGTAAGACCAATCAAGAGCCTATGCCTGCCAATGGGCACTCACTGCCTGTCATTGGGTGCTCCGTGCCCACCAATCGGTGCTCCCTGCCCACTGGTGCCATCCCAGGCTGTCCTTGGCTTGGCAAAGTCACAAGGCAGCTGAAGAAGGACCTGCCCCTGCCACTTTCCTCCTGAGCTGCCTCTGCTTTGGAGGCTCCAGCCCAGCCTAGGCCCAGGGGACTCTCTGGAGACCCCTTTTCTTTCCCTGGTTTCCATCCCCAGGAGCAGGGCTTCCGCCATCCAAGCCTGAGGTGATCTCCCAGGTGGAGAGGGGAGCTGCACCATGGAGGCTCAATCAAGGGTGGCGTCCCCAGCCCCTTTTGTGCAGGTGAGTGGGGGTGGCAGGTGCCCTGATGGGGGTCTGCCCTGGCCTCTCTGACACTTCCCTTTGTGTCCTCTCAGCGTTCTGGGAGGGGGAGGGGAGCTCTTGGCTTTGGTGCCATCAGTTATGGTGATTTGGACTTGATTCTGGGCTCCCCAAGTGAGTTCTAGTCCCCGGGAGATGAGCGGCCCAAGGGAGCGTTCAGAGAGGGGGCGACACAAAGTGCTCATCTTCTGAGGTAACGCCCGCTTAGTGCCCACGTCCCTGCCAAGAGATGCTTACTCAGGGGGTGCTTTCAGGCTGGCATTGGCCCGCTCATACATGTTGCCCGCTTAGTGCCCACATCCCCACCAGGAGATGCTTCCTTGGCAGGGCACTCTCAGGCTGGCGTTGGCCCCCTCAGAGGCCTGAGGACTCCTCCAGACTCTCTTCTCGGTTTTGGCCGTCATCGGCCAAGGCTCCCCCCAGATTTTGCTGTTCTGAGTATTTCAGTATAAAAGGCTTTTCCCTCCTTTGGGGAACATCCGGAGGCTGTACTTTAGCCTGTACAGGATTGCCTGTCATCTAGGGGAGGGAGTAGAGGGAGGGTGGAAGGGGAAAATTTGGAAAAAATGAATACAAGGAATAATGTTGTAAAAAAAAAATACTCATGCATATGTAGTGTCAAAAATGTATAATTATAAAATTAATAATAATTAAAAAATAAAGTTTAGTTTCCTCATCAAAAAAAAAAAAATATATATATATATATATATATATATATATATATATATATATATATATATATATGTATATATATATATATATATATATATATATATTCTGCCAAGGTTTGTATCGGGAGCTGAGATTTCAGGTTGTTGTTCATTTGAATGATTTTTTGACATTCTCCCTGTGTGTCTGTCATTGCTGTTGAGCATATTGTTTTCACTGAAATTTGTAAGTCCTTACAGGACTGTGGCACATAAATGATTTTATTGTGGGCATCTGTTACTATTTACTGTTACCATTTACTATTTTTTCACCTGTCATCTCTTCCAGTTCCCGCTTGACTCTCTCCATGTACCCCGGTCCAAACTGAGGTTCTTCTCTGATGGAAGATACAGAGCTTAGAATTTAGGATGCAAAGGGGAGAGTGGCTGATGACACATTCTTACCTGTTCCTTCAGATTCCCTCCATCAGGAGCCTTGGGATGAAGCCACACAGAGCATCTGCCTGGGCATAGCTACCAAGGAGAAAGAACCAAAGCATAGTTCCTGGTACTCCAGCAGAGGAGAGTGTAGAGAATGGGAGATCGAGGCAGAGACACAGAAGGGCAGCCAGGAAGCACAGGCTCCTGAGGCTCCAGGCCCGCTGCAGAACACTTCTAGTGAGGCGAGCATCCCCCAAGTGAGGCCTGGATGAGATGTCTCAGTCCCAGATCCACCTTTCCGCCTGGACTTACAAGAACAATGGAGAATACCTGAACAAAGCAGATTATACTTGAAAGGTGTTCCAGGGGGCTGCTAGGTGGCCCAGTGGATAGAGCACCAGCCCTGAATTCAGGAGGACCCAAGTTCAAATCTGATAGCTGTGTGACCCTGGGCAAGTCACTTAACCCCAGCCTCAGAAAAAAAGAAAGAAAGAGTGTTCCACTCCTTGAAAATGATTGACCGATTCAGCAAAGAAGTCACATGCATCATGGACCAGTTGAGGGACAAATTATTTCACTTTCATCTTTGTCATTAATTTAGGTGAAAATGTCAATGAATGTTCTGTTGGAACTACTTTCTTCCATTTGTTTGTGAATGACATGAGGGATTTCTTTGCTGAATCAGATAATAATTAAGCATTTCTTTGTAGTCTGAGGGTGGCATTATTGTTGGTGATAGAACGATAAAAACTGACAGTGAATTTTACAAGAAATTGCCAGACTTACTCAAAGTATAAGTGAAAATACTCAAATACAAGTTTGTTAGCTTAAAATACGTGCTATTCAAAAATTATGCAGAGAAATTGCCAGAAGTTTTATGATAATTTTAGTAATAATATTCAAACAGTATCAAGAATTTTACTAACTTAACATAAAATTATTTTTCAGATTATGTTCCCTAAAATACCTAAACGACACAATGATCTACTGAGTTTTTTAAATGTGAAGAAGGTGAAGACAGACACAGAAAATGATCATAGGAATGAGGATCATTATGAAGCACTGGAACCAGCAGAACCCAATTTTGAATCTCTTGAACGACTAGTCATTGAAGAACAACCATCATGTTCCCAAAAGGAAAAAAATAGATAATTTTATTCTCCCAGATTGTTGGAACAAAAACCAAGCATTTCTATTTACAGAGCAATACAAATGGATTGAAATAAAAAAGGGGAAATTAGGATGTAAGGATTGTTTTACAGTTTGGCATTTAGGAGTGACTATGTGTCTAAGGAATGGAGTGCATATTTAATAACTCCGAATGGCAGTAATAAAATTACAAGGCAAGTTTCTCTGAGAAAAAAAATTAGGGAACATGATGTTTCTAAAGCCCATAGTAAAATTCAGAATTTGTTAAAAGAATCAGCAAATGACTCAATTGCAAATATAATACATAGACTAAATAATAAAAATATCGATGCTACTGTAAGAGTTTTCAAAACAATTTACAGTTTAATCAAACATAATAGGCCTTTATCTGATATTGAGAGGGCAATAGAATTACGAGAGAAAAATGGAATAGATATAGGCAATTGTTTGAGGACACGATATAGTGCAACAAGAATAGCAGAACACATTGCAAAAGAAATTAAGATGAAGATATTTAAGAATATCATAGAAGAGAATGCCAAAATCTGCATCATCATTGACGAGATATCGACAATTTCAAAGAAGAGCACCCTAGTGATTTATCTTCAGTGTGCAATTCAGTCTGCACCTGCCCCCATCATGTTATTTGTTGCTTTAAAAGAATTGGTGTCGACCACGACAGAATGCATCTTCAATACGTTGTTGTCTACGTTAGACAATTATGGCTTTAATAATGAATATTTGAAAGCGAATTTAGTTGCATTTTGTTCTGATGGGGCTAATAAAATTCTAGGAGGAAAGTCTGGAGTAGCTACAAAGCTGTTAGAAAATTTTCCTAAAATCATCTTTTGGCCCTGCTTAAATCACCGACTACAATGATCGCTTGATGATTCAATATCTGAAATAAAACAAGTTAATTATTTAAAAATATTTCTGAATAAAATGTATTCTATTTATTACCAATCTAATAAAAATCAAAGTGAGCTAGAAACTGTAGCTAAAGAACTTGAAACTGAAATTATTCAAATTGGTCAAGTTTTGGGTCCAAGATGGGCAGCATGTCGTTTAGGAGTTGCCACTGCTGTATGGCATGTATATCCTACATTATATATTCATTTTTCTCATTCTTCTTCTTCTTACTTTGATTTGGCAAAGAGATTAGCTAACATTAATTTCTTGCAAGACCTTGCTCTAATGATTGACATTCTTGAAGAACTTTCATTGCTTTCAACTGCATTGCATTTGCAGTCAAGATCAACCAACATTCAGAAAGCACAAAAATTAATCAAATGCACCATAAGATCTTTGGAAAGATTGAAGACTACTACTGGAAAGCATGAATCTCAAATTGAAGATTTAATGAAGTTAGACAAGTTTAAAGATATTCCATTTGGTAAACATAACACATTTAATGCTCTTCGTAGGAATATGCTACTGGAAAATATAATTCAACACATGAACTTACATCTCTTATCAGACAGAAGTGATGAAGCTACTTTTCATTATCTTGATTTATTAGAGCCATCTACTTGGCCTTTTGAAAAACTAACTTCACCAAGTGGTGAAAAAAATGTACTTCATTTAAATGAAATTTTAAAACATGAAATTGATTTAAATGATTTTTGTGATTTTGTAGATAATATAGAAGCAAAGAATGTTCCAATACCTGTAACCATACAGAAAACTAAAAAGATTGTTGGTACTGTTGCCATCAGTACAGCTGAAACTGAAAGAGGTTTCCATTTAATGAATATAATTTGTACGAGAGTAAGAAATAGTCTAACAGTAAATCATGTATCCGATTTAATAACAATAAATTTATTAGGAAAAGAATTAGCAGATTGGGATGCAACTCCATTTGTCAAATCATGGTTAAATTGCGATCATAGGCTGGCTACAGATACAAGAGTTCGGCAAAAGTTATCAAGAACATTTTCTAAAAATCCATTGGCTTCATGGAATTTACAATAAAGAATATTGTATATTTTGTAAGAATTGTAAATTGTGTGCTATGCTTCCTTTATATTAGATATAAATTATTATAATAAGCTTAAGTGTGTGTGTGTGTGTGTGTATGTGTGTGTATTTATGGACATGTATATCTCTCACCCTGTTTACTTCAGTTTTCTCAAACTGTAAAATGAGCTGGAAAAGGAAATGGCAAACTATTACAGTATCTATGCCAAAAAAATCCCCAAAGGGGTCACAAAGATTTGGACATGACTGAAAACAACTGAGAACATACATACACATACATACCTACCTAATACATATATACATATATCCACACAAATGTGTATGTGTGAACTTACACACATATAGGGCTGTCTCCTGATTACAAAGTTAATTCTTTTTTTTTTATTATATATATATATATATATTTTATAATATTATCCCTTGTATTCATTTTTCCAAATTACCCCCCCTCCCTCTATTCCCTCCCCCCGACGACAGGCAATCCCATACATTTTACATGTGTTACAATATAGTCTAGGTACAATACATGTGTGTGAATATCATTTTCTTGTTGCACAATAAACATTAGAATCCGAAGGTACATGCAACCTGGGCAGACAGATATTAGTGCTAACAATTTTCATTCCCCTCCCAGTGTTTCTTCTCTGGGTGTAGCTACCTCTGTCCATCATTGATCAACTGGAAGTGAGTTGGATCTTCTTTATGTTGAAGATTTCCACTTCCATCAGAATACATCCTCATACAGTATTGTTGTTGAAGTGTACAGTGATCTTCTGGTTCTGCTCATTTCACTCAGCATCATGATTACAAAGTTAGCAAATGGGTTAGGGATTTGAACTCTAGTCTCCCAACCTTTGTTTTTGTCTTAACATAGTGAAGTAGGTACAAAAGCTGATTTTACTTGACAAATTATATTAAACTCTAAGACCATAGTAAGAGAGCCATAACTTTTCTAATCTTCCTAACACCTTGTCCCCTCCTATATATTCCGTGACCCACCAGTCTCCTACAAGAACACATCCTTCCGCCCCTCCCCTCCTGCCCATTTTCTGTAGCTGTTCTCATACTTAGACCACTCTCCTTGCCACATCCAGGCTTCCCTGCTTCCATCAGGTAAATCTCCTAAAATTCTACTTTCTGTAATGTCTTGATGCCCCTTAATGCTACTTCTTTGGTTCTGTGGAGAATCCCCAAATTATCCTGCCTGTATCCTGTTTACATACAATTGTTTATATATTGTCTTCCCTTGTAGATTGTAAGCTTCTTGAGGACAGGAACTCTGTTTCTTTTTTTTTTTTTTTTTTTTGGTTTAGCTCAGTGCCTGCCCAATAATAATAAAAGTTAGTAATGGCTAGCATTTTTTGAGCTGTTTTTTAAAAAAGATTATTAAAGCTTTTTAATTCTCAAAACATATGCATGGATAATGTTTCAACATTAACTCTTTCAAAATCTTGTGTTCCAATTCCCATCCCTTTTCCCCTCCCCTCCAATATAGTTTAAACATGGTAAAAATATGTTTAATCCAATATATGCATATTTATTTATACACTTATCTTGCTGTACCAGAAAAATCAAATAAAAACATAAGAAAGAAAATAAAATGCAAGCAAACAAAAAAAGTGAAAATGTTATGTTGTGATCCACACCCAGTTCCCACAGTCCTCTCTCTGGGTGCAGATGGGTACTCTCATCTCATTGTTGAAAAGAGCCATGTCTGTCAGAATTGTTCATAGACTTATTGTGTAGAGGGCTAAAACTCTGAGTTGATGCATTGGGGTCAGACAAAAAGGCTAATTACCGATTGGACAATACTCTATTAGCATATGCTTGGAAAATGGTCCTCCCCACTATTCTGTGCTGGTTCAATCTTTTGGTGTATACAGAAAATTGTGGGAAGGATTAGGAGGTGGAGTAAGACAAGCCAGAGTCACTTTGGCAGTAGATGAGGAGAGGAGAGGTTGTGGAGATCCTGAGTCCATCCAATTCACTTCTACCCCTAAAGACCAAGAATAAAGACCAAGGATTTTTGCTTATCCTGACTCTGGCTGATTCTAAGGTATCCAGGGTGCTAACTCGGTCTTCACATTATTGTTCATGGCTAACATTTCTAATGGACTTTAAAGTTTAGCAAGCATTTAGTGATATCTCATATGACCATCTAACCATCCTAGGAGTTGCTGCTATTATCCCCACTTTTTGACGTTGTTCAGTCATGTTTGAGTCTATGTGACCTCATGGCTATGTCCACAGGATTTTTTTTTTTTTTTTGGGCAAAGATCCCAAAGTGGTTTACCATTTCCTTTTCCAGGGGATCCCAATTCTAAAGATGAGGAACTAAGGCCAATAAAGATTAACGGATTGCTCAGTCACTAAGTGTTTAAATCCTCCTAATTCCAGGCCTAGCGCTTTATCCACTGTAACCTCCCAGCTGCCTTCATCCCCATCTTATAGATGGGAAACTGAGTGAGATATTAAGTGATTTTTCCCAGGGTTGCACTGGAATCCAGGTTGGCCCAAATCCAGTACTCTACCCACTGCACCATCTGCTACCCTTTAAAAATGAGAATAGTAGATGTTGTGGTTTATGAAACATGATAGATATTTTTGTGTAGTTAAATTAAAAAAAAAAGAAAGAGAGAAGAAATAGATGATTTCAAAAGGACATGGAAAAACTTCCATGAAATACAGAGTGAAGTAAGCAGATCCAGAAGAACAATTTATATGATAACATCAGTTTAAAAATGAAAAATTTGGAAGACTTTTATAAATTGATAACTGAAATGACCAGAACTAGGAAGATAATTGTAATGTTCACGTGAGCTTTCTGGAGGTCCTCCAGAAGGGCCTTGGTCTCAGCAGGACGGACACCACGAGAATGGACAAGAATAGAGTCCAAAGTCTGAATTGTCTCTTACACAGTCTGTGTCTATCTCAGTATGACCCAGTCTCCTCCAGCAGTTTGACAGTCTGACAGTCTCAACCAGTCTTCCCCTGAGTCTGACTTTGTCCCCAGTTTAAATACCCTATTACAATTATATCATCACAGTATACTGAGTATAAGCCAATCTAAAGTGATTATATTATTATATCATAGTAGATATATGTGAACTAGAAAACCATTATCTCATCAATTCCACTGAGTTAACACCTTATTTCAAGTATATTTCTCCAAAGTTCTGCCCTTACAGATAATTTATACAATAACAACAATGTAAGAACAAACTGTTAGAAATAATACAATGATAATTAATGATGCTCAAAGACTAAAACTGAGACATGCTATCTGTTAATGGCAGACTTGATGGATTTGGAGTGCAAAATGAGACTTTTAGTGTATAGAGTAATTGAAATTTGTTTTGCTTGACTGCATATTTGTTATAAGAAAAAAATTTATAGTAAGGAACTTCCCTTTATTTTTAAAATTTTATTTATTTTTGATACACATTGCTTTATAAATTATGTTGAGAGAGAAAAATCAGAGCAAAAGGGAAAAACGAGAGAGATAAAAAACCAGAAAAAAAGAAGTGAATATAGTGTCATTCAGTTTCCTTAGTTCTTTTTCTAGATGCAGATGGCATTTTCTGTCCAAAGTACATTGGGATTACTTTGGATCTTTTCTTTTTTTTGATTTGTGAAGAAAGTATAGATAATTATTCACTTAAAATAGAAAGGTGGAGGAAATACTTCATGTACTTTCAGATAAAGTTAATAAGTTATTAGTTTTACTTAATCTCTCACAAAGTGGAAGCAATTTACAAATTTTGTCATATAAATTCAAAACAAATTGATAAAACTTTTTCAGAAGAAGGGAAGGAAATTAAAAAAAAAAAAAAAAAAAAAAGGAAAGGAAAGAAGAGAAAGAAAAAAGGGACATGAACAGAAGGAGAGCCACCACATGGATGGGATGGGTCACTGCTCCAAGCCTGAGAATCCAGTTGGAGTTATTCTTATTCTCTCAAAGGTCTCCTGGGACAGACAGAGGCTGATGAATTGTCTGACAAGAGAGGAAGAAGATGAACAAATAATAACAATAGCTATCATTTGTAAAATACTTTAAGGTTTGCAAGGCGCTTTATAAATGTTCTGTCATTTGACTTTCACAACAACCATGGGGAATAGGTAGGACTTCTCAACTCCAGATGCAGCGCTCTATCAATTGTGTCACCTACCTTCAGTTAAACAGTATTAGGACAATGATGAAAAACGGGAGAAGGTTAGAGGGCAAAAGGAAGAAAGCCAATGGAAACAAGGTTATCCTAAAGTAGATAAAGCTAAAAAACCCAAAGAGACAAAGCACTGTATTTATACAGGGAGGGGAAAGGTAGAAATATTCATCTGGAGAGGAAAAAAAAAAAAAAAACTAGAGACAAACGGAGGAGATTTATAAATCTAGCCTTTATAACCTTAAATGTGAATGGATCAAACAACCCAATAAAACTAAAAAAGTAAAAGATTAGATGTGAAAACCCAACTTCCAAATACAAGAAATGCACTAAAAACAAAACACAGAAACAAAGTTTTTATGCATCACGTGAATGCAGAAATCTAAATCTCGCTCTCTGATCTGGCCATCATCACCCGAGCTTCTCCTCTGTTTCCAGAATTCTAAGGATCCAAAATTCCACTTCCCCCTTTCGGGACATTCTTCTGAAGGCGGAATCTAAAGACGGAACCACTGAGCCTGAGAGGGTTTTTAACATGGGGCCGGGGAGGACCTTCTGACAGCTAGCTCAGAGTCTCACTGTGTGCCCCTGGCCAAGTTACCTACTGCAGTTTGCCTTGGTTTCTTCACCTGCAAAGTGAGCTGGAGAAAGAAATGCGAACTCTGCAATATTTCTGCCAAGGAAACCCCACGCGGGGCACGAGCAGTCCCAGGATTCGGCCCCACCCGGGACCTAGATTCTCCAGGACTCCCGCCAAGAAAGCCCAACCCAACCCAAGCAGCGGTGGACATCAACGACTTTTTGGGACAGACTGCCCTCTGCAGATGATGGCCTGCCCTGCCAGCTGCGTGGCTGGCACTTCCGCCTCCCCCACGGCTCAGGTGAAGGCTGGGCTTGGGACTGCCCCGCGGACACCCGGGAGCATCCGGCCTCGTACGGCTCCGCCCTCCCCGCCCCTCCTCTCTGGGAGCCGCGAGCCACGAGCCCCTCCCCCGGGCAGCCCCGACAGAGAGGGCTCCCCAAAGGCAAGGACCCAAAGTGGACACGCAAACAAGACACACAAATAGAAGAAATAGACAGTGCCAGACACGTACAACGCAAACCCATAGTAAAGACTCAAAACCAGACCCAATCGCGCTAATAGCACCACAAATATACAGACACAACTGCACCCCTAAAAGACAGTCGCGTACTGACATCCCCCCCTTAGCACCGGGCCTGGCATACGGGGGGGAGGGGCTTAATTGGGGGTTTCCCTCCCTCATCTCCCAGTCTGGGAGCCGGCCTATGACGTCATACACGCGCTGGGCTTCCCTCTCTCCAAGCCCTACGTCAGACCGCCTGCCCATCTCGAGCTCCTCCCCGCTTTCCACGTCCCTCCCTCCGTCTCGCCCCCGCCCCGCCCCTTGTGCCAATTGAAGGCTGCTGGACTTCATTTCCCACAATGGATAGAAATCTCTGAATCCCTCGGAGAACCGAGGCGGCGCCGCGAAGGCCTCTGGGTAGCAGAGTCCGAGCGCCAGGTGCGCGCAGGCGTAGTGGGACCCGGCCCGGTCCCAGAGGGAGGGAGCGAAGGAAGGAAGCGGCCTTTGTCCCGGCCCAGACGCCGTGAGCGCGGGCGGGGGGTGAGTCCTTCCCCGGGGACCTTAGGAGGAGGGGATGTAAGAGGGAGAGAGAAGCCGAGGGGAGCCAGGGGAGGGGGACCTGAGGTGGAGGTGGAGGGAAACTAAGGAGGCCGGGCCCAGGGGGCGGGGATTGGGCGGGGGTGGGGAGGGGCGGGGCCAAGGGGCCGCTGGCTTCGGAGAAGAGCGGGAGCAGAGGCGTCCCCCTTCGTGAGGGCGGGGCCAAGTGAGACACTTGTCCCGCCCCTTCTACCCTCCCCCAAGACTCTAGCCTAGTGCAGTCTGTGAAATTGACCCTTTTGTCAGTTACTTAGAAGTAACTTTCAGTCATTCATGGGAAGAGCGTGCTGGGGGCTCCCGGCCTGGCGGCTGGCGTGCTGTCCACGGTCGGCTGAGTTCCCATGGGTCGCCCCGTTTAGTTCGCGTGTCCTTGGAGGGGGCCGCCTGCCGCTGGGGCCCTGACGGTGGCTCAGTGAGGCTGGCCGGCCGGGCCTCACTGTGGGAGCCGGAGCTCCGGGCCCGCTTCCCATCAGCCAAGTCGGGGTCTGCCCTCTGACCTCCGGGGCTGCATCCTGTTCTGGGGAGCTGATTCCGCAGCCGGGTTTCCCAAGTGGAAGCTGCAGTTCAGCCTGTCACAGCCCGAGGGACACAGTAACTGTGTGGGCTTCTCTGGGGGGGGGGGCGCCAGCCTTGTCACCTTCCCACGTCCAGAGAAACGGGGTCATGGGCAGCCCAGTCCCTTCTCTCAGCCACAGAGGGGCGCCAGAATGAGAGGCAAGGAAGGACCAGCCGGGGGACTCCCAGCCCTGCCGCTGGCTGGCTGTCCCCCGCTGACCCTCAGGGCCCGGCCCAGCCCCACCTCCGCCGCCCCAGGGGATTCTTCTGCTTCCTGGCCTCCCCCTGTGCTCTGTTCCCGAGGTGGCCCTGAGGGGGGCGGGGGCCGGGAGGACCCTTAGCTGTCAGGGAGGCCAGTCCCGTTTCTGGCCGTGGACCCACATTCCGCCTCCTTCCCAGGGCTCCAGAGCCAACCAGAGGCACTAAGGCCGCTGCCCCCCACAGAGCCCTCCTGGGAGGTCAGCTCGGGACGGACCATGGAAGCCCCTTGGACTCCAGTGCGGGAGGAGAGAGGTGAGGGCGACTGGCCGGACGGCCAGGGAGGTTTTCTGTTTAGGGGGACCCGCCCCGGGAGCTCAGATGCCCCCAGCTGCAGCGGCGGAGCACGCCGGCCACGTGACTGCCTTTCCTTTGTTGACAGAGCACCAGAGAGGCGCCCTTCCCCGGCCTGAGATGGGGGCTGCACCGAGGCTGGTGTTCGCCTGGTCCTCCTCCCTGGAGGCCCCGGAGGCCGGGCCGGGCAGCCCTGGGCCGGCCAGATCCTCCTCTCCCCTCTTATCCTCTCTCCTCTCCCCAGCTCCGGTCTGCATCAGCTCCCAGCCAGTGACTCTGGACCCCCTGGTAGAGAGGAGAGAGCCCTGGGCCGGAAGGCGGGGCCCCTGGCCTTCCCCTCCCACTCACTGCGTGAACTTGGAACAGTCACTTCCCCCCTGGGAGTCCCCGTGCTCCTGCCTTAAAAGCAGCTGGAGTGGAGGAGCACTGGCCAGCACCAAGGAGGAGGAGGCCGCACTGCTTGTTCTAGGGGACCGGGGTGAGTGCGTGTGTGGAGGCCCAGTGGGGGGCGGGGAGCCTAGGGACACACACACACACACACACACACACACACACACACACATAGACACACACACTGACACACGCTCTCACACATACACACACACTCTCACAATACAGACACACACACACTCACATACATACACATACAGACATACACACACACTCACATACACACACATACAGACACACACACTCACACATACAGACACACTCACATACAGACACACACACACTCTCACACACACACACTCTCACACACACCATCTCTTTCCCCTTAGCTCCTTTCTCTACAGGGTTTGAGGGTGTCAGGTCTGTATCGGGAGCAGCTAAGCTCCTGAGGAGGAAGCCCTGCTCTGCCCCAGCTGCACTGTGTGGCCTGGCCTGCGCCTCCCTGTGCCCTTCTGGCCGACATTCTAAGGAAGGGAGGAGACATCCCACTGGGTGCCCGTCTCTGAGGCTCTTTCTCATCCAATGAGCATCTCTCGTGTTTTTCCTCATTTTTCTGTCTGTGACTCAGCATCTCAGAGACATCTCCGGGAAGGGCCGTCACGCTCACTGTCTATCTCTGTCTCTGTCTCTGGTTCTCTCTCTTTTCTCTGACGATCTTTCCATCTCTTTCCATCTGTTTCTCTATGTCTCTCTTTGTCTCTGTCTCTCCCTATCTGTCTCTCTCTGTCTCTGTCTCTGGTTCTCTCTCTTTTCTCTGATGATCTTTTCCCTGCTTCTCTGTCTCTGGGTAACCCCCTCTGTGCGTGTACGTGACCACACATCCCTGTGTCCCTTAGCGTGCCCATGACTCCATCTCCGTCACAGAGCTTGTGCTTGGGGTCTGCCCCTGGCTCTCCCGCCACCGTCACGGCTCTCCTTCTGTCTCTCAGTGTCTCTCTGTGTCTCTGGAGCAGTAGGGCAGGGTGGCTGAGCCCAGACGACCCAAGTTCAGGTCTGCACCAGGTGTGACCTCAGAATTGGCTTCCCCTCTTTGGGAATCGTTGTTGCCTAGGTGACCTCCGAGGCCCCTAAATCGTCATCAGTAAGTGCCACGGAAGGCGCAGCTTGGGGCCAGACAGCACCCCGCTTTCTCCCACTCTGGCTGGCGCTGATCTCTGTCACAAGCCTTCTCCAAGCAGCTCCACTGCAGCCCGCACAGTGCTAGCCACTGGGGGGAGAAGAAGACAAAGGGAGCCAGGCCCCGCCCTCAGGGAGCTTCTATCCTCCCCAGGATTCAGTGTGTTCACAGAGGAGTCCCAGCAGGCCCCTGTGTCCCAGCAAGGCAGGGATGGACAGGGATCCGAGCATGAGGTGGGGACCACAAAGGCCTGATGAAGGGGACGGCACTTAAATGGAACCTGGCGGGGTCCCCAAAAAGCAGAGCTGAAGCTGTTCCAGAGGCCTGGATAAGGAGGCCGGTCTGACCGTGGAAAGCGGAGCTGGAGCCCACCTGGGCAGTGCTCATTCACCCACAGATCCCACAGGCACAGGGAGCCATTGAACCTCCTTGAGCAGAGGAGTGACCCAGTGGGGCCTCCCTGCCTGGGCCTTTAGGGGCTGTGTGAGGAAGGAGCCTGGGCCAGAAGGAAAGGCAGAAGAGCAGCTAGGAGGGACCCCAGTGGTCAGGGAGGCCACAAGGCCTGGGCTGCATTGGGGAGGAAGGTGGGGCGGGGCTCCCCTCAGATGGCAGGGACGTGGGGAGAAGGGCTTGGTACTTTCCTTAGGCCTGTCCGACTCCCATGAGCCCCCTTGGAGTGTTCCTGGCATTTCCTTCTGAGGCGGAGGCCAGCGGGAGTCTGCTGGCAGGAGTCTGAGGCTGGATTTGAACTCGGGGATGTCTTCCTGACTCATGGCTGGTGCTGCCCAGGAACGAGGGACAGTGAGGATGCAAGGCCAAGGTTGTGAATTTGGTGGGACAGACCTTGGGGGAGGATGACTGGGGGGGAAGGGAATGGCAGAAGATGAGGACGGGCCCTTTGGTTTGGGGGCTGCAGTAACTCCTGGGAAGGCGAGTCCCCCTGCCAGTGCAGGTCGGCGGCTCCCCCACAGTGCAGCGTCCCGGAGTCCGTCCTTCGAGAGGCTGCGTAGTCTGTCTTGGTCAGGAGGGAGCTCGAGGCCCTTGCCTTGACTCTTGGAGAAAGCTAATGAGGGTCTGCTGGGTTCGAGGGACCTGTGAGACGGCCAGACTAAGTCAGGCCGGGGCGCACTGCTCCGGGGACAGACGGCGGTTCTGGCCACTCCGTCCACCTCCTTGATCATCCTTCTCTGGCTCCCAGTTTCCCCCATCTCGCTTGACTGATGGTCCCTTCTTTCAGGCTGCCATCCAAGGGCCACTCATCCCTGGAGGGATCCGGTCCCAGGGTGCTAGTGTCCAGTTCCCTTCCCTGGGCCTGGAACGTCCTCAGCTGCCTGCCGTGTGCAGTCCTGTGAGAGGGAGCTGGAGGCCCAGAGGCCAGCCCCCGCTTCTGACAGCCTGCTGTCTTTCCGCAGCTCTTCCTCCTCCTCCAGGCTGCCCCGCGGCCCCCGAGGAGCACGAGACAGCGCCCAGACCCCTTCCACGCGGAGCGCAGGTATGTGAGGCTCCCGACTCGTCCTCCCCCTGCCGGGCCTCCCAGGCACTTGGTCCCCAGCTCTGGAGGTTCTCCTGGGCCAGAGAGGGAGAGGCTCTTCCTCGGGGGGGTCGGAAGGAAGGCCAGCTTTTGGAGGTCTCCGGCTCTGAGGGTAGAGTGAGAATATCCTCAGAATCAGCACTACAGGGTCTGTGACGGGCTCCCTGTCACTGGTAGGTGTGCAGACAGGCTGGAGAGGTGAGCTAGCCCCGAGGTCCGCTCCGAGGATCCCTGCTGAAGGACCAGGTACCGTCCCTTTCATTCGCTCTGACTCTAACCCGGTCCCCAAGCAGAAGTACGTCCTCGGTGCCCGGCGCTGTTCTGGGCACTGCGGGGGGGAAAGGGGGGAGAAAGACAAAAGGGAGGCGTCCCTGCCCTCAGGGAGCTCGCACTCTATTGGTCGGGTGGCGTGGCCCCAGCTCTCTGCTCCTGCAGCCGGGACTTCTGGGTGCAAAACTGGCTGTGGCCCTCAGGAGTCCGTACTTCTGAGCCTCGGAGCGCCGCTCCCCTCCTCATGACCCCCTCCCGGGCTTCTCTGGAGGCCAGAGCTGCACCATCGGGATCTCTCTGCCAGTCTGCACCAATCATTTGATCCTTCAGGGCCTCAGGGTCTTTCTCGGAAGAATGGGGGGACACCCTGGAAGATCATCTCATTTCCTGCCAGCAAGAGAGCCTCACGGTGTAGAGAAGGACCCAGATTTGGGGCCCACCTCTGACCCCCCACTTCCTGGGGTCTGGCCAGTGCGAGACGATGCCCGGCGGCATTCCCTCACAGGTTAACCTGCAGGATAAATAGTAACTGGCATGGAGAGGGGGGAGAGAACTGGAGAGAAGGAGCCCCAGGCATGGAGCGGAGAGTCACTCGCAGGTGCCGCTTTCCGAGCCATGTGGCCTGGAATAGGACGGACCTGGCGTGGAGCAGGGGCTGCAGAAGCCGCTGAGGGCAGCTCCCTGGAGCCGGGAGATCCCAGCAGATGCTGCCTGCCTTTGGCAAGAGAGCCCGGCCCAGACTGAGAGGAGAAAGGGCTGCCGCGGAGTCCAGCTTGTCAGAGAAGGTAGAAGGAATTCAGGGGGAATGTGCCAGTCTCCGTGGCGGGCTGAGCGCCACGCAGTCCATGGGAAGCATTGCCAGGAGCTAGGGTGTCCGCAGGAGCCGCCCCAGAGGGAAGAAGGATTTGGCTGAGGCTGGAACGAGACCAAACGTCTCACTGACCATCCTAAAGCAACAGGGGCTCCTTCCCTTCGCAGACAGCAGCGACTGCTTGCGATTCTCACTTCTGAGCCTCTGGCCCCTCCGAACCTCTACGCCCCTGCAAGGAACCTTGGGAAGGGTCCTCGGCCTTACGCCGCCGGGAGATGTGCGGGAGACGGGTGAGGGTCCTGCTCGAGAAGAGCTCGGAACCGGCGGAGAAGGTCACCCCCGAGCTGCATCTGCCTCCATGTCTGGGCCTTTTGTCAGACTGAATAAAAGAGGTTTTCGCGGGAGGAGGGGAATGAAAGAAACACTTCGTGAGGGTCTGTGGTAAGGAGACGACAGAACGGGCAGGGGGAGAACCGCGAGAGAGCAGCACTGAAAACCCGAAAGGGAGAAAGTCTCCGCGGGGAGAAGGCCGGCGAGGCCATCGGGAGCCACAGGGATGTTCAGAAGGCGAGGGTTGCGACAAGAACGTCGGATTTGGCAAAAAAAGAAGCCAGTGGTGACTTTGGAGAGGGCGGTTCCAATGGGATGGCGAGGTCAGGAGCTGGCTCTTCAGCCCATGAGTGTGCAGGAGAGGGGAGAGTGTCCACAGCCCAGACGAGCTTGGCTGAGAAAGGAAGCAAGGATGGCGTCTCCAGCCGGGCGAGGGTTCCAGGGAGGGCGCTTAAGGGCAGCAGAGAAGGAGCTGGCCAGCGGTGGGCACGGAGGGCTGGAGCATGTTGGGGAGTCGGACGTGGCTACCTCCTCATCAGAGATGAATAGAGAAGGAGGCCCTGGGGGAATCATGTCGGGGGACAAGGAGAAAAGGGGACTCTCAGTGGAAGGGCCAGGAGGCAGAGAGGAAGATCGAGAAGGTTCAGAGCCGCCACAATGATGGATAGAATGGAAATCCCGAGTTTGGAGCCAAAGGGCAGCGGAGAGCCCAGCACGCAAAATGGACAGGCCCCCAGTCCCACGGCCTTGTCCAGCTGTGTCCCCCTACGCTTCAGGAGGCAGGGGCAGCCCACGGTTGGAGCTTGTAGCAAGAGGGCGAGATCGGGAGCACGCTGGTAAACATTGAACAACCGGCTCTCTGCAACACGAAATAATAAACTGCAACATAAGTGCTTGCACTGAAAGTGTGGCCGTGGCTCTCTGGAGCCGGTTCCAGCCTCCGCTCCTGCTGGATAAGATGGCGAGGGATCCAAGGGCAGAGAACAGGGTGGAATCCAACTGGTTTGTGCAGTTTGAGATCGGGAGGAGAGGAGAGGAAGAGAGGGCTCGGGGAGACGGGTCTGGATGCATTGCCCAGCAAGATGGCCGGCCTGCACACACGGTGGGAAGATGGGCCGTGGGGTCCCAGAGGTTCCGAGAGGGCAGAGGTGGGGACCGAGGAGGCCGAGGAAAGCGGGCTGGTTTGGCTTGGGGCGACCTTGAGGAGATTCGGGAAGGCGGACGTTCTTGGGTTCTTCCACAGAAGAACTTGGGGGCTCAGGGGGTCAGAACAGAAAGGCGTGCACGGGGAAAGCCTCCTTAGTCTGGGATTGACCTGGAGAGCAAGCTCACACGTGCACACTTAGCACCTCTCCAGCTGACCACAGCAGGGGTCCTCCAATGTCTTGGATTGAATCCTGGGAGACTCTAAATGGGGGGACATGAGCCGGCTCACCAGGTACAAGCCGGGATTTACACTTCTCTTATTGGTGAGTTGCTTGTCCAAAAAAGACATGGTTTGGTTCTGCTGCGTGCGATGGGGTGATTTGGTGATTGGTGGGGAGTCCCCTCATATCCCCAGGTCCCCAAGGGTCTTGGCCATAAGTGGGAAGAATACTTCTCCGGGAAGAACTCTCTAACAACACGGGACCCCAGCCGGGCAGGGAGGCCGAGCCGGGCAGGGAGGCCGAGCCGGGCAGGGAGGCCCAAGCGGGGCAGGGAGGCCCGAGCCGGGCAGGGAGGCCGAGCGGGGCAGGGAGGCCCAAGCGGGGCAGGGAGGCCGAGCGGGGCAGGGAGGCCGAGCGGGGCAGGGAGGCCCGAGCCGGGCAGGGAGGCCGAGCGGGGCAGGGAGGCCGAGCGGGGCAGGGAGGCCGAGCGGGGCAGGGAGGCCCGAGCGGGGCAGGGAGGCCGAGCCGGGCAGGGAGGCCCGAGCCGGGCAGGGAGGCCGAGCCGGGCAGGGAGGCCCGAGCGGGGCAGGGAGGCCCGAGCCGGGCAGGGAGGCCGAGCCGGGCAGGGAGGCCCGAGCGGGGCAGGGAGGCCCGATCCGGGCAGGGAGGCCGAGCCGGGCAGGGAGGCCGAGCGGGGCAGGGAGGCCCAAGCGGGGCAGGCCGAGCGGGGCAGGGAGGCCGAGCCGGGCAGGGAGGCCGAGCGGGCCAGGGAGGCCGAGCGGGGCAGGGAGGCCCAAGCGGGGCAGGCCGAGCGGGGCAGGGAGGCCGAGCGGGGCAGGGAGGCCGAGCGGGGCAGGGAGGCCGAGCTGGGCAGGGAGGCCGAGCGGGGCAGGGAGGCCCGAGCGGGGCAGGGAGGCCGAGCCGGGCAGGGAGGCCCGAGCCGGGCAGGGAGGCCCGAGCCGGGCAGGGAGGCCCGAGCGGGGCAGGGAGGCCGAGCCGGGCAGGGAGGCCCGAGCGGGGCAGGGAGGCCCGAGCCGGGCAGGGAGGCCGAGCCGGGCAGGGAGGCCGAGCGGGGCAGGGAGGCCCAAGCGGGGCAGGCCGAGCGGGGCAGGGAGGCCGAGCCGGGCAGGGAGGCCGAGCAGGGCAGGGAGGCCGAGCGGGGCAGGGAGGCCCAAGCGGGGCAGGCCGAGCCGGGCAGGGAGGCCGAGCCGGGCAGGGAGGCCCGAGCGGGGCAGGGAGGCCGAGCGGGGCAGGGAGGCCGAGCTGGGCAGGGAGGCCGAGCCGGGCAGGGAGGCCGAGCCGGGCAGGGAGGCCGAGCCGGGCAGGGAGGCCGAGCCAGGCAGGGAGGCCGAGCCGGGCAGGGAGGCCCGAGCTGGGCAGGGAGGCATCTGTGAGAAGAGGAGGTGGAGTCTGATAGGCAATCTGGCCTCCAGCTCAGGCCCCAGGATTCTAGCCATCTCATAAATATGAGCCCCTGCTTGTTTGAGGTGCTGGGGAGGGAGGGCAAGGCCCTACTGCCTTGCCCCCTCCCCCATGAGCTGGCGGGGTGCTGAGAGGGACCCCCTGCCCCCCTTGGTGTTTCAGGAGGCGGTGACATTCAAGGACGTGTACGTGGATTTCAGCCTGGCCGAGTGGGGGTGTCTGGGCCCTGACCAGAGGGAGCTCTACAGGGAGGTGATGCTGGAGAACTACAGGAACCTGGTCTCGCTAGGTAGGGAGGCCTTCCTCCGGGGCCTCACATTGGGGGGAGCCCCGAACCAGAGCCAGCCCCGCTCTCCCCTCCCTTGGACCCAGACACTGGGCTCCGCTTCCACGGCCCCGCCTGCTCTGCAGCTCGGGCCCCCCCCCCCCCACACCAAGTCTGCCTCCTGCGCCCCTTCTCTCTTCCTGAAGAGTGAGGAGCGGGGCAGGACCCCCTGCCCCCTCCCCTCAAAGCCCTCTCTCCCCAGGAGCCGAATTCCCCAGCGCCAAGCCTGAGCTCATCTCCCAGCTGGAGCAAAGCGGAGGAGAGCCACGGCTGTGGGAAGCACCCCCGGGGGGCCCCCGCCCAGGTGAGCGGAGGGAGGCCCAGAGCCGGGGAGCCGCGCCTCTTTTTGAGGCCGGGGCTTAGCCCCGGGCCTGGCACGCGGTGGGTGCTACTGAAGAAGGGGGTGCCCAGCCTGACCTGACTGAGAGTCCTGCCCTCAAGGAGCTGCCAGTCTAGTGGCAGCCATCCATCCATGCAGAGGAACGAGCTATTGCGGGATAAATGGGAAGTGATGAAGGCTTGCAGAAGGCTTCCTGGAGGAGAAGGCTTTTAGCTGGGATCCCAAAGGAAGCCAGGGAAGTCAGTGGTCAGGGCAGAGGAAGGAGAACTCTGCTTCAGGCCTGGGGGCCGAATGCTTGGCTCAGAGTCTTGGTGGGAGGATGGCCCGGGGCCCAGCTTCCTGTGCCCAAAACTACATGGGAGGCTGTGAGGTTGGGGGGGGGCTCCAGGAGCCTTTGAAGGCCAAAGAGAGCGTTTATATCTACTCTGGGAGGCGACAGGGAACCCCCAGACAGCCACGTGCTCTACTTAGTAACAGCGGGGGATGGGATTTGGGGGAGGGCTGAAGTAGGTGACCCCTCCCGCCAGGAAGCTCCGGCAGCCATCCAGGCCTGAGGTAATGAGGGCCCACGCCAGAGGGATGAGAGTCCTGAGGAGAGAGGGAAGTGCTTGGGGGAGATGGGTAGAGAGAGTGAGAGATGATGGGAATCCTGAGCCCCAGGACCACCGGCCCCCTACTGTGATAGGGAAAGTGGGAGATAGGAGGAGCTAAGAGGGAAGGTAATGAGTTCTGCTTTAGACATTTTGAGCCGATGATCCTCCGACCATCTAGTTTGAGATGTCTCAGAGGCCGTGAGAGGTGCAGGATGAGCCTTCAGGAGAGAGGCGGTGGCAAGATAAGGGGGTGTTGAGAGCCTAGGGACAGGGTGATTAATCCAGGAAAGTAGTAAGGGCCCCACGTGAAGCAGCCTTGAGGGAGAAGAGCAGGGGCTTCCGGAAGAACCCCGAGGGACAGCTAGACCTGAGGAGGTGATCTGGAAGAGGATCCAGCAGGGGAGAGGTCAGCTAGGGAGGACGAGGGGTGCCCTAAAACCTAGAGGAAAGAGAGTGACCAGGAGGGGCCAAGGCCACAGAAAGAGGCCATCAAGACTGAGGAAAGGCCATCGGATGGGCTTCTAGAGAGTACGGGAGAGCGGTCTGGTGGAATCGTTAGACCGGAAGCTGGATTGGGAGGGGATGAGAAGAGAAAGGAGAGGAAGCGGGGTGCCCGTTATAGGTGGCTTTGGGGGGTCAGAAGAGGTCAGGACTCTGGTTAGCAGGAATGGACGGATCAGCCAAGGGTTTCTTCAGGATGGGGGAGACTGGGCATGGCTGTTGGCAGAAGGGAAAGGGCCGGTAGCCAGGGAGACAGTGGATAGACATGAGACGGAGTTTCAGCTTCGCTCTGGCCAGGTGGGGGGCCATGCTTTGTGCCTTGATGCACTTAGCCCAACATCTCTTCGTCTGCAAACACAGCTCTGGTGTCTTCTTTCCCAGAGGCTCCGCCTCAGTTCAGAGGGCCTGGCCCCCTCCCTTCATCTCACCTCCTTATTTGACTCCATCTTGTTTGCTCTTCATTTGACTTCTCTCTAACTCAGAGAACAGGATCTCTGGATGCCTGGCACTAATACGGGCCCTGCCCATAACTTGGCACCCAGTAACTGCAGAGTAAACTAAATCCTCCCCTGCACAAGGAATCATTGTTCTTAATGTTTTTTCAGATGAGTGCCCCAGGACTCTGGATTCAGTGCCATGCTGGGAAGTCTCGGAAAAATCTCCCTCTCGGGAAGAAAAACTTGAAGGGCCCAGAAGAGATGGCTCAGGGGCCTTCAGGCTGAGAGAAGCCTCAGAACATGAGGGTCACGGAGCTCCACAGCAGAGTAGCCAGGAGCCCCCCGGGACCCTCCTGCCGACCTCCCACCAAGACCTGCCTTCTGGGGAGAGAGGCTACGAATGTAACAAATTTATTAGAAATCTGGGCCTGAGAAACCTTTCCAAAACACAGGGAGAGACTCCCTTCAGTCATGACAACAGAGAGAGCTTCCAGCAAAACTCAGTCACGGTTAAACTTCCAAGAACCAGTGGAGAGAAAAGACCTTTTCAATGTACGGAGTGCGAAAGGACCTTTCTTTATCAGTCGGACCTTATTATACACCAGAGAATTCACACTGGAGAGAAGCCCTACAAATGTAATGACTGTGGGAAAGCCTTCAGTAATAGTTCCTACTTTATTCAGCATCATATCATTCATACTGGAGAGAAGCCTTACGCATGTAATATATGTGGGAAAACCTTCAGCCAGAGCTCGTCCCTCACGGAACATCAGCGCATTCACACCGGGGAGAAGCCCTACTCGTGTAAGGAGTGCGGGAAGGCCTTCACGCAGAGCTCGTCCCTGATCAAGCACCAGCGCTGTCACACTGGAGAAAAGCCCTTCAAGTGTAAGGAATGTGGCAAAGCCTATACCCAGGTGTCCCACGTTGCCCGACACAGAAAAATCCACACCGGAGAGAGACCCTATAAATGTAACGAGTGTGGGAAAGCCTTCTTTCACACCGCCTCCCTTACACAACACCAGGCAATTCACACCGGGGAGAAGCCCTACAAGTGCAACGAGTGTGGGAAAACCTTCAGCCACAGCTCGTCCCTGACTCAGCACCAGCGAGTGCACACCGGCGAGAAGCCCTACGAGTGCGGTGACTGCGGCAAGTCCTTCAGCCACAGCTCCTCTCTCACCCAGCACCAGCGCATCCACACCGGCGAGAAGCCCTACGGGTGCAACGAGTGCGGGAAGGCCTACACCCAGATCTCACACCTCATGCGCCACCAGACCGTCCACATGGGAGAAAAGCCCTATATCTGCAATGAGTGTGGGAAGGCCTTCAGCCACACCTCGTCTTTCACGCAGCACCTGACCGTCCACACCGGAGAGAAGCCCTACAAGTGCAACGAGTGTGGAAAGACTTTCAGCCAGAATTCTTCCCTTACACGGCACTTGAGGATTCACACCGGAGAGAAGCCCTACGTATGCAAGGAGTGTGGGAAGTGTTACACTCAGGTCTCCCATCTTATTCAGCACAAGAGAATTCACACTGGAGAGAAACCTTACCGCTGTGGCGAGTGTGGCAAGGCCTTCAGCCGGAGCACCCACCTTAATGAACATCAGAAAATTCATACTGGAGAGAAGCCCTATAAATGTAATGAGTGTGGGAAATCTTTTAGCCACAGCTCCTCTCTTAATCAGCATCAGAGGATTCATACTGGAGAGAAGCCTTATGAATGTGATGACTGTGGGAAAACCTTCAGCCAGAGTATACACCTTATTCAGCATCAGCGAATTCATACTGGGGAGAAACCCTATGAATGTAACGAATGTGGGAAAGCCTATACCCAGATTTCCCACCTTCTTCAACACCAGAAGATTCATGCTGGAGACCTTCTGTGAATGTCCTGAGTGTGGAAAGGCCTTTGGCACACGAGACTAAACACTAGATCAAGACCTTAGGAGTCTTTACAAAGTCTCTGCCATATAATTAACCGTGATCACACAGTGGGCTAAAAGAAAACCTGAGCAGACATCAGAGATTCTGTCCTGGAGAGTAGTCCATGGGATGAATTTGGGGAAAAGTTCATTTCTGACCATTCACTTTGATAAGTCTTTTCTCCACTCCAAAGCTCCCATCTGTACCAGTTTGTTATCGGGACTAATAAAATCCTCCATCCAGCTTCACTCCCTCCACATCAGTCAAAGGCAGCAAAAGTTTGATTTATTTGAAGAGAGGAGGGAGGCTGCCAAACTCTGATCTGAGTAGCTCACGTTCCTGAGCTCTTATAGGCCAAAAGGAGAAAATCCTGTGTTGAGTCCACAACAGTGAGAGCGTTGTGGAAAACCAACAGGCCTTTTAGCACTGATGGATATGCTAAACATCAGAACCAGCAGCGAATGATCTCTCCAGCGTCTCATGTTTAATTTTATCTCTACCAAAAAGTGAATTTTGAGTGAAACAGATGGTGCATTGGGATTGAACAGCAAGCCCGACGAGTGTCTGTGCCAGGGAAAGTTTTCTGTCATCCATTTCTGTCATCTGGTACTTGAATCTCTCTCTGCTGTCTTGTGCACTCCTCTCCTCTTGTTGTGTATTTCTTTCTTTAAAAAAAAAAAACTTTTCCAGTGTTTTCTTGGTTTGTGTCATGTTGGAGTTTTCATAAATGTTTGAGCATGGTCAGTGCTCATTGCCATGTTTTTGATGCTGTTATTGTTCCTCTTAATTGGGTTTTTCCATGTCTGATTTATATAATCTTACTGATTATATAAATTATAAATTATATAAATTATATAATATATTATATAATTTATATAAAAATATATATAAATTATATAAGCCAATTGCTCCTTGGTAATTGAAAACCATCATTTGTCATACCCTTGACAGCCACGGGCCACCTCTCCATCTGAAATGCCACATAACTCATTCACATGCGCCTATTGGGACTCAGTCCAGCCTATGGAATGCCCACACAAGATGCTTCCATCCCTGTCTAGATCACTGAACATCCGCCCAACAAGTGGTCAGTTCCCTGGAGTTGGACATTTAGAACCAAGCGATAGAAATCCTGGCCCCCTTCAAGCAAGAAACAGGACGTCCCTAGTTTTTTTTTACCAAGGCGTTTCCTCATAGGTCTAGAGATGATCTCTAAGGGGCCGGCCCTTGAGCTTTGGGATTCCAGAGTCCATGTTGACCACTTAAGGTCCTGGCCAACATTCTAGCTACATTTCTTCTTTTCTTCCATAAGTTTGTAAGATTTAGATTTAGAGCCAGAAGGTCCCTAAGAGGTCATCTAGCCCTCATCCCCCATCTTACAGATGAGGGAATCAAGGCCGATAGAAATGAAGTATTTTCGTCCAATATCTTAGTAAACAGCAGATCTGGGGGGGGGGGGGGGTTCTGATCCAGGCCTCCAGACTCCAGACCCAGCACTCGGCCTCTGAGTTTTCAGAATATTCTGTCATAATCACATAGCTAGTGAGAAGCAAGCGTTCGTTTTGCTGTGTCTCCTGCAATTGGGCTGGATGTTTATATTTAGAGATTTAGAGATTCGTGCTGGATTGGTGGAGAGGGATCGCCTTACTGTCCTCGTAGAATCTGGCAACCAGAAGGTTGCACCCTCTGCATAGTTTGATGCATTATTCTTTTTGTTGTAAAAACCTTGTTTATGACACGGGTCACAAAGGCCTGCCTTGATGTCTCACTGGGACATGGAGGTGACCTTGGGCTCCCAGAGACTTTGCCAGTGGCCGAGCAACTCTGGCAGATCCTCCCAGGCTGGAAAACTTTGGAATATGAGCCATCTAGCAATGACCTGGATGTCTGTCATGGAGGCCTGAAGCCTCAAATACATTCAGAGAGGCTCACCACTAAGTTGGCCACAGAGGGGTGGGGATTTTTCAGCTTCAACAGCTTAGGAATCAGAAGATTGAAATCTATATCAGTGGAAGTATCCTGCCCCCAGTGGAGAAGATGGAGAAGGGACATTGGAGGTCAGAGCTGGGCAAGATGCTAGAGATCCTCAGTCTGAGATTCTCATTTTACAGAGGGAGAAACGAGCTCAGAGAGGGGAAGGGTCACACAGCTAGTGGGTGGCAAAGCTTGAGTTAGAACCTGGTCTTGAATTTCACCCCGCTGCTTTTACACGCTGCCATGTTGCTTCTTGAACAACGTAAGGGCAGATTCTGGCCCCTTCCCTTAGCAGGGGCAGCTGGATGGCGTGCTGAATAGCAATCAGGAAGATTTGATTGCCCAACTTCACTAGCTGTGAAACTCTTGGCAAGTCACTTAACCCTGTTTACCTCAGTTTCCTCATCTATTAGAAAAGATGGACAACAACACCCAACTCCCAGGGTAGTTATAAGGATAAAAGGAGATATTTATAAAGCGCTTAGCTGTGTCTGGCACATGGGAGATGCTGTATAAATGTTAGATGTTAATATTTTTTTGCTGGCATTATGACTTTGGACAATTCCCTTATACCCACGGTGAGACTCGGTTGTCCAATGAAGATAATGTTTATACTATCTACCTCACAAGGCTGTTAGAAGGCTCAAGTAAGATGATGTGTGTAAAGGAATTCTGTACGTTTTATTCTCGAATCCTTTTGGGGACTGGAAATTTTGCAACATCTAATATTATCGCAACCTTGCATCACTGATATCGTCTGCGTCTTCTTTCAGTCGATCCAGGTTCTCTCCCATGTGGGCGCTTTGGTCAGAGCCGGTCACAGCATAGCAAAGTCATCCTGTCCTCCTGCCCGCGTCCCCCGGAACGTTCTGGTCGGCAGCAGAAGCGGCCGGCCTCCTCCTGCCCTCTCCAGGCGCGCCCTGGCCAGCCGATGCTTCTGGCAAAGAGCCACGGGGGAGAATGCCCCGCAACCCCTCAGGAGCACCAAGTGCGGCCTCTGCACTCGGGGGCTCTCCCCCTCCCCCCAGTGATTCGGGGCTCAGCAGCCTCCCGAGGAGGACGCTGCCTTCGGTGTCCGTGTCCAGTAACCGCTGGAGATAGCTCACCTCTGACCCGGGGTTAGGATGACAGTGGAAACCAGCGGGGGTCCTCTTGGACCATCCTCCAGGCCGCTGCCAACGGGAGTGTGACCTCTGGAGAGGGAGGAACTCCACAGTCAACCAAGCGCATAATCTCGGCAGGTTCTGGCCGTGTGACCTCGGGCGGGCTCTGGCCTGGTGACCTCGGCAGGTTCTGGCCGTGTGACCTCGGGCGGGCTCTGGCCTGGTGACCTCGGCAGGTTCTGGCCGCATGACCTCCGGGCGGGTTCATGTGTCACAGGAGAGTGCAGGGCCCAGAAGAACACCCACAGGCTCGGAGCTCAGGCCCCGTTACCTCTGACCTCCTGGATTGTACTTGCTGAGCCTCCTTGTGTGTCGGGAGGCAGCCGGAGTGCCGAGTCTGGCACTGGGACCACCTGTGGGAGGGGTGAGCTGGGCGCTGGGTAGAGAAAGGGGCACGGAGGGCTTCAAGCCTCGCCTGCAGTGCTTATTACAGGTGGGACTATGGGGAATCATTTTACTTCCTGTCAAGTGAGAGGACTGTAGTGTGCTGGCTCCTCGGAGCTGCCCCCATAAACCCCAGTTTCCTCATCCCTAGAGGCGGTCTGAAACACCCACCTCCTGGGCTGGCGTGAGCCCCCCAGCGTGCTTTAAATTGCTCCAGAGACGTCCCTCCCCTCGCGGCTGTGAGCCTCGGCTGTTTCTGCTCCGATGCTCTTCATTCTGAACTCCCAGGACGGTCAGACGTTGCATATTATGTTGTCTAGAGTCTTGTGTTCCAGGGCTTTTCTGGGGCCCCAGGCTGGGAAGATGGCTCAGGTTCCTGTGCTCTGCGTGAGGAACGAGAAGCCTCCAAAGCCTGGCTTTCTGTCAGGAGGAGGAGCTGGGAGGATCCTTAGATAACAGAGGCTGTGTCACCTTAACAAACTCACCACGCCCTCCTTCTGGTGCCAGAGAGGAAGGTACCTGGGAGCTGATGGGAGACTGTAAGACAAAGTACCCAGAATCTCAGAATCGGGAAGACTTTTTGAACCAACGCCACAAGATGTCAAAGCAGGGACAGCAGAACACAGCATGCTAATGGAATCTATAGACACTCACATATGTATATGTGTATATATTAAATTATAAATATATGTATTTGTTAAATCATATATAAATTATATATATAATGTCTACATGTACATATATGTGTGTGTGTAACAGGTGCTGAGCCCAGAACCGGCTTTCTCATCTTTATGACACAAGTTCTGTGACTTTGGGCAAGTCATTTAATCCCATTTGCCTCAGTTTCCTCATCTGTAAAATAAGCTGGAGAAGGAAATGACAAAACACTCCAGTGTCTCTCCCAAAAAATTTTCATCTGGAGCACAAAGAGTCTAGTTGTGACTGAAAACGACTGAACAACAGCAAAATATAATTATCCCAAATTTATTTTTAAAGCACATTTCAAAATATAAAGATTAAAAAAGAGAAATTTAATTAAAGTATGAACTTGTTACATATAGTATGGGGTTTCAAAAAGCATATTAAATGAACATAGCAACAACACTGCCATATTTATGTTACCTCTTTTTTGTGTCTATTTTTAAATGTTCTCCCTCATTTTCCAGAGAAAGAAAGTGACTAATTCCAGGCAGCTTATTGGCTAATGAGTTTGAGTCCTGGTAGATGGCAGATCCAACTCAAGGGATGACCTTGAACTTGTGTTTGCTGGCTTCCAATCTCCTTTTTCAGGACTAAGCCAATTAGAAAGAAAGCCAACTATATTATTAATATAGATATAAGATATAGAAATATCTCTGGAACTTTGTGTGATACAGGCTTTAAGATCTCTATTCATATTAGAAATGGAAGGGACTTTAGAGGTCACTAAATTAATTTCATTCCATTTTACAGGTAAGAAAACTGAGACTCAGGAATAGGTGGCGAGGCCCCATAGCTCCATGCAGGCACGATAGTCTGAACCAATATCATTTTACAAAGGAAGAAACTGAGGTTCAAAAAGGATGGGGCCCTGCCAATGGTCATCCCATGACTTGGGGCAAAACCACAAACAGTAAAGGCTGCAATCCCTTTCAAGTCCAAGTCCCTGTGAGCCTGGACTGCCATGTATCCTGGCACACTCAGGCCTGTGCCTTGGCACCCCAATCCTGGCCTTTGCCCTCCCTGGCCCTGCATAGATTTCTGCCACAGAATGTCTTAACTGAGCTTCCTGGTCCTTCAGTCCAATTCCACCCCCTTCCCCACCAGGGTCCTCTGTAGTTGGGAAACTGAGGTCCAGAGAAGAGACAAACCCAAGATCACATGACAGCCCTAAAGGTAATCTAGTCACTAACTCACAGAATTCAGAGTCAGAAAGGACCTCAGTGGCCACTTAACCCAATGGATCCTTGAGCAGGAATCTGACAAGTGGCCAGAGAGATTTCCCTTAAAGAGGTCCAATGAAAGGGAGCAGATCCTTGTTAAGGCCTCCGATTCCATTGCAGAATGGGTCTTGAGGTCTCCCATTCTGCTTCAAGGCCACCAATTCCACTCCAAAATGGGTCTCGAGGCCTCGCATTCCACTCCAGGAGGGTCTCCTCCCATTCCACTTTGGAAGGGGTCTTGAGGCCCCCTGTTCCACCCTGGCACGGGTCTTGAGGCTGCCGGTTCCACCTCGGGATGATTGTTCGAAAGCTCTTAACACCTTTTCGACTTTTCAATCATGGCCCTTGGGGCCTTGGCCTTGTCTGTGGCCAAGCAGAACAGCTGATCCCTATGCCAGATGACAACCCTTCAGATATTTGGAAGTGGCCATTACCCCCTTCCTGAGCCTTCTCTTCTCCAGTTTAACATTACCAGGTTCTCCAATTGATCAGCATGTGATATAGGCTCTAGGGCCCTCTTCTGGCCACTGACCTCTGACACTCCTGTTGATTGATATCCTTCCTAAACTCTGAGGTTTAGAACTGACCACATTTCTCCAGATATGACTTGGCCAGACCAGAGTGGAGTGGAACTCTCTCCTCTGAATTCCTGGATGTTACGTCTCTTATAACGTGGCCCTAAACTGCATGAGTTATTTTGACCCCCTTATCACACTGCTACTCATATTGAGTATATTTTTTTCAGAAAACTGGCTATGTAATCATTTGGGCCATCCTCTATTTGTGAAAATTTTAGGGACCCAAATATACTTAAAAGCATCTCTAAATTTCAGCTTTATTAGACTCAGCTCAATGTTCTAGTCTATTTTTGTGCTCAAAAATCCACTGAAGAATACCTGAAAAAGCAGAATTGGTCAAACCTTCAAAGATATAAAATTGTGCTAATCATCTGAAAATTAGGACAATATTCTGCCCTCTTCCAATCCTGGAATAGTGACTACAATAGTAGCTATTTTATTGCTATATTTATTTATATTTATCTTTATATAGAGAGATAAGAAATAATATATATTTAATAAAATATATATTTATAGCTATATACTTTATTCAGCACTTTAAAGTTTGAAGAATTCCTTATAAATACCTCATTTTATTCTCATCATCCCTGGGAAGAACGTGTTATTATTGTCTTCTATTCTATTCTGTATTCTATTGAGGAGACAGAGGTTAAATGACTTGTTCAGAATCACACACAGATTGGATTTGAACTCAGGTCTTCCTCGTTCCACTTGAGCCACATAGCTTTTATTTCTTCTATTCTCCATAATATTTCAGCTATCATCTACAGCAATCATATAGGATTATAGATTTAGCTATGGATAGGATTTTAAAAATAGCTTTTTATTTTCCAAATACATGCACAGATAGTTTTTAACATTCACCCTTGCAAAACCTTGTGTTCCCAATCTCTCACCCTCCCTCCCTAACTCCTCTCCCCTAGACTGCAAGTAATTCAATATAGTTTAAACATGTGCAATTGTTCTAAACGTATTTCCATATTTGTCAGTTTGCACAAGAAAAATCAGATCAAAAAGGGGGAAAAAAGAAAAAAAAGCAACAAAAAAAGGTGATAATATGTTATGTTTCACACCCAATTCCCACAGTCCTCCCTCTGGATGCAGATGACTCTGTCCATCACAAATTTATTGGAATTGGCCTGAATCACCTCGTTGTTGAAAAGAGCCGAGTCCATCACAATTGATCACTGGATGGGATTTTAGAGTCTATGAAGTCCAAGTCCCTTATTTTATTAGGAACTGAGCCTGAAAAAAAATGGAATTATTCAAAGTCACACAGCTAGCAAATGGCAGAGTTTGGATTTGAACTTAGTTCTCATTCCAATCCTCCAGTCATCTGGATCTTGAATTTATCAAGAGCAAATGACAATGTGTCCTGATATCAAGTCTATTAGCCATTTTTCTTCTGTCCTCTCCAGGCCAAAGAAAAGCAGCAAAAAATTTTAAAACATTTTGAAAATAAACTATTAAAAAAAAATCAATGAGCAAGTCATCAGCCTTCTATCACCAGTTATCACCAAGTAGTAAATCTTTCCAATTTTCACTCAACATTTTTTAGCTGTCCTCAGCCTCTCCTGCCAGCCTCAGCCCATTCTGAGCCTTAGGATCAATGACAAAATTCTTGCAGGACTTTGCTGCACTTCCTTTGATAAATGCCCTTCTTTCTTATATACATAGTCTCATATATTTAAAATGCAAGTGGACTAGTAGTCCCTTATGTATTTAGATGCTTCAGAAAACTTTTATTCATCACAACTTTCTATTTTCAAAATTTAATTTTTGAGTTTCTCCTCCCTCTTGACTTTCCCAATAGAATTTTAAGGCACCATATCTAATCTGTCTCCTCGAACCACTTAAATCTAGTTTTTAAAAGTCTTGGGAGGGACAGCTAGGTGGTGCAGTGGATAGAGCACCAGCCTTGAATTCAGGAGGACCTGAGTTCAAATCTGGTCTCAGACACTTAACACTTCCTGGCTGTGTGACCCTGGGCAAGTCACTTAACCCAGCCTCAGGGGGGAAAAAAAAAGTCTTGGGAGTATATCATGGTATGTTTCACCTTCTCTATCACAAATTTGTGGAAGATATCATCTCCACCTTCAGGCAATCTACTTAATTTCTTTTTATGAGAATTTAGATCCAGAATAAAATTCCTCTCCCTTTTCTGAAGAGTGAAATCATAAAGTCATTAGCTTCTTTGCACTTAGCAGAGAACTCTGGCCGATGTCTTGATATTTGTAGCCCCCTATCTCTACTATATTATTCCTCTCTGCCAGGTTTGTGGTTTTTCAAAGTTTTCAGGGAGTTCCTCTTTTCTGTCCAAATGGTCTGTGGTATACTCTGGTGGCTAAATCACTTGTTTGTCCCTCTGGATTTTCAACTAAACTCTCCATCACACTTTCTCCTCTCCAGTTCCTGGATTTTCTTTCATGAATAGTAGCCAGCACTTAATGCTTAACATGCTATTTCTCTTGACCCTTTTTAATATGCAATCCTTTACACTTATCTTTGAAGAAGGCTTACCCATAAAGAGTCATATTCCAAGTATAAGTCTCATCCCTCTAACTCCAATTGATATCTACGAGATCAAGTATCAATGGCATACTTATACTAGGACCTCTTACTTATTGCTTATACTTTCATTCAGACTTTTAGGCCATGGGTTTTGTTATTGATTATTTCTTGGATATTTGTTTCCTTGAATCTCTACATATGTCAACTGGTATAAATTTGCTTTTCTCAATTACTTCTAGTTTATTGGATTTATTGGATACATGATTTTAGTGGCTATACATAATGAGTTTTCTTCTTTGCTCTTTGTTTTTAGTTCGATCTTTTTAGAATCAATGAGCAATGCTTTTTGTTTTATCATTTTTTACTTTTTGATCTGTTTTTTCTTGTGCAACATGATTATTGAGGAAATATGTATAGAAGAATTGCAAAGGTTTAACCTATATAGGTTACTTACTGCCTAGGGGAGGAGTGGGGGAAAAGGAGAGAGAAAATTTTGGAACAGAGGGGGAGGGTTTCACAGGGGTAAATGTTGAAAATTATCTTTGCATGTATTTTGAAAATAAGCTATTTTAAAAAGTCAATGACCAAGTCACCAGAAAAATACATTCTTGACCGGGAACCTATCATTTTGTGTTTTATATTGATACAGAAATCCAGATCCCATTCTCAGTCTTCATAGCTGTTCTCCTTCCTAACATGCTTTTTTCTATTTCTTGTCTTCAGAGGGTATCACTGATGAAAGTACTACCTGCGCCTTGTAGTCTTCGGTTTCTGGCCCAAGATTTGTCCTTTACTTGGCAGGGCTTTTTTTTTTTTTTTTTCCTGAGGTGATTGGGGTTAAATGACTTCCCCAGGGTCCCACAGCAAAGAAGGCAGTGCTTTCTAAGTTTTGATGTGCCCACCTGAATTACCAGAAGACGGGAACAATACATTTTAACGAGTCTTGGGAAACTGGAAGAAAACTGATCTCTTTAGTTTGCACAGCACCTCATCATCCCGACTTCCTCTGTGGCATTTTCCATCGTCCAGCTTTCTGAGATAGCTTTTCCCCCTCTGTCACTTCACATCCATTTTCTGGAGAATTTCCCACTGCCCATTTTTACTGTTAGTGGAATTCTGAGTCTTTTTCTCTCAGACTGTAATTACCATTTGATCCTGGGAAAGGCAGCATCCATGGCACGGTGTGCAGGACTCAGTGGTAGACCTGAGTTTGAATCCTGGTTCTGCCAACTTACTGCGGCCATGGGCCAATAACTTCTTTGTGCCTCAGTTTCTTCATCTGTAAATGGACGGGGTAGAATGAGAGAACTTCTAAGATCCTTTCCGGTTCTCAAGATCATTGTTTCATTCCTACCTTAGCCAGCCAGATGGTGCTGGGCCAGGACTGGAGTCAGGAAGACTCATCTTTACGATTTCAAGTCTGGCCTTAGACACTTCCTAGCTGTATAACTTGGGCTGACCAGGCAACTCACCAAACTCTCTTTGCCTCAGTTTTTCCATCTGTGAAATGGAGCCCATGGTACAGGAAGGCTGAAAGAACTGGGAGTTTAAACACAGGTTGAGGGGAAGCTTGGATTCAGGGAATTTATTAGACTCACAGACTATTCAAGGCAGGAGAATGCCTCAGGGACTGCTGCAGGTCAAGAGTTCCTTAGCCTAAATGACTCCATGTTGAAGTCCCACCATCGTGCACACAGTATCAAATCATATATAGCTTGCAATGGTCACAGTTGTGTTTAGGAAGTTGACTTTGTGATAGATGGAACCTGAGATAGTTCATCTTCCTGTGAAGGGTCCTATTCTTGCCCTTTTTTTCAACTACAGTTCAGTTCTTGGGGAAAACTTATAGGGGCTGCTTGGAGCTCTAGCTAAAGCACAGGGAATTTTAAGTATGGGTTACAGCCCTCTAAAACTGATGGTTCCAACACAGTCGGCTGAAGCAGATGCTGGGCAGTACGTAGCGCTTGCTCAGGCCTTAAACATGACCGCGACATCCACTGCACCCTAACCACCACCAGGCAGCTTGATGTTGGTCCTGCCACTGGACTTTGGAAGAGTGAGACTGACAACTTGGTGCAATTCTGCCTCCCTTGAATTCAGTTCATAGTCAAGTGTTAGGATTACCAGGTGAGAACTCAGGTTGTCTGGACAATTACAAGGTGAGAACTCAGGTTGACTTGACAGTTCTCTGGCTCAGACCTTTGGTTCAGGCCTTTAAAGGGAGTTTACACCTTAGGAATTCTAAGAGGAACAAGTTCATTGGTTGTAAGTAAGTCCCACAAGACCCTGGGAGTACCCACAAGTCCATTCTCTGGGAGGATAAAACGAGGCAACATTGAGCCTACAGAGCAGTCTGGATTGGGGAAGGACAAGAGCTGGAGGAGATTCAGAGCCAGGATTCAGGAAGAAGAGGAGGCTGGCTGGAGGCTCCAGAAGCCTCCCAAGAAACCTGCTCACAGAGGGAAAGATTATACAGAAAAGAAACCTCCTCCCAGAGAAGGATTACAACTGAGAGACAATCAGAACATTACAGTCAAGTCATCACCGGTGATGTCTCTAGTCCTTTTTGAAAACTAAGGGTGAACAGCACCACCTTGTTTTGATAGTGTTATCAAATTTGATCATATTACTACAATAAATCAAATTAAACAATAGCAATTGTTTAAAATAGAGGGTGTTCCAAAAATCTTGAGGCAGTTTTAAGCCTCAATAGCTTAAAAACCTTTTGGAATACCCTGTACTAAAATTGTACTCCAGTTCCTTAAAAGGAGCTAAAGAAGAAAGTGGTGGCTAAGATAACAGGAAAAGATAATAATGTGAAAACTGGGCTACTAATACATTATTTTTTTTTTCCTGAGGCAAGGGGTTAGGTGACTTGTTTGTCCAGGTCACACAGCTAGGAAGTAGTGCTCTATCCACTGTACCGCCTAGCTGCCCCCACAAATATGTTATTGGTGAAGTTGTGAACTGATCCAGCCATTCTGGAGAGCAATCTGGAACTATGTCCAAAAGGCAATCAAACTGTGCATCCCCTTTGATCCAGCAGTGTTTCTACTGGGCTTATAACATCCCAAAGAGATCTTAATGGAGGGGAAAGGACTCACAAAAATGTTTGTGGCAGCCATTTTCATAGTGGCAAGAAAGTGGAAGCTGAGTGGATGCCCATCGGTTGGAGAATGGCTGAATAACTTATGGTACATGAATGTTGTGAAGATGATTTCAGAGAGGCCCGGAGAGATTTACATGAACTGATGCTAAGTGAAGTGATCAAAACCAAGAGAACCTTGTACGTGGCAACAAGATTATATGATGATCCATTCTGATGGACGTGGCTCTTCTCAGTAATGAGAAGATCCAGGCCAATTCCAGTAGACTTGTGATAGAGAGAGGACTGTGGGGACTGAATGTAGATCACAACATTGTATCTTCACTTTTTTTGTTGTCATTTGCTTATTTATTTTCTTATTTTTCCCCCTTTTTGATCCAATTATGCAGCACAATAAATATGTTTAGAAAAATTGCACAAGTTTGGCCTATACTGGATTATTTGCCATCTAGGGGAGGGGGCGGGGTGGGGGGGGAAGAAAGGGAAAATTTTGGAACAAAAGGTTTGCAAGTTGAAAACTATCTTTGCATGTATTGTGAAAATAAAAAGCTATTATTTAAAAAAAGTTTTTTGATAGCATAAGGAAAACCCAGGCTCTTGAATTCAAACCTAGCTTCACTTTCTAGCTGTATTACCCTGGACCTCGCCTCTGCCTGCCTCAGTTTCCTCACCTATACAATGGGGTTGACAATAGCATCTCCCTCCCAGAAGTGTTGTGAGGACCTAATGCATCTTCCGTCCCTTTCGAAATCCTGAAATACTTCTGTGACGTCACTGATTTGGGAGGTCCTACTAGAATGCACTGCGCCCCATCCATGGCTGCCCATACCGCTCTCTCCGCACTCCCCAAAAATCGCTACAGGAGGTGGCCCTTTTCCCAGGGTTTCGGCCTCTTTCCGAGATTCTAGGAGCCCCAGGGGGTGGGTCAGTCCCAGCACTGATCGGTGAGCGCCGGGGCTTCAGCCTCTCCTCTGCGCTTGTGATGCTCATCTCTCCTGCAAGGCCAGGGCTGGCCGCCCTCCAGCTCCCCCGCACTCTGCCTGTGCTGGAGAGAGGGCCCTTTGCTGTCTGGGACGAGAGTCTTCCCCCAAATCACCTACTCTTCCCCCTCCCCTCCCTCCTCCTCCTCCTCCTCCCTTTCCTCCCTCCCTCCTCCCCCCCTCCCTCCCTCCTTCCCCCCTCCCTCTTTCTGCCCTTTGCCCCCTCTTCCTCCCCTCCCTCCTCCCTTTGCTCCCTCCTTCCTTCCCCCCTCCCTCTCTCTCCCCTTTGCCCCCTCTTCCTCCCCTCCCTCCCTCCTTCCCTCCTCCCTCTTTCTCCCCTTTGCCCCCTCTTCCTCCCCTCCCTCCTCCTCCTCCTCCTCCCTTTGCTCCCTCCTTCCTTCCCCCCTCCCTCTCTCTCCCCTTTGCCCCCTCTTCCTCCCCTCCCTCCCTCCTTCCCTCCTCCCTCTTTCTCCCCTTTGCCCCCTCTTCCTCCCCTCCCTCCTCCTCCTCCTCCTCCCTTTCCTCCCTCCTTCCTTCCCCCCTCCCTCTCTCTCCCCTTTGCCCCCTCTTCCTCCCCTCCCTCCCTCCTTCCCTCCTCCCTCTTTCTCCCCTTTGCCCCCTCTTCCTCCCCTCCCTCCTCCCTTTCCTCCCTCTCTCTCCCCTTTGCCCCCTCTTCCTCCCCTCCCTCCCTCCTTCCCTCCTCCCTCTTTCACCCCTTTGCCTCCTCTTCCTCCCCTCCCTCCTCCCTTTGCTCCCTCCTTCCTTCCCCTCCCTCTCTCTCCCCTTTGCCCCCTCTTCCTCCCCTCCCTCCTTTCTCTCTTCTTCCTCCCCTCCTCGTCCCTCCTCCTCCCCTGCCTGAGCACTGCTCCGGTTCACTGTCCTCCCGGTGCAGACTCCACCAGGCGCAGAGTACTGCGGACACGTATTAAGTGCCTACTGTGTGCCTTCCCAGGTACCTCAGGCCCGGCTCCCCAGGGCTGTGCCGAGGCCCAGGGCCGGAGTGAGGCGCCGCCTCTGCAAACACCCCGTAGCGCGCACTCAGTTCCAGGCCCAGGCCTCGGACGCACGCGCCTTCCCAGGGAAGCACAGAAGGGCGGCCCGAGCTGCCCCGGCCCCGCGTCCTGGGTCCAGGGAGGAAGCTCCGGAGTCCTTTGGCAGACAGGGAAACTGAGACCCAGCCAGGCGCATGACCCTAGGAGAGGCGGCCCCACGTGGTGGGCAGGAGTCTTCACCGGCTCCGGCAGCTTCTCCTGGTCCCCACTGGTTGCCATGGAGACACCTCCGGAGGTCCCAAGATCACCAGCCGACCAATCTATAGACAAGCTCAGTAGGGAAGGGAAAGGTGGGGCTCCCTCAGTTGCCGTGGAGACGGCCTTCTCCCTGGTTGCCCTGGAGGTGACGCGAAGCGTTTCAGTCCTGAGGTGCCCCGTGCGCAAGTGCAAGCCCGAAAACGGGAGGGGGTGGGGGAGGAGTGTGGGCGGGATACGCAAGCGCAATGAGAATTCTGCCTATCTGGTCTCGGAGGCGGCGCCCTGGAGACGAAGAAGGACCTATCAGAGGTGAGGATCTTCTTTAGTCCCGCCTTTTGTGCTCTACGCCCATCCCCGCGCCGAAAACAACCAATCAGGACCAGATGTAATCCTCGTTTAAAAAAAAGAGAGCGCGGCCTGGTGATGTCACACAGGTCCTGCAAGGAGGCTTAACTCAACCCCTGGCAAAGGCCAAAGGTGAGCGACTGTCTGCCGGTTTGGCCCCAGATCCAAGCTCAGAGACCCTAGAGCGCCCCACCGTGAGTATGGGGAAGGGGGAGAAGGGCTGGGAGATCCCGCGGAGAAAGAGAGCCGGAGGTGCTGAGAGATCCCAAAGGGAGAGAGCCGGAGGTGCTCAGAGATCCCTGCAGGGAGAGAGCCGGAGGTGCTGAGAGATCCCTGCAGGGAGAGATCCGGAGGTGCTGAGAGATCCCTGCAGGGAGAGAGCCGGAAGTGCTGAGAGATCCCAAAGGGAGAGAGCCAGAGGTGCTGAGAGATCCCAAAGGGAGAGAGCCAGAGGTGCTGAGAGATCCCTGCAGGGAGAGATCCGGAGGTGCTGAGAGATCCCAAAGGGAGAGAGCCAGAGGTGCTGAGAGATCCCAAAGGGAGAGATCCCAGAGGTGCTGAGAGATCACTGCAGGGAGAGATCCGGAGGTGCTGAGAGATCCCAAAGGGAGAGAGCCAGAGGTGCTGAGAGATCCCTGCAGGGAGAGATCTGGAGGTGCTGAGAGATCCCAAAGGGAGAGAGCCAGAGGTGCTGAGAGATCCCAAAGGGAGAGAGCCAGAGGTGCTGAGAGATCCCAAAGGGAGAGAGCCAGAGGTGCTGAGAGATCCCAAAGGGAGAGAGCCAGAGGTGCTGAGAGATCCCTGCAGGGAGAGATCCGGAGGTGCTGAGAGATCCCAAAGGGAGAGAGCCAGAGGTGCTGAGAGATCCCAAAGGGAGAGATCCCAGAGGTGCTGAGAGATCACTGCAGGGAGAGATCCGGAGGTGCTGAGAGATCCCAAAGGGAGAGAGCCAGAGGTGCTGAGAGATCCCTGCAGGGAGAGATCTGGAGGTGCTGAGAGATCCCAAAGGGAGAGAGCCAGAGGTGCTGAGAGATCCCAAAGGGAGAGAGCCGGAGGTGCTGAGAGATCCCAAAGGGAGAGAGCCAGAGGTGCTGAGAGATCCCTGCAGGGAGAGATCCGGAGGTGCTGAGAGATCCCAAAGGGAGAGAGCCAGAGGTGCTGAGAGATCCCAAAGGGAGAGATCCCAGAGGTGCTGAGAGATCACTGCAGGGAGAGATCCGGAGGTGCTGAGAGATCCCAAAGGGAGAGAGCCAGAGGTGCTGAGAGATCCCTGCAGGGAGAGATCTGGAGGTGCTGAGAGATCCCAAAGGGAGAGAGCCGGAGGTGCTGAGAGATCCCAAAGGGAGAGAGCCGGAGGTGCTGAGAGATCCCAAAGGGAGAGAGCCGGAGGTGCTGAGAGATCCCTGCAGGGAGAGATCCGGAGGTGCTGAGAGATCCCAAAGGGAGAGAGCCGGAGGTGCTGAGAGATCCCAAAGGGAGAGAGCCGGAGGTGCTGAGAGATCCCAAAGGGAGAGAGCCAGAGGTGCTGAGAGATCCCAAAGGGAGAGAGCCGGAGGTGCTGAGAGATCCCTGCAGGGAGAGATCTGGAGGTGCTGAGAGATCCCTGCAGGGAGAGATCCGGAGGTGCTGAGAGATCCCAAAGGGAGAGAGCCAGAGGTGCTGAGAGATCCCTGCAGGGAGAGATCCGGAGGTGCTGAGAGATCCCAAAGGGAGAGAGCCAGAGGTGCTGAGAGATCCCTGCAGGGAGAGATCTGGAGGTGCTGAGAGATCCCAAAGGGAGAGAGCCAGAGGTGCTGAGAGATCCCTGCAGGGAGAGATCTGGAGGTGCTGAGAGATCCCAAAGGGAGAGAGCCGGAGGTGCTGAGAGATCCCAAAGGGAGAGAGCCGGAGGTGCTCAGAGATCCCTGCAGGGAGAGATCTGGAGGTGCTCAGAGATCCCAAAGGGAGAGATCTGGAGGTGCTGAGAGATCCCTGCAGGGAGAGAGCCGGAAGTGCTGAGAGATCCCAAAGGGAGAGAGCCAGAGGTGCTGAGAGATCCCTGCAGGGAGAGAGCCGGAGGTGCTCAGAGATCCCTGCAGGGAGAGATCTGGAGGTGCTGAGAGATCCCAAAGGGAGAGAGCCGGAGGTGCTCAGAGATCCCTGCAGGGAGAGAGCCGGAGGTGCTCAGAGATCCCTGCAGGGAGAGATCTGGAGGTGCTGAGAGATCCCTGCAGGGAGAGAGCCGGAAGTGCTGAGAGATCACAAAGGGAGAGAGCCGGAAGTGCTGAGAGATCCCAAAGGGAGAGAGCCGGAGGTGCTGAGAGATCCCTGCAGGGAGAGATCTGGAGGTGCTGAGAGATCCCAAAGGGAGAGAGCCGGAGGTGCTCAGAGATCCCAAAGGGAGAGAGCCGGAGGTGCTCAGAGATCCCAAAGGGAGAGAGCCGGAGGTGCTGAGAGATCCCAAAGGGAGAGAGCCGGAGGTGCTCAGAGATCCCTGCAGGGAGAGATCTGGAGGTGCTGAGAGATCCCAAAGGGAGAGATCCGGAGGTGCTGAGAGATCCCTGCAGGCAGAGAGCCGGAAGTGCTGAGAGATCCCTGCAGGGAGAGAGCCGGAGGTGCTGAGAGATCCCAAAGGGAGAGAGCCGGAGGTGCTGAGAGATCCCAAAGGGAGAGAGCCGGAGGTGCTGAGAGATCCCAAAGGGAGAGATCCGGAGGTGCTGAGAGATCCCAAAGGGAGAGATCCCAGAGGTGCTGAGAGATCCCTGCAGGGAGAGAGCCGGAGGTGCTCAGAGATCCCTGCAGGGAGAGAGGAGGTGCTGAGAGATCCCTGACGGGAGAGAGCCGGAGGTGCTGAGAGATCCCAAAGCGAGAGATCCGGAGGTGCTGAGAGATCCCTGCAGGGAGAGAGCCGGAGGTGCTGAGAGATCCCTGCAGGGAGAGATCTGGAGGTGCTGAGAGATCACTGCAGGGAGAGAGCCGGAGGTGCTGAGAGATCCCTGCAGGGAGAGAGCCGGAGGTGCTGAGAGATCCCTGCAGGGAGAGAGCCGGAGGTGCTTAGAGATCCCAAAGCGAGAGATCCGGAGGTGCTGAGAGATCCCAAAGGGAGAGAGCCAGAGGTGCTCAGAGATCCCTGCAGGGAGAGAGCCAGAGGTGCTCAGAGATCACTGCAGGGAGAGAGCCGGAGGTGCTCAGAGATCACTGCAGGGAGAGAGCCAGAGGTGCTGAGAGATCCCAAAGGGAGAGAGCCAGAGGTGCTGAGAGATCCCAAAGGGAGAGAGCCGGAGGTGCTGAGAGATCCCAAAGGGAGAGAGCCGGAGGTGCTGAGAGATCCCAAAGGGAGAGAGCCGGAGGTGCTCAGAGATCCCTGCAGGGAGAGATCTGGAGGTGCTGAGAGATCCCAAAGGGAGAGATCCGGAGGTGCTGAGAGATCCCTGCAGGGAGAGAGCCGGAAGTGCTGAGAGATCCCTGCAGGGAGAGAGCCGGAGGTGCTGAGAGATCCCAAAGGGAGAGAGCCGGAGGTGCTGAGAGATCCCAAAGGGAGAGAGCCGGAGGTGCTGAGAGATCCCAAAGGGAGAGATCTGGAGGTGCTGAGATATCCCAAAGGGAGAGATCCCAGAGGTGCTGAGAGATCCCTGCAGGGAGAGAGCCGGAGGTGCTCAGAGATCCCTGCAGGGAGAGAGGAGGTGCTGAGAGATCCCTGACGGGAGAGAGCCGGAGGTGCTGAGAGATCCCAAAGCGAGAGATCCGGAGGTGCTGAGAGATCCCTGCAGGGAGAGAGCCGGAGGTGCTGAGAGATCCCTGCAGGGAGAGATCTGGAGGTGCTGAGAGATCACTGCAGGGAGAGAGCCGGAGGTGCTGAGAGATCCCAAAGGGAGAGAGCCGGAGGTGCTGAGAGATCCCTGCAGGGAGAGAGCCGGAGGTGCTTAGAGATCCCAAAGCGAGAGATCCGGAGGTGCTGAGAGATCCCAAAGGGAGAGAGCCAGAGGTGCTCAGAGATCCCTGCAGGGAGAGAGCCAGAGGTGCTCAGAGATCACTGCAGGGAGAGAGCCGGAGGTGCTCAGAGATCACTGCAGGGAGAGAGCCAGAGGTGCTGAGAGATCCCCAAAGGGAGAGAGCCAGAGGTGCTGAGAGATCCCAAAGGGAGAGAGCCGGAGGTGCTCAGAGATCCCTGCAGGGAGAGAGCCGGAGGTGCTCAGAGATCACTGCAGGGAGAGAGCCGGAGGTGCTCAGAGATCACTGCAGGGAGAGAGCCAGAGGTGCTGAGAGATCCCAAAGGGAGAGAGCCAGAGGTGCTGAGAGATCCCAAAGGGAGAGAGCCAGAGGTGCTGAGAGATCCCAAAGGGAGAGAGCCGGAGGTGCTCAGAGATCCCTGCAGGGAGAGATCTGGAGGTGCTGAGAGATCCCAAAGGGAGAGATCCGGAGGTGCTGAGAGATCCCAAAGGGAGAGAGCCGGAGGTGCTCAGAGATCCCAAAGGGAGAGAGCCAGAGGTGCTGAGAGATCCCAAAGGGAGAGAGCCCCTCCACTCTCTTATCTTCAAAGGATACAGGCTCCCCATGAGGGCTTCACCACCTCCAGTCTCCCCTGGGTCTGGGCCAGCCCCCTTTCCCCTCCCCATCCCCATTCTCGCCTCCCCCCCCCCCCTACCCCTGTGGCCTCTGACAGCCACACTGCTGGCCTCATTTAGGTGGCCCTTTCCCAAGGATGGAGGCCCTGATGAGAGGCACCAGGACCCAGCCTACCTGAGTGTCCCCAAGGCTCCCGACCAGAGAAGCGGGTTCCTGGGCCCCAACTTTGGCTGGGGATGGGGCATTCCAGATCTCCCGCATGGAGCTCTCTGCCTCAGGAGGAGTGGCTCCCCTGGCCCTGCCCACCCCTAGGGGAGCTGGCCTGGCCCATGATGCTTTGGGATTGGATTGTGTCCTATCTCACCCCTCTGAGCCCTCTGGGCAGTGCACCCCTCCCCCTTTTGGGTCAGCATCCCAGCTCCTGGTTCAGGACTGCGGACAGCGCCTCCTCTTTCCCCTGCCAGAGTCTCCCAGATTGCCCAGTTCCTGGGCTGAGGATCCTGGGGGAGCCTGTGGCTTCTCCTGGTGAGTTTGCCTGCGTGCCCCTGGGCCTGCTGGGCCTTTTACCCTAAGGGCAGAAAGCCTTGGACTGATGGTCCCCTGGGACCAGAGACACCCCCAAAGGGAGGGGACGTGCATCTGCCATCTCCAGGCCACTGGGGACCTTCTGAGGGGCCCCCTGAGATAAGGAAGGGCACGTGTGGCTTTCTCAGAGCCGTCTCACCAGACAAGCTCCCCTCTTTCTTCCTAGGACCGGCCAGCCGGAGGGCAGGGCTGCCCACACAGTGTGCCCAGGGCTGGGCAAAGGTCCCAAGGCCTGCCAGCCACCGTGCTGTAGATGCGTGGTCTGGCTGGTCCAGGTGCCCCGTTCAGGCCCACGTGAGTAGCTAGACCCAAAGAGCAGACATGGCAGGGCCTGGAGATCCCTGAGGGCCAGCGCGTGACCTTCCCAGACTTTCTGGGCAGGGTGTACCCCCCGAGGAGAGAGGGTCACGGTTCGGCATGACTCCAGCAGGCTGGATCAGGTGGCCACTGGCTCCCCTGAAATGTTGCAGACATCCGCGTCAGGCTGATGCAGCGTAAATCTCAGAGGGTGCCGGGTCTGGCCTCAGCGCCACTGTCTGCCTCAGTTTCCTCATTTGTAAGATGGGGATAGTAATAGCACCTCACTCCCAGATGTGTGAGGAATCAAGGAGATCATGCTGACCCTGGCACAGAATGGGCACTGGGTGAACGCTCCCCCTGCCCAAGGATCATTTTCTCTGCCTGTCCACTCAAACCCTGGGCCCCTCTTCTGTGTCCATGTTCTCCCGTCCCCTTAATAGGTTCTGATGCTTGATGCTCCACGAGCTACAGTTCCTCCCGCCCCTGACATTCAGCTACAGCTTCTCCCAGTTCAACATGTTTTAGTCTAGGCTCTTCGGTGCTGGTGGATCATCTCCGACTTCCTTCCAATGCCCTTCCTTTGTACAGCTGGTGGGCATTAGCCAAGGTTGCAACCCATCTCCTGACTCTGAGTTTGAAAGAAGTGACTTAACCAAAGTCACAAAGCCTGGAAGTGTCAAGGTCAGGATTGAACCCAGATCCCTCCCCCGCTGAGTAGGATACTCCTTCCATTGCACCAGTCAGAGGGAGCGTGGCAAGGAAAGGTGGGGGTGGTGGGAGCTGGCGACAAGGCATCTGATTTGACGGGAGCCCATACGGCAATTAGGGGAGAAGCCTGAGATAAGACAACTCATCCATGCAAAGCGTGTAGGAAACTGTAAAAAGTGTGAGGCCGAATTTCCATTTCCACTTTGCAAAGAACCGTCACCTTGGAAAATGGGGTCTAGCAAGCAACTGTGTCAGGCCAAGTTCATGACAAGGCCCACGCTAGGGACCAGGAACTCAAAGCCCCATGAAAGAGGTGCTAGGACGTCATCAATAAGCATGGTGACTCTCCTGGCCATCCTTTTACACTCCTCGGGCTCCCTCTGATTGAATGACCCTGAAGAGCCCTTCCAGTCATGTTCTCTGAGGAGACTCTTTGGTGGACTTCTCATTCTGTCCCCCACCTTCCTGAGGCTCTCTGAATGCGGTTCCCAAAGCTCATCTCTCCCCATAAGCATTCTTTCCAATCATTACACAGAGAACCAGGAAAAATCCCAGCTGAAATGGACTTCCGAGAGCTGCTCTTTTTGCAGAGGAACAAGTTGAGGCCCAATGAGGAGGTCAGCCGTACATTTTAGTGGCCACATGTTAGTGGGACAGCTTGCTCTAGAACCCTAGTTACCCTTTCTGCCCTAACTTGTTTCCCCATTCTCCTATTTTTGTTTTCTTGACCAAAAGATATTTTTTGGTGACATTTCTCTTTTCATTCTCATTTAGCCCGGAAGATTGATATGGAGGCTAATGCAACTTCTCCAACACCCAACTTTTCTGAAGATGGATCCCAAGAAGTAATCTTGGAAAGACCAGCAAGGCACGTCCTCCGGGCCCGCAAATATGGGGACATCTGCGCCACATCAGAGAGTCAGGAAAGAGCTCCATTGGGTCAGACTCAGAAAGAATCTGTTTCCTGGAAGAGAAAAGGTTTCAGGAAATTAAAAGTCAATCAAACCAAAGTCTCTACGGAGGAGAAAGGGCAACAACACACCGAATTTGGAAAGAGCTTAAATCGGATTTCGGATCTTGGTGCCCCTCTCAACACAGATGCTACAGGACAAAGACCCCATCGATGTGAAACATGTGCAAAGAGTTTTAGGCAGAGCGCGGACCTGATCAAACATGGAGTAATCCATGCTGGAGGGAAAGCCCACACGTGCGACGGATGCAGGAAGGCCTTCAGTCACCGCTCCACCCTCATTCGACACCAGAGGATCCATACGGAAGCCAAACCCTATAAATGTAGTGAGTGTGGGAAACTCTTCAGCCACAGGTCATTACTTACCCAGCATCAGCTAACCCACACTGGAGAGAAACCTTACACGTGTACCGAGTGTGGGAAAAGCTTCAGCCACCGGTCGGCCATCACCCAGCATCAGACCATTCACACGGGAGAGAAGCCTTATAAGTGTGGCATTTGTGGGGAGGCCTTCAGCCGCAGAGCCAACCTCACTCGCCACCAAAGGACTCACACCCGAGAGAAGCCCTACGAGTGCACCGAGTGTGGCAAGGCCTTCAGCCACAGCTCCATCCTCCTTCAGCACCAGGTCATCCACACTGGGGACAAGACCTACGAGTGTAAGGTGTGTGGAGATGCCTTCAGCCGCAGCGCCCACCTCACTCGCCACCAAAGGACTCATACCCAAGAGAAGCCCTACAGCTGCAGTGAGTGCGGGAAGGCCTTCAAGCACAACTCCACCCTCGTGGAGCACAAGTTCTTACACACCGGGGAGAAGCCTTACAAATGTAACGAGTGTGGCAAGGCCTTCAGGCGGGATACCTATCTCACTCAGCACCAGAGAATCCACACCGGAGAGAAGCCCTACGAGTGCAGAGAGTGTGGGAAGGCCTTCCGGCTGCCCTCAACCCTCGCTCAACATCAAATCGTCCACACTGGGAAGAAGCCCCACAAGTGCGATGAATGCGGGAAGGCCTTCAGTCAGTCCTCCACCCTCATTCGCCACCAGAGAGCCCATTCTGGAGAGAAAGCCTAGTCCTGCCAGAGGTCCAGAAGGCCGTGAGCTGAGCAGGAGCCAGGAGTCTCTGGTTCCCGATCTGCTCATTCGGTGAGCTCGGTCCCATCAGTCAGCTGCCAAATGGGAGGCTCAGACGACACGAACCCTAGCGTTAGGATCTCAGGTCAGTCTTTTCCTTGGTGCCTCATTTTTTTCAAATCCAAATTTTTTTTTTCTTTTTCTGAGGCTGGGGTCAAGTGACTTGCCCAGGGTCACACAGCTAGGAAGTGTTCAGTGTCTGAGATCGGATTTGAACTCGGGTCCTCCTGAATTCAGGGCTGGTGCTCTATCCACTGCACCACCTAGCTGCCCCCAAATCTAAAATTAAGATGAGGTGACGAATAATATATCTTTCTGCTCCCCCGAGAATTCCACGGTGATGTCCATTTAGTCATTTCCATTTATCAGAGATTGGTAGCACACTGTAGCTTCGACCAGGAGAAACCCATGGCTTAGTGAATGGAGAATTGGAGTGCTAATCAAGACCTGGTTCCAAATCCCACCTCTAGAATTTACTATGTAACTTAATTCACCTAACATTTGTTAAACACCTACCGGGTCAGGCACTGAACTGGGCGCTGTAGACACAAGACCAGTAGGAAACACTCCCTGCCCCGAAGAGCTCCCATTCAGGGATCGGCAAATGCAGAGAAAGACAAATGACTGTAGCCTGCACTTCCTCCTTCACAAAATGGGCTCGGTAATGGCTGGAAGATTCAAAGGAAACAGAGTCTGTCAAGCACATTGCATGCCTCAGAACTGGTCGGAGTGAGCAGTGATTATCGTCCCTCTGCTTTATCCAGGAATAAGAACTCGTTTACGGAATGCTTGCCGTTTCCAAGCTCTGTGAGGTAGGGAATGGAGCACTGATTTCATCCATTTTACAGATGGGAAAGTTGATGCATCGAGAAGTCAGGACTTGCTCCAAGACACAAATCAAGAAAGTGTCGGAGGCTGGATTTGTGCTAGACAAATCTAGCACTCCACACACAAGTCCTAGAGAGAGGCAGCTCCATGTCAAACTGATGGGGGTCGAGGTCCCTTTAAGATATCGGGGCTTTCCCCTATAAAGGTGATCTAGGAAAGCTAGCTTAGAACTAGTCAGGACACAATTAAAACCACAGTTAACTTTGTAAGTTGACAATCTTGTCTCTACCACATCACTTTTCAGGATTAGTTGAAAGAGTTAAGAATTTACTAAAGGGAACAGCTAGGTGGCGCAGTGGATAGAGCACCAGCCCTGAATTCAGGAGGACCCGAGTTCAAATCTGGTCTCAGACACTTAATACTTCCTAGCTGTGTGACCCTGGGCAAGTCACTTAACCCCAGCCTCAGGGGGGGAAAAAAAAGAATTTACTAAAAGATGTTGTTATAGGGTATTAATAAGTGTTTATTTTAGGGTCAGAAGATACAAGTTCAAGTCTTGACTGACTTTTGTAAGGTGTATGATTATAGGTAATTTGGTTTACTCTAACATGCCATTTCCTTGTTGTTAAAGAGAGAGAAGATGAAACTTCTTAAACTATGGCTCATGATCCCATATGGGTTCATGCAACAAAATGTGGAGAACATGAAAAATTAGGCAATCGTAAAAGGTATCAGATACTCCACCAATATTCTATTATTATGTAAAAATAAATAAGTGCATCTATCTCATTAATATGCAAAGCTTCATTTTTAATAAATTTAATAAATGGCAAAATTGTATGCATACCAAAAAAAAAAAAAAAAAAGATATCGGGGCTTTCCCCAGCCTCCACCAGATCTGAGCTGGCTTGAGTTTTCCCAACCCCCACAAACAGTTTCTTCCTTTTCTAAAAACTCATTGAATGCTGACCCTGGCTGAAAACCCGCCAGGAGCCTGGGACTCCACCCACCTTCAAGATCACCAAGAGCCCTCATTATAAAAGGGGCAACCCGGGAGTCCACGCTTTGCAGAAGTCCTAAGCATGGCATCCTTATGTCGGTCATGTCAAGGGTTTCTGCCCACCGGACCTAATCCGGGTGCCCTTTTATCTCTACCTTCAACTTTACTAACTAAACTTTACTCCTACAATAAACCTTTGTATCAATCTAGGTTTTTGGGTCTGTAAATTCCTTTACAAGGACTCTGCGCTGTCACGGGACTATTCTTGTGCCGACCCAAAAGGGGGTCCCCCTTTCCTAACTCTCATCAAAAGGACATGAAGTTGGGCCTGAAGGCATGAAGTTCAGAGTTCACTTACAAGCTGTATGACTGTAGACAAGTCACTTAACTGTTGCCTACCTCAACCTGTAGAATGAGCATAAGAATAGCACCTACCTCTCAGGACCATTGTAAGGATCAAATGACAAAATATCTGTAAAACACTTAGCATAGTGCCTGGAAAACAGTAGGTATTTAATAAGTGCTTAAATTTGGTTTTACGCATATATTGTATCTAGGATATACTGTAACACATTTAACAAGTATGGGATTGCCTGCCATCTAGGGGAGGGAGTAGAGGGAGGGAGGGGAAAATTTGGAAAAGTGAATACAAGGGGTAATCTTGTAAAAAAAAAAAAAAAATTTACCCATGCATACGTACTGTCAAAAAAAAATTATAACTATAAAATTAGGAGGGCTGATGGCTGCTCTCACGTCTAAGGAGCTCCCTGATGGGAGAAAGATCTGTCCTCTCTGGCCCCAAAGAGCAAAACCCAGGCCCTTGGCAGGGGACCTAATGTCACAAGGAATCTTCTGACAGTTTGAACGGTCTGACAGTTGCCAGAGAAGCGAGTTCCCTGTCACTGGAGATATTTAAGCAGAGCCTGGGACTCCCTGGGTGGGGGCCATGGTAGAGGGGCTGCTGCTAAAAGGGGAGCTGGGACCCAGCCTCTCCTGGCCCTGGGGGGCCACGGGCCCCTAAAGACAAGGGGCCCCATCTCCACAAAGGGGAGCCTCTGCCTGGTGTGCATGCTCTCCTCAAGCCCCTCCTGGCTGCTGGGCTGCAGCGATTTGGGGGGGACAGTGCAGAAACCCTGATCCTGGCCTCAGGAAGGCTCTGTCCAAAGCCTGCCTCTGGCCCTTGGGAGCCCTATGGGAGGGGGAGAAGAGGGAGATCAAGTTTAGGGGGCTGCCCAGGAGACAGGGAGGACCATGGGGGAGTGCATCACTGACCTGCCTTTTCCACTCCTCTTCCCTCCTTTTCTTTATCTCAGGAAAGATGGACAGCTTGCACAGAATCCAGATTTGGGCAATGGAGGTGGTGCTTTGTAAGTTTGGAGCCAAAAGCCGGGGGGTGCCGGGGGCCCAGAAGACGGTTCCGTTATTAATGCCAGTGGCCCTGTGAGCTCCTCAGGGTTCGGCTCATTCTTCTCCCCTGGCAGATGAGGAAGCTCCATCAGGTCAGTCACACAACTCTGAAGCTGGACCTGGAGCCCCTGACTTCAAACACATCCACGTCCCTGCCATCCCTCCAACTGACCAGTAAGGGCATCAGATCACCATTGGGGACAGCCTCTCGGTGCCCGCCAGGATCTTGCCAAATGCCATGGCTGAGCGGAAAGGTTTGGCAAAGCTTAATCCAAGCTAGCAGCACATACGTGTAAGTGTCTGCTGTATGGCACTGGGTACCCTAGAGGCAGAAGGAAAACTAGCAGTGCCCTCTGGAGCGTAAAGTCCTGCTGAGCAGCAGGAATGAGGGCTGCTCCTTGCCTGGCTTTGCCCCCCTAAGGCCCTGCTCACTCTACCGCAAGCTCTCTGAGTGAAGGGCGGCCCTGAAGTCTTGCCTGCAGTGGGTCCTTAAATGTCTGCTTGGCTGAGCTCAGGAAGCAGAAGCTGGACGTTTTGTAGCCAGATGGCCCCCACTTCAGGGACTGAGGAGCCTTGCTAGCAGGGGCACCAGATCCCTGAATGCCCTGCAGCCTGTGCCATGAAACCCACCAGGATGCAAAAAAAAGACTTGGAGAAGCCCCCAACCAACACCTCCGAGATCCCTCCGGGCCCGCCATCCCACCCCTCCATAACTAAAGATACAAACTGAGGTGTCCGAGATCCCTCCAGGCCTGCCATCCCGCCCATCTGTGATTGTAGCCCCCGACCGAGGCCTATGAGATTCCTCTTTTGTTCTCTGAGCCTCCAAGTCTCCCCCGGCAGGTCCTTCCTATTGATAGAAAGTTTGGAGTCCAGACCCAGCAAAGCCTGGCCTGTGGTCCCTCCAGCAGGAAGCAGCAGACCCTGGATTCAGACCTGGGGCCTCCTATGACCTCTGCCCCTTTGTGTATGTCCATCATCGTTCTGGGAAATAGTCTCCACCTGCTGCCCCCATGATATTAGTGATGATAATGATTGATGATAGTAGTGATGATGATGATGGCGATGATAATGGTGATGATGATGATCATGATGATGATGGTGATAATGATGATGATGGTGATAATGGTGATGGTGATGATGGTGATGATTATGTTGATGGTGATAATGATAATCCGATGTTGATGCAGGTAATATGGACCAAGCCTTGTGTAGCCTGGTGAAACAGAGACAAAAGTGAACAATCCTACTTCTGAGGAGTTTGTGGAGGTAAAAACATGTGTGTATGCATAATATTTAGAAACATGATAGAAGGTCATTTGGGAGGGGAGCCATGTACTCTGGGAAAATATGGTGAAGAGGCTGGGATTTGATGGGATCATGTTGAAGGAAACTTAGAGATTTCCCCCCCCCCCCCCCGAGGCTGGGGTTAAGTGACTTGCCCAGGGTCACCCAGCTAGGAAGTGTTAAGTGTCTGAGACCAGATTTGAACTCGGGTCCTCCTGAATTCAGGGTTGGTGCTCTAGCTACTGCGCCCCCTCGCTGCCCCCGGAAACTAGAGATTTTAAGAGGCAGAAGGGAGGAAGGAGGAATGCGGTCACTGAAGAAGCATGGAAATGGGAAATGCGATGTCAACTATGTGATGACTGGCCATTCAGCAGAAGGGCGTGGAAGCCAGCCCAAACCACCTCCAGAGAGCTGATTGTTCCATCAGAAAACACTGTAAATCAGACCTTGATTTATAGTTTTGTTGACTAAGAAAATGATGGAGAAATGATTAATAGTTCAGATTAAACTTAAAAGAACCTTTGAGGTCACCCTGTAACCCATCTCTTATGTGAGCGTGTGTTCCTCGTGCTCTGGCGTGACCAGGGGAGGCAGGTAGGGAGAGTTGGGGCTGGCGGATAGGGGGGAGAGAGCAGTGAGCCAATTGGGAAGAATCAGTTGAGTCCAAACCTATCTCCTCCACTGCTGCCAGCAGCCATAGGGATGATGGAGCCCCAGCTGAGCTTCCCACAGTTCCTCATTAGAGGAGACATCTTTAATTGGTCTTGTGGGAAACTTCCTCCCCTCCAGGCCAGGGAAGGCTGCTTCACCCGGTCCCGGCCCTGGGGGCAAGCTGGCAAAGCATCCCTCAACTGAGGAGGTACAGGAGAGGGCCATGTCCCAGAAGCCCTGCGATGCTCTGAGCCCTGGTCTTTAGGGACAGCCAGAAGCAGAAGAAACTTGAATAAAAAAAAAACAAAACTTTTAATTCAATCAGATCCAGTAAGTTTTTGGGAAATGCTCACATGGAGCAGGCTGGTCTAGGAGTTGGGGATCCAGGGTCAGGTCCAGGTCATTTTTTAGGGAAAAGCAGAATAAAAACAAGAAAGAATTATTTTTTAAAAATATGCAGAATATACAAAGCAATTTTGAGTGGTGGGAACAGTAACAACTGGCTGTTGTCTTTCATCCGACTCTGTGACCCTGTTTGGGTTCTCTTGGCAGAGATATTGGAACGGTTGCCATTTCCTTCTCCAGCTCACTTTACAGTTGGGGAAACTGAGGCAAATATGGTTAAGTGAGCCACCCAGCTCACATAGCTCATGAGTGTCCGAGGCCACATTCGAATTCCTGACTCAGACCCAACATTCTCTGCTCTATGGCACCACTTGGCAGCCCACTAATAACCAGGGGCCTTTTGCAGAGCAGAGATTCCTAAAGGTGATGGTGAGCCTCGGGAATCCCCTCCAGGAATGGGAGGAATCCTCTGCAAAGGCATGGGGAGCAGGAGAAACAGCAAGAAGGCTGAGTTGGGAAAAGATGCTGAGTAGTGAGAACCAGTAGGGCAGCCAGAGAGAGCTCCATGGCCCGAGTTCAAATTCAGCCTCAGACACTCAACATTTACTAGCTGTGTGACCCTAGGCAAGTCACTTAACACCAATTGCTTCCAAAAAAAGAGATTTATTAAGTGCCTACTGTATGCCAGGCAGTGCCCTCATGCCCTGAAAGTTTTTAAGCAGGACATGCTCCAAGATTGCTAGTGGGGATGATGCAGGGAAAGGGGGAGGGGAAAAAGGTACCAAAAGAGAGAGGTTGGAGAGAACTAAGGAGATGGGAAAAAGGTAGAGGAAGGAGCAGGTGGAGAAAATGAAAGGAATTGGATTAGGGATAGAGAAGTCCCACAGGCCATAGGATTCAACAAGCACCTATTAGGCCTTTCCTGTATGCAAAGCCCTGTGGGAGTGCTAGGAATCCAAAGGCAAAAGCAAGATGCTCCTGTATGATCATCCACAGCTGCGTACAAACCAAAGCTCCAGGGAGAGTCATTGACATCGGTAACTCCCACATGAGCAGACTCCCTTCACCAACACAGGTGGGCACCTCGCCTGCTATCTAGTCTCAGAGAGCAGCCTCCATCACTGATGGGGGGTCCTCTTCCTCAGGCACAAAATGCCAACGTTATCAGCCTCCCTTGGTGGTGGAGCTCGAGAACTCGAGGAGAGCCGCTTTCTGTGACTCCCCATGACCTCGAGGAGAAAAGACAAATAGAGAAAATCAAATCAGAAGTAATTATGTCTAAAAGGAGTGCACCTGTCTAACCTAGATCAGATTGCTCGCTGTCTCAGAGCCAGGGAAGGGGAGGGAAGGAAGGAGAAGAGTGGAGCCCAAAGTCTTACAAAAATGGATGCTGCAGAGGCAGCTAGGGGGCGCAGTGGATAGAGCACCAGCCTTGAATTCAGGAGGACCCGAGTTCAAATCTGATCTCAGACACTTAACACTTCCTAGCTGTGTGACCCTGGGCAAGTCACTTAACCCCAGCCTAATTTAAAAAAAAAATGAATGCTGCAAATGATCTTTACATGCATTTGGAAAAATAAAATGCTATTGAAAAAAATTTTAAATTCCACAGTAAACACCTAAAAAACCAGCAACAACAACAAAAACAAAAAACAGAAGTAATTTCAGGGCATAGGAGGATGCTGACCCTGGGGGGGATCATGAGAAGCTTCCTGGAGGAGGAGGCGAGCTTAGGGTTCCGATAAACATCCCAGGCACAGCCAAGGCAAAGACATGGAATACAGAGAGCAGCAAGTACACCGGCGTGCCAAATTGCGGTGGGAGTGAAGGCCTCCCCTTCCCCTCCAGAGCTATTGGAGTCCAGTGGCCAGAAAGGGAGCAGGATCCCTGGAGATGGTCCGGAGTGAAAGCTTTTTGTAAGTTAAGGTCTTCAAGACTCAGTCTGACTGAGGCAACAGCCGTTCAGTGTTCAAGGCCAGGGATCAAGGGAGGCAAAGAGTCGCCTCTCTCACCTGGTCCAAAAAGTCTAAATAAATAAATGAATGAATGAACTTGGGAGGGGACACTCTCAGGTCTCTGGCAGAAGCAGGAAGGACTACAACTTACCTTCCAAACGAGTCACGCAAACAGTGACCTAATGGAGGACCTCCTGGGGTCAGGGAGCATCAGCTGTTCTGGTTTGAGGCCTGATCCTTCAGAAAGAAATCTAGCAGCAAAGCCCAAGATATCTTGGGAGGATTTGGAGGTGCAAAAGGGGGAAAAAATGCTGTTAAGAGCATCAGTAGGTGAGGTTATTATGCCTTATGTGGACAGAAGGAAGGAGAGAGGAAGGAAAGAATGGAGGAAGAAAAGAAGGAAGGAAAGGAGGGAAGGCAGAAGGCAGAAAGAGGGAGGGAAAGAAAAAGGGAAGAAAGGAAGGGAGGGAAGGAATGAAGGGAAGAAGGAAGAGAGAGAGGAAGGAAGGAAGAAAGGAAGGAGGGAAGGGAGGAAGAAAGGAAGGAGGGAGGAAAAAAGGGAGGAAGGAAGTAGGGAAGGAAGGAAAGAAGGGAGGAAGGAAGGAGACAAGGAGGGAGAAAAGGAAGGAGGGAGGGAGGGAGTCTTACAACAACCTGTGTGAGTAAAGCTCGATTGCAGAGAGCCTGTGGTGGAGTCATGAGAAAGCAGTCTGGAAAAGTGGGTTGGCCCAGACTATGAAGGGCTGAAGCTGCCAGAGAAGTTGGCATGGAGCCCAGGATTGGAGGCACCGGAAGGCCAGCCCCCTCCTCAGCACTCGGTACCTTCAGAGGCCCAGAAGCACTCTGAAAGGTCATCTGGTCAGGGGCTCGTGAGTATGTTTAATATTGAGGCAGCAGAGTTTCCATATAACTCCCTGGTCTTCTTTGTAATCCCATGAATGTTTTTAACCTGATTTTTTTTTTTGGGGGGGGGCAAAGCAATGGGGGTTAAGTGACTGGCCCAGGATGACACGGGGTGGGGGGGGGGGCAGTGTTAAGTGTCTGAGACCACATTTGAACTCAGGCTCCGCTCCTGCCTCCAGGGCTGAGGCTTCATCCACTATTCAGCTGCTCCCTGTATTTTAACTCAGTGAACAATTCCTCCTGAAGAGGGGCCCCGTGCTTCCTGCAGCCCCAACCTCACTGATAAGAATTGCAGCTGGTGCCCCCACGGTGCTGGGAGGTTTGCCAGGTACTAGACTCAGCTCACCTAAGGGGTCCCTGACTCCTGCCTTCTCTTCTAGTCCTCTTTTCTGATGGAGAAACCAAGGACCCCACTGAAGAAGGGACCTGCTCCTGTGGCCGAGGCCTCCTGCGTCTCCTCTGGCGTTCTCTCCACTGGCCTGGTCTCCCATCCTTCATATTCCATCCTTTGAGGCTCCCTGCCTGGCTCTGATCCAGAAAGGCCAGACCTGGTTCTCCCCTCTTGGTAGGAGCATCTAGGCTCATAGCCCCATAAAGCCTTGAGGGCCCAGCCAGAGGGAAGCCATGCTCCTCCCTTGGCCCCCTCCCCTGATCCTCTCTGTCCTTCGAAGAGCAGGGGACCCAGATAAAAGTAGGGTGGCCCTTCAGTTGGAGTGTCCCAGCATGCTCTCTGCCCGCTTCTGGGGACCCAGCTCACAGTGGGTCCCCCACAGCTTGGGGTCTGGGTGCCAGCCAACCTTTGCCTCCACATGGCTAACCAGCACCCAGAAGGCAGAGCCAGGCTACAGCTATGGCCTACAGTCCTGCAGGCCCAGGATGCTGCTTTGTCTTTGTGGAGAGGTTCCAGGAGGCCCCAAAGCTGGGCCCGGCATACAAGGATCCTCCAGGTTGGGGTTTTTTGGAGGGAATCAGCTGGCCTGGCCTGGGCTTGGAAGGGGGAAGATCCATGTGACAGTGGCCTTCCCTCCATTGTCCCCTCTCCAGAATCTGCCTTGCTGGGGGGCTGGGCACAGAGATCCAGCAAGGGAGCACTCCCAGACGAGGACCCTTCATTCTCCATCTGTGCCCTGTCCCCCATGGGCCGCTCACTTCTCCAGCCAGCTTGGGAGGCCTTTTAAGCCCCTTTAAGACTGCCTTGGGGGCTGCCCACATAGACCCCGACCAACCTAACAGGGTTCTGTTCTTTCCTCCCTGGAGGGGGGGGGAATACCTCCTCAGATTCTGGGCAAATGGCTGCTCTCTGAGACTCAGAATCATCTGTAAAATGGGTATAATAGCAGCCTAGTACATCCACCTCACAAGGTAATTGCTGAGATTAAAGGAGAAAAAGGAAATGACCTGCCTTGCAAACCCTCATTACTGTTCAGGAGGTTCATATATGTCTGACTCTCCATGACTCCGTTTGGGTTTTCTCGGCAGAGACACTGGAGGGGGTGGCCATTTCTTCTCTAGCTCATTTTACAGATGGGGAAACTGAGGCAGAGTGTAGTGACTTAACTACAGACACACGTCTGAGTCATCTAGCTCCAGGCCAGGTGCTCCTCCATTTGTCATAGTGGGAAATAAGAAAAATCTTGTTCTGAGTTTTTATGCAGCAATGTCGGACATGAGTAAGCGTGGGCAATGGTTCTATAGGAAGTAATGTCAAGTGGGGTATTTGTGGAATTCTCTGGGACACTTTGAGGCCTGTATTTCAAAGAAAGTGATTTTGAATATGAAAGTAAGCCAGCTTTTCTCTCCCCTTGTATTTAACTTTGCATGACTTGAATTTTGCCACTTTATATTTGCTGTGGGTGTGTATGAATATGTGTATATATATATATATATATATATATATATATATATATATATATATATATATATATATATATATATATATATATATATTATATGCATGTGTGTGTATGTGTGTGTGTATATATGAATGGAGTATACGTTTTCTTTTTTTTTTTTTCTTTTTTCTTTTTCTTCTATTTTCTTTTCTTTTTTATTTATTTATTTTTAATTTTTTTAATTTATTTTTTAGTTTTTAGTTTTTTAAAATAATCTTCTGGAATATACATTTTCATATAAATATTTCTAGACACACATTTTCCCCATTGGAATATGAGCTTCTTGGGAGTCTTTGTACTTTGTACTGGCATCCTCAAAACTTGACAGTGTCTGGCACATGGTAAGGGTTTAATAAATTCTGCCTGATTGACTCAAGCCACAGGATTTTTCACAGGGGCTAAATGTTTGCAGGGCAGCTGGATGACACAGTGGATAGGGAACTAGGCCTGGAGTCAAATATGTACTCAGCTATACCCTGGCTGTGGGAGCCTGAGCATCGTTTAACTCTGCCTCAGTTCCTCCTCTGTAAATTGAGCTGGAGAAGGAAATGTCAAAGTACACTAGTATCTTAGGCAAAAAAACTCCAAATGGGGTCACTGAGAGTCACCCATGATTGCAGGATGTGTGCAGCCTTCAGTTCTGAGTTGTACATAATTGTTAGGTTCTTACTAAGTGCTAAGTCGGGTACTTGACAATTCTCTAGTTCCGGCCTTTCCTGGGGAAGAGCTTACATGCTTAGGAGGAGCAAGTTCATTGGCTGAAGTAATTCTTCCCAGAAGCCCTTGCATTATCCCACGCCCATTCTCTGGGAGGATAAAGAGGGCAGCTCTGGAGGGAAAAGGGAGTTGTTTCTGGACCAGACTTGAAGCTGCTCTCTGCAGGAAAGGGAAGTTGGCTCCCTATAGGAAGCAGAATCTGTCCGAGAGATTTGAGTTGACACAGCAGATCTCCTCCCAGAGAGCGATCGGCAGCTTCTGGAGACAACAACACATAATGACTGTTTCCTTGCATAACCTGCTTGAAGTCCCAGCTCCTTCAGAGTAATCCTTCCCTGGGAGTGACTCCCAAGTCCTGAACTGCCATAGCCATTGCTTTTGTCTCCATGAGTAAAATGGTTATAATAGTAATCTAGTACCATCTATCTCTCGAGCTAATTGTGAAGATCACAAAGGAAAGACAAGAAATGACATGCTTTGCAAGCCCTCCTTATTGTTCTGTTCGATCTGGATTGATCTTTAAAGTCCCAGATCCTTCAGGGTAAGCTTCCTCTGGTAGTGAATCCCAGGTCCTGAACTGCCATTGCCAACACTTCTGTCTCCATTAGTAAATACACAAGACGTGTGCATATTACTCCTTTGTCTTCATTTTGTTGACCAGGGCAAAGTCATGGGGATTCTGCCCGAGGAGGAACTTTTAGATGCCAGCTTTTTCATGATTCTGTAAATAGGTGAACCACTTTTGGTGACATCTGACCAAGTAAGGGGTGTAGTGACCTGAGTGACATCCTGAAAAAATATCCCTTTGAGTTAGTTATGTGCCCTCAGAACACCTACCAATCCTCTTCCTCCTATCTAGTCAAAGAATATTGATCTTTCTAGAGCTGCCTTAAAGCCCTGTGTTTTATCAATACTACATAGGTTTTATGGCAGAAAGTAGGCAGAGATCCACAGCTAATACCATACATCAAGATAAGGTCAAAATGGGTTCATAATCTGGACATAAAGAATGAGATTACAAACAAATTAGAAGAACATAGGATAGGTTACCTCTTACATTTGTGAAGGAGGAAGGAATTTGTGACCAAAGAAGAACTACAGAGCATTATTGATCATACAATAGATAATTTTGATCATATTAAAAAGTTTTTGGACAAACAAAACTAATTCGAAGGGAAGCAACAAATAGGAAAAACATTTTTACATCCAAAGGATCTGATAAAGGCCTCATTTCTAGAATATATAGAGAATTGACTCAAATTTATAATAGTTCAAAACATTCTCCAATTGATAAATGGTCAAAGGATATGAACAGACAATTTTCAAATGAAGAAATTGAAACTATTTGTAGTCTCATGAAAAGGTGCTCCAAATCACTATTGATCACAGAAATGCAAATCAAGACACTCTGAGATGCCTACACACCTGTCAGATTGGCTAAGATAACAGGAAAAGTGTTGGAGAGATGTGGGAAAACTGGGACACTGATGTATTGTTGGTGGAACTGTGAATGGATCACTCATTCTGGAGAGAAATTTGAAACTATGCTCAAAAAGTTATCAAACTTTGATTCAGCAGTGTTTCTACTAGGATTATATGCTAGACATCTTAAAGGAGGGAAAGGGACTGGGACCTACATGTGCAAAAATGTTTGTGGCAGCCTGTAAAGTTCTGATCGTCTCTCAATTATCATCCTTCTCTGCGAGGAGGCTTCTTTTCTGTATAATCTTTTCTTCTGTGAGCAGGTTTCTTCTGGAGCCTCCAGCAAGAGTGAAGGTAGAATCTCGAATCCTCTTCTTCCTGAATCCTGGCTCTGAATCTCCTCCAGCTCTTGTCCTTCCCCAATCCAGACTGCTTGTCCAGGCCCAATGTTGTCTTCTTTTATCCTCCCAGAGAATGGGCTAGTGAGAACTCAGGGGCTTGTGGGAAATACTTCAACCAATGAACTTGCTCCTTTTAAAGGTGTAAACTCCTTTAAATATATAAACTCCTTTTTAGAAGTCTTTTAAAGGTGCAAACTCCTTTCAAAGGCCTGAACCAAAGGTGTGAATTCTGAGCTAGAGAATGGTTTAGACAACCTGAGTTATCACCTTGTAATCCTGACAGCAACCCTTTTTTTTCTTTCTTTTTTTAAAATTTTATTTATAATTTTTTGACAATATACATGCATGAGTAATTTTTTTATAACATTATCCCTTGTATTCATTTTTCCAAATTATCCCCTCCCTCCCTCTACTCCCTCCCCTTGATGACAGGCAACCCCATACATGTGTTACAATATAAACTCAGCAGCCCTTTTTGAAGTGGCAAGAAACTGGACACCGAGTAGATGTCCATCAGTTGGAGAATGGCTGGATAAATTATGGTGTATGAATGTTATGGAATATTATTGCTCTGTAAGAAATGACCAGCGGGATGATTTCAGAGAGGCCTGGAGAGACTGACAGGAACTGATGCTGAGTGAAGTGAGCAGGACCAGGAGATCATTGTACATGGCAACAGCAAGAGTGTACAACAATCAATTCTGATGTTTATGGCTCTCTTCAACAATGAGGTGATTCAAACCAGTTCCAATTGTTCAGTGATGAAGAGAGCCATCTACACTCAGAGAGAGAACAGTGGGAACAGAGTGTGGAACACAGTTGCATTCTCCCTCTCTCTGTTATTTGCTTGCATTTTGTTTTCTTTCTCAGTTTTTCTTTTCCTTCCTTAATCTGACTTTTCTTGTGCAGCAAGATAACTGTATAAATATGTATACATATATTGGATTTAACATGTATTGGACTATCTGCTAGCTAGGGGAAGGGGTGGGGGAAAGGAGGGAAAAATTTGGAAAAAAAGGTTTTGCAAGGAGCAATGTTAGAAAAATTACCTATGCATAGGCGTTGTAAATAAAACAAATTAAAAAAAAATTTAAATTAAAAAATATATATTTCATAGGGTTGTTTGAAGAAATTTTTTCCAAATCTTTTATTGTTGATTACACAATTCCAAAAGTCCCACACAGTATCAGTTAATACTGGTATTTCATGACATTAATTCCCTTAAATGTCTTGTTGTCATTTTGCTAAGAGACATATCCAAATGACCAAATGGATCCCAGCCTTCTCTGGGATAGCCTTCTGGCTAGAAGAGACCAAGGTAGCTCCTCATATTTATCACTTATTCCTTGCTTTCATGTGTCTCTAGATTTAAGTGCAAAGGCTTCTCACCTTCTATCTTTCACTGGCATATATTAAAAATGTTCGCCTCTTAAATCCACCTGACATGTCTATGTTGTTGTTTGGTCTTTTACTAATATCCAACTCTTCATAACCCCATGGATCCCAGCATTGCAGGCCCTTCTATCCTCCACTATCATCTGAAGTCTGTCTAAACTCATGTTCATTGGGGCATCTAGGTGGTGCAGTGGATAGAGCACCAGCCTTGAATTCAGGAGGACCCGAGTTCAAATTTGACCTCAGACACTTAACACTTCCTAGCTGTGTGACCCTGGGCAAGTCACTTAACCCCAGCCTCAGAGGAAAAAACAAAACAAAACAAAACAAACTCATGTTCGTTGCTTTCATGACTTTATCCTCTGCTATCTCTTTCTCTTTTTGTCTTTCACATTTGCCAATATCACGATCTTTTCCAATGAGTTCTGTTTTTTCCTTATGTGGCCAAAGTATTTAAGCATCAGTCAGCGTTTTTCTTTCCAATGAATAGCACAAATTAATTTCTTTAAGCAATAAGACATGCGTTCCCCAAGTGATAAATGATCAAAGGATATAAACAAATAATTTTCAAGTGAAGGAATTAAAGCCATCTATAGTCATATGAAAAAAAAATGCTCTACATTATTATTAATTAAAACAGTTCTGAGGGGCCACCTCACACCTCTCAGATTAGCCAAAGTGACAGGAAAAGATAATGATAAATATTGGAGGGGAAAACTGGGCCACTAACATACTGTTGGTTGAGTTGTGAATGGATCCAACTATTTTTTTCCCCCCTGAGGCTGGGGTTAAGTGACTTGCCCCGGGTCACACAGCTAGGAAGTGTTAAGTGTCTGAGACCAGATTTGAACTCGGGTCCTCCTGAATTCAAGGCTGGTGCTCTGTCCACTGCGCCACCTAGCTGTCCCTGGATCCAACTATTTTGAAGAGCAATCTGGAACTATACCCAAAGGGCTATCAAATTGTGCATACCCTGTCACCCAGCAGTGCAAAAGAAATCATAAAGGAGGGAAAGGGACCCACATGTACAAAAATGTTTGTAGCAGCTCTTTTTGTGATGACAAAGAATTGGAAAATGAGTAAATGTCCATCAATTGGGAAATGGCTGAATAAGTTATGGTATGTTATGGGCCAGAACTCTGAACTAGAAACAAAGGATGCTTACAAGGTACTGAGTCAGTAGAATTGATAGAGACAATAGTTATCTAATTTAGCATGGTTCAGTATGATTGATTTAATTCTACAAGGAGATGTTATGGGCCAGAACTTGAAACAAGGTACTGAGTGGAATTGAGGAGACGATGTTAAATCTAGTTTAGCATTGATTTAATCCTACAACAAATAACGGTTTCCTGGTGATGTAATGATTGGTTTGAGTACAAACCACGTAGCATATGAGCTAGAAGCCTCAGCCAGGGAGATTCAGAGATTCAAAGACAAGGGGACAGAAGGCTGGAGGCTGAAGGCTGGAACACAAGTGCTTGGATTCAGATTCATCCCATCTCACACCACCTTGGTGGCAGGCTCTCCTCCTTCGCTTCTCCACTGAAATCGAGACTCCGGAAGGCCTCCAGAAGGCCTAGCCTAGCTCCAAGTGAAGGAGATAGGATTTTGAAGGAGATAATAAAGGATTTGGACTTTAACACCTGGCTGCACTTGTGGTGATTACTGAACTGAAACGAAGGCTGCTCCCAGAGACCCCAAGAAAACCGAACCAGACAACATTACATTTTATTTTATTTTATTTTACATTTTTAATTAATTTTATAATTATATTTTTTGACGTATATATGCATAGGTAATTTTTTTTTTTTACAACATTAAACCTTGTATTCACTTTTCCCAATTTCCCCTCCCTCCCTCTACCCCCTCCCCTAGATGACAGGCAATCCCATACATGTTAAATGTGTCACAGTATATCCTAGATACAATATATGTGTGTAAAACCGAATTTCTTGCTGCACAGTAAGAATTGGATTCCGAAGCTATAAGTAACCTGGGTAGAAAGACAATATTGCAAACATTTTACACTCATTTCCCAGTAGAACATTACATTTCAGAGAGAACATTACAATGATATATGAAAGTAATGGGATATCATTGTTTTATTAAAAAGGATGAACAGGCTGATTTTAGAAAGTCCTGGAAAAAATGTACATTAACTGATGCTGAGCGAAACAAGAACTAGAAAAACACTGTACACAGCAACTGTAAGATTGTACCATAATCATCTATAATATGCTTGCTTCTTTTCAGAGTGATCCAAAGAAATCCCAATAAACTTTGAATGGAAAATGACCTTCACATTCATCAGTATGGAGACCGAACGTAAATTAATTTTTTTTCAGTCTTTTTTCCCTCTCATAGTTTTCCCCTTTTGCTCTAATTTTTCTCTCCCAACATGATTCATATGGAAATATGTAAAAAAAAAATTAACTTATTTGCATAAGCCCCCCCAAATGTTGTTTTACATGTAACTAGTGAAAAGAAAAAGAAAAAAGTATAATTAGAGAAAGTTACCATGAGGAGATACCTCTTAGTATGTTTCACAATGGAGTCACCTAACCAGAGGCCATCCACACCCAGACAACTGATGAGATATTTTGTTACTGGCTGCCTCTTTATTTTTTTTTTTTATTTTTTGCTGAGGCAATTGGGGTTAAGTGACTTGCCCAGGGTCACACAGCTAAGAAGTGTGAAGTGTCTGAGGCCGGATTTGAACTCAGGTCCTCCTGACTTCAGGGCCCGTGCTCTATCCACTACACCATCTAGCTGCCCCATAGCTGCCTCTTTAACATGAAAACCAAATCTAGTTCTAATTAGGAAACTGGAAAATAAATTAAAGGTCAGGCAAAACCATCAGAAGCCTAAACGGCTTCCATAGAAAATGTCACATTTTGTATTGATTTCTCTTGACCATATTGTGCTGGGTTTACATTTTAAAGAAAGAAATGAAAATCAAATATTCTTGTATTCTTGCAATATATGGATATATTGTATATTTGTAGTAAATACTGGCAGCTAAATGGGTGCTTTGGATAGAGAACCAGAATTGGAGTCAGGGAGGCTCATTTTCCTGAGTATAAATCTGGCCTCAAACACCTAGACAACTCACTTAACCCTGTTTCCCCATCTGAAAAAATGAGCTGGAGAAGGAAATGGCAAACCAAGTCTTTGCCTAGAAAACAGCAAATGGGCTCATGACTGAAGTGACTGAATAACAATGAGTAAACACTGGGTGTGGTAATGGTATTCTAGCACTTTTTACTGGCTTCTCTGCATTGCATTATGTAGTTATGCTCTATAATGTGTATTATTCATGTCATTTTTGGATGCATAATGTTTAACTTTGTAAACTCTATGCTTTGAACAAAGTAAACTTTTAACAACTGTTTGTGGAGTTGTGTTGTGGGCTGTGTGACCTCAGCTTCTGACCTTGACAAGCAGCAGGTAAGAATGAGCGGGGAGCCCCAGGAGGAGTCTAATGGGTCCCGAAGCTGCTCTTCTTGCCTTTCCCCCACCTGCTTCACTGGATCTGACCCTCCCCTCTCACTCCCAGAGAGCACAGGAAAGTTGTACTTTTAACCAGTGTTTGTTAAGAGAAAGATGATGGACTCCAGCTGCTGCTCAAGTTGGCCTAATTTATTGATCAGAGATTGTTGAGGGAAATTATTGGCCCATGGGATAAAAGTTTGCTACCTCTCCTGAGATATTCCCAATTCCCTTTGAATGAAGTGTTTTTCCTCCAATTAGTAACACAATAACTGTAGCTCTGGGAAGGCTGAGTTCATGGATTTGGTTGCCTATTATCTGCTCCATCCATTCCCCTGAGCAAAACAAGTTCAAATTGTATCAGTTTTACTTATAGAATTATAGAACCTAAGGCTGGAGGAAACTTTGGACATGGAGCATAAGACATCAAAGTCAGATATCCCCTAGGGTATCATAGGAGCTCAGGAATGGAGAGAACATAGAACAAGACATAGGGCACAGGATATCCAGGCCGGAGACTACCCAAGAACACAGGGCACAAGATATCAGGGCCAGAGACTACTCTAGAACTCAGAGCACAGGATATCAGGGTTGGAGACTACCCTAGAACACAGAACAGGATATCAGGGTTGGAGAGTACCCTAGAACACAGAGCACAGGATATCAGAACTGGATGACTTAGTTTAGTTCCATTCAACAAACATTGATTAAAGACCTACCAGGCATAATGCTTGGTAATATGGATACAAGAACAAAAACAAATGAGAGAAACAGAGACAGAGAGAGAGCCAGACAGGGTGGGGGGGAGAGGGAGAGAGAGAAAAAAAGAGACAGGGAGAAAGATACAGCAAATATAAAATTAAACAAAACTTTTAAGGGATCAAGAGAAATGGAAATTAAGACAACTCTGAGATACCACTACACACCTGTCAGATTGGCTAAGATGACACGAACAAATAATGATGAATGTTGGAGGGGCTGTGGGAAAACTGGGACACTGATACATGATTGGTGGAGTTGTGAATGGATCCAACCATTTTGGAAGCAATCTGGAACTATGCCCAAAAAGTTATCAAACTGTGCATACCCTTTGATCCAGCAGTGCTACTCCTGGGCTTATATCCCAAGGAAATACTAAAGAGGGGAAAGGGACCTGTATGTGCCAAAATGTTTGTGGAAGCCCTTTTTGTAGTGGATAGAAACTGGAAAATGAATGGATGTCCATCAATTGGAGAATGGTTGGGTAAATTATGGTATATGAATGTTATGGAATATTATTGTTCTGTAAGAAATGACCAGCAGGAGGAATACAGAGAGGCCTGGAGAGACTTACATCAAGTGATGCTGAGTGAAATGAGCAGAACTAGGAGATCATTATACACTTCAACAACAATATGAGGATGTATTCTGATGGAAGTGGATATCTTCAACATAGAGAAGAGCTAATTCAGATCCAATTGCTCACTGATGTACAGAATCAGCCACACCCAGAGAAAGAACACTGGAAAATGAGTGTAAACTGTGAGCATTTTTTGTTTTTCTCCCCAGGTTATTTTTACCTTCCAAACCCAATTCTTACTTTGCAACAACAACAACAACAAAATTGGGTTCTGCACACATATATTGTATCTAGGATATACTATAACATATTTAAAATGTATGGGAATGCCTGCCATCTAGGGGAGGGGGTGGAGGGAAGGAGGGGAATATTCAGAACAGAAGGGAATGCAAGGAATAATGTTATAAAAAACTACCTATGCATATGTACTGTCAAAATTATAATAATCATTATAAAATATATTATAAAATTATAATTATAAAATTAATAATTAAAAAAACTTTTAAGGGATCAGCATAAGTCTTTGGGAGAAATTGGAACCTGAACTGTATTTCCAAGGTATTTTACAAATAGGATTATTATCTCCATTGTACAGATGGGCAAACTGAGACAAACAAAACTTCAATGATTTGTCCAAGGACATATAGCTAATAAGTGTCTCAGGTTGGATTTAAAATTAGTCTTTCTGAGTCTTACATGAACTGATGCTAAATTGAAGTGAGCAGAATCAGGAGAATATCATAAACAGTAACAACAATATTGTGTGATGATCTACATTGATACTCTTTGGCTATTCTCAGCAATACAGTGATCCAAGACAATTCCAAAAAACTGATGACAGGAAAAGCTGACCACAGCCAGAGAAAGAACTCTGGAGTCTAAATGAAGATCAAAGGTGACCACTTTAATTTTTTTGGTTTTTCCTTTCCTGTGGTTTCCCTCTTTTGTTCTTTTTCTTCGTTCACAACATGACTAATGTAGAAATAAATTTAATATGATTATACATTTATAATTGTTTTCTGCCATGGGGAGAGGGTAAGGGAAAGAAAAGGGAGGGAGAAAAAAAATTGGAATTCAAAATCTTATAAAAGTAAATGTTAAAAACTATCTTTACATGTAATTAGAAAAAAAGAAAAATTACCTATACATATGTATTGTCAAAAAAACGTTATAATTATAAAATTAATAAAAATTTTAAAAAAAGAAAATACTATTAAGTAGGAGAAATAAACAATAAATAATCTTTCTGGCGTCTTTCTGACTCCAGGTCTAACATACATTCCATTACACCATGTAACTGCCCCCTAAGAATTTTGTAAAGCAGAGAATACGAGGCAGAATAGTGCAGATGTGTAAAGCACAACGTAGAATGTGATATGTCTGGAGAGGTAAATAGATATATTGTGGAGAGACTTAATACAAGACTGAGGGTGACATTTTATATTTTGGATAATAAGAAATTAAAGAAGACTCTTAAGCAAGAGGATGACATGATTGAAGATAAGATTCAGGAATATCAGTTATCTGTAGGGACAATGGCTGGGAAGCATGGCTCTCAGTTAGGGGAAGTCCAGGGGCAGATCATGAGGGCCCAAATAAAGGCCAAGGCCGTGTAAGTGGAGAGAAGGGAATGAATGTCAGAGACATCATGGCGATAGACTCATGACTGCAGCTGAAAAGGCTATAGGGAGGAAAGTCGAGGAAATAGTCCAGCTCATTTTACAAAGCAATCTTGCCCTACTGCTAATAAGGCAATTTCCATTTCATCTCAACTGGGCACTGTTCATTCCAACTTGGTCTCTTTTTTTTTTTTTTTTTTTTTTTAAGAAGTGAAAAATTTTTCCATTTTATTTTTAATATAAAGCATCCTACATATACTCAACCTTTTTCAATTATATATTATCTGACAATTTAAGATCCATACCTTAAAGATTTGCCAGTTATTCAATTTGTGTCTTCCTTTTTTTAAAAAAATGTTTAATTAATTATAATTATAACATTTTCTTTGACAGTACATATGCATAGGTAATTTTTTTTTTTTACAACATTATCCCTTGTACTCCCTTCTGTTCCAAATTGTTCCCTTCCTTCCCTCCACCCCCTCCCCTAGATGGCAGGCCACTTGGTCTCCTTTTTAATGGCTCTATGTTAGGATTACAAGGTGATAAGTCAGGTTGTCTAAACAATTCTCTAGACCAGAATTCACACCTTTGGTTCAGGCCTTTGAAAGGAGTTTGCACCTTTGGACTTCTGGGGGAGAGTTTACATGTTTAAAGGAGTTTGCACTTTTAAGAGGAGCAAGTTCATTGGTTGAGTATTTTCCCACAAGCCCCTGAGTTCTCACATGCCCATTCTCTGGGAGGATAAAAGAGGCGACATTGAACCTGGAGATTGAGTTGAGACGGCAGTCTGGAAGGATAACTTCCCAGATCTACTTTCCAATGAAGAAGCTTCCTTTGCAGTTGTTGCAACAACCACCAACTCCAGAGGATGCTGACATTTTAAACTCCCAAGCTCACCTACTTGAAGAGATAGAAACAATAATATAACTTTTGATATAATGATATAATAAAATGAAAGGAGATACAATGGACCCAGTAGCAAGATGGCCTAGTTCCAGCCCCCAACCCTAGCTGCCTTGTGGGTAGATTTGCCATAATATCAAGGTAGAAAAGGATACTGTTTTTCTCCATACCTCAATGAAGTTACATCTTGCTCCATGGAGAGTTGCAATTAAAAGACCCTAATGGAAAATTACTCTCATGGACCAGAGGAAGACCATGGGACCAAAATGCCAATTCCTCTCAGCACTAGAAGCAATCAGCAGTAAAATCATCAAGGCTCAAGTAATGAATTACCCTGTCCTTAAAGGCCCCCAAAGTTCAAGAGGAGATCTCTGACCTAATCCCTATGATGACCCTTTTAGGACAATCCAGCCTCCCCACTCTCCCTCCCTTTCAAATATTTGCCCATCAGCTGGGGTGCATTTTTCCACATTTGTCCAGGAAGCCCCAATCCAGGAAGTTTCTCTGAGCTCAGTCATTGCCCTGGCACAAATAGTGCCTGGAACTGATCTCAAAATAGTTCATGTGGCACAAATTTTAGAGAATTTCCAACCTATAGACTGGAGAGAGCGTAAGCTGACCCCAGTGGGTACACTGGAGCTCCCAAATCTGTCCAGAAAGAGTTAGGAAAAGGCAGCAAACAAAGAAGCTTTCAGGAAGCTCATCCAAGATTATGATTTGCTTAATATTTAGAATTTTGCTGTCCCAACCCAAGCAAATGGGGAAAAGGTAAAGAAAGTAAGAGAAGGTTGGGAGAAATCCAAGCCATCAAATGGGAGGAAAGGGAAGACTGAGATTCTTCACAGAGAAAGAAACTCTGGTTTCCTGGGATAGGATGGGGCTCTCAGTGCAGGAATTAGGGACCCGCAACTCATCTTGCAACTGCCAGTCATTCCCTTGCTTCTCTATGGGGACCAGGAAAGGCCCCTTCAGAAAGTGGTACTTGAAGGAAGCAAGGGATTCTGAGAGTTGAAGCTCAGGAGGAACAGTGCACCAGGCATGGGCATAGGTACCAGCAAGAGCAAAGACATGGTGATGATAGATGCAGTCCAGCAAGAAGGGACAAGTCAAATCTTTTTTCTTTTTTTCTTTTTTTTTTTTCCCCCTGAGGCTGGGGTTAAGTGACTTGCCCAGGGTCACACAGCTAGGAAGTGTTAAGTGTCTGAGACCAAATTTGAACTCGGGTCCTCCTGAATTCAGGGCTGGTGCTCTATCCCCTGCACCACCTAGCTGCCCCCAAGTCAAATCTTGATATGACAACTCTTCCAATGCTTTTGTGTCAGAGCCAGAAGAGGCCTTTGTTGAGGTCATTCAGTGATTTCAGTCATGTCTGGGTCTTCATAGCCCAATTTGGGATTTTCTTGGCAAAGATATTAGGGGAGTTTGCTGTTTCCTTCTCTATCTCATTTTACAACTGAGGCCAACAGAGGGAACGGAGCTGGCCAGATGCAGGTTTTCCTGACCCCAAGCCCAGCATTCTATCTATGTGCCACCTCATTGCCCTGGGTGGGACCTCACCTCATAATAGCAGACTGAGGGCAGATTGAGACTTTTTATGACTAGCTAATGTGTAAATTTGTTTGAACTCTAAGTATTTGTTACAAGGATTCTTTTTTCCTTTCTTTTTAAATTGGGAGAAAGGGAGGTAGAGGGAGAAAAGGTAGATTCTATGGAAATTGGAAAAAAATTCATTTAAAATACCAACAAACATGTAGTGTTCTGGTTAGTTTCTAGTTAGTCTCTGGTCCAACCTTCATTTCAGCCGAGTAATCACCATGAGAATAGCCAGAGAGAAAGTCCAAAAATCTTTATCGTTTCCTTCACAATCTAGGGCTAGCTTTCTGGAGGTCCTCTGAAACATGTCTTGGCTTCTGTGGGGGAGGCAGGAGGATTACTACGATAACCTCTGTCTGGAGCTTGTGCTCCAGCCTCCAGTCCTCTGTCTTCCCGGAGTCTGTTCCAGTCCCCCCTGACTCTGTTTAAATGCTCTATTACAATTAAATCCATTCATCATACTGAGTAGAAGCCAATCATTAGATCACTAAGGAACCAATATTTGTTGTAAGATTAATTCAATCCTACTGAACTAGAGAACTATTAAATCACCATGCTAAACTAGATAACCCTTGTCTTATCAATTCTACTAGTTAACACCTTGTTGTAAAAATCCTTGTTTCAAGTACAGAGTTCTGGCTCATTACACCGATATAGTAACAGCTTTGCTTTCTTAAAGCGCGCTGAGAGCCAGAGAAGCTCTAATTCTCTCATTTCATCCTTACCATCTACTGAAGCACCTTCTTCGGGGCTTCAGCTCGTCACACACCCTCTTCCAAAAAGAAGGCTATAAACTAATACATTGTTCGTGGAGTTATGAACGAATTCAACCATTCTGGAGAGCAATCTGGAAGTATGCCCAAAGGCCGATAAAACTGTGCATGTCCTTTGACCCAGCAGTGCCATTTTCCCAAGGAAATCATAAAGGAAATGGACCCATATGTACAAAAATGTTTGTAGTGGCTCTTTCTGTGGTAGCAAAGAATTGGAAAATGAATGGACACCCATCAACTGGGGAATGACTGAACAAGTTGTGATACACGAAGGTAATGGGTTATTATTATTCTATAAAAAAATTATGGACAAGCTGATTTTAGAAAGGTCTGGACGGGGCAGCTAGGTGGCGCAATGGATAGAGCACCAGCCCTGGATTCAGGAGGACCTGAGTTCAAATGTGGTCTCAGATACTTAACACTTCCTAACTGGGTGATCCTGGGCAAGTCACTTAACCCCAGCCTTGGGGGGGGGGGGGGGAATAGGTCTGGAAAGATTTCCATGAACTGATGCTGAGCAAAACAAGCAGAACCAGGAATACATTGTACACAGTGACAGCAAGATCGTGTTACAATCAACTATGAAAAACCTGGTTCTTCTCAATGGTTTAGTGATCCAAGACAATCCCAATAGACTTTGGACAGAAAATGTCATCTGCATCCAGAAAAAGGAGACTGAATATAAATCAACACATGCTATGTTCACTTCTTTTTAAATTTTTTCCCCTCTCCCATGGTTTTTCCTTTTTGCTCTGATTTTTCTCTCCCAACATCATTCATAATGTGTGTTAAAATAAAACATAAATAAAATTTCCAAAAAAGAAGAATACACGAAAATGTTTGTGGCCGCCCTTTCTGTAGTGGCTTGAAACTGGAAAATGAATGGAGTCCATCAATTGGAGAATGGTTGGGTAAATTATGGAATATGAAGGTTATGGAATATTATTGTTCTGTAAGAAATGACCAGCAGGATGAGTTCAGAAAGGCTTGGAGAGACTTGCATGAACTGATGCTGAGTGAAAAGAGCAGAACCAGAAGATCGCTGTACACTTCAACAACAATACTGTATGAGGATGTATTCTGATGGAAGTGGAAATCTTCAACATAAAGAAGATCCAACTCACTTCCAGCTGATCAATGATGGACAAAAATAACTATACCCAGAGAAGGAACACTGGGAAATGGGTGCAACCTGTTTGCATGTTTGTTTTTCTTCCCAGGTTATTTTTACCTTACAATTCTTCCTGTCCAAATAAGAAATTCGGTTCTGCACACATATATTGTAACAAATACTTAAGAGTTCAAACAAATTTACACATTAGCTAGTCATAAAAAGTCTCAATCTGCCCTCAGTCTGCTATTATGAGGTGAGGTCCCACCCAGGGCAATGAGGTGGCACATAGATAGAATGCTGGGCTTGGGGTCAGGAAAACCTGCATCTGGCCAGCTCCGTTCCCTCTGTTGGCCTCAGTTGTAAAATGAGATAGAGAAGGAAACAGCAAACTCCCCTAATATCTTTGCCAAGAAAATCCCAAATTGGGCTATGAAGACCCAGACATGACATGTATAAGACTGCCTACCATCGAGGGGAGGGGATAGAGGGAGGGAGGGGAAAATTCGGAACAGAAGTGAGTAGAAGGGATAAAGTTATAAAAAATTACCCATGCATATGTTGTCAAAAAAAAAGTTATAATTATAAATTTAATTTTTAAAAAAAGAAAAAAAAAAATAACTGTATGGGGGCAGCTAGGTGGCGTAGTGGATAGAGCACTAGCCCTGAATTCAGGAGGGCTGATCTAATTTGATTTCAGACACTTAACAAATAGGTGAGAACAACTGCCCGTTACAAATAATAATACAAAAAGAAGGCTACGTGGTGGGACTAGCACAACACAAATACTCTAGTGCTGATTGAAAATAAGGAGATGATTACTGATAATTCAACGGAGGCTTTTATTGAGAGAAATCACGTTGCTTGTATATCTTAAAACCATGGTACTATTAAAAACTTGTTCTGTAGCTAACTCCGGTTTCTGTTTTCTATGATCGAACTCTGAAGCATGTTATTAGTTTCTAAGGAATTCAATCTTATTTGAAGTTGACAATGCCCTAGTTATTGTGCCAGGACCTTATGTTTTCTCATGATTTCCAGCTTAAATGAATTATTAATCTTAGGAGGAGGTGGACATTCTAGTTCCAGAAGTTTCTAGCTTCCTGGAAGTTCTCTACAGTTACAGACCTGCTGTGGCCAAGTTGGAAACCGACCCCGGAGTCCCGCCCGGCTCCCAGGGGGAGGATGCATGTTTTCTATCTTGATTTCCCAAGCTCCAAGGGAGCTTAAAGCATCAAATGTCAGTGCTGGCAGAGCTTGAAACGATTCTCTAGTCAAAGCCCCCCATCTTTTTGTTCAGAGGAAGAAACTGAGGTCTGGGAGGGGAGAAGGGAAGTTCCTGGAGTGAGCAAAGCCATCCAAGTCCCTAACTCAGGCCTTTTCCCCCAAATTTGTGCTCAGTTCTTTGGTAATCGTTTATCTCATGCTCTGGTGAGCAAAGACTTGGACACAGCAGAGAGAAAATCAGTGAAGGAGTGAATGAATGAATGAATGAGTGAGTAAATGTAAAAAAAAAAAAAAAAAACCCAAAAGAACAACAACAAAACAAACCACAGTGCTAAGTGCTGGAGGTATATCATGGCGAATCTGACAGCCCCTGCTCTCAAGGTGCTCACATTCTAAGGGAAGAAAGGGCGAACACGGCTTCTCGTTTTCAATGCCTTAGGTACGGATGGGGGCGGGGCAGGTCCTGAGAAGTTTTCTCTTTTGGGGGGAATGGCTAAGAAGCCAATTTAGGCTCACGGAGGAAAAACCTGATTAAGTTCCTGAGCTGCCTCCAGCGCTGCTTGGAGGCCCCCTGACCGCCGGCTCTGTCAGAGAGGGCCTTCTCAGTCAAGTCCGGGCTGATGTCCCTCCCCTCCTGATCTTCTGCTGTGATTCTATGGCAGCAGACGCCTGGCTTGGAGACCCGCAGGATTCAAGCGGGATTTGATGCACAGTTGAGAGGGGTCAAGGTGAAGCTTCCCAGCCTTTTTCATAGGGGCAAGAAACCGGAAACCGAGTGGATGCCCCTCAGAGGGAGAATGGCTGAATAAATTGTGGCATGTGACTGTTATGGAATATTGTTGTTCTGTAAGAAATGACCAGCAGGAGGATTTCAGAGAGACCTGGAGAGACTGACAGGAACTGATGCTGAGTGACACGAGCGGACCAGGGATTGTTGTGTATTTCAGCCACAACACTGTATGAGGACGGATTCTGATGGGCGTGGCTCTTGTCCATAACGAGGTATTCAGGCCAGTTCCAATGGTCTTGTGATAAAGAGATCCATTTGCTCCCAGAAAGAGGCCTGGGAACTGAGTGGGGACCACAACCGCATTTTCACTCTTTTTGTTGTTTCCTTGCGTTTTATTTTGTTTCTCTTTTTTTTTTTTTTTGTTTTTTTTGTGCAGCACGATAATTGGATGTATACATATATTGGACTTAGCATATATTCTTACCATGTTTAACATACATTGGACAGTAAATTGGGGGTAATAGCGGGTCCTTGTGAGGACATGCAAACCTTCAGGCCGCAGGTAAATGCTACTTGCTGCTGTCCTGGTTGCAGGGGGAGCTGCGGTGATCGGCTCTGCACTTCGGAAAACCAAGGGGGCAGCCGTGGGGAAGGTAGCCCCGGCATTAGCCACGGAACTAGGCCAGAGGCGAGGTGCGTAGGGCCTCCGGGGAGGGCCGAAAGGGAGCCTGTTCGAGGGATGCTAGGAGGCAGAAGGGTCATGTGATCGCATTCTGGGGGCTCGGTTTCCCCACCTGTAAAATGGGAGAGGGGAAAGAGTGCAGTTGCACCAGATGAATTTTCTAGCTGCCGTCCTTCCTAAGTCTAAAAACAAAAGCCTCGAGAAAGAGAAGGGAGGAAGAGTCCCCTCCCCCATCTCCTTCCTTCTTCCTCCGTCCCGTACACAGCGCCCTTCTCTCCATCCGAGCGCCAGCACCGCGGCCCCCCTCGGCGGACTACATTGCCCACAAGTCTCAAACGCGGCCGGGCGGAAGACGCTGCGGGTTGTTGTGGACCCGAGCACGTGCAGAGGGGCGGGGTGCAGGAGCGGCCTTTGATTGGAGGACCGCTCGTGAACGCTCCAGGTGGCGCATGCTCAGAGACGCCGTGGGGTTTTTCCTCATCGCCCCTAACTTCGCCACCAGGGCCTCTCCGCACGCGGGAGGCGACAGCGGCACCGAGCCCGGCCCGCGGCCCCGCGGCCGGCCCGTGGGAAGCCGGGCGCCGCCGAGACTGCGACATGGAGCCCGCGGGGAGCTCCCGAACGCGGAGGTCCGGAAGAACGTCCGCACGTGCGCAGTGCAGCGGAGGGGCTGACGTAGCGCGCGCAGCCCCGCCCTCCGAAGTGGCTGCGACTCTTCCAGAAAGGTGAGCGAATGAGCGGGGAGGAGGGAGGAGGAGGGGCGCGAGTGTCAGGGGGAACCGCCGAGCCCGCCCCGTGGCGTCACTGCCGCCGGCCCGCCCCTGCCTGGGGAAGCGACCTCCCCCTCCCCGTGACGTCACGGCCTTCCGAACGCCAGCCCGCCCTTTTTAGCCGGGAGGCCCTTTTACTGTTGGGGGCGCCGAGTCCTCTCCGAGGCGCGGCCGGGAGGGAGGGGCTTAGTCCGCGTGCGCCGACGCCCCTCCCCCAGCGTGCCCCCGATCGGCTTGGGGTGGGAGCAGCGGTGTTCCCGCCCCCTTCTGGATCCGGGCCTGGAAATGGGGCGGGGCTTTGGGTCCCCTTCTCAGCCCTGGCCGGGCACCCAGCGGGCGGCTAATAAATGTGGAGCAAATGAAGTCTGGGCCATTGTGCGCCCGCCTCCTGAGCCTGCAGGCTTCGTCAGCCCACGGGCCCGCTCTGGGGAGCCTGCCTGCTACAGGGCTGGACAGCCAGGGGGGGGGGGCGGGGGGGGTCAGAGAGGAAGGCCCTGGGGGAGGGGGGTCAGAGAGGAAGGCCCCGCGGGAGGGGGGGTCAGAGAGGAAGACCCCCAGGGAGAGGGGGGTCAGAGAGGAAGGCCCCTGGGGGAGGGGGTGTCAGAGAGGAAGGCCCTGGGGGAGAGGGGGTCAGAGAGGAAGGCCCCGCGGGAGGGGGGGTCAGAGAGGAAGACCCCCAGGGAGAGGGGGGTCAGAGAGGAAGGCCCTGGGGGAGGGGGGTCAGAGAGGAAGGCCCCGCGGGAGAGGGGGGTCAGAGAGGAAGGCCCCTGGGGGAGGGGGTGTCAGAGAGGAAGGCCCCGCGGGAGAGGGGGTCAGAGAGGAAGGCCCCGCGGGAGGGGGGTCAGAGAGGAAGACCCCCAGGGAGAGGGGTCAGAGAGGAAGGCCCCGCGGGAGGGGGGGGTCAGAGAGGAAGGTCCCTGGGGGAGGGGGGTCAGAGAGGAAGGCCCTGGGGGAGGGGGGATCAGAGAGGAAGACCCCCAGGGAGAGGGGGGTCAGAGAGGAAGGCCCCTGGGGGAGGGGGTGTCAGAGAGGAAGGCCCCTGGGGGAGGGGGTGTCAGAGAGGAAGGCCCCGCGGGAGAGGGGGTCAGAGAGGAAGGCCCCCTGGGGGAGGGGGGGGGTCAGAGAGGAAGGCCCCCAGGGAGGGGGGTCAGAGAGGAAGGCCCCGCGGGAGGGGGGGGTCAGAGAGGAAGGTCCCTGGGGGAGGGGGGTCAGAGAGGAAGGCCCTGGGGGAGGGGGGTCAGAGAGGAAGACCCCCAGGGAGAGGGGGTCAGAGAGGAAGGCCCCGCGGGAGGGGGGGGTCAGAGAGGAAGGTCCCTGGGGGAGGGGGGTCAGAGAGGAAGGCCCTGGGGGAGGGGGGATCAGAGAGGAAGACCCGCCCCCAGGGAGAGGGGGGGCAGGGAGGAAGGCCCTGAGGGAGGGGGGTCAGAGAGGAAGGCCCCCCCAGGGAGAGAGGAGTCTGAGAAGAAGGCCCTCTGGGGAGAGGGGGGGTCAGAGAGGAAGGCTCCCAGGGGAGGGGGGGTCAGAGAGGAAGGCCCCTGGGGGAGGGGGGTCAGAGAGGAAGACCCCCAGGGAGAGGGGGTCAGAGAGGAAGACCCCCCCCAGGGAGAGGTGGGTCAGAGAGGAAGGCCCTGAGGGAGGGGGGGATCAGAGTTCAGGAAGGCCCTGGGGGAGGGGGGGATCAGAGAGGAAGGCCCCCCAGGGAGAGGGGTGTCAGAGAGGAAGGCCCTGGGGGAGGGGGGGATCAGAGAGGAAGGCCCCCCAGGGAGAGGGGTGTCAGAGAGGAAGGCCATGGGGGAGGGGGGATCAGAGAGGAAGACCCCCCCTCAGAGAGAGGGGGGGGTCATAGAGGAAGGCCCTGAGGGAGGGGGTGTCAGAGAGGAAGACCCCCCCAGGGAGAGAGGAGTCTGAGAAGAAGGCCCTCCTGGGGAGAGGGGGGGGTCAGAGAGGAAGGCCCCTGAGGGACCCCCTGGGGGAGGGGGACTCAGAGGAAGGTTCTAGCAGCCCTGGAGAGGCCTTCTGCTGCAGGAGCTGAGAGGGTGGGCACTGCCAGGCCAAAGACTCAGATGCTCCTCATCAGCTCCTAGGGGCTCCCCCCCACTTCCTTATTTGGGACCCCCCCCACTAGCCTGGTAGTGGGCTGTCCCTTCTGCCCCGTGTCCCCCTGGGCATCCTTTCTCTCCACTTCCTTGATTTAATCCCGCCTCCTGCCCAGGCTGTGGAAGTGACCTCCTCAGGGCCTCAGTCCCGCCCACCTCCCTGGGCCCAAAGCAGGCCTGGTCACATGACCTCTGCTCCCCATTCCCCCTTGTGTGGGGCTCCTGCTCCTCCCGCTCTTCCTTTCCCACATTCCAGTGCTCCCTCAGGCAGGGGGTTGGGATGGAATTAAGGTAAACTGAGCCACAAAGTTCCCTTACTTGGAGGCCTCTTAAACACATTTGAAACAGATACTGAGAGAGGGCAAAAGGCTGGAGCTGAAGCAAAAAAAAGCGGGGGTCGCCATTTTGATCTCAGATAAAGCAAAAAGATCCAATGAAAAGAGGAGGGAGAGCGTGTTAAAAGGGGCAGTAGATAACGCCTCTAACCGCACACCGGAGCATCCAGACCCTTAGAGAAGCTAAGCCACCTGCAGGAAGAAGCAGCCGGCCAAGTTGCACCAGGGAGGACCTCAACCTCCCCTTTCGGAACTAGAGAAATCCAAGCACAAAAGAAGCAGCAGCTGGGGGACGGGGCTAATAGAGTCCTAGAAAACTTAGGTGTGAGGGACCTCCCAGAACATTGAAAAGGGACAGAAAGGAGCCCATGGCACCTTCACAAAAAGGGACCTTGCATTTGGGCACAAAAATCCCAGTCAGAGGCAGAAATAGGAGGAAGGGCTTGTTTGGTCGTGTCTAACTCTTCGTGCCCGCATTTGAGGTTTTTCAGGCAGAGAGATGGGGGGTCTGCAGGCATGTTACAGATGAGCAAACTGAGGCCACGAGGGTCCCCCAGCCAGTCCGAGACCGAGGCGCAGGCTCTGCCGGCTCCCAGGGCGGGTCTGGGGATTGAGGACGCTCTGCTGGGGGATTGTGGCAGCTTGTCTGGGACCGGGGGGCATCGGGCGCCCCTCCTGTCAGGGTGGCCCAGGCAGCTGGCACGGGGCATCTGGAGTCTGCGCCTGCCAGCTCGGGTGAGATCATCTTGGTCAAAGGCGCCGCTCAGAGCTGGCTGTTAGCAGGAGGAAGGAATGGGAGGCGCCAGGAGACCCGAGGAGGGCATTCCAGGGCACAGGCCAGTGGGCCATTGGCAGCACCTCCTGGGGTCCCTCGGGACCTGGCTCCCTCACTTCCTGCTCTGTCTTCTCGGGTCCGCGGACCCCCAAGGGAGCGGAGAGGCTGGACTGGGCGAGCACCCTGGGGCTCCGGCCGCTCCGGGCCCAGGTCCCCAGGTCCCCTGTCCCTGGCTCCCTCCTTCGCCCTCCCTTTCCCCGCCCTAATTAGGAGGAAACGTTGACTTCCTGGCCAAAGTCTGCAGCTGCTCCCATCTGGTCCCCAGGGCATCCCAGCTGGAGACACTCCCTCCTCGCAGCAGGAACATGGCAGCCGGGCCTGGGAAAGGCCCATGGGACACCCCTGAGCACAGGTACTGGGCTGCGCCTCGGGGGGGGGGGGGGTCTGGAGGCTTCCTGGCCTTGAGGTGCTTTGTGGCCTGGGGGGGCTTCCTGGCCTGGGGGGGCTTTCTGACCTGGGGGGGTTCCTGGCTTGGGGGGGCTTTATGGCCTAGAGGGGCTTCTGTGGCCCACCACCCCTCCTGGGAGGGGGCAGCCGGCTTCCCTCTTCTTTGAGAGTGAGGGGGGATAGGCTGGTCCAAGAACGCCGGCCTGAGAGGGAAGGACAGACCAGGGCCCCTGAATCTGTTTTGGGGTGGCGCCTCACCTGGCCCCACACTTTCCCCTCAGGGTACTTCCAGGAGGTGCTGGGGGGGGCTTCCCTCTCCACCCCCTCCCTGGACAGGGGTCTTCCCAGCTGTGGGGCTTGGGCTCCCCCTGAGGTCTGGCCACAGCTGTGCTGGCTCTTGGCCCTGGATCAAGGAAGCCCACCTGGAAGCAGGGGAGCCCCCCCACGGGCCCTGGAGCTGCCCCCTCACCGGCTCTCTGCGGCTCCTCCCCTGCAGGCCGCCTGGCCCTCACCTTTGGGCCGGGTCTCTTTCCTTTGCTCCTGGAGCGCTTTCGGCACTGGTCCTCGGCCCGGTCGAAGGCCAAGTCCCTGGAAGGGCCGCCCCTGGCCCAGCGGGCACCTACCTCATGGTGGAGAAGCCTGAGGGAACCGGCCCTGCCGGCCAGGCCCACCAGGAAGCCTCCAGGGCACCATCGGGGGTTCCAAAGCCTGGGCTCTGGCCCTCCCCCAGCCACGGCCCCCAGGGAGGGCTCCTCCTGCTTTCCTGTCCGTTTTAGAGATGGGATAATTGAGGCTGGGAAGGGGGGGGTGGCTCCCTCTGCACCCTTCCCTAGGCTGGCCGGATTTAGGCAGGTTTAGGCCCTGCCCTGCCCTCAGGAAGCTCTGGGAATGGGAGGAAGGGCACCCGTGGGCAGGGATGGGCCAGGCTCCGGATGTGGCGTCTGCCTGTTATCTGCGGGAGCCTCGAGCCCTGCCCACTGGTGCCAGGGGGAGCGGGATGAGCACCGGCCGGACCTCGGGGCGCCCCCCCCCACTGCTGACTGACGCACCCCGCTCCCCCACAGGCCCATCCGCTTCTGCCCAGAGTGCGGGGAGGAGGTGAAGCCCACCTTCACCTTCTGTCCCTACTGCGGGGACCCCCTGCCCCGTAAGGATGACGCGGGGAGCCGAGGCTCTCCGCAGGCGCTCGGGGCCGCCGGAGAAGGTACCTTGGGGGCTCACGGGGGTGAGGGCACAGTGGGGGGGGGCGGTTGCCCCCCCCCCAGGGACGCAGGAGGGTTCCTGTGGGAAGGGCCGGCTCGGGGCTGGGCAGGAGACGTGGTTGGGGGCTGGGGGGGCGGGCGTGCTTACTCGCTCTCTGTCCCCCCAGCCTCCAGGAAGAGAGAGGCTCCAGGCCAAGGGGTCCAGAGGAAGAGAATGAAGGGGGCCTCGCCCGGCACCTCACCTCCCACCTCCCCCCCCAGACCCCAGGGGGTCACTGCCACCACCAGCCCGCTGGGGAAGGCCAAAGGTAGAGCCGGCCGGCTGCAGCCATGCGGGAGGGAAGGGCCCCGGCTCCCCCCCCCCCCCCCCCCTCTGCCTCTGCCCTTGCTCTCCCAGGGGAAGGCGCCGGCCCCGCAGGGGGAGCAGGGCCCGGAATCGGGACGCACCCACCCTCCGAGGGCCCCAGGCCAGCCGGAAGGGACCCCTTCTGTGCCTTACTCCGGGGGTGACCCTTCCGGCTGCTGCTGACCCCCAGGCGGTGGGGTCCTCGGAGCCCTGGGGCGGGGTGGGGGGGGAGGGTCTTCCTTGGACTGGGCTGACATTTGGCTCCTTGAAACTTGTGCCCGGCAGCAGCGACCCTGCCCTCCCGAGCCGCCCCACACCGCGTCCTCCCGTCTCCCGGGGGAGGGAGAATGAAGGGAGGGAGGGGACAAGGGGGGGCCTGACCCCGGTGTAGCCACGGCCGCTCTCTCAGGCTTGGGGGAGAGAGAAGGCCCAGCTTCCCTCCGCGGGGGCCGTCTCCTCCTCCCCTCCCACTCTCCCCCAGTGGTCCCAGGGCTAAAGGATGCCTCAGTCTTGTCCAGTGCCTTCCGTAGCCAAGACCCCTCCCCAGACCCAGAGCCATGAGGAGCGGGGGGCTCCCCACCTCCCCCTTGTGGCCAAGAAGGCTCCTGCTCCCCACGGGGCCCCCTCTGCAGCCCCCGCTCCTGTCTCCCCAAAGGCCAGGGCTCCCCCCAGAGGCCGAGGCCCACCAAGGTGCTGTCCCCAGAGGCTTTGGGCACGGTCAAGGTCCTGACGGACAAGGACGGCCGGCGCTGGAGGCTGGGGGAGCTGGAGACCAGGGCCGAGGGCGCCATGCTCTTTGAAGGTGGGGGGGCGGCAAAGGGGCCCCACGGCCCCAGACTCCCAGCCTGGGTGGGGGGTGGGGAGCCCCGCAGCCATTTGTCCGGGGGCCAGCCTGGGGGGGTTAGGGAGGGTCAGGGTCCCAGAATGGGGGCGGGGAGAGCGGGCCGTGGAACCCCCCTCGGGAGGGACTCCTGGGGAAGCTGGGGCGGCCGGCCTCTGACAAGCGGCCTCTCCCCTCCCTCCCAGCCTTCCCGGCCTCCGGCTCCGTGCTCCCGAATCAGCGATTTTCCCTCAAACTAGTGAGTGCCGCGTGGGCCCCGAGACGTCCCGCAGGGGGCTGGGGAGGCGGAGAGCCGGCCCCCAACCCGGGCAGGGGCCCCGCTGATCCTGCTCCTTCGGTGCCCGAGCCTTCTCTTCTCCAGAGCAGGCAGGGTGCCCAGGCTCCTCGGGCGGGGTCCCCACTCCCCCCTCCGGCCCCGCGGGCGCCCTCCCCGCCCTCCAGACACCCTTGGGAGGGAGCGTGGCAAAGAACGGCATCTAGCATCTGGACAGCAGGAGCGGGGGGGGGGGGGGGGGGGGGTGCGGGGGGGGGCGCCAGCCTCCAGGGAGGGAAGCTCCTCGAGGGCACCGCGCCAGCCCTCGGGGGTCCCCGCTGGCACCGAACACGCCCTTCGGCACATCCCCAGGGAACGCTTCAAGCTCCCTTGCATACTTGGGAATATGAGGAGCTCATTACCATGGATTGAGCCAAACGCTCCGCTGCCCTGGGGACCCCGCAGAATGACGCGGAGGGGAGGGGGCCTCCCACAGTGCCGCTGGCTCCTCAGCCACACAGCCCCGGCCTGGGCACATCGTCGGCCCGCCTCTGGGCAAGCGGGCACGCAGGGGCCCCTCCGGCGGTTCTGGAAGGTGTCCCGCCTCCCCCAGCTGGCGAGCTTCATCTTCTGTGTCTTTCCCCCTTCTGCCTCCCCCCCCCCCAGGACTTGAAAAACGGCCGCCTCTTCCATGAGCAGAACTTCTTCCAGAGAGCAGCGAAAGGGAAAGAAGGTGCCCGCCGGGAGAAGAGGGGCACCCCCACCCCACCCCGACTCCTGTTCACACTAGGTTGTGAGGGGCTGATGGCCCTCCTGGGCAGCTCCCCCGGGGCTCCCGCTGAGCTGTGTTTGCTTCTCCGGGAGGAGCTCGGGATCGTTCCATGGGGGGTGGGAGGAGCCCGTCCACGGCCCTGGCCCCCTGCCCCCCTTCCGGCTCTGGCCTCTCCCTCAGGGAAAGGCGGGTGCCGGGGGCTCCGCGAGGCCCCCACAGGGTCCTGGCCTGGAGGCGGCCCGGACCGGGGCTCCCGCCGGCCTCAGACGAGCAGACAGGGACGATCCAGCGTTTTATTGGGAGGAAGAAATCACAGACTGAGGACGTGGAGCGGGAGCAATGCCATCTGGCCAGACGGGCCCGCTGCGGCCCAGAGCGCCCGGCCCGAGGCCTTCTGTCCGCGGCCGGACCCGGAGGCCTCGGGAACGGAGGCTGGGCCCGGGCATCGGACCGGCTGCAGCGGGGAAGCCCCTGTCCCCCCTCTTGCGGCCCCGGTGATGCCGCTTCCCGAAGTCCCCTGGGGAGGCTTTGGGCTGCTCCGTCAGTGGGCCGGGCCTTTGGCCCCCCAGCCGGCCAGGCAGGCGGCAGGACTTCTGGTGTTCCCATTTTGCAAAGGAGAAGACTGAGGCTCACGACTCCCAGTCCTGGGGCTCCCCTGGGGAGCTCTGCTCAGCCCCCACCCCCAGGGCTCCGAGGGGCAGGAGGGCGAGGGGGGCCGAAGGGGCTGCCACCCACCTCCCGGCCTCTTTCTCTCCCACAGTGGACAGATGGAAGAAGGCCCGCTCCCTCCCCTTCTTGGCCATCCCGGCTTGCGTCACCTTTGGCCTGCACCAGGACACCTACAGGTGAGTGGGGGCCCCGGGGAAGGGGGCAGCAGCCTCAGAGACGGCTCTGAGTTCCCCCCTGTAGCGTGGCCCGGCGGGCCGGCCGGAGACCCCCGCTTGGCCCGAGGGCCCGTGGCTTTGGCGGGAGCTCCCAGCCCCGGACCGCCCTCTGCCCTCAGGTTCCTGGTGTTCCCCGGGCTGGGGAGAAGCCTTCAGTCGGTCCTGGACGAGCGCCCCAGGAACATGCTGGCAGAGCTGACCGTGTTCCATCTCTTGTTCAGACTGGTGCGTTCGGGGAGCTCCCGAGCGGGCCCCGAGTCCCACACGCTCGTTCCCCCCTTGGGGGGACCCCAGGGGCCTCCGAGTGGTCGGAGCAGGGGACGCTCAGGTCCCTTCCAGGATTCCATGGTCTCGGGGCCCCTCATCTGACCTTCTAGCGGGGGGTCCTTTCTGCGACCCAGGACGGCTCCCCTCGGCCAAGAATGCCAGAATCTCGGGGTTGGAAGGGACCCCGGGGGTCACGTAGGCCCCGGAGACCTCAGCGGCGAGGAGCTTGCTCCTCTCTAAGGTAGCCCGGAGATAGAAGGCGCTGGGGCGGGGGCCACAGCCAGCGTGGTGAGGGGTTCGGCCGGAGAGGCGAGGGCCGCCAGACGGAGAAGGGACTCGTGGCCCCAACGGGCGCCAAGCTCGGAGGCCGCCCCCCGGCCAGGAGGTTCCCGAGGTTTGGGGGAGGGGATGGCGTGGCCAGATCGATGCCCTAGGGTGGGGCGACCGGCCGAGGCGAGGGGGTCCGAGCGAGCCAGGACGGTCACGGGGGTGACGACAGGAGGAAGGGCCGGCCCCGCGGCGGCCGGAGAGCGAGCGGACTCCCGCTTCTCTCCCTCAGGTGGATGCCCTGGAATTCATCCATGAGAACGAGTACGTTCACGGAAACATCTCGGCAGAGAACATCTTTGTGAATCCGGACACGCCTGGCCAGGTGGGTCCGGCCCGGCCCGGAAGGCCGTCCACAGGTCATTGGGACCCGGAGCCGCTCGCCCCGGGCCGGCAAGCGTGACCTCCCGAGGACGTGGCCGGCCTCCTTTGGCCTGGCTCCTTCGCTCCTCCCTTCTTCCACCTCCCCCATGGCTCCCGGTTCTGCGCTGGGGGTCTCAGGCCCGTCTCACTCTGTGACCCCCTTTGGGGTTTTTCTGGACAAAGATACTGACGCGGTCTGCCTTTCCTCCTCCTGCTCGCCTTTCAGATGAGGAAATTGAGGGAAATGGGGTTCAGTGACTTGCTGGGGTCACCAGCCCCCAAGGGGCCGAGGTTGGAACCGAACTTGGGCTTTCCCGGGTGTAGCGGCCCCGGCCCGGCCAACCTCTGGGCGCAGGTGGCGGAGGCGCCCGCCTGTGTAGCGGGAGAGTCCTTGGAGACCCTTGTCGGGCTGGCGGCCGGGCTGGTCTCCCAGGGCCTCGGGGCGCTCCTCAGGGACCTGCTTCCAGACCTTCCTTCTGAGACTCAGGAGCTGAATGGTCCTGGACACGTAGCTTCCCTCCCGGTGCTCCCCCAGAGGGCCAGCGGGGTCCGGACCCGAGGGCGCCTGCCTAGAGCCCCTCGCCTGTAGCCCTCGGGTGCCCTCGCTGAGAGGCAGTGCCCCGTGCCCCAGGCCTGGCCGGCGGCGGGACCGTTAGGCTCCTGATTCCGAACAGTTGGATTCTCTCGCTCACCTGAGATCCGTTGGCCGTTCAGCACTTAGGAAGCGCCTGGCCCTGGGGCCGATGGCGACCCCCGTGCGTCTCCAGCTGTCCTGGCCGTGCGGGCCCCGGGGACACGGCCGCCAAACACAGGTCCCTGCGTCTCCCCCCTTCTAGACTGGGCTCCGTGGTGGGGCCGGCCAAAGCTCTTCCCAGAGCCAAAAGTTGGGGTTCAGGCACCCAGACAGTCCACAAGCAATCATTCGGCACCTGCTGTGTGCCGCCCCCGGCCAACGTCCACGAAGAACAAGCCTTTTGTGGGGGTTGGCCGGGAGCGCCCCGGTGGCCCAGTGGTTAGAGCGCCAGGCTTGGAATCGCTCATCTTCACGCTGCCTGGCCTTGTGGCCCCAGGCAAGTCACTGGGCCCGCCTGCCTCAGTTTCCTTATCTGTCAAATGAGCTGGAGAGGGGAATGGCCAAGAAAAGCCCGGGGGAGTCGGGGAGAGCCTGATAAATGAGTGACCCACCGCAAGTGGGCAGTCGCCTTTGTGGGAAGAGGCTCCTGGGGAGAGGCTCGTGGCTCTCTGCTCTGGCCTCCCCCAGGCCTGGCACGCTCCCCCTGCTCGGCGCTGACCACTGAGCTCCCTGCCCCCTAGCAGTCCCCGCTGAAATCTCAGCCTCAGTTCTCTCCCCCTTGAATCCCTGGTCTTCGCGCTTCGTCTTCTCTATTGGGCTCCTCTCCTCGGGGGCCTCCTGGGCCCTCAGCACGCAGCCGGACCCCCGCTTGCGGGGGATTTAGCCCCGGCGTCCGGTGGCTCTGCAGTTCCCTCCTTGACCTGTGGGGTGAGGCATTTGGGGTCAGGGACTCGCCCAGGGTCCTCCTGACTTGGGGGCCGGAGCTCTGCCCACGGCGCCCCCAGCTGTTTCCTGGCTCGGTTCTTCCTAGGAAATGCTGTCCATTTCCTTCCGTGCTTTCTCCTTTCCATTCGGCCTGAGGGTCTCTTGTCCCCCGGAGTCACTTTTTGGCTCGCTCTGCTTTTCTGCTGCGGAAAAGAGAAAGGTCCGCGGGAGTCTGCGACGCCCTCCGGGGCCCGCCCTGCCCGCGTTCTCCGCCTGCGCGCTCGCCTCCTTTGCGGCCGCTTGGGGCTCGTGCACTTGGGACGGGTCTCGGCGCCCGCCGGGGCTTTTCCTCGAAGCTTTGCTGACGGGCGCCTGGAGCCAGTCTGCCCCCGTGGCTCCCGGGGGGGGCACTTCGTTCTCCTTGGTGCAGCGGAACTGGGTCTCTTGCGGCCTCATTTCTCGGACCGTGTCCCGGGGCCGCAGTCTGGCCGCAGCTCTACGTCCTCTGGGCCCCTTTGGGGACCGAGCGTCACGGGCTGGGCTGCGGGCGGAGGGCTCTCGCGGGCTCTCGGACGGGCCCCAGGAGACAGGGCTGGGGCCCAGAGCAGGAGGGTCGGCCCCCTCGGAGCCGGCTCTCACGCCCGAGAGTCGCCCCTTGTGCCGCTCCCTTGTTCTGCTCTCCCGAGGGCCTGGGGCAGGGCTGGGGACACTGGAGAAGACGCCCCGAGGGCCTCGGGCAAAGGGAGGGGGGCGGGCGTCCCTGAAGCCGCTGGATGGGCCCCAAGTGGCCGCGGCCTCCGTCCCTTCTCTCCAGGTCACCCTGGCTGGCTACAGCTTTGTGTTCCGCTACTGCCCCGGAGGGAAGCACGTGCCGTGCGTGGAGAAGAAAAGAGACCCTCACCAGGGAACGCTCGAATTCATCAGCCTGGATCTGCACAGGGGCATAGGTGAGGGGGGGGCCCACAGGTGCCTCCTGCGGGGCCGCCGCTCCATCCCCAGCCCCAGGGGCAGACCCGGGCCGGGCCGGCATGGCCCAGGAGGAGTACAGGCTCAGGGGTCCCTTCCTCCCTGGGCCTGCTAAGACGGGGTCCTGACAGACACCCCCTCCCGTGTCCCTTCTGGCCCCGCACGCCTCTGCACTGTCGGAGGCCTCGGGCTTGGACGGGGCAGAGACCCTGCTGCCCGGGCTCCTCCTCGGGAGAGCGGGGGCTGGGCTCGCCCTCCTAGGCCTCCGCGGCTCTGCCGGCTGCCGCACCACGCCAAGGTGGGCTGTGTCGGCTCTCCCCAGACCCCTCCCGCCGCAGTGACCTGCAGGCCCTCGGCTATTGCCTTCTGAAGTGGCTCTACGGGGCCCTGCCGTGGACCGGTCAGCTTCCCGACGCTCAGGCCGTCATGGGGCAGAAGGAGAGGTGAGTCACGAGGGATGTGCCCATGGTGGGTGGGCCTGGAATCAAAGGCGCTGCCGAGAGCTCCCGCAGTGACCTAAAACTGCCCAACTTGGGCGGCCCGGAGCCCGGAAGGCCGGGGCAGAACTGGGCTCTCCCGCCAGGGGGCCACTGGTTTTCCGGGGGACTTTGGGGGGCGCTTTCCCACATTAGGGCTTTCCCTCAGGGCCCTCCGCTTCTTATTTATCCAGCGTTGTTCACTTGGTGCGCCTGAACGTTGTGCCTGCGACTCCCGCCACGGCTCGGTCCCTCCCGGCCTGGGCCCCCCCTTCGGCCGGGGAAGCAGGAGGCTGTGGAGCTGCCTTTGCTCTCGCTCTAAGTTTACGAATGCCTGCCCTTCCGACTGTGGGAGGCATTGGCACATCTTGCAGAAATGGCGGACGCGGGGAGCTGGGGGATGGGCAGCCTGGTGGGTCGGTCCTTGTGGATGGATGGGGCCCAGATGCGGAGGGCGCTTTAGTGACTGCCAGTTATTAAGTGCTGAGCCCTCGGTGGGGTGCCAGGGGCTCAGGGAGATCCCTGGGTGATCTCAAAGATGGCCCAGATGGCATAGGAAAGAGCGTGTGAATCTGCAGGTGGAGGAGAAGTCCCGGGAGCCCCACGTGGCAGGGCTCAGGGGGTATGAGCAGTTTAGAGGCCGGTGCCTGGAGGCCAGACGCATGGCCAGGCCCAGGGGACTTTCAGCTTCCCGGATACACGGGCAGATGCAGGGCTTCCAACCATCACGTGGCCGTTGAGAGGAAATGAGATTTGTGAAGGCTTCGTGGGGCCTTCGGGAGCCTTAGAGACGCACCCTGCGAGAGAACGGTGTTCAGGGGAAAAGAGGCAGCTCTCCAAGACCTGCCTCGAGGCGGGCTGCACGGGGGTCCCCCGCCCTCCTCGCCGTCACGGCGCACTGAGTCCCAGTGTGAGCGGCGGACTTTGTAACAACGCCCCTTTGGGCCGGAGCGCTCCCTCCAGCTCAGCTTCAGAGGAGGTCCGAGCTGGCGGGCCCGGACACTGGCGTCAGCGGTGCGAGAGCTGACCGAGCTTTTGTTTCTGTTTTGTCTTTCTGCTCTTGACAGGTTCCTGCACGATGTGGCGGAGCTCGTGAGGCGGTCCTGTGGCCAAAGAAAGCCCTCAGGTGGGTTGGGAAGGTGTGGGGGAGCCCAGCTCCTCCGAGAGGGCCCGCCCCCGCCCCAGCTTGTGGGACCAGATGTCTTTGGGCACTCGACCTGGGTTCAAGGTCGGAGAGAATGGGAGGCGGCCCAGGTCTCCGGCCTGACCCGGCTTGGCGGGCGGGCTTCGCTGTGTTTCAGAAGCGCTGAAGGCCTTCCTGAAGGCGGTGATGGTGTTGAAGTATGAGGAGAAGCCCGACTACCGCATGCTGCAGACGGTCTTGGCGCCAGCCCTGGAACAGTACCACCTCATGCCCTACGGCCCCCTCTCCTTCTAGCCCGGCCACAGGTAAGGCGCCCGGCTCAGTGCCCGGGAACGTGCTGGCCCCGGAGCCGGAAGGTGCTCAGGAAGCGTCCGGCCAGGCCTGTGCTAACTGGGCCAGTGCCGCTGGGCGCTCAGCCCATGGGAGGCCGCGCCTGGCCTGGGGGGACCGGCCAGTTCGGCAGGGCCAGGATTGGAACTCGCGGCAGGTGGTCTCTCCACCTGTGGCGCCATCTAAACGCGCTCCCGGGCGCAGCATTACCCAGAGCGGGATCCCTGAGGGGGATCTTAGGGCATCCTGGGGTGAGACTAGTCCTGTTTGACCTCAGAGGGCCAAGGAAGGGACAGAGAGTGGCAGACAGGGGCTCAGCGGCAAAATCCCTGCCAGGATTGGGGGGCCTCCAGTGCCCTCCCAGCTCAGAGGTGCCAGTTCCAGCCCGGAGCCTGGGCCAGGCCCAGTCAGCCCAGCAGGCCCGCGGTGCCGGTGCCACGGCTCCGTCTCCACGCGGTCAGACGAGACTTTCTGCGGTCGGGCCGGGCAGTGGGCTGGGGGTCGGGGACACATAAAGGAGTCGTCCCTGCCCCCGGGGAGCTTCCGTTCAGTCAGGACCAAGTACACAGTAAACACAGGTTGGGGCCGTCGCTCCCCCCAGAGAACATAAGAAATAAACCCCTGAGCCAGGGGACGCCGCCAGTCACGGTGTGAGGAACAGGGAGAAGAGCGTGGCCGAGCGCCAGGCTCTAGAGCAGGAGCGACCGGGGGAGGGCTCGCCGGTCCTGGGTCCCCAACAGCTGGGACTCGGGGGAGCGCCCACGACCTGGTCAGAGAAGCAGGAGACCCTGGGCAGAAAGAGCCCCCTCCCCCTGCCCACCAGCACTCCTCTGAGCAGCGGGGGGGCCTGCGGAGGCTCTGGAAGGATCTGGGCTGGAGCCATTGGGAAAGGAGATAGCAGCCAAGTCACGGCCATCCAAGAGGAGGCAAGGGGGTTGATGTCAAAGAGCTGTGCAGGAACCTGGGATGTGAAAAAGCCCATTGCAGGGAGACTGCCTGGAAGCAGGGAGAGCTGGGGAGACTTCCCGGGAGAGCTGGCCCACAGCTGCCCCTCAGTGGACTTGTGTGTCCGGCAGGTGACCCCGGGGCTTGGCGTCCCGGGAGGAGGGGACAGTCACAGAACCGGGGAAGGTGTAGGAAGTTCAGGGATGGAGGCGGCCTGGTTTTGTCTGGTGTCGTGAAGACGGGGAAGGAGCCCGGACACCTCTCGGCTCTCGTGGGGACAGAGATGTCACGGTTCTGCAAAGGGTATTAGAACGGGGACCCGGGAAGACCCCGATGGGCTCAGATGGCCACGGGCTGGCTCCCCGGCCGAGTGAGCGCTCGGGGTTCACAGGACCGGTTCTAGAGGAGAACTGCAGAGGAGGGGAAGCCGGACGGCCTCTCAGCAAGAGTCCACTGCTCTGTTCTGCAGAGGATCATGGGGGGAGGGGGAGGTGGTCTCTAAGATCCCAAGGAATCCCAAGATCCCACTCCCAAATCTCTCCCCTGGATCCCAAAGGGTATGGCCTGCCCTGCCTGCCCTCCCACCAGAGCAAGCCTTGGACCCGGAGGGCCGAGACCCAACAAGAAGTAGCCTCCAGGAGTTAATGGCCTTTTCTTGCGTTTCAGATTTATCGACTCCCTGCTTGTTTCCTCCAAAAGTGATTACGAAGCCGGCCTGAATGTCAGTCTGCGTGGGACCCCCGACTCCCAGAGCCAGACGTTCTCTCAGAAAGCTCCTTTCTCAATCTTAGATAATGTGAAAAGTCCAGTCACCGCCCATGACACCTGCCGAAAGCCGGAGGCAGGCGGGGCCGGGAAAGCATGCTTGGGTTCCTGGATTACCTCCCTGCCAGACTGCCTCCCCCCCCCCCCCCGGGGCCCTGGGCGTCCTGCTGCCCCAACCTCAGAGCCCACAGAGCTACGGCCTTATGTTCTTGGTCCGTGCTCTTGCCTCCTGGTCCCCGCTGCTCCACATTGACTCCCCCACTGCTGCCCCCTCACCGTGGAGAGGAGCCACGTGTCCTGCTTCATCCCTTCACCTCTCCGCATATGACCCTGTGGCTCTCAGAGATTCTCGGCTGAGTTTAGACAAAAAGACCCTGGGGAGCCATCGGTAACAACTAAAAGAAGGCCCCCAGGAGCCCAGACGTCTCTGCCCCAGTATTTAAACCGGAGCCCAGGGCGGTGCATGATGGCGGCACCAAAGGAGACAGGAGGAGAGGGAGGTGGCCCCAGATCAGGCCTCCTGTTTCCTTGGAGCGGGGACGATGTCCCAGAACAGAAGAGACATGGGATGGGACGGGAGATTCTGAGATGTCCAATGGTGCTCATCGGGCCCAGAACACACACACACACACACACACACACACACACACACACACACACACACACACACGATTCTGCAGCTTCTTAAGACCTTTGCAGCCACCAAGGCGGCCCGAGCTTCTTGGGTCAGTCTGACCTTCATCTCTATAGGTGAGGCCCTGAGACGGGCAGCTCTCCCTGGGCCGAGGGACCCCAAGATTTCTGTGAAACGTTGGAAGTTCTTGTTTTTCTTAGAGAATGGTAGAGCCGGGAGCTTGATTTGTTTGGCCATTTGAGATTTTCTTGCCAAAGGGATCGGAGTGCTTTACCTTTTCCTTCCACAGTGGATTAAGGCAAACTGGTGAAATGACTTTCCTGGAGCCGCCTAGCTAAGTGTCTGCAGCTAGATTTGAACTCAGGTCTTCTTGACTCCAGCCTGGAGCTCTAGTCACTAGAAATCTTCAACTCCACTAGCTTGAGGTTTTGTTTTCAATTCCATTCGAGATCACAGACTGTGACCATGATGATGACAGGGATGGGGGCGATACACAGATATCGTCGCCGCATGAGGGATGTAAGCAGTTTATCCTTAGTCCTTTGTCTTTGTTCGAGTTTGCCTTTTCCCCTTTGCACTACTTTAGGGTTGTTTTCTTTTGTGTCTGATTTGTGGATTTTATAACTTTTAAAAGCTGTTGGAAAAATTAAATACAAATATAAAATAAAACTATATTTAACTTAATTTGGTTGACATAAGCATGTTTTATTTGTTAGATGTTGCACAATCTGGAGTGCCGTTTTCTGATGGTCTTTTTTCTTTTGGCAAGAATCCCAAGGCCATCTGATCACCCTCTGGACACTGTCCAGCTAATACTCACACTGCCAGGCCAGTGTGCCCGGCTGGCTTACCCAGGCAGAGGTCCTAGCCCCAGGCCCTGCTGCTAAGCACTTCCATGGTAACCTTTTAATGGCCATATGACCCCGTTGATGCATGGTGACCTTTAGCCCACTGAGACCCCCAGATCTTTTTCAGATGAAGTGCAATGGAGGCTTGAGAACACTTCCCCCCAGCATCCCTGAATGTTCTTCAGGGGAAGCTTCCCAAGGCCTTTCTCGGAGGGTTTCCAGACTCCTGGTTCTCCTTCACTGTGATGCTTTCCATCCCAGAGCACTACAGCTAAGCAGTCCCCGAGGGACCCTGAGACTGAGTGGCCAGAGCTTCCACGGCCCTTCCCCACCGTCCGTCAGGCTGAGCGCGCCAGGCTCACGTCCACATTTGGCGGCAGGTCATCGTCGGCATCGGGATGGACAAGACCCGTGTGGGACTGGAGCGCCAGCATGGGATGGTTCTGGAGGCCTGGAGTCAGACCCGAGGTCACCTCCTGCTGAGGGGGGGCGGCCCCCCGAGGACCCCGCCTGAGAGGGAGCGAGCCCAAGATCCCAGGTAGGTGAGGGAGAGAGCGCCATCCCAATGATTCGAGTTCACACCTTTAAGAGAGCTTGGAGCCTCCAGCAGGAGGCGCTCTGGGAGATTCACAAGCCAGAGAAGGCAGTCGGGCAGAACTGAGGAAGACAGAAGTGGCGGCGGGTCCTCCTGTGGAGAACACCGAGAGCAAGATCGGGAGGCCTCCAGAAAAGCTAGCCAGCCCCGAGGGAAGGAGATAAGATTTTGGAAGAGACACCAAAGGACCTGCACTTTCCCTCCTGGCCGCATTCGGGGTGATTATTACTCCGAACTGAAACGAAGGCTGCTCCAGAAGCCCCCAAGAAACCTGCTCCCAGAGGAGACCATACTGTAAGGAACGCCACAGAGACTTTGGAGTCCCCACCTCCCCCTTGCCCCTCATGTAGACCTGGCCATTGATCTCCAACCAATAAGAGAAAAAAAAGACCCAGAGCAATAGATTTTGAAACGCATACTTTTTTTTTATTTTATTTTTTTCTTTATTAAAACTTTTTAATTTTTCAAAACATCTGCCTGGACAATTCTTCAACCTTAAACCTTGCAAAACCTTGTGTTTCAATTCCTCCCCTTCCCCCCACCTCCCCTAGAGGGCAGCATACATAGTTATACGATTAATGTGCCGCACAAAAATCAAAACAAACCAGTGAAAAAGAAGAAAATTAACAGGCAAACAACAGCAAAGGGAGTGAAAATGCTGGGTTGTGAATCACACTCGGTTCCCACAGTCCTCTCTGTGGGAGACACATACTTTTAAAAATCTCTGCATCCTCGGCATAAAGAGACACAGACTTTGATCCAGTGATGTAACTACTGTATCTCAAGGATGTCAAAGAAATTCTACACAAATAATTATCGGGGCACTTTTTTGTGGAAGGAAAGCAGGAACCCCCAAACTGGGAAATGGCCAGGCCAATTCTCCATGAAAATGAAGAATTTCAGGGAAACGTGGGCAGATTTGTACGAGCCGGAATAGAGATGAGGAAGCGGCAGCAGAAAATTCTACACAACGGCCACAAGAATATGCAGGAAAAGGCATCTGGAAAGCATGCTTCAGCAGAGAGCGGGGGACCAGGGGTGCAGAATGAGGAGGGTGTTTCCTCACCTGGCCAACAATTTTGTTTGATTGCTCTTATCTGTGCAGGGAGCGAGCAGGGAGGAGAGCATCAGTGTGTAGCTAAAACACACTAATAAAAAACAAAATCGATCAAACAGGCAAAAAAGTGGCTCTGGGGTTGTCTGAAGCCCCCCCTTTGGGGGGTCTCCACCGTCCCCCCCACTTCTGTTGCTCCTCCCCCAGGACACCTCCCCACTGCTGCCTTGACTCCATCTCTCTGAGCACCTGCGTAACCGCACTATTATGTGGAGCTCTTCCCCGTCTTCCTCCTTAGCCTGGCAGGGCCAGAGAGCCATGGTTGGCTTCCTTTGGTGCCCTTTGCACCTGACCCTGCGCCAAGCACCATGGGGGCACTTGGAGACTTGATGCAATGAAGGGCTTTAATGCCCTCCTCTCACATCCTCCACAAAGTGTCCTGCTCAGATCTGGAACTAGGCCCAAAAAGTGATCAAACTGTGCATACCCTTTGATCCAGCAGTGCTGCTAATGGGCTTATATCCCAAAGGAATACTGAGGAGGGGAAAGGGACCTGTGGGTGCCAAAATGTTTGTGGCAGCTCTTTTTGTAGTGGCTAGAAACTGGAAGATGAATGGATGTCCATCAATTGGAGAATGGTTGGGTAAATTGTGGTATATGAAGATTATGGAATATTATTGCTCTGTAAGAAATGACAGGCAGGAGGAATACAGAGAGGCCTGGAGAGACTTACATCAACTGATGCTGAGTGAAATGAGCAGAACCAGAAGATCACTATACACTTCAATGCTGTATGAGGATGTATTCTGATGGAAGTGGAAATCTTCAACATAAAGAAGATCCAACTCACTTCCAGTTGATCAATGATGGACAGAAATAACTACACCCAGAGAAGGAACACTGGTTACTTATACCTTCGGAATCTAATACTTAATGTGCAACAAGAAAATGGTATTTACACACGTATATTGTATCTAGGTTATACTGTAACACATGTAAAATGTATGGGATTGCCTTTCATTGTGGGGAGGGGGTGAAGGGAAGGAGGGGAATATTCAGAATAAATGTGAGTACAAGCGATAATGTTGTAAAAAGTTTCCCATGCATATGTACTGTCAAAAAAACAAAAAAGATAAAATTATAAAATTAATTTTTAAAATGTAAAAAAAAAAAAAAAAAAAAAGTGCCCTGCTCAGGTTGGTGTGAGACCAGCCAGGAGACAGAGCAGGGCAGGAGGCCTCCAGGCAGGAAGGTGTGAGTTCGAATCCAGTCTCAGATCCTTAGTAGTCGTGTGACCCTGGGCAAGTCCCTTAACGCTGGCTGCCTTGGTCTCCTCATCTGTAAAATGAACTGCAGAAGGATGACAAACCACAGTATCTTTATCAAAAACCCCAAACAGGGTCCCTGAGAGTTGGGCCTGAGAAGTGGGTGGACCCCCCCTCCTGTGAGGCGGAAAATGTGATCGTAAAAGCTGATAGAAGGAAGTTCCTGCTCCAATTGCCAGGATGTCACCAGCATCTGATGTACTTGGAGGGCACGGAGCCGGGCACACTGTGGGCGCTGTACCCAGTAGCTCACACTGTAAGTTTTCTTATTGCTCTTCCTGGGTGGGGGCTCCACTAAGTTGCCTTGCTCCTTGCAGGGTCCTGTCCATCTGGGTTCTCGCTGAGCTCGCTCCCCAGTGGGCGGCTGTAGCTCCCACCTTCCCCGGCCTTGGAGACCCAGAGCCTAGATTAGGCAGCAAGCTCAGCTCTGACGCTTGCCACTTCCTAGGCGAGGAGAGTGGAGGCGAGCTCCTCGGACAGATCTCCCCCTCCAGAACCGGGCTCCCCCACCGGGACAGAGGGCCCCCAGTCTGGGTCTGGGGGGGCTGGGGCAGAGGCTGTGTCCAAGGCACGTTCACGTCAGTGCAGATGCCCCCATGGAGGGGGAAGCTCCACTGCTCTTTAAAGCTGGTGGTTCCTCACATTTTACTGGCTCTGCTGCCCCACACCTTTGGTCTGGCTGAGGTCTAGGGGGAGCACAGCCCAGCCTCCAGCTCGTAGCCCCCCAAAAGCCATGGGGCTCCTCAGATACGGGGCAACATCAGTGTGTGCCAGGTGTCAGAAAGCAGCAGGGATTTCTCACACACTCATATACAGAGACACACACACTCTCACACACTTATCCTCACCCCTATCCTCGGGCTCTTCTCTCCCAAGCTCAACGTTCCTTGTATTTCCAACCCCACACAGTTCAGGGTTCCCCGACGGCATCCAGCCAAGCCTTCTGAACACGTGGTTATAGAGCTGGCCAGGACGGGTGGGAAGGAGGAGACAGGAGAAGCTTCAATTCCATTTCTCCAGAATTGGAGCCAAGCATTCCCACATCCACCTGTTGGGAAGGTAGCCTCAGGGGGATCACCCCCATTTTACAGAGGGGCACACCGAGGCCCCTAGGAGGAAGGCCAGTGTCGGAGTCAGGGCTCACGGCTCTTAGCTGTTTCCTAAGCCCTTTCCTCAGAAGGCGGGCAGGGAGCTGTGAGTCCCCTCATCTCACAGGTGAGACAGCTCAAGTCTTAGAACCCAGGACAACAGTTAGTGCCGTAGGTGGCTCTTGCACCCAAGCCTCCCGGGGATTCACCTTAGCACTCCCTTCTGGCCCAGAGGAAGACCCTGACACCATGGCTAAAGAGGCACAACCAGGACTTGGGCCCAATGCCAATGTAGCAGAAAGACTGATCCAACAGCATGGGAGCCTGATGAGTTCTGTCATTAACTCCCTTCCTTCCTTCCTTCCTTCCTTCTTTCCTTCCTTCCTTCCTTCCTTCCTTCCTTCCTTCCTTCCTTCCTTCCTTCCTTCCTTTTTTCCTTCCTTCCTTCCTTCCTTCCTTCCTTCCTTCCTTCCTTCCTTCCTTCCTTCCTTCCTTCCTTCCTTCCTTCCTTCCTTCCTTCCTTCCTTCCTTCCTTCCTTCCTTCCTTCCTTCCTTCCTTCCTTTCTTCCTATTGCTGAAGCAATTGGGGTTAAGTGACTTGCCCAGGATCACACAGCCAGGAAGTGTTAAGTATCTGAAATTAGATTTGAACTCAGGTCCTCTGACTTCAGGGCTAGTGCTCTGTCCATTGTGCCACCAAGCTGCCCCTCTGTCATTAATTACTAAACACTAACTCTTGTCACCTGTGTGACTCTAAGTAAATCACTCAACTAGGTTTTAGTCACCTCAGTGAAAAAATGATAGGGCTCCTTAGACAAACTCTAAGCATCTTGGGACCCCAAGTCCGCATGCTGCTAATCGTGGCTCTTCGTTTACTTTCCCAGACATTGGGGGGCTGCTTCTCCCCCTTGTGTCCATGAAGCCCATGGGGAGGCTGCCCTGGACTATGGGAAAAGCCAGAAAGCAGCCTCCAGAGGTCCCTGATCTCAGGGTTTCATTGCAGATCTTCAATGCAAACAGCTCCTGTCGGAGCAAAAGGCAGCCTATTGATCCTCCTCCTTGAGCTCTGAGATGGTCAGTCCATCTTCCAGGGCTGCGGGCTCCTGGGCCCACTAAGAAGAGGGACTGTTGGAGAATCTCTATTCCCCTGAACTCTCCATCACGCCTCATACTCAGCACCAGCTTCCACATTGCATCCCTCATTTGCTGTTCCCTTCAGCTTCCTGTTGCCCAGCAGCCCTTGGGTCCTGTCCAAGCCCCACTACAGCATACCCAACAAGTGAGGTCCTCCACCCTCCCCTTGAAGGCTTCCAAGGAACCTCTGGAGGCAACTCGTTTTAGTCCAAGAAACTATGAGTAAGTCATTCATGACATGGAGCCTATGTCTGCAGCTTCTCCCCATGGCTCCTGGTTCTGACTCTGGGCCACAAAAGAACAGTCTGGCCCTCCTTCGTGGGATGGCCCCTCGGACTCCCGGAGACAATCACGGAGTCTCCTCTTCTCCGCGATCTCCCGAGGGGCCAGACTGTGAGCCCTACACCACCATGGTTGCTCTCCATCGCATTCAGCAAGGACTCTCTCCTTCTCTAGTGCCCAGAACTGAATATAGCACTCCAAAAAAGGCTCGGAATGGTGCTCCTTTCTTCATCACGATCACTACGTGTCAAGTGCCGTGCTGCCAGGAAACCGTCCCCACCTCTGGGAGTTCACAGTCTCATGGAGGAGGAAACATGCACAAAGATGAGAGAGAAGGGATAAAGTGGAGAAAAACTCAGAGGGAAGGCAGAGCAGTAAGAGGGGCTTCAGGGAAGCTTCCTGGAGCAGCTGGGATGTTAGGTGAGACAGGAGGGGAGCCAGAAATCCCAGCAGTGGAGAGATAGACATGGAAAGCAAGAGAGAAGAAAGGAGGAGGAGCAGGGATGCCATGTTACTGGGTCAAAGAGCAGGGGAAGTCATCCCCACAGACAAAGCTTTAGATGGCTGAGTCGCCTCGGCTGCCGCTTCACCTGCAAACTCAGGTTGAATTTTCGAGACCCTCAACAAACCTCCCAAATCCTCTCCAGAACTCCGATCATCTTTCCATGGCTTCCATTGTGAGTTTGTGATGTTGATTTGGTCCCCAGGTACCAAACTTTACATTAAATCCTATTGTATTTCATCTTAAAAGATTCGACCTCGTGCTATATCTTGTCAAGGCCCTTTTGGATCCTAATCGTCGCTGGGTGTGTCAGCTGTCCTCTGCTTGTGTCACCTGCAAAATCCTGCATGTACGCATCCATAAAATACTGATAAAAATACTAAAATGCCAAGCACTGCAGCGTAGGCTTCCCGCTAAGTGCCATCAAAGCATTAGCCACTCAAGTCCAACAAACCAACAGAGTTTGGATACATCCGATTAGATTATTGTCTAATCCACACTCTGCTCTCTTCTCCACAAGAATAGCATGAGGTTTTAGCAAAAGCTTTGCTAAAAGCCAGGAAAATCCATCTCCAGCATTCCTTTTTTCTTATTAGTCTAGTAACGTTGTTACAAAAGGGGAAAAAGTGAATTTCCAAAGGCCTGTTCTTGATGAAGCTAGACCGATTCTGCTCGACATTCTTGTTTTCAAAATAAGAGCAATTTGATTTATGTTTCATTAAACAGGACGCACACCCCAGTCCAGAAAAGCCGTAATACCCACCAGCAACTTCTACTGCTCTCCGAGTAGCTCTTTAGCTCCTGTCTAAGAAAGTCAGGATTTTTTCCTACAGGGGTCCTCAAACTTTTTAAATAGGGGTCCAGATCACTGTCCCTCAGACTGTGGGAGGGCCGGACTATAGTAAAAACAAAAGCTCACACTGTGTCTCCGCCCCTCAGCCCATTTGCCATAAACGGGCCACATAAACGTCCTCAGTGGCTGCATGTGGCCCGCAGGCCGTAGCTTGAGAACCCCTGATTTAGAGTCTCATCTGTCTCCCCTAATACTCTTTCTTGATGCTTACCAACTATATGATGATTTGTTTTTGAATCTTCCCAGGATTTCCAGTCAAAATCAAGCACATTGGCAGACTATTCCCTTCCCTTTTTTGAAAATAGGATCATTCAACCTTCTCCAATCTTGTAGTGCCTTTCTTGGTTTCCATAATCTTTTAAATTAATACCTATAGTGGTTCAGTCAATACATTTTTCCGTTCTTTCAGGACCCAAGGATGAAGTCTACCCTGATCAGACGGATTGACTTCAATTACAGCTTTCAAGGTGTTCTTTTACCATCTTTTTATGTATCTTGGCTATCAACTCCCCATGAATCATTTTTGTTTTATTATTTCCAGTGTAAATTATCATTGCTAGAATAAATGTTTATTGATCAATTGATTGTCAAGATAATTCTCCCAGGCGGAAAAAATAGGAACAAAAGAATTGAATTTTACTTTCTCTAAAACCTCTTCATCCCATGTTCCCCAAAGGTCCTTCTCCACTCCAAGAATGTAGCTTTAAAAGTGCAATTTGAAACTGTTGGGAAAACTGGAAATTAGTATGGCAGAAATTAGATATGGACCCACACTTAACACCCTCTACCAAGATAAGATCAAAATGGGTCCATGATTTAGGCATAAAGAATGAGATAATAAATAGATTAGAGGAACAGAGAATAGTCTACCTCTCAGACCTGTGGAGGAGGAAGGAATTTATGACCAGAGGAGAACTAGAGATCATTATTGATCACAAAATAGAAGATTTTGATTACATCAAACTAAAAAGTTTCTGTACAAACAAAACTAATGCAAACAAGATTAGAAGGGAAGTAACAAATTGGGAAAATATTTTTAAAGTTAAAGGTTCTGATAAAGGTCTCATTTCCAAAATATATAGAGAATTGACCCTAATTTATAAGAAATCAAGCCATTCTCCAATTGATAAATGGTCAAAGGATATGAACAGACAATTCTCAGATGATGAAATTGAAATTATATCCACTCATATGAAACAGTGTTCCAAATCACTACTGGTCAGAGAAATGCAAATTAAGACAACTCTGAGATACCACTACACACCTGTCAGATTGGCTAAGATGACAGGAACAAATAATGATGAATGTTGGAGGGGATGTGGGAAAACTGGGACACTGATACATTGTTGGTGGAGTTGTGAAAGAATCCAACCATTCTGGAGAGCAATCTGGAGCTAAGCCCAAAAAGTTATCAAACTGTGCATAACCTTTGATCCAGCATTGCTGCTATTGGGCTTATATCCCAAAGAAATACTGAGGAGGGGAAAGGGGCCTGTGTGTGCCAAAATATTTGTGGCAGCTCTTTTCGTAGTGGCTAGAAACTGGAAGATGGATGGATGTCCATCAACTGGAGAATGGTTGGGTAAATTAGTGGTATATGAAGGTTATGGAATATTATTGCTCTGTAAGAAATGACCAGCAGGAGGAATACAGAAAGGTTTGGAGAGACTTACACCAAGTGATGCTGAGTGAAATGAGCAGAACCAGAAGATCACTATACATTTCAACAACAATACTGTATGAGGATGTATTCTGATGGAAGTGGAAATCTTCAACATAAAGAAGATCCAACTCACTCCCAGCTGATCAGTGATGGACAGAAACAACTACACCCAGAGAAGGAACACTGGGAAGTGAATGGAAAATGTTAGCACTACTGTCTATCTACCCAGGTTACTTATACCTTTGGAATCCAATACTTAACGTGCAACAAGAAAATTGGATTTACACACATATCTTGTATCTAGGTTATACTGTAACACATGTAAAATGTATGGGATTACCTGTCATCTAGGGGAGGGAGGGGAAAATTTGGAAAAATGAATACAAGGGTTAATGTTATAAAAAAATTTACTCATGCATATATACTGTCAAAAAATTTATAATTATAAAATTAAAAATAAATTTAAAAATAAATAAAAGTGCTTTTTGCTGTCCTTGGCTTCCCTCATCATTTTGTGCTTATTCTAATCTTTCATATTGTTCAAGCTCTTTAAGATTGTTCCATGATCTTTTTATTGATCTTGCTATCTAATCTTGCCCCGATTTTCTATAAATTTCTTATCGTCTATATTGGTTAGTGAGCTCCTGATAAATTCACATCCGCCAGCATCTTCAGACAAGTTCCATTTTTCTCCTCACTCGATTTTTTTTTCCTTTATTATCTTTAGGATATAATTCTCAAGGATCTCCCTGGCCTCTGATCTGGAATTCCTTTGGTGCATGTCATATGCTCCTACACTTGTACTCAAGCCTGAGCTCAAAGATGTGTTATGGGTTGTGCCAGAGGGCGGGGTGAGGGGGGTATAAGTGCAGAGTAGAATCCTACTTTTTCTTTGTGATCTTTGAAGTCTTTGGTTGCCCATAATATAAAGTCGCAACTTTTCATCCTGGAATTCAAGGCCTTCTACATCGGCTTAATCCAGGTTTTCTAGTCCCATCTTGTCCCTCTCCTGTTTACACATTCTATATTCTGGCCAAAGCAGACTAAGCTTCAAAGCTAATTTCTCATCTTTATGTTGCCTTTATTCATTTCCTCTCCCATGCCTCAAAAGCTCTTTGTCCATGCTCATTTGGTAAAGTCCCTCTCTTCTGAGCCTTGCCGAGGAGCCACCTCCTCCTTGAAGTCTTCCTTGATTCCCCATCCCCTTTCTCATAGGGAGAGATGCTCTAATTTTCCATAGACCTTCATCTAAACTTCACATTTGCATTTTCCTCACTCTCCCATATTTCATGACATGTAAGATTAATAGCAGGAAGAGACATGACAGAACTCTTAATCATGTGATAAAAGATCTTAGAGACTGGAGTCCAACGACAACTTTTAAAATTTTATTTTTTCCAGTTTAAAGCATTTATTTTCTTTTTCTCCCATTCCCAACTGAACCGAGAAAACCGGAATCCTTGTAGCAAATATGCATAGTCAAGCAAAGTAAACTCTTACCGTCTGCATCCAAGATACATTTGCCATTCTACATTTTGAGTCCATTACTCAAGAGCTAAGAAACATGGCTGTCTGGACTCCTGCTTTGTTGCTGCCTCAGAATTCGACTTACGGTGTCCCTTTTTATTGTGCCATTGTTCTGTAAATTGCTCACTTCGCTATGTAGTATATCAGTTCATAAAGATCACAGTTTCCTGTAAAATTGCCCTTTTAAGAATTTCATTTGGCAAAATATTGCATTATATTCACATATTTTTAGCCATTACCCATAGAGAGGCACTACCTCAGTTTCCAGTTTTGCCACTATAAGAAAAGCTATATTCTTGTGTGTGTATATATACATATATTTCTTTTTCCTTTGATCTCTGTGGAGGACATATGATAAGTTGTGGTACTGTTCACACACACACACACACACACACACACACACACACACACATATATATATATTTCTTTTTCCTTTGATCTCTGTGGAGGACATATGATAAGTTGTGGTACTGTTGACCAAGGACATGGTGACTTCTGGGTGGGCAAAAGTTCAAGTTGCTTTCCAGAAAGGCCAAACTCATTCACAGCATCTACACCGCATCGGGGTTTCTTTTCCCAGCCTCTCAAACATTTGTCATTTTCCTCTTTTGTCTGTCACTTTTGATGGGAATGAGGTGGAGAAACAAGTTGCTTTAATTTGTATTTCTCTAAATATTCGTGATTTGAAGCTGTGTTACACCATTGTGGATAGCTTGTATTTTTTTAAAACCATTGATCGGTTTGAGAAAGGGCTCTTGTTTATATAAATTTTAATAAGTTCCTTATATTTCTTGGAAACAAAACTTTTATCAGAGGAAATTGCTGCAGAGATTTCCGCCAGTTGCCTGATTCCTGTCGAATTTTAGCTATGTGGATTTTCTTTATACAGAGATGTTTTTATTTGTCCAAATTGCCCATTTTATCTTCTGCGCTCATCTCCTTGGTAGGGTCATGAACACGTTCTCCTACGTGTAGAATTTCTCTGTTGAATCCCTAGTTTGATTATTGTCATTTTTCTGTCTCCACTACGATTTATTTGGAGCTTATCTTGCTACGTGGTGTGAGATGTTGGTCTACACTATTTTCTGCCAAACTGCTTCCTGCTTTTTGAAGCCATTTTGGTGGAAGAGAACTTAACCGGGAACTGCTTCTTATAGAGGAGTCCCTGAGGGCCAGCGGGGTTGAGATTTTAATTTGAATTGAGGTTCTTTGACTTCAAAACACTGTTCTTGTAGAGGAGACTGAAGGAGGCCCAGAGAAGTGGATGGCACTGGAAGGATGTGGCTGAACTGGGTTTCAAAGCTGGGTCCTGCCGTCAAAATACAATAGTCTTTGCCACACGGCCTCTGTTCCATGTGCCTTTCTCCCCCTCTCCCTTAGACTGGATGCTTATTTAGGGGTGCAGGTCTCCCTGTAAGGGCTGCAGAATAAATACATGGATGAATGAGGTAGAGGGCCCGGGGACATCACTCTGGGCGGCTGGAGGACACCGTCCCTCGATGGACTCTCTGATGGACCTGCAGGTTGGAGCTCTGCTTGAAGCCCTTCCCACACACGAGACACTTGTAGGGCTTTTCCCCCGTGTGGACGCGCTGATGGACGTGCAGGTGGGAAGTCTGGCTGAAGCCTTTGCCACACTCGGTGCACGTGTAGGGCTTCTCCTTCATGTGGGTGCGCCTGTGGATCCGAAGCGTGGTCTGGTGGCTAAAGCCTTTCCCGCAGTCAGCACAGGTGTAGGGCTTCTCCCCCGTGTGCACTCTCTGGTGGATGTTCAGATTAGATCTCTGGCTAAAGTCTTTGCCACAGTCGGGACATTTGAATGGTTTTTCTCCCGTGTGCGTTCTCTGGTGGCGGACGAGTGGAGACTTGCAATGGAAGCTTTTCCCGCAGTCCCTACACCTGTATTGTTTGGGTCCCTTGGTCAGTCCTGGGAGGTCTTTCCAGGGAATCTTCTCTTCTAGGCATGGAGGAGCCCCGCCCTCACTTGGGAGAGGTCTCTGTTGGACCGAGAACTTGCCTTTGTACCCTTTTTCATGGGGGCCTTGGAGCTGTGCAGTTGGGATGCTTGCAGCCACGAGATCTCTCTGAGGCGCGGGGGGGACCGCTTCTGGAGAAGCCCTTCTGGCATCCTGCCTTGGCGACTTTGCCTGGCCCTGTGGGGAGGTGGCAGCTTGCAGGGCCCTCTGCTGGGGACCTTTCTCCTGAGGATTCCCCTTACAGGGTCTCTTCCCATAACCTGGAGGGAGAGGGGTAACAAAAGGTAACTCAGCTAACGAGGCAAACGGGAGTTTGGAGTGCTCCCGGGGGCATCATCGGGCCAAAGCTTGCTACTACCCCAGGCTCATGTTTTCAGTGACTTTTCCAAAGTCATAAAACAACCTCAGAAGAACAAACTGGAGCAGATAAGAAAGCTGGCTCTGGCCCCACAAGACCCGGATTCAAATTCTGCCTCTGCCATTAACTAGCGACGTGATCCTGGGCAAGTGACTTCATAGTCTGTAACTCAGTTTGCTTTTTAGTAATTCCTGCTGCAACTGCTGCAACTGCCTCCCAGGCTGTAGAGGCTCAAGGGAAGGGGGATATCCCAAGTGTTTTGCAAACCCTATCACAGAGGCCAAGCAGCTCGTTTTGCCAAAACCAGAGGCTTGGAGGACAGAGTGAGCCAGGCCCGTCCTCCTAGGGGGCGTCAGAGCGGGTTTGTGTGAGTCAAGCGCCCCCAGGGAAATCCTGAGGTTGTCCGGCACTGTGCTTGGCTCCCGGACCTTGGCTCCGAGAAAGGAGCCTCCCTTTGGGATGCGCTTCCTGAGGAAGGAGGGATGTGAGCTCATGGTCACGGTGCCATGGACTGGCCAAGAGTCGTGGACCCCCCCCCCAAAGGACCCAAGCATCCCATGGAGGAAGGTCAGCACTGATTGGCTGGCGGGGCCAAATGGGAAGGCAGGTGGGGGACGTGGAGGAGCCATAAGGCCGGCCGGGCAGGCCGCCAGGGCCTCTAACCAACGAACATTCGGGGTGGTCTGCGTTAAGGGCCACATGGCCCCGGGTGGGTCTAGCTCTGAGCCCCTCGGACTGGGGGAGAGGGCTCTGGGTTGTGCCCCTCCTGGGGCCTCTCCCAGGCCTAGGTCCCTCGGAATGAGCGGGCCAGCTTCCTCACCTGCGGGGGCCCCTTCCGGCACGGGCTCCTGTCCAGCCGAGCAGAGCCACCCATCTTTGGCCTCCTCCTCTCTATCAATCAAGGCAATCAGGTCTGGTTTGGGGACAGGGATTCCTGTCAGGAAGGAGGAGAAACTGAATGGCCCAGGAGACACCTGAGGGAGTCCCAGGAGGCAAGGGGAATGGGAGCCCCTGGTCCGGGCAAGGGACCCAGGTCTCTGTGTGGGCAATGGGCAGCTGGGGAGGCCTTCGGGGTCCCCACTCTGCCCGGGGCCCGTCTGCATGTCGGCCTACGCTCGTTCCCACTCTCCACCCGGCTCGCCCATTCTCCAGCCCATTTTTTCCTTCTGCCCATTCTCTACCTGAGCCCCTCGGGGTCCATGGGAGGCTATTCCTAAGCTGGGGGAGGTCAGGCCGAGCTCCCTCCCCTCACACCCTGCCCTTGGGTCTGACCTCCCTCTCGGCTGTACAAAGGCAGCCCCTGTTCTCCTGCCCACACCCTTCTTCCAACCCCTGGCCCCTCCTCAGCCTGGAAAGCGCCAAGGAGGACGCGAGGTCCTAGGGCCCAATGAGCCCTCCCTTTCTCTTCCAGGGAGCAAGGAGCCTGGCCCTAAGGGGGGGTCAAGGGGGAGCCCAGGAGGTCAGGAGACAGAGGGGGGATGGGAAGGGAGGGACACTGAGTCTGCTGCAAGGGGACAAAGCCTTGAGCTGGCACATGCCCACTAGCCAGGGGCCCAAGCCGCTCGGGTCACTTTTGGGGCTGCTTGCTGAGAAGGAACGGGAGTCCACGCTCTTGATGAGGAACAGCAGAGCCGGGGATGGGGAACACGCAGGCCCAGGGACACGGTCCTGGCCACCGACGACCCGGGACCCGAGCACTCACCGAGGGCGCCCAGGTGCCCGTAGCTCTCCCACAGCACGTCCCTGTAGAGCTCCTTCTGCCCAGGCCCCAGGTGCCCCCACTCTTCCCACGAAAAGCTCACAGTCACATCGGCGAAGGTTAAGTCGGCCCGGGCCCCGGGGGAGGATCCTGTCTGAGGCTGGAAGGCGGGGGGCTGACGGAGGGAAAACTCTGTCAGAGGCCCCGTGCGCCCAGCTCCAGGCCGGGCAGGGGGCCAGGAGCAGAGGCCGGAAAGACTGGCCCTGGCAGAGACAGGGGGCCACACGGGCAGGCAGAGGGCGGGCAAGCGGGACAGGACTGGGCAGTCAGCTGGGGCTGGGCGGGCCGAGGCAGGGGCCCTGCCCGGGGACGACCGAGCCGCCCCGCTCACCTGACACCCGGCTCCGGCCTGTGGCGCCTCCACACCCAGGTCTCCCTGCAGCTGCTCCCGAGGCCACGGGGGGACTTCGGGCACTGGGGCACCTGGGAGGGAGAAGAAAGGGCAGCCTGAGAAAGCAGCCGTGTCCCCCAGCTCGCCCTGCATCTCTCAGAGGCCACCTCCACCCCCGCGGCTCACTCCGGACTCGGCCCTAACGGTTACCAGAGGTCAACAGGGATCTCGGAGCTGGCCGATGCCCCAGGTGGGGGGGGTGCAGCGGCCAGAGCCCCGGGCCAGGAGCAGCCCCCCAGTAAATTGGCACGAACTCCTTCACCTTTTTTTCTCTCTCCCATAATTTTCCCCTTTTGTTCTGATTCTTCTCTCCCAACGTGATTCATAAAGAAATGTGTATTAAAAATGAATGCACATGAGTAAACAGCAAAAATAATTAACGGAACCACACAAAAAGGTGGGGGGGGGGGAAGCCCTGAGTTCAAACTCAGCCGCAGACACTTCCCAGCTGGTCCAGAGCCTTTTTTGCTGCAGTTTCCTTATCTGAGGATATTGTTGATCTCCAGTGGGAAGGAGATATTTCTAAAGGGCTTGGCACACAGTAGGAGCTTACTCAGTGCTTGCTCCCTTTGCCTTAAAGGGCAGATGTTGAAGTGAGCCCAGAGGGCCCCGCTCAGGTCCCACACGCAGCGAGCCAGGATTCCTGCTTGGGGCTCCTTCCTCTGCTGCCCCCTCCCATCTTCCCCATCACACTCTGAAGCCGGCATCCTCCTGCGGGACCCTCCAGAGGCCGGGTCTACAACCCCCACTCAGGGGCCTTCTCCCAGCTGCCCCCGCTGGCCCCAGGGCTCCGAAGGCCCGCCTTTCCTGGCTTCTCTCTGTGTGAGGCGCGTGGCAGGGCCGAGGCCTCTCCCCCACCCCGAGGGCTCTCGTCATCACCCACAGGCACAGCGGGGGTCATCCGTGGCCCCCAGGCCCACACACAGTTGCCGGGCGGCTCCCGGCCAGTAAACGTCCCCAGCTGCCCGTGTGTGAAGCCGGGCTCCCCGAGCTCCCTCTCAGCCCCGGTCGCCCAGGCTCGCCAGACGGGCGTCATTTCTGTCCTCACCGGACCTGCCCCAGGGAGGCCGTCCAGGGGGAAGCCTGACTTCCCAGAGAGTTTTGCTGCAATGGGCTGCCGGCGCAGCCTGGGGAGCAGAACCCTTGGAAGTCTCAGGGGCTCCCCGGAGTTCTTAGAGGAACCTTCAAGAGAAGGCAAAGCGCGTGAGAGCGGAGCAGCAGTGCGGGGCCACGGCCCTCCGGGCCCCTGAGAAGCCAAAAGGAGAAACTGAGGAAGGGGAGCCGGGGAGCACCGAGAACATCCTGGGCCACAGGACTGAAGGAAGCTCCTTGAGCCGCCCTCGGCCCAAGCCATTATGCTTTTATTACTTACAAACTGCCCCCAGTCTCATTTTCCCAAGGGTGGGAGAGACCCATTTTGAATCAGAACCCGAAGGCCCATCTCGGCCCGGATGCTGGGGATGTTCCTACCCTGGGGTTCTGAACTCCTGGGTTTGTACTTAAACTTTGGGCCGCAACGTGCGGTCAGCAAGACTGGAATTCAAATCGCTTCCTAGCTGTGAGACCCTGGCCCAGTCACTTCACTCTGCCTCAGTTTCCTCGTCTGTAAAACAGGCTGGAGGAAGACATGGCCAACCACCAGCGTCTGCCAATGGGCCACACAACGCCGAGGAATCGGCAGAGATGGGGCGCCCCAGCCTAGGGCCCCTGGGCTAACAAGGAGCCGGGCGCCCGACCCACGGCCCGTTAGGCAGCCAACGAGAGCGAAGAGGGCCCAGCTGGAGAAGCGGCTCGGTGAGCTCCGGAGCCAGCCCCCAGAAAGGTTCCGGGGGTGTGTCTGGGCTGCCTGGGGGCCCATCTCTGCCGCTCTGCGTTTGAGGGTCTGAATCGAACTCTTTCCCCTTGCCAAAGGAAACGGAGCCCCCAATTCCTTCGGGACAGAGTTGGCCCAGCCCTCCACAAGAGCAAGGTTCGAATCCTGTCCACCTCGACCCCTTCTCCACTTTGGCCTTCCAAGGCCTTGCTGGAATGTTCGCTCCTCCCACAAGGGCCGCCCAGCAGGGGGTGGGGGTGGGGGGGCTCTTCCCTCTAAGTCTCGGGACACTCGAGATTCAGGGATCCCAACCCAACTGGCTTTGAGCTCCACTTGTGCTTCTTTAGGTTCTAGGGGTAAGCCTGAGGGATTGTGGCCTCTAGAACTGTTGCTCCTGAGCCCCCATAGCAGGCTTCCGCTTTTCACCAGCCAGTAGCCCAATCCTGTTTAACAAAAGGTACACGTGTCAGTATGAAGATCCCTCCCTCTCATCTCTCTCCAATCCAATGCACCCAAAGTGACTTTCCTAAAGCCCATCACTCCACCGCTCGCTCCGCAGCCTGCATTGACTCCCTATTGCCGTGAGGGTAAAATTTCATATTTAAAGTTCTTCTAGGGGCAGCTAGGTGGCGCAGTGGGTAAAGCATCTTCCCTGAAGTCAGGAGGACCTGAGTGTCAGACACTTAGCACTTCCTGGCTGTGTGACCCTGGGCAAGTCACTTAACCCCAATTGCCTCAGCAAAAAAGAAAAAAAAAAAATTGGCCGATCCAGCTACAACTAAATTTCCAAGCCGCACATGATGCCCTTCGCTCTCTCTACAAACTGGCCATCTTCTCGTGGGTGATACACAGCACTCAATCTATCGCGCCTGATGTCCTCCTGTTCTCCCCTTAAGAGACTTTCTGATCCCCAAAGTGACTAGCCTCAAAAAGCTGCCCTGTGTTCCTTTTCAGATATCTAAATATGTAATCATCAGTAACGCTTCTCAGCGCCCGTTCCATCAGAACATCAACGTCTTGTGGGGAGACACGGCTTCATTTCTTGTCTTTGTGGCCCCAGCCTATGGCACACAGCAGGTGCTTCATAAATGCTTGCTTGGCTGATGGCTTGGAGGCCTTGGGAGAACCGCATCCCGATTTCTTCCTCCCACTTTTAGCAGGAAAGAGGGCTTCCACCAACCTCAGCCCCGACTCCCCAGCCTGGCATCTGGCGGAGAGCATTTGACCTGGTACCGGGGGACCGGAGAACACGCTCCGTTTTTACCTCTGTGACTTTAGGCCAAATCCCAAGTAACAAGAGCTACGTCTTCAGAGATAAAGGCCAGGCCCACAGTATTCTGGGAGTCGAAAAAACCAGCAGGTCTGACCACAGTTATATCAAAGGGTGGAGAGGGGTAGGTTCAATGGACCTCAAGAGGCCAGAGCCAGAGAGCTGCACTTCAGGTCCCAATAAAATTCTAGAGAGATTATTGGGGCAGCTCGGTGGCATAGTGGATAGAGTAGCCGCCCTGAAGTCAGGAGGGCCTGAGTTCAAATCAGGACTCATTTACTTAACACTTCCTAGTGTGTGACCCTGGACAAGTCACTTAACCCCAATCGCCTCAGGGAGAAAGAAGAGATTTCAGAGGGATGGGCAGAGAACTTGTGGCTTCATCAGAACAGGCTGTGCTGGGCAGAGCTTTCAGAGGGCCCCAAATTTGAGCAAGATGGCACCCAATTACTCATGTTGTTCTTTGGACAAGAGCAAGTAGAGTGAGGGGAACACTGGGTCAGATCCACAGCTTGTGCAGCACCAAGTTATGCGCATGTGGCTCCCTGAGTGAAAGGCAAGGCCCACGTTTGTCTTTTGTGCCTCCAACATTTAGACACAGCATGTGCTTACAAGTCTCTAATGAAGTGCTCTGCAGGGACCCTGGGCTGCGCCTGGGATGGGCTGCCTGGGGGCCTGGGCTGCTTCACATCTCACTTGTATGAAAGCGGGGAGGCCCGAGGATCGGAGCCCCGGAGGGCACAAAGGAAGGGCCGCTGCCAGCACGCTGGATGATAGCCACAAGATCTCAAAGGATCCTGCCCCACTGGGCTGCTGAGCTAACTCCAGTAACTGGGCACTGATCAGGGATAAACGGAGAGTCCAAGACAATCAACGGGTCCAAAAAAATCAATAGAAACACCGGGCAGGGAACGTGAGATCCCAAGTCTGGTGGGAATAGTTCCACGTGAGAGTCACTCTGAAATGCCGCCCGCTTTGCGGCCTGAGAGACGGAGCTGCCCCTCCAAGGGGATGCCCTGGGCCCCTATTCTTTCTGTTTGAATGCTTAATCAGTAACCTCTACGAAAGCCTATTCCTCCCATTTAGGGTGGGTAGCAGTGCAGGAGAGTGAGCGCCAACGTTACGAGGGGGCCGGTGGTCCCCCAGTATTCTTCTAAATGCTTCTCTTGTGAGCTACGTCTTCTGGTGACTAGTAGAAATACTCCAGGGCAGCTAGGTGGCGCTGTGGACAGAACACCAGCCCTGAAGTCAGGAGGACCGAGTTCAAATCTGGTCTCAGACGCTTAACACTTCCTAGCTATGTGGCCTTGGGCAAGTCACTTAACCCCAGCCTAATTTAAAAAAAAAATACTTGGGGAGGGGTCAGGGGGTGGGGGGTTGTGACCTATGCTTCAGACCCACAAAAGCTTAGGAATTGGGGGAGCTAACTAAAGGCCCAGAGTGAGCGGTCCCCAGATGTACTTAATGTTCTCCTCTATATGAGGAAGCAGGGATGAGACAGTAGTTTATGTAAAATAAGGCAGGTTCTCCTGGACTGCAAACTCAACAGCTCAGCAGTGATCTAGAACAAGCTTAAGAGAGGCAGAGCATGAGAGTCCTGGCACGGACTCAGCCCCGGTCGGACCCCAGCTGGAGACCGGGTCCAGTGGCGAGCATGTCAGTGGGAGGCTCCCGTCGCTTACAGAAGGAGGCTAGCCCGGGGAAAGACCTTGAGAACATGGCATTGAAGGACGTGTAGAAGGAACCTGGAAAAGAGAAGACTCTTAGGGAGCAGAAGAGCCAGGATCTGGAGTCGGCAGGGGAGAGGAGGGAGGTCCTGCCCGACTCCAGAGGCCAGAACCAGCAGCAAGGTCAAGCCAAGGGCTCCCAGAGAACTTCTAAGAACTGGGGGCAGAGGCCCATTGGGCATCCTGCCAAGGAGAGCCGTCCCAGAGGGAACGGGGGCGCGGGGAGGGAGTGGGCTCCCCCTGAGGGCAGGACTTGGAGCAAGGGCCTGAGGAGCCCACATCAGGGAGGCTGGTGAAGGGATCCCATTCAGCTCTGGGCTGGATCAGGAGCCCCCCAGAGCCACAGCATACTCCGAGCTTCCCTTTGGTGGGTCTCTGCCTCAGTTTCCTCATCTGTAAAAGCAGGGCTGGGGGTGGCTTATATGACCTCCGGGGAGCTCTCCCCGTCCTCAACGCCCCATCACGGACCCTCGGCCCCGCGCCCCGGACCCCAGGCCAATCCAATCTCACCACTTTCTTCCAGCCTCTCCAGCAGGCCCAGCACCTCCTCGCCCCTCTTGGGCTGCTCCTGCCTCACGCGGGCCTGCACCTGCCCGGGCAGGAGGCTCAAGAACTGCTCCAAGACCAGCAGCTCCAGCATCTGCTCCTTCGAGTGAAGATCTGGCCTCAGCCAGCGGCGGCAGAGCTCCCGGAGCCGGGCCAGGGCCTCCCGGGGCCCCGCGGCCTCCCCTCGGTGCCCAAACCGGCGGAAACGCCGCCTCCAGGACTCCGGGTCCGGCTCGGCTTCAGGGGCAGCCTCCTCTCCCTCCTCCTCCTCCACCTTCACCACCACCAGCCCGCCCAGACCCAGCAGGGCAGGGCCGCTGCCTCCGGGGGCGCTGGCCATGGCAGAGGGGCATCTCGGGGTCCCAACGGGCCCCTTTCTTTCCTTCTCCATCAGGCGCAAGGGCCTTCCAGCATCCCTGAGGCTGGAAGAGGAGGAGGAGGAGGAGGGTCCTGGCCCCAGGAAGAGGAGGAGGATGAAGGTCCTGGCCCCGCAGAGGAGGAGGATGAAGGTCCTGGCCCTGCAGAGGAGGAGGCAGAGGAGGAAGATGAAGATCTTGGCCCTGCAGAGGAGGAGGAGGAGGAGGGTCCTGGCCCCAGGAAGAGGAGGAGGATGAAGGTCCTGGCCCCACAGAGGAGGAGGATGAGGGTCCTGGCCCCACAGAGGAGGAGGAGGAGGATGAAGGTCTTGGCCCTGCAGAGGAGGAGGAGGAGGATGAAGGTCCTGGCCCTGCAGAGGAGGAGGAGGATGAGGGTCCTGGCCCCACAGAGGAGGAGGATGAAGGTCCTGGCCCCGCAGAGGAGGAGGAGGAGGATGAGGGTCCTGGCCCCGCAGAGGAGGAGGATGAAGGTCCTGGCCCCACAGAGGAGGAGGATGAAGGTCCTGGCCCTGCAGAGGAGGAGGATGAAGGTCCTGGCCCTGCAGAGGAGGAGGAGGAGGATGAGGGTCCTGGCCCCGCAGAGGAGGAGGAGGAGGATGAGGGTCCTGGCCCCGCAGAGGAGGAGGAGGAGGATGAGGGTCCTGGCCCCGCAGAGGAGGAGGAGGAGGATGAGGGTCCAGCCCCGGCCTGGCCGCCTGAGACCTCCCTCTGCTCCTGCTCGCCCCCCTTACTTGGCAGGCGCTGGTAGCAGCCTCGCACCCTGCAGAGAAGGGAGGGAGCCCTTCAAGGAGTCTTTTTCCAGAAGGGGAAACTGAGGCAGGAGCCGGAAGGGTTACTCGGCGCGGAGGAGGCGAGAGCCGCAGCCGGGAGGGGCGGCACGTTCCCCCCCCAGCCCGGGGGTGACAGCGCTGCCGGAGTCCCGTCTCGCTCCGGCAGGGGAGGGAAGGAGTCGCAGGCAGACGGAGGGATGGCCAAGGTGACGGGCAGGGACGCGGAGGCCGCGCGGAGCGCTCCGGCCCGCACAGCGGCTGAGCTGCCCTCCGGGCGGGGCACTCACCTGCGGCCTCAGCCGGGCTCCAGCCGGTCAGCCGCTCCGGAGGCAGAGCGGGAGCCTCCTCCCTGCAGGCAAGCTCCTCCTGGGCCGCCGCGCCTCCTCCTCCTCCTCCTCTTCCTCCTCCTCCTCCTCCTCTTCCACCACCACCTCCCCCTCCTCCTCCTCCTCTTCCTCTTCTTCCTCCTCCTCCTCCTCCTCCTCCACCTGCAGACACACACCCAGAGCAGAGGCAGTAAGTGCGGGGCTGGATGGAAGCTGGGGAGAGAGAAGGGAGGGGATGGAGGGGGAGGGGATGCTGGGGATGGAGGGGGAGGGGATGCTGGGGATGGAGACGGAGGGGAAGGGGAGAGGGGGGGAGGGGATGCGGGGGAGGGGAAGGGAAGAGAGGGGGAGGGAGGGAGGTACAAGGGAGGGAACTGAGTTGGAGAGGGGGGAGAGAATAGAGAGGGGGAGGGGAGAGAAAAAGGGGGAAGGGATGGAGAGGGGGAGGGGAGGGGAGAGGATGTAAAGGGGAAGGGGATGGAGAGGAGGAAGGGGAGGTGGAAAGGAGGAGATATAAAAGAGGTGGGGGTGGGCTCGAGGGGAGGGGGTTAGGGCTGGCTGGAGGGGGCTGAAGGGGGGAGGGAAGAGGAAAGGAAAGGGGGAGGGGGAGGAAGAGGGGGAGGGGAGAGTAGTGGCGGAGAAGGGGAGGGGGAGGAAAGGGAGGGGGGAAGGAGGAGATGAGGGAGGGGAGGGGAAGGAGGGGAAGGAAGGGAGGAGGGCGAGGGGAGGAGAGGGCTGAGAAGGGGAGGGGGGAGAGAGTGCGCTGGCCCCGCCCTCACCTCGGCCCTGCCTCGGCTTCCCTCCTCCCCTCTCTCGGGCTCTCTCTTTCTCCCCTCTCCCCGCCCGTGGCCGGCGGCTCTGATAGCCGCTCATTGGGTGAATGCCGACACGTGACTCCAGGCCGCGGCTTTGGGTTGGCGGTCGCTTCCAGAAATTCGCCCCAGCTTCTCCTGGGAAACGTAGTTCTCTGTAGTGGCTACGTCTTCCCGGGGCCACGCGCCTGCGTCTGAGTATGTCCTTGGCGAATCTCGGCGTAACCATGGCTCCGGGGATTCCGTCCAATGAAATCTGCGCCGCCCTGGCCCCGCCCTCACATCTGAATCTCCGGGAGGGGTGTATGTGTGAAAAGAGGACGTCCTGGGAATGGGCGTGGTCATGCAAATTAGGCCCAGGCCGCCGACCTCCTGGGGCTGCGGGACTCTTCAAGAAAATCCTGCCTCTGACTCTCTGATGTCACAGATGAGAAAAGTGGCCCCCAAATGCCCCTGTTCGGGGCAGTAGACTAAGGCGCTTAGAGGTGCATCGGTGCACTGATCATTTTACAAATGGAGAAACTGAGGCTGAGATGAGGGCCAGGAGGCCAAGCGCGCAGGGCGGAGTTCCCTGCTACTCCGCCCCATTCTTACGTATCCCTGTCCGTGGGACGGAGTCCAGGTGTGTCCTCAGGGGCTTCCCCGCTGCGGGGGAGGGCGAAGCTTGGTCCCGGGGTGTAGGAAAGGCCCCTTAGACCGGCTCCCCCAGCCCCAGAAGGTCTGTGCTTGCTGCCCCAGGCAGGGTTAGAAGTGCAGAAGTGTCCGCTCTATTTATAAATGCTAAATACAATGTAACTTTAATGTCAAAATGCCTCTCCACATGTGGCTGCAGATCTAGAGAGAGAGGGCGGTGATCTGACTAGATCTCTATCTCACTGATATGCATCCATCCATATTTAATCTATAGTGCCATTTTTGTTCAAGAAAAAAGAGAAGACTAACCAGCGAGGCAGGCTTTGTAGGGCAAGATCAGTTCAACCCCATCCTCTCTCGGGCCTGTATATAGGAGGCAAAAACAGGAAGGAAACTGGCCTGCCCTGGGGAGCTTAGGTTCTTTTGAGCCCCCTCCCATCAGATTCAAGTTTATAAAACTCTTCTTGCCTCATGAGGGAGGGAAGGCAAAAAATGATCACACACATACACCTCCCCACACACACAGAGGAATACACTGTACATCATGTGATTACACACATACACCCCCACACACAGAGGAATACACTGTACATCATGTGATCACACACATACACCCCCACACACAGAGGAATACACTGTACATCATGTGATCACACACATACACCCCCCCACACAGAGGAATACACTGTATATCATGTGATTACACACATACACCCCCCCACACACAGAGGAATACACTGTACCTCATGTGATTACACCCCCCCACACACACACAGAGGAATACACTGTATATCATGTGATCACACACATACACCCCCCACACACAGAGGAATACACTGTATATCATGTGATTACACACATACACCCCCCCACACACAGAGGAATACACTGTACCTCATGTGATTACACCCCCCCACACACACACAGAGGAATACACTGTATATCATGTGATCACACACATACACCCCCCACACACAGAGGAATACACTGTACCTCATGTGATTACACCCCCCCACACACACAGAGGAATACACTGTATGTCATGTGATCATACACATACACCCCTCACACACAGAGGAATACACTGTACCTCATGTGATTACACACATACACCCCCCACACACAGAGGAATACACTGTACATCATGTGATCACACACATACACCCCCCCACACAGAGGAATACACTGTATATCATGTGATTACACACATACACCCCCCCACACACAGAGGAATACACTGTACCTCATGTGATTACACCCCCCCACACACACACAGAGGAATACACTGTATATCATGTGATCACACACATACACCCCCCACACACAGAGGAATACACTGTATATCATGTGATTACACACATACACCCCCCCACACACAGAGGAATACACTGTACCTCATGTGATTACACCCCCCCACACACACACAGAGGAATACACTGTATATCATGTGATCACACACATACACCCCCCCCACACAGAGGAATACACTGTACCTCATGTGATTACACCCCCCCACACACACAGAGGAATACACTGTATGTCATGTGATCATACACATACACCCCTCACACACAGAGGAATACACTGTACCTCATGTGATTACACACATACACCCCCCACACACAGAGGAATACACTGTATATCATGTGATCACACACATACACCCCCCCACACACAGAGGAATACACTGTATATCATGTGATCACACACATACACCCCCCACACACAGAGGAATACACTGTACATCATGTGATCACACACATACACCCCCCCCACAGAGGAATACACTGTATATCATGTGATCACACACATACACCCCCCCCACACAGAGGAATACACTGTATATCATGTGATCACACACATACACCCCCCACACACAGAGGAATACACTGTACATCATGTGATTACACCCCCCCCACACACACAGAGGAATACACTGTATATCATGTGATCACACACATACACCCCTCACACACAGAGGAATACACTGTATATCATGTGATTACACACATACACCCCCCCACACACAGAGGAATACACTGTATATCATGTGATCACACACATACACCCCCCCCACACAGAGGAATACACTGTACCTCATGTGATTACACCCCCCCCACACACACAGAGGAATACACTGTATATCATGTGATCATACACATACACCCCTCACACACAGAGGAATACACTGTATATCATGTGATTACACACATACACCCCCCCACACAGAGGAATACACTGTATATCATGTGATCACACACATACACCCCCCACACAGAGGAATACACTGTATATCATGTGATCACACAATACACCCCCCCACACACAGAGGAATACACTGTATATCATGTAATCACACACATACACCCCACACACAAAGGAATACACTGTACCTCATGTGATTACACACACACACCCCCCACACAGAGGAATACACTGTATATCATGTGATCACACACATACACCCCCCCCACAGAGGAATACACTGTATATCATGTACCCCCATAGACAACCCCCCCCAAAGGCCAGACCAATCAAACCGTGAAAAGTATTACTGAAGAGAAAAAATTCAGGGGAGGGTTGTGGAGAGACACAGAGAGAGAGAGAGAGACTCCAAAAAAGGCCAGGAATCTACAATGAAATCATGAAATTAATTAGGAAAGAAAGGGGCCCCAAAGTATCAAATGCTCATTTGCCTTTCCCCAGTTATTATGATTTGGAGCATTTTTTCACATGATTTTGTTATTTCTTTTGAAAACAACCTGTCCAAATTTTTTGATCCTTTCTTTATTGGGGAATGGTTCCGATTCTTATAAATTTAAACCAGTTTCTTAATATAGTTAAGAAATGTGTAAGAGAAACTTGCTGCAGAGATCTTTCCCTCCACTTGCCCATTTCACTCATTTTAAATGCATTCATTTTGTTTTTGCCAAAACTTTTCAAAATGTCATAAGATCAGTACTGTCCCCCTTCCACTCTCCTCTCTATGTCTTCTTCAAGTCATGAATCCTTCCCTCTCCATAGATATGACAGGTAATTTATTTGTTTCTCTGATTTGCTCTTAATATACATTTTTTTGGTTTTAATCAAGTATCTATTTGGAGTTTATCTTGATATACAAGATGAAGGGTTGATCCTTTTCAATTTTTCCAGCAGTGTTTAATCAAATATCTAATCCTTTTCACAGGAGCCGGGGTCTTGGATTGCTGTGTTCTTTTCCTTCCTTCACCTACTCTATTTCATTAATCAACTGCTCTTTTTTAACTAAACGAAATAGTTGGGATAATTATTGCTTTGCTTTATAGTTTGAGATCTTGTACTGCTAGAACCCCTTCCATCAAAATTTATTTCATTACTTCGCTTGAGATTCTTGGCCTTTTCTGTTTCCAGATGATTTAATTATTTTTCTAATCTTAAAATAATCCTTTATATATATATATATAGTTTAATGGCTATGGCACTGAATAAACAAATGAATTTAGGCAACATTGTCATTTTTATTAGGGTGACAAAATAAGTCATGAGCAATTAATATTTCTCCAATTGGGGGCAGGTAGGTGACACAGTGGATAGAGCACCAGCCCTGAAATCAGGAGGATCTGAGTTCAAATCTGTCCTCAGACACTTAACCCTTCCTAGCTGTGTGACCCTGGGCAAGTCACTTAACCCCAATTACCTCTGCAAATAACAATAATTCTTTAATTATTTAGGTCTATCTTTGTTTAGGAAGGAGTATTTTGTAGTTGGACACACAGAATTCCAGGGTATAGCTTGGTACACAGATTCCCAAATATTTTATTCAATTGGTCAATAAATATTTATCAGGCATCTACTATGTACTAGCCATAGTACTAAGGACTGGAAATACAAAGAAAGACAAAAGGCTCTCCAACTAAAGGTGCAAACAGGTATATGCAAATAAGATATAGTCCAGATAAATTGGAAATATTTTTTTTTTTTTTTTTTTTTTGCTTAGGCAATTGGGGTTAAGTAACTTGCCCAGGGTCACACAGCTAGGGAGGAGTAAGTGTCTGAGACCAAATTTGAACTCAGGTCCTTCTGATATCAGGGCTGGTGCTCCATCCACTGGGCCACTTAGCTGCCCTGGAAATATTCTTAAAGGAAAACTAGTAGTATTAAATGGAATAGGGAAAGGCTTCTTGTAAAAGGTGAGATTTGAATGAAGCCAGGTGGTAGCAATGAGAAAGGAGAGAATTCCAGTCATGGAGGACAGCCAGCCTTTAGAAATCCCCAGGGTCAGCTGATGGCATGTCTTGTTTAAGGAAATACAAGAAGGCCAGTGTCACACTGTATAGTTGCTTTGAATGTGATTTCTCTCTCCATCTCTTTCTGCTGAGTTTTGTGGATAACATAATGGAATGATGTGAAATATGACTAGCCTTGCTTTATTTTTGATCTTATTAGAAAGACCTCTAACTTTTTTCTGTTAATATGATGCTTGTTCCTGGTTTTAGACAGTTATTTATACAATTAAGGGAAGTTTCAGCTATTCTCATGCTTGGTAGGGCTTTTAGTAGAAATAGATGTTGGACTTTGTCAAAAGTCTCTTCAGCATTTACTTATAATCATGTGGTTTTTATTCTTTATTATCAATATCATTTGTTATATTTATAGTCTTCTTTATATTGTGCCAACTTTGTGTAGAATTCCTAATTGCAGACTATAATCTTTTATTATGCTATTATAGCCTAACTCACTAATTTTTTTAAATTTTCCATCCATATGCTAAATTAGAGATACCAGTTTTCTTTGCATTGTCTCTCCCTTGTGTAAGTATCAGAACTGCATGTGTATAACTGAAAGGGATCAGCATTATTTTCCAATTTTTGCAAACAGTTTGGGAATACTGAAATTAATTCTTCTTTGAATGTTAGAATTCATTTGTAAATCTCTCTGATCCTAGAGGTTTTCCTCTCTCCTATTTTGAAGTTCATTTATGACTTGTTCAATTTCTTGCTTTGAGTTTTTAAATAATCTTTTTTATTAATTTAATGAACCTGGGTATTTGGATGTATTTATCCACTTCCTCTAAATTTTCACTTCTGTTGTCATGTAATTAAGCAAAATGATTTCTGATAAATTTGTTTATTTCAGATTCAATTGTGGGGAATTTCATCTTTTGTACAATTTGTTTTTCCTTTCTCTTAAAAAAATCTGATTAGCTAACTTTTTTCTTTAAAAATAGTTCCCGCTTTTAATTATAAATACTTATCTTTTGGTTTTGTTAAAAAAAAAAAATTTTATATTTTAGAATTTCTTCTCTGGTGTTTACTTGTAGAGTTTTGATTTATTGTTGTATTAGGTTTTTTTTAGTTGTGTCCCCCAGTTCATTGATTTGATCTTTCTTTGATTAAAGCATTTAGAGATAAACATTTTCTGCCAAGGACTACTTTAGTTGTATCCCATAAGCTTTGGTATATGGTTTCATTGTAGTCATTTTCTTTAATAAAATTATCTTGTGTTTCTAAGATTTGTTCTTTAGAATCAAGTTCATTTTAGTCTTCAGTTAAATTTTAATTGTTTATTTCAAGGCACTTTGTTGAAAATAATTTTATCATATCATGATTAAATGAAGAGTTTAGTATTTCTGCTTTTCTACATTTGAGGCTGCTGCTTTCATGTATCAATATATTTGTGGTTCTTTTTTTTTTTTTTTTAAGGTGCAATGTATGGTGAAAAGGTAAACAAGCTCCTTTCATTTCCCAGTCAATAATCACCAGAGATTAATAATCTCTAATTTTTCTAAAATCCTATTTGGTTTCTTAACTTCTTTCTCTTTTAGCTTGTTAGATTAGCCTAGATCTGAAAGGAGTACATTGAAATCCTGCAGTGTCATGTCTCCCTATGTCTTCTATGTATCCTGCAAACAGATACTTTGTAAATTAATTGGAATACATCTGTTAAATATTGACATTCATTTGTTATCTCTGTTGCTTTTAAGCATTTCAAGTCTTTTAATATCATATCTATATTTACTATAGCCTTATTTGAAATCATGATTGTTACTGCTGAGGTTTTTTGCTCACCCAAAGCATAATAGATTATGCTTTATAGTCCTAATCCAAACCCTCTATGAATCTTTATAATTCAAATAGGTTTCTTATAAACAACATATTGTTAGATTCTGCTTTCTAATCTATTCTACTATCCTTTTCCACTTCATGAATGAGTTTATGTTCACTTTCATAGTTGGGTATCTCATGCATCCTGTCCTGTGGTTCTTTTTCTTCTCTTTCCTCCTATCCTTTTCTTTATAAACAAGAAGGTTAGTAAAAGAGAATGAGTTTACCCCATACTTTTGATCTTTAAATAAACTGATCTGTTTTTACACCTCGACTCTTTCCCTTGTCTCCATTCTGATCCCAAATTTAATTTCTGATCCTTTCCTTTGATCCTCTATTTTTCCTCTCTGATATTGGAATTTGTTTTTGCTTACAACTACTCACTGATCTATCCTGACCTCCTATTTATAGCCTTATCTCTCCCTCTCCTCTCGATGTCCTTTCCTGTTTCCCTGTTAAGTTTAATATACTTTTATATAAGTCTCTTTGTATGTGAATATGTTGAGGGGTCTGGAGGTGGTTCAGATGAAAATAATTTATGGAATGCCCCACCAAGTGGGATTCCCTACTATACAAAATAATTATGTCCTTCCTCTTCCTCCTTTCCTCCCTAGTACAGTCTCCATTCTATCCCTCCCTTTTGTGTCTCTTCCTAAGACCACCAACAGAGAAAAAAAACAATCATTCCAGGCCCTCTGCCTGTTTTATCTACCTTACTCTGTGACTCTTGAAGACATTAGGGTTTCAAGAAGACATTTGTTTCTTGTCCTCTTATAAGCATGTAAACAAATGCCTTCCACGTGAGTAAATCTATGCATGTTTATTATATTTCTCTCAGTCCCTGCGTTTCCTCTTCACTGGTTTATTCAAGTCTGGTCTTTTCATTAAGAACACCTGGAAACCGTCTGTTCCATAAAAAGTTCCTCCACTTCCATAGAACAAAGGTAACATGGCTTCCATCTTTGCTGGGTAGGTGATTCTTCTCTGGAAGTCTTTCTCTTTTACCTTGGAGTCATTCTAAGGAAGTATTGCCCACCTGAGCTCACTTCCAAATGTGGCCCAGCTGATGGAGGAGTCACTGTGATCTCTCTGGCTGCCTTCAATCCATTCCTGAGTAAGGGCAACCGACTCAATGGGACCTTCACTCCTCCAGGACTCCAGGTCCTGGCCGTTTAATAGATTGCCTTCTTGACCTTATGAAGCTCAGCAGCTCATATAGCTGATGGACTGGGAAGGGAGATATCGGCCCAATGCCTCTCTACCCACCTGGAGGCTTACATTACTCCTCAGGTGAACACAGCCGGGAGACAGAGAGCACCTGAATCATGTCAGTAAATGCTTTTTGTAAACATCCTAAGTTCGGACTTAGCAGTTCATCAAAAAACTCTTCTCCATGAAGTTAACAGATAGAAAACAATTCCCAACCAGGCTAGTGGGGATTGCATCAGTGGAGCACTAGGCTCTTTTTGGTCAATCTTAAGCTCCCCTTATTTAAGTAAAAAGAAAGTCAAACTCTATATAATGTTTAATTTTGTGTTCTCTATCTTTGAAATACTCATTTTATTGGGCATTTTATTCAGAATAATAAAGAAAAATGAGATAAGAGAACAAAAGATAACATGGCTATTAAAAAGAATAATAAAGGCCTTGAAGTCTCTGAGCTCTGCCACTAATTCCTGGGTGACCCTGATCATATCACAGCCTTCTTAAACTTTCGTTCTCTCATCAATTCCATGGCCTCTGACTCCCCTTCCATCTTAGATTGCTGGTGGAAAAAACGACCAGCTGTGGAGCCAGATGGGAGTTCCAGGCCTAGCCTTGACACTCCTCAAGTGATTTTAGGCAAGCCACCTAACCTCTATTTTCTCCTCTCCAAATGAGGAGTTCGAAAAGCATGTTTTCCCTAAGTCCGTCCAGTTTCAACCCATCTAGGAACAAAGGTAACATGGCCAAGCCTTCTCAGAGGTAATACTGGTATCAATTTATAGTCAGCAGCCAATTCTTTGAGCAGTGAGAGTAAGCTAAGTGCTAGATGACTTGGGCTTTTGGCTGCACCGAGCCTAAAAGAAATCCATAATAGTGTAATGGTGTCCACTATCTATTAAAAGTAAATCAGAATCCCACACTATTCAAGCCTCATTCTGAACATTATCCCTCCCTGAATACAGCCTAATGTCTCAAAGAAGGAGGAGGACTAAGGGAAGAGAGTAACTTCTCCTGCAGCCAGGCTGTAGCACAGAAGGCACTTTGACAGTTCATTGGGTTGATAGAGTCTGAAGCACAATGAAGAGAGCAGAGAAAACACATTGCAAGTAAACACAGGGAACATGTTACTCAAGGGAGCGTCACAGAAGAGAGCTGGCTGTGAACTCGAGAGAGAGGTAAATTTGGCTCCAAGAGCTGGATCTTAGTCTATAAAGAAAAAAGGGCCTCCAGTTCTGGATTTGTGTGTTAACCCAGTATGTGTGTGCCCTACATGTCTTCTTTACTACTATTGTTTCCTAAGCTTATATTTATGGATTTTTTTGTTTTGTTTTGTTTTGGGGGGGAGAGAAAAAATGTTAATTGTGTCTATTGGCAGATTTTTATTTATTATTTTATTTTATTATTATTATTTTTTTTTTTGCTGAGGCATTTGGGGTTAAGTGACCTGCCCAGGGTCACACAGCTAGGAAGTGTTAAGTGTTAAGTGTCTGAGATCAGATTTGAACTCAGGTCCTCCTGACTTCAGGGCTGGTGCTCTATCCACTGTACCACCTAGATGCCCCTATTGGCAGATTTTTAAATGGAAAGCACATCAATGGGGGCTCGTTCCTTACTGGTAGAAGTACAATTTGCCATCCCAGACCTCTAAGCATACAAATAGTATGGGGGATGAGGGAAAGTTACCCAAAATAATAAGTGTAAATCCATGAAGCTTTCTGTCAGATGCTTACCACCCTGGAAATGTATGTGGCTTGCTAGAGCCATGTTTCAAAGACTTTCTCCTTATCTAAGTGGTCAATACCCTCAGAAACCTGTCCCTGTTGTCTATTGCTGAAGAATCACATCAAGCTAGATTACATATCTCAGAGCCTGTCTTCCTGCCTGAGTCTCAGGAGTTGGGCTGGAGTAATAATAATATCAGTCATAACAACAACTAGCATTTATATGGAATTTTTAAGGTTTGCAAAGCACTTTGTAAGTATGATCTCATTTAATACAATAACCTTAGGAGGTAGGTGCTATTATCTCTACTTTACAGATGAGGAAACTGAGGCTGAGTGATTTCCAAATAGCTGTTCCATGTCAGAGGCCATATCTAAACCGAAGCCTTCCCTACTCCAAGGCCACCTCCAGCCACCTAGTTGTCTCTAGACAACACAACTAGTTTTCTTTTGGGCATTCTTAGGAAACTACCAATGGCTCCAATGTGGGTTTAATGTAGAATATATTTATTGAACTTTGTGTTCCCTTCTTTTGGAAGTCTTTATTCAAAGGTTGGATGGCCACTTGCCAAGAACAGAGGAATATGGGTTAAGTAGTCCATTCTAGATCTTAGCTTCTGGAATGGCGTGACCAGTAAGAACAGAACCATAATTTGTGGTTTTTAGAAATATTTCATAATTTAGGGTAAACATTGACCTATTATTTGTTCCTTTTTTTTTTTTTTTTTTTTTTGCATGAGCATCTAGGTGGCAGAGTGGATAGCATGCTGGGTCAGGAGTCAGAAAGACTCAATTTCCGGGCCCAAATCTGATCTTAGATATTTATTAACTGTGTGTAGTAGGCAAGTCACTTAACCATCTTTGCCTCAGTTTTCTCATCTATAAAGTGAACTGGAGAGGGAAATGGCAAACCACTCCAGTGTCTTTGTCAATAAAACCTCAGTGAGTCACAAAGAGTCCGACACAACTGAACCACAAAATTTTCCCATATTTTACAAGCAACATAACTTACTGGTCTTAGGATCAAGATAATGTAGGTAGAAATCTCTTCAAACACTAGCTACGTAAGTCTGGGAAAGTCACAACTTCTGTCTACCCCAGATAACTCCTCAGGATTTAACTACTAAATTGCAGATCTCTGAGAAGTAAGAAATCAACATAGCTATATATACACATATATTCCACCTATATGTTCTAGAAATGTTTTCTTGTAAAACTCAACTTGCAGGAATCAATTTCAATTTTACTATTTTAGCAAATGCCATAATATACATGAATATTTGACCTGAAAGTATCTTAGAAATGGTTCATTTTTAAAAGCAAAAAAAAAATTTTTTTAAAGATCTTTGTGACACTAACCCATTAAAATTTTGCTTCTTTGACTAGTTGGCATTTTTTGAACTGATACAAATTTTAATAATATATCTTGGGGTTTTAAAATTTGCTTTGTTTTGAGTTTTTTAATTTGTTTTGTTTTTACAAATCATGAGCAGATGGAATAAAAGTTAACCATGGAGTACTGCAAAAGACTCCAGCAAGCCAAAGTAGCCATATCAGAGAGCATTAAGGACCAAATATTATTGGGCATTAAAAAAAAATCATTTTAATTAAAAAAAACATTCATGCATGCACTTCACAAAATTAACTGGTTGAGTAAGTATTAAAAATGTAGCCAGATCAAAAGAAATAGAGACTTCGGTGTCTTTGAAATGGTAATACTTCAGTTTCTGGCTATTGTTTCCATGTCTACTTCCTGAGACTTTTGTAGTTGCAACATTTTAAAAATTATTTATCATTTGTGATAAAATGTGTCAGTGTCTCAGTGATTAGGTCACTGGGCCTAGAATTAGGAGGACCTAAATTCAAAACCAGCCTCAGAAACTGATTAGCTGTGTATCCTTAGTTAAGTCATTTAACCTGTTTGCTTTAGTTTCCTCATCTATAAAATGGGGACAATAATAGCAACCCCACCCTAGGTTGGCATGAAAATCAAATGAGATAATATTTGTAAAGAAAGCAATATCTGACACATAGTAGATGCTCTACAAATGCTAATGATTATCATTATAGTTGTTATTTTCCAGTCTGCTGAAATTTGTATATAACACAAGTCGATAACCATTTATTAAGTGCTTACTATGTGCTAGGCATTGGGCTATGCATTAGGAATACCAAAAAGAAGCAAAAGATAGTATCATCTGTGATGAAACCCACAATCTAATGAGGAAAACAATAAATAAACACTTATGTACAAGTTATAAATGGAAAAAAAATCATTATAAGAGGGAAGGCATTAGAATTAGATTAAGGAGGAAGTGCATTGCGGATATGATGGACAGCCAAAGAAAATGCCTACAACTTAGAGATGAATGGTCTTGTTCATGGAACAGAAAGGAGGATGGTGTTATTGTATCAAAGAATATATTTTAAGGAGTAATATGTAAGACTGGAAAGATAAGAAGAGGGCCAGAGAGCAAAGAGCTTGAAGCACCAAAGAGTTCTGTATTCAATTCTATAAGTGATAGGGAGTCATTGAAATTTACTGAGTAAGAGAGTGACATGATCAGACCTGCACTTTAGGAAAATCACTTTGGTGGCTGAATGGAGGATGGAATTCTAGTGGGGAGAGACTCAAAGTAGACAGAACCACCAGAAGTTACTGCAATAATTCAATTATAAGGTGATGGTGGCCTGTACTAGGTGTGAGCAATGTCAGAGGAGAATGAGAGAGATTGTAGAAGTGAAATCTACAAGAAATTATACAAAGGGGAAATCTACATGAAATTCTGCAAAGGGGAAATCCACAAGAGGTGCTGCAGAGGTGAAATCTACAATAGATGCTGCAGAAGTGAAATTTACAAGAGATGCTGCAGAAGTGAAATCTACAAAAGATGCTGCAGGAGGGAAATCTACAAGAGATGCTGCAGGAGAGAAATCTACAAGAGATGCTGCAGGAGGGAAATCTACAAGAGATGCTGCAGGATCGAAAAGTATAAGACTTGGCAATAGCTCCAACATGGCAGAATGAGTCCAGGATGACTCCTAGGTTGTAAGCCTAAGGAACTGGGTGAGGGAGGTGCACTGAATACAGGAAGAACGGGGGACTGTTTTTGTCTTTACTCCAGTATTATCCTCCATGTTGTCCTTTCTGTGAGAAAGATGTTGAAATTCTTCCCTGAAAGCATCTTTCACATCTGCCATCTGTCTGGATGGGGCTGTTGCACTTTAGCCAAAGTAGCAATGCATCTTGGTGATTTTCCTCCTATTTGTTTACTTTTAGCTTTTGGCTATTGTTTCCAGGGCTGTGGCTAAAATCTTCTCTGTGTCTTGCTCTCCCCCTAATCCCTTAAAAAGACAACCTGAATAGCATGTGATAGAAAAGGCAGTTGGTGCTGATGTTTGGGAATAACTTGCTGGAAAATGCTTCTCTTTGAGGAGCCAGTCAGAGAAAGTAGAGTGTTAGAGCTTGGATGGTGAGGAGTGGGCAGTTACCATGGTAACTGGTACCAGGTACTTAGTACACAAGGGGCCAGAGAGAGCCAGAAGCGTGACGTTATTGCAGGCAAGGGAATGGCATAGTCCCACCCATTCTTAGGAAGGTGATCTTGGCAGCTGGGTAGAGGATGGGTTGGAAAGGAGATGATACAGAAAGACTAAGTAAAAGGTGATTAGGATTTACACTACTAATAGCTAACATTTATATGTAGTTTAGAGTTTTTGAAGCACTTTACGTAGATTATCTCACTTGAAAACTAGGGTAGCAGCTATGTGATTGACAGAAAGGGAAGAGTATAAAAGAGCCATATCCACGAGCCTGGACAGCTGGTCCAGTCCCTTTCCATGAGGGAAAAGGGAGGGGAAAATCGAGGCTGACTCAGAATTAAGAAGTGTCCTAATTAATATGAACCCCTTGGACTCTGCTGAGATTTCCATAGGGATGTTCAGTCTTAGGTAGGGTATTCTGGAGACGATTGTTGCTCATCGTAAGGGAAGTAAAACATGGAGCCTTCCTCCAGAAAAAATACTAAGAGATTGGTTATTCAGTCTGCTACCCTTTGAATGAAATTTTCTTTTTTAAAAAATAAGAAAGAAGTAAAGGAAGCTAGGGGCTGGGAATGCTGGAACATGAAACATCCAACTCTTTCTTTATCATGAGCTAGCCAGAAGATTCTGACTCTGTTACTGCCTACTGTTTCCCCTTCTCTCACTTGGATGGTGCCAGCCCTTGTCCTCGTTTCTCATCTTACCAAACATTCATTCATAATTCCCATGTGCTGGAGTCAAAGCTACAAATACTGATTCCTGCCTTTAAGGAGTTCACACTCTATTAGGATTGGGAATTACATAATGAGTTTAGGTGACTGGGAGGAAGGAGAGGCTCAGCTCTTTCATTTTCTCCTTTCCCTTCTCTTGCCTTAACTCCTTTCCTCTTAGCAATTTCAGGAGCATCTTTACCCTTCTCTTGTTCCTTCACCCTGCCTCCCCCCAGAGGCCTTTACTCCAGTTGCCTTTACAACTTGAATTTGCTTTTCCTCATTCCCCAAAACCAGTTC